>NC_052504.1:29211503-30682907 GCF_014356525.2 Nilaparvata lugens
AATACTATCTAAAAGATCTAAATCCATTTACAATCATTGTGTCTTGAGATGTGACATGTAAACAAAGCCATTTAGCGATTAACAGTAATATTTTTGTCATTATGTTGTTAAATATAGCATTATCCAGTTGAATCAGCGAAAAAATACGATATAAATTATTATTCATCTACCGGACATATGTCAAGCGTATACAATTCAGACTCAATGAGCCATATCAAGCCCAATTTCCATCGGTCATTGACAGAAGTCAAACATCATAGTCATGGCGATGACAGGCATATCAAACATGAAATTATGAAAATCATTTCACTCAATACCCTTGTATTGTATAAGTACAATATCCTTGGCTTGTTGCCAATTTATATTACATGTGCAGGACATACAGTAGCCTACTTCACTTGGTTTCTATTGCAGATTGCAGTATTCATTAACTTCTCGATGAGTGAGTGTATACTGAGCTGTCAAGTGTCCGGGCTATTATCATAAACAATTGTATGTGGTGAATCAGTATTAATATATTCTCAGTATTTATATGTCAGTCTTATTATTAGTTAGTTCATGTTAATTATCAGTTAGTTGGTTTACATAGTTATTCTTATTATGTCAGATTTGCGTACATACCCACGCGAATCCATTATTGAATTCATTGAACTCTACAAAGCACATCCATGTATTTGGAAAATAAAATCGAAAGAGTATAGTGATAGAGATGAAGAGAGAAACGCATATGGCATACTAGTGAATAAATGTCAAGGAGCATAGATTGACCCCACTGCTCACTGCTACTAGGCACTGCTACAGCAAGAAAAATAAACTCTGCGTATAATCTATCGAAAAGAATTGATGAAAATTGTGAAATATCAACGCAGTGGAGCTGCGCTAAATAGGAAAACGGACCACATAAAGCTGCGTACACATATACGCGCCTCCAACCCGCACCGAGCACGCTCCGCCCTCGTTCCTCCATCGTACCGCAGTCGCTCCGCCCCCGCTAAACAGTCGCATCAATCATGAACGTTACGGAAGATGTTAGCTCTTCTCGCGTTCCCGGTCGAACCACTGTTGCTCCCCGATCGATCATCAATCGCTCTGCTGGAGTGACGTTCGGTTGCGGAGCAGAGCGACAGTCTGTACGCACCCTAAGACGGATGCGTGTGGACGCAATTTTTTTTCTTGAACCAAACGATCCGTATTTTGCTTGAGCAAAGACTGATGGTAAACTTGAGCGTCTGGACCCGGCTTAAGACTATTCAAACCACTTACTTATAGATAAGATTTACTTCTTTTCTCTCTGATTCAAGCAAAGATTGTCAGAATGGCTCTAAAGTAGATCGTTATCTTCATTTACTATCTTTAAGTAAGCATTGGAGGAAATAAATTATTTTCCCATTGAATTCCTGAACATAATTATATACCATATAGTGTGGCAGGGGCGCCGTAAATAAAAACATTTATTCTTGACTTGAATTGTAGAATTCAATCGAGAGCAAGTTTTATTTTTTCGACTAAGCTATCTATGTAATTCACTCATGAAAGATGTACGTTCACATTAGAGTTTAATTCTTGGGTTTAAGGGAGGAGGGGGTTGGATAAAGGTGGTAGGATTTTAGAAGAGGGGCCCGGAATTTTTTTGCGGGGGGCCCGGTTTGGAAACGTTACGCCACTGGTCTTATTGATTCAATATCAATTATTATTGTTCAACATTTCAATTATTCCTGTAAATCTTCAATTTGTATTTTTTATTAAAGGATTAATCCTTTGTAGTCGATTTCTAGTTTCAGGTCCGACGTATTTCAATATTGTAATTTGCAAGATGTAAGCAATCACAATTTAAATTTCACATACCGTATCAATTTTACTTCAATTGTTTCATTGCATCAATATTTATTGTTGACATTTTTTAAGGTTCAGGTAATTCAAGATTTATCTTTGTTGGTTTCAGTGATTCATTATTATTCAATCTCCTTTGGAATTTTCAACCTTTCTAATTTTTTTTTATTTGTTCATACTTACCCTGTTTTACTTGCAATTTTTGAGCTTAAATTTTACCACAATCATTATTGTTTTTTATTCAATTTTTGAAATGAATCTTTTTAATTTTAATATCAATTTACATATAATTTGCTGCATTATTAATTCATAGCATTATTCTTTCTTCTCTTGTTGTTCTTACATAGTGATTTTTGTGCATTCAATTCTTTTATGAATTTTACTTTGAAATCCGTTCATTGGATTATTTCAATAAATTCGATCAATTTGATTTTTTCTTGTTTCAATCTCTTCATTCAGCTACCTACTCATTTCAGTGGAAAATCAATTTGATTGCAACAAATTGATTCACCACTGGTTGCCAGCATGTATAATCTCTTGGGCCACTTACATTCAAGTATTAAATCCTTAATTCAATTTTCTCGTATATCACTTATTCTATCTAACAACATTTATACAGTCTACATGCTTGGCTAAGATTACACAGATATTTAATGTTCACTTATATTTACAAAAGAATGCCATCTGATCAGAAAAAATCAATTTGATATAACGTTTTATACTAATTTATAGCATAATTTTGATTGTCTCCCATGAAGAAAATTGGAAGAATAAAAGTTAAATGGATTTCAAATTCAAGGACGATTCAAAAGGTGACATCTATTTTTCACATGAGCCAGATTATAAAAATAATATTGAATTAGTTAGTTTTAAAATCCTCCTTTGGGAGACTGGCTTATTGTTAGTGGAAATAGTCAGTCGTTCCCCATCTCTGAAGGAATAGTAGTTGTTGCATTACACTCTAACTGATTAACTGGATGTTATTTAGAAGTGTTATGTGCCCTCACTTGGTTACGGAAGCTAGCTTATGGTTGAGAGGATCAACATGCTAACCACGCGTTACTTCTATCGTGGTTCATAGACCTGCTTGATTCATCTCTGCTGTATGGCATTGGCGGCTCGTTCCCGCGGGGCGGATGAGGTGCCCATATGTTTTACTTTATGGTGCCATACTTGCCATACTATTTTACTGTTTAAGGCCCGCCGCAAAGTAGACCCACGTTAATCCACGAAAAGCAATCCATGGCGTGGGTTGCTTTTCGATAATAAATTTATAGCATAATTTTGATTGTCTCCCATGAAGAAAATTGGAAGAATAAAAATTAAATGGATTTCAAATTCAAGGACGATTCAAAAGGTGACATTTATTTCATCTAGATTTCAGTTCATCAAAATTCAGCGGTTTGATCAACGTTTCCGTTCATTACATTTATTATTAATATTAACAAAACATTTCAATACTAACATATTGCCATTTGAAAGCAAAAACCAACCCCCTTAGGCCCGCCGCAAAGTAGACTCATGTTAATCCACGAAAAGCAACCTACGCCATGGGATGTTCTGCAAACCAGTGCTAGGCTTTTCCAGACATCTGTGTAATACATGCAATGAATAATCCACTTGTCAGCTGATTGATTATGAATAATTCTATAGCAATGGTTTACAAAACATCCCACGGCGTGGGTTGCTTTTTGTGGATTAACGTGGGTCTATTTTGCGGCGGGCCTTATTCATTTTTTATAAATCAATTTTTCTAATGTAATTGAATAATTTTGTACTGCGCCCCACTAGCATATTCAGTGATCAATTAATTAGAATTTCAATGGTCAGCTGTTGTAATATTCAAGTTTGTTATTTTTTCTCACTCATGTTTTCGGTTCAATAAAATGAAGTGGCTTTTGTGAAAAGTTGATTTATTAATTTTTGCGGAAAAATACAACAGAATTTTCATGCCCTTCAAAAAGTAAAAAGACAATGATAGCCTACTTATCTGTATCTAACAAGAAGTAATTAATTTGAACAATGTTTGTAAACCAAATTCTTGAATTAATTGAATTTAACAATTATTTTAATTATTTATTCAATTATAATTAATTTATTTATTTTATTTTGTTTAAATAAGATTAGTCTATGTTTTAGTTTCAATTCAATTTTTTCTCTTCATCTTGATACCTTTTTAAATTATTCTTATTTTGTGAAATTATTGTAACTGATTAGAGAGCAATTTTTTGGGGTTTCTTTGCATGCTCCCACATTGGAATGTTTGAATAAATAAATGAATAAACATAAAATACTTTTTTATTATTTAAGTCACATTTTCTAGAACTTCAAAAAATTTTTCGCAGTAGAAATCCATAAAATCCTTGTTGTATCAATAACGAGATGGCTGACATTATAGGCATGTGTTAGAGTTCCCAGAAGAACCTCTACCCAGCCTTAGAAGCATAGGCCTACATGAGGCAAACTGTTTTCAATGATCCTTCCAAAACAACAGAGGAAATGCTTCACACTAGAGGTAGTAAGTTTACTAACATTTATCTAGAATTGATGTCTTATGTTCTTGCTCTGTTTACAGACTTCAATAAAGCCTCACCACCAATAATTTCTAATTTCATGTTTATTTCTGATGAATTTCATGTAATTCTTGTCAATTTCATTACACGTATCATATTTACAATATTGAGAAGTCACATGTGTTCAGTATTATAATTATTATGCTCATAGCATTTTATAGCACTCATTCAAAGAAAGCTGCGAAGATTTATGAAAATAATTTTAAATATTTTAACCAACCAATTATTTAGTGGCAAACAATGGATGAGAAGTAGATGAATGAAAGCCATCTGGAATTTGACCAACAATCTTATTATTATTCTAGCAGACTATTTTGGCGCGTAATACAGAGCAGCACTGAGCTGTTTAAGATGAAAAAAATATTATTTTACAAAACTAAGGCCCCACTAATACAATGAATTTGGCGGTTCGTTTGCACCGCAAAAAATCGTTCTTTATAAATTTCCACAGCGATTAAGTTTTTTAACCCGCAAGTCTAACTCTCTTATAAAATGATGAAGGTTGATTTCAGTACTACCATCGCTCTCAAGTCTATCCGACCAAGCAGAGTGCAGCAAGGATGGATTTTGCACACTTTACAGCTGGAGCGACCCACAATACAGTTAACAAATGCAAATGCATAAAAGACCCAACGTAACTTCAAACCACAATATAGTTGCAAACCATAGTTCGGTCACCCTTGGCCTACGGATCACACTATAGAGTCTGTTATGGATATTATGAGATACTATTGTCATGGTCTCTTATGGTTTGAAACAAATTGAAGACATTGAGTCTGGCTGGGGGCCGGACTCGGACAGCCACAATGGATGTCGATCATACTTCATACATTAGAGAGCTGAAACTCATATTTATTATTCCTCAGCAGTTACCAGTTGAGTTTATAAAACGCTTAGCAAATTTAAAAAGCTATGTCTATTGAATGTAGCCTCTGTGAAACATACATTAACATACAAATGCTGTATGAAACATACAAATGCTGGATTGAAACAGCTAATTTTTTCCTCCCATGATGTAAGATGAATAAATAATGAATTTGAATGTTAAGAGAACGAACAACGACGAAAAATGGTCCAGGGAGTAAAACAGTCGCGAAATCTGATTATTATTCAGGTTGGGATCCAATATTTGTACGTTTCAACTACAGTTAATACATTTATATAATACAATAGGGAGATAATATGCTGCTATTCTAATTTCAACTGTTATGAACGAATCAGGATGATTAATTTTATTAAATTATTTTAATTGTTTCAAATAGTATTTATAACAACATTTAAGAAAATTAATGCATGAATTATGACGACATGCATTTCTTACTTTTTTGTAAATACTAGGACATAGAACACAGATTTCTATGTAGGTCTATATGAGTTTCAGGCACAACAGAACATTCTATTGAGAAAAAATCTAGTGAATAGTTTATTTCTTGTGCATTATAACATCAGAAATATTATGTAAGTAGCAGGTAACCCTGCTCCGCAAGGGTTTGTTTAAAGCACAAATAGTTTGAATTTATTTTTATAATTTCATGCTGATATTGTAAGTATTCAGAACTGTACTAATTTACAATAGAGATTTGATTAAGCTTTTGTCTTACGTAAACTTTGTATCACAAATTGAATAAATTTGCTCCAATCATTATAACCATACTTAATTAAGTAAAATGGAAATAAACCTATAATAGTACTCGATAAATTAAGAAACTTTACGCAAAAGTTCAAGTAAATCAGTTCAGTAGTTCAGACGTGATGATGCGTCATTTGTGTATTTCCTATCCTGCACATGTATAAACCAATTTTTATCTTATTATATATAGATGTAGCAGGCTAACCAGATTCAAAAAGCTTGAATGTTTTGGTTCAATTTTTATTTTAAAATAATAATTTATAACAAATAATTTTATAATTGAATAATGAGAAAATATTAGGTCCCATCAAGTATGGGTCTCATTTTCCAAATAACGTTATATTATTGTAAATTAATAGCCTACTCTTAAATAGGACTAAATGCATAATATGATAACGAAGACACTATAAAATAGCAGTAGGCCTACACATTTAGCAATTCAAATTTTTCAAAAAGCTTTTTTAATGTGTGACAATTATGAACAGTATGTTTAATCATTGAAGACCTAATGTAATGCACTTGGAATAACAGCTCACATAGCTCAAAAAATAATCCATTCATCTAATGAATAAAACAATTTGGAATTTTACTTTCAGATTTAAATCTATTCAATAGTTTTCATTATCAGAAATTAATCAAAGGAAGCTTTAAAGATTAGGAGGCTAATGAACATCTCTACTGAAAATTAGTTTAATGATTACTTGATTTGCGTGAGTAATGGTATCAACAACTTTTGATATTTATTTATTGTAACCAACCTCCGTTGAAAGTCCTTTAGAAAAAATAATTATTTTTCGTAGATGAGCTGCTCATTCTAGTCTAGACGCATGTGAGATATCATTCTAGAACACGTTTTTGGAAGATAGAACAGCATAACACTATAATTCACATATTCCATTGCCTATCATTGAGTTATAGGCTAAATACGAACAATCTTATTTCAAAAATATACTCGTCGAGTATGGAATAATACTGTAATCACTATTTTATATGAAGTATAATCAAGTCTTCACTTCTTAATTAAGGAGAATGAAAAAAATTAATATACGTTGAATAAATTTTATCAAGCTATAAAAATACGCATCCATATCCTATTCAACCAGTTCTTACCATATAGGTAATTGAAAGCTGTTAAATTGGTTTACTCACCACTTCAATCGGTTGTGGGCGACTGTACCTTGACAAACAGAGGTAGTGAGTCCGAGCTTGCTGGTGTACTGCTGAGAGCTGGTATACTGATGAGAGCTGGTGTAGTGATGGGAGCTGGTGCAATGCTGGATGCTGGTGGTGATGTGGAACTGGAGCCAAGGTCGAGCTTATCAAGATCAGACGATGAAAAGCATGAAACGCTGACACCATCAGGAGGCACAAATTTTCCAATAGGTTGGAGTAGGTTCTTCTTATCATGCAGCTTTTGCATTTCTTCTCGGAGCTTGGCGAGAATGGCAAAGTTCGGTTTATTGAGTGAAGCCTTACTTTGAAGAAGAGTGATCTCCTTCTCTTGCTGCTTCTTTTCTTTGATGTTTCTAACTGATCGGTTGCCGTAGAGTCGCAGTAGGGAGCCCCAAGTGGTGACATGAGGATGCAGAGCCTGTAGAATAGCCTGCGAAGCACGCTGCTTCCCATCGCGTTTGTTCTTGCAAACCACAGTTGCCGAGTGGCCGCCCACGGTTATTGTAAACTCATTCCGCTTTTTTTCCTTTTTGCTAACAACGTAATTGGAGTTGACTGTTGGCAATGAGTGGTTCCGCTGGAGACACGTTAGCAGCATTTTGTAGGGAGATGGTTCAGTTGTCTTATTACTGAACTCAATAACACGTGGATCTTCTATGCGAATCAAATCAAATATTGAAAGATGAGCATCGGTTCCTTGCGCTTTAGTAGCCTTACCATCTGGATCAATCTTCGATTTCATATCTGGAATGAGTATTTCAAGTGCTGCCTTGGCAGCAAGCAGCTTTGCTTGCTTCTTGCTGGTCCCAAACGCCTTTCCATACGATATGCCATCAATTGATATTTCAGCACTGTATGGTGTAGAGGGATTTTGTAATTCTTTGAATTCATAGGAGGGTTGACTCTTAAGAGCGTGTTGAACATATTCGTGCAAAATACAGACGTAGCTTTTACCAGCCGGATTCATGATCCACTCTTTTTGTGGCCGATTAGTAGGAGTGCCATCCGCATTGCGTATCTCAAACCTGAGCAGTTTTGTGCCATTGGGAAGAGTGGGCCGCTGCAATCGTTCAGCTTCCTTATGACTAGCAATCAGTTTGCGTGTTCCCCAGCACTTGTACCTGACTGAGTTGATTGACTTGAAACGGAAAAGCTTGGAGCAGTAGTCACGAACTTCTTTATGTTTAAGAGACTGGTAAGCACGATTCTCTTCAACCGTTTCAATACGAGCACACCGCAGCAGAGGTGAAGGACCTTTGCCGGCTGCCAGCAAATCATCCGTGTTACTTGTCTCTGCCATTTCTTCCTTCTTCTGCTTCTCTTTCTCTAACGCCCGGCGATACTGCATACAAGGGATGGCTTCCAAAGGGATGCTGTGGTTTCTATTACTTCCTGGGCCTAGGTAGTATGGTCTGGACAATGTACATACCCGACTTTTCCTATGTAGATAGAGTGGCATTCCACTCCGATGAGTTAGCTTTACCCAACCTTCAGGTAGAAGATCAAAATGATTCTGTTCCAATTCCTCAACGACAAACTTTGGTCTAACTTCATATTCTAGTTCATTTTTGTCATCATCAATTATTTTAAATACTTTGCATTCCTCTTCTTCATCATCAATAGTATTTGTCTTTGGTTTGCTTGATTCAAGATCAGCTCTTTCACCTTTCACTTTAGAGGTTTCTGTATTCTCGTCTTTGGAATTATAATTATGTAATCCAACATCTAACGAATTTGGATCTGAATTTAAATTTGAACTATTTCCACAGCCTGATATTTGAGGTGAATCATCTTTCGAATTGTTACTATCAGGATTTAAAATCTCATTTTCACAATCAGATATTCGAGGTGGTGTATCTTTTGAGTTGTTAGAATCAGGATTTGGAATTTTATCAACATTACTTCCTTCGACAGAGCTAGAAAGTGGCATTCCAACTCGGTTAGCAAGTTTAATGAGCTTTTCTCTAAGAGACTCATTTTTGAACGGCAAAGGTTTCCTTGGTTGGTCTTTAATCATTGTATCACCAATTCCCTCCTCAAGTAATGCTTCAATCTCATCATCAGGAATGTCATAAGAATGGTTGCTTGATGAATCAGATAAGGCCTCTGCATCACCATCATCAAAACCATTAGATTCATCTAAAACATAGAGTTCTTTCAATGACGGGTTGTTTTCTAAATCCAATTCAGTATCAGCTTCATTGTGGTTATTGATAACTTCTGGAGATTCTTCTTCGACGATTTCTGTGTTGGGCTCAGATTTAATATTTTCAGATTTTACACTAATATCTCCACTCAAAGTATCATTTTTGGCAAATGGGAATAAATCGTAAGCTTTTTCAAGACCGATATGTTTACACGAAAGTTTTTGTTTTTTGGTGCATGGCTCGAAACTATCTTCAACTGATGAGGTAGTTGCGATGGACTTGGTGAGGCTTCCGTCTTCAACTTCTTGGGTACTGGACGAATGCATCTTGACTTCGGCACCAGAAATATCAGATTTCCAAGATGGTGAGTTCATTCAACCTGGAAAACAATATTCTATAAGAAAATACAATAAGCGAAAGTGAAATAAGCGATGACTTTTCAATATTGTCAAATATGTATAGCCTACTTTTAATCTTGGAGAACATATATATATATATATATATATATATATATATATATATATATATATTATATATATATATATATATATATTTTTAATTTAATTAACAGAAGAAAGACTAGATTTAGTGAAATTCAATTTCGAGTTAGTTTACACAATCTATGAGAACAAGATTTGTGAATATTAGTGATCTACAATAATTGTTTGACAAAGCACTAATTCCAAGCTGTATTTTCTTGAAGCGTGCTACAAGAAGCCTTGAAAAAGTAAACTAGTGACAAATCTTTCAAAAATGATAGCAAGAAATTTTTTATATCAAGTATGAGCTGATAATCATGAAGCCTGACTCCAGTACCTAACATCAATAAAGAATACCATAGGCTTAGATACTGTATTCTACAATTTAGAATAGCTGTTCACAGAAACTTTTCTATTCCCCTCCTTCCAGATTCAAATAATCTGCTTTCAAAATATTTTATTCCTCATAAATAATCCTTATTTGTTGAGATATTTCACCTTTTTGAGCAAATAAACTCTTATACTACCCATGTAGAGTGTCAACATCATCAGGCGTGAGATTGATCTCTATCATCAATCTATACACAGTTGTTACTGTGCTAGATTCAGCTAGATATCAGCCAAGTATCATACAGTTGTAAGTTCCGGTTGCGAATATAATTTATTTTTTAATATGATTCACTTAAAATATGACTTTTAGATACAACAAAATGGCGAGTTAGGCTAGCTTCACACGCATTCGTTTTCATTCGGTTCGGTTCGGTTTGTTACCGAAAACGAATGAGACTTTCATATGTCAGGTTTTAATTCGTACGGTCTAATGAGAGACAACCACTCGGACGACGAAGCGTTCGGTCGACGTTGTAAACAAACCATATATAGCTAATCCATGACGTAGGCAGCTCTCAGCGCCTATTTTGTTATTGTTTTTTAGCCTTTTTCAAGTGCATTTTAATCAATTTTTAAGATTATAACAAATACTTTTTCATAAAGCTTCATTATGCCGTGTTTTTGATGGAGTTAATTCACCTTTAGAATTGAATTTGCTTAAAATGCCTAGTGATGACGTATAATACCTTTGTTTACAAAGTCGACCGAGTGGTTTGTCGTAGTAGTGGGTACCCACCGTTCTAATTAGGTATTTTCTTCTCAAACACAGCTGTGTTTGGATTTTCACAGTTCATGCTGGTATATTTAAATATAACAGCTGGTGTTAAATTATTGTTAGATGTTATTTTTTAAACAACTAAATTTTAAAGTTAATTAAAAATATTGTGAATTAAGTTATTTGAATAGTTTATTTTTGATTATGTTAATTCTGGATGTTCAGAGAGATTATTTTTTTAAATTGAAAATTTGTTCCTTGTTTTGACACATGGTATATAAACTTAATTTCTTCTCTCCACTGAAGAAATCATGTAATATTCGTGGAAAAAAATTGTCCCTGAGTTTTAATTGACCGAGCGAAGTGAGGTCTAAGATTCAAGTCGCCGGTTTGGCATTTCTCTTATTGTTTAAATGTTTGTATGTTTAAATGTTTGTATATTTAAATGCGTATATTTTTATATGTTGCGCATTTACGGCGAAACGCGGTAATAGATTTTCATGAAATTTGACAGGTATGTTCCTTTTTTAATTGCGCGTCGACGTATAATACAAGGTTTATGGAAATTTTTCATTTCAAGGATAATATAAAAGGAACAAGGAGCCTCCTTCATACGCCAATATTAGAGTAAAAATCAGACTATAGAATTATTTATCATAAATCAGCTGACAAGTGATTACACTGATGTGTGGAGAAGCCAGTCTATTGTTGTATTTCAATAAGGTCTATAGTTTCAATCAGGTACTTGTGAATGAGAATACTGCGTGAGGTCTACTGTTCACAGAACTACTAGTAGTAAATATTTAATATTCTTTCATATTTTTTTTAGCAAACTATTCATTGAGAAAAAAATGTTCCTGTGAACTAACAAAAATGAATTGACCATATAATTTTGACTTGGAAAATTTTGAAACAGATAATCACGATATCAGGTTAAAATAAAAACAAAAAAGGCAAGCATTTGTAAAAGGCTTTGTTTTTTCCTGTTTCCCCTAGCAACGAATTCGAATATGATGGAACATATTCGTGTCGAGGGGGCGTTCGGTGCTATGCGGTTGCTATTCGGTACCGAATTCAAACCGAATCATCGTTTCACACTTATCGGAATTTGCCAAAAACGAAACGAACCGAACCGAAAGTGTGTGAAAGTAGCCTCTCGCTAGCAACGAATTGAAACCTGATGGAATTTATTAGAGTCAAGTTGGCGTTCGGTTCTATGCGGTTTCTATTCGGTACCGAATTACCGTTTCACAGTTATCGGAATTTGCCGAGAACAAACCTAAACGAACCGAATGAGTGTGAAACTAGCCTTACGGATAAACTGAGAGGTTTCTCTGAAATATTGTGCATTTCTTGTAATTGAGGAGTACGTTTGTCAATGAAATCTCTCACTGAGAAGAAAAGTATTATACATAATATTATGTATTTAACAATATTGATGTCTTTATTATGTAACTTTCCCTTTAATATGATTTTTTGAAAAAAAACTAAGCTCCAAAATAATATACCTAACCTATAATCATTCTACCTATCTCCAATGGCAGACCTAAAATTTTAGATTTAAACGCTCAAGAGCATTCGATAGTATTACAACATTCCTTATCGGAGATCAGAGTTCTGGATCCACACCTGTCCTAGTCACCAGAGCGTATAGAAACATACATTCGATTAAATCTTGCTTTGCTTTCAACGGTGATTAGTTGGAAACTATATAATTGATAAGACAACTTCAACTGTTGGGAACGGGTAGATTTGCGTTTTTCAACTTACCTAATAAAATGACTGCTTCCAACATCCGAATCACGCCAAATTTCCACTTTTTTAATCCACTTTCAAGTTATCTCGCATAATCTTCATAACAGCTTCCTGGAACAGAATATTAATTTCAACATCCATATCTCCATTTGGTTTTGAAACGTGCAAATTGTTTATGTTCTATGTATCTATATCATATTAATCATCATTATCCTTACCATCACCCATGTCCAGGCCTGGAGCTTATGTGGGCATCACCTAAGTAGAAATCCTGCAATTCAATAACTTCAATATGAATCAAAACTTCTCATATGAGAGTATTCTTTCCATTCAAATAATACATTTATTCATTCATCAATTCAAAAATTGCAAGTTAACACCTAAGACCGAAGTGCACTCACACCAATTTCTTGTCTTTCAAAATAACTCAGTCAAATAAAAACCTCTCATTACTCAAGAATCTCTGCCAGATCCTTAAGAAGAAAGGGGTAACTTATTATCATTTCAACAAAGAACCTTTCAATAAACTTTAACATAATAAAGTTATTATATCAAACAATTAAAATTTGAAAATTTAATAAGCTTTGTAATACTTCAAGTAGAAAAGATGGTTGTAAACCTCTAAGTTTCCACTTCTGGTGTCTGGTATTCCACGAGAACCAATCAGAGAAGCCATCTTATCAAAAAAAGGCCGGCGTGAATCTACGTCCAGTGCCGATACACCTGTCATCAAATGTTTGGTTGGGATATATTCAGTATGCTATCAAAATGTTTTTTGTCACAAAATCACAAAAATTAAACGGCAGTCACTATTGTTTTTCAAATAAATTGAGATTTTCCAAGTCAAGAAACGAATATATTATTTTCATAAACAGCTGATAGAAGGCTCAAACCGAACTGGCCAAGCATACAACAATGGAACGCACACGTGGCAAGCTCGCGCTCACGATCAACGCAAAATTATTTCGATCAGCTTATTGATAATTGATTATTTGCTTTGAATCCACATATGTTTAGAAAAGTAGGGTTTTCTTCAATGATTGGAAATTATTCATTCACCTATTTGAGAATAATAATTTATTAAGGAGTTTAATATATTAGTATCAATAATTATTTTATTATTACAGTTATGAAAATAATAATTATGGGTAATAATGATCATTCAAAAAATATATATTAGAATGAATAGGCTATCCTATTATATTAAGCGAGCAATTTCTGTATATATTTTTATATTTGGTTATTTATGTCCAACGGATCTGGAGAACGGCTGTAACGATTTTCACGAAATTTGGAACATAGTAGGTTTATGATATAAAAAATCGATTGCACTAGGTCTCATCCCTGGGAAAACTCGCTGAAGGACATGAAAATGATAATTCATCCTTGGAAAAACAGATGATAATTTCGTCGTCTGTCGATAACAGAAGATGTGTGTGAATGTGTGGGAGATCAGCTGTGTAATCAATTAGCTTACCGTATCTCCCGAGAGATCTAGAAATTTTAATAGACTCGATCAAAATTATCTGATTTGTTGACATGACATGGTTTATTATAATATTCAAAGTTAATAATTATTTTACAGTTTTAAGTGATTAGTGAGTGTTATCTTGTTATTAAATTTGGTTTGTAAACAATCTAAATTAGAACTTTTATGTTTTCAAGTATTTGGATTGAAGATTGGACCTGAATTCAAGTGTATGGAACATAACCTACTTTTTGGACCATTTAAGTGTATAAATCAAAAATGCCTGTTAGTATGAAGAATTGTGTTCTGTTTATCAATAAATAAATAACGAGGGAAGCTCGGTGCCCCGATATTTGGATATTAATAACTCTAAAAGATGCAATTCCTTAAGGCGGTTCGGTACACCTTTTCATTTTTATTCAAATTGGATAATCTTTTTCAATATAATTGTTAAGATCAATTTAAGATTGAGAAAAAGTGGCAACTGAAATTTTTAAGTGGTCTAATAAGCGAGTTATGGGTTGTTGACGTGCTAAACTCCGTTTTCTTTCCAGATCATAAACGGTTTCGAATTTTCCATTAGAGTTTTTTTTTAATACATTCAGTATAATTAGGCTATTATTGGCTTTGTTCTAATATGCCTTTTTTCGCGATTAATGCCAAAATAAACAATTTATCGAGTTAACAAAAAATGTTTCTTTTTTATTAATAAACGATATGTGGAATAAAATGTTTTAGTTTGGAAAGATATATTTTTTTAATTCTTGAGAGAAGTTCTAATAATATAGTCGAAACCGTTTATGATCTGGAAATAAAACGGAATCTGGAAAGTTAACAACCCATAACTCGCTTATTAGACCACTTAAAAATTTCAGTTGCAACTTTTTCTCACTCTTATAATGATCTTAAAAATTATATTGAAAAAGATTATCCAATTTAAATACCTAATGAAAAAAGTGTACCGAACTGCCTTAAGGTGCGTTAACATTGGCAAGGTTTCCTACCGTTCAAGTTTTTTCAAGGTTGAGTTGAATGGGCGATTTTGAAAACTTAAAATCAAGTTCATATTTGAATTCAAGTTCATATTTGAATTCAAGTTTTCATAGCCTCAAAAGTATTTCATCATGGAGTAAAAAATCTAATTAATCTTAAGGTTTCTTTTTCATCTGGATCATACTTTTTCATTTGAGTTGAGGATTATACATTCTACATTGACTGACAACTTTTTTTATCTCATTTACCCATTTGTAGGATGGATTGTACCTTCAAGATTCAAATTGAATCCAAGAGCCAATCATGTTCAATATTATGTTCTTGAATCAACAAACCCTGTAGAAGGGTCTACATTGTTATAGTGGACTCAAGTTAATGTTCTTGTAAACTTGACTTCAAGTTTTCAAAATACATTCATTCCACACAAACGTCAAAAAAACTTGACTAAACGTCACATTAGCGACAACTCCAACCGCGATATGTATTAGATTCATATATCTAATTATCGAATCCTCGAATGTAATAAATAGGTTTTTTGCTCCAGCTACGACGACTCCAACAACGCGTCTAGTTTCGTCGTTAAGGAATTGTACCTTAAGTAAGCCCTCAGAGCGACATCAGGATCTGTTCAATTATCCGATCAATTGTAGTGAGTAAAAATTTTACTGGTAAACTGGATCCGGAAGCTTTCAAGTTTGCAAAATGAATTTGATTATGATGTCGAGTGTTGTTTTATTTTGAAGTGCATTTACTGAACGAGTGTAGCAAGTTCGTACTTCTAACTGGGGGATCAAGTCTTTGTCCGTCTGTGGGTTCGTTTGTATGTTCAACGATAACTTTTGATGCTTTCATAAATCAACTTTAAAAATTGATTTTGTAGACCAACAAAATTGACTCACTACTTCGTCTTTTTTATTATAAGTACTTGAGAAGAATATCATTACAAATCATGAATTAGCTGTCAACTAATTGCATGCAATTAATAACTCAACACTACTTTTCTAGACTTTCCACAGTTTTTAATAGAACAATTGACGGAATATCAGAGGCAATATTTATTTGGAGCGAGTTTTTCAGCCAGGGGCTCACTAGTAAATATTATTATTAATATTTATTCTCTGAACATAATAATACCTCAACCTGTACCTTAACCCCTTCCAGCATATTTCAAACCAAAAACCTAACCCCCTAATCTACCCTTTTACCTTAAAAACACTAATAAACATAACTCAACTTGATCTCTAACCGGCTTAATTCTAGGTCCAGAGAAGTTTTAAAAGAAGTGTGCGTAATTAGAGGTGTGTAAAGAGTCTTGAACAAAGTGAGGTTAGTGAAACTTTTTTTTTATTTGTGATAGGCCTAAGTGGCCACCGTTTAACTTTTGAAAAGGTTAAAAGGCCTTCTCTGATTGGTTCTTGAGAATTTACATTTAACCGGCTTTTGTGCAACTGGCCCTTAGTTTCAGCAGGTACAAGAATAGTGTAGCATTTTACAATTGGCCAATGTTCTGCTAGATTTTGATGTTAATTTGTCAGTAAAAATTAAAATAAGAACATAAGATTAATTTGTTCACTTACATAATATCGTTTTATGTTCTATCTTTTGTGTTATTTCATTTTTGTTTTTTAACACAAATTATATTATAATTGCCTGTCTTCAGATGACTCCTGTCAGTTAGTAGTTCTCAAGTAAAAATTTCAATGGCTGAGAAGCATAGAATACTATAATTATAGGGCATTTCAATAAAATAGGCCTACTTACGAAAATGTGAGTTTGTACACATATAAAAGAGCAATTTTATAAAAATCCTCATAGAACTGAGTCAAAGATTTTTAAAATACAAAGTTCAAAAATCTAAAACAATACTTTCATAGTTTCATGAAACCATACAATCTAAGTCGATCTAACCTCAACTTCACGTTCACTGCCTTCTTCCTTGCCAGGCTGAATCCTTAGACCATTTATAAAATAGACACTCTGAGAAGCCTAGCCTCTGAAGCCAACATCTAACTGCCAAATCCGCCCACTTTGACGTCACAACCAAGCTAACAATGCATTGAATAACAACAGTGTAAGTTAAACCTTAGACTAGTTATAGATTAGACACGGCCCATTGTATATTCATACTGACAGTCGATGAAGCACAGAGAAGAGATTCCTCCTACTTTGTGGATGAAGCCAACATCTAACTGCCAGAAATGAAAATTTTCAGAAAAGGGTACTATAATTCTATTTTATAAATACTCAGTTACTTTTTCCACTAAAATAAGTCAAGCCGTTTTCAAATTAGTTTACAACGAAGCTGCAACCTATACTATAGTAAATATTACCATAGTAATATTGAAGATTTACTCAAAGATGATGATATTTTTTTTAAACTTTAGGTTTCAATTTAGGAGAAGTGAGTGAGATAGATGTAGTTAACACTTTCACCTTTCAAACATTTGAAGAATGATAGAAGTAATGGTCCAGATGGTATACCCACTATTTCTTCAAATAATTGAAGAAAGAACTAATTTTGCCATTACAGTGGAACCTCTGTTAACCGTCACCTATGGGACCGGGACTATGACGGTTGAGAGAATAGACGGATAACAGAAATATCATTGAAAAGGTATTGTAAAAACGTGAACTATGTTCAAGTGGATAATACATCTTTTTACTAACGCTATATTCACAGTGCATACTTACATACAAGAATAACACAGATCCGCCACAAATATGTAGAATAATGTTCGTACACTAAAATAACAATAAATTCACATTTTAAAAAAGTCTGTCATCTTCTTCTGCTTTTTTGTTTGCCGAGCTTTTTGGGCGCCAGATTGCATATTTTTCTAAGAAGAAGAATCTGAGTGGCATTCGCTTCCTCTTGTCTCTCAAACCAGTTGATGCACTAACTAAACCTTTTTTTCGGCTTCGGAGTGGCTAGTGGCTGGTCGTTGGTCGGATTCTGCTTCTTCATTGCCGGCATCAACGTCGTTGAACTGCAGAACATTGGATATTATTTCCTCGTCGCTCAAAAGTTGGAAGCCTTTGTCAAATTTGTCACATTCCAACCAATTTGTCACTTCCTCTGTTGTTAGATGTTCACTGTCCAATCCGTTGTTGCAGAGATTTATTTTTTGCATTGCCAATCACTGCTAAGGGTAGCCTATGTTTTCCAGTTGCATTGGCACAGACCATTGCAGTGATGCGGTCTTTCTGTAGCTTAAAGCCTGGTGCTGCCTTTTCTGAAAGTGACGCTAGAGTCTTTCGTGGCAAAGCTTTCCAATTGAGTCCGGTTTCATCAGTTGTACACTTGTTCTCTTACAAGTTCAAGAGCTGCGATTTTTGACTGAAACTCTTCTCTGAAATCACCAACAACTGCGCAATTCGAACTAAGTTTCTCGCCACTTATGTCTAGCTGTTGAATGCCGTGATGAAACTTAAACTTATCAAGCCAACCCATGCTAGCTTTAAAGTTAGGATCCCCATCTAACTTTTTATTCAGTTCAATTGCTTTTGTCATTATAATTGGACCTGAAAGGGGGATCCCTTGGCTTCGAGCTTGAATGAACCATCGATAGAGAGCATTGTCAAGTTCTTCATATCTAGCAGGTTTAATAGTTTTCCGAGTTTATACATCTCCATCAGTACTCTGCATTTTTGACACATGTTGCTCAATCTTTTCGGCATCCCATTTTGTGTCATTGATGGTTGTTCTACCAACACCATAAATCAACGCGATACTTGTAGCAGTTTTTGCCCTTCCTCAAATGTTTAACAATCTCGAGTTTTTTTTTTCAAGCCCTAATACAACTCATTTTCGCTTTTCAGACATCTTCAAAACAAAACAATTAACAGTTAAATTATGTACAAACAGTTGAATTATATGTACAAACTGACAAAACATACTGATCTAAGCAAACTGCTTTACACACTGATCTATGAGCAAACAAAAGCTATTCCGTGCAGCGTCGAATCTGCCAATACACTGACTAGAGGTCATGAGGAACAAACGGGAGAAAGTAGCAGATTGACGATCGGCTGTCCCCCTCTACTAAGGTCATTAACCACATACAGTTACGTTCAAACAAAGCATATCTCCTACAGTGCTGTGCACATCTTCAATCCGGCTCATTAAAAGTATGTACATATGTAAAGTAGCAGTGACGGATAACAGAGAATGACAGTTAAAAGTGTGATGGTTAACCGAGTTTCTACTGTATTGTAAATATTTCATTTGTCAATTAGAAGCAATGAATTTCCTCTCATCTGGAAAAAAGCTAAAATCACTCCTATTTATAAATCAAGCAAAGAAAATGAGATTAGTAATTTTAGGCCTGTAGCCATTAGTGGAGCTAAAGTCTTTGAAAATAATATATAGAAGTTGATTAAATATACTAAATATTATTATCACTTTCAAAATAATATTGTATCAGTTACCGTATATCAGTTTCAAACAACATTCAGTTTCAAGATTATTGGTTTTTTGAAAAGGTTCTTGAAAGTGTTTAAGCAATCAAAGTCTTGTAGCCTATAACAGTTTCATTATTTTTTAAATTGAATATCACTATTACAAGGACTAACGATCAGTTTCTTTCTATCCCAAATTAATACTCCAAGTCATTTTACAAGAAGAGTCTTGTAATAGCTTCTCCTTGTTGTAAATTAGCTCATTCATAATAACTGCACTAAATAGACTACTGCAGTAGTGAGTAGACTATTAATCATGATTGATAGAAACTTTTTCCGGAAGACTAAGCCTTTCCAAAACTAATAATGTTGAGGCACAGAGTTGAAGGACTACAGCTGGACTACTTTTGTAGGGTACCGGGTTTTGTTTAATTTAATACAAATCATTTCATTTTGTTCTGAACAATAGATTCATTTTTTGAATGTATCCTTATTAGAAAAATATTCTCATCAATTTTATGAGCCATTTCAGTCCTTCAGTGATGTCAATATAAATTCTGTCCAAAACCATATAACATAGAGTATACTGATATAATTTGAATTTGGCTCCTTCTTCTGTGACTCAAAATGGCGACTGCGCGTACCTGGTACACTGAACTCTATACTAACTTAGAATAGAGTTCACTGACCTGGTATTCATAGTTCCCTACAAACACCTACACAACAAACTTTTGTGACGTCAAGGTGGGTGGATTTGGCAGTTAGATGTTGGCTTCATCGACTTTCAGTATGAATATACAATGGGCCATGTCTAATCTATAACTGGTCTAAGGCTGAATCAAGACCATCTACAATACTCAGATGTAGTAGGGTGAAGGCACCAGTTTCAGACACTGGTCCAGTGTCCAGTGTTACTTTTTCAAGTGTCACTTGGTGCAGGCAGATCTATCTACTGAGTTCTAGTAGAACTACGAGCTCAGAGAAGCCTATGACTGGCTTGATTGTGGTTCTTGCTGGACGCCTCCACTTCAGTTCTCAGCAGGCAAGGTTACTAGACATCGTAGCTAAGAGGTGATCAACTTTCTCATGCCATATTTACCCCATTTTTCCCATCCCGTTTACCAATTTTGGTTTTATCACTCATGTAAGCATACTACATTGGTAAATTTCGAATTTTTTCTTGAAATGACAATATTATGACCAATTACGAGGGTGTCTGATACTAGGTTTCAATAGAGGCCAGTTTCAGAATCAGACAGGGAGTGTCTGATACTGGTCTTTTCAATCAATTGGCATTTTTTGGTTTTTCTCTTGCATTTTTAATGATAGAGACTTGAAATTTACACATTCAACTTGGATAGCCATCCCAATCACAGCACAAAGAATATGAGGAGACATCTTAAAGTCCCCCACACAAAGTATTCATCAAAATGAGTCTTTTAAAATTCTATTTATTCTGTCTCAAACTGAATGATCATCATGATGTGTGTGAGGAGACATCTTAAAGTCTTCCACACAAAGTATTCATCAAAATGGGTCTTTTAACATAATAACCAACAATAATAATAAACAATATAGATTGTACTTACTTTGCTATTCACTAAAAACTGCACTGTAGCACACACACACACTAAAAAGAGCAACTCGTCTCCAACTAGTCAGCAACACAATGATAGTTCTTATGGCTAGGAGCTCCCATATATATACCCAAACAGTCTCCCACCACTCCCAAAGGTCATGAAATTAATTCTAATTTATTTTTTTTAATTTTGATTTTTTATTATTTATTTTTTTTTAATTTTTCTTTTCATTTTATTTTCATTTTATTTTTTTATTATTTTTTTTTAATTTTTTTTTAATTTTTTTTTTATTTTTTTTTTTTATTTTTTTTTAATTTTTTTTTTTTAATTTTTTTCTTTATTTGACCTTGAGGTTAGGTTAGGTCATCTTGGGTGACCTTGAGGTGAAGGGGGAGTCTAGGACACTTGTGTCCCAGACTCCCCCTTTTTATACTACTCACTGAGTGTACACTTGTGGGGGTCGCAGAGTATCACCAGCCCTTAAAATCATCTCAACCAAAAAAATTGGGACGAATTGGGCTATTTCAACAAACTAGGGCGACAACATACTAGGTCGTTTCACACACATGACAAGCTTAGTTTACTCGCGGAAATCCACGTGAAAAACATGTAGATTCTAAACTTGTAATTTATAATTTTTTGGAAATTAATATCGATGACGTGTTCATAACGTGACTGTTCTAGGCTTCATCTAAGAGGTGGGTCATTGTGAGCTCTTCTCTAAAAACAATGGTGGCTGACTATTGAAAGTGTTTTGTGCTCTCTGAATATTTTTCTTTTTAATTGAAATTTATAATGTTTTAATTTGAGATTTGAACAGTTTTATGGTGTTCTAATTTTGTATAATTATATTTGAGTGTTTACAAGCCTATAGCCATTGTTTTCAACTATATAAATGGATAAGTATTTCAGCTTATAATGATGCTATATGTTTAAGCGTTGTAAGGTGTTGTTCTGTGGATTTGTGTTGTATATTGCCAAAATTCTTATGAAAATTATAAGTTGGTTTGCTCTGAAAACTGGATTTCTTATTCATAAGCAATAGATCCATTCATAATTTATCAAGAATTTACCATTTTGGAGCCGATAACTTTCTTTAGGTTAATAGGTGAAAAATGCTATTCAACCTATTTAGGATAAATTGGTAGCACGGCAAATGGTACGCCCTCGTGTGGGACTCAAACTACAAAATATATCCCTGGTTATAAAAATTATTGGTAGGATAGATATCTTCATAGATTGTGAATGGGAGATGCTGCTGAGTGGGAAATCGGTTCGAGAAAATTCAGGTTCTAATGAGTAAATATTTTTTACGCAGTAGCAAGATGGAAAACAATAAAAATGATGAAGTTTTATCCAGTGAAAACATTCAAAACTTAGATGAAGAATCTCAAGATTTAGACCTAACCTTAAACAATGACTCAAACGATAGTAGTGTAGCTGTAAGTGAAAATGTTTCAAATGTAACAATTCATGAGGAAGTAATAGAAATATCAAATGAAACAAGTATGGTAGGAGCTAAAAATAATCTAAATCTTATAGCATTCCTAGCACAAAAGTTTGATAGACAAGATGTTAGGTTTGATGAGCAAAATGCTAGGTTTGATGAGCAAAATGCTAGGTTTGATGAGCAAAATGCTAGGTTTGATGAGCAAAATGCTAGGTTTGATGAGCAAAATGCTAGGTTTGATGAGCAAAATGCTAAGATTGATCATTTGAAACAAGATCAAAGTGCTAGGTTTGATGATATGAAGCAAGAATTTGCTAGCATAAGACTAGAGCAGGTTAGTACAAAGCAGGAAATAAAATAGATAAATGATACATTGAGTAAAAATCACAAAGAAATAGGTCATCTACAGCAGAAAACTAATGATCTTGAAATATCAATGTTAGATGTAGAAAAATCAATGCAAAACAAAATCATTCAAGTTTCTGATAGGGTCGATGAGGTTAATGAAAGAGTAAATAAAAATATCATAGTTGAGCAACAAAATATGACACAAGATGCTATCAATGTAGAAAATAATGAAAGTATTAAGCATGTTGAAAAAGAGGTTGTAGAATTAAACAAAAAAGTAGACAGGGAAATCAAGGTATTATCCTCTTTTAAAATAGATTGTCAAGAAAATACAGCTGCTATAACTGAGGTTAGGAAAAACATAAATAAAATTAACATGTCAACAAAACCGATGTGTAATCATACTGGTAGGCTAACAATAGTAATTTCGATAGGTTGTTGTTATATAAGTTTGTTTCAATAGGCTTAAGCTTAGAAACATTGTCAAATTATCGAATGAATACATAAAATAAATAAACCACTATAGTAGGATAATCATAGAAGGTAATATTTAAAAGTAATCACAGATAAAATTGAACTGTATATCAACTGTGTAGCATTGGATCAAATTGTAGTAACACAAAATATTAGAACTTTGGATACTGTATTATTTCTTCAGTATAAATGAAATGATACCAGACATAGTGTGAAACCTTTTATTGATCAGCTATTGTGCAGTAGTTGCATCCAAATGGTAAACCTGCACTTTCTATCGAGTGACTCAGTCGCAATTGAAATTCAATTTACATTCCAATAGAATTAATAACTGGATATAAAATTGGTACATATTTCAATAGAAATTATAATTGAATATGAAATTGATATTCCAATAATAATTTGAATATCAATCAAATTTAAATCATATGTCTGGGTCAATCAACAAGTTGTACAGGTTTACACGACAATTCTAAACATTGGTATCAACTTTTGATACCAATTTCTAGAATTTTCAAGCGTCGAATGTATTAGGCACCTGGTAGAACATCCATTGCAGGTGCAGGAAGTGAGTTAAGATCGTCGAAAGCTGAACGATCTCTGAAACATTTGCTGCATACTAGTGGCTTGTTTTTTGGCGAAACTTGGCACTGCTTTCACGCCTTCGCCGATTCGTGTGAAATGCTCTCTTCTCAAAACCATGCATCTGTTATGCAAATTTACTATTTTAAATCCAATTCCAGCTATTACAGTAGCTCTTATCTGAAGTAATATGCAGAACTCCAAACTTTTATCCTCATGGTGATATTTGTACTTGGTGAGAAACAAACAAAGCAAGACAACCGTTGCTCCAGGAATCGGAATGCATATTGGAGGCAGTTTTTGTGATATTTTTCCTTTGACTTCTTGCCAATTTATTGTTTTTCTAACCCCAGCACCAACGCGTAATGCTACTGTATCTTCACCTTCACAATGAATTTCACTGAAAAGTTTGAATGAGGTGGGGGATCCTCCAAATGGCACATATGACATACCCGATGAACCTTCTACCGCATTGTCCGCACCTTTATACCCAAATTCCATTTGTCCTTCCAAATGGGATTTAACCCAAGGTATACCCATGTTGAGTTTCAATGTACATTTGCCGTCTTTGCAAATGGGTTCCTCTTGAAGTGGAATATCCGGATCTGTACCATCATCCACTATTTCTGCAACCTGTCTATCTTTGATTGATTCAGCCCGGTTGAGTCCAGCGTATCCCAAGAATAAGACGACGACCAGAAGAGAAATCTGAATTCCAGTCACCATTGTCTATAGATATCTCGTCACATTTGAAATGCATTCCTCATATAGTAAAAGATGTAATGGTTGTGGGTGGCCTTGGAACTTCTTGGTCCTCCAGGAATTGTAATCTGTCCAAGTAGGTAGCCTACCACAGTTTTGGTACATGAACGTCGCATTATCTCCAGCACCCGACCTCTGAGTAGTTTGAACCTTGGGCAAAAATGTGTTTCTGGCTCTTTTTTTTTTTTTTTTTTTTTTTTTTTTTTTTTTTTTCTTATGTCTTCTCCGAATGGTTTGTTTTCCAAACGGTTTGAATTCCAAATGCAAATTGACAAAAATAATCCAATGCATTTCTTAGTAAACTTGACCGAGTATCTTGAGAGAAATGAAATCACAAACTGGATCAAAATTATAAAGGTATTTTGGAAAACAATTTCAATTCGAATTTTGCTCATCGTGATTGGTGGATTTTCATCCGTTTTGATGTAAATGACTTTGAAGAATTTAAAGAGAAATTCATTGCTAGAATGTGGTCAGACGACATTCAGTCATCTGCTAGAAATGATTCGAGATTTGGAAAATATAAGCCAAACTTATCTAAGAATCTTACTGAGTATTATATTTCTTATTTCAACATTGCTAAGAATCTAATTCCAGCCTTAAATAAAGATACTATTTTTAAGTTTTTGAAAGGTCATTTTGATGAAACCATATCTACAGCTGCTATTATTCGTAACATTAAGACTAGTGATGAGTTCACTAGTTTGTTGAATGAGTTTGACAATACTGACACTTACAAAGTAAACAGACAAACGCCCCGTGATCATAACAATGCTCAAACTGGAGGTCAAAATAAAACAATAAGTTTTCATCAGAGTGAACATAGGGATGATAGAAATAGGTCTCAGAATTCAAATGGTGTAATGTTTCATGATAATAATAAGCAGTATCAAGGAGGTAGGAATTATTTCCAAAATCAAAGGTACCAAAATGGACCAAACAATAATGGTCATAGAGATCAAAATTTTCAGAATAATTTCAGAGATAATAGAAATCATGAACTTGTGAATTCAAATCAATCAAATTCAAATCGACCAGCTAACAACTACCAGTTAGATTTCAGCTTCCCACCGCCAGGTTATATGCCTGCTCAAGCTTCAAATCAGATGAATGCAAATCGTCCAAGACAGAATGTTCCTTTAAACTAATAAGGGGACGACGAAATGACAGCCCTGTTCTCCCAGTTGAGGAAAGGTCAAATTTTGATATAGCCGTAGACATGAACAAAATAAATTTTGAATCTGAAACTTCAAACAGATTAGAAATAAGAAAGCCAGAATTAATCAGTCAAATTCATGTGCAAGAAAATAGTTGTAAAAATTTAAGTAATGAAGTAATACCTAGTTATCAAGAAAGTCATATTAAAGAATCAAGTGTTAATATAGTACATACTCCAGAAATTCAGGTAGATGAAGCTATCAATAAATCTGAAACTGTTTGTCAAGAAGAACTATACATGGTAGGTTGTATTTTTAATGAACTATTGGAGGAACAAGAGAACACTTCACCTACTGGATATGATTTAGCAGAAATAGAAGTACAAATTTTCAATAAGAAATATCAAATGATTATTGACACTGGCTCTGAGGTAAATGTAATTAATGAGAAACTTGTTGATGAAAAGAAGAAAAATAATCTCAAGTTGAACTTAGTACCAGCTCCTAATGTAAGTATAGTTGTAGCTACTGGTATGAGACATAAGAAGGTAAATAAACAGATTATGTCAGAGGTATTTTTTGATAAGTAAGAATTGCCAATAGTTTTTCTTATAGTTCAAGATTTAAATGTAGATATTTTGGTGGGTTGTGATTTCTTAAAAGATGCTGGAGCAGTTATTGATTTTAATCAAAATATGATATCATTGAAAGATTGTTGTTTTCCATTTATAAAAAAGGATACCTTGAAGTACAATAGACTTTTTCATGTTAACATAGAAAGAAACCAAGAAACGTTTGATACTTTATGGAATCAGCAGATTGATAATTTAAGATTGCAGCTAAGCGATGAATCTCCTGAGTTGGTAAACAAATTAATTGAGTATTTGAAAATAACAAAGATATTTTCTCTGATAGTCCTGGATCTGTAAAAGATTATTTATGTCAACTTAAAATGGAAGATGATGTGAAATTAGATAAGAAGAGTTATCCGATTCCATATCAGTATAAAGATCAAGTTAAGAAAGAATTAAAGAAAATGTTAGATCAGAAAATCATTGAACCAGGTAGCTCTGAGTATACAAGCCCTATTGTAGTATAGTAAAAAAGCCAAATAATGAAATTCGATTATGTTTAGATGGAAGAGAGATAAATAAGTACATAATAAAGGATTTTACAGAAACTGAACCAATAGATAACCTACTCATTCGATTCAATAAGTGCAACTACATTAGCAGTTTTGATCTCACTCTAGGTTTCAATCAGGTAAAATTAACTGAAGATAGTAAAAAATATGTAGCTTTCAATGTTTTTGGTCAGACTTATCAATATACACATCTACCATTTGGTTTGAATATTAGTGGTTCTGAATTTATCAAGTGCTTGTACAAAATGCTAGGTGAAGAGGTTTGTGAGTTTACTATTGCTTATATTGATGATCTTGCCATTTCTAGTATATCTCTTCAACAACATATCAGTCGAATTGAATTATTATTCAATAAGTTAAGGGAAAGTAATTTGAAGTTGAAACTGAATAAATCGAAATTATCGCAGATAAGATAAAGTATTTGGGTTTTATTATGAGTAAAAATGGTATTGAAGCAGATGACTCTAAGCTAAATGCTATTCAGAAATTTCCCATTCCTCAAAATTTGAAACAATTACAGTCATTCATAGGTCTCTGTAATTTTTACAGAAAGTTTCAGAAAAATTATTCATACCTGACAAATCGTTTTAAGCATCTTCTATGCAAGAAAGATAAATTCATTTGGACTGAAAAAGATAATGATACCTTTCAAGAAATTAAAGATAGGTTCATCGACTGTGTGATCTTGAAACATCCTGATTATAACAAAAATTTCATTTTTGGCCACTGATGCCAGTGATGTAGGAATTGCAGCTGAGTTATTTCAGGAAGGTGAAGATAAGGAACACTGTGTCATTGCATATGCTAGCAGAAGCTTAACAAAATCTGAATTAAATTACACAATATGTGAGAAAGAATGTTTAGCTGTATTATTTGGCTTAATGAAAATTCAAAATTATTTTGGTAATCAAAAAATAGTTGTCCGTACAGATCATAAAGCTTTGACCTTTTTAAAAAAATGTAAGATAGGACATGGTCGTTTGGGAAGATGGACTCTTGCATTACAAAATTTTAATATTGAGTGGGAATTTGTAGCAGGAAAGGATAACATTGTGCCAGATATCATTTCTAGAACTGATTATAAAGGTAATTTAGAAAATCGAAATTCAAATAAATTCAATGTATTAAATATCATTAAGAGTGATAGCAAGTTAATTGAAATAGTAAAGAAAATCAAAGAATTTCAAAAAGATGATGTTTGGTTAAAAAATGTAAGAGAAAAGTTAGAGACAGTTAATTTGAATATCAACAAATTTTTTTAAAGTAAATGATGATCTTTTGTTCACTAGAAAATGTGGAAAAAATAGTTTTTGGAAAGTTTGTGTGCCTTCAGCACTGTATGAAGAATTAATAGTTGAATTTCATGAAAGATTAGGTCATGTAGGTAAATCAAAAACATGCAAATTTATTGAAGAAACTTTTTACATAAAATATTGTTACAGACTCGTTACCAAAACTATAAGATACTGTAAGTATTGTCAACTTGTAAAGACATCAAATGAAAAGAAATTATTAGAAATGCATACCACAATTTCTGAGAAAAAACATCACAAAGTGTTCATTGATGTTTATGGAGAACTACCAGGTGGCAAATACAAATGGATGTGCATTATTCATGATGGCTTTACTAAGTTTAAAAAGTTGTATCCTATAGTTTTAAGGCTAACGCTCATAATTTAGTAAATTTTTTTGAAAAATATGTAAATGAATTTGGTAAATTTGAATATATAATCAGTGATAATGATACTTGTTTTCAAAGCAGATTGTGGAAAGAATCTATGGAAATATTAGGTATAATAAATATTACTACATTTCAGTTTATCATCCCCAGGCAAATCTTAGTGAAAGACCATTGAAAGAGGTAAATCACATATTGAGAACCTATGTTTCAGTAAATAAGCATAATATTTGGTACAAGTATATTGATAAGGTTGAATTTGTCATCAACAACAATTTTCATGAATCAACTGGTCACATACCCATGGAGCTTATGATGAATCATAAATTGGCACATCTTGTTTTTAAGTATATCAAATATCCTATAGAAAATAAGTTTGAACTTAAAGAAGAAAGTATCAGAAACAAACGAATACTGTACAGAATAAAGAATAGAGGTGTCATCAGAAGATTCAAACAGAATATGCATGATAAACCCAAGTATAAATTCAAGGTTGATGATCTAGTTGTAATTCGAAATTACATTTTGTCGAGCAAGCTGAAGAAGTTTTCTGCCAAGCTGTGTCCTAAATATCGTGGACCTTACATAGTAAGAGATGATCTCAATAAGGGTGTTTAAAACTTGAAGAGAATTAAAATGAAAATTTATAAATTTGTCTACATAAATAATTTTGAAACCCTGAATGATAAATCATAAATGTGAAATGCTATAATTAAAATGTTATACTAAATGATAATGAAATGCAGATATATTATGAAATGATTGTGAATGGAAGACCAATTGTCTGAATTTATTTAAATTATTTTTGTTGTTATGATCTCATGTTTTTTACAAATTTGATAATGATACAGAGTGTTATGAAATTTATGTAACATGTATTTGTTTATGTTCTAAATTTTGAAGAATGGATTAAATTTTGTTATTTGAACAGTGAATAAATGGAAATGAAATTATTACTTTATTAAAATTTTGTAATTGATGTCTCTATTGAGTTTGAGGAAATTTCACAATTTTATTTATGTATTGCTGACTGTATAATGAGATGTTAACAATAAATTTCATTTTTTATATTGATTATATACTTTTAAATAATTTTCATGTGTATTAGATTGTATTGGTAGCCTAATCAAAATTTACTTTTCAGTTTATAAGAATTTTTAAATAACAGGTACAGCGTGGACATTAACATCGAAATAATTATCACGTGAATCTTGAAATCAACAGCAAGTGAACGCCATGAAGAGTGTTAAGAACATTTGGGTGATTTTCGAACAAGTGTGACTCATTAATTGACTATCAACACCAATATCTACGCTGATATATACACCAATGCCTACGCCAATATCGATGCTGATGCCTACGCCAATATCAACGTCAATATCTATGCTGATGCCTACACCAATGCCAACGCCAATATCTACGCTGATGCCTACACCAATGCCAATGCCAATAACTACGCCAATATCTACACTGATGTCTACACCAATGCCAACACCAATATCTACACTGATGTCTACGCCGATGCCTGTGCCGATGCCAATGCCTGCGCTGATGCCAATGCCTGCGCCAATGTCGATGCCAATGCCTACAACAATGCCAATGCCAACACCAAGGTTATAGTTTTCTTCCGGGCTTTTAACCCATTTTGCATTTTTTTTTATTTTTGCTGTCCAATAATTTGGATTTTTGGTAGATGAGTAGGTGTAATTCTTTTAGAGGTGTGGGCGTGAACCACATATGTCTGGACTCGATTATCTGACCTATTTGTTTGCGATATAAAAACCATAAGACGGCAACATCAAATGTTTGTAAAAACTTTTGCATACTTTTGATTTTGTGGTCCGATACTAGTCTGCTATCACATTGCCTTACAGACATCTAGGAACTCTCCACCCAGTCACAATAGTCAAAATATTTTTCCTTCACCAGTTGTTTCTGTGGGAGTGATAGTTCACAGTTATAACAAATTAGAGTCATACTTGGAATCTACAAAATTCCATAGTAGTATATTATTATTAAATATACTTCCTTATGAAAGTTTAGAACTGACATGTAGGATAGGCTCTAATTAATCTTTCTCTTCCTTGTATTATTTAGGAAATTTATTTACCCAATTTTCTTTTTCTCTTATTTGTATTTTTAGGGGACTTATTTACCCATTATCCATCTTGATCGTCTTTGTATTGTAATCTTGAAATGGTTTGTACTTATTATACAGTCTTCAAATTCTGAAATTATTTGAAAAATAAATGGTTCAATTTAGAACATGCTGAAATTTAATCTTATGTATAAATTCTTTTGTTATAATAATAAAACTTCAAAATTTGAAAGTATTAATGAATTGTGTCGCCATAAATATGAAATGTTCAAGATAAATGGAAGTTAACTTGAATAATAATGATTTCATTAAATAAAATCGTCTTGTCATATTATTAATTGAAATGAGTTAAAGGTTAAAATTTCTCTAAAGTTTTTGTAATTGATGTCTTTTTCTAAATTTAAAAACTGTTTGTTCTTTAAATTTTGATATGATTGATTATCGTTTGAAATGGATGCTGGAGTGTATGTAGAATTTTTAGTGGAGTTTGTTGATTAGAATTTTTCTGGTATGTGATTGTTTTTTGAGATGGAAACCCATTATTGCCTAAAGAAGGAATAACAGAGGTTATGACTTAGAGAGGCAGTAATGAGATAATATTTTTTGTGTTAATTACTTATGTTGATTGCCATAGATGCTGATGATTACTTATGAATATTGATTGCCTTTGAAGCAAGATATTATTGATGTTTTGATGATTTCTTGTTTAATGATTTGATAGTAAAGTTTTGTCATTAAATGTAGTTTGTGTTTAGAACATTGAAAAGTCGAAATAAACTATAGTATCCAACAAACGATGATTAATAATATTGAATAATTTGTTTTTTTAAAATATTTGAACAAAATTAAAATGAAAATTTATAAATTTGTCTACATAAATAATTTTGAAACCCTGAATGATAAATCATAAATGTGAAATGCTATAATTAAAATGTTATACTAAATGATAATGAAATGCAGATATATTATGAAATGATTGTGAATGGAAGACCAATTGTCTGAATTTATTTAAATTATTTTTGTTGTTATGATCTCATGTTTTTTACAAATTTGATAATGATACAGAGTGTTATGAAATTTATGTAACATGTATTTGTTTATGTTCTAAATTTTGAAGAATGGATTAAATTTTGTTATTTGAACAGTGAATAAATGGAAATGAAATTATTACTTTATTAAAATTTTGTAATTGATGTCTCTATTGAGTTTGAGGAAATTTCACAATTTTATTTATGTATTGCTGACTGTATAATGAGATGTTAACAATAAATTTCATTTTTTATATTGATTATATACTTTTAAATAATTTTCATGTGTATTAGATTGTATTGGTAGCCTAATCAAAATTTACTTTTCAGTTTATAAGAATTTTTAAATAACAGGTACAGCGTGGACATTAACATCGAAATAATTATCACGTGAATCTTGAAATCAACAGCAAGTGAACGCCATGAAGAGTGTTAAGAACATTTGGGTGATTTTTGAACTAGTGTGACTCATTAATTGACTATCAACACCAATATCTACGCTGATATATACACCAATGCCTACGCCAATATTGATGCTGATGCCTACGCCAATATCAACGCCAATATCTATGCTGATGCCTACACCAATGCCAACGCCAATATCTACGCTGATGCCTACACCAATGCCAATGCCAATAACTACGCCAATATCTACACTGATGTCTACACCAATGCCAACACCAATATCTACACTGATGTCTACGCCGATGCCTGTGCCGATGCCAATGCCTGCGCTGATGCCAATGCCTGCGCCAATGTCGATGCCAATGCCTACAACAATGTCAATGCCAACACCAATGCATACGCCAATGACAATGCCAACGCCTATTGCTGACCATGTAACTCAAACTTCAACACTACCACATTACCTGGAGGTAATTGCCATCCATGTTCACGTTCACAACTTTGAATGCAGAATAACAGTCACAGTATCATGAAAGGAATTGATTCAAAAAATCCTCTCCTAAATTATCCCTGTATGCAGAACTCTAAACCTTGAAAGCTGAAAATATCAAAAAACCAAACCTTACCTAAATTAATCCTCACCTAGGTTAATCCTGTATGCAGCGCCTATCTCTTTTCCAAAAAACAAATTACATTGTCATTTCAAGCTTGAAATGTACATTGTATAATTATATGATACAAAATTTATGTGACTCTGTATCGAGTTTGGTATGCAGCCGTCTACTACAAGCATGAGGCAATGCTAACTGAGATGTCACCTGTATTGAGTTTGGTATGCAGCCGTCTACTACAAGCATGAGGCAATGCTAACTGAGATGTCACCTGTATCGAGTTTGGTATGCATCAGTCAACTACAAGTATCAGCCCAACACTACGTGTATCCAGATCAGCCCAACACTACAAGTATTCAGATCAGCCCAACACTGATGTCATCACACTGGAGTCACACTTAACTGAAATCCATACTGAGTGCCTTAACGGACTGTTTTTCCAAAATTCGCATCAATAAAATCAACCGCGTCAATAGTGAAAGAAATGAACATTTTTTGATTTATTGAAATTTTATGTGAAAATTAAATGTAACAATTCATCAATTCATTGAAAAAAAAATTTTTTTTGTTCAACATACTAAATTTTTATGCAATAAAAAATTGAATTTTTTCATCTACTAAATTTATGTGCAATTTCAAGAACTATACTTTATTAAACTTTCCATTGAGATATTTTCCTTAAATTATAAAGCTGAATCAAAAGTAATTTTGATATTCTATACTTTGAAATATTGTTTGGAAATGTATAACAAATGCTATTGATGAATTTTTATAATAATTTTCAATATTATAGGATGACATGTAATGCTTTTATAGAAAAAATTGTTACTGTTCCCGAATTTAATTTCAACAATTTCCATTTGTTTCAATGTAATTTTTTCTTTTAATTCTCAAACAGTAGAATTTTTTATGTCAAGAGGGGGTATTTGTAATATTACATTTTTTCTCGATTAAAATCGAATTTTCAATTCGAGATCTATAAAACTTGATAGTAAATATCAGAGTAATCGATATGCGGACAACTTTTAACTGAGAATTTATCATAAATAGTTGTGTTGCACATTCCATGGTATCACTGAAACAGAGTTCTATTTCAGAATTAACAGATCATTATAATCAGCATAGAGGATAAATAAATTTAAAATAACAGTTTAGAAATAAAGTTTTATTGGGAACAAATGTGAAATGTAAATTCTAAACTTGTAGTTTATAATTTTTTGGAAATTAATATCAATGGCATGTTCATAACGTCACTGTTCTAGGCTTCATCTAAAAGGCGGGTCATTGTGAGCTCTTCTCTAAAAAAATGGTGGCTGGCTATTAAAAGTGTTTTGTGCTCTCTGAATATTTTTCTGTTTAATTGAAATTTATAATGTTTTAATTTGAGATTTGAACAGTTTTATGGTGTTCTAATTTTGTATAATTATATTTGAGTGTTTACAAGCCTAAAGCCATTGTTTTCAACTATATAAATGGATAAGTATTTCAGCTTATAATGATGCTATATGTTTAAGCATTGTAAGGTGTTGTTCTGTGGATTTGTGTTGTATATTGCCAAAATTCTTATGAAAATTATAAGTTGGTTTGCTCTGAAAACTGGATTTCTTATTCATAAGCAATAGATCCATTCATAATTAATCAAGAATTTACCATTTTGGAGCCGATAACTTTCTTTAGGTTAATAGGTGAAAAATGCTATTCAACCTATTTAGGATAAATTGGTAGCACGGTAATGTTATTAAGTTTTGTAATTAACATCAGTTGATAACAAAAATGTTAAAAACTTGTGTTATTAACTCCGGTGTAAACGCAGATTAATTTGAAAAGATTTATTTCACCAATCTAAACTTCAAAAAACAGGAATTAGATTTTTCTATAGATATTCTATTCCAATTTCTTTTTTAAATGATAGGAAAATAGGAATCCTAGAAATTATAATAAGATAATTTCAATGGAATTAATTCTGAAATAACGTTTTAATAACGTTTTTATTTATACTGGTAGCAGAAAAGGCCTTACCTATAACAGTTATAGGTTATTTTACTATAATCACAGAGGAAAGAAGTACTACATACATACATTATTGTATGCTTATTCCGTGCTATAATATCGGTGGGCTAACTGAAGCATAGACGAAGTCTAGGATGGTCAGTCATCAATTTGGTCAGTCAAGTATATAATTAGTGTTTCTCATACAGTAATGTCTAAAGATTATTTAATTTACTCAAAAATACATTTTCAAATCAATTATACGACCTCTGTACTGAAGTATTTTGGTAGAATGTAGAAAAAACAAGGCGGCTGAGGTTTGATTCTTTACATCTGTACCTACAGTCACTGTCAAAACTTAAATCCAAGTGAAAATAAAATATTTCTGGCCAACTGACAACATTGCAAAGCTAGAGTGAGATAGCACTTTGTTGGATGATAGACAAGGATAGCAATACCATCAAACCCTGCCATTATAACATGGACATTACTATAGATGGGAGGAAGCCCCCCACAGATTTGAGGTCGTTTTGAACGAGTAGTATTATTAATAGTCTAGTGGCCTTATACCGATGATAGGCAAAGCTACAGGACCCATGGACATTGTCAGGTAGGCTACATAAGAAAAAATCACTTTCATAAATAGATTAGATACCTAGATAAGATAATGATTATTACAGTCATATGCATACAGATTGGAATGGCTTTCAACAAATGCTGGAGGGAAGAATTCATCTTAATTCACCACCAATAAATGCAGATCAGATTGATGACGAGTTGGAAAAATTTGTAACCAATATAAAACAGGCAGCATGGTGTAATACTCCACAAGTAAGTAGAAGAAGAACAACACTGTAAACAACTACCCAAGTGAAATAAGAGAAATGATTGCGGAGAAAAGAAGAGCTAGAAGAAAGTGGCAGCAATCACGTTCTCCCCAAGATAAGAGATTGCTGAATAATCTAACTCAAGAGCTGAAAAGAGAGATACAATCTATTCTTTTTTTATATTTTTTATTTATTTATATTTTTTACAAAGAAACACTGAAAATGAATCGATCAACGGTTACTTGCGCAACTTAACAGGAGGAAAAAACACTGATTAATCACTCTGGAAGACATCTAGGAAAATGAAAACACCTATTTAACAAGAACCTCCTATCAGAAAGCAAAACAGAGAATGGGCCAGAAACAATGAAGAAAAAGCACAGACATTCGCAGATCATCTTGTTAAAATTTTCCAGCCAAATAATGGACCACAGGAACAAGATTTAGAAACTGATGAAAATTTTATGCAAGAGAATCAAGAAATTCTATGTGTCTCGGTGGAAGAAGTTAAAAAGGAGATTAAGCTTATCAATACAAAGAAAACTCCAGGATTTGACTTGATAACTGGCTTAGTCCCAAAGCATCTGCCAAGGAAAGCACTCATCAAGTTAACAAACATACTAAATGCTTCATTTAGACTTAGATTTGTACCAGGAATCTGGAAAGTAGCTGAAGTTATAATGCTGCTCAAGCCAGGAAAAGAACCACATGAAGTAACTTCATAAAGGCCGATTTCATTGTTACCTGTGTTATCAAAGTTGTTTGAAAGGTTATTATTGAGTGGGCTCAAGCCAATAATAGAGAGTAAACAATTGATTCCTAATCACCAGTTTGGTTTCAGAGAAAAGCACTCCACAATTGACCAGGTACATAGAATAGTGTTAATGTAATAGAGAAGAGTTTAGAAGAAAAAAAGATTTGTTCAGCAGCTTTTCTTGACATAGGGCAAGCCTTCGACAAAGTATGGCATGATGGACCTCTTTACAAGTTGAAGAAAATGCTTCCCAAGCAATTCACAGAAATATTGCAATCATATCTGGGTGGCAGGTACTTCAGAGTCAAGTATGAAGATTCATATTCTGATCTGAGAAAGATAAAAGCAGGAGTTCCACAGGGAAGTGTCTTGGGGCCAGTGCTTTACCTTCTCTTTACCAGTGATATTCCTAATCTGGAGGAGAATACCACAGCCACGTTTGCAGACGACACCGCCCTACTAGCAGTCGACAGCGATGTTCATACTGCAACAGAAAAGCTCCAGAGATCTGTCAACAAAATACAGGACTGAGCCAGAAAGTGGAGGATGAAACTCAATGAGGGCAAGTCAATTCACGTCAACTTCACCAACAGGAGAGCTGATGAGTACCATCCAATCAGCTTAAATAATATCAACATACCACATGCAAATTCTGCTAAATATCTCGGCATGACTCTTGATGCTAAGCTTTGCTGGAAGGAGCATGTCAAAAAGAAAAAAGAAAAGCTCACCATAAAATACAAGAAATTCTACTGGCTTATTGGAAGAAACACATCACTTCCAATACCAAACAAAGTTCTCCTGTACAGACAGATCTTCAAACCTGTCTGGACCTATGGTATCCAACTGTGGGGCTGCACCAAACCGACTAGCATCGCCATCATTCAACGATTCCAAAACAAGGTGCTCAGAAACATTGTTGATGCTCCTTGGTATGTGCGGAACAGCGACATCCATAGAGATCTGGGAGTCAACCTGGTATCCTGTGAGATTCAGCAGTATGCAGAGAGTCATGAAGCACTGCTCCACCAACACAACAACGTCGAAGCAATCCAGCTGCTAGACAAGGGAGGATTGGTGCAGAGGCTCAAAAGGAGGAAGCCATTTGAATTAGTGTAGTGCAAGTGGTTTCAAGTGAAAAAGCAGAGCAGTGATTGAGTGAAACAATAAAATCATGCTTTATAGTACTATTATTTAATTTAAGTACATAATATTTATCATTAGCAGTAAGAGATTCTAGTGAGAGTTTCACTGTATTTTATTATTATTTAGTAGGTTAGGTTCGATAAAATTTGCTCATTAGTCTCATGACTAGATAGCAATAGTAAATAATAATAAAAAATTTAAGTCAAATTGAGTCATATTTATTAAATTATTCCCATTTAATTTTGCAGTTTTATAAATATAAAATTCTTCTTTTACTTTCAATTTCTTACTTTCATTACCAAAGCTAAATATTTTCATATCAGAATTTATATCGATATAATTATGATTAGTTTCAATTAAATGTTCAGCAAACGCCGATTTTTGAGTAGTATTTTTTTTATTTTAAAGCCTGAATATGTTCAGTATACTGAACTATACTACTACTAGTCACTATACTACTACTTTGAAGATAGGATTAATCAGACTATAATTATAATTATTCTTAATCAATCAGCTGACAAGTGGATTATTCATTGCATGCATTACACAGATGTCTGGCCGTGTCTATTTCCATAAGGTAGGGTTTTAATATTTTTTATGATGCGTGCCCATCACTATCAATATTCTCACATTTGAAAAACAAATCTAATAGGGATGAAGAGAATTTTATTTTCATTATGTTATGCACTTTTTTTATTATTTCCAATATACTTATGTTTTTCAATCCCCATGACTTTTAAAGCAGTTTTGAGTGTGAGAGCTTCAGTTTTGCAACAATAGATAAGTTGATGAAGAAAATTGGCGGGAATGCTTTTGTTGCCAACATGAAACGTTGGATAGGGATTGAATAAGTTTGGAATTATGAATAAATTAGAAATTGGTAACTCCCTTGGAGTTATAGGCCTACCTACCCAAAATAAGAATTGAATATTTTTACCCATGATATTGCATGAAGCTAGATTTCCACATACAAGTATATTATTAAAAGTCCGTGTCCGGTTTCAGTAAAAAAGTATACTATCCATAAGTTCTAATGTGGGACTATACATACCAGTACTTGCTCAGCCGGGCAGAGTGGGAAAATAGTCCAATTAGGACTCAGGAAGAATAATTTCACTGAACCGGACATAGATTGATACTGAAGATACCTGCTATGTGGGAATAGAGCTTCGTCTTTCCTAAAAATATATTCACTTTCTTGTCGATATACAGCCAGTATTTTCAAATTGTCACCTGGTCATATGGGACATATATTTTATCTCATATTGATCAGTATTTTGGAGTTATAAATTAAAATTCATTGAACAGTTATCTGTCATTGACAGAAAGATTGTTTATTTGTTTGTTGTCAATATTAACTGTACCTAGCATCTTTCTCTATTTTAATAACAAACGTGCGCTCGTGCGATAGATAGAAAAATGTTATTGTCTACTCGAGGTGACTTTCATGTTTGGCATGAAATACCAAACCCCAAAATTATCTTTTTTGGGGTAGAGCTACTTTGATAGGACTGAGAGTAAGTCCGTCTGATCAAATAAAGAGGATAGGCTTGTTCTTTTTTAATACAATTTATTTTATATTAATTGTAAAGTCGCGTCTATCAGTGAATTCTAAACGGAAAGTTATTTCATTCTATTAGGTACCACAAAAATTGAAAACCAAGCGAGTAGCGTCCATATGTATTTATTTAAGAATTTTTAAAAACTAGTTTTGTGTGATTTTTTTCAAATATATATTTTCATTTGAAATAGCTCAACATCTAATAATATTCAATCTAATTATTACCATATTTATCTAATGTTATCAATTTTATTGAAGTGTTAAATATTCTTCCCTTTCATTTTTGTTGTCATTTTCGTAGCCACACTCACATTATTGGTGGAGGTTCTCTTTCCTCTAGCTTACAAAATGTAACAGTTTGTCATATTAAAAAAATCTACTTTTCTCTTTGATTTGAATTCTATTAGGATTTTATAGCTCTTATTTATTCCATGGATTATAAGCCTTTTGATGGCAATATTTGAAAATTTCAAAAAACCTGCAGCATAGAAAAGTTTTTTAATGTCTAGAATCCTATTCTAGCTCACTTTCAGCTCAATGTTTTCCTTCTATAGTTGAAGAAAGTAAGGTACCGGTAATAGCTTTAACTGCCATGGTTATCCCCGCCATTGTTAATCCATCAACTTGAGTCAAGATTTGTGGTTTTAGTGTACAGGCGCAATAAAACTGTTGAGATTTAAGATAAAACTCCATTATTATGAACTGATTCATCATCAACTATGCTCTAGAAGTTGTGTTTCCGAAATACTCACATACACAAGCACAAAGTGACCTTTTAGATAACAAGGGTTACAGTTTCTCATATTCCTCGATTAAAAAGGAATCGTTCCGAGATTTCAGTTGAAAAAACACCAAAAGTGCAATAATTATCTCTGAATTTAATAACAATGCGATAGAGTTCACTGCGCGTTCATGATTCTAAGGATTCAACTCTAATGTAACTGTCCATTAATAGAGCGAAATAAAAAGTTTTTTTATTGAGATTTTGGTCTGAGCCCTCATGACTGAGACTTGATACAGCCCTATCATCCTAAAATTGGAATTTTAGTGAGTGTTTTTTATCATCGTGAACTCAATCGAGGTTTTATTCTAATCCATGGATGTGAAGTGTTAATTACTGGAACTGATCAATCAATAATGTGAATTTTATTAATTTTCTAGGAGTTATAAAAGGTGCAATGGTATTTATTTTATAAACAATTGATTCGATTTCAATTTTAATAATAATCCACTTCAATTGAGACATTTTCTTTGAAAAAAAAAATCAATCCATATACTGTAACAAGTGTAGGATAACGAGTTATTCATAGAAATTTATTACTTTCCTTGAAATGTACAACCTCTTACAAATAATATTATTTGATGATCAGTGAAATGTCTCATCAATTTTTTATAACGTTATTGTTAGCCTCCTAAAATTTCGAAAGTTTTCTTTTGAATTGAGATATTTATTCGAAATGTTATCTACCGTACATCATAACATGCACAGTAATATGGAAATGATGGATACAATAAGTTACAGTGAAGTGAAAAAATTGGAAAATGAAAGCTCGGATGAAATAGAAGAACCATCATCTCCATCATATTTAGTATCACTGTTTATGGGTTTACAGGTAAGTTGAAGTAAAATTCTATAACAAGAATTTGGCTCAAGTACAACATAAAGGTCTCATAAACCCTCAATTTAGCTTTAACTGACCAAATAAGTTTCTTTGGAAGCTCAGAAAATTAATAGTTAGTCTTTAAATTTGACATACACAGCTCAAAATTGACAATTTTGCATAGAATCAAATTTAATATGCTATAAAAATTTTGAATTAAGTGAATAAACTGAAAAGATAATCAGCATTTGAAAAAAATTGAAGTTATCTAGAATAAAAATAGTTACTTACTACTCCATCTTCGCTGTAGACAATATTTTTACTATAGAATTATTCCAGAAAGTGGAATTCATAAATCAGGGAATTTTTGGATAGGAGTCCTTCACTAGCAGTTTGCAAACTTACGATACATTGCTGATGCAATATTGGATATGTTACTATTATTCATATTATTGGAATGTAATTTATTCTTGTGAACTAATTTTGAGTTTATTAGCTAGGTACCTTATTATTATTAGGCTATAGGTACTTTATAATTTCATCAACTAGGTATATTGGAAAGCCTATTATTGTCACTTTTCATCCATATGCATATTAAAACCTGATTAATTCTTGAGATAATACTAATTTGGGGATATTATTGTACAGTGGTATTATTGTTTCATCAAAGTCATAAGATGTTATTATAGGATTTAAAAATTAACGAAGTTTGGGATTTTATTGCAGACTCTTCCATTCGAAAAGATGTTGGGTAAACTGAGATGTCTTGAAAGGTACGGTATATAGATTGCCCGAAAGTTCCGTTCAAGAAGATATTGCAAAAACTGAAAGCTGATAAAAATATGAGGAGAAACAAACTTAGATATTATTCATATTGGTATTAGTTTTTGGTTCTCTATTTTACTGGTTTAGGAAGTGGTATTGGCTATTAAGCAAAATGACACTCTTATTATCTTTATTGTGTAATATAATTAAAAAAACTTCCTAATGTTATGCACAGTATGATAGCTTTTTGCATTAGATGCAACACCTATGCTGACAATCCCATTTTTATCAACTTCTCAACCAAATCCTTATATCAGGTACCACCACTGTTGCTGACATTAATAATGGCACAATTATAACGTTCTCCTGATTACAAAGCTGCTTTAACTCACTTGCCAAAGGCAGGTATTTCACAACTTTCTCCTCACTGCACTGGTTCAAATCGTGCATATTGGGAATGTCAACCTCTATGAGGTAGGTGGTCTGTTTTTGCCTATCTATGAGAATGCGATGATGTCCGGTCTATTGTGAATTATTGTTTTGTCTGTGAGAACTGACCGATCTTAGTACAGTTTGTGAGAGTAGCGTTTTCAAAAACTGCACAAGGAGTACCTATATTGATGATATGGAACTGAGCTTATCAACAGGGTATGCAGGCATGCTAAGCTCTGATTTACGATCCTTGCCACCTGGTTATGCCGATGGAGATAGTCACTTGCTACCAAAGCCTGACATGCACTTGTCACATGCTGGACCGTTCCAGATACCTGCTGGTGGCTTCTGCGGAATTTATCACTGTCAAGTCTTTCTCGAACTATGTATATTTAAGGTATAGTTTGTACTAGTAAGACACTCATCTTGGATAGCCGCCAGCATGAATCGCTCAGTCTCTGCAAAGAGGTTCTCCCAACTAAGCCGAGTACGGTATTGAATTATCCTGGCATCATTATTATCATCTACAATAAAATATGATTTTTTTTGGATCGAACTATTACTCATTTGAAGTTATTATTACTGTATTTTTTCATTTCAGGCTATAGTAGTAATACTATTGCCGTTAGTTAAGGTTTCCAACAGCTTGATGGATGTAGTGTGTATTCTGCCCGATGACCCTGTCAGAATCCAAGTATTATCTCTGATGATGATGGTGACTGGCATAAGCACGCTTGCATTCAACATTTTTCAGAAAAGGTAAATGATGCGCGTTTCTGGAAATTGATAACTTTCTTTGTTAGTAGGCTACCAGATACTAGTAACTTTATTTTTGATAATCTGATCTTCATTCCATTTGAATCCCTATATTTTTAGGGATAACAATAATATATGTTCTGCCATATAGAAACAAATTACCTGTATGCACTTTCTAAGTTGAGTAATTAGCTTTTAGTGTGAAAAAGCTCTATAAAATGGCATACTGTACCGTACCTTTGTCAGCAAAAGTATTCCAAATTCTAGAAAATAGAAAATTCTTCAATTTGAAAGATTGGGTATTAGACTTAACCCGCTATTGGACAATACAATCAAATAAGATAGCCTATAGAAACTGAATAGACAAGAGGTCAAATTACTTTCTGTAAAATCATTTGTGTTTTATCAGAACCATTCAACTAATTTGATTATTCATTTATATTGTATAGCGAACGATTCAATTTTTAGCTTTTCCATCGCATGATAGTTTGTTTTAGAATAGGCCACTAAATTGAATAATTATTAATGTTCAATTTTTAGAATTGGAAGACATTCTGGAATGCAGTTTTATTAGAAGAATAGGAATGATTCAGAAATTAGATATTTGATAAGTAAGTATATCAAGAATACTTTCCTTTTAAAAGATCAAGTGCTGGTTGCACAAAAGCCGGTTAAATTTTAATCACGATTAATTTCACGAGAATCAATCAGAGCCTTCTCTTTGAAAAAGCCTTTTCTGATTGGTTTTCGATTGAATCAAGATTGTAATCATGATTGAAATTTAACTGGTTCTTGTGCAACCGGGCCAAAGTCTTCAAGAAATTTGATAGGCCCATCACATTCAACAATTTCTTTTTCCACTGTTTCTCAGGTTACCAGTTCTTTTTTCTCCAAGTGTACGATATTATAAGAACGTTTCAAGCAGCTTATCATTGCACAATGCTTGTCCTGGCAGCGGAGACCTCTTCGCCATGGGTTTCACCAAGAGATCTCACGAGTGGAAGTCGAGGATTAACACTGTTCAAAGCGGCCTCATCTTCACAAATGTATTGACAGCGCTTGCAGGATTAACAGGTGCCTTTCTCCATTTCCAGAATATAAATTGCTAATATATTATGTAATACCTACCTGAACTTTTAATAAACTTGAGAGCAATATTGATTATGAATTGCATGCATTGTATTTATTTATACATACATATATGAGTGCTACAGGCATAGCCCAAATGCACTCATGAAACTAAAATTACATCAGTTGGAATGTATTGCTGCTGTAGTCTTGCGTATATCATCTTTCATCTTGATTGCATGATCAATTTGATTGTAAAAGTATTAGTAGAGACTGTTTTGTGCGTAATACGTGTGGGTTTCGTTGATCTTCTGATAAACAAATATTACCTATTATCATTTTTGAAGGGACGGATTCAAGGATCCAAAGGTTCAAAGAACCCCACACGTCAACCGAAGCTAAGATTGTGTTCCCAAGTAGTATGTTAGTTAGGCAAACCAATACCTGTGTCCTTTTTACAAGAACCAGGAGTTTTTCCCTATGCTAACATCCCATTCATTATCTGGTTGCTTGTCGTAATCCAGTGTGATATGCTTGGCAGTCTCCTCAGACTGATTAGTCCTCATGACCTACGTGAGTTCCACTCCTGGCCTTCTTTAAAGGTCCGCTGAGGAAGGGGTGACTGAGATGCCTCTAGGGCGCCTGGCCACCCTTGACTTAGCCTCTTGACCCACATTTGTGCCTGGAGTTTCACCCATCTCTGGTCTCTTGGGTTTTTCCTTTTGCCCCTCCGAAACTTCACAGGGTCAAAAGCTCACCTCTCTCAAGAGATTTTGCCTGAATGGCTGCCCTTCTTTGAGCAGTGGTGAGTTTTGGCCTCTCTACTCACAAACTCGTGACACGTAGAAACCTACGTGAGTTCCACTCCTGGCTTTTTGTAGGTTCTTCCGCTGAAGGAGGGGTCGCCAAATTGCCTCTAGGGCACCCGGTCACCCTCGACTCAGCCTCTTGACCTGAATTTGTGCCTAGAGTTTCATCCATCTCTGGTCTCTTGGGTTTTCTTTTTTCCCCTCCGAAACTGCCCTGATGGGGCAGATCCCGTGAGTTTGAAGGCAAGGCAACTTCTGGTATGATCAAAAAGTTTGTTTGGTTTGAAGTTTACTTGTTCATTTAATATGTTATTTTTATAAAGGATGGTGATGACTTTATAAATTTCATACATTTTACAAAAAGTGGGAATCGCAACTTACATTGCATCTCATCTCCAATCTCTTGATTGGCTATCCTAACTATACACCTGTATAGACCATCATATCATTTTCTCCTTCAATAAAAGCGTTAATTGTAATGTCTTAGAAATTATTCAATTATCCTTTTCTCACAATTTCCTACTAATTATTTCCTCTGTAGACAATATTTAAATAATTCATCAGGGTACCTATTTTATAGAATATTAATATGAAGTGTCTCATCTAATTATACGTTCATTCATTTCATTATTCCATTATTTATCATTTTATCCAATTATACGTATTCAGCCTCAAATGAATTGATTGCTATCGCTTCGATCTTCCGTTTGCCATCGCAGCCAATAAATGATTGATTGCAATCGATCCTTCCATATTATCATGGCTTACTTTAGATAATAGGCAATTGATCCTTCCATATTATAATGGCTTACTTTAGATAATAGGCTATCTATAATAGTAGGCTGTGATATTATTCATCTTTCATTTCCTGCTTTCAGGTTTATGTCGAGCAATTGATGGCGTTATATCAAATAATTTGGTTTTAGTACCTGCTGGTGTTGCTATAGGCATATCACAATTTGAAGATTTGTTAAAATTGGAAACTAACACAGTCAATGGAAGTTCGGAAAATTTAGATTCAGAAGTCATTGTTACAATGTAAGTTCAAAAATGGGTTTAGTCTAGCCAAAAAAGGTAAAGAGGGAAAATTATTGGAAGACAATTTTTGACTCCCTGCAGCTCTCTCTGATATAATTAGGGGTGAACATATCAAAAGTCCTCACCGCTTCCCACTGTGCTAACGGGGTGGAAGTGGTCTGAATCTACGATTCTTGGTGTATCGCATTTTCTCGAAAACGATGAGTCTTACAGTTATAAGCATAGTAGGGATGTAGAGCATGGTGCGTAATTCTCTCTCATATATATACCACTATTTATTATTTCACGATTGTATGTTTTCTCTCAATCGGTATATGGGGCCTAGCAGCTTTAATTTTAATTGTGAAATTTTAATTCCAATATTATTTTTTTAGCAAGAGTTAACAAGGCAGTTCATATTCTTTAGCAAAGGAGACGTTTAAAACGTTCACCTTCTAACTAGATCCACTAAAGCTGCGAAGTCGAAAATTGTGTTCCAGACATTCCATTCAAATTTCTTTCTCAAATTTATTGGAAAGTTACCTACATTATTATGTTGGTATTATCATTACCATGTTTAAATTATCTATATTGGTGCAAAATTGAAGAATTCACACTCGATACCAAAGTTGCTATAACAATATCGTAGGTCTCATTTATATAGTTGCTTTTGATGAGTGATATATCGTATCAGCAAGCTTCGTCGTGGAAATAAGGCTCAACTCACACTTACGTGACTCAGGTCGAGAAGAGAGTCGATTCTAGTCGAGAGCATGTGTTTTCAAATGGTGACATGCAGTCGCGGAGACTAGAATCGACTGGTCTGAGTGTCACCATTTGGAAACACAATCATGCTCTCGACTAGAGTCGAGTCTCTTCTCGACCTGAGTCGCGTAAGTGTGAGTTGAGTGTAAATGTATTTCCAATGTGTAATTTCATACAGTAAATGAGTACATCACAATGCTTTTTTCTAATAAATAAATTATCTACCCTCTTTAATATTATTCAATTCAATAATATTAATTCAATATTATTTCAGGACAATAATTTCTTTGGTCATTGCTGCCCTCAAGTTTGGAGAAGTCAAATTCAGAGTACCATATTATTCCTTGAAGGAAGGATTCGGCGCAAGAGAATGTAAACTATTCCAATTATTTTCAGTAAGTGTAGTTATTTCATAGTCAAATATATTTTTCCCAATGTATTTGAGTGAAGCATTTCAGCATATATAGTAGGCAGATATTTTGCTCATATGCAACTGTACTTAAAAGTACAAAATTATGTGTTTTAATGTCAGACAAGCTTCTCTATACAGATCTGGGACTCACTAATGCTAATATATAATAGCTACCGTATCTCAGTAATTTTTCAAGAACTAAGCTAGGTGTTCTGTATTGTAATAATTGACAAAAAATAATTTATTGAATAATGTCTCATTTCAGATTTTCATCTCTACTTTTTGTGTTATTTTCGCATATCCTGGACTTCAGGCATTAATTTATGGTTCCAAGGCCTATAAACAAGAATCAGGACATGCTTTTCCAGAACAAGATGATAGTCACAGTTTTATCCTTCATAGACCATGTAAGTTACTGTTCTTGTATAGGAAGATATTGGAAAGAAAATCGAAATGTAACTTACATTATTAACTTTATTAATTGAAGTTTTTAATTTTTCAAGACGACTGGGTCTAAAATTTGGGTTTTTATTTTTAAGCTGATTGGCTCCAAATAACCCTACCTTGGCCAAATCAGAAAAATGTTAAATAATTCAGAAGTATCATCAGACTATATTGTTTACTCATGCTTATTATAATACTTGTGTGAGAGATAAGAAGGCGTCAAAAAATTGATAAGTTAAGGCAATATATTATTAAATTTGTAAATTTATTTACTGCCATACGAGGTGCCTAGAATATTCTCTCTCATAGAAGTACTATCGTACAGTCTTATTAAAATAAGTCTTAACTGCAAGTGGCATTCTTAATTTTGTGACGATCAAGGGACTTATAAAGTCATAATATTTATAACTATATTAATCAATAAGTTTTAAGTTATTGTTTTGTAAAACTTGAATTAATTTCTACCATAACTACCAATACTACCTACCTACTACTACTATGCCTAAGTAGTATTCATCTATTATATAATGTTAATATCTATTTATTCACCTTGAAGTAAATCACTTTATAAAGTGAATAATATTGTTATTGGTATTTCGCTTTGCAGTTATATATGGTTGGCCAAAGCTAGATTATGAAATGATGATCAATCTCTTGCCAGATGTTGTCATTAATATAGCAACATCGGTCGTGATTTTTAGAGCAACAAGGTTCGCTTGCGGTAAGCCATTTACAAATTTACAACATGATCATCATAGAGATAAAATAATGAAGAATATTTAAAAACCAATAATCAACTGCAAACATGATTTTTTTAGTCTAAAAATATCCTCTCATAACTTAGTCTTCAATTCTAAGAATTGAGAAAAAATGTATACGGTAACTCATTCTTATAGATATAATAAAATGAACGCATTATTCTTCCAGTATATAAATAAAAATAGAAATCCAAGAACCCTTATTAAAATCTTTTACATGTTTCGGCTAGATGATGCCATTATCAAACAATTTTAATATAAGGGTACTTAGATTTCTATTTTTATATTTATATTTCAAGAGTAACGGAAAAAGACAATTTGATGGCGAATCAACCTCATATTCTTCCAGTATCTTTTGTAAAAAAAAACTTAGGAATATATCCTATTATGTTTTTCACTGATGGCCTATATTGATTCTCCTCATATAAGTGGAATAACACTTGCAGTCATAATTATCAATAGAGAATATTTTGTGTCACCAATTATAAGATACATTTGAAAAGGTAGATATGAACCTATATCAAATCTGTGGTTTTTGTGACAATTTTTTTTCTTGCTCTTGAAGGTCAAGGTAAATTTGAACCCGATATTTTGCATTCCAGCTATTGTGTAACCTATACATAGGCCTACTGTACCTGACAGAATTTTCCATAAATGAATGAGATGTTGATGTAATTATATTATAAGATTCATCTCAAGAATGAATATCTCAATTCGTTACAACAAAATCGTGTACCGTATGAATATTTAAAAAGGTGTTTCAAAATCACCGCTCTTTTAAAATCATTTAAGCTATGGTACTTGAAATGATTTATGATAACGGTAGGCCTACCCAAACATCAGTTGTGAAACGGAAAATCAAATAGGTATAGTAGTTGTTTACATACATCGAAGATTCAACATTTTTTACTTAATCGAATTAATTATTGTCATATATTTTCCAGGGGAGAATAAAACTCTTACAAGAACGGTTTCTAATGGAGTTCTTGGTGAGAGTCTAATGAATTTCATTCTGGCAGGTTTCGGGTTGAATGCAAATGTCAGTGCTTACAACATCGGTCTAGGAAAATTGACTGGGGTATGTAAAAATTAGGAAAAATATTTTTATTAGTGTATTATATTTATACAGAGTGATTCTTAATTATGGTAAGATAATTTAATACGTGATAGTAGAGGTAAAAATAAGAAAAAAGTTCTCATAAACATATATCCATAAACGCTTCATTAGCGAGCTATACAGAGTGAAAGATTTCGACCGGAATTCAGTTCCTCTTGTGAAATACACCGATGCTGAATTGTTTGGGGACTAGTTTTTGAAAAACGTATGGTGGATTCATATGGGAAAATATCTGAAAAATTGAATAAAACTAGTCTGGAAGCTGTAGTGTGAGTAGTTTTTGAGAAAAAAGTTAAAATATGCAAAAATCTAAGTAGAAAACACAGACTTCTACGTTTGATGCCCAATAACTTTCTTCAATGACCAGTAAACAAATAATTTTTTGCAATAAAAATTGTAGAGATTTTAATTCTGAAAAGAATTATGTAAGCTGTGTAAACTAAAAGTTAAATGAAATGTATTCTTATATAGTACATTACAGAACAAAATTTGCTGTTTTATGGGGAGAGAACTAATAACTCATAGGTTGTAGCTGATTGCAAATAAAACATGGATCTAAATAACAGATGTTCGAAACAGTTGATTTATTTTGTTTTAAATAAGAAAATATTTAAAAGAAATTATCAGCTGAAAATTATTTCCAGAAATATCTTAGCTCACTGTTGAAGAAAACAACAAGCTGTAAGTTAGGCCTACTGTAACCGCGCTGTATTTTTTGTTTAATCTATTAACCAGTTATTTGTAACCATCTTACTTTGCTGTTTTGTGTTGAGTGTTAACTTTTTGAAAAATGGCAGGTGATCTTAGACATTATTCATACTCCGAATTAGCGGACATGCTTTTGATGTATGGAATGGGACACTACTGTAATAGTACTGAAGCAAGACGTTTGTTTCAAATGAACTTTCCTAACCGAGTATGTCCAAGCTCACGGTTTTTTGTCACTATTCATCAACGTCTATCTGAAACAGGCTCTTTGAGGTCCAGAAAGCACATTTATGCTGGCAGACCCCGATCCACTAGGACTGTTGAGTTAAAGGAACAAGTTCTTAATGAAATTTATGAACATCCAGAGAAGAGCACGAGAGAATTGTCAGTGCAGTTTGATGTCAATCAATCTATTATTTGGAGGATATTAAAAGAGCAACAATTACATCCATACCACCTCCAGAAAGTTCATACTCTATTGCCACGAGACTGTATTCCGATGACCCAAACCGATGGTTTTTAGAAAAACTTGTTAACCCAAACTTTCAAACAACCGTTTTATTTACTGACGAAGAACACTTTACAAGAAAAGCTATCGTTAATGTCCACAACCAACATATTTGGGCAGCTGAGAATCCTCATGCCATCAATCCTAATCGTCCACAATATCAGTTTTCAGTAAACATTTGGGCAGGAATCATAGGAGATCATCTACTTCTGTTCGAGCTTCCTCCCAGGCTTAATAGCATAATCTACTTGAACTTTTTGAGAGAGGAGCTATTTATCTTACTTGAAGATGTACCTCTTCATTAGCGCCAAAACATTTGGTTTATGCATGATGGAGCTCTAGCACACTTCAGTGTTGCTGTTCGTAAACACCTGAATCACAGGTTTCCTTATCAATGGATAGGCCGAGGTGGGCGAGTACCATGGCCAGCTAGGTCACCACACTTAAATCCTTTGGATTTTTATCTTTGGGGATACTTGAATACCTTAGTATACAATACTTTGATTGATATCATTGAAGAACTCCGATTAAGGATTTTGAACGGAATAGACATGATAAAGCAGACTTCTGGAATATTTGAACGGGTCCGACAATCGATGATAAGACGTCTGAACATATGCATTTAGAACAACGGAGGTCACTTTGATCATCATCTTTTGTCGTTTAAGCTTCATAGTCTTTTGGTATAAGTTTAATGTCATTTAGATATGTTACTTTCATATAAAAATAAAACTTTTCATAAAAAACCGAATACTTTATTTGCAATCATCTACAACCTATGAGTTATTAGTTCTCTTCTCATAAAACAGCAAATTTTTGTGGTGTAATGTACTACATAAGAATTCATTTCATTTAACTTTTATTTAAATTTAGTTTACACAGCTCACATAATTCTTTTCAGAATTAAATTCTCTACAATTTTTATTGCAAAAAATTATTTGTTTACTGGTCATTGAAAAAAGTTATTGGGCATCAAACGTAGAAGTCTGTTTTTTTCTACTTAGATTTTTTGCTTTCTCAAAAACTACTCACACTACAGCTTCCAGACTAGTTTTATTCAATTTTTCAGATATTTTTCCATATGAATCCACCATACGTTTTTCAAAAACTAGTCCCCAAACAATTCAGCATCGGTGTATTTCACAAGAGGAGCTGAATTCCGGTCGAAATCTTTCACTCTGTATAGCTCGCTAATGAATCGTTTATGGATATATGTTTATGAGAACTTTCTTTCTTATTTTTACCTCTACTATCATGTATTAAATTATTTTACCATAATTAAGAATCACTCTGTATATTTATTATTAGTATATTGTCTTCATGATTTATTATATTATATATTTAGTTTATTGTACTTATCAGTATGTTATATTTTTATTAGAATATATATATATATATATATATATATATATATATATATATATATATATATATATATATTGTAATATTACATTTTTTCTCACATTTGAATCGAATCTTCAATTCGAGATTTATGGAACTTTATAGTAAATATCAGAGTCATCAATAGACGGACAAACTTTTTGACAGAGAATTTATTATCGTAAATGTTTGTTGCATTGTTCCATGTTGTCACCGAGGCAGGGTTAACAAAATTACTAGATAAATGGTTTATTTAAATCGAGATATATATAAAATTTAAAATAATAGTTTCAAAATAAAGTTTTATTGAGAACAGATGTAGAATGTGAATTCTAAACTTGTAAGTTATAATTTTTTTGGTGACGTGTCTGTAAAATCTATACTGAACAAGGCGTTGGCTTTGTGACTTGCAACTTAGGTTTTTCCTGTTCAGCCCTCTCTAGAAAATGGCTGGCTAAGCGTGTTGTTGTGGAGTTTTGCTCTGAATCATTTTCGTTTATTAATGTTTTAAATTGAGTTTTATACAAATTTTTGTGTTCTATTTTGTTAAGATATAGTTAATTTGTGTCTTCAAGCCAATAGCCACTGTTTTTCAACTGTAAACTAGATAAGTATTTTAGTTCGTAGTTACTCTAAAAATAATTAGGCTTAAGATATAGTTCTTTGTGTATTTGTATAAATTCATCTGAAGATTATAAGTTAATTTGCTCTGAAAACTGGATTTCTCATTCATAGGCAATAGATCCATTCACAATTTATCAAGACATCTATCCTACCAATAATTTTTTATAACCAGGGATTTCATAGTGTACCATTTGGGACATAAGTATTTATTTTGTAATTCGGTCCCACCACAGGGGTAACATTTGCCGTGCTACCAATTTTTCCTAAATCGGTTGGATAGCATTCCACACCTATTAACCTAAGGATAGTTATCGGCTCCAACGTAATAGATTGTTGGTAAACTATGAATGGATCTATCGCCTATGAATGAGAAATCCAATTTTCAGAGCAAATGAACTTATAATCTTCAGATGAATTTTGGCAATATACTACACAAATACACAAAGAACAATATCTTAAAAGCCTAAGCATCTAAAGTCACTACGAGCTAAATATTTATCCAGTTTATGGTTGAAAAACAGTGGCTATTGGCTTGTATACACAATAAACAATATATAGACAAAATAGAACACTATAAACTGTTCAAAACTCAATTTAAAACATTAATAAATTCACTTAAACAGAAAAATATTCAGAGAACACTAATTACAACACACATAGCCAGCCATAAGTTTCAGAGAGAAGCTACAGGAAAAGCCTAGCTACCAGGAACAGAGCAAAGCTTCTTCAGTGTCGATCTTACGGACACGTCACCAAAAAAAATTATAAATTACAAGTTTAGAATTCACATTTTATATTTGTTCTCAATAAAACTTTATTTTGAAACTGTTATTCTAATTTTTTTATATATCATCTCTATTTAAATAAACCATTTATCTTTTTAATTCTGTCAACCCAGCCTCGGTGACACCATGGAATATGCAACACAATCATTTACGATAAATTCTCAGTCAAAAAGTTGTCCGTAATCGATGACTCTGATATTTACTATAAAGTTTTATAGATCTCGAATTGAAGATTCGATTCCAATCGAGAAAAAATGTAATATTACATGTCTCATTTCAGATTTTCATCTCTACTTTTTGTGTTATTTTCGCATATCCTGGACTCCAAGCATTAATTTATGGTTCCAAGGCCTATAAACAAGCATCAGGACATGCTTTTCCAGAACAAGATGATAGTCACCGTTTTATCCTTCATAGACCATGTAAGTTACTGTTCTTGTATAGGAAGATATTGGAAAGAAAATCGAAATGTAACTTACATTATTAACTTTATTAATTGAAGTTTTTAATTTTTCAAGACGACTGGGTCTAAAATTTGGGTTTTTATTTTTAAGCTGATTGGCTCCCAAATAACCCTACCTTGGCCAAATCAGAAAAATGTTAAATAATTCAGAAGTATCATCAGACTATATTGTTTACTCATGCTTATTATAATACTTGTGTGAGAGATAAGAAGGCGTCAAAAAATTGATAAGTTAAGGCAATAAATATTATTCAATTTGTAAATTTATTTATTGCCATACGAGGTGCCTAGAATATTCTCTCTCATATAGTAGTACTACCGTACAGTCTTATTAAAATAAGTCTTAACATTTTAACTGCAAGTGGCATTCTTAATTTTGTGACGATCAAGGGACTTATAAGAATAGTCGTAATTTTATAACTATTAATCAATAAGTTTAAAGTTATTGTTTTGTAAAACTTGAATTAATTTCCACCATAACTACCAATACTACCTACCTAATACTACTATGCCTAAGTAGTATTCATCTATTATATAATGTTAATATCTATTTATTCACCTTGAAGTAAATCACTTTATAAAGTGAATAATATTGTTATTGGTATTTTGCTTTGCAGTTATATATGGTTGGCCAAAGCTAGATTATGAAATGATGATCAATCTCTTGCCAGATGTTGTCATTAATATAGCAACATCGGTCGTGATTTTTAGAGCAACAAGGTTCGCTTGCGGTAAGCCATTTACAAATTTACAACATGATCATCATAGAGATAAAATAATGAAGAATATTTAAAAACCAATAATCAACTGCAAACATGATTTTTTTAGTCTAAAATATCCTCTCATAACTTAGTCTTCAATTCTAAGAATTGAGAAAAAATGTATACGGTAACTCATTCTTATAGATATAATAGAATGAACGCATTATTCTTCCAGTATATAAATAAAAATAGAAATCCAAGAACCCTTATTAAAATCTTTTACATGTTTCGGCTAGATGATGCCATTATCAAACAATTTTAATATAAGGGTACTTAGATTTCTATTTTTATATTTATATTTCAAGAGTAGCCCCAACGGAAAAAGACAATTTGATGGCGAATCAACCTCATATTCTTCCAGTATCTTTTGTAAAAAAAACTTAGGAATATATCCTATTATGTTCTTCACTGATGGCCTATATTGATTCTCCTCATATAAGTGGAATAACACTTGCAGTCATAATTATCAATAGAGAATATTTTGTGTCACCAATTATAAGATACATTTGAAAAGGTAGATATGAACCTATATCAAATCTGTGGTTTTTGTGACAATTTTTTTTCTTGCTCTTGAAGGTCAAGGTAAATTTGAACCCGATATTTTGCATTCCAGCTATTGTGTAACCTATACATAGGCCTACTGTACCTGACAGAATTTTCCATAAATGAATGAGATGTTGATGTTATTATAAGATTCATCTCAAGAATGAATATCTCAATTCTTTACAACAAAATCGTGTATGAATATTTAGAAAGGTGTATCAAAATCACCGCTCTTTTAAAATCATTTAAGCTATGGTACTTGAAATTTTATGATAACGGTAGGCCTACCCAAACATCAGTTGTGAAACGGAAAATCAAATATAGTTGTTTACATACATCGAAGATTCAACATTTTTTACTTAATCGAATTAATTATTGTCATATATTTTCCAGGGGAGAATAAAACTCTTACAAGAACGGTTTCTAATGGAGTTCTTGGTGAGAGTCTAATGAATTTCATTCTGGCAGGTTTCGGGTTGAATGCAAATGTCAGTGCTTACAACATCGGTCTAGGAAAATTGACTGGGGTATGTAAAAATTAGGAAAAATATTTTTATTAGTGTATTATATTTATACAGAGTGATTCTTAATTATGGTAAAATAATTTAATACGTGATAGTAGAGGTAAAAATAAGGAAAAAAATTCTCATAAACATATATCCATAAACGCTTCATTAGCGAGTTATACAGAGTGAAAGATTTCGACCGGAATTCAGTTCCTCTTGTGAAATACACCGATGCTGAATTGTTTGGGGACTAGTTTTTGAAAAAACGTATGGTGGATTCATATGGAGAAAATATCTGAAAAATTGAATAAAACTAGTCTGGAAGCTGTAGTGTGAGTAGTTTTTGAGAAAAAAGTTAAAATATGCAAAAAAAATCTAAGTAGAAAAACACAGACTTCTACGTTTGATGCCCAATAACTTTCTTTAATGACCAGTAAACAAATAATTTTTTGCAATAAAAATTGTAGAGAACTTAATTCTAAAAAGAATTATGTAAGCTGTGTAAACTAAAAGTTAAATGAAATGTATTCTTATGTAGTACATTACAGAACAAAAATTTGCTGGTTTATGGGGAGAGAACTAATAACTCATAGGTTGTAGCTGATTGCAAATAAAACATGGATTTAAATAACAGCTGTTTAAAACAGTTGATTTATTTTGTTTTAAATAAGAAAATATTTGAAAGAAATTATCAGCTGAAAATTATTTTCAGAAATATCTTAGCTCACTGTTGAAGAAAATAACAAACTGTAAGTTAGGCCTACTGTAACCGCGCTGTATTTTTTGTTTAATCTATTAACCAGTTATTTGTAACCATCTTACTTTGCTGTTTTGTGTTAAGTGTTAACTTTTTAAAAAATGGCAGGTGATCTTAGACATTATTCATACTCCGAATTAGCTGACATGCTTTTAATGTATGGAATGGGACACTACTGTAATAGTACTGAAGCAAGACGTTTGTTTCAAATGAACTTTCCTAACCGAGTATGTCCAAGTTCACGGTTTTTTGTCTCTATTCATCAACGTCTATCTGAAACAGGCTCTTTGAGGTCCAGAGAGCACATTTATGCTGTCAGACCCCGATCCACTAGGACTGTTGAGTTAAAGGAACAAGCTCTTAATGAAATTTATGAACATCCAGAGAAGAGCACTAGAGAATTGTCAGTGCAGTTTGATGTCAATCAATCTATTATTTGGAGGATATTAAAAGAGCAACAATTACATCCATACCACCTCCAGAAAGTTCATACTCTATTGCCACGAGACTGTATTCCCTATGCTGGTATTTGCCGATGGTTTTTAGAAAAACTTGTTAACCCAAACTTTCAAACAACCGTTTTATTTACTGACGAGGCACACTTTACAAGAACAGCTATCGTTAACGTCTACAACCAACATATTTGGGCAGCTGAGAATCCTCATGCCATCAATCCCAATCGTCCACAATATCAGTTTTCAGTAAACATTTGGGTAGGAATCATAGGAGATCATCTACTTCTGTTCGAGCTTCCTCCCAGGCTTAATAGCATTAATTATTGTCATATATTTTCCAGGGGAGAATAAAACTCTTACAAGAACGGTTTCTAATGGAGTTCTTGGTGAGAGTCTAATGAATTTCATTCTGGCAGGTTTCGGGTTGAATGCAAATGTCAGTGCTTACAACATCGGTCTAGGAAAATTGACTAGGGTATGTAAAAATTAGGAAAAATATTTTTATTAGTGTATTATATTTATACAGAGTGATTCTTAATTATGGTAAGATAATTTAATACGTGATAGTAGAGGTAAAAATAAGAAAAAAAGTTCTTATAAACATATATCCATAAACGCTTCATTAGCGAGCTATACAGAGTGAAAGATTTCGACCGGAATTCAGTTCCTCTTGTGAAATACACCGATGCTGAATTGTTTGGGGACTAGTTTTTGAAAAACGTATGGTGAATTCATATGGAGAAAATATCTGAAAAATTGAATAAAACTAGTCTGGAATCTGTAGTGTGAGTAGTTTTTGAGAAAAAAGTTAAAATATGCAAAAAATCTAAGTAGAAAAACACAGACTTCTACGTTTGATGCCCAATAACTTTCTTCAATGACCAGTAAACAAATAATTTTTTGCAATAAAAATTGTAGAGATTTTAATTCTGAAAAGAATTATGTAAGCTGTGTAAACTAAAAGTTAAATGAAATGTATTCTTATATAGTACATTACAGAACAAAAATTTGCTGTTTTATGGGGAGAGAACTAATAACTCATAGGTTGTAGCTGATTGCAAATAAAACATGGATCTAAATAACAGATGTTCGAAACAGTTGATTTATTTTGTTTTAAATAAGAAAATATTTAAAAGAAATTATCAGCTGAAAATTATTTCCAGAAATATCTTAGCTCACTGTTGAAGAAAACAACAAGCTGTAAGTTAGGCCTACTGTAACCGCGCTGTATTTTTTGTTTAATCTATTAACCAGTTATTTGTAACCATCTTACTTTGCTGTTTTGTGTTAAGTGTTAACTTTTTGAAAAATGGCAGGTGATCTTAGACATTATTCATACTCCGAATTAGCGGACATGCTTTTGATGTATGGAATGGGACACTACTGTAATAGTACTGAAGCAAGACGTTTGTTTCAAATGAACTTTCCTAACCGAGTATGTCCAAGCTCACGGTTTTTTGTCACTATTCATCAACGTCTATCTGAAACAGGCTCTTTGAGGTCCAGAGAGCACATTTATGCTGGCAGACCCCGATCCACTAGGACTGTTGAGTTAAAGGAACAAGTTCTTAATGAAATTTATGAACATCCAGAGAAGAGCACGAGAGAATTGTCAGTGCAGTTTGATGTCAATCAATCTATTATTTGGAGGATATTAAAAGAGCAACAATTACATCCATACCACCTCCAGAAAGTTCATACTCTATTGCCACGAGACTGTATTCCGATGACCCAAACCGATGGTTTTTAGAAAAACTTGTTAACCCAAACTTTCAAACAACCGTTTTATTTACTGACGAGGCACACTTTACAAGAACAGCTATCGTTAACGTCCACAACCAACATATTTGGGCAGCTGAGAATCCTCATGCCATCAATCCTAATCGTCCACAATATCAGTTTTCAGTAAACATTTGGGCAGGAATCATAGGAGATCATCTACTTCTGTTCGAGCTTCCTCCCAGGCTTAATAGCATAATCTACTTGAACTTTTTGAGAGAGGAGCTATTTATCTTACTTGAAGATGTACCTCTTCATTTGCGCCAAAACATTTGGTTTATGCATGATGGAGCTCTAGCACACTTCAGTGTTGCTGTTCGTGAACACCTGAATCACAGGTTTCCATATCAATGGATAGGCCGAGGTGGGCCAGTACCATGGCCAGCTAGGTCACCACACTTAAATCCTTTGGATTTTTATCTTTGGGGATACTTGAATACCTTAGTATACAATACTTTGATTGATACCATTGAAGAACTCCGATTAAGGATTTTGAACGGAATAGACATGATAAAGCAGACTTCTGGAACGGGTCCGACAATCGATGATAAGACGTCTGAACATATGCATTTAGAACAACGGAGGTCACTTTGATCATCATCTTTAGTCTTTTGGTATAAGTTTAATGTCATTTAGATATGTTACTTTCATATAAAAATAAAACTTTTCATAAAAACCGAATACTTTATTTGCAATCATCTACAACCTATGAGTTATTAGTTCTCTTCTCATAAAACAGCAAATTTTTGTGCTGTAATGTACTACATAAGAATACATTTCATTTAACTTTTATTTCAATTTAGTTTACACAGCTCACATAATTCTTTTCAGAATTAAATTCTCTACAATTTTTATTGCAAAAAATTATTTGTTTACTGGTCATTGAAAAAAGTTATTGGGCATCAAACGTAGAAGTCTGTTTTTTCTACTTAGATTTTTGCTTTCTCAAAAACTACTCACACTACAGCTTCCAGACTAGTTTTATTCAATTTTTCAGATATTTTTCCATATGAATCCACCATACGTTTTTCAAAAACTAGTCCCCAAACAATTCAGCATCGGTGTATTTCACAAGAGGAGCTGAATTCCGGTCGAAATCTTTCACTCTGTATAGCTCGCTAATGAATCGTTTATGGATATATGTTTATGAGAACTTTCTTTCTTATTTTTACCTCTACTATCATGTATTAAATTATTTTACCATAATTAAGAATCACTCTGTATATTTATTATTAGTATATTGTCTTCATGATTTATTATATTATATATTTAGTTTATTGTACTTATCAGTATGTTATATTTTTATTAGAATATATATATATATATATATATATATATATTATATATATATATATATATATATATATATATTGTAATATTACATTTTTTCTCACATTTGAATCGAATCTTCAATTCGAGATTTATGGAACTTTATAGTAAATATCAGAGTCATCAATAGACGGACAAACTTTTTGACAGAGAATTTATTATCGTAAATGTTTGTTGCATTGTTCCATGTTGTCACCGAGGCAGGGTTAACAAAATTACTAGATAAATGGTTTATTTAAATCGAGATATATATAAAAATTTAAAATAATAGTTTCAAAATAAAGTTTTATTGAGAACAGATGTAGAATGTGAATTCTAAACTTGTAAGTTATAATTTTTTGGTGACGTGTCTGTAAAATCTATACTGAACAAGGCGTTGGCTTTGTGACTTGCAACTTAGGTTTTTCCTGTTCAGCCCTCTCTAGAAAAATGGCTGGCTAAGCGTGTTGTTGTGGAGTTTTGCTCTGAATCATTTTCGTTTATTAATGTTTTAAATTGAGTTTTATACAAATTTTTGTGTTCTATTTTGTTAAGATATAGTTAATTTGTGTCTTCAAGCCAATAGCCACTGTTTTTCAACTGTAAACTAGATAAGTATTTTAGTTCGTAGTTACTCTAAAAATAATTAGGCTTAAGATATAGTTCTTTGTGTATTTGTATAAATTCATCTGAAGATTATAAGTTAATTTGCTCTGAAAACTGGATTTCTCATTCATAGGCAATAGATCCATTCACAATTTATCAAGAATCTATTTCATTGGAGCCGACAACTATCCTTAGGTTAATAGGTGGAATGCTATTCCAACCGATTTGAGGAAAAATTGGTAGCATGGCAAATGTTACCCCTGTGGTGGGACAGAATTACAAAATAAATATGTCCCAAATGGTACACCATGAAATCCCTGGTTATAGAAATTATTAGTAGATAGATATCTTGATAGGTTATGAATGGTTTGTTGCTGAGTGGGAAGTCGGTTCAAGAGAGATCAAGTTTTAATGAATCAGTGCATATTACAAAATGGCAAACATTAAAAATGATCTGAATCTTATAGCATTCTTAACACAAAGGTTTGATAAGCTAGATGCTAGATTTGATGAGTTAAATGCTAGATTTGATGAGCAAAATGCTAAATTTGATAAGCAAAATGCTAAGTTAGACCAAATGTTTGAAAATCAAAATGCTAGGTTTGATGATATGAAGCAAGAATGTACTAGCATTAGACTAGAGCAGGTTAGTATAAACCTTCTATTGAAAAATGCACATGAAACATTGAGTAATAATCATGAAGATGAAAACAAATTGAAGCAGGATAATAGTAGTGTTAAGATACAGGATCAACTCATTCAAGTTTCTGACAATGTAGGCCTAGTTACTGTTCTTGAAAAAGTCAACCCTAATGAGATAGTAGAATTGAGTAAAGAAGTAGGTAGGGAGTTGTCTTCACTGAAAGTCAACTATCATGAAAGTAATATTGCTACATTGAAGGTTAGGAAAACTATGAACAAAGTGAATGATTACATGAGACAGGTTTCTGTAGAGGTTAGGAACAATGTAAACAAAATGAATCTTGCTTTGAATCAAGTTGATGAGTTCAACTTTCAACTGAGAATTGAAAAGGTGTATGCAATGCATTCTCAAGTGAACATGACTAACTTTTGTAGGCAAAACAGCTTTGTTGAAACAAATGAACCCATGAATAATATCATGTTCTTGAAGAAAACGAAACGCAAAGTCTCCATTGATGTGTTAGTATTCAAAGGTTGTTTCAAGTTGCTTACTTACAAGATGATGACAATGAATCACATGATGAAAGGGTATTCCCCAACACACAATGATTAGGAATCCTGTGTCATGCCGGGATTCAGAATAGCAATGACCGTAAATACTATGTATGGTAAGAGTCCATAATTGTATCTTTTTTTTTCCTGTAGCCTATTTTTCTTGGCCCTTAATCTTTTCAATTTTCGATTCTTTCCTGTCTTTGTGTAATATTCAGTAAATTTCTTCTATGATGCATATCTTAACCAATCTTGTCCATAGTCATTTAAATTTGTATTTTTTCTGAAATAATATTAGAAGTTGAAATAGTAGCTTATTTTCCTAATCTTTAAATTGTTGATAAAACTTAACTTTTCTAAAATCTATCCATTGTTGTGTAAATAATTGTTTGCTTGTGGTATATTTTTTCATCATGTATCACTTATTTTGAAATGTGTGTTGTTTTAGGGAATTTATTTACCCAATTTTCTTTTTCTCTTGTTTGTATTTTTTAGGGAACTTATTTACCCATTATTCATCTTGATCATCTTTGTATTATAATCTTGAAATGTTTGTACTTATTATACAGTCTTTAAAATTTTAAATTATTTTAAAAAATAAATGGTTCAATTTAAAACGTTTTGTTATATTATTAATTGTAATAAGTTTTTGTGATTGATATCTTTTTCAAAATTTTTAAAATTGTTTGTTCTATAAATTTTGATATGATTGATTATCGTTTGAAATGGATGCTGGAGTGTATGTAGAATTTTTAGTGGGGTTTGTTGATTAGAATTTTGCTGGTATGTGATTGTTTTTTGAGATGGAAACCCATTATTGCCTAAAGAAGAAATAACAGAGGTTATGACTTAGAGAGGCAGTAATGAGATAATATTTTTGTGTTGATTAATAATGTTGATTGCCATAGATGCAAAAATAATGCCACAAATGATGATTAATTATGAATATTGTTTGCCTTTGAAGCAAAATATTATTGATGTTTTGAATGTTTTCTTGTTTAATGATTGATAGTAAAGTTTTGTCATGAAATGTAGTTTGTGTTTAGAACATTGAAGAGTCGAAATAAACTATAGTATCCAACAAACGATGATTAATAATATTAAATAATTTGCTTTTTATAAAATTTTTTGAACAAAAAGTTAAAACTAAATAATTTCGAAACCCTGAATGATAAATCATAAATGTGAAATGAACTTGCTATAAATGCTATAAATGAAATGTTATACTAAATGATAATGAAATGCAGATATATTATGAAATGATTGTGAATAGAAGATCAATTGTCTGAAATTATTGAAATATGTATTGAAATTAATTTTTGTTGTGATGATCTGATGTTTTTTACAATTTTGATAATGATACAGGGTGTTATGAAATTCTATTTCTATTTTGAAGAATGGATTAAATTTTGATATTTGAACAGTGAATAGATGAAAATGAATTTTTTTAAATTTATCATTGATATGTCCATATTTCACAATTTATGTATTGCTGACTGTATAATAGGATGTTAACAAATTTCAAGTTCATAAATATTTAAAAATAATTTTCATGTGTATTAGATTGTATTGATAGCCTAATCAAGTTTTTCTTTTTAGTGTATAAGCATTTTAAGATAACAGGTACAGCACAGACATTAACATTGAAATAGTTATCATGTGAATCTCGAAATCAGCAACAAGTGAACGCCATGAAGAGTGTTAAGAACATTTGGGTGATTTTCGAACTAGTGTGACTCATCTACGCTGCGGCCTACACCAATAACTACGCCAAAATTTACGCTGATGCCTACACTAATATCTACGCCGATGCCTGCGCCGAAGCCAATGCCTGCGCCAATGCTGATGCCAACGCCAATAACTATGCCAATGTCAACACCAATAACTACACCAATGCCTGTGCCAATGCCAAAATCTGCGCCAATGCTGATTCCAACGCCAATATCTACGCCGATGCCTGCGCCGAAGCCAATGCCTGCGCCAATGCTGATGCCAAAATCTGTGCCAATGCTGATGCCAACGCCAATAACTATGCCAATGTCAACACCAATAACTACACCAATGCCTGTGCCAATGCCAAAATCTGCGCCAATGCTGATTCCAATGCCAATATTTACGCCGATGCCTGCGCCAATGCCAATGCCTGTGCCAATGCTGATGTCAATGCCAAAATCAACGCTGATGCCTGCGCAAATGCCAATGCCAATGCCTGCGCCAATGCCAATGCCAATATCAACCGCGTCAATAGTGAAAGAAATGAACATTTTTTGATTTATTGAAATTTTATGTGAAAATTAAATGTAACAATTCATCAATTCATTAAAAAAAAAAAAATAATAATAATAATAATATAATAATAATAAATTTTTCATTCAACATACTAAATTTTTTTTATGCAATAAAAAATTAAATTTTTCTATCTATTAAATTTATGTGCAATTTCAGAAAACTATTCTTTACATATTAAACTTTCTGTTGAGATATTTTCCTTTAAATTATAAAGCTAAATCAAAAGTAATATTGATATTCTATATTTTGAGATATTGTTTGGAAACATATAACAAACGCTATTGATGAATTTTTATAATAATTTTCAATATTATTGGATGACATGTAATGTTTTTCTAGAAAAAATTGTTACTGTTCTCGAATTTAAATTTCAACAATTTTCATTAGGGTCAATGTAAATTTTTTTCTTTAAATTTTCAAACAGTAAAATTTTTTTATGTCAAGAGGGGGGTATTTGTAATATTACATTTTTTCTCACATTTGAATCGAATCTTCAATTCGAGATTTATGGAACTTTATAGTAAATATCAGAGTCATCAATAGACAGACAAACTTTTTGACGGAGAATTTATTATTGTGAATGTTTGTTGCATTGTTCCATGTTGTCACCGAGGCAGGGTTAACAAAATTACTAGAAATGGTTTATTTAAATCGAGATATATATAAAAATTTAAAATAATAGTTTCAAAATAAAGTTTTATTGAGAACAGATGTAGAATGTGAATTCTAAACTTGTAAGTTATAATTTTTTGGTGACGTGTCTGTAAAATCTATACTGAACAAGGCGTTGGCTTTGTGACTTGCAACTTAGGTTTTTCCTGTTCAGCCCTCTCTAGAAAAATGGCTGGCTAAGCGTGTTGTTGTGGAGTTTTGCTCTGAATCATTTTCGTTTATTAATGTTTTAAATTGAGTTTTATACAAATTTTTGTGTTCTATTTTGTTAAGATATAGTTAATTTGTGTCTTCAAGCCAATAGCCACTGTTTTTCAACTGTAAACTAGATAAGTATTTTAGTTCGTAGTTACTCTAAAAATAATTAGGCTTAAGATATAGTTCTTTGTGTATTTGTATAAATTCATCTGAAGATTATAAGTTAATTTGCTCTGAAAACTGGATTTCTCATTCATAGGCAATAGATCCATTCACAATTTATCAAGAATCTATTTCATTGGAGCCGACAACTATCCTTAGGTTAATAGGTGGAATGCTATTCCAACCGATTTAAGGAAAAATTGGTAGCACGGCAATATATATATATATATATATATATATATATAAACCGATTTTGCAGAATAAGTAAGTAAGTATTCCTTAGAAAACTCATGTTTTCTGTCTTTTTGAAACTTTTGTGATATAAAATAAGGCATAGGCTATACGACTAAAAGTATATTTCACTGATTCTTCTTAACTATATGCTCTGTCGTCAATATAATTTGAAAATATTGAAACATAGCAAAATTGCCCAGTTGCACAAAAACCCGTTGAATTTTAATCATGATTAAATGTCACGAGAACCAATAAAAGAAGGCTTTTTTGAATGAAGGCTTCTCTCGGACTATGACTTGAAAAATTAGTTTTTTACAATATTATATTCTGTACTTAGTGGTTCTTAACAAATGTAATATGTGTTGCAGATAATGCATACCAGAATTGTGAAGTTATGTGGATTGAGCCTTGTACTTATAGCGATCCATCCACCTACACTGCTGGCCTTCTCCAGGATAAGCATGTATCATCTACAAGCAATACACTTTCTTATATCAATGCTTGTGTCAGTAATTGGTTAGTAATCAAATACAATTTATTGATTGAAGTTGAATATATACGGTAACCTTCTATTGCGACTCAGTCTAATCAAATGCACCTTGATATTCCGATTGGACATATTATAAGGATGTTCATATTAACATTTGAAATAACAATGAATGAAAATCATCAAAATGATTGTTATGTGTTAAATTGATTCATAACTGTTTTTGTCGTGATATTGGACAGTAAGTTCTCTTTATTTAAAAAGCTATGGCCGAATTAAGTAGTATTTGTGGGACCCCAGGCAGATACCACTACCATCAAATCTTATCATGGAGAGAATGGACAATAATTTTCAGGCAACACAGATTGATGGAATAGTATTAATAGTTTCTAATTTGTTAGCTAGAGTAGTAGCTCATCCTTGATATGACTGAACACCTCCATTGAAATTAAAAAGAAAGGAAATAAAGAAACAATTCATCATCCATAAATTGATGGGAATTTCCCAAGATCGAAACTATGATTTGAGAGGTACAAACATAAAGAGATGACAAACTTCGTGTATATTATTTATTAATCAATATGATTCAAATCACATTGTGTTTTTCATTTTCTTCGTTGATCTCTTCAATATCATTATTCTTGATGGTACCTGCTTGCTAATAATATTTTGAAACCATTAGCTTATTTTTTCAAACATTAATTTTGGATTTTTTTTTTCAATTTTTATCCAATAATCTTAGTAATGACCTCACACAGATAGATGCGCATGAACCACATTGATTCGTAAGACGTACGGAAATTCTAAAATAAATTTTTCCATTGAAACTCTAGTAATATGAGAGAAACTCGAGTAGCCGAATATATTTACAACACTGGAGTGAAATCTCGATTTGAACATGTCTCACCTGTTAATTTTCAATTTCAAAAGTATTTGGATGAGGCCAAAGCTTTAAAAGAGGGGTCCGGTGTCTCCCCAGGGATAATTTTCATAAATAGACTGATAACCCTTGAAGAAATGTAAGCAACTCAATACCGTTTTTATTGCTTCTCATTACAGCAAACCTGATCTAGAAAAGTTTTTTAACAATAATTAGTTCATCAATTTTTTTCATACTAGTGATTTCAAAATATGATATCGACTCTGGGTTTCTTATCACAGGATTGACCTTGAGAGGTTGTGAATGAAAGTACTACATAATTTCGCTCCTGGGTTTTGGAAGATTTTGTGTTATAAATAGTCACGGATAAGTACAAATTTTGTGTTTATTTCATTATTAATTGTTTCTTGATCACGTTTTATCATTTTGTTTTAGATTTTAATTCTTAATTCTATTTTAAAAAGCCAAACACCGTTTAGAGGTTAGTTTGAGGTTAGGTTTTCGAGATTTAAAAATAAACATAGATAGTTTACTTGACTAGAATTATAACCAAATTAAAATCCTATCATTTATAAATCAATTATTATTATTATTGCAAGTAATATAATTTCTTAGATAGGAAGATGAGCTCAAGTAAAACACCGAAGGTTAATAATAGAAATGTAAACATAGCGAGAGTACTTACGCGTTCCCAAAACCAAAATTCAAAAACGCCAAAACCAAAAACCCCAGTTCTTCAAACTACTTTAGCCGAAAAAGTTGCTCAACTACAAAGTAGCCACACTAATTTAAAAAACCAATTAGAAGTAACTTTAAAAACGTCTGAGGAAGAAAGGTTAGGGATGGTAGAAGAAATTAAATCTTTGGAACTGATTATAAAATTACAAGATGAAGACCATAAAAAAGAAATACTAAATCTAAAAAATCAATGTAGTCTAATGTCGGAGGAAATAAAGAAACTAAAATCTAAATTTGATAATACTAAATGTATGATAGAACCTCCGTCCAAATGCAAAAAAATAGAATCTAACCTAAATGATGGGAAATGCTCTGAAAATGGTCGAATAAAACGTACAGTGAGGTTTTGAAGACAGCAACCAAAAATATAGCTGAGGGAAATAAAGATAGGAAAGGGAGAGTTCTGCTACTGACGTCCAGTCATGGACGTGATTGCAGTGATCTCCTTGATAAAAGATTAAAAAATAAATTTGATGTCCAATGTTTTTTCAAGCCAAGTGCATCAATTAATGCAGTTGTAGAGTCAGCTAGGGAACAAACTAAAGACTTTGATGAAAATGACTATCTAATTGTACTGGGTGGCTCAAATAATATAAATGAACCTAACTTGAATCATCTTCCTCAAGTAACAGAAAAAATCAAGGAAATTGTGCCACTCAGCAAAAAAACAAACTTAATAATAAGTACTATTCCTAATAGGTTTGATAGGCCAGAATTAAATGAAGCAATCAATTCGACAAACAAATCAATCCATAATACAATCAACAGCCTAAAAAATAAGAATTCTAAACAACTGGGGATTTGTTTTCTAAATGAAAGGCTGAAAAGACATAACTTCACTAATCATGGGTTGCATCTAAATCGATCTGGCAAAGTAATCTTTTGTAATAGATTGGCAGAGCTGATTGAAAGCCGTTTGCAATCCTCTGGTTTAAAAACAGTCAGAAAAACAAATAACGATTTTTTAGTAAATTGGCTCAAAACAGGGAAAGGGAAATAGCTACAAATGCTAGAGATAGAGTAGCACAAGATGGTAAGGTTTTTAGTATTTATCATCAAAATATTCAGTATCTTCGCAACAAAATTGACAGATTAGAAGTATTTCTTAAACAGGAGGATCCTGACATTGTTATTTTCACAGAGCATGGCTTAAAAATAAAGGAAATAAATCAAGTTAGGATTCCAGGCTATTCACTGAGATCAGAATTTTGTAGAATAGCTCATAGAAGTGGTGGTGTATGTATATTCACTAGCAATGCTAAACATACCCAAACTTATGAACTGGATTTTGTTAAGAGATTTTCTGTTGAGATGGATTTAGAGGTGACGGGACTAAGGTTAAAAATTGATGATCGATTTGAGGTAGTAGTGTTAGGTATCTATAGGTCACCAAATGGAGACTGGCAAAAATTTTGTGAGCTGCTCCATACACTTTTGGAAATTACAACCGCTCGTTTCACAAATGTTATAGTAGTAGGAGATTTCAATACCGATTTTGCCAGGCACGATAAAATGACAGAGGATATTAGAGATATTATTAATATGAATAATTTAGAAATTAAGGTCCACGAATATACAAGAGTAACTCGAACTTCACAGACAATTATTGATAATATCCTCACAAATATAGAAGGTTGTAATGTCAGGTTAGGTAGCTCAGATCTATCAGATCATAACTATCAAATTTTAGATGTTAAGTTGCAGGGCCAGAATCCAAGCAGGAAAAAAACTTTTGTGAAAGAAATTCAGCAATATGAGCTAGGAAATATAAATTGTTTGAAGCAGGAACTGCTTCAAGAAAATTGGAGTAGTGTTTATAACAGTTGTAACCTAAATTACAAATATAAGCAATTCATTGATACTCTAAGATTTCACATTAGTGTATGCTGTCCGATAAAAAAAGTCAAAGTAAAAAGTAAATTAAACAAAGTAGATGAATGGATAACTGAAGATATCTTACTCAAAGAAATATTGTTAGGGAAGCTTATGAGGAATTTAAATTAGTGAGGGATGTTCCGAGTGAGGTCAAATACAAATGTCTAAAGAAAAACTATGCAAAAGAAGTGAGGAAAGCTAAGTGTAAGAAAACAGCTGAAATATTAACAACTAGTACCAATTTTAACTCTGCTGTTTGGGAGGTAATTAATAGAAATAGGAGAGCAGCTCAAAAGGATACAGTTACTAATGTCCCTAGGATAATCGATGAACATGGAATGGAAATTATATGGATGATAGTATAGACATTTGTAACTTTTTCAATAAATATTATCAACAGGTTGCATATAATCTCCAAAAGTCACTGAACACTAATACTTATAATACAGCTACATTAAATGCTGAGCCAATTGAAAAGGTATTTAAATTTCATCCATTATCAAGAGATGAGTTGTCAAGAATAATAAAAAATTTGAATAACAAAAAAACAGTAGGATTGGATGGGGTCTCAAGCAAAATTTTAAAAGAATGTGAAAATGAATTACTGGACCCTTTATTGCATCTCCTTAATACTTCACTAGAGCAGGGTATTTTCCCTGATGATCTGAAACAAGGAAAAATTTTGCCAATTTTCAAGAGCGGTGATTCTAAAAGAGTTGAAAATTATAGACCCATTAGTATTCTAAATGTAATAAGTAAAATTTTTGAAAGAGTAGTTTTAAATAGGTTATTGATGCACCTGGAAGAAATTAATTTCATATGTGATGAACAGCATGGGTTCCAGAAAGGGAAATCTACTAAGACTGCAATAGTATCCCTTGTTGAAAGACTAATAGATATAATAGATTCAGGTGAGAAGGCAGCCGCAATATTTCTTGATTTATCCAAAGCTTTTGATTGTGTGAACCATAGAATATTATTGGAAATACTAAAAACTGTAGGTGTGAATGGTATAGAACTAAAATGGTTTGAATCATATCTCATAGGTAGAAACCAGTGTGTTGAGCTTACCAAGGTGGATGGGAATGAAATAGTAAAAATTAAATCTCAAAAACTGGAGGTCCAGGCTGGAGTACCTCAAGGCTCAATTCTGGGTCCCTTACTGTTTCTGTTGTATGTGAACCAAATACCAAAAGAGTTAAAAGATCACAGAGCTCTGTTGTTTGCTGATGACACATCGCTTATCTTTAACAATTATTTATTAGATAGTCTAGAAATAAATGCTTTTACTGGAGTACAGTCAATTGTCCAATTCTTGAAGCAAAGGCAATTAACAATAAATAGTAAGAAATGTCAATTCCTACAATTCAAAAGTAAATATAATTCAGTAGAGGATAGAGAAATAAATGTGTTTGTAGAGGAAAATGAATTAGACCAAGAAGAGAAAGTAGCATTCTTGGGAATTTTATTGGATAGGAAATTAACATGGCATCCTTACATTGAGAGGATATGTAATAAGATATCATCTGGGGTATTTGTCCTGCGGCAGCTTGCTAGGCTGAATGATAAAAAACTACTGTTAACTGCTTACCATGGACTTATACTATCTCATATTAGGTATGCTATTTTAGTATGGGGTAATTCATCTCAACAAAATATGGACAGAGTGTTTAAGATTCAAAAGAAGGCACTCAGATGTATAGAGAAAGTGAATAGGTTAGACTCTTGTAGGCCTTTATTTAAAAAGCTTGGTCTATTAACTGTGCCATCATTGTATGTATATGAAGTTGTAATGCATGTGAAAAAGAGTGGTGTGATCCAGAATTCAGATGTTCATGAGTATAATACGCGAAACAGAGCAGATTATCATATAATGGGTCACAATAGTAGGTTATTTGAACAAAAACCAGATTATATTGGTAGGAAATTTTATAACAAGCTACCTCAAATCTTGAAAAGTAATGATGATTTGAAGATTTTCAAAAAACAAATGAAAAAATATTTAGTTGATAAAGCTTTTTATAGTGTACAAGAATTCCTTTCAATCCTAAACTAGGTTGAACTACTTAGTGTTAGAATTATTATGTAATAACATGACTTGTCTTATACTCCATGACTGGAGTCTTTAGGACGTAATCTAAAAAAAAAAAAAAAAAAAAAAAAACAGTATCTCTACATCCTAATTTTCTTTACCCATCATTCGAGCCCGGTAGCCCCACCACACCCTTCAATCCGCCCCTGTACGGTAAGGTGGGATACTGTAAAATAATATAATAATTTATATGGTTGACATATTTAACTAATCATGTAGACGCTTATCATCTATAAAAATAAGCTAGTTAATGCTCTTGAATATAATATAATAAAGCCTCATTTTTACCTTACCTTATTTGATTTCAGGTTTTTCGATGATAAAGGCAATAAGAAACACGTCAAGTCGAGACTTCGCTGTTATTGGATCATCAGTATTCACTAGCTTTGTAGGAACAATATATTCATAACATAATGATTTCAATTTAATTAATATTTTAAAATCATTAATATTAAAAATCATGATAAAACATTTCAAATAAAAATTCTGTTCACCTTACAACTAGACTTCCGGTATATCAATAACAAATCCAAGTATTGATAATTTTACATCATTGTCTATAATATCAAAACCGTAGAGTTGTGTAGTGTTGTGGAGTGAAAATGTCAAAAGCAGAGCAGTGCTGATAGTGTGAATGTGTATATTATAATACATGATAATTTATTTATATATCACTATTGTTATCTTTTGTTAATTTCAAGTTAGTTGCTAGATTAAGTAGTAGTCCTGGTGAGAACTACCTATCTTATTAATATTTAACCCATTATTATATTAGAAAAAAATTGCTCATTAGTATTTTTGGACTAGATTGCAATGGATAAAAAAAATTGTCTATAATATCTATCTATTCCTTCGAATTCCAACATTGGGATTTCAATAATCTTACAATCCATTCGTATAGGCTGTAACATTCATGAAATGGTAACAATAAAAAAATAATAATTTGTTCAAATATGATTTTCAGAAATCCACATAGGTATTTTAAAGTTCAAACTAATTAATAGTCGTCAATTTCATATGATAATATGAATTCAACTTGTTCTTCATTAATACTTTCACTTTTTCCAGATCCTACCTAATATTGTTCTAACGTCTGGATGTGGTGGCTCATCACCTGCACTTTTAAAACTATTGTCCTCAAATATTTTGATTGCTATAATCACTGCTGTGACTGCAGACAAACTTCTGGAAGGTAATATGTTTAAGAAAATCAGATTATATTATATCTTTCTGAAAAGTGTCAGAAAATATAGCTTACATATTCCAGGGGAGAATTGAATATTACTTCTCAATATAGAGACAAAATTAGACGGGGTTTCAGGTGTTTTCGGAGTCGGCAGGGCAAGAAGCTCTCCGATTAGCTTCTGATTGGGTTGGCGCCCAAAAAACCGCCTAATATGGTATCGCCCATACTGTAATGATAATGAAACAAGGACGTCACTAAAATCATAGTTTCCAATTTTGTTCACATCATATAGATTCACGGTTTGTCAAGTAGTTTGACTTACTTTTTTCCCATCAACTTTCCTTTTAACAATTCCCCTTTCAAATGATTTACTTACAGTATTTTATGCGTCTAGAATAGATTTTTTATACTTAATTTATTGAAAATTAGTATTGTAGCCTAAGTGCTCTGCTTTGTTCATAATAGAGTGCTAAACATTCAACTGAATCTCAGTTAACACTTACATTATTATTAATGCTCTTATTGAGTTATTTAGTGCTTTGCGACTCCTCCCTGCACACGGACAAATCACCCATGCAGGGAGAATATTCATGTAATCCATAACACTTATATTTTTTAAATATGTCATATTTCATGAATAAACTAATTTGAATTTGACTTGACCATGTATGGAATTTTTCTCATTTCAATCACTTCATTTACGTAACGTTCAATTCTTTTGCAGGTGGTAAGCCAGTTGTTGAGGAAAATAATGAGCATCACAATCAAAACAATCATTTATCATTCAGCGAAGAACTTTTCTCTCTTTGCATCTAAGAACCTTTTCTTCAGTTTCATTCTCATTTTTCAATTTTGTCGGACAAAACAACATCAATGTCCAACACAGATTTATATTCATTATTTATATTCACATTAACTCTGATAATGATAATAATTATTATACGGTAGTTACTTATTATACCATACAGGACTCCTCTGTAGTTGTGAAGTGGAATTATGAAATAGCCCACTTTTCATGAGATAATTCACTCATTAATTCTACTTATTATTTATTATCCAATATATATAATAAACATTAATGAGTGATAAATTTCATATACATTTTTAATAAAGAAGAAAATTTATTAATACTTGTTGAGTTATTTAGTGCATTAGCTCAATAGTTTATTAGCTATTTTATTCATCAACTCATTTACATATCATATAGTGCATATTAGTTTCATTACTCATTTGAATAGTGTAATTCAACTACTATATTATATTCAATCAAGCCATGGTTGTGTATAATGTGATGTTATTTTGTATGTTTTGCCGTGCTACCAATATATCCTAAATAGGTTGAATAGCATTTTTCACCTATTAACCTAAAGAAAGTTATCGGCTCCAAAATGGTAAATTCTTGATAAATTATGAATGGATCTATTGCTAATGAATAGGGAATCCAGTTTTCAGAGCAAATCAACTTATAATCTTCATAAGAATTTTGGCAATATACAACACAAATCCACAAAACAATACCTTACAACACTTAAACATATAGCATCATTACAAGCTAAAATACTTATCCATTTATATAGTTGAAAACAATGGCTATAGGCTTGTAGACACACAAATCAAATTATACAAAATTAGAACACTATAAAACTGTTCAAATCTCAAATTAAAACATTATAAATTTCAATTAAACAGAAAAATATTCAGAGAGCACAAAACACCTTCATAGCCAGCCACCATTTTTTAGAGAAGGGCGACAAAGATAGCATTTTAGATGAAGCCAAAAATGGTGACAACGTTATGAACACATCTTCGATATTAAATTCCAAAAATTTATAAATTACAAGTTTAGAATTTACATTTTATATTTGTTCTCAATAAAACTTTATTTCGAAACTGTTATTTTAAATTTATTTATCCTCTATGCTATTTATAATGATCTGTTAATTCTGTTAACTCTGTTTCGGTGATACCATGGAATGTGTAACACAATTATTTATGATAAATTCTCAGTTAAAAGTTGTCTGCATATCGATTACTCTGATATTACTATCAAGTTTTATAGATCTCGAATTGAAGATTCGATTTTAATTGAAAAAAATGTAATTTTACAGTTTCTTTTAAAGTTTATTGTTTTTCAAGTTGATAAAAACTGCTGACAATATCAAATCAGGTTTCTGGTTCTCATAGAAAAAAACATTATAATTTTTCTCTAATAAAATATGAGGAAATTTGATAATATCAGGGGATGGAATAATATATACAGCAGCCTCATGTTTCTCATTTGCTCAAGTTTTTAATATTATTCACGATTGTTCTTGTGAATAAAAGGATTGAAAATATGGAAAATTGAAATAACACTAATTAATTGATTATTTGAAAAAATACTCATTATTGGAGCATAAAATTGTATGTCTCTGATACAATAAATATATTGTTTCAAGCTATTTCAAGCCTGACAAGCTATTTAAAATCCTTGCAGAATATTGGATGAACTTACAAAGCTCTGAAATATGAAGTTGATAAGATGCAGGCAAAGAGTATAGAATGTAATTTACATTCTATCCTCACTGGATGCAGGGGTGAATATGAGGGGGGGCAGCCCCCCCTCCAGGGAATAATTAGTATGAAGAAAAATAAGTACAGTAATCTGGATTTTGAATTTTAGTTAATAAAACACATACACTAAATGAAGTCTTGGCAATTTATACATACATGACAGAACAAAATATTTATAGCTAGCACACTATTTGTAGCTAGAACCCTTCCAAACACGATAATCACAATCGCGGATTTAATTTGGATAAGTGTTTAGAAATGTGACATTGTTAAAATATAGACCAATGTTTGAGAAACAGTAACTGAGATATTTCCATCATTTTGTTTGTTTAGAAATATGCATTTTCTTATGATTTAATGTCAACAGTAAAGAAGCATGATCTCGGTAAAGTAAAAAGGGCATTCAGCGCAAATTACCCTCTGAATATGAACAGCAAAACTGATATAAATAAGTATCATGGGATACTTAGAATCACTTAACTTTACATTAACCTCAACCCCCCTTCCACCCCAAATTCCAAAAATTTATAAATTACAAGTTTAGAATTTACATTTTATATTTGTTCTCAATAAAACTTTATTTCGAAACTGTTATTTTAAATTTATTTATCCTCTATGCTATTTATAATAATCTGTTAATTCTGTTAACTCTGTTTTGGTGATACCATGGAATGTACAACACAATTATTTATGATAAATTCTCAGTTAAAAGTTGTCCGCATATCGATTACTCTGATATTTACTATCAAGTTTTATAGATCTCGAATTGAAGATTTGATTTTAATCGAGAAAAAATGTAATATTACAAATACCCCCCTCTTGACATAAAAAATTTACTGTTTGAGAATTTAAAGAAAAAAAATTACATTGAAACAAATGGAAATTGTTGAAATTAAATTCGAGAACAGTAACAATTTTTTCTATAAAAACATTACATGTCATCCCATAATATTGAAAATTATTATAAAAATTCATCAATAGCATTTGTTATACATTTCCAAACAATATTTCAAGGTATAGAGTATCAAAATTACTTTTGATTTAGCTTTATAATTAAAGGAAAATCTCTCAACAGAAAGTTTAATATATATAAAGAATAGTTTTTGAAATTGCACATAAATTTAATAGATAGAAAAATTCAATTTTTTATTGCATGAAAATTTAGTATGTTGAACAAAAAAAAATTTGTTTTTAATTTATTGATGAATTGTTACATTTAATTTTCACATAAAATTTTAATAAATCAAAAAATGTTCATTTCTTTCACTATTCACTGACGTGGTTGATTTTATCGATGCAAATTTTGGAAAATAGTCCATTAAGGCATTCAGTATGAATTTCAGTTAAGTGTGACTCCAGTGTGATGACATCAGTGTTGGGCTGATCTGAATACTTGTAGTGTTGGGGTGATCTGGATGCACATAGTGTTGGGCTGATACTTGTAGTCGACTGATGCATACCAAACTCGTTACAGGTGACATCTCAGTTAGCATTGCCTCATGCTTGTAGTAGACGGCTGCATACCAAACTCGATACAGAGTCACATAAATTTTGTATCATATTTGTAATTATACAATGTACATTTCAGGCTTGAAATGACAATGTAATTTGTTTTTTGGAAAAGAGATAGACGCTGCATACAGGATTAACTTAGGTGAGGATTAATTTAGGTAAGGTTTGGTTTTTTGATATTTTCAGCTTTCAAGGTTTAGAGTTCTGCATACAGGAATAATTTGGGAGAGGATTTTTTGAATCAATTTCTTTCATGATACTGTGACTGTTATTCTGAATTCAAAGTTGTGAACATGAACATGGATGGCAATTACCTCCAGGTAATGTGGTAGTGTTGAAGTTTGAGTTACATGGTCAGCATATGCATTGCATATGCAGCGTATGCATTGGTGTCAGCATTGGCGTTGGCATTGTCGTAGGCATTGGCATCAACATTGGTGCAGGCATTGGCATTGGCATTGTCGTAGGCATTGGCTTCGACATTGGCGCAGACATTGGTGTAGACATCAGTGTAGATATCGGTGTAGTTATTGGTGTAGATATTGGCGTAGATATTGGCGTTGGCATTGGTGTAGGCATCAGCGTAGATATTCAATTAATGAGTCACACTAGTTCGAAAATCACCCAAATGTTCTTAACACTCTTCATGGCGTTCACTTAATGTTGATTTCGAGATTCATGTGATAATTATTTTCATGTTAATGTCCATGCTGTACCTGTTATTTTAAAATGCTTATAAACTAAAAAGAAAATTTTGATTAGGCTACCAATACAAACTAATACACATGAAAATTATTTACAAGTATATAATCAATATAAAAATGAAATTTGTTAACATCTTATTATACAGTCAGCAATACATAAATTGTGAAATTTCCTCAAACTCTATAGAGATATCAATTACAAAATTTTAATAAAAAATAATTTCATTTCCATTTATTCACTGTTCAAATAACAAAATTTAATCCATTCTTCAAAATTTAGAACATAAACAAATACATGTTACATAAATTTCATAACATTCTGTATCATTATCAAAATTGTAAAAAACATCAGATCATCACAACAAAAATAATTTCAATACATATTTCAATAATTTCAGACAATTGGTCTTCTATTCACAATCATTTCATAATACAATATATCTGCATTTCATCAACATTCAATATAACATTTCAAATATAGTATTTCACATTTATGATTTATCATTCAGGGTTTCAAAATTATTTATGTAGACAAATTTATAAATTTTCCTTTTAATTTTTGTTCAAATATTGTATAAAAAGCAAAATTTTTAATATTATTAATCATCGTTTATTGGATACTATAGTTTATTTCGACTTTTCAATGTTCTAAACACAAACTACATTTCATGATAAAACTTTACTATCAATCATTAAACAAGAAATCATTCAAAACATCAATAATATTTTGCTTCAAAGGCAATCAATATTCATAAGTAATCATCTGCATCTATGGCAATCAACATAAGTAATCAACACAAAAAATATTATCTCATTACTGCCTCTCTAAGTCATAACCTCTGTTATTCCTTCTTTAGGCAATAATGGGTTTCCATCTCAAAAAACAATCACATACCAGCAAAATTCTAATCAACAAAACCCACTAAAAATTCTACATACACTCCAGCATCCATTTCAAATGATAATCATATCAAAATTTATAGAACAAACAGTTTTTTCAAAATTTAGAAAAAGACATCAATTACAAAAACTTTTTTTTAACGTCAATTACAAAAAGACAAGACGTTTTTATTAAATGAAACATTATTATTCAAGTTGACTTTCATTGATATTGAACATCTCATATATATGGCGACACAATTCATTAATACTTTCAAATTTTGAAGTTTTATTATTATAACAAAAGAATTTATACATAAGATTAAATGTTCTAAATTGAACCATTTATTTTTTAGATAATTTCAGAATTTGAAGACTGTATAATAAGTACAAACCTTTTCAAGATTGCAATACAAAGACGATCAAGATGGATAATGGGTGAATAAGTTCCCTAAAAAATACAAATAAGAGAAAAAGAAAATTGGGTAAATAAATTTCCTAAATAATACAAGGAAGAGAAAGATTAATTAGAGCCTATCCTACATGTCAGTTCTAAACTTTCATAAGGAAGTATACTTAATAAAAATATACTACTAATAAAAAATTTGCAAAATGGGTTAAAAACCCAGAAGAAAACTATAACCTAATTACATATGGCTTATGGCACGATATGCAATGGAAGATGAGAAAATGGTACATAATTTGCTCTGAAAAACCTAGTTACCTAATATGATACCTGACAAAAAATAGACATAATTAAAATATGTAATATATGATGAAAAAATATACCGCAAGCAAACAATTATTTACACTACAATAGATAGATTTTAGAAAAGTTAAGTTTTATCAACAATTTAAAGATTAGGAAAATAAGCTACTATTTTAACTTCCAAAATTATTTCAGAAAAAAAAAAAAAATTTAAATGACTATGGACAAGATTGGTTAAGATATGCATCATAGAAGAAATTTACTGAGCATTACACAAAGACAGGAAAGAATCAAAATTTGAAACGATTAAGGGCCAAGAAAAATAGGCTACAGGAAAGAAAAAAGACACAATTATGGACTCTTACCATACACTGCGTAGCGATTATGCTATTCTGAATCCCGGCATAACACAGGATTCCTGATCATTGTGTGCTTTCTGATGGTATTTCTTCATCATATATTGATTGACTCTCATAATTTTACCTGTACTTATCTCTTCAAGTTTGAAACACCCTTTATTGAGATCATCTCTTACTATGTAAGGTCCATGATATTTAGGACACAGCTTGGCAGAAAACTTCTTCAGCTTGCTCGACAAAATGTAATTTCGAATTACAACTAGATCATCAACTTTGAATTTCTTAGCAATGTTGAAACGAGAAATATAATACTCAGTAAGATTCTTAGATAAGTTTGGCTTATATTTTCCAAATCTCAAATCATTTCTAGCAGATGACTGAATGTCGTCTGACCACATTCTAGCAATGAATTTCTCTTTAAATTCTTCAATGTTATTTACATCAAAACGGATGAAAATCCACCAATCACAATGAGCAAAATTTGAATTAAAATTGTTTTCCAAAATAACTTTAATTTTGATCTAGTTTGTGATTCCATTTCTCTCAAGATACTCGGTCAAGTTTACTAAGAAATGCATTGGATTCTTTTTGACAATTTGCATTTGGAATTCAAACCTATCGAAATTACTATTGTTACCAGTATGATTACACATCGGTTTTGTTGACATGTTAATTTTATTTATGTTTTTCCTAACCTAAGTTATAGCAGCTGTATTTTCTTGACAATCTATTTTCAAAGAGGATAATACCTTGATTTCCTTGTCTACTTTTTCGTTTAATTCTACAACCTCTTTTTCAACATGCTTAATACTTTCATTATTTTCTACATTGATAGCATTTTGTGTGATATTTTGTTGCTCAACTATGATCTTATTTTTATTTACTCCTTCATTAACCTCATTGACCCTATCAGAAACTTGAATGATTTTCTTTTGCATTGATTTTTCTACATCTAACATTGATATTTCAAGATCATTAGTTTTCTGCTGTAGATGACCTATTTTCTTTGTGATTTTTACTTAATGTATCATTTATCTCTTTAATTTTCTGCTTTGTATTAACCTGCTCTAGTCTTATGCTAGCAAATTCTTGCTTCATATCATCAAACCTAGCACTTTGATCTTGTTTCAAATCATCAATCTTAGCATTTTGCTCATCAATCTTAGCATTTTGCTCATCAAATCTAGCATTTAGCTCATCAAATCTAGCATTTTGTCTATCAAACTTTTGTGTTAAGAACGCTATAAGATTTAGATCATTTTTAGCTTCTACCATACTTGTTTCATTTGATATTTCTACTACTTCCTCATGAATTGTTACATTTGAAATGTTTTCACTTACAGCTACACTATCGTTTGAGTCATTGTTTAAGGTTAGGTCTAAATCTTGAGATTCTTCATCTAAGTTTTGAATGTTTTCACTGAATAAAACTTCATTATTTTTATTGTTCTCCATCTTGCTACTGCGTAAAAAATATTTACCTATTACAACCTGAACTTTCTCGAACCGATTTCCCACTCAGCAGCATCTCCCATTTATAATTCAACAAGATATCTATCCTACCAATAATTTTTTATAACCAGGGATATATTTTGTAGTTTGAGTACCACACCAGGGCGTACCATTTGCTGTGCTACCAATTTATCCTAAATAGGTTGAATAGCATTTTTCACCTATTAACCTAAAGAAAGTTATCGGCTCCAAAATGGTAAATTCTTGATAAATTATGAATGGATCTATTGCTAATGAATAGGGAATCCAGTTTTCAGAGCAAATCAAATTATAATCTTCATAAGAATTTTGGCAATATACAACACAAATCCACAAAACAATACCTTACAACACTTAAACATATAGCATCATTACAAGCTAAAATACTTATCCATTTATTTAGTTGAAAACAATGGCTATAGGCTTGTAGACACACAAATCAACTTATACAAAATTAGAACACTATAAAACTGTTCAAATCTCAAATTAAAACATTATAAATTTCAATTAAACAGAAAAATATTCAGAGAGCACAAAACACCTTCATAGCCAGCCACCATTTTTTAGAGAAGGGTGACAAAGATAGCATTTTAGATGAAGCCAAAAACAGTGACAACGTTATGAACACGTCATCGATATTAAATTCCAAAAATTTATAAATTACAAGTTTAGAATTTACATTTTATATTTGTTCTCAATAAAACTTTATTTCGAAACTGTTATTTTAAATTTATTTATCCTCTATGCTATTTATAATGATCTGTTAATTCTGTTAACTCTGTTTCGGTGATACCATGGAATGTGCAACACAATTATTTATGATAAATTCTCAGTTAAAAGTTGTCCGCATATCGATTACTCTGATATTACTATCAAGTTTTATAGATCTCGAATTGAAGATTCGATTTTAATCGAGAAAAAATGTGATATTACAGTTTCTTTTAAAGTTTATTGTTTTTCAAGTTGATAAAAACTGCTGACAATATCAAATCAATATCAAATCTGAAATATGAAGTTGATAAGATGCAGGCAAAGAGTATAGAATGTAATTTACATTCTATCCTCACTGGATGCAGGGGTGAATATGAGGGGGGGCAGCCCCCCTCCAGGGAATAATTAGTATGAAGAAAAATAAGTACAGTAATCTGGATTTTGAATTTTAGTTAATAAAACACATACACTAAATAAAGTCTTGGCAATTTATACATACATGACAGAACAAAATATTTATAGCTAGCACACTATTTGTAGCTAGAACCCTTCCAAACACGATAATCACAATCGCGGATTCAATTTGGATAAGTGTTTAGAAATGTGACATTGTTAAAATATTGACCAATGTTTGAAAAACAGTAACTGAGATATTTCCATCATTTTGTTTGTTTAGAAATATGCATTTTCTTATGATTTAATGTCATATTCAATGTCAAATCTCATTAATATCAATGTTTGGCCTTCCAAGCTATATTCACACAGACAGAGGAACATCCTTCATGTCAACTGAGTTGAAGAGCTTTCTTGGCTCAAAAGGGATAGCAACTAGTAGATCAACGCCTTACAATCCGAGAGGGAATGGTCAAGTAGAACGATATAATGGAATTATATGGAAAGCAATAACACTAGCTCTAAGATCACGAGGACTTGATTCAAATCGATGGGAGGAAGTGTTGCCTGATGCACTTCACTCTATTCGATCTCTTTTGTGTACTACAACAAATTGCACCCCTCATGAACGAATGTTCCTACACATGAGATCCTCAAGAAATGGACAGTCACTACCATCTTGGCTAATGAGCCCAGGACCAGTTTGGCTGAAGAAAATGAACCGAAATTCAAAGCAAGATTCATCAGTAGAAGAAGTTGAATTGATTGAGGCAAACCCAGAGTATGCTCACATTCGTCGCCCTGATGGACAAGAGTCCACTGTGTCGCTCCGTCATCTTGCCCCTAAGATAACACGAAAATCTAGCCGGGTAGAATGATATGATAAACCATATGTTTTCGTTGTCATTGATTCATTCATGAAAATCAAATGTTGTTGATCCGTTACTAGTAGAAAGTCATGTTCAATTTTATTTGATTAAAGCTCTACAAATGAAGAGTTTACTTATTTCAACAGTAAAGAAGCATGATCTCGGTAAAGTAAAAAGGACATTCAGCGCAAATTACCCTCTGAATATGAACAGCAAAACTGATATAAATAAGTATCATGGGATACTTAGAATCACTTAACTTTACATTAACCTTAACCCCCCTTCCACCCCAAAAATATATTCTATATTCGTCACTGATAAGATCCATATCATTTTGTTGATCAATATTGGATTTTTTTAGTTCCATTACTACAAGAATCACAAACGGCTATATTATATCAATACGATAACAAAAATAGGAATATGATAATAATGTATTCTATGTAGGTACCTACTCTAAATAGTGGCTTACATGTACGTATAATATATTTATAAAAATAATTATTGAGTAGCATCTTAATTATATCATTATATAATTAGTACGAGGCTGTGCTCCTTGCTTTATAACAATTTTTACTGGTGGAATTTTTAAACCGTAGTATTTTTTGATTTGGTTACTATGAAGTTAACAAAATGGAGCAAATTTCTAAAGGATTTTTTTTTTTTTACTTTTTAATATATGAGTTATTGAGCGCCTGAAATTGAAATTTGGAGTTATAATCCAATATCAATCCCATGTGATAGACCTAATTAAGAAATAATATTCAATTCTTTTTTGAACCATTGCTGATAAAGACGGTTCAATTGATAAGGACTGTTCCCTTCTATAGTGTAAACAATAAACAGTAGAATTATAATTATGAAAACTAAAAAGTCTATGATAAAAGTAATTAGATTTTAATAGCAAACTATAGTAGGCTACTATTTGTAATATAGTAAAAAAAGTTATTAATTTTTCCGTCAATACCTAAAACTGTATAAATGTCTCTTCCATTGAGTCATTCAAATTCTATAACGAGAGCTTGGTCGTTGGTGATAGTGTTTGAATAATTGAATTCAAATTTGCAAATGGCATTGAAAAAGGAAAGAGAACAGCCTGCATGAAATATAAGAAGATTCAGGTCTCTTGGAAAGTGGCTGTTATCACCTTTGCCTCAATGTGCGTGCATAGTGAATGAGGTACAGTAGCCAATAGTTGTTGATAAAGTGAGCATTTGATAATTTTTGACGGCCAAAAATTGAGTTCACACCAGAGTGCCCTTCACCTCAATTTTCTATTGAGATTCCTATTGTAGGTAGACCATAACTTCAGCGCGGATATCTTTGCACTGGACATTAGAGCATCGGTGAGACAGTGACAAGTTAACCGGCTATCTCAGGAGTACTATTTGCAAGTTTATAGTGATGTTTATATTATCTTGATGTGGGATAGAGAGCAGAAACAAGGATGGCGCAATGAAATTTGAGGACACGCCGTATCTATAGGGATGTGAAGAGTTGAAGAATTCTGATACGATGGCTATCACTTTTCTACTCTTATTGATTTTCATTGAATTCAAAAAAGTCAACAATCTTGAAAACAGTAAGTACCGTGTATATAACATGAAGTTCAAGCATTATTCTTATTCGGACACATCAGTTTTCAACTGATGATAGAGCAATCTAGAGACATATACCGTATTGTTCCAAAGCAATCAAATTATATTTATGGTATATATTCTTTAATACTATATAATAACACAAGAAAGAAATCACAAACTTTGAAACTTGAAGAAATATTTAGACAAAAGTTCTTTGGATAGAGAAAATAATGCGCGTTATAATTGAGGTAAAAAGCTGCAAGCTGGTACCCACCGTTATTCTTAATATATGTGTGGTTCTAATACATTATCAATATGCAGCCCTTCTATATTATCCATTATTATTCATCCTAATTGATATAAATAGGATTCTTCCTTGTTATTTACCGAAGAACATATACGCATGCACTGTATATCTCACACTTGATTGAAATTTTATTTCAATCCGAAGTACTTGTACACGATAAAAATATCAAAATTATTATCAGTATTATTGAATAGGAACCGGGAGTGAAAACATTCATCGATAATGAAACGCTTCATCATAAGCTCACAGTTTCAATTTGAAGGAGCTTGAATTACGGTATGTATTTATTGCAGTTAAAGCCACGATGCAGAGAATGTTTCATTGCGAAACTTCATACCTTATCAGGCTATCAGGTAAAAATGGTCGATTTACAACAAATTTCAATAACTGAAATATTGCCTATAAAAATAAACCGTTTATTGAATATTTGGAAAAAGGTTCTGAAATTTCTCAATAAAAATGTAACACAAGTACCTGGTAGTAGAAAACTGTTCATAAGCCTATATTTCCTCCTATTTTTTTCAAAAATTAAATTGTCGCCTCTACAGTATTCGTCATGCAATAAAAAAAATATATTAGCACAAAATAGTACCAGACAGCTCTTAATTAGTCTGAATTATTCAAGTATGAGGAAAAAATTTTCAACTAATTTATTTAGAAGGTGCAATTAAAAATGCATTTTCATGCAGCGTAGTATGGTCACATGCCATGAAACCATGAAGCCTAGTTATTGCTAAGTAAGCTTAGGTAATATAACCTAATGATATTAGCCTATGAATCCGATTCATAGTTATTAACATATAAACCATACCTCAATCCAATAAAATATCCATTTTTTATGCAAATACACTAATTTGCATAAAATTTCAGATGAAAATAGATTACTAGGTATTTAATCAAATCATACCTATAGTGAAGTCCACGTTAAAATGGCAACATTTGATTAACATTGGTGTTGATATCATCGTCTATCATTCGGAAAAGCAGAAAGCTCTATATCCTCTTCTAGCTCAGCTACGTTGCCAGATCGTTTTTGAAAAATATAGAAACATATTAAATTTACAAAATATTCAATACTTATCAATATAATTGAAAAATATTTTTTTCTGACGAATAAAATTTAATTTATAATTTCAAAAAAAAAAAAAACAGATAATATTACACCAGCAAATATTTATATCAGTGTCAGCTATGGAAGGCAGTGGCATAGTAGACAATTGTCAATGCTGTTCTCCTATAACTTTTTCCACTCTTCCATTTTATAATATGATATGACTTATCGATACAATATATTATCTTACAACATCCACTTGATCAATAAAGAATATGGAATTGAATGAATATGAAGTTTCTAAAAAAAATTTTGTGAGGTGTAAGTTTTTAATTAAATGAAGATGGAAATTAATATTCTATTGGTATTTATAAATCATATTTCTATTATTTATGTATTACGGTATATTATGTAGGGTAGGTCGAATGAGAGTCAATAGAAATTTTGACTTTGACTCATGAAATCATGAAGGGCTTTCATTCAATTGGAATGGAAGATCAAGAATATCCCATACGGTATATGGTTTCTGAATCATTTAAGTATAATAAATAATGATGTAGAATATAGAATATTTTTCTGAATTATGAAGATTTTCCTTCATTGATGAGAATGTACTATTATTCATTTTGCGATAATAATCATTGATGATTGATGTCTACAGACGCACAACTGATCCGTTTCCTACAACCCGATGATGTGGACAGCATACATTTCAACATTGACGACATGAAACGTCGCTCTAGTCTCTGCACCCGCAACTGCGAAACTAATTCGAAGCCAATGCTTTGCTACTATCAATTCACTCTGGAGCAGTATACAGTTATGGGCCCGTCAGTATATTTATCATAAGCTTATTCATTAGTATGAGCAATTCTATCAAAGTACCTTACTTACTAACTATAAAACGGGATTTCAAAACTTGTACCTATTCCACCTGTGAACGGTAGGTCTACAGTATGTGGAAAAGTACGGTACCGGTACGTAATTCTATCAAAGTACTACGTTACTTACCGTACTTTCACCTATAAAACAGTGGTTAAAAATTTGTTTTCCACCTACCGTATGTAGTGTAGAGTATGTGGAAAAGAACGTTCGGAGTAAAGAGATATGTGGGAATTAATTCTACGTGCAATAAAAGCTCTGCACGTAAAAGATAATTATTAAGTATTGCTCATTTGTACCTGTATGAACAGTTACATCTTGACAATACTCATCCGTACACAAGCGCAGGTCTGAATACACAGTAACTAATTGTGTATAACCGTTTTATAGCAAGATATGGAGAGGGGAAGTTCTACAAATGAGCCGTACCGTATTTGTGCTCATCTTGATATTTCAACAGTATTTTTCCAAGAATTCTTTCACAACTGAATGTTTATTAAAATTGGTTTATGAAGTGAAGATGTTTTCACTGATTAATAATGTAAATAAAATAAAATTATCCAAAATAAAAACATTATTACAGACGCTGTAATAATGTTAATATAGATTGTTCCATAATCATGAAATTCATATAATACAGAAAACAGTTTTGTAAAAAATGTAGAGAGAAATATTATTATTATTTCAATATTTCATATTTAAACAACTAGCTTTGATATTGCATTGAACCTTTACAGTAATTGCATCAGAAGTTGGATGTTGGACAGATGAAGTATGTTCACTCATTTTTTTATTTTCCAGGGCGTGTTATGACTGTCCCCTGAACATTTCAAATTGCTATCAACCACAGTGCGTTACTGCCGATGGCATTGAAAAAATGATCCTAGTTGCTAACAGACGTATGCCAGGACCATCTATTCAGGTGGAGTATTTAATTCGATTATTTAATATAATGACGAGTACAATAATACTAAAAATGAATAAGCAGAGTAGCCTACCGGTAATTATTGTAACGGAATACAATAGTTTTGCTATTATACTGATTTTTCTCAATGTCAATTGATTCTATAATGAACAGCCAGATCGACAATGTGAAACGTACATGGAGTCTATTATTTGATTCTTGGTACATTTTGTAACAATATAGTACGGTACCGTTATATGATGAATCTGAGAGCAGTATAGCAATATCTGGTCAATCAGAATATTTAAGTTGGTTCTTCAAAAAGTGATATCCTATTGGAATACGGTAAGTGTTTTGAAAATGTTTCTATAGAATGCATTCTATCTTGGCATTTATTCGTCTTTCTATATCTTCTTATTTATATTCTATATTATTAATTATATTTTAGTTCAAAAACAATTTGTGATAGTGTATACATACTACCTATAATAATATTTTCACTGCTCTTATAATCTCAGAACTACTTGGGTCATACAGTTTTATAGTTTTTCATAGTGTAAGATTCATAGTGGAATGAAAATTAATGGTTTGTCACTGAGACTAGTTTTAATGACAAACAAAATAAAAAAAATTCATATTTTATAAACATTTTTGTTTATCGAATCAATCGACATAATAATAAATACCTTCGGCATAAAATGGATATAATAGAATTTGTATAATTTCATACATAGGGCCTATCAGCTATACCAGAAGAGCCACCTGTAATGCCTCTCCTGCTATTACCTTCATGATTGTCAGTAGCCTACTTTAATTTACCCATTGATAAATTATACTCGAATATATTATTATGACAGTGGGACTGAGGTGAGTATTCCCTGCTGAACAATAATTACTCAGAATATACATGCTACATTCACATTAACATTTTCATGGATATAATTTAATAAAAATGCAAGTTTTAAAAATTTTCACGTTAATGTCAGAGAAAATTTATATGATCGTTCTATGGTATTATATAGTACAATAAATTATCACAAGGTGTAAGTTATTTGTAAAATCAATATTTAAAAAAAACCGGGCTTATAATGTTCAGGCTAACTATAGAAAACGATAAAACGTTGATGAAAACATGCATTTTGCTCAGCTGTAAAAATGGAGGTATTGAATATCCAGGTGTGCCAAGGCGACACAGTTGTAGTGGATGTTGTGAACAAAATGGCTGGTCGCAGTACAGCAGTGCACTGGCATGGTCTGAAGCAGCGAGGGACGCCATTCATGGATGGCATGCCGGGAGTCACGCAGTGTCCCATCCTCTCCGACCAGACTTTCCGCTACAAATTCAAAACTGCCAATAGTGGCACATTCTTCTGGCATTCGCATGATGGTAAGCATTGTTGACTAAGTATATATTCTGTTATTCAGAGTATCACTAATATTGAATTTATTGAATCATAAACCGGTATTTACAGATTGTTTTGTGTGTTGTTGCTGGGGCGTTGATATTTATATTACGGCATATAATATAGACCTACAATATTATAAATCCTCAATAATAACTACGGTGCAGTACGCGTCTGAATCATGAAAATCACAATCGTTACTTATTTTCGAAAATTTGTTGAAAAATATAAGTTCGTATATACGTTTGAATTTATATTAATATTATTGAATTCTCCCCTCATAATATCATTATGAAGGGAGAATTCACAACCCATATTTTTTATATTCTCTCATGTTTCAAGCTGTGTTTGATAAATTGATCGATTGATCCATTGATATTGAGAAAACCAGTTTAAACATTTTCATATTGGAAAAATAAACAACAAAAAAAACACAGTGATGATAGAAGTGCAGTGATAACTCTGCAATACTGATCACAAAAATATATAATTTATTACAAATTGACAGTACAAATGAAGTTTGAAAAATATGAGTAACATATAAATGAATTACTCATTGAAATATCAAATATTGGAATATTATTCATATTTATTCAATGATATTTTTAATATTTTCAAAAAATTCGAGAGTATAATATGAGTTTTTTTACAGATATTGATAACGGTGTAACTTACCAATCAAACCTAGCATCTCAACTTGTTTTAATAAATGTTAGTGGTTTTAACCAATGTACCTAGAATACAGTATTATAGGTAGCCTACCTTGGTTTTAACTAAAGGTACCTAGAATAGAAGGTGATGGCCACGCGCATCTCGATATTTTAATGATCAGAGTCAGATGATCGGTGTGACGTCATTGGTGCTCTAAATATCTATTCTTCCTACCTATCTTTTCAATGTTAAATTGAGCAACTTTGTAAGTAGTTTTCTAAAAAAGTAAATAACTTTCAAGTCCCATCAACATCGCAACCGATTCATACAATATTTATCTTCAATTTTTCTAGAAATTCAATACATTTGGACAGCTGGATCTTTCAGAATGATCGAATTTTTAAGAGCCTGCACATCGAATACCTGTTGCTCTCTTATTGAAAAACAACATGCTTTCCCTGGCTCTTTTGTAATTCAATTACTCAATGCTAATGAATTTTGAGAATCGATCATTGAATAAGGAAAAAAACGAGAAAACATTGATTGTACTATAATATTATTTCTCTCACAATCATTTATCTTGTTCCTGTACTGTATATTATATGTAGAATCAATAGAACATCTTGCCTAATCCCTTAGAAGGATCTCTTTTTTCAGAAAAATTATGACTTTCATATACTTGATCAGGAAATAGTTTTCTGGTTGAATCTTTCTAATTAGAAACCACAACAAAATATAAGGGTAAATATATATTAAAGCATGCATTCAGCATGGGGAATTCTCAATAATTGAGAATTGTATTGAATACTTGCTCTCGTATTGTGAAACACATTTATTTCTCATTTATTATTTGTGAGAGGAATTCTCAAATGATACTAGTTCTCTTATTGTAAAACTCTCATGCTTTATTTTTTATTTGTGGAAAGAAAACCCAACTGTTCATGATCCAATAATAATGTATTTAATAAAAATGAATCATTAATTGAAAAGTATACTACTTATGAATATAAATTCATACTATAAGTATCCTACAATATTTTATATTCCTTCTAAAAAATTGATAATTCTCTAAGACAAGTGATTGGTTGAATGCCTGTTTGAAAGGATGACAACCTCTTCAACCAACTTGGAGGGCATTTCTATTCTAGAAATTACACTCTCATACACTTAAAACAGGATAATGTGTAATAAATTCCAATTTCATTCAATCTCCACATTATTTTCCTATAATCGGAGAGAATAGTTGGGCATATTTTAAGATATTTTTTCAAATTGCAATTCATTCAGTTTATAATGCTTTTATGATGTGAGTGTTATACTATCACCCCATACTCTCTTTTGTTCCATATTGGGGCTTTCTATCACATAGAATGTGAGTGATGTACATGTGATAAAAATTATGTTTCTAGATTGTGCCTTGGTCACTGAGTAGAAATAATTTTCAAACCAAAGTTCTTTATCGAAAATTCAATTGAAATTTAATTGTTGATCAATCCAATTGATTAACAAACAAAATCATGAACTATATGATGATTACCATCTTTACGCTTACCATCTCCATCCATTGATTATCCACATTCTCCTTCCAAATCACTAATGAAATGCCCTGCACTAACAAACTTTATTCTCTGCATCCGCTCTTGAATTCACTTTTATCGAATTAATCTTAGCTTTTCATTTATATGTCTTCTGCTTTGAGATTGGTATTAGAATCAATTTTGAAAGGATAGATATTGGTTGAGTTTGCAGAAGAATATCACAATGAACAAATAAGGAAACAGCTCGAATGTGTAAAACTTAATAAATAACGAGAAAGCTGAAGATAATAACTATTAAAGTATTCAAGCCAAGTCTAATATTATTATGATGATAAAACAGTGATTGGTAAAATATAGGCCTGTATTATATCATTCAAAGTATTACTAGGAGAAATACATTCAGTACCTTTTTTCAACTTTATATATATAATTGTTGGGATATTAAAACTTTGAATAAAAAACCTCCAGTAGAAAACCTTTGAAGCCATTCATCTTTTCAAATGTTGCCAAATTGAATCTATTAATTCCTTATAGAGTATCTCTTCTCGTAGTATAAAATGAAAGTTCTCTATCTCCAAACCGGTATGCCCTCACATTATTGAGCATCCTGGAAGATGTAAGAGTGAATTTCTAAAAAAGTGAATTTCTAAAAAAATGAAGATAAATATTGTAGAAATCGTAGATGTCGGTGGGACTTGAAAGTTATGTACTTTAGTAGAAGAAGACTTACAAAGTTGCTCGAGAAAAATAAAGATAAATTTTGTATATGACCGTAACACACAACGATCGCCTGGTTAAAGTATGTGGATATGTGTAGGCCTATATCATTTTTCTTTCTGAATTAAGAGTGCACTCCTAGGATTAAAGATGTTGAACCGGCAAGATGTTCTACTGATTCTATGTAATATACAGTAGGCTACACAAACAAGATATCAAGGATTTTGAGAGAAATAATATTATAGTACAATCAATGTTTTCACCTTTTTAATTCCTTATTCAAGGATCGATTTATCAAATTCATTAGCATTGCTGAGTAATTGAATTACAAAAGAGCCAGGGAAAGCATGTTAATTTTCAATAAGAGAGCAACAGGTATTCGATGTGCGGGCTCTTACAAAATCGATCATTCTGAAAGATCCAGCCGTCCAAAAGTATTAAATTTCTAGGAAAATTTAAGATAAATATTGTATGAATCGTAGGGAATGTCGATGGGAGTTGAAATTTATGTACTTTTTGAGAAAAAGACTTACAAAGTTGCAAAGGAAGAATAGACTTTTAGAGCACCAATGACGTCGCACCGACCAGCAGCTGGTTTGGATTTGTTACTGCGCATCTTTTCATGGCCACTACCTTGTATTCTAGGTGCATTGGTTTTAACTATATCAAGTATTTTTCATTCAAGAGTACAATGATAAATTTCTGGTTCAGGCACACAAAAAATGGATGGACTGGTGGGTAATCTGATAGTGCGCGGAAGAATGGATGCGAATCGTGAGCAATATGACTTGGACCTGGCATCGCATGTGGTGCTTGTCACCGACTGGATGCACGAGACCAGTGACGATCATCAGCCGGGTCTGCTCCGAAGCAATATTGGCCAGGAGCCCGATGCATACCTGGTCAACGGACGCGGAGTTTATCTGGTACACACATCAGTCTTCAATAATTCCTCTGTAGAATATTATCTGTCCAAGAGCCGTATTCACTACCGGTAACTGTTTTTAAGGGAATTATCAGCTAAGCACTGATAAATTATTTTGCGAGATATACTTTATACTTTGTGGATTTGAGTAAAATTTTAAATTTTTAAATATTTATTGCAATTGTGAAGGAAGATTTCTGTTTGGATTCGTATTTGGATATTGATCAATCTGATAAATTCAAAATTGTATTAGATAGGTGGGCTACATTTTTTTGGACTCTAAATTGTGTGTGAATCAAGTTATCATTTAAGTTACGTAAGTAACATATAACCTTTAGACTGTTTAGGCCTATTCCAAATTAAGGTTTGAAGCAGTTTTGGGCAAATGCCTGTTGTTTTTACCTGGATTGTATTTGCATAAGAATAAATGAATAAGTAGGATAAATATGGAACCTCTATGTTTTTCTCATCTCAGTATGAATGATCTGATAAGTAAGAAAGTAAGTCTCGAAAAGACAATAAAATGGCATAGCCTACAGGCTTATTAATTCAACCAAGTTTTCTTCATTATTATGGTCAACATTAGATTTACTACTCTCTCTGGTCCTCCAGTAAAGAGTTTTGCTCCATAACATTTTATTATTATCATTCATGACAGCTACAATTTGAGAGAGAACAGTATACGTATCATTATTACATTTCTAATGAATTTTATGTGATATAGACTCATTAGAAACTATCAGAATCTCTTATAAATAACACAATGCTTCCCATTCGATCAATGCCAACAGTTTGAAGTGAATTTCAGTAAAGCAGGTAAATCAGTGTTATGGTCAACTTGAATGTAGATTTCCCGTCTTGCTTCTCTTACAGATTTTCCCTCTTAGTGAGCTGAAATATATAATTTCCTAGTTAATAAAAACAATATAAAAACTTGTAGTACCCTTTATTAAAAACTTTTAAATAATTTATATTAAACTTAAAAAGTTTAGTAAAAAACTCAAATTTTAACTTGAAAATGACCAATGGTCGAAACTAGTCGTTAAAATATTTAAAAGTTTTTAATAAAAGGGTGCAACAAGTTTTTATTAATTTGAATAAAGTAGCCCATATTTAGTGAAGGTTTTCATAATTCCCTTGCTTTTGCTGACTGGTTGATTTATGATCGCAGCCAGACCTGGCCAGTATGCTGAAGATGTCATCAGCGGCGAGCGGAGTGAGCCTGCAGTTGAGCATGCCGCTTGCAAGGTTCGTCGTGAAGAGAGGTCTGCGCTACAGATTTCGAGTGATCGGCGGCTCCTGTCTCTCCTGTCCGTTTCGAATCTATTTCCAAAGCCATCAGCTGACTCTCATCAACATGGATATGAACTCAGTAAGGCCTGTTACTGTCGATGCTGCTGACATCTCTTCTGGTGATTTTCTCAGCATCATAGAATAACTGCACTAAACCCATAAAGTACCAAGCGAAGCTTGCCTTTTTCACAGTTCATGCTGCCGCCTTATACTCTTAGGCGGGGTGCACAACGGAGAAACGGGTTTCGTGAAACAAGTTTCAGGAAACGTGAAACGAAAATTGCTCGCAATCGACTGATAAGATTACAGTACGCAGGGTTGTGCACACTGAGTCTCATGAAACTCCGCAGTTTCTTTGATTGCGTGAAACCAGTTTTCGTGATACTCGAATAATCGGTTTCCTCTAAATGTATAGCTTCACGTTTTGCGTTGAGAAATTGTGTGATTTGTAGAAATTTTTGTGATTTACAGAAAATTATGGCAGGAATTTTATTCTAAGTGAAGTTGGCCGAAGTTGTAGAAAACCCAATGCCACCAAACGAACAAAACGTGTCTTATACATTAGGAAAAAATCCTTGAATTTGATAGGATATCTTATGAGCAGGCTTGCAACAACATGGGAACTATGATCTCGATCCCTGATCGAGTGGGTGTGCTCAGTATTTCTGTAGACTATTTTATTTTTATTAGCCACCACGTATCACGTACACCCTGAGTAGCTTCAGAGGTGGGTGATTGATACCCAGGTGTTGCTCCTGGATGACTTAGCTCAGTCGTAATGTGGGCGGGGAAAGGAGGCAAAACGAAGTTCCTCTTCTTTCGTCTTTGTGCCTCAGCTGGCGTGGACAGCACCTCCTGGTGCTTCTGACGGCGTGAAGGTCGCTCTCTTCTCTGATGACACCACTTCGAGGTAATTTTGTATTGGCCTTATGGCCTCGGTTCCGCTCCAGTATAGTAGGAAGAGGAAGGACGGACAGGAGGGACGGCAGCCAATGGGCCGCTGTGCCCGGAGAGGATAGAAGGATAGGGACGGCAGACAACAGTCCGCTGTGCCCTGGGGAAATGGAAGGATAGGGACGGCAGACAACGGTCCGCTGTGCCCTGGGGAAATGGAAGGATAGGGATGGCAGATGACGGTCCGCTGTACCCTGGGGAGATGGAAGGATAGGGACAGTAGACGACGGTCCGCTGTGCCCTGGGGAAATTGAAGGATAGGGACGGCAGACAACGGTCTGCTGTGCCCTGGGGAAATGGAAGGATAGGGACGGTAGACGACGGTCCGCTGTGCCCTGGGGAGATGGAAGGATAGGGACGGCAGACAACGGTCCACTGTGCCCTGGGGAGATGGAAGGATAGGGACGGCAGACAACGGTCTGCTGTGCCCTGGGGAAATGGAAGGATAGGGACGGCAGACAACGGTCCGCTGTGCCCTGGGGAGATAGAAGGATAGGGATGGCAGACAATAGTCTGATGTGCCCTGGGGAGAATAGAAGGTAAAGGACTCGCCACACCAAGCTCGCCAGTACCGCCGAGGTAGTACCGCTGGTGGTAGTTTTCTCGGCTGAGCACGCCGCACCGAAAAACGTCCGCTAGCGGTAGTCTCCGAGTAGTGAGTCTAGTAGTGGGGGGAGGGCGTGACTACAGCACTCAGCACTGTGCTACCTCTTCGAATCGCCTGCCATGTATTCAGGTTGAGCGCGCCACACTGAGCTCGCTTTGTCCGCCGTACTACCTCTCAGCGAACTTTTGTTTAATCGCCTAGCAGGCGGTCGTAGGTGGTAGTGCGCCGTACTACCGCCGCGGTAGCGAGCTCGGTGTGGAGTGCCCTTTAGGGACGTATGGCAGCCAATGGGCTGCTGTACAAGGACAGGAGGTCAGGGTCGTACGGCAGCCAACGGGCCGCTGTACAGGAGAGGAAGGTTGTGAGCGGAATGCTGTGGTCTGGAGCTCGTCCGGCGTTTAAATACTCTCCCTAAGTAGAGGGGATGGAGTTTCGCCGCCGCATGAGGCGGTAAGAATCGTCGATGCGCGGAAGATGGTGCGCCATCGGTACCCTCTTTATCTCCGCGGTCAGCTAGCTTGCTGATAGCCGAGCGTCTTTCAATAATATTATTAATTATTTTCTCGTCACAATTTTACTTTGTGACACACGACAAAACGACCACATAGTCATCAGAATGCGCGAGTGAAACAGATTACCGTACATGAAACAAGTTTCAAGAAAGGGGCTTCACGAAACGCGTTTCTCCGGTGTGCATCCCGCCTTATAGATATCGTTTGACTTGAAAAAGTGATGTTTTATTTCTTGAAAAAAAAGGCGTGAGATTCACTTATTTTACCAATGAAACCTGCACACATAGGGCCACATCCCACATACCTTTATTCGAGAGCAAATCGCACTTGTCATTTGGTGCAGAGTGTATAGCCCAATGTTCACAGTGAATGCAATTAGTCTTGTATAATCTATTGGTATAATATATCAATATAAGGATCCTAGCATCCATGTTGTGTTTAACAATTATTGTGTGTTGGTTTTTCTTTGAACACAGATACGAGGGTACGTTCTCTGGGTAAAAATGGCTGGAGAAGAACCTTTACTGTATATTTCAATGGAATAATTAATCTTCAAATTTTCATTTTCTCGAAGTACCGTTTGGTTGAGAGGGAATATTTTAAAATATAGTCTCTCTTGGAATATAGGTAATGAAAAAATGTCTGCACTTTAAATCCAAAGGAAAAATTATGATAAAATATTGAAATTAAAAAGCAAAAAGCGAATACAGGAATAATTCTGTAAGTGCCTTACTAATAAAAATATTAATAATGATTACAGAAACTATTCAGCACATATTGACAATTAGATTCATCGATTGGGGAAATAAAAAATTAGACTTTTTAGGTACCGGTACTGAAAAAATTAATGGATACAACAAAAGATTATTGCATAAAAAATAAAATTTTCGTTGATTAAAAATTTGACTAAATTAACTTTTAATTTGAGAATATTTATAGGCATATAATATTTTTAATAAGCAAAAAAGAGTCAATCTGTATTATTTATTCATATCAGAGGATGTTCTCCTGCTTCAATTTTAATGGCTTTCGCTCATTGTAAACCATTGATTTTATCGATAAAAATTATATTTCTCAGAAGTGTACACTTTACGTGAATGTCTTAAAATCACACGAATAATATTAGTGTAAATTATTACAATTCTGATGGATTACCAATCAATTGATGTGTTATGACTTCAACCATGGCAGACAATAATGTTAATACCATATAACTTATATTGATTCAAGAACACTATATAGATTGGCCATGCTTTGAAGAATGATGCGTCTATCACTCGTAACCAAAAGTAACGTCATATCGCTCAGTGATTAATATAAAAATGCCTTCCTTACTGAAAATGAGACTTTAAAAACAAACAAAATTTTAAAAGCTCTTAAAAGCTATTTTTAGTTAGATGAAATCTATATAATAATAGTTCTTGTTCAGTACCATAGTCATCTCAATCAAATTTTCTCAACACTTTCACTGAAAGTATAAATAGGTAGTTTGCACCAGAATCGATTCGGATTTTCAGGTGATTCAGTAAATATATTTTTGAGTGAAAGTTATAATGATGTATCCGTACGTGTCAATCTCCAATTTTGCGTAACCTTGGCAGTTTCAGTGCCAAATTGAACAATCGCTGCTGCACTCATTAAGAACAATTAAATGCTGGGAATTATTCGACATGAGACATTATAGTATTTCAGAATAGCGTCATCCTGGAAACTAAAACACATTTACTGGTCATACATCATCAGCATCATAATTATATTGAAATTTCACTGTTACTAAATATTGAGTAGCCTATTTCCTTTTGCAGCGAGGATTCCATAGATGATAAAAATGTCTCATAATTCTTATAACTTAATTTGCAGGAGAGAGATTCGATTTCGTAATTAATGCGAACCAAGCAGTGTCGAGCTATTGGATCTATATCACTGGTCTCGGAGCATGCAAGAATAGCCGAGGCGTAGCTGTGCTCCAATACGAGGGAGCTCTCTTATCTAAACCATTGACACCTATGCCAGGAATAACCAGTATTCCTAATGGGGCTGTGAGTTTTTTGGCTCCAATATTCATTGACCATCGTAGAAGCATTGACGTAATATTCTTACTTATTCAAGAAGTATTTTTGTTCAGTTCAACAATAAAGGAGAGAAATCGAAAGTTCAAGAGGCAAACATGACATATAGGTACATTTCTTCAATTGATTAATATATTCAATTTGATATAATGATGTGGAAAAATAAATTGGGAGAGTATGATAATTTTTCCAATATCATAGTTATCACTAATCAAGTACGGTACCTATACATATAATACCAGTATCCTAAATATTACCGTTCCCGTTTTTATTGTAATCTTCTTCGTTATTCTTGCTCATATCTTCCCGTTCTCCACCTCAATAATTATTGATCATTTGCTTGGAAAAATATATGATCATAAACAAATCCTATCAACCACTATTGAATTTTCAAGTTTTATAGCATAACATGGCAGATCCAGGTGTGATCTTCAGCTGGATTGCTCACTATTATGAATAAATACTACAACCTCACTCACAATACAACAATTATAATGGTTCGGAATATGTTTCCGAGAATAAGATTTTTTCTGTTTGGAATGTGCAGGTTTTCAATCGACGGAACTCAGTGTGCAGACCAAACACGAAGCTAGATGTTTGTGTGACGCAGCTCAGAAGTCAGAGGCGCAATCCTGAAAAGCTTGTGCAACCTCCTGACGCCAGAATTCTGGTCAATTTTATATTCTACCAGTTCAACAGAAAAACTTTGTTCGAAGAAGGAGATTATAAAAGATATTTTGGTGAGAAATAGTTTATATAACTTGAAATAAGATCTTTTAACAATAGTTTCTTCTCCTTTCATGTATTTCTTATCTCACGTTACGTACCTACATAGCGTGGGCTCTGCAGCTTATTTTGTCTCTCTCAATGTTTTGATGGTTTGCAAAAAAATGTATTAGGAGATTCGTTTCATTATTACTACTGTATTACGGTACTAACGTCTTTCCTATAATCCCTATAGTCACCTATAATCCTCCCATCCACCCTTGGTTTATTGTTTTCTTTAAAGCTAATAAAATAGGACTTCTTCACCGCATTCCTTGAACTGAAGAGAATACGTCCTGAATAAGTCGAGTTTCAAATGAGGAAAAACGTGCGATAATCACTCAAAATATTCATATTTATCCAGAACTCCCTCACCACTCTCAAATTGGGATGTATTAATTTTCAACTCACAAAATCTCATTCCAGATATCAGTTTATATAGCTGGTACTTTAAGGGTGCTCAAACCAGCCCCCCCCCCAAGCCAAGTCAAACTCATTTACGTTGCAGCACTCCTCCTCCTGAATTTATAAAACCTCAGCTCTTACCCACCCCTTAAGTTTTTGGCTCTCCCTCCCCTTTTTCGGGACACTCAAGATTTGATTTTCAGCTCCCCCCAAGAAGTTAAAAATTTCATGGACGAAGTCTACCTTCCTGTGGACAACTCTGTGTGTTTGATGTGCTAAAATCAGGATACTTTCGTTCGCCAATAATTGGAGATTCTTATTTCCACAGCGCCCTACAACCCATTCACAAATCAAATAGTTCTGCTAACGTCGGTGGTGAAGAATGTGTCGAATAGCATGCCTTCCACGCCACTGCTCAACCAGATCGACGACATCAGCGACTCCAAGTTCTGCAGCGACGAATGCCTCACTCGGGTCAACACCACGCCCTGCGACTGTCTGCTACTGGTCAAGGTGCCACTAGGAGCTGTTGTTGAAATACTCTTCGTCGATGATTGTGAGTGTATTAAGAAAATGCTATTGCATGAACGAAAAATGTTTTATTTAGGTTTCTAAAGTATTTTCCATGGCTACTCAATAGTTTTTAAATGTAGTATCATCTAGTTCCCCTTGGTAAAGATGAGGGATTCAATTTCGATAGGTATGTGAATCAAGCTCTTGTGGGCTATTGCATCTGTATCACTTTTAAGAGACCCTGAAATTGATCAGATGCGACCGAAAAACTCTGGCACCAGACCTGAGCCAGCCAGGTTACTCGATATTATTATTACTGGTAAAATATTTTTAAATACTTTTCCACATAAATACTCATCGATCACATTTCAGTTGTTGTTGAGCATTCGAGGTGAAAGGTTCGTTTATCATTTGTGCGCCTTATCTGTTTGTTTCTTGAATCAAGTTATAACCGAAATACAATAATGTTCTAGCTTTACGGAATCTCTGTGTATAACCGCAAATTTGAAGAATTTAAAGCAGTAGGACTGGTTACTCTATTAGTGAATTCACTGTGATCGATTGTTGTTTTACGTACGGTCGCCTACAAGATGAGTTGCGAGAGCTGCAAACAACAGGTTAATCGTGCATCGAAATCGAAAATAACTTGCTCGAATTGCAGCTGTATGTTCCATGGTGCTTGTGTGGAGCTCACCGACAACGATCTCGATGTATTTCAAGGAACCGGCAAAGTTTGGTCATGTAAGAAGTGTACCAGTGCTTTACGTCTCCAACGATTCAGACTCTACTCCAGTTAAGGCAAACACAAATTCAGCGATGAGTAGTAGTGCTCCAGTGACGATTGAACAATTAAATATTTTACTAACAAAAATGAAAGACGAGCTACTGGATAAGCTCGGAGCTGAAATAGCTGCCTGCAGAAAAACTCTGGAAGAAAATGCAAAGGAAATCGCGAAGCAGGGGGCATCAATAACCGCCCTGAAGGAAGAAAACTCGCACCTAAAAACCAAACTTCGGGAGTTAGAACTGAAACAGGACGATCAGGAGCAATGTGGCCGAAGAAACACCCTTGAAGTGTTCGGAGTTCCCGAGATGAACAACGAGGACGTCCAGGGCAGAATACTGGAGATCGGGAGGGCGCTGAACGTGAAGCTGGACCGCGCGTCGATTGATGCATGTCATCGCCTCCCTAGAAGAAAGGACAACATCGCACCTGGAATAATAGTTCTTTTTGTTCGTCGTGGGGACAAGGATGCACTGCTAAAGAACAGAAAACAATGTAGAGACTTTTCAACTCAGCATATAAAATTGCAGGGAAATAGTCCAATTTACATCAATCAGTCCTTAACGGCGGATAGACGTAGACTGTTCGGTCAAGTCGAAAAGGTGCAAAGGGAGAGGGGTTTCCGTCATGTGTGGATCGACTGTGTAGGCCGAATAAAAGTTAGATGGGAGGATGGCGGTCCAATTCATATTGTTAGATGTGATGAGGATCTCCATAATCTTAAAAATGAGAAAAACGACGATGCCGACGTGAGTAACATTAAAGTTTAGATCTCATAAAGCGTAGAAATGAACAGTAATGTTATTTAAAATCTTAATCTAGTGTTTACTGAGACAATTTAGCGTAAACAATATAGTTGAGCGTAGTAAACTGTCATTGAAGAAGGAGTACTTTAAAACTAATCTGTCATTTTATTTATTATAAGTTAGCAAGTTATTTAATAAGAGTGTGAATGACATGCATGTATGGGTTGTTGTTCTGTATAATAAGAAGTTTAATTAATTGTTCATTGCTCCCATCCAAGCTTACTTGAATGATAGTACGTTATTAGAATACAGTAGATTAGGAGAAACGAATTCAATTCGTTAGATAGAGGTGTCTATTGTTATTCTGTCAAGTAAATAGTACCTATTGGACCTTTTATCGATAATGATAACTGACTATTTTGAACCGCTAATCTTTGAAGTTGGTAGAAAGTATTAGAGCTGAATTCCGTTATCTCGATCTTCTCTTGCTAATCTTTAAATACTGGGTTTCTCAGTTTAAATGAATTATATTTGCCTGTAGACTGACGAGTATGTGTGTGTGAGAAATAGCATATCATTGAGTAGTATGGGGGGGCTAATATTTTTGTTGTTGCATTATTATACAGTAAGTAATGAAGTTTTTGTTTATAAAATACTCATTCTTAGAATCATATTAATCCAGTCCTTGATAAATAACAATGTTGGTTGGGCACGGGGGATTCTATATGTAATTTTTCTTTTTTTCCACACCTATATATATATATTTTTTTTCTTAATTATTATTTCATATTCCTAATATTCTCTTCTTTTTAAATCTATTTCTTATTTTATAATCGTTTATATTCTCTCTCAATTTATTTGCTTTTTCAATATCAACTTATAATCGTAATCACAGATTCCCATTGTGAGAACGACTTCTGAATATCGCAATAGTGAATTTCAGTTGCAAAATATATTGCAATAAATGACGAGTTAATGTGTTTAGTTATCAGGATATCAGGATAGGGTTATTCTAAAGTAGCCTAATCTCATGTCATATAATTCCCAGCCTTTGATAGCTCTTATATAATGACTGCAACTACGATTGCGATTGATCACGCGTTACCACTAAAACTTTCCATGAGGTTCTACGCAAGATAAGAATTTTACAGATCATTATAGTATTTAATTGAAAATATCATATTAAGGAAGTGTAGAAAAACCATTGCCAAAAAAGGATGAGTAATTACAAACATATGTCATCATAATATAAAAAGGCATATAATGAATGTGAAGTATGTAGATTATGCGTCGTGTATGCCGATCACATTAAAAATAGTCAAACAATAACAGAATATTTATTAAAATATATTCTTTTTACTCCTGATATAATTATCATGGTATTATAAAATTGAAAAGAAGTCGAAATACTCTTTTGGGATTTTTATTTTTCAATTAGAATGATTATCTCTTGACTGAAACTTGAATGGGTGAGGATAATTTTAATGAGCATAGACATTTCTGTACTACTATCTAGTAATATTTTTATTGATTTCCGCAGCAGAAATCTCTGAAATAGCCATCAGTCATCCATTCCACATGCATGGCTATGAGTTCTACATAATGGAGACAGGAGTCTTCACTGCCGGCAACAGACAGACGCAAGTCGCCTCCCTGATGGAGCGACTTGAGAGTCAGTCTTATTCAAGGAGCGATTATCCTAGCAAGGACACCATTGATGTCCCAGCATATGGATACGCTGTTACCAGAATAGTTGCTGATAATCCAGGTAGAGGAAGAATTGATTATATGAGGGTAGCTAGTTCCTCGAGATTTTTCAAAAAACATTGTGAATTATCAGTGAATCAACGCTGACGAAAAATCACTGCAACATTATTTAATCATCTGACGAAAGTCTTAACTCATCAACATGCCTGCTGTCGAGCAAGCATGATTGTTAAATATAAAAACTTGTTCCACATCAATCAAAAGAACTAGTTCAGAAATACTAAAATTGAGCAAATAATACAAATTTCCAACAAATTTAATACAAATTGGTTTGATGAGGTCTGAAAGGTCAATTTTGCAAATAATATAAATTACGATACATCCACTATGATTGAATTATGTGTAGTTTACGTAAACGCTGATACTATTTTGAGTTCAATTTTGTTTTCATAATGTGCACTCACTTTGAGCTTACAAATGATAAGCAGCGTTGCATAAATTTGAAGAAAAGAGTGTCTACTATATCAGTCTTATCAGTGAGTACGTGACACTGTTTTATTTGAAGTATTCTACTGTGCTTATCTCACCTTAGATTGACATGAACTTTTGTAATAATTGCAGGTTTTTGGTTCGTACACTGCCATTTCATTTACCACCTGATAACAGGCATGTCTCTGGTGATCCAAGTGGGAGAGACGTCAGACATGCCGGTCGTTCCTCGGGGTTTCCCCACCTGCGATGACTTCCTCTCACCAGACGCAAGTCTTCTATGACTCATCAATATTGCTCCTCTGAGCAAGCGAACATGATTGACGAATTTCAAAAGAACTGGTTCTATTCATCAACCAGAATACCTCGAGCTGGATAAATAATGCTGGCTTAGTGTATATTTTTGATTAGATACAATTCATTTCTATCGTTTCACAATAGTGTGCAACGGATTAAATGAGCTGTTTCATGTCAATATTCGATTCATTCCTCAATTCAAGGTCAGTGATTGAAATGAATAAATAGTAAAGATATATTACTCCAAATTTATCATTTTCCGTTTTAAATCTTGACTTTTTCTAATAAATATCACACCTACCTATTGTAAAAAGAATGTATTTTCTTAAAATTTTGTTACCTGTGTCCTACGCAGCCCACTTCTGTTCTCTCAGTTGTTTCAGTTAATCGCGTTATATATTTGATGAGTCATAGGAAATATATTCAATTTTTCCTGATGCATTCCTTATCCTCCTCATTTAGGTCGTTGTTAGGTAGTGTTAAAATTCAATGTTTGACACACTAGCAAACATTTCCAAACCACATTTGGTGTTTTGAATTTTAAAGACCCTATTATTACTCGTATATACGTGTAAGAAGACAAATGGCATTTCCATGAAAAAAAAAACGGTGGTTTCTTTCGTTTTTTTTGCGTTTTGGTTTCGTGGTCGCGTTGATAAGCTATCGATAAGATAAATTATGTTCCATGAACCTTCTTTTCCCCTTGTAAAGGTGGCCACTTAGGGCAAGAACTCCTCTACATATCATTGAGGAAATGAGTTTAAAAATCGCTTCCCAGTGGTTCAGAGCCTACCCAAAGCAGTACAGCTATAGGACCACTCATCTCTCATCATCATCATCATCATCCGTCTCATTACCCAAGCACAAGCCTAGAGTTCATGTGGGCATCATACTCAGAAAAAAAGATCGCTATACAGTAGGCTGTATGCTACTAATATTTCTATTATTAATACCAAGTGAGTTATTATTATTGATAACAATTATTCATTATTATTGGTATTATAAATACCAAGCTTTCCAATCTACCCAAAAGATACGATTGAATCACAAACATTAAAGCCTCACTGAAAATAACTGTACTTTTGAAAAATTGGTGTAATAAAAATCTAAAGTATAAGAGTAAAATCAATTCCGAAAACAGAGATAATTCTTGTTATTTCCCAGACTGGACTTTTGGCTCGGCCTTTTGCTCTGTTGCAGTTGCTCTCGCTGTATGCTGTTGCGTCGAGCCGGTGCCATTGACCTCGTCATTCACATCCGAGAGTAGACAGGAACGTCAATTTGGTACAAAGTAGTCAGTAAGATACAGCCATACTCTACTATTTGTATCATCATGATACAAGACGCCCTATTTTTGGTTACAAATCGTTATGGATTTCCATGGAGCAATCTTGACAGCTTTTTTATTTCATAAGTTTACTAGTGCATGAGTTCACTATAGGTACTGATTCATTGATGTAATGTTGATTCGTCATTGGTAATGAATGGAGTTTGCACGGCGCTCTCACCAAATCACCCATGAGCAAAGAATGAATAAAAAAATGGATAAATAATAATAGGATTGAAATACAATAATCACTCTCTCTGATGAGCTGGGAAATTATTGACTTTTCTGAAACTCTAACAATTCTTGTAAAAATTGAAATAATCTTAAACCACTGTGATCTGGCTACTACTGATGCTTTTTGGTGAGATCACAAGAATATGCAATATTCAATCAAATTTGGAAAATTCGCTCCTACTAAGGAGCAATAAATAATGAGCAAATATGGAGCAATAATAAATCAATATGAATATGTAATGAAAGCTTCTTTAGAATAACTGAGGAATTTCACTTGTGCAATTATTGACTTGAGAAAAAAATGTCCATAAACCAATTCTTGGTTCTTTGTAGGTACGTTATTTCATCAATATTTTGCAGTAGCAGAAGTTCGTAAGGTATTTTATTGAATATTCGAATTGATTATTATCATAATATTCCAGCAGTTGGTTAACCGCAATATCGATATTAATTTTCCAAATATGGAGAATTTGCAAATTTCACTCTTCAAATCCATAGTCAATTCAGATCCTATGGACTAGATCAATTTCACAGTTATTTTGATCTGTATCATTTAAACAATCTGTGTTTAATGACAATGTCCAACCTTACCTCGTTTTTATACTATGAACAGTGATTTTTGTGGAATTTCTCCATATCAAGGTGAAATAAAAACGATGTTGTCAGTTCCACATAACTAGCAGTTCCAAATTGAAATTCACATTCACGTCAGTGCCTTTGGTCTTGTCAGTTCTAGTGTGTCGACAATCCGCTAATTATGTGGAACTGACAACATCGTTTTTATTTCACCTTACCTTCTTTTGTTGAAATAGGAACGTATCAATTTCCCGATCCACGTGCATCTGTATCATTCTTGGTAAGCGATGTGTATCTTTCGAGCTTCCTATGCATGTCCCTCCACATCAAAACTCACAACTCTGTGACCACAAAACTATTTGTGCCCAATTGAAATTCACATTCACGCCAGTGCCTTTGGTCTTGTCAGTTCTTGTGTGTCGACAATCCGCTAACCAGTAAGTAACTAAAATATTGGAAAGATCACTTTTTCTATTATCTATTTGTCTAACCTACTTATTAATAAAATATTGATTGTTTAACTAGTAAACTTAGTTTTAAAAAAACTTCATTTGTAAACTAAATTCAAAAAAAATTAAAGTAGGGTAGGCCTACCTAATTAATGCACTGCCGGCTGGCCACTGACAGGACTTCTGGATTGGCCCGTTATTTCATTTTAATTTTTTTGGTAGGTGGTGGATAGTAATAAAGGAGGATCCTCCCAACAGTATAATAGAATAGGCTATATCAAGGAGCCTAATAGAATAGCATGAAATTTTTCAAGAGCATTCTATATGTCTAGAGTTCTGGAGTGTCGAAAATGAAATTTCCTTTTTCCCAATAGAATAATGAAATTGGAGATTTTCTACATTTTTCTATAGAAATAGGGGATGGGTAGTTGGTACCCTTATTGTAGAAAATCTAAACTGAATACGGTAATGGAAATAGTAGCCTAGCGGAGCAAAAAATATTATTATTATTTTAGTGCGCTCAGTTCCTCCAGTAGGCCTATTTGATCACGATCAAATCTATGTTGCTTCACAAATTAAAAGTAAGTTTTTTCTGTGGCTGCTTGTAGAATTTATTTACAGTTGGTACTATAATATATAATTAGTAAACCGTATTTTATAATACGGTATTCCAAGACCAAGGTAATCACCTCTATATGTTTTACACTCACCAGAATGTGATTTTGCTCCTTTTGAAGGCCTTTATAATAGTGTGTTTGCCGGGAAACGTCTGTTTTTTTACTGGGTAGTAGGCCTACACAAGCAGTGAGATAGTGTTGGCTGTTGCGGAAATCAGCCCACATTTTCCAATGGCTGTTAGAAAGTAATTGTGAGATTGCTCTTATTCAAAATTTCCTTTGGAAATTTTCCACATTTTCCAATGGTTGTTGGAAAGTAAATAATCTCTTTACTAAGTGAGACTATATGGAATAAGTGAGATTGCTCCTATTCAAATGCTACTGGATATAGGCCTTTAATGATAATTAATTTTGAACTAGCTAATGTGAACTAGTTAATGAGAGAGACCTCTACTACAAAAAGTGAAGGCATACCATACTATTCGTGAGCATGAGAATCAACAACACTGTTGATTGGGAGTGCGTCGCTAACTGGGAGAGCCAGAGAGCCCCAAACTCTCCTAGACTCGGCATATCATTTCAATACTTTCATTGGAAAGTATTATTTTGATTGAAGATCTCAATATTTTCATCTATATAAGCTTGCCATATTTATGTCAAACAGTGTAGTAGTGTATAGCTAAAACCTTCCTTGTTTGGGTACCAATAAAAGATGTATGACAAGCTTTCCCTGGGAAATTCCTTCGTTTCAGTGGTGTTTCTATTGAACAAGAATCGAATACTCCGTAGAAACAATCAATATCTGAACAAACAAAAATAATTTAAATAATACTATCTTTCTTCAAATAATAATATGATGCAACTCCTCCATTTTGTTGGAGAGGTCTTCAACTTCTTCTTCTTCTTTGAGGAATAGTATATTTACTCTCAATGAAATTGATTTTCAACAACTTTTCCCCACTATCATTTCAACCACAGAATTTGACAGGAAGTTTAAAAAATAATGGACCTAAAACAAAAGTTCTTTTTATCAGGACCCGTGAAGTTGGAATTGAGGAAGGAAGGAAACAAGGAGGAAGGAAATAGCGGAGAGTAAACAGAAATTCAATTGATTGGTTTTTTGCCATCACTTCTAGAGAAAGATAGACCACAGAAAGAGAGGTCTAGAGAAAACCCGCAAAACAATCTTGACTATTACGACTTTGATAATCTGTGCTACTGGTTATAATCATAAAACTGTTTTGGTTATAAACATTAAATTTCATCAAAATATGATAAGTTGAATGGATAAAAGACTCTTCATGAGCGCTGTCAGAATGATGAGAGAAAGACTCGTTAATTGTATAATGTTTATCTTATCAAATGGTAGGTAGCCTAGCATATCCCTCCAAATACAAACAAATAATTATTGTGCCGATCAATAGTCTAAATTGGAGCTTGCAGATTCCACTCTTGAGGAACCCAACATTTTGGAAGAATTATTTCCCCAACTTTACAATTGCAAGCTGATGTGGACAGCCTCATTAATTTGTTATTGATTCTCAAGAGTTTCAAAACAGTTTTGTATTCTCGATACAAAACAGTATCGATTGAATTTCTCATCTATTCTATCACATGACACATCTACCTTTTGTACTCTACAGACAGCCCAAAACTCTCCAGACACCAAAACACGCATGTGACTCAATACAAGAACTAATGAGTCATTGTCACGCGAATGCTTCTCGCGAGCAATTTCCACCAGAGGATTATTTTCAACGTGAACATGGATGTACTTTTGAAGGCGTTATTTAGTATATCCATATCAATGTATCCTATATCATTTGAAAATATTTTTCTTGTCTTTATTACAGCTCACATTACTGTCAAGCTTTTGAGCAATCACTTTATTATACTCTAGTCAATGCCAGAATACTATCAATAGATAATATCCGAGCCGAGAAAAATTCGATTTATTCGAATGAATAGAATTTACTATTTATTCAAATAGTTAGCCAGCAAACTCTTTGGTAATGGTATAGAAACAAACATAAAAATCTTTCAGGTAACCTCTCTAGTGAACTTTTAAATAGTCTATTCTAGAATACCTTATGTCATTTTGCCAATTTTGCAGTGTAAGACACAGGTGAAAATATTGATATTAATTCATTCGACATTGAAATAGACTCAACAGTAGTTGCATAACTTGAGAAATTACAACAACCACTAACTATTGCTGCTACAACCATTGGATAATGCTGCCAAGCTACTTATTCTGATTTCTTGCACCTATAATGCGAGATTGCCCAAGGTCGACACAATAATGTATTTACCGACTGTTTTGCTTGCCTGCCATTAAGTAAAGTTCTGAGTCACCATTTCAAACTTCCGGATCAAGTAAATTATAGTTATTGTATAGTTACGTAATAGGTAACTACTACAATATCATTCATTATTGAAATCCATTATAAAACATTGAAACCCAGAACTTATAACTGATGAGAAATTTGTTGAAGGGGTTTTTTGATTTGAGATTCAACAAAGAAATTGTTATAATTCATGCGCCTAATACAATCTTCTATTTTAAAAATTATTTTTGAATTAAAATTTTTGTTTGGTATATCGATGAACGTATTACTCTTGGAAAATTTCCTCTCTCTTTCACACATGATTGTTATGCAGTGGAAATGAAAATTATTTCAATTCTCTATCAACCTTCCAGGTAGGCCTACTGTATCATCAGCTGCCTCATTTCAATTAGGACTATAGATAAAACTTATAGAATAATATCTGGTCTAAGAGTTAAACAAAAGTTTGCAAGTCTTCCATTTCAATCAAGATACTCACCCACCCTTTCACAGATGGCCTTCACATTCTTTCGTTTACGATACCGGTAACTATCAATATTAATCAATTATTATAAGTGTTCCATTATACCCGATAAGAGACACCTACAGTAAAATGCTCCTTACACTCCCCAATAAATTATACATTGAATAGGGTAGATGACTTGATTCCTGCTGATCTTCCTGAACTCAGTTATTTAAGTTATCAACACCGAGTAGCCACTCCATAGTACTCAACATAGTAGGTACTCCATAAGCCTCAAAAGAAAGCTTTATATCCACGATAAACTTTGTTCACTCTCATAATTTATAATTTGAGAATCCACAGTTAATATTGTATAGAAGGAACTCCTTTTTATTCTCCCCTTTATTCATAAGACTTACTCAAGGTTTACTTGATATTAATATGATGATTCATGTTTCATGGAACAAATTTTCGTCAGACCTTTATCAGTTATTTCACGCTACCCAAATAACTGACACACCAAGAACAAAGTGATACACATTCATATCCAATCCTCCAAGTGATATAACCAGAGTTACATGTTCGAAAAGCATAATGCTCTTTCGAAATGCTATTCAACGTCAATTGCTTTTGTTTATCATGAATGATAATTCTCAATATCGTTTTCACTCGATTTCCAGATCTCTCCTCACAGCCTCACACTAGTTAGTACTAAGTGCTTTTAAGATTAGGACATATGAGATTATTCTCGCAAGACGGACATTGTTCAGTGAGAGTGCGACATTTTAATTTGCAAACACCGAGTTTCCTTTGTTTTGAGCTCTCTGGCATGTCAATGGTGTAAACATGTCCGCATTCAAATTGCTGGAAACTAGCGTGCAAGTGGACAGCATCCGCCCATTCCCCATTGCACAAGTCAACCCAGTGCTCATTACTGCGCTAATCGAATTCGCACTCATCACACTCCATTGCACAGCGCTTTTCAATTTAGAGTTGTAGGAGTTTTCTTTGTGTCGGAGAATCACTTGACTTCGTTTTGTTGTGTTTCGTTAATCGTTGGATCGTGTGTTGTTTAACTTATTCCTTTTGGCGGGAAGAAGGTTGCTATCACTACTAGTATCAAGGTTATCCAATCCAAGTATGAGTTATATAAATTGTTACCAACTAAGCAGTGGTACTGCCTACTGCTGTAACATTCCACCATTTTCTTGTTTCAAGGCCAATTCTAAGTACGATAAATCGACAATAGTATGCTACGTTGGCACCCTCAAGAGAGTTTATCTCATTTGCCTTAGATTATCTTTGTTAGTGAAGATTTTTGATTATTGTTTTGTTGAACGTTCCCAAAAATATGCCAGTTTAGTAATCCAGGAGGCCAGCAGTACCTCCTGGTATATATTGAGATCTTGAGTGAGCTCGTAGGTGAATGAACAAATGAATGAATAATCAATTATTTCAAATATAGTATAACAAATTTAGCATGTGAGTCATTTTTATATATATTTCTTATCAGATTCATATTATGTGAGGTCTCAGAATATAGATAAGAAACTACGGTACTTCACATTTTCTCCAATTGCAATAATTTTTTGTCTTCTGATTCAAGAAGAATTAAAACTGACAGAATAAATTTTTAAAAAATATTTCTCAAAGAAATGATTAACTATAAACTATGGACAATTCCATTGGTACCGTACTTTTATCTTTCCTGAATTAGTCATAAAGGCTCCATCTTGGAACCGGCTTCAGCTATTTATAGATGAGCATCTAGAACTCTCCTATAGGTACATTAAAACTGCTCCAATTCAATGAGAAACGCGCAGTTGTAGAACAGTGACCGTGCTCAGTGCTCAGACCTCAGACAGGGTCGACCCACGACTCAGCCGACTGGTTTACTTTCACCTCTATGAGGGCAACTATCAGCATTCCAAGCCTTTGACGGTGCGGCGCGGAATATGAAGGTTGTAGCAGACCTGCGACTGTAGACTACTGCGAAGGCCGGCTGAAATAATGCACCATGCTGTACTTGTAATCGCCAACACCTTCCTGGCTCTTGTCTCGTTCGCCTACTTCCTACTCATATCAATTTATTCCCTCGGAAACTATCAATGCGTTATATCCCACACTCTAACGGAAAAGAAATCGAAAAGTGATAGATTCACGATCGAGGTGACCATGAAACCTACTCACTACGCACAAACAGTGAAAACACTTTCGAATTTGAAGTCCATTAATATTAATAGAATTAATAATTTCCTCCCATCCTTTTTATTGGTAAGGTAATCAGAAGGCTAATGGGTCTCTGTATTTCAGCATGATCCACTCATTCATTAAGATGATATCCATGGAACTAGGGGTTTTCTTATATTCAAGTCAACATATTAATTAACAGCCAATTAGTTACCCGGGAAGAATAAACTTCTAAAATTTAAGTAACAATATTTGAAACAGATGTGGTCAGTGAAAATCATTGCTAAACTTGCCTAAATCAAATTTGGCCTATTCATTTGTATTTCTTCATTATTTTGCTTAGATTTTGAATTAAAGAATCAGTGAATAATAATAATAATAATAATAATATCGAGTGACCTGGCTGGCTCAGTTCTGGTGTCAGAGTTTTCAGGACGCAACTGATCAATTTCAGGGCCTCTGACTTGACCTAACGACTGCGTTAAGGCTGCCGGGACCGACGGTCTAACGTGTCCACCAGAAACATGGGAGTGGATCGAGAAAAATATTTTGCTCGGGCTGGGATTCGAACCCGGGCCTTTGGATTATAAAGCCAGTATCTAATCCACTCGACTACGGCCAATCAGAAGATTGAAAACATGATTATTTAGCCGCCAATAATAATTGGAAATAATAAGGAAATTTGCTATAGATCAGAATAAAAAATATCTATGATTAGTTGTATTATAGGATTGTGATAAGTTGACCTCAGAGTCCATTTTAGTAGGTAGTTGTAGAGACTATTATTACTACTGCAACTTATAAATTGTCCACTTTCAATATCACAAAGATATGAACTGAACTAAATATTTGAACAATACGGTTCCATAAATTCTTTTGAATAAAGCAAGATAAGTTCACACTCACTTCTTATCCTAGAGAACAACAAATTATTATTCACTTATCAGTTCTCAAGTCAACAAACTTTCTGTTTTCTGAATCAGCTTATTTTATTCACGCATTTATTGACTTTCTATCCTTTTTTGACTAGTTTTTACCCTGCAATCAGACATGTGGACTGGTCATTAATGAGAAGCAACAGGCTCGCCTTAAAAAGCCTTCCAACTCAGTTCTCACCTGCCGTTCTGTTTTCACCCATGTTAATGACAGTTGTTATAAAGGAAACGAGAAGCAATCTCTTGGCAAAATCTGATGGGCGGTCCGCTCAAGCCAAGGCCATATTTATGGCGGTGACCATACCTATAGCGACTTGTACTGTAATGTATACCGGCAGCATACATGTATAGATACATCCGTATTGTAGATACTATATTTATAAGTATTATGTAGGCTCATTGGAACCTACAGTATCTATACCGTAAACTACCAAACTACGACTTCATTTCCCGGATGAGAGCATTGGTGAAATTAATTTACTGATAGACATGTTTCCTTCCTGCACATCATACTCAACATTCCGATTCTGTCAATAATATAATGTGGAACAATAAATTCCTTGAAGAATATATCTTCATTATTTTCAATTATAATACTATTTGTGTGCGATTGCGATATTTCGATTTGCGATTGCGAAGCATCTTTGATCAAGACTATTTGGCTTCATGTAGAAGCACAAATGTGTAATTGATGTTTAATATTTTTTTTAAATTAATACTTCAATTCATACTTTAATATTATGATACATGTAGGCATAGAAATACATTGAAGATTTAAGCGTTCTCTGTTTATTTTTCAAGCATACCTTGTCCTTTTATTTCTGCAATCATTTCCTTTCAGGAATAGATGGATACAAGTTAATGTTTACAGATCCATCAATTAATTATTTATTCTCTCATGATTCACTCATTAACTATAGGGTCTTATTGAAATATCTCTTATGAAATAGAAAATTGCTGATTGTATCCAGAATCCAAATTAAGTAAATGGACTAATACTCTCTTATAATAAATTTGTTCTACTTGCCCTTCCAACAAATCAACAAAATTTATTCTCCCGTTTAATCTGGAATTTGCTTTCAACTGTAAGAAGACTTCAGCCTACAGCTAAGATGAAACTATCCAAGGACTCTGACAATGTGAAAGCGCCAGTGCTCTAATAATTTACTGGCATTTTTCGACTATGAGGTGATTGATCAAAGCCCTATCCCTAAGTGAAGTAGAGCTGTTCAGAGTACAGTATGTTTGAGTAAACTAGTTACTTCAAGACGAAAAAATAGAATGAAGCGGAGGTGCGCTCTCAACTCCACCCGGCAATTTTCTTCGTATAGAGATGGAGAAGAGCAGACTGCCCTGCAAGCCAATTTGATGGGCAAGTTTCGCTTTGTGCACCCATCTCCAATCACAATCGCCAGTGTGAGACTTGCCTTGGGTGTAGGCCTACACTCTACACTGTACAAGTAGTCTTGTATTCAGCCGGCCACGCAGCCAGCTTTACAAATAAATTACACGTTCCTGAGAAAGCAACAAAGCCTCGACCTCGCCTTCCTACATAATTTGTTCCCCTGACAAATCATTAGCCTGACTTCTATTGATACCATAGCACGCACAAGTCCTCTCACCCTTTGAAGGCATCATGAAGGCTTTGAAGGCATTATGCTAACTAGAATTATTCTTCTCGAGGAAAATGGGGGTTGATTCACTATCAACTAAATTTTCTATATATCTTAGGCTCGCTAATCTGAAATACCATTTTATTGAAATTTGATCATCATGAATATAATTAAAGCAAATTATTAGTAGGTGGGGCTTACATGGAGTGCGTCAATCAAGAGGTTGAGCTACAATATCTTGCTTGGCGATGAAATTGGTTGCTATAACCCTAAATTTCAATTTAGAAATCATTTCAGGGGGCTGATCAACTATAAAACTAAAATAAAGGAGAATATAATATCCAAGAATCGGTTGTCAATTTACAATGTTCAATTTTCACAAATATACCTCTTAACACTTGGCGGTAGAAACTTAAAATAGGTGTTTCTCATGTGTCCAAATATTTCTCTTTTCTCACTAGGTACTGGATAAGCAAGTTGTATGGCGTGATTCGGGTGAATTCAAATACCAAACATCCTTGACTCAGTTGTAGCCTAGCTAGAACGTTGACCCCAAATTTTCTCCAACTCAACATAGCCTACGTTCATCAGCAATTCCACTTTGTAAATATGTTTTTTGGGCTCTCATTCTCCATCAATTATTCAATTTGTGAGAAAGTCCTTCATTCCAGTCGTCGAGCAGCCATTTCTGTAGCTATCCTTGAGTGCAAGGTGATTCAGGTTGTTCTTATTGTTGGTTGAGGTAGAACAGCAGACAAAGCCAACAATAATATTATTGTAACTTGAAAATTTCATAAGTTTGTACCGTACATGTGATTAATACCGGTACTGACTCATTTCACATCATACAGACTCTCTTGTTCTTCTCTTATCGCTGAGCTGAAACATATATTTTATCATCGATACATAAATGTGTAAAAAGTGTTTTGTGTGGAACAGATTTCTCCAAGACAATACGATAGCAACGAGTATTTGAATTCAAGTTGAACAGTTGATTGATTATCAGTTAACTAGCACCATGATATGGTCAGTGGAACTGACGGAAACTGAGTGGAGCTGATGGAAAATTGATTATGTTGAACTATAAAAATTTCAAAACCTGAAATAGTGACCTATGAATCAACTTCAATAGATCTCACCATCCACTCGTAAGTAACTCGGATATCATGTACTGTATTAGCGAAAAAATTCTCGTGAAACAATTGGAAATTCTCTCCTCTGTTCTATTTAGTAAATTTTTATATCAGTAACTTCAGCTTCTAATACACCATGAAAACTATTTATTTCATCAGAATGGAAAAATTGCACACTTAATTAAATTAAGTTCTATTTTAAATTTTAAAATAGGTCTAAGTGCATTTATGCATTGACAAATTGTCAATTATAAAGAAAAAGGTGTGACAAAGTGAGTCCATTGAAAATGCATCATCAATTATTACCGGAAATCAATCATCTCATCAATTATCAAAACTGACAGCTCCAAGCGCGATAATTCAAGCGGAAATGTTTAGAATCAATTCTCCCAAAGAAAGAATTGTGATGCTTTCCTTTCAATCACATCAATATTAAGTTGTTGAATTATTTAGAAAGAGCCAACTTTTAGAATTGTCTAGTCCGATTTACCTGCTACCTGCAACGTAGTATTGAATTGAGAAATATACCGGTAGCCTAATTACGTATGTTGTTATATTAATCAATTAAATTATCTATTGCAATAAATATAGAGGAACAGTACTTCAAAACAAAAACTCGGAAATATGCAAATACAGTGAATGAATCAGAACCGCACGCATCCGCCGATCGGATTATTTTTATTATGGATAAAGATGAAGATCATTTTGTTCATAAGTTCAATTTATTTTAGACACGAGTCTTAATTTCAGATTTTTCAATTTTAATTCTAGAAAGTCTAGATTCTCAAAACAACTGATAATGTATGGCCTGATCTTCTGTCGAAAACCCACTTCAATTGAGGGCTATATCATAACCAAGATTAGTAATTGAAGATTTTATCTCCAGCCTCCAGTATTTTATGAGTACAGTTGTCGTAACTTATACTATTTCAGGAAGTGCATTCAGACTACTGTTTCAATATCCCTTTTAATCCAACCCGTTCGATTGTATTAGAAAAGATGGCTCAATGACCTTATGTTCAAGCAGGATGAATTAATAATTTCTCCATTCTCTTTTCTCTCCATATACTTCAACTTTGAAAACATAGAAAAATATACAAAATGGAATCACACTTTCCATATATAACTCTTTACAACCGTTTCTCCGACATATTATAGAATGCAATCCATTCGAGATTCAGAGTACTGAATAACATAGTTGATGATGATGATGCTGATTTATCAGTGAAGCAGGCTGCCAAATTCTGTGTTTCAAATTCAAAGAAGACCACTTTTCATTATGGGCTCAGTGGGTAGGCCTACTTCATTTATTGAAGTGCCTGAAATGAAACAATTTGAAAAATGCTTTGTCTATAATAGTCTAGCCCTACAATCAATAATGTCATTGAAGCAGTTGCTTGCAGCTCAGTATTGCAAAATCCAAATTGGGTTTCAAACCAAATTACATATATCGACTAATCGATAACTCAATTTCAGAGCCATACAACAGGACTTCAAGCCTCTTTTTTTGTTATGAATACACTTTTGTTGAGAATGAAATTTTAAAAGATGAAATTATGTTTTCTTCAGAAAAGTAGGCCTATCCTGTACTCTGCAGGTTCTATCCCAATACATTTTCCCCTCTAATAACATAGTATTTATTATTTCGTATTGCTTCTTTTGCTTCTCTTATATTTCAACATTCTACGAGTAACATGTATCCTATATTGCGTACAATAATTTTTCTTATATATGACATTTTTCAATTTCAAAGAAACTAATCACTGCTGCTTCATGCATATATATGCTTTCGGCCTACTATCAGATCTACTAATTTTAGAGTTTTAAAAATATGTCTCTCCACAAATTCATTGATTTCTTGAAAATAAGGCATTATATAAATTGATCGGTATTGAACATTTATTTTTGGGACATTTGAAGGCTTTTATTATTCAACTATTAATGTCGAAATTACTCTAAAGAAATTTATTTCTCTTTTCAAGCAAACTCTAAAAATAATTTTATAGCATATGAACTTGAACATAAAAACGATTCAAGCTTTATTATAATTCGAGTTGCATTGTCAGTGAACTTTAATGAATGATTCATTTCGGAGTCTCTCAAAGATAGCGTTATCTTTACGTTGAAAGAGAGATAACCTTTAAAAATGTAACTAAAGAAAATATTCTCCTGTACACGTTGCATTTCATTATTCAACTTCAGAATAATATTATTCGGAATTGTATGATATGATAGAAGAACGCGTAGGCCTATAGTTCAAGCAAGAGTATATTCTCAGGAAATTGGTTAATGATAAAGTTGAAAAAATAAATAAACTTACTGAGGTTGAGGTTCAATTTTCCTCGGAGAGTGAAATTGAATTGATCGTTATCCACATTGAACCATGGAGAAAAGATAGGATATTATAAGCTATATAGTATCTAATGTCATAATTTTCTCTACTATTAGTCCAGTCAAGGAAAGGTTATAGAGGGAAAAGTTGGGAAGACAATTTTTGACACCGCAGTTCTGTTGAGAGTAGTAAGGAGGTAAACATATCAAAATTCCCCACCCCTACCCCTGTGCTAAGGAGGTGGCGGTGGTTAAAAGGTATCATTTTTGGTTTCTCGCATAAAACTCAAAAAATATGCATCCCAAGGACTTGACTGTCATATAACAAATTAAAGCTTACATAATTTCCTACAATATTCATTCCACAACATATTTAAATATCTCCTCTAGTTTAGAGATATCCGCTCTTTAAGGTGTGTCCTTAGGATCCATAGTTTTTGAGTTTTATGCGAGAAACCAAAAAATGATACCTTTAAACAACCGCCACCACTTAACACATGGGGCAGGGATGAGAACTTTTGATATGCTTACCTCCTTACTACCCTAAACAGAACTGTGGGGTCAAAAATTGTCTTCCAAACATTTCCCTCTATACAATTTTTTGTGCATTCATTGCCTGGACTATACAGAGTGTTTCAGAAGTAGTGTCGAACATTTCAGTGTATTTTTCCTGGATGATAGGAGACTACAAATGTCGTAGGGTATTTAAAGTGTCCAAAACTCAGCGGTTATCCTTATAGCTGCCATGTTTGCCATGTGTTTTTTCACTTAGGAATTTTTATCTCAAGAACGAAATGTTGTTTTGATCTGAAATTTGGCATGAATATTTATGCTATAAAGACTCAACTTTTAAAAATAGAATGAAAAATTTTCGAAGTAAACTTTCAAAATGGCGGACATTTTAAATTTTTGATTGCAAATTCCACGAAATCCGTTCACTTTACAAAACATGTAAAAGTGTCAAAAAGTTGGCAAATTTTATCAAGATTCCAAGGATACCTTATTTATTAAGACTGATCGAAGAATAACAAATGAATTAATTCTTTTCGTACTGCATGCATGACCACTTTTCACCATTTAAACATCAATATTAAATTTTCAATTCCAATTTTATTTAAGATGAAGCTTTGAAACTTGGTATGGCTCCATATTGCCATCCAGCTGATTTTACAATGTTTTTCAGATGATCTTGTTTGTTCATGTTCATGCATGCAGTACGGAAAGAATAAATTTCTCTGTTATTCTGTGATCAATCTTAATAAATCAGGTTTCCTTGAAATCTTGATACAATTTTCTAACTTTTTTGTCTCTTGTATTTTGTTAAAGTGAATGGTTTACGTGAAATTTGCAATCACAAATTTTAACTGTTCTCCATTTTGAAAATTTAAATCGAAAATTTTTCATTCCTTTTTTTAAGTTGAGTATTTATAGCATAAATATTCATGCCAAATTTCAGATCAATACAACATTTTGTTCTTGAGATAAAAATTCCTAAGTGAAAAAACAAAATGGCAGCTATAAGGATAACCGCTGATTTTTGGACACTTGAAATACGGTACGACATTTGTAGTCTCCTATCATCCAGGAAAAATACACTGAAATGTTCGACACTACTTCTGAAACACTCTGTATATAATTGAACTTATTTCAGATCGATTCAACTATAGATTTCGATATTAGAATATGTGTGGAAGTGTAACATCGTATTTAAAAAAATGGAAGTTTCGATTTTTAATTTAAATTTGCTAAGAGGAAAGATAAAAGGTTCACAGTTAGGAGTTCAAGTACGGTATCAAAATTAGGTCAAATGTATAAAAAGAGATAAAGTACCTATATAGTTTGAATGTTTGAAAGAGATAATCGACTTTATTGATAGGTACCCTACCTCATTTATCATAACTCACAAATTCACGGGTCAATCAATTGAACTGCAATTTGTACTCTCGTCCCTTCCTCGGCACACATTCAATAAACGGACTTCCATATATTGACTTGTGATGGATAGATTCTCTTGCTGTGGCATATTAGAGTATCTACTCTTAACAAAATAGCATAAATCAGTATTGTTAAGGGTATGGGCTACGATTGTGCTCTCAATACAACTCAGGCTGTTTATTCAAATACATAAATAGGCTATAGCTTGACTTCGCGAGCATTTCTGCTATAATTTATTACGGAATTTATTGTGATTCCCAACTCCTGGTACAAATGCAAGTGTTGGAAAAGGGTCGTACATTATTCAAACATAGGGGAGAGCCCTACAACCGCATTCATTGCAGATACCGTACCTCAGAAGCGTACATCGACTGCTCATAGCTTATTAGATTTTTAGTTTTATTACAGTTAAACGTGCTTGCCCTCAGTAAAATCTTCAAGATACTATAGAATGATAGTTATACTCTCACGCACCGAATACATACCTGTGAGCCACTAGAATATAATATCATCCTTTTCTTTCCATGTATTTTATGTCATTGTGGATTGTAGCATTTATCGTATATTTACATTCTTGACATTTCATGTATTGCTGCGTGCATCTGAACTATGAGATTAACTCCTAAAGCATAGTTTGGTATTATTATTTTTCACCTTTAGGGCCTATATGCATTTATTTGTAATTGTTTATTGTTCTTAATCATTCGTATTAACTATGGTGTAGGTCATTATCCAGAGTGGAAATTATCAACAATAAGTAGCTAATCATCCTCAATAATAAATTATTCTTTACTTTTCAGGTCAAAATGCCAATTGATCTGTACTACGTACCAGGAAGCGCTCCCTGCAGGAACGTGCTTCTGGCTGCCAAAGCTGTCGGCGTCGATCTCAACTTGAAGTTGACTGATCTCAAGTCTGGTCAGCACCTCACCCCTGAGTTCATCAAGGTTAGCAGCATTTTTTTGACAATACTTCAAATTTGTCACTTTTAAGGTGGATTCGCACACATAATTAATATCAGTAGGCCTACCAGTGTGTGTGTCCGCTACAGTGGAAATATTTCCAGTGGCAATAAGCCATCAGAACTCATGAGAAGAATATTTTCACCAAACCGGACACGGAGTGTCTATACTCTTAGTCCAACTGGAGGCTGCTCTTAACAGAGCCTCGATTTCAACTGTCTTACCGAAACCTTTTATGAATTGGGGGATATTTTAAATCAACAAACGCTAATTTTGGAAACAAAATTTAAACAGTAGATCTGAAAATGCCGTTTTTAGTTATTCAGTGCCGTATGATGATTAGTTGAATTTCAATCAGATTTGATAATAGGCTACTAAATGGCCAGATATAAACTCATGCTACTAAGTGACTTTTCTTCAAAATGTTCAACTTATTCATTTCTATAAAAGGATAAAAATTTACACTATATTCACTTTTCTAAGGTTTTATTTCGTAAAATGGAGATTATTATTTTTTATAATTAATATCGGGGGATCGAGCCCCGTTCGGAAGTTAATATTTAGGCATAGGAATGGAAAATTGAAAAGGAAAAATCATAAAATTATCCTTAAAAAATTTTTATTTGCTTGAGAATTACCGGTATGTACTGTCCAATATAATATATTGTATATTATACAGATTTATACATTCATTTTCGCAATTGCGAATCGATAGAGAATGGAGGAATAGACAATAAAAATAAATGTAATGAGGGAATAGTAGTCCTTATTTTCAGTTTTGTCCTATTCCCTCATTACATTCATTTTCGCAATTGCGAATGGAAAGATAATGAATAGAGAAATAGATGATGAAGATGAATGTAATGAGGTTTCTTCTTCTTCCTCTTCTCTTCTTTTTCTTCTTCTCCTTCTTCTTATCCTTCTCCTTCTTTCTCTTACTATTATTCTTCTTCTTCTTCTTCTCTTTTTTCTGCCTTTTATCCTTCTTCTCCTTCTTAGCTGAGAATATTGTCACGTTTTACACGTGATCAGCTGATTGAAATAGATTACCGGGCCATACTGGCGAATAATCACATCTCACTTTTTTCAGTGGTACAACAGATGATGAAAATTGCAGTCTTGTATCAACTGTTCCTGGAAGGGTAGATTTCTCCTTTCCATAGATTTGTCCTTCAGCGAGTTTTCTCAGGATTTCTGTGCAATAGAATTTTTATATCAAGAACCTCCTATATTGCAAATTTCATCAACATCGTTAGAGCCGTTATCGAGATCCGTTGGACATGCGTAAATAAATACATGCAGAAATTCCTTGTTTAATATACTGTAATAGGATAGGATGATAGGCTAGTATTATTGTAATAATTACCAGTACCGGTATAGGAGTAAACACCGGAGTTGTCAACAAAATGTTGTTCACAAATAGTTTTCATCAAAAAGTTGTCAATTTTATCTGTTGAAAACAAGTTGATGTGTTTTTAATATAAATCGAGAACAAATCGCCAAAATTTGTTGAAATCTCATTTGACAACTCTGGTGTAAACGTGGCCATATATTATTAAATTTCTTATGGAGAAGTTGCCATATATTCTTATAATGGAGAAGTTGAGAATAAATGCGAGAGAATATTTTTCCTTTGAAATTTTAGTAGGCTAGCCTACTGTACCATATTCAATAAGTTATAACTTGAGTTACCAAGACAATAATGTATTATTTGTAATTGCAGCTGAACCCTCAGCACAATGTACCAACCCTTGATGACAACGGTTTCGTCTTGAACGAGAGGTCAGTAAAACAAAATCACCTGCTACAAAAATACTTCTACTATACTAAAAGAATGCCTACCTACTCTCCACGAATATGGAAGTAAATAAAGATGTGTATTATATTTCGGAATAATGATCATTGATCATCTACTAGGGTGAAGGAAAAAGTAATCTCTTTACTCCATCAATTCGGCTAATCTGTGCTTCATTGTAATAAATATACATAAAAACCACTAATGCACCAAGGGAATGTGTCATATTCCGTAGCTTACATCCATGTGGAAAATAATGATGTGTTAATAATGTTATCATGTGAAGAATATAATAATACATTTTTATTACATTGTAATGATTGTAAACTCGTTAACAGTTTAATCGATAAATTAAGAAAACCATAATGTGTTGGAGGTCGGTATTTGAATGTGCAAGAGAAAATATTAATGGTGGAATTCATCTAAGATATCTTGATCACTCCCACAATTCATCATTTCGAGAGAACTCGATAAATAAAACATCAATGAGTAAATACGTTATACGTCTCAATTTATTATTAATTATTTACCGTATTAATTAATTGAGAAATTGAATATGATGATCTACAGTATTGTATGCATACTTCAAAATATGGTACCCTATACCCTAATACCATAGAGAAACAATACCGTAGCGTAAGTTTACGCTATAGCGTAAGTTTATTGCTACAATAGCTTACGCTATTGTTTCTCTATGCTAATACCTTTACTTGAAATTATTCACAATATCAGTCAATCACTGTTCATATTCATAATATTCTATTTCCTTGTTCCATGTTCGTATTCTTGTAACAGCATATGAATAATATCGATATCAGATCAGACAGACAGAAACTGAATCAACAATATTATTTTTTGGTAGATTGCAAATGGAATCAACTTCAATATAATTATACCAGCACCTACTATACATCTTTGAACTTGGACCAGTAAAATAACAGTAGGTACCATTACCGCCTTAATTATTGGTGATATTGTAGGAAAAATAATTTGAATTACAATTTTTTGTTCAGCCGTGCTATCATGACCTATTTGGCCGACCAGTATGGAAAGGACGACTCGCTGTACCCAAAGGACCCCAAGAAGCGCGCTAAGGTCAACCAACGCCTCTACTTTGACATGGGAACTCTCATTAGGACTTTGTTTGAAGGGGCAAGCCAGGTTGGAAGTGCTATACCATTAGATGATTGTCTATAGTGTCGGAACATCCTATCATGTGGCGTCTCATTAGTAGCCGTGCACAATAGGGATCGAATAGAATGTAGAGAGTCTGGGAGCACAGATTCCCAATCAGATACATCCAAATTTCTATGCTTCAATGTGAGAGACACTGTGCGCCAAATTGTACCATTTTCTCGTTCGATTTGGCCATTTCCTGGTGCGTTATAAGGTGATGACATGGAAGTGGCTACTCCTCGATTATGAAGGAATTCCTGCAGCTCTCTGGATTTGAAAGAGGTTCCATTGTCAGTATGTACATAAGAAGGTAAACCAAATGTGGTAAACAAGTTCACAAGGCACTGAATTACAGTTGATGAATTCATATTCGGACAAGGGTATGCAAACGGAAACCTAGAGTACTCATCAATTATTGTCAACAAATATTTGTTTTTAGTTTTTGATGGAAGAGGACCCTTGAAGTCCATGCTTAATCTTTCAAATGGATGTGTCGCCTTTATGAGAGTAGATTTCAATTTCTTGAAAAATTGAGGTTTTATGGCATTACATGTTTGACATGAAGAAGTCATTTTTCTGACATCCTCAACTGAATAGGGTAAATTATGAGTTCTTACCCAATGAATCATTCTGGTCACTCCAGGGTGACACAAGTCACAGTGTAGGGAGTGTAATTTATCGGTTTGAGTTGCATTACACACTCTGGAAAGTGCATCTGCTACTTGGTTGTCCTTTCCTGGTCTGTAATTATTTCGTAATTGTAGCATGACATCTCCAATCGCCATCGTTGTATTTTTTCATTTTTTATTTTATTTTGATGAGTCATATCAAACATGAATGATACAGAGCGCTGGTCAGTGATAATTTTGAAGAATCTTCCAAGTAAGAAATGTCTCCACTTTTTAAGAGCACACACAATAGCAAAAGCCTCTTTTTCAATGGATGAATGTTTACGCTCACTATCATTCAGCTTCTGAGAAAAGAATGCTACTGGACGTCCACACTGTGATAGGACAGCTGAAATTGAAAAATCAGATGCATCTGTTTCAACCACAAAAGGTTCAAAGTCGTCAATTGTACTAACTACTGCCTTAGAAATCTCAGTTTTGAGTTGATTGAAGTCAGCTATAGCTTCAGAAGTCAAAGGAAAGGTCTTTGCTGTAAGAAGCCGTTTAGCTTTATCTGAATAATTGGATATCCATTTGGAATAGTGTGCAAACATTCCAATTGTTCGCTCAAGAGCCTTTCTATTATCTGGGGGTGGAAGATTGAGCAATGGTTTCAGACGTTCAGGGTCAGGAGAAATTGTCCCATTTTCAATTTTATAGCCAAGCAAGCTTATTGAAGTAAGTGAATATTTGCTTTTTTCTGTATTGATTGTAAAATTATATTTTTGTACTGCATCTAAGAATTTTTTGAGATTCAAATCATGTTCCTTCTGATTCTTACCACATATTGTCACATCATCCAGGTATGCATACGTTTTTTCAAGTTTTTCATTATTAATAACATTATCAATGACTCGCTGAAAAGTGGGTACACCATCTGTCAGACCAAAAGCAAGCCTTCGAAATTGATACAAACGGCCACATGCCTCAAATGCAGTGAAAGGTCGATCTTTTTCTCGTAGGGTACCTGGTGGTAAGCGCTTTTCAAGTCAATAGTGGTGAATACAGAGTTTTTTGAGACCTTAGAAACAATATCTTCAAGACTAGGGAGGGGATATGCGTCAAGATGTGTGTATCGGTTAATAGTTTGAGAATAGTCTATTACCATTCGCTTTTTGTGATTTTCGTTCTTCACTACAAATGCTTGAGCTCTCCAGGGAGACCTGCTTTCTTCAATAATTCCATCAGCTAGCAGTTTCTCAATTTCTTTCTCCATGAAACTAGTGTCTTCAAGAGAATGCTTTCGGGATTTAGTAATTATAGGTTTAATGTCTTTAGTTAAAAACTCAAAAAGTGGTGGAGGTTCTATCTTTGCTGGAGCCAGATAATTGATAGTCAATGGGGGTTTAGTTCCTCCAAATGAAACTCTAAGTTCAGAGTGTTGATTAAGTAAGTCATGTCCTACAATAACATTAGCACACAAATCAGGCAATACACTGAATTTTGTTTTGGGGTAATGTTGACCTGAAAATTCTAAATGAGCTACACAATAAAAGGAAATGTTCTTTCTTAGTGATGTTGAAGCCATGGACACTGCACCAGTTGTAGGGTACATTTCAAGTCCACATTTTTTAGCAAAACAGTGTGAAATAAATGTCTCAGAGCTTCCTGTATCTATCAAAGCAGAAGTAGGAATGTTGTTTACCTGAGCTTGTACTGTAGCATTTTCAAGAACAGTAGAGGCTGCAATAAGCGCCGAAGATGAAGAAGTTTTAGTAGATTTGCAGACATTTTTCCAATGACCTATTTTCTGGCATTTTTCGCATGAGTCATTTAGTGCAGGCACTGCTGACGTGTTTTATGTCGCTGACGACCACAAAAATAACATTTTTGAAAACTTGAGCTTCCAGTTTTTACAGCTGACAAATTTGTTTCTTTACATGAATTTTCTGAAGAATTATTTGAAGTGGCATTAAGAGTTATTTCAGAAGAGTAAGAAGCTGATTGATTTCTGGCAGATTCCAAGGCACGTGCTTTTTCAATAGCTTCATCAAGAGTTAGCTTGTCAAACTCCAAAAGTCTCAGTCTTATCTGATGAGAGCTGAGGCCCCGGATAAATGAATCACGAATGTATGTTTTCCTATGAGTTTCAGAATCAACATCTGCAAACCCACAATTCTTACTCAGTTGTTGTAAAGCTTGGTTATATTGGTCAATTGTCTCATCTGAAGACTGTTTTCTAGTTGCCAATTTATGTCTAGCGAATATTTCATTTATTGGTTTTACATATGCAGATTTTAGTGCGTCAATAGCCGAAGTATATGAATTTTTGTCGGCAATTGTTTGATAAACAGAATGAGATAGAAAGTTGGTAAGCAACCGCAACTTACTTTCATCATCGATGTCTTCTTCGTCAAAAGATGCGATGAAATTCTCAAAAGTCTTTAGCCAGAAGTTCCATTCTTGTAGAGCTGTTGGAGAATTCGGATCACCATCAAACTTGTCTGGTTTCAAAAATTTGTCCATCGTAACGCGAATTTTCAGTTTTCGTTTCCAGAAAAGATTTGAAGATTATACATTTGTTGTTGAATAGAAATTGTGAAATAGAGAATAGAAATTGATTGACTCGTATTTGATAAGATGAATTGATTTGATGATTTTAGATTACTGATCAATAAATTGTAATGAAAAACCTCTGCATTCTAGGCTTTATTGATCAGTAATGAATTCATAACAGATTCAAAATTAGAATAAATAGTTAATCATCCTCAATAATAAATTATTCTTTACTTTTCAGGTCAAAATGCCAATTGATCTGTACTACGTACCAGGAAGCGCTCCCTGCAGGAACGTGCTTCTGGCTGCCAAAGCTGTCGGCGTCGATCTCAACTTGAAGTTGACTGATCTCAATCTGGTCAGCACCTCACCCCTGAGTTCATCAAGGTTAGCAGCATTTTTTTGACAATACTTCAAATTTGTCACTTTTAAGGTGGATTCACACACATAATTAATATCAGTATGCCTACCAGTGTGTGTGTCCGCTACAGTGGAAATATTTCCAGTGGCAATAAACCTATCAGAACTCATGAGAAGAATATTTTCACCGAACCGGACACGGAGTATCTATACTCTTAGTCCAACTGGAGGCTGCTCTTAACAGAGCCTCGATTTCAACTGTCTTACCGAAACCTTTTATGAATTGGGGGATATTTTAAATCAACAAACGCTAATTTTGGAAACAAAATTCAAACTGTAGATCTGAAAATGCCGTTTTTAGTTATTTAGTGCCGTATAATGATTAGTTGAATTTCAATCAGATTTGATAATAGGCTACTAAATGGCCAGATATGAACTCATGCTACTAAGTGACTTTTCTTCAAAATGTTCAACTTATTCATTTTGATAAAAGGATAAAAATTTACACTATATTCACTTTTCTAAGGTTTTATTTCGTAAAATGGAGATTATTATTTTTATAATTAATATCGGGGGATCGAGCCCCGTTCGGAAGTTAATATTTAGGCATAGGAATGGAAAATTGAAAAGGAAAATCATAAAATTATCCTTAAAAATTTTTATTTGCTTGAGAATTACCGGTATGTACTGTCCAATATAATATATTGTATATTATACAGATTTATACATTCATTTTCGCAATTGCGAATCGATAGAGAATGGAGGAATAGACAATAAAAATAAATGTAATGAGGGAATAGTAGTCCTTATTTTCAGTTTTGTCCTATTCCCTCATTACATTCATTTTCGCAATTGCGAATGGAAAGATAATGGATAGAGAAATAGATGATGAAGATGAATGTAATGAGGTTTCTTCTTCTTCCTCTTCTCTTCTTTTTCTTCTTCTCCTTCTTCTTATCCTTCTCCTTCTTTCTCTTACTATTATTCTTCTTCTTCTTCTCTTTTTTCTGCCTTTTATCCTTCTTCTCCTTCTTAGCTGAGAATATTGTCACGTTTTACACGTGATCAGCTGATTGAAATAGATTACCGGGCCATACTGGCGAATAATCACATCTCACTTTTTTCAGTGGTACAACAGATGATGAAAATTGCAGTCTTGTATCAACTGTTCCTGGAAGGGTAGATTTCTCCTTTCCATAGATTTGTCCTTCAGCGAGTTTTCTCAGGATTTCTGTGCAATAGAATTTTTATATCAAGAACGTCCTATATTGCAAATTTCATCAACATCGTTAGAGCCGTTATCGAGATCCGTTGGACATACGTAAATAAATACATGCAGAAATTCCTTGTTTAATATACTGTAATAGGATAGGATGATAGTATTATTGTAATAATTACCAGTACCGGTATAGGAGTAAACACCGGAGTTGTCAACAAAATGTTGTTCACAAATAGTTTTCATCAAAAAGTTGTCAATTTTATCATCTGTTGAAAACAAGTTGATGTGTTTTTAATATAAATCGAGAACAAATCGCCAAAATTTGTTGAAATCTCATTTGACAACTCTGGTGTAAACGTGGCCATAATTATATTATTAAATTTCTTATTAATAATGGAGAAGTTGAGAATAAATGCGAGAGAATATTTTTCCTTTGAAATTTTAGTAGGCTAGCCTACGGTACCATATTCAATAAGTTATAACTTGAGTTACCAAGACAATAATGTATTATTTGTAATTGCAGCTGAACCCTCAGCACAATGTACCAACCCTTGATGACAACGGTTTCGTCTTGAACGAGAGGTCAGTAAAACAAAATCACCTGCTACAAAAATACTTCTACTACTAAAAGAATGCCTACCTACTCTCCATGAATATGGAAGTAAATAAAGATGTGTATTATGTTTCGGAATAATGATCATTGATCATCTACTAGAGTGGATGAAAAAGTAATCTCTTCACTCCATCAATTCGGCTAATCTGTGCTTCATTGTAATAAATATAAATAAAAACCACTAAGCACCAAGGGAATGTGTCATATTCCGTAGCCTACATCCATGTGGAAAATAATGATGTGTTAATAATGTTATCATGTGAAGAATATAATACATTTTTATTACATTGTAATGATAGTTAACTCGTTAACAGTTTAATCGATAAATTAAGAAAACCATAATGTGTTGGAGGTCGGTATTTGAATGTGCAAGAGAAAATATTAATGGTGGAATTCATCTAAGATATCTTGATCACTCCCACAATTCATCATTTTGAGAGAACTCGATAAATAAAACATCAATGAGTAAATACGTTATACGTCTCAATTTATCATTAATTATTTACCGTATTAATAATGAGAAATTGAATATGATGATCTACAGTATTGTATGCATACTTCAAAATATGGTACCCTATACCCTAATACCATAGAGAAACAATACCGTAGCGTAAGTTTACGCTATAGCGTAAGTTTATTGCTACAATAGCTTACGCTATTGTTTCTCTATGCTAATACCTTTACTTGAAATTATTCACAATATCAGTCAATCACTGTTCGTATTCATAATATTCTATTTCCTTGTTCCATGTTCGTATTATTGTAACAGCATATTATTAATAATATCGATATCAGATCAGACAGACAGAAACTGAATCAACAATATTATTTTTTGGTAGATTGCAAATGAAATAAACTTCAATATAATAATTATACCAGCACCTACTATACATCTTCAAACTTGGACCAGTAAAATAACAGTAGGTACTATTGCCGCCTTAATTATTGGTGATATTGTAGGAAAAATAATTTGAATTACACTTTTTTGTTCAGCCGTGCTATCATGACCTATTTGGCCGACCAGTATGGAAAGGACGACTCGCTGTACCCAAAGGACCCCAAGAAGCGCGCTAAGGTCAACCAACGCCTCTACTTTGACATGGGAACTCTCTACCAGAGTTTTGGAGACGCTTACGTGAGTCTTGCTTGTGCAATATGCTGATTGGAGAATTCGTTATTTCCATATAATACCAAAATTAATCAAATAATCAAATATACCAAGATTAATCAAATAATTTAAAGTTAAGCTATAACAATTTAAGCGAATGTGGGCATCATCCGCAATAAAAAAAATATTTAAAAAAATAAATAAAAATAAAATTTATAATATTATAATTAAAATTATATTGATTTAAAATTATTTGTAATTAACTTTGTTGAAGTTCTGACACTGTGTTACTAGTAAATATTTGAAAAAAAACCTTACTCTTGTTGGAGTCTTGAGGAATGCATTTCACTCCTGAAGAGGAGCTTCATCAGCCTGACACCAGGGGCGCTTGCTCTTATGGGTTGGACTGTGTGGCCAAAATGTGGGAAAATATTATATTTGATTTGAAGTTAAGTTGATCATTTAATAAGTTGGATTTGTCATAGTGGAGGTGTTTGAAAATTTCGTATTGTTCTAGTGTGTTGAGTCTCTGGCTTTTTTGAAGAATGTGTAGGATTTCGATATCTGTATGTATGCATGCTTTTGTGATTGTGTCCTGTGGCTATTAAATGTTCTGCATATGTAGATTCTGAATTTGAATTTACTGCTTTTATGTGCTCATTGTATCTTATTTTGAAGCTACGGCCGGTCTGTCCGATATAGAATTTTGGGCATGTATTACATTTTAGTTTATAAATTCCTGTCTTTTCAAATTGTGAGCTGTCTATTTTTCGTGTTTTTAGTTGGGTTTTCAAGTTGTTGTTGGTTCTAAATGCTGTTTTGTAGCCTGATTTTTGAATATGTTTGCTATGGATTGTGATTTTTGATTGAAATATGTTAGTGTGACATATTTGTTGGGATTTGGGGGTTTCTGTTTCTTGTTTTTCATTTTATGAAATTGGATGGCTACTCATCCAATGTAATAGACAAAATACTTCATAAAATGAAAAACAAGAAACAGAAACCCCCAAATCCCAACAAATATGTCACACTAACATATTTCAATCAAAAATCACAATCCATAGCAAACATATTCAAAAAATCAGGCTACAAAACAGCATTTAGAACCAACAACAACTTAACTTCAAATCAAATATAATATTTTCCCACATTTTGGCCACACAGTCCAACCCATAAGAGCAAGCGCCCCTGGTGTCAGGCTGATGAAGCTCCTCTTCAGGAGTGAAATGCATTCCTCAAGACTCCAACAAGAGTAAGTGTTTTTTCAAATATTTACTAGTAACACAGTGTCAGAACTTCAACAAAGTTATTATATAGTGTTTCGTCATGGAAAGCAACTTAAATTTGTAATTAATTGTAACACCATCATCGAAAAACGTGTTCCTGTGTTTGTGTATTGACATTTCTAATAAGAGTTCAACCTAGCTAGAAGAAAAATATAAGAAATTGAAGATGAAATACGTAAATATTTGCTTAGTTCTATCTCTACCTATTATTAAAATTTATATTTCACTATATGACTCACTCTATTATAGTGCAATTGATTCTCGATCTATTTACCCTAATAAAAACTCGAAAACCCTAATAATTAAAACCTAATTCAATTTAATTAAAACCCGACTATAAACCAAATTATATTTGATTAACAATTGAAAAAACTTTCAATATTTACTCTAAGACCTCTTCAGAAAAATTATATTGTTCATTTTCATTGTTATAATACTGTCTGGTGTCTTGAGAACAGATGCTCAAAATTAGAGTTGAAAAATAAACTCTATTATCAACACTGTGATGGATAAATTAATAATAATTGAAGGAGTTTATATCATTGAACTATATGAACTTCCTTCTCCAACTTTTATAAATAATTTTTTCTTTAATCGATTGGAGTGAGAGTGAAACATCTTTCCCCCATCAGATTTAAAAGGAGGGATGCGCAGCCAATATCCCTTTTGTAATGTTTTAAACGACTGTTAGGTTTGTTTGTGTTGAGAAATATGCATATTTTTTCAGTGAAATTAACACTAATCTTATTTATTACCATTGCTCTTCTTACAGTACCCACACATGTTTGGTGGAGCACCTCTCGATGAGGACAAGAAGAAGAAACTTGGTGATGCTCTAGTCTTTCTTGATGGATTCCTGGAGAAGTCAGCATTCGTTGCTGGTGAAGACCTCACATTGGCTGATCTGGCTATCGTCGCTTCCATTTCCACTATTGAGGTAAGATTTAACTAGTATTTTTCTCCCATTCCTTCCATAAAATAATATCATGGAAGATTTATTGCTCATTACTTTTATTTGTGAAACGGAAAATATAAATATAACTATAATAGTCTGCGATCATGGAAAAATATTGTTTTTAAATATAAAAAATGTGTTCAATTTATTACATGTTTATTCCATGTCATGGAATATGAGGGATGAATTTGGAGTTTGTGAAATTATTAAAAGGATAATAAATTCCAGTTGAAATTGAGTTTCAAATTTACTTTCAGAATGATTGATTACGAGGTTTTGGACGATCAATAAGATTTACTCCCGTATGTTTATTATCTAGGTTTGAAGTATTTTTACCATAGGTATGGAAATTCAAGGAAATTATACAATAATATGTTAAGTGGAAATTTACTGATGAGTATAGAAACAATATAGCCAAGAGTATATAGATGACATGAATAATTATGTAACTATATTATTATAGAGTAGAAAGAAGCTGATTTTGAGGTGATGATTGGGCTACTGATATAATTTAAAGTCCTATTCATGAACGATACCCAAGTACATTCTCAGCCAAAAAACCTTTGGGACCAATTTGAAGATTCTTAGGTTGTTTCAAAAGAATGTAGGATGATATTTTTCTCAAAAATCGTTATAACAAAGACCCTTAAATACTTAATGGTTGGTATTTTATGTGTTGAAGGAAATTCCTTTTTTAAAACTTGAAACTCTATTCTATGAGTTTGTTCAACGGAAAAACAATTGAATATAACCACCGTAATATTATATCAAAGCATTGTCGTCAGACTTGTTAAATGATTCAATTGGCACTAGTCTCAGATTACGTCATTCCACTGTGGTTTATTTGGTTGGATTTTTGCGCAACATACCGTAAGTCTGTTTTTCCCTTGATGCTTAGTCATATACGATTGAATTCTTTGAATTTACAGGCTGTTGAATACGACCTGAGCCCATACAAGAACATCAACAGTTGGTACTCGAAGGTGAAGGCCGCAGCGCCAGGCTACAAGGAGGCCAACGAGGAGGGAGCCAAGGGCTTCGGTCAGATGTTCAAGGCTATGACCGGCAAGTAAGCAACGCCCCCCTCTACATTCCTCATTCACACCGTTCAATGTGTCTCATCGATAGAATATTTTCAATCTGCAATTTTGAGTTTGTCCAACAACATTAGTTCCAGACAAAGTTGGTTTCAATTGTGAAGATCCATGACTTGATACAAACCCTACTTATTCTATCAACTATCCACATTCAACAGTGAAATGCATTTTGTTAAGCAGTATTCACAAAACTTTCATCACAAATGAAATTTGATCTTTAAAAAAATATATATACATATTATTTTACAAGCACAGAGTTTAACTTGATGAATTTTGTTTTTTATAGACTTTGTTGAATAAAATAATTCTATTTCTCATATTTGTTCCTTTTATCTATTACTCCATCCATAATGTAAACATTTAGGAAAATATTGTAAAGAGAAGAGTTTCGTATTGCAAAACTGGCGAACACGTACAATAATGAAGGTGGACTACAATCTCGAACGTTTATGGACGCCAGGAATCTACAAAAAAGCTGAATTTCATCAAATTTTCAACATTAATGAATTTTTCTATGATTCTCTTTGAGGGAAATCTTTGCTGATCAACAATCTACGGTGATAGTAACACATTGGTTCCTATCACCTTTCCTACACAAATAACGGAGATGTGGTATCACAGCCAGTCACGGCCCAAGCGAAAAGAAGAAGAGCCTTTCTTGAATATTCAAATTCATTAATCAATGAGTCTATTCGTCTATTGAGTAATTTATTTCAGATGCACCATTCTTTTTTGAAAAAATAATATATTGCTGAAGCAATGAGAAGCATAATGACATATATGTCTGAGCTCACAAATAAAACCAGTAGCCAATGACACAAGTTCACCATTAATGGCGAACTTTCTTCTTCAATTTTTGTGAGTTGCACAAATAGATCATGTTTAAAAAATCAAATCAAATAAAGTTTTATTGTTCATATCAGTAAAAAAGAACAAGATAAATTTCAGTCAAGTAGAATTTTTTTCCAGAATTCGCGAATCTATCTGTTTTCTTGACTATAAGTTCTGCAAACTCTTCATTATAATATTGTAGTCCCGAGAAAATTCTCAATTGCCTCGTGTACCTCAAGAGAGTATGGTGTATTCAGAATCCATTTGGAGAATGCTGCTGGTTTTACCCTTACCATGAGTAAGACCGCCAACAGCTTTCAATGGTCGCAGATCCTGCTCTATATACATATCAGTCCTTGTTCTTAACCAAAATGCCTCTTTTAACCAGTCAGTAAAGAAGCAATTTTCTTTGAATTTTCTAAAACCTTGGACATGTGCTGTTTAGCAAATCAAAAACATTTGCCGAATGTTTTAATAATTCTATTGTTATCACATTTTGACGTATAATTGAGCTGACTTAGCATAAGATAAGTGTCCTGCAGCATGAAAATATGACAGCCATCTCGCCAGTAGTGCTTATATGCAAGTCTCGATTTCATGTACGCTCAGAAAACTTGAATTTGTTTATGCTTATTATCAGAAAATCAAGACTATGAGATTTCCTCACAGCTTGTCCACAAAAATAATTATTCTTCAAGAATATTTTATTTTTCTCTTTCACTTCAAATAAGTATAAAATAGAATATTTTTTCTAAAAAGTCGAACAATTATTTTACACCTGGAGAGCTTGTCCTTCATTACAGCAGTGGCGGTCAAATGATAAATTCTCGCACAACTTTTATAAGCATGTCAATTCAACTTGTGATCAATTGTAGATTGCCCATAAACATTGACCCACAGTTCCTACAAACTACTTCCTTCCATCATTCGCTCAATTGATCCTAGAAAAGACACCATCAGTAGATGGAAACATCCAAGCCCCACTACAATCCTCGCCAAGTAGCCTAGATTCAATTTCAAGATTGAGACTTGAAAATCTATATTCAGCGCATGCAATAGAACTGATATTTTTGTCCAACATAACATCAAATGGCATATGAATGAATGTCTTCCGATGAATTGTCACAAGAATTCTTAGTAGGCCTACTATGGATAGTCAGAAATTAAGTTTTTCCAATTTTATGACAGAAAATTACTTTTTTGCACCTTAATTGACTGACTGGTTTATCTTGATCATTCACTGCGTTTTACTTGACTGAAGCAAAAAGCTTCTGAGCCCTTAACATGACAAAGGACAGAAGCCCTATTAGAGGTAAGTCTTCTTGTACAATCAAGAATGAAAATGAAAAATTATTTGAGGCAAAGATACTGTATTTAAGACGTCCCCTAGTTCCATAGACAATAATAACTCGACAACTATATAATGAAATAGATACGTCAAGATTATCATACCTTCCACTTCAAAGCAAACTTAAACCAGCGATAAGTTGTACTCGTACATTATTATTCAGCAATAATAATTATTATTCAGAACTAATTTCAGCAACACAAATAAATTAAATACGTCGGAATAATTATCCAAACAATTGAATAGCCATTGAAAGATCTTGGGACTCCCAAACGTATATAATATGTAGTTGAACAAGAAATAAAAATGTAAATTTACAACCCGGCATCTCAACTTCAAATAAAGCACTCTCTCAAATTGAATGTTTCCTAGAATATTGTCTCTAGACTTAAAAGTAGTCCTTAAATACATTAAGTGGATAAAGGGCAAAGGCAATTCATAAAACGTATTCTAATATTTTTCATAAATTACAAGTTTATTAATCATTCAAATATACAATTAGTTCTTCTTCAATTCAGTGATGTTTTACAGTTTGATTGATAATCACAATTAAATTCAGAGTCTGCTTCTGATATTGTTAACAGATAAATGAAATTGAAATTGCCACCTAGATAAATTAAATTAGAATCTCAATTACTGCTTCTTTTCTTAGTCAAGTAAAAATATAAATTTTATATTCGACACAGTGAAATTGTAACAATAGCAAGATGACATCTATGAGTATATATTATCACATTTCATCACTCAATATATTCAAATGCATGTGCACTCATAGGCCAACAAAAAATCGAAAAGTCAATAAATTATTTGGCCTATGTAACCAAAGAATATGAATATTTCATACCTGAGTGAGCAAGAAAAATTTAGTGATTTACTCAATTCTGAAGACGAACAAATAATTGAAATACGATAGCCTACATTTATATAGTCTTGAGAGTGAATAACACATGCGAGATTATTAGAAAGTGTATAATAGATTAAAATAAATATATTCATTAATTAAGACACTGGAGGGAAATGAATAATGATTTTATTGTAGACAAGAATAAAGTTCAAGGTGAAACCGCAGAATCAATTGAGTGATTTTTCAATGAAAGTTAATGTCAACTGCATCTCTTGAAGATAAGAAATGCATTACAATACATGAAGAAATTATTATCTAATCGAAGAAATAGTCACTGCGGTGGCAATAAGTGAATAATAGAATCTAATCCTTCTAGGGGTAATAAACTAATAAGTCATGAAAGTCATAAAAAAATGGCTTGCACACAAGAAAATAAATCTCGAGTGTTATCACATGGAAATACTACCCGGCTTCAACTAAAGAAGAGCCAAAATTTAAATATTTATAGTTAAATACTTTGGTTGCTTTTCTACAAAATAAGAACTTTTCTCTCGACATTCATTTGTTTCTAAGTTGTTAACAAATGAGTCAATAGTCACTAGTTGAATCAATTCATTATTTGTATTTCTCATTTTTCCTACTTAGTTTTATCAAAACGAGAGATATTACGATTATTTATTGTTACGAGTTATTTAAACGACTGGTAGCGTCACTTGATAATTAAATTATCAATACATATACATATTCTAAAAACAGTGATTATGCAATATATCAACTGATTCTTGGATTTTCAATACAACACTGTATTATTTTACCGAAAGATGTACTCTCCAAAAAGCTTAATATTTCAGCGTGAGTATTCAGGTATGACGAATCACTGGCGTTATACTCGTAGACTACTTTTAATTTATATGATTTGTGAAGTTGCTGGAGAAAGTATGTTTTTTCAAAATTTCAAGTAGAATATTGATAAGAACGTAATTATAGAAGAGTGAAATTACTAAATCACAAGTCACGTAGTGCATAGTATAAATGAAGTCAATACAAATAGATTGTATTTGTAGATTTTTATCAGTTTAATTACTTTCAGTTTGAAAAATAATAGTATTAAAAAATAAATAGAATTTCCAGCACTCAAAGTTACAGAACTTATTATTTTTTTTGCTGAATAATAGGTAATCATTACCTATAAATACCTCAATTTCACTAATGTATTCTTGTTTTCAAGGACTAATATAAAGAGTATATTATCGTTTTTACAATAGCGTTATTAGAATGTCATGTTTTGCAAAACAATGCTTTATTCCATCACAATTTATCCTACAACTTGGAAATTGAACTTAATTATTATAAAACTGACATTGGGTAAAAATTGAAACGTTTCAACATTGATGTTATGAAATAATAAGTTTTAGAGTAATTAGAAACAGAAAATCTACAAAATTAATCAATTTGTTAAAAGTAATTCCTTTCGATGTACACTATAATCTATGATAAGAAACAAAGAGAAGAAGGGCAACACTTAAACCAATAATTGAGTAGGAATTGATTAAATCAAATTAAAACAAAGAAACAGATATCAGTTGAATGACAACCAAGCCAAATTTTCAAGTCCATTGAAGATGTTGCATCAAGAAAAGCAAAATTATTTCATTCCAGATGACAACAAAAAATTTATTAGATTGACTAGTCTAACAGCGTACATAGAAATTCTTGGTTTTTAATTCCTGAATCAAAGGAAAGTCATGGAACGTTTCAGCATAAAACTGAAAATAAACCACTAATATAAGTTATCTGAATAAAACATATCTACTTCGATGTACTTTCATCACTTCAGCGAAGAAGAAGCATACATTCAGTGACCCCTTAAAAACTGGAGGCAAATACGAGAATTCTTGCTTCTCGAGTTCCACTTAATAATTTTTTTGTAATGGTTGAAAAATTGTAACAGAAAATGTTTGAATGATTCATTTCTAAAAGTTAGAGGTTCTGGCCTCTCAAGAGGCCTAGTATCTATTCAATTTTATAACTGAAGCGATTAAACATAATATATATCAAATTAATATCAAAGGGATAAAACATCACTAAATAGACAGAGCTTATCTACATTAAAACATAAGTTGGACGTAAGATCACATTCAATTCAAAAGTTCATGATGTGAAAGTTGTCTAAGGAAGTCAAGTATTGTTCTCAGATTCAGATCCGTCACCATTCACAACGTCATCATCGTCGTAATGCACCAGCGGTTCTGTTTTAATTTTCTTACTAAGAGGAACATCATCACTATCCTCACTGCTAGTCCGTTTTCTAGAATTAACAATAACATTGCTATTCAACTGTTGGGCAAAGCCGTTGCCTTCAGTTCGACAGTTACCTGTATTGTCGTGCGATTCATTATCGTTATCACCGTCAGTGTCCTGATTATCGTTATCGCCGTCAGTGTCCTGATTATCGTTGTTGCTGTGAATATTAGGTGGTGAGTTGTGAGCTGGCTCTGCTACGCCGTTGGTCCTGCCTTCCTCCACTTCGCATTTGACACGACACAACGACTCATTGTTGTTGCACTGTTCCTCCGACCGAGCACCTTTCTCACTGCTATCGACACTATTTCTTGTCCTTAGCGCAGAGTTTTCCTGCTCCAAATTGACAACAGCGTCCTTTGCTTTCCTCAGCTCTTGCTGCAAGTAGTAGATTGTGCTCTGCATACCCTCCACGTCTTCGTCAAGGTCTTGTAAGAATTCGTCCATTTCTGCAAATGAAAAATTAGCTTCAATTATTTTTGTATTCTCGAAATTATCATTACTTTATTTGTTATCTCAAAACCGTTTCATAGGTCTACAATAATTTTAATTTTGGAACATATAAAACTCTTCTAAAACACAAAATTACAACAGAATTTATTAAACTCTTCCAAGACACAAGAAAATTTGAGCAGAATATAACAATCAAGAGGTCAAGTAATAATTGATTTGATAGTTTCAAAAGAAATATGTGAGAAGATGGGGGCGAATATAAATAAATATAAGTGAAGAAGTGAGCAAAGTTGAAGGGAAAAATTATAATTTACTTTTATTTAAAAATTTCATTGGGTACAGTGTTTTATTTTACTTCTGCAATTATTGTTTAATAATGAATGTTTTACCTAGAAGCAAGCTGATGCATTGCCTGTCCCTTCAAAACATTCAATAGCTTCATTATGAACCACAAAATATTTTGTAAATCGGATTTTATCAGGTAAATTTGGGTTGCGAAATAATTCGCTTCTTACCTGATTGTGATTTTTTAACTTCCTCGCTGAAGCTCTTCTGCAGCGCAAGGTCACCTTCGAGTTTGGCTAACCGTCCACTGGAGATCATCCTGCCAAGCTCCTCATTCTCCTGGTAGAGCAGTCTGCACTTGGCCATCAGCCTTTTTCCAGTATTACTGACAAATTCAAAATACAACAATGTTTTTTGAGTCATCGCAAGTTTTAAGTATCTAGTAAGTTTATGTATTCATGTTAGTATTATTTTATATGGTGTTTTTTCTTGATACAATTTGAAAGTATTATTTCATTGTCGTTACGCAATGGTCAATAATATGGTACAAAAGTACCGTACTACCACTACACTACCTACTTCAGAGCAAAACAGATACAACAGCTTTTTCATGCTAAGTAACGAACCTTGATTCTGTTATTTATGAAGAATATGTATAAGAATACTATCAATTGAATTATTTCAATTATAATGTGACAATTACTTGGTTTCAAGCCAAATTAAAAAACTCTGGTTTCTCAACAACAGAAACATAGCCTACCTCAAATAATAACAATCTATTTCATTAAATCATTATTGCTATTGATGCCCAGCGAATATAGCCTACGGCATCTACTATGACACTACTATAAGAGCGTCTCATAAGCGCTGAATATTTTCAGACGGATGCATTGTCTCTTATGGGAAAAACTCTACGATCGAAATAGACGCTCCCCATAAGAGACCATGCATTCAGAAGACGAGCGCGAAATAAATTCAGCACGTCATACGCCCGTGAAGTTGGGGCCAAACAGAGAATGAAACTACTAAACAAGACTGGGTCGGTCCAGCTTCTAGCTGGTGAATGACATCCAATAAATTTAGTACATTACCAACATCTCAAATCAACTTGGAATCGTGGGTTAAGCTGTGCAAAGGCTAAAAATAAACTTTCTACTGGTGATATTTTTCAAAGTTTTTCGATTCGTATAGCATCAAGCTATCAAAATGAAAAAGTTTTCTCAGGAAAACATTTTTTCCGATCATTACTTTTTGAGTTATGAGCGCCCGAAGTTTAAATGTTTGGGACAGAACATTTCAAATTCGGTAAGAGATAAATCCATGAGATCTGGAGGCTAAATTCTTCATGATATTGTTGATGTAGTAAAATAAAAATTTTCTGAAAATATAAATTTTTGAGAAAGTTATTCAATTTACCAAAAATGACCAAAAAATAACATTTTTATAAATTAATAATAAAAATACCACTTTTGGTAAATTGAATAATTTTTTCAGAAATCTATATTCTCAGAAAATTTTTATTTTACTACATCAACAATATCATGAAGAATTTAGCCTCTAGATCTCATGGATTTATCTCTTACCGAATTTGAAATGTTCGTCCCAAAAATTTAAACTTCGGGCGCTCATAACTCAAAAAGTAATGATCGGGAAAAAATGTTTTTCTGAGAAAACTTATTCATTTTGATAGCTTGATGATATACGAATTGAAAAACTTTGAAAAATATCACCAGTAGAAAGTTTATTTTTAGCCTTTGCACAGCCTCAAGTGGAATGCGTCAAATTCTCCCACAACACTTGTAATATTTTCAAGTGTGGAAATTAAAGGGAATTATCTATCTATATATCAACAACTTTAATAAGGAGAGCAAGTAACTCATCCTTAAATTAAGAAACAATTGAAATTACTAATGAGAACCATGTTAGAATTACATTTGTCTGTTTGCATGTGAATTTCGAAAAAAGTTACGGCCAGTTTTATTTTATATTTTGAAAGATTGTCTTAAAATTTAAAATAGTCCAAGTTATCCAAATATAACACTGTATTGACAATTAGTTTTTATATAACAAATCACGAGGTCTTGAAGGACGTTGCGTTTTTCACGACATGGTTACGTAGTTGAGTCAAGGTTACTGTTCTAATTTCGACACAAAATAAATAAGTGATTCTATAGGTGTTTTCCTTTCCCCTTCATTCATTTTTTTATTCAACATCCCATCTTATAAATTATTATTCCGTGGTTTCTCAATAACATAAACAGATCCTCCCAGAGGACAGAATTCTCCTTCTAAATAGTATAGTGTAATTTGTTTATCCATTTGTACAAAATTACTCATCATTAAAATGTTGCAAGTGTGGCGTGTAGGCCTACCTGTCGGGCGTGAACTTCCACGCGCTGAGCTCGTTGTGCGTCTCGTCGAGACGGGTGCGCGTGGTGGTGAGCTCGTGACGCAGCCGCTGCAGCAGCAGGTTGACAGCCGGGTCGAGCAGCGCCTGCCTCAGAGCCGCCGCAGACGGCGACTGCGCCGCCTTCAGCTCAGACAGCTGACCCTGTACAAGCAATTCATTCAGTTACACCAGAAGCACAGATTCACCTATGTTATTTAAACAACTTCAAAAATTCAAATTAATTTATTGCCAAAAAGAAAAAAATAATTTACTCATACACATACATACACGAGAAAAAATGAAAATAAATTGTTCATAATACAATATTACACATACATGCATATACATGAGAGCAGGAAAACCCAATTATAAAATTTCTAGGCATCACCAGCAAAAAGAAAAATCTTTGCCCGCTGGTGAGAGTTGCTTAAAAGAAATCCTTAAAATAGCTAGAGATTGAAACGAAAAGCTTTAAACAAAAGTAGAGACACAAAATATACTTTAAATCAATATACTTCAATAATGTGGTCCAAAGTAGAATAATTCACACCTATATTGATAATTTATAAAAGGTCAGAATTCAGAGAAATACCAAACTGAAAACTGAAACAGAAAAAAACAAATCACAGTGCTAGGTTCAAAGTGAAGAAATATTCACCTTTAATCCACTCTGTTATGCTCTTCTTTGATATTTTATCATTTAAATCAAAAGGTATTGCATTTATTAATTTGCTGCTTGTGTAAATCAATGGTCTTCTAATGAAAGTTAACTTTGTAGGATAAATTTGGAATTTTTCTATTATATTTGGTCTGAAGTTGTAGAAATGTTTATTTAATTTAGGAAATTTGCTTTTATTTTTTAATAAGTATTTAAATAAAGTTTTAACTTAGTCTAGTCAAATAGTCATATTTCAGGAAACAGCGCCTAAAGAATTTTTCTCGTCGATTCTACGTCATGTATTTTGGGGCGCTGAATTCGAATCTGAAATTTGCTGACACGCCAGAGGACGGCTTCACCCTTAAAAGCCCCTAAAACCCCAAAATTTTAGGGTTTTTTCAACTTTTCCATTTCATTTCGAAAACCTCGGATTTTTCGGAATAAAGCATTCTCTACAAAATTATAGACAATTAAATTTCCAATAAATTGAGTGGTCACACAGGATTCTACGATTTCTGGTTATGGAGCTACAAATGTTAAAAAGGGGTATTTTTCAAGGTTTTTTGAAAATTATGAAAACGCCCACTACTTTCACTCTTTACAAACTTACACAACTTGGAGCATTATAGAGTAATGATGAAAAATCACATATCATGTAAAAGTACAATCAATTCTGAACAAGATTCCTCAGATTTTTTTGAAATTTAGTATGGGGAGGAGAGGAAGTACTAGCGGGAAAAGAAAACCATGTCATATAGCCAAAATACAAATTTTCCATTGTAATAATTTACGAGGCCTTCCTAACTGATCAATATTTTTGATCATATCTATTATACAAGGGTTATGTTCTATCAAAATCACCCGTTAGATCCACTTAATTTTTGGATTCCCTAATGGGGAGGCGCTTATAAGTAGAAAAATACCCATTTTTTTAAATGTCTAGCTCCAAAATCCTTATATCAAAAACATTATAATAATGTAATTTTATGGTTATTCAATTTTCTCCTTCTTTGTTCATTTTCATCTGTTTTTCATTCCTCTGCAAGAATTTTCTGAATTTATTTTGGTTTTTTCAAGTATTGATATTATTATCATTAGTTTTATGAAGGCCTATTACTTTTGTAAACCTAATGACAGTCAATGTAAAAAATGTACTGGCAAAATTATAATATTATCTCATTTTCATAAAAAGCAATTGCTACATGGAATTGTGAATCAATGAACATTGCTTAAATATTTTCAAAACCACTAATTTATTGAACCAATTCGAGAAACTAGTATCTTGTATCATACAATTGAAACGAGTGAATAAAGATTGTATGAATCTTAAAGGAGAGTCAAATATCGCCGAGTATTCAATAACAAATAATCATAAGTTAAAGGCTGAAAAAATGTTAACTTTTGTATGTCAATAGCAAAGGCAGACAGTTTGAGGATTTCAGAAGAAATGGATCTTAAAAGAATACTAAAAACGTATAAAATATTTTAGTCTTATATTAGAGAAGTTTTTCGGTTACCATCTTCTTGTTATTTTGTTTTTTCTTGCAGTTTTTGTATTTTCGTCTTCAAGTTACTGGTTTTAAATTTTGTATATTCTTCCATTCTTAGCTTACTTATTATCAATTGGGTTTTCGTAGTTGCTTAGTTTCTCTTCATTTGTTGTGCTTAAACGATTCTAATGTGAATGAGTGGAATACTTGGGCGTGCCTATTATCGACCAAAGACAGAGCTCAACTGTCATTGATCGCTAAAAGGCTAATGGCCGATCGTAGGGCTACACCCCAGCTCCTAATCTTCAAGCTTTCAGTTTACTTGAGATTGATAATAGTGTATCAACCGAAACCATTATATCAAATTGTTTAAACAAATTAGTGGGTTTGACAATATTAATTCGTTTTCATTCAACGTAGATATCTACATCACCTTCACAACAATACAAAAAAAAGTTGAAGCGACTAACATTTAGATTGGCAACCTGAACTACACTATAGCAATTGTAAACATCCACGCCGACTATTATTTTAATGCCTTGTCTTTTATGTCATAGGTAGTGAAATTATGATATACTATAATAGATTGTACTCACAGCGTATTCCTGTATTTCTTGTTCTTTGGCAGCCAGTCGCCTCACAAGCACTTTCTCTCTAATGATCAAATCTGTATGCTGTTGTTTCAATTTCTCTTCGGTTTCCCTTAGAGCACTTATCTCAGCTACACCCGAAACAAAGAAAAACATATTATTTCAATTCAATAAAGGAGCGGATTGCCACCCAAATCAACAATCTTTACGAAATTAATCAATACTTTTAGATTCAGGAAAACAAATCTGTGAATAAGTGATATTTCAAAGTTGAAATATATTTGCCATGAGTTGAAATAATGATTTTTTATGTGCTTGCTCAATACCGACAAGCATAATTCTAAACTTACAAAATATAAAATCCAATCAATTTTTCATTGAACTCCAAATAGCATTGGTTATAACCGGAATAATGCTAGTTGAAAATTACAACCTGTTGTCACGGACACAATAAATATTAAATATGCTTTACCTAAATGGAATATTATGTGATTGATTATATTTTTCTGCTTTACTAAGGTTTGTTACGAGACATCGATTCACCAGCATGCAATCACATTGAAACATTAACTAGCACCAACAATATAATAGTGGGACTTCAAAGAAACATCAATTGAGGAAATTAAACTCTGAATAAAAACTGTTGGGCAACTGCTTTACCTTTTTCTATCAATTTTATAATAGGTCATTTACTAATTATTACTCATTCTCATACAAAAATTGAAGTGATTAATTTCAATGACGCTTGGGATGAAGATTGAAAAGATGGGCACTATTCAAGAATAATGGAATAGTTTTGGACCAATCGTCTTCTTAATCATATTTAAATGATTTGTGATTGTATCTACAAATAAATGAATAATTGAGCAGAGCTCATAGATACTTTATGTTATGTTTGAAGGGACAGATTCGAGGAAACAGAGGTTCAAAGAACCTCACACATCAACCGAAGCTTAATGTGTGTCCCAAGTACGTTAGTTGGGCAAGCCAATACCTGTGTCCTTTACAAGATCCAGGAGTAAGGTCATACTTTACTAGGAGTAAAGAACCTACTTAGAGTCAAGTACATACTTTACCAGGAGTAAGGGATACTTTACTAGCTTCCTAAAGTGAAGTCTACTACTTAACTATCAATATAAAAAGGCTGACAGGCGGCTAACTGCCTGTTTTGAATATTATGAAAAATTTGGTATTTATTTGAAAAAAATAAATAAGAGTTGTTCTTTTCTTCAACAACTTTCTCGGAGTTGTTCATCCTTTCAATAGACACAGTTACTATTCCAGTTCGATCCATGACTTGTTTATTACAAAACAATTAACACTCCAAGTTCCCAACAATCATTTGAATTAGAAGCGATTAACACATATAATGTGAATTTTTAGAGATTTCCCATAGCCTACACAAAATGTTTCCTATGAAGTAGTATTTTTAATTGAGTTTGTACACATGATAATAGTTGATAATTGAACCAAATTAATTTGATTGAAGTCTAGCCAAACTGCAAACATCTAGTTGAGTTGAAATAGTATTAACCTAAACACAAAGAATAAGTAGAGTAGTAACCTAGAATAAAAAAGGTTATTGAGATTGATACAGAAATGGCGCACTGAAAAAAGTAGTGAACATTCATTACACCATTAATACACATGATAATAATAAAGCAGTATGTTACATGTATTCATAGTGATCACATCTATTAACTTACTTTCGTCTCGAGGCATGGTCGCTTATAGCGAGCGTTACCGCCTGCCGGCTGCTGGCGAGGGGAGGGCAAGACGAGACGAGGACAGAGAGCTTTATTCTAAGAGAAGAATGGCGCTCGCTCCAGAGCTCCATATCATCTTCCTTCTTTACCACTAATTAACTACACACACTTGCTGCACTGATTCATCCACCATAATATTTTCAGACCAACGCGATATTCTTTAATCTTCAAGACTCCACAACACAGCACTGTACAACTTTGTGCACGCACATTTATAATTCACAATTTTCTCATGATAAAATTTATAATAATAAAGATAGTTGAGCATTTCAATTAAGTTTAATGGTGTATGAAAAGCTAAATCGGAAATGTTTATCTGCTTTAAAAGCGAATCAGATTTCCAACATTGTTTACCTTTTCATACACAATTTTAAATTTGCACGCACGATTGAGCGAAATGATAAAGACAAAACTGCTGGATATAATATTATGATCACAAGGGACCTTTTTCAAAACATGTTTTCGTAAATCTTTGTGGAATGAATATCAACCATTCAATCGCACGTGCTCATCTACTATTCTAAATGTAAATCCCATGTGAACATCTCTGCTGCAGTCGGTGAGAGCAATGAGACAAAAATACAACTATGTCAATAATACTCCATAGAGTGAAGATGATTGAGAGGAGAGTATATAAATCTGTTGAAAGATAGAAATAAATTGAAAGTCTCAATTTGCAAGCTATCACCAAGCTTCGAGTGTAAAGCTGGAATGCAATGCAATGCAAAGAGATGTGCATATGGGATTAAACTTTCCTTGACACTAGCTTAGAAATAAAAATATTAGAGTGATGTGAGCACTGAACTAGTAAATCACAAGGAGAGGAGCAGAAAAACATCACAAAGCACTAATATCACTGAAAACACACGATGAGAAGGAAGTTGGCAGTTGCGCTTAGGAGCATAGCTGTGCATCTGCAGAGAGCTAGCTGAAAATGAAGTAGTGACGTCAGCAAGTCTCATCCCGACTGTGCTATCATCATCATCATCATCATCCATGATCGCCATCGATATTCCATTGCCTTTCGCCCCAAATGCGCTCTTCCATTGATATTGAAAACAATAAAGACAGATTATTCATTTTTTCAACAAATAGTATTGGAATTGACATTCATACAAATACGTTTGAAGGGACTATCTAATAATAGAAGTGAATTCAAATCACACAGATAAGTAGGCGAATACATTGTACAAAACATAAATTGTAACCTGCGCGATGAAGAGGAACAGAAATGAAACTTTTCGCTGCAAAAATTATCTAACAAGGCTCAAACTCTAATATAAAACTCTTAATAAATAATTGGAACAAAGCATAGCCTCCTAATAGTATACTAACTCTTAATATATAATGCTATCACACAAATATCGCGGTAATATCAATATGTAAAGGACGCTGAACATCTTACATAATGCATGAAAACTTGGAATTAATTTTCAATCGACAAGGAAAGAGTTTCTTGGTGGACGATCCTTATCGGACTACTCTAGACTACCTTAACAGACTACTTTAACACATTAAACGTTGAGTACATGAATTGTGTGTTTAATTATTTTCCTCTCGTTACTATTTTTTTTCCTTCTCAGAATGACTTCTGTATAATCGTAGAAACTTTATATTTTGTCCTTTTTCATATTTTCATTTTATTATTTGCTGTGTTTATTTTTTCTGCTATATAAAATTTTGTTTAAATTTTCTGTAATGTATATTTTTCAGAAAGATTTTTCGTAAATATTTCTTTCAATAATATTTGTATAAAGTATTGCATTTTCAATTGTTTTACTTGTATTATGTGTTAAGAGAGCAATTATGGGATATCATCCTTGTGCTCTCATATGTATCTCAAATAAATAAATGAAAAAATAAATCAATATGCAATGTGCCGAAAATATAATAACTTGTTGAAATGGGATTTTTGAAGTTTCTATTATACACCTCACAATCATATAATAGACTATCAACGCTCTAATTTATATACTTTTTATATTGAGTACAACATTTTCAGATTTCAAAACTTGTCAAGTAAAGTATACTTTGGAATAACATTCAGTTCTACATTAGCTTCTTTCATTTTATTGTGGTATTCTTTAGAGCAAAATTATTTAAAAAATTGAAATAGTAATGGAAGGGATGCTTTTCAACTTAATTCAATATCTAAGATTGATGATAGCATATCACTCTTTTATAGAAATATTACCAAAACTAAATAGTACAACGATCTAATGTTTCAAGAATCACAATCAATGCGAATTTTTCAAACAGATTTCAACAACTGAAGGATTTTTTAAATACGTCATTGATACTAATTTCCAATGAAACGGCTATTTTCAACAAATAAAACGCTTCTCGTAATCTATAAAAATCTGCAATCACAAACTGAACAGTAATATCTTAAGAATAGATTTTTATGAAACCACGTGTAACAGGAAAGTGTTTTGGAACTACTTCAGAGATGGTAAGTGAGATACCGTATCACTAGTCTGAATGTCAATTCATCAATATTGAACCTGGTTTGCACATGATTGCAAATACGCAACTTATGAAATGTTAATCAATTTTGATATAAATTATGAATATCAAGCTTCAATGAAGTGATACTAACAGTCACTATTAGATTCACTAAATGATGAAATTTATTATTCATTTATTTACGATACAAATAGGAACATACTTTCAATAATAACTTGAAATATGCAACAGCCATATTTATCATATCATAGCTATCAAATAGTACCTAAGAACTGACGGAATAAAAGGAACATTTGTATTGAAGCTGCGTTATTTTTATAGTTGATGGCTATTACGAATGTTACAGTATTATTGACAAACTGAGAAATGTATTTTCGGAGAAGCTTTATATTTCGCTGATCTAATGGAAGCCTAATTCATATTATGATCAATGAAAATAGAAAATTAGAATAAAATATTACAAATATTAATCAAAATTATCAATATAAATTAAAATATTTAGTTCTGAAAGAAATAAACACAATTTTGAAAGCGACGTTATCAGAGATTTTCGACGAGACAGTCGAACTCCTTGGATCAAATGTGACTTGTATCAAATTTCAGTCTTTTCATACTCTTAAAATTGTCCTTCGCGTTGAATAACAAGAGTTGGATGATTATCAAATAATCACACTTGTTTGAATGGAAATGTTTATGAAACTTCAGAGGTGTATAAAAACCGAAATGTTACTCGATGTTGATTAGTTTTAAAACGACGAGAGCAGTATGAAATACTGAGTTCAAATCACTGCCATGCTTCAAAGAAAACTTTTTATACATTAACAATATAGATTCCCAATATAATAACTTGAGATAAACCAAAGTATAATTTCCAATATAATTTAGTCACTATATTAAATTGTAAGAATTACTATTTCTAACAGACAATTTATTTTTTATAAGCGCTAAGAAATAGCCGAATTAACCAACATGTATTATGTTGCCTCCACACATTTCATTTTCAAATTAAAATATCAATGACAAACAAATAACGATCAAGTGGCCTAATTTACGAATAGTACATTGACTCAACTTATTCAATTTCAACAATCTCACGCTATCGCATGAACTTCATGTTTCTAAATTGTGCATTTAAAAATAAATATAAATTTTGGTTTGATCAAATAAGAAAGTTGTAAAAATCTATTGATGTTCATCATTAGATTTGTGTTAGGCCTATTTAATTTTGGTGTATATTGGTTTAAAATAGCAAGAATTGTCTGTTATCACTGATATGTCCGTATAAGAGCAAATTGAAGACAAGAATAATAGCCGACTCAATTTACTGTGATTCTAGTAGAATTCTCAGACGTTTGTCAATTATGTTACTAAACCTAAACTAAAACATAAAATATAAATGTATAGACTTGTAAATATACCAATATCAACAATACCGATCTACAGAAAAATGAGTGCGGATTGTTTTTTAATGTACTGCAGATTTGATTGCAGCATTTGATAACTGATTATAATATATCCAAGCCTACCATACTATGGAGGCCATGATCTTACACAATATTATCCCATATTAATGTAACAATGCAGCTGATCTCAGAAAACAGAGAAACAGTCAATAAACCGAACTGGAATAGCCACTATTGAACACTTCACAACACTTTAAAAGCACACAAACACTTCAAACTCTTGATGAAGAAACCATTTCCACAAACAACCATCACTTGAAGATTCATATAAGTAAGTCGACAATAATGTCAGTTGTTCCAAAAAACGACGCTGAAGTTCCAAGTAAAATACACTTTGTCATCACTAATTTTCAAATGACGGTAATCCAAAGAGTCTTTCAGTTGGGATCTTTGAAGACACTTAGCACAAACTAAAATTGCAAGATAATACGGTACACAAGCACAGTACATATTTTTTATAAACGAAATACAACAGAGTAACACATTATTGAAGATATTCAACGTGAATGTTATTTTGCAATGCATGGTTGAACCTATTCAGTTGTTCATGACACCAGTCTGATGGAATAGATTGCAATATTAATCAACAACCAAGCTCGTCTGATATGATTATTGAGGTAGTAAGCATTCAAAATTCATCCATCCAAATCGAATAAAAAGCTCATTATGATCATTTTTGAATAGTTATGCCCGGTTTCACCAAGCTCGGTCAATATGTATATTCAAACATGGTAAAGCCTAATAGGTAGGTAGGCTACCATATACAAGTGTGCACTGGAAATATCGATAGAAACCATCACCATTAAAATCATATAACCTTTGGATTGTAGTATAAATTAAAATTGGGACCGTTTTGGGCTTTAGCCTGTGGTACTCATCTAGAAGTTGTATAATTCTGAATTATTGAATATATAGAAAAATATGTTCATTTGCACTAATAATGAAGTTTGACTAATTTGACCATGATAGACTTTCTTGATCGAAATTGGTGAAACCGATATATTTTAATAAAGGCTACTCCGCACCACATGTCTTCTGATCCGGAGTTTTTTTTTACACAAAACTCACTAAACTTGGATTCCACTAGTGAATGAGAATTCAGGGTAGGCTAAAAGTTATTTTCCTACGCGAAGTATGAAGTGAGTTTTACCCTGGATTCTCTTACACTTTCACTATAAAGCTAGCTAATTATGTGATGTGGAGAGAAGTCATTCAATGTCTATGATTGGTCAATATTCGAATAAGCATTGACTAAGTATTGTTATACTTTCAACAGAACATGTATCTTTTCAACTGACCTATTTTAATATGAATAAGATGGAACAACTATCTAACTTGAATTGACTATAATTTAATCACATCATGACTAGACCTATGATCATAACTCACTACTCATATAATGACACTGAGATCATTTTTTTTACTAGAATAGCTTATCTGGATAGTAATGATAATAGTACGAGTTCAAGAATAGAGCAATGTACCTTCGTTGCTGGAATTTTGTGCTTCGAGGGAGTCGATGTACAAGTCTTGGCTCCTCCACAGACGCGCCAGCTCGTCGAGTGCTATCGATTCCAGCTGTTCATCGGATAGCTTGGAGCGCGTCAACTTTTCGGGAGGAGTGACTGGTCTGGGCATGGCCGGCGATGGTGGATTATGCTGCTGCGGGTTACTTGCTGCCGCGGCCACAGGGCTACTGCATTCCACACTACTTTTTACGTCTTCAGACATTTCAGGCTGCAAAAACAAAGTTTCAATGCGTTTAGTTGCATTAAAAAATGCATATTATGAGCATCCGAAAGGTCATTTATATATATACATATTTGTTTTTATTGTTCTTAAATTATTTACTTGTGAACATTCCTAAATAGTATGACCACACCATTAACAGAGACACTTCATTATTATTACCTATTATAAACTCCAGGAAGCTTGAATCGTATTATCTCGTGTAAATTATAAATAGCATGAAAAATAAATTAGCCAACTTTTCATTATGTATTAATAATTTATTATAGAATTTGCACAAACAACAATTATGATGATAAGCTTCAGAAGCGGCTATTAATATAACTTGATCGCTGGACCGATTGTAATGCCTATTACGCATGTTTCAGTATTATTGACAAATTGATACAACCAGCCAGAATGCCGTAAATTTATAATAATTATGAATGGGTCTACAGCAGACATCAAACAACTAGGAATCTTTTCATTAGTCCAATATTGTTTTCTTATAAAAATATGATCTATTTCAACTAATTAGCCATAAATGAGCTAAAAAACTAATATGTGAATAAATCTTGAATTTGGTAACTTGTAAATGTAAAAATACATTTTATTGATTTTTTTATTTGAATAAAAATAATAATTTATGAGAGAACAACAGGAATTTGTTGAATGTCACTAGCAATGATGAGTAGTCTAGATTGTAGAAACAAGCAATGTTGAGTAGCCTACAATGTAGAAAAAAATCAAATATAACACTAACCTAGAATTCTTCTACATTACTCTATAAATTATGTGAAGGAAATGTTCGATTTGAATACAACTTTGAAAAAATTAGAATAAGATTAATTTGAAATCTGAAAAATTTCTGTTTGCAAACTACATAGAATTTATAAACTCAAACATGAAGAAGAACTTTTGCAGTCATAGTGGATAGTAGGCTATTGAGATAACCTAATTGATTTATTTACAAAATTTTCATGTATAATATCTACAAAATACAAATACATAGCCTGCGGTATTATCTTAATGTGGGGCCGAGTAAAATAAAAATTATATAGAAGACAATACCAAAACAAATTCAAGTTATTAGTTTGTATTTAAAAAAACAATACTCTACACTTGTATAAAGCCAGTTATATACAAGTCAATTTCTGAGTCTAGCCTACAACTTCTGGCCGTAGCCTACTTATTTATCAATGCAATATTACAAATTAACGTAACTCTAGGTCCAGTGCCATTATACCTGTCATCAAATTTTAGGTTAGGTCTATTTTTTTTTCATCAAACATAGCCCTCCAAATTTTGGCAATGACTGGGATAGAGCAGCAGGCTCAACTCTAAAGAGCGTTCCATCCTAGTTTTGAAAACTCCTCTACTGACTCCACTCCAAATTTTAAAAACAATGGCATTAATTCAGAAATAGGCTTATGTAAGTTAGCCTACATTCTACTTATCAGTAGCCTACTACTGATAAAGTTACAGTACTTATCTGTTCAAAAACTAGCAAATTTGAATTTAGACCAATGAAATAAATTCTTATAAATCCTATGAGATTGAATAGGACTTAAAAATTAAATCACATATTCTAAGAGTAATGTAAAGTTACTTTACTTCAGAGCTGACAGCTAACCTTATCAAACTCATTAGTACTAATCTGACCTACAATGCTACAAACACATAAATGTTAGTTTAATTAAAAGTTATTGGCCATTTATTTTTAAACAATTGTTATTCTATTAACAAATATATAAAACATGTTGATTTTGAAAAACAATAACTTGGTGGTTTTAAAAAGCATGACCTAAAATAAAAGCCTAGCCGTATTTAAAATATTTTTGTTTGAAAAGATAAATATAAGTGCACAAATGAAGACAAGAGTAAATGAAGAATACAGATTGTCATTGAATGACTTTAAAAGTAGAATAATTTAGTGCTAAACTAAAGGAAATTAAGTTATACATAGACGTTGAATTTAGGCTACTAACGTTGGCCTTTTCTTAATTCTTAGGTACCTGTTTGTTACACAAGTTTCATTGACAGATTATCGAATTGTTCTACTAACTTATTAACACACTTCAAATAGTACAATAAAATTAAATAATCACTTTTAAGAGTTCAAAAACTATATCTAAATAATGTTCTCAACATCTTCACAGTTCAAGCTGTACGTCTACTACGGCGACGCCATTTTTAGTTTTTACAATCCGGCCAATCCCAACCCAAAGGGGAAGATCTCAGATCAGCTAGATTTCAATTAGTAAAATGCTAAAATTTTGAGAGCATAACATATAAAAGCATAGAGGAGCAAAAAATATACTTTGTTCATCTCTGCTGGAAGTTTCTTTTTAATTATTTCTCAGGCGTGAAAGGAGAAGCAAAAAATAAAAAAATACTAACTGGAGACTTGGCGAACTGAAACTTGACGTACGCACAGAGAATAAGAGTACAGAGTAGAAGAATCTTCTACTTTGTGAAGTACGAATTATTGTCAACTTGACAAATTGAAAGCTTGACATACTGTAACCTTAAGCCGCGTTTTCGTTTGTGCGTAAATGCCGTCCTCTCCATTGTCTGATTGGGTCGCCGGAGTTCCGCCTGCACTGAAAGCCGCCACTCACAAAAAAATTGGTCAGTTTTTACGGAAGCAACCGAAGTGGAACAGTGAAAGACAAACTGGGTCTATTCCTATTTTACATCCATCATTTTTTGGCAGCAATGAACCTGTATTTCTCTTAGTTTGTAGTAACTAGGCCGTTTGTGCGTAAATGCCATCGTCGACCAGTCTGAGTGGGTCGCCGAAGCCGCCACTCGCAAAAAAAATGATCAGTTTTTACGGACGCACCAAAGTGGAACAGTGAAAGACAAACTGGGTCTATTCCATTTTACATCTATCATTTTTTGGCAGCAATGAACCTGTATTTCTCTCAGCTTGTAGCAACTTTAGATGAGTAAATAGGCCTATTATTCATTATAGGAATTATTACTAGTTTTAGTAATATTCTTAAATTGGGGAATTCCATCATATTCGGGGAATCAAATTCATGAAAACATAATATTATTTGTTGTTGGTTATCCATCTTGTTTCCACTATTATTAACACTATTAAATTTTATAAAACTTTTAAGTGAAAAAACACTCACATTATTTGATGTGGCGACGTCCGTTTCGTGCTGGTATTGCACATTTTCAAGCCAAACAGGAACTGAAGTGTTTAAGGTTATGAGGGTGAAATTTGGTTGGGGTGGAGGGGAGTTTTGGTGGTTAATGGAGGAGTATTAAAATGAGTTTGTCAAACAGGGTGTGGGAGGAAAAGTTGATTTGGTCATTTAGAATATTGTTTGGCTGTTGTTTGGTGTGTTTGTATATTTCGAACTGTTCTAGTACATTTAATTTTCTGTTTTTGTGGGAATAGTGGAGTATTTCGAGGTTGTTGTCTATGTCAGGGTGTGTGTGGTCAGTGGAGATAATGTGTTCTGCAAAGGTGGAATGAGAGGACGGATGGGTAATGGCTCTTGTGTGTTCTTTGAATCTTATATTGAAATTTCTAGCTGTTTTACCTATGTAGAATTTGCTGCAATCTCTACAATTTAAGCTTATAAATTCCTGGTCTATTGTATTGATTTTGAGAGATGTTGTGTGGGGACAAGAGTTTTTTTTTGTGAGTTTTTTGTTCTGTATGCAACCTTGTATTTTATTTTCTTGAATGATGCTGCTATTTTGTAAGTTTTATTGTTGTGGTATGTGAGGGTGACGAATGCTGTATGATTATCAGTGTTGTATTTGTCAGAGTTTTGCGGATTGTTCTTGTTGTTTTTGATTTTTTGTAGTAGTTTGTCAATCATTGAGGGTTTGTATCCATTTTGTTGTGCAATATATTTTATTGTGTGCAGTTCAGTGTTGTAATCTGTGGTTGTCATTGGGATATTTATTAATCTGTATAGCATGTGGTTGTAGGCTGCAAGTTTGTGTTGGATAGGGTGATTTGAAGTGCAATGGATTGTGATGTCGGTTGTTGTGGGCTTTCTGTATATTTTGAATGTTTTGAATGATTGGTTCTGTTTTGTGATGGTGATATCCAGGAAATTTATGCTGTTGTTGGTTTCTAATTCAAGTGTGAACGTCAAATTTGGGTGTATGCGGTTGAGGTGGGTGTGTAGTGTTTCACTGACAAAGGACAAATCACTGTGATAATAAAACAAGATGATCTAAACTCAAAAGTAGAGCAATTCATCACAAACAACAACATTATTGAACTAGAACATGACCCCACTCTCAAATACCAGGCTCAAATAAAGAATGCCATCAACCAGACCCAACATATTATACCACATACCAACAAAAAACACCTCATAAACATAAACCCATCAGCCCCCAAATTGAACGCCCTACCCAAGATCCACAAACCTGATGTACCCATTCGACCTCTAATTAACCACACACAAGCCCCGGCCCACAACCTAGCAAAACATCTAGATAAAACAATAAGACAACATCTAACATTCCATGAACACACTGCTGTAAAAAACAACATAGAACTAACAAACAAACTTCAAAAAATCCAGATTCCACATAATTCAACATTGGCTTCATTTGACATCTCCAATCTGTACACCAATGTACCTATACAGTGCCCGGCTACCAATTTCTCCTCAATAGGTTGGATAGCATTTCACACCTATTAACCTACAGGAAGTTATCGGCTCCAAAGTGGTAGATTCTTGATAAACTATGAATGGATCTATCGCCTATGAATGAGAAATCCAGTTTTCAGAGCAAACCAACTTATAATCTTCAGAAGAATTTTGGCAATATACAACACAAATCCACAAAACAATACCTTACACACTTAAACATCCTAGCTCATTACAAGCTAAAATACTTATCCAGTTTATATAGTTGAAAACAATGGCTATAGGCTTGTAGACACACAAATCAAAATACACAAAACTTAGAACACCATACAACTGTTCAAAACTCAATTTAAAACATTAAAATTTCAATTAAACAGAAAAATATTCAGAGAGCACAAAATTAGAACACATAGCCAGCCATCATTTTTAGAGAAGAACAAACAAGTCAGAGCAAAAACCACACCTCAAAATCAGTGATGACTTCATGATCACGTCACCGATATTAAGTACATTCACTGTATGTCCTTGTGGACGCGTTCCACGTATGCCTCGGCATTCAAAAAGCTATCTGATTTGCAGACGACACGAAGACAATATGGTAGATGTATTTTCCACATCATGACAACAATGGCGTCATTCCATCATTGAAGATAATTATTGCAAAATGCAGCTGTTTCATTTATTTCAATGACTTGTATAATAAAATCGAAAATAAAACTTAACAAACGATATTGGTGGGTTGAACGATTGTAGGTTGAAGTAAGGAAATAAATTATTGCTACATGACTAGATTGTCAATTCAAACTTTATTAGGATGTCAAAACATTATTTTTTAATATACTGAATATAATTCAACTAGTTATCCAAACAAATGATACCATCATGAGGGAAGCAATAACTTTACAAGAACGATTGGCCCTAACTTTGAGATTCTTGGCATTAGGCGATTCATTTGTTGGTTTCCAATATCTATTCTGAATCTCAAAAAAGAAAATTTCTTCAATAATTCTAAAAGTTTTGTTAACCTAATCAAAGCATTTAACACTGTCCTACAAAATTGACAGTCTTCTTTAACGAAATTAGCTATAAATTGAATCAAATACTGAATTGCTGCCCATTTTAAACTAACTCTGCTCATACACATGACAAAACAAGATTCTCCAAAAGATTAGATTCAAGATTTACCTTTGGAATACTAGTTCAAGGTTTGAATAAATCTCTCTATGGATAGCCTAGCTATCTAAAACATATAATATCATATTGAAGATTACAATTTTAATTACAAACTCTGATTGATAACATAGGTACCACAAACACAAGATGATTTGATAGGCACAGTAAGATAATAATTATGTGAGCTATACTTTTTTGTAGGAATCCTGTGGAGAAGCTATTTTCACTTAAATTATGCAGTTCTTTATTTGTTAATCATGATACAAATTATATACTCCATGCCTGTTTCTATTTAAATATTTGACAATCCACATATCCTACAAAATTACAAAAATTACTCCATGCCTGTTTCTATTTAAATATTGACAATCCACATATCCTACAAAATTACAAAAACCTACAATTTACATTAGTTATTGGATCACAATTTGATTTGTCATTCATTTTCATTAACCTAAAGCCTTGTACACACGTCCGTACAGATTCGCGTGAACAACCGTATGCACACCTGCCTCGGCATTCACTGTACGTCCTTGTGGACGCGTTCCACGTATGCCTCGGCATTCAAAAAGCTATCTGATTTGCAGACGACACGAACACATGATAGATGTAAATTTTCCACATCATGACAACAATGGCGTCATTCCATCATTGAAGATAATTATTACAAAATGCAGCTGTATAGTTTATTTCAATGACTTGTATAATAAAATCGAAAATAAAACTCAACAAACGATGTTGGTGGGTTGAACGATTGTAGGCTTAAGTAAGGAAATAAATTGCTACATGACATAAGATATGGGATTGTCAATTTAAACTTTATTTGGATGTCAAAACATTATTTTGTTTATATACTGAAACTAATTCAACTAGTTATCCAAACAAATGATACCATCATGAGGGAAGCAATAACTTCACAAGAACGATTGGCCCTAACTTTGAGATTCTTGGCATTAGGCGATTCATTTGTTGGTTTCCAATATCTATTCTGAATCTCGAAAGGAAATTTCTACAATAATTCCAGAAGTTTTGATGACCTAATCAAAGTACTTAACACTGTCCTACAAAATGACAGTCTCCTACAACGAAATTAGCCACAAATTGAATCAAATACTGAATTGCTGCCCATTTTAAACTAACTCTGCTCATACACATGACAAAGCAAGATTCTCCAAGAAATCAGCTTCAAGATTTACCTTTAAGGAATACTAGTTCAAAGTTTGAATAAATCTCTCTATGGATAGCCCAGCTATCTAAAACATATAATATCATATTGAGGATTACAATTTTAATTACCAACTCTGATTGATAACATAAAACAAACACAACATGATTCGATAGCCACAGTAAGATAATATGTGAGCTATACTTTTTTGTAGGAACCCTGTAGAGAAGCTATTTTCACTTAAATTATGCAGTTCTTTATTTGTTAATCATGATAAAAATTATATACTCCATGCATGTTTCTATTTAAATATTTGATAATCCACATATCCTACAAAATCACAAAAATCCTACAATTTACAATTAGTTATTGGATCACAATTTGATTTGTCATTCATTAACCTAATTCATTGGTATTAGGTTATGACGCCTTCAATGTTTACGTTTTGCCTCACACGTATGGCAAAAACGCGTCCACACGTACATTCAATGCTCGCCCGAGGCGCCTTTGAGCACGCCAAAATACCGACAGGGTTCCGGTTCGCCCACATGCCTCAGCGAAGTGTCCACACGTGCGAATGCAAGCCCATACACGTAAGCTCACCCGAGGCAAACGTACGTGTGTACACCGTTTAATTCATTGGAATTAAGCCTTGTACACACGTCCGTACAGATTCGCGCGAACAATCGTATGTACATATGCCTCAACATTCACTGTACGTCCTTGTGGACGCGATCCACGTATGCCTCAGCATTCAAAAAGCTATCTGATTTGCAGACGACACGAAGACATGGTAGATGTAGATTTTCCACAACATGACAACAATGGCGTCATTCCATCATTGAAGATAGTTATCACAAATTGCAGCAGTATCATTTTATTTCAATGACTTATATAATAAAATCAAAAATAAAACTTGACAAACGATGTTGGTGGGTTGAACGATTGTAGGTTGAAGTAAGGAAATAAATTGCTACATGACATAATATTGACAATTCAAACTTTCTTAGGTTGTCAAAACATTATCTTGTTAATATACTGAATCTAATTCAACTAGTTATCTAAACAAAAAATGATATCATCATGAGGGAAGCAATAGCTCCACAAGAACGATTGGCTCTAACTTTGAGATTCTTGGCATTAGGCGTTCATTTGTTTGATGACCTAATCAAAGCACTTAACACTGTCTCACAAAATTGACAGTCTTCTTTAAGGAAATTAGCCATAAATTGAATCAAATACTAAATTGCTGCCCATTTAAACTGACTCTGCTCATACACATGACAAAACAAGATTCTCCAAAAGATTAGCTTCAAGATTTACCTTCAAGGGAATACTAGTTCAAAGTTTGAATAAATCTCTCTATAGATAGTCTAGCTATCTAAAACATATAATATCATATTGAAGATTACAATTTTAATTAACAACTCTGATTGATAACATGAAACAAACACAAGATGATTTGATAGCCACAGTAAAATAATATTTGAGCTATACTTTCTTGTAGGAACCCTGTAGAGAAGCTTTTTTCACTTAAATTATGCAGTTCTAAATTTGTTAATCAAGATACGAATTATATACTCCATGCATGTTTCTATTTAAATATTTGACAATCCACATATCCTACAAAATAACAAAAATCCTACAATTTACAATTAGTTATTGGATCACAATTTGATTTGTCATTCATTAACCTAATTCATTGGAATTAGGTTATGACGCCTTTAATGTTTACGTTTTGCCTCACCCGTATGGCAAAATCGCGTCCACACGTACATTCAATGCTCGCCCGAGGCGCCTTTGAGCACGCCAAAATACCGACAGGGTTCCGGTTCGCCCACATGCCTCAGCGAACAGTGTCCAGACGTGCGAATGCAAGCCCATACACGTATGCTCACCCGAGGCAAACGTATATGTGTACACCGTTTTACAGTACTATAATACAAATTTACAGTACATAATGTGGCATTCAAGTACTGTAGTGAGGTCCACAATAAAATGACAGTGGAAAAAGATAGGAGAACAACGTTGCCGATTCTCCGCCTCACTATAAAATTCTCCGCCTTCTATAGATAAAATAAGATTGAGTATTTCGAACAGGAATAAACAGCTAATATTACATATATGATTTAGATGTGACATATGATTTAAATTACATATTAATTTCCGATGTTATTATATTATAATTTTGCAAATTACAAAGTTGGGTCCAGACAAGGTAAACTGGAAAAAGCTTCAATTACTTCAACGAAATTTAAGCATGCATTATTCCCTGTAATATTGATCTCACAACTTTTTTTATATCTGATCTTGAAGGTGTGACATAATTGGTAAAAAACCGTTCGCCTCTAATTTTTTGCTTTTCTTGTTCTTATAATTAGAAAACGTTGAAAAAACATTCTGATATAAGCTTATAGAGCATTAATTCTTCACAGGTTGATGTTTAATTTAACAATCATCGCTTGGACTTTAAGTTATATTATACTCTTCGCAGAATTCAATAACGGCTACTCTCTGTTTGAGCAATTTCCAATTTTCAAAACATGCTTTTAAACATAGCGCTCTCAGAAGAATTAAATTAATATTTCATATGAAAGAAAATAAGTTGATAATATAATTATTTGACAATTTTCCAGGTAATTTGAAAAATTTATTCAACAGATAAAATTGTTTATTACTTGGTAATCTTTAAAAATATTTATATTTTTACATCACTGATTAGACAGCTGAGCACGTACCAGCATTGACTGGCCGATCACCTGGAGAAAGCAGACGACAACATCAGATGTTCCCGGTACCCAGTTGAGTGAGGATGTCAGTTACTCGATCTTTTTTTCGTAAAATTATATGCTAGTGCATTTTATTCTCATTTTAAATTCAATTAGTATAGTTTGTAATCACATTAAGTGATAATTTAGTATTCAGTAATAGATTGTACAACAGAGTAAACTTTATCCTACGCTAATTCATGGATTGAAGGTTAGTTGAAGTCACTTTTTCATTCAAAAGAAATATTAACTCTGAAACTTAACTTTAATTCTTTTGAAGCTTTTCATTTTAGCCGATTGTTATTTGTTTTTCATCCAAGTCTAGTTTTTAAATACCTCATAATATAATGATTTTTTATTCCAATACCGTACTTCTAGTTTTTTAATTAACTATTTTGAGCCCAGCTTAAAGTTTAGATATCTTTTAAATTTTGAGATACTTGAGTAATCATTTTGATCATTCTATATTTTTTAATCCATTCTATATGAACAATTCTTATCACTCTTTTTTTTCCTATCACATACTTTTCTTAATTATTTAAAAGAAATTCTATCAATCTCGAGTAAGTTATATAAATTCTATTTCTATAATGTAGTTCATTCTATTAAAAATGCTCCATCACAAAATCTTGAAAATGTTTTTATAGCCTAGTAATTTTTTTTATTGAAATGCTTTAGCCTACAAGTAGTTTGGATTCAAAACTAAAATAATTGTGTAAAACGGATGAGCGTGCCATCTCATGGCTGGAGGGGACTGTGGGAGAGCTTGGCATTTGACCAACCAAAAATGAAGAAAGCCCGACGAGACATATTTATGTTGAATATTATAAACCCTATTTGTACGTTTGATTCATTAGTTTGTCTATAAGTTGTTGTTTGTGTGTTTTATTAATGAACTGGGCCTGAAAAAAGCATAAGCATATATATATATATATATATCTATATATATATATATATATATATATATATATATATATATATTGATGGTTCAGAGTTCTATTGTTTTTATTCATGAATTAAAATTGTTTGGAGGAAGATATTTATATATTATTATTAAGTTATGTTATTTTAACGTTAAAGAATAGACGAGATTTACACAAATTTGACAAGATAGGCTACATGAAACAAGGGACAAGTAGGCCTAAAGTACAAACGATTGAAGAAGTTGAAGTGAAATGAAGATCTCTGACAAAAAAATACAGTACTTTAAGAAACAGAGTAAATGGCTGAAATACCATACTTTGAAACAAAATGTGGTTCTAACATGGTATCCAATATACAGCAAACATGAACTGGCTAATTAATTTACAAAAACAATATTCATGACAAGGTTCCCTACATAGACGTAATCCACGTATAAGCTTAATTTGACCCACAAAGTCTCCAAATAGGACACAATTAATCGAAAATCCACTTAACTAAATAGGGAAATAGAACAGTGGCTTGCCTGCATTGTGCTCTCCGGTTACTCAACAAAATTTATTTCTAGGTTACACAATGCTAAAACTATTCCAAAATTACAAGATCATAAGTGGAAATTATGTTTGATTAATACTTCTTAAATTTGAAGTATTGATAAATTTACAACACTATACCAATACTGAATTATATTAAAAATTAGAAAACTTTTGGAAACATGTGTTCTAATAACAACAAAGCAGAAAGCAGCCGACAGTAAAGTGGATAAAGACAGAATGCTCTCCTGACGTTCTCCGTTGTGCGTTGCATGAAACAGCAATATTTTGGTGCACACTGAAAAGACTGAATCCTAACACAACACCATAATGCGCATGTGTAGTAACGTTTTCATTTAATTAGTTCTTTAAGGGAGTTTGCACAGTGTAAGTTTTAGCTAAAGCTTAAACCAAATCTGGGGTGCATACCAACTGACCCAATTCCCATTTGACCCAACCTACCACTTGACCCAATTTTTTTAAATCGAGAAAAGCCGCGAAACCACTTGACCCAATAGACATCTGACCCAATATACCATTTGCCCCAATATTATAAACATCACAAAACAATCTGACCCAATTGACATCTGACCCAACCTACCACTAGACCCAACTACTGTGCTGCGCTCTCGTGGCATAGTTTATGGTGTGCAAAACATCAATGCCTTCTTGATGAGTGGTACTCCTTTGACAACTTCAATAAATAACTCAACTGAGAAATGCAGTCTCATAAGTACCGGTAACCGAGAATTGTAGGGTACTATATCATGAGATTATTTGATTTTTTTACAAATTTCGTTTTGCAAATTGTTTATTTCTCAGTAAATAAATAGTACAACCAGAAACATAGCTTCTGAAATATTCATAAAACTATGTAGGTAGGCTACTCTAAATCGATGTATTCTAGAAACACTTATCCAAATTTACTGAGGGAAGAAACTTGTGAGGAAATTTTTTAAGGCAGATTCCATCAAAGTCATTCTCTACAATTATTTATGTTGTAGGTTTTAACCTAGGTTATAAGGAATGTCCATAAATATTCATTTCCAATTTCTATTTCTAATACAGTAACTCAATTCCATTGTCTTACAGAACTTATATCGTGAGCTGTAGGATACCTGTCAACAGCTTTTTTCTGACTTAATAAAAACTATGATAGCAACAATAGACTACAATACTTGGAGTAAGGTAAAATCTAGTTGTGAAAAGTTACCTATATCAAATTGAATAATCATCAATCATTTACTGATTGATAAGATGCTTTTATGGTGATTTTACCAAATCTAATAACCTCATCCAAATTTAATAATACAGATCTAACCTCAAAATCACAAAATAACACAAATCTAACCTCAAAGATAACAAGAACTGTCAAAACAGTTGTGCTTGGTTTCAAGGCCTTCTAGACTTTTACCTGAAGAGTAGACCGTAGGTAGAGAGTAACCAAGCCTGGAACATTGCAGACGTTTTGCCAGAGCGCAGCACAGTAGTTGGGTCAAGTGGTAGGTTGGGTCAGATGTCAATTGGGTCAGTTGGTTTTTTGATATTCATAGAGTTGGGACAAATGGTATATTGGGTCAGATGTCTATTGGGTCAAATAGTTTCGCGGTTTCTCTCTATTTTAAAAAATTGGGTCTAGTGGTAGGTTGGGTCAAATGGGAGTTGGGTCAGTTGGTTGAGCCCCGCCCATACACGTATGCTCACCCGAGGAAACGTACGGGTGTACACCGTTTAGTGAATTAGGTTATATCCTTAGACCATTTATAGAATAGACACGTTGGAAAGCCTAGCCTCTGAAGCCAACATCTAACTGTCAAATCTGCCCACCTTGGCGTCACAAACCAAGCTAACAGTAACAACAATGTATTAGGGAACTATAAATAGTCTTTATAGTTCCTTACAATGCATTGTTCAACAACAATGTAAGTTAAACACCACAAACACCTACACAGCAAACTTTTGTGACGTTAAGGTGGGCGGATTTGGCAGTTAGATGTTGGCTAAGGAACTATAAAGACTGGGTACACGCAGTCGCCATTTTGAGTCATAGCATAGCATTCGTTTCAACGGCTTGTATTGCTTTGCTTTTTACAGTGGTGATTATATTTTGATATTTTTAATAATTCTAATTCATTATGGTAGGGTGCTCGGCAATAAATTGTGCCAATAAAACAGATTTAATAAGGGTTTCGCTTGTTTAAATTTCCTACAGATGAAAAAATAAAGGCAATTTGGTTTCAGATTTATTACTCTACATTGAAAGCATTTTCTATTTTACTAATTGATTATCTAAAAACAATATTACATTATTAATTGACAATTATAATGTGAACTTACAAACTGTAGGCTACCATACCTATTATAAGGTACCTAATATAGGTAAGTGTTGAAGCTGAGCAGTAGCTTGGTTTACAATATTATCACTAGTTTATAGGCTTACTTACAAATTCTCCTTGATATCATGAACTCTATAATGAATATTAATATTGTCTTCAAAAAATACCGATCCTAGTGGCTAAGAAGACTCACTATTACAATATACTTGTAACGGCAAGTCTTTCAAGCTTGTGCGAGCTACAGTAGTATTATAACCCAGGCCTATATCTTTTTCTCATCCAAAATCGGACTGATATGAATAATATTTACTGGCCTACTGTGGTATTGGTGATTTTTACATCTAATAATAATCTATGCAGTAGTGAGTAGATTATTAATTATTATGATTGATAGAAAATTTTTCCTGAAGACTGCGCCATTTGAAAACTAATAATGTTGAGGCACAGGGTTGAAGTACTACAGCTGGTCTAGTTTTGTACGGTACCGGATTTGTTTAATTTAATACAAATTATTTCATTTTGTTTATTTGTTTATTACATTTCCAACGGTATTACCAATTTCAAAAGAATACAAGACAAATATAAATATGAGATACATAACATAAAGACTGTGTATTGTTTGTTCTGAACAATACGTTCATTTTTGAATGTATCCTTGTTGGAAAAATATTCTCATCAATTTATGAGCCACTTCAGTTCTTTAGTGATGTCAATGTAAATTCTGTCCAAAACCATACAACATAGCGTATACGGATATAATTCAAATTTGGCTCCTTCTTCTGTGACTCAAAATGGCGACTGCGCCACTTCGCGTACCTGGTATTTATAGTTCCCTAATGTTGGCTTCATCGACTTTCAGTATGAATATACAATGGGCCAAAGACCTAAAAGATGCAACCGATGTCTAGTGCTTTGGATTATCTTCGTGCACGAGAGCCTTTCTCGATAGTGGTGGGGATGAAGGGGAAGTTGTTGTAGTAGAGAGGGGATGCTTCGTGCACGAGAGCCTTTCTCGATAGTGGTGGTGGTGGTGATGAAGGGGAAGTTGTTGTAGTAGAGAGGGGATGCGCACAAGTGGATCAACGACAAACTGAGTCGAAACACATTTCACCCCAACGACTAACTGGGCTAACGACAAACAGCTGTCGTAATGTTCGATGTTTTGTCCAGAAAATATGTACCTCACGTATAACCCTTAAACAAAACTTATAGGGGCTATATTACTGTGGCTATCTACTGGGCTATATTACTGTGCCCTTAATCAGTTTTCTACTGTGTGTGACGTCTATAAAGAGTCCAAAGGGTGGACTATGCAGACTATCAATGCCAATTATAAATAATTATTATTAATAAAGGAAACAGAAAAAAACGATATTGTGAATGTTGATCTCATTAGTTGAGTTGTACAAGAAAAAATGTGACTCAACTACTAATATCAAGTGTTCAATATTTATTTGTCCATAACGAGCTTCGAGATATTATCAATGTTTTAACACTATAACCGACTGTAGAACATTGTTTTTAAGTGAAATATATGAATATTTAACTCACCGACTGTAGCATGCTTTCAGATGACATGCTCTCATTATCAACATGACTTGAATTTCACCTAAAAACTATTAAATTATTAAGGATGATGATGAGAGATGACTACATTTTAGGTAGTCGGGACCGACGGTTTATCGTCTCCTCTGAAAGACGGGGTGACAGATATTTTCTATTTTGCTGTGGTCAAAAACTTTTGCCCTGGTCAAGATTCCAACTCAGGTTCTCTTGATTATTCTATTTATTTATATTTTTTACAAAGAAACACTGATTGGGAAAGAAAAACTAAGGATACTCCTTGTACTATTTCTCTCGCAAAGAGATAGGTAACATTTTAAAAGTCCAAAATGACGAATGAATTAAGATGGGTTCCGAGCAAACTATTGAGTAGTTTTCATTATATTTATATATTTTTGGGGGGAAAATACTACTTGTAATAATTACTGTAGTTGAAAGTATGAAAGCCAATGAAATTCATAATTCATTGCATTAACTATGCATTCATTCATAACTCTACCTTCATTGTATTATCATTTATCCCATCATCATCATCACCTAGGCTTAAAGTACTTCTAGAAAGTCGCCTTTGTAAAATAATAAATAAATAATTTCTTAGTTGTAATCTAGACACAGTGTTTCCGGTCAAGATTCCAACTTAGGTTCTCTTGATTATTCTATTTATTTATATTTTTTACAAAGAAGCACTGATTGGGAGAGAAAAACTAAGAATACTCCTTGTACTATTTCTCTCGCAAATTTAGATAGGTAACATTTTAAAAGTCGAAAATAGGGTTATGATTTTACTTTACTAAAATTTAGTCCATTTTCACTCAAAAACGACGAAAACTAAGATTTTTAAATTTTGACGGTTGAAAACAGAATAAAAAACAAAAATATCACACTCAAATCACCATTAATTGGAAAATTTTTGTGTAATTTTTGAATTAAATTTATTGGATCGGCTTGTTATCACTTACTCCAATTAGCCACCCAATTGTGTTCCCCAATTATGATAATTACTATACTTATGAAAGGTATTGTAATCATATACTTCTTGAAATATATACCTGGTTAAAAGGATAATATGGCCCTTGGAAGAGGTTTTTAGAAAGCACAACACAGAAGTCTAGAATGTTCTATTTAATTCAATGACAATTATTGTAATTATCATAATGAATGGTAATTAAACAAGAAGAATATTGACACAATGGTGAATCTGTAACCTATTGCTGATGTTGTGAGGTAAATGGGGTGAGACGTATTGCATAATATGAATAGCTGAGTAGAGTAATGAAAACAAAAATATAAATATAGGACTACATACTGGTATTATATAAAATAAGATTATGACTGTCTTGTTTATACATTTATTATAATCTAATTTCTGTGAAGAACAATCGGCCTAACTCTGATAAAAATTCCAATGTACATTCTTATAATACCAGACATAAAGATAATACAACGAAGCCTACTGTTGTCTAAATCCTTGAAAGAATTGAAGGAAGGACTGCACATTTATTATAATTTAATTTCTGTGAAAAAAAATCTGCCTAACTCTGATGAAAATTCCAATGTAGCCTACATTCCTAATACTAGACATAAAGATAATACAACTAAGCCTACTGTTAGTTATCTAAATCCTTAAAAACGATTGAAGGAAGGACTGCACATTTATTATAATTTAATTTCTGTAAAAAACAATCTGCCTAACTCTGATGAAAATTCCAATGTACATTCCTAATACTAGACATGAAGATAATACAATTAAGCCTACTGTTAGTTATCTAAATCCTAAAAAACGATTGAAAGAAGGACTGCACATTTATTATAATTTAATTTCTGTGAAGAACAATCGGCCTAACTCTGATGAGAATTCCAATGTACAATCTTATAATACCAGACATAAAGATAATACAACGAAGCCTACTGTTAATTGTCTAAATCCTTGAAAGTATTGAAGGAAGGACTGCTTTATTTTAACCTCAGAGACAGACTCTATCTTTATTTAACCTATTATTTATTTTGTCTATATTTAACCTATAGAGACAGACTCTAGCTTTATTTTTACCTCACTTTATTACAACACACTGCTAGTGCTAGTGCTACACCACACCACAGTGGCTACACTGACCACATGACAAATCGATATATATATATCGATAAGTTCGACTTATCGACTATCATACAGTTCCAACGCCATCCCCACCACTATCGGGAAAGGCTCTCGTGCACAAAGATAATCGAAAGCACTAGACATGACATCAGTATTTCAGTAAAGATGCATACCTCTTTAAACGACTTTGCAATGGGCCGTGTCTAATCTATAACTGGTCTAAGGTTATATAGAGAAACAATAGCTTATGTTGCTATCGTTCTTCCTACTTGGTGGGTTTATTCTTATAAATAAGACCTTCTTTAGCAGAAGACCAATCAAACACAAAGACATAACATTGATAAATTCGTTTAAAACAGAAAGTTGAAACAATTAATAGTATGGTTAGGCTATTCATCACTGTACCAGGTAAGATTAACATAATATTGCCTAGGCCCTATTTGAAATAAATTTTAGATTTTAACATCTGAAATGTACCTTAAAAACAAGTATTGCTAATTATATAAAACAGTCACTTTTAGTTTTAATAAAACCAAACGATTTCCCGATCTATGGACCGTGGCAATTAACTTACACTGGATAAGTACCTAATAACGTAAATGCTTGTCACTTCCTATAATTTTTGCCTGTCCATACACAGGTAGGCTACAACAAATCGGGACCTGATTAGGAAACTTAGATACTGTAATCTTAAATATTGAATAGTCTACCTACCCACTGAAAAATGTTATGATAAAACATGTAAATAAGAAAATTAGGATTATTAGAATCTGTTGTATTTTTCAGCCTACAGAAAGAACGGTAGAGTTAGGAATACATTAGTTATTAGTCAATCTAAAGATAAACAAAATTAATACGAACATATGAACATAAGCCATTGAACAAGATCAAAATGTAATCTATGTGCATCTACTATTTTCTCAATAGAGTTTATTGAAGTAGGGCAAGTAGCCTATTGCATTTTAGGAATTGATGGAAAAGTATAAATTTGGTCAGAATATTGAATAATACACGTTAGGCTACCTATCATCTAAGCTACTTATTATCTTGTAGTGAACTCAACTACAATACAACCTATTTGTCGGACTATGTGTCTAACCTTATCTAAATCTGGGAGAGGAATAGCACAAGGTTGACTTGATTTTTCTTCTATCATTTGATGATGTAGGCCTACTTAGTGTATCAATCAATAAATAATCAATATTCTCTTTTTTTCTCGTTATAGGTTTTGCATTATATAGCATGCTTTAGGTTGCATATAAAGCTTCACGTTGTAACACCTGACTCCTGTCTCACTCAGGATTGAACACCTCAAAACCAAATCCAAAAAATAGGTTTTGAAAACGGATTTTTTAAAAGAATCATTGAAATACGCATGATACAGGTTGCCTACTGTATTGTCATATAAACTCTTAGCAGCTCTAGAAACAGTTATTTTTCTTTTTTCAGAGAATAAGAGGCTGATTGAGCTATGGTTGAAACTTGCTGCTGGGTCTATCTTGCTAGTTTATGGCTGGTGATCACAGTATCTGGTGAGCTTTCTTGTAATTAACAACCTATCAAATTATGTTGATGTATAAAAATCCTCTCGATGCTGTATAAAAATTACAAATTGCTTTCAATACCAATAATAATAGAGTTTCGCATTATCGTGTTATCAGATGTGCACGCTAAACTGTCGGTCCCGGCTGAAGTACGACAGTCGTAAGGCCCATTGATGGCTTAAATATATTCAGGCGGTGAGACCTTCCCGCAAGAGACTCCCCACCAACAAAAGCCACACGAATTTATTTTTTTTTTTAGAGTTTTGCATTCGAACATTACAATACTGCCTTGATCTCCTATTGGAGGCCACCCGGAACATTCATATTGTTGGTGTTTCCAAAACAAATTTTTGAGGCAGGACCGTTCTTCATTGGTTGGGTTCTGTAGATGTTCCCTACTAATTGTTTGTTAGCCTGGGTACACACGGGCCAATAGGCCATTAATTTCGATTAGTTCCACGACTTCCATTTCGTGGAGTCAATATTATAAACCCCACCTAACAACTAAGAAGACATTATTATCAGCTATAGACACAAAAAAACGTTCATTGTACAACTACTAACAGCTATGTATCATTCTTTAATTGATAGATAAGAAAATGTTTCTTTGGAGTACTCCAAGCCCAACACCTGATTACGGCATACCATGGCCTCTTCCACAGCCATATCAATTATAGTGCATGGGGTCATGCAGCAGGCTGTAGGAGGATCTTGCTTCTGCTTATATATATACCTTATATACCTCCTTCTTCATCCATTACCCACATCTGTGGGATCGATGGCGTCATTATACAATAAAAACAACACTTTCATACTCAAGTCAAGATCAAGATGGCAGAAAGTGACTAAGTAGTTAAAATTTGAGTCAGATCATCACTCATGTATTCACGCACTTCATAGTAGGCTCTGACTCTCATAAATCCGGTCACCACTCTCTCAAAAAAAAACAAAGAAGGTTCCCCGGATCATCACCTCATCTCATCGGCTGGAGCATTGTGCGCCAATCTTTAGGAGGCTGAGGATTATGACGGTCTATAGCCAGTATCTCTTTAGTTCCCTGTTACTGTTGAGAAGATCAACAGATGTACTGTTGAGGACATCATACCTTTCAGCACAGAGGTCATGCACATAGTCACACAACACAAGGAGGAGGAATGACATCAATTTGCCTCAGGCCAGACTGACTCGATCTCATAATAGCTTCCCTGTCCGTGCACTTCACATTTACAACAGGATGACGGTGTATTTCCGTGAACAGGAGAAAAAAATCTTCAAGAAGGCACTTCTTGAGAAGCTTGTGAGTCTGGCTCTCTACTCCCTGGATGAAGAGTCAATCCAATGTTTTCTGAGATCTATGACTGACCTCCCATCTTGATCTCAGTCCAGTTATCAAATTTTAAGTTTTATTTTTTATGACACAATCTATCCAGCAAGTGCTGGTTATGGATGGAGACTACTGAATTACTGAATGTTACATGGGACAGTAGGCGATGCGAATAACCACCAAACGTGTTCCATTATATAGTTTTCTAATTTCCTTGTCCTATTACCATAGGTAAGGAAAGTATTGCTTTCAAAAAAATTAAGGTACCCCAATTTCCAAATTTCTATACTTTTCAAAGTCCCCTGAGTCCAAAAATAGTGGTTTTTTAAACTAAAAAATGAAAAAAAATTATAATTTTATAAAACTAGAATTAAATCATTTCAACCAAAATAATAATGAATAAGTCATAAATCACATGAAAATAAGCATATGAGCATATATTATATAACTAGCTTACCCGGCGAACTTCGTACCGCCAAAAAGTCAATGTATCTCATTTCACACTTGACTTTATTTGGTGAATCATGAAATTTATCTGACTATCATTATTTTCATTTACATCTAAATATGAACTTCCTATGTGCTTAGTCATGCAACATCTATTATTCCGAAAACATATTCTTCTCAATCAATTGGTAGTAATATCTATCAGTAAAGTGTTGAATTAAAGAAAAAAATATAGGAACAAACAAACACACAAACAGACATTCATTTTTATATATAGAGATACCAACTTGTTTATTACTTTCCTTGCCCTATCACCATCGGTAAGGAAAGTATTGCTTTCCGAAAAAATTAAGGTACCCCAATTTCTAAATTTCTATACGTTTCAAGGTCCCCTGAGTCCGAAAAAGTGGTTTTTGGGTATTGGTCTGTGTGTGTGTATGAGTGTATGTTCGTCTGTGTACACGATATCTCATCTCCTAGTTAACGAAATGACTTGAAATTTTGAATGTATGGTCCTGACACTATAAGGATCCGACACGAACGATTTCGACCAAATGCAATCCAAGATGGCGGATAAAATGGCGAAAATGTTGCCAAAAACAGGGCTTTTTGCGATTTTCTCGAAAACGGCTCTAACAATTTTGATCAAATTCATACCTGGAATAGTCATTGATAAGCTCCATCAACTGCCGCAAGTCTTATATCTGTAAAAATTTCAGGAGCTCCGCCTCATCTATGCAAAGTTTGATTTTAGATTCTCAATTGGCAGCCTTCATATACAATTTAAACAAAAAATTGTGGAAAAGATTGAGCATGAAAATCTCTGCAATTAATGTCTAGTAACATTTCCACCTCAAATTGTAAATAAGCTTGAAATTTGAGAAAATGTGATTATTAAATTGCAAACTGTTAGTTCTATCAAATCATTCACTACGAAGAGATAGCAGACCTCGTGTGTCTTCAGCGTTATTATCTTATCACCAGTTGTCTCATATCTTTGAATAGTAGATTTGAGATGCGCGAGAACACTAGCGTCAGGTCATAAATTTTCATAACGGCAAGGAAAGTTGTGTTTTAATTAAAAAGTGTACTTTATGTTTTTATTAATTTCAGTTTTTGGCATGAGATTGAAACAAAAAACTTCACTATTCACCTCCACAAACAAATAAAAAGTAGGTAACTCACCATATACTGTAAAATCAAATCAAATCAAAATTTATTTCCATAAAAACACTTTACAAAACAAAAATTAACTAATAATTTACGGAAAAATAGCACAAGCAAAGAAAAATCTGAGCGCGGAGTGCGAGTTGTGCTTATTTTTTACAATGATGAAAAATACAATACCGTAAATTTTTTGAGTATATTAATTATAAAAACAGAACCAGAAGTAACAATGGCATATCACAATGATAATCTTCTTGTAGCATAAACCTGAGTCACAATGATATAACTTCTACATCAAAAACAACATATATATATATAACAATAGTGAAGCAGTAGACATTACATAACAATAATCGACCTTGTAGGGGGAATTTATTGTAAAAATGTAGGGATATACTCTCCCTTTATTATTTTCCCTCATTTATTTTATTTTTATTTCTGATGGTGATCTGCAGAAACCCTAAAACTCTATTTGTTTTTGTATACTGTATTTATTTTCTATCATGAAATAATATTTCCTGTTTTCATAAAATTTTCTAGATTGAAACAATGTAAATCAATATGATAACAGCAAATACACTGAAGTTTAGATGATTTATTCTCGTATTTATTTTTTTTCCCGATTGAAATTCAGCACATTTATAAAAATCAGTTCTTCATTTATTTAAATTTTTTTATTCTTCAAGATGGCAGCTCACTTTTTAGTTTGAAGCAAATATTGTTAGATAGGGTTACTGTTTTAAGGATTACAATACAGTATTTGCTTTCAACCAATCATCAATTCTCTAGTGTGATATTTTTTGCAGCTCATCTCTACTATTCTCATTGGAACTAAACGCATAATTTTATTCATTCTGTATTTGAATTGTTTCCTGCATACATCTAAGTCTACCCTTTGCTGTTTATCGTTATTGGTCTGTGTGTGTGTATGAGTGTATGTTCGTCTGTGTACACGATATCTCATCTCCCAGTTAACGAAATGACTTGAAATTTTGAATGTATGGTCCTTACACTATAAGGATCCGACACGAACGATTTCGATCAAATGCAATCCAAGATGGCGGATAATATGGCGAAAATGTTGCTAAAAACAGGGCTTTTTGCGATTTTCTCGAAAACGGCTCTAACAATTTTGATCAAATTCATACCTGGAATAGTCATTGATAAGCTCCATCAACTGCCGCAAGTCTTATATCTGTAAAAATTTCAGGAGCTCCGCCTCATCTATGCAAAGTTTGATTTTAGATTCTCAATTGGCAGCCTTCATATACAATTTAAACAAAAAATTCCAAGTGGAAAAGATTGAGCATGAAAATCTCTGCAATTAATGTCTAGTAACATTTCCACCTCAAATTGTAAATAAGCTTGAAATTTGAGAAAATGTGATTATTAAATTGCAAACTGTTAGTTCTATCAAATCATTCACTACGAAGAGATAGCAGACCTCGTGTGTCTTCAGCGTTATTATCCTATCACCAGTTGTCTCATATCTTTGAATAGTAGATTTGAGATGCGCGAGAACACTAGCGTCAGGTCATAAATTTTCATAACGGCAAGGAAAGTTGTGTGAGTGCGCCACACCAGATTTTTTTTGCATTTGAACTTGAAAATGGCCAATGTAGGCCGAAACTAGTTGTTGAAATGTTTTAATTAAAAAGTGCACTTTATTTTTTTATTAATTTCAGTTTTTGGCATGAGATTGAAACAAAAAACTTCACTATTCACCTCCACAAACAAATAAAAAGTGGGTAACTCACCATATACTGTAAAATGAGATTCATCTCTTGAAAGTGAGGTCAATCCTACCCTATTCATACCCTAATTGTACAACTATTCAGAGCAGCAAACCGACTATGTTTTATGAACCGTCTATCATCCTAGCTTCAGCCTCCTTTAAGGCTTTTTACATGCCTTGATGATACCAGCAAGTGCTTCAGACTTGGATTCTGTATGAGCTATTTTACTTTGATAAATTCAATGTAAATTATATTTTCAGGTGACAATCAACTTAAAATCAGGTAGAAAGATTCAAGAAGTCCAATCGCAAAATATGATGATGAGTTTGATCATGATGTTCTCTACCTGGGGATGAACAACTTGCCCTTGAGTGAGAGAGGCCAGTAACTATTGCAGAGCGGATGATCAAGCTAGTGAAGAAAATCCACCACAAGCCCAATAGTGCTATAATTAACATGTGCATCATTCTGCCAAGGAGTGAGAACAGTTTCAAAATTTTTGCGGAAGTGATGAAGAAAGAATAGACTTCTGGAATGGCAAAGCAACCGCGACGAAAGTCATGTATTGACAATTGTGTAAAAGGTATTAGTTTGAAGCATTCAATTTCAATAATTTAATCTATACCACTATGAAAATGAGATGGCATCTGTAGTTTGTCGAGGTGTTCGTTATGCCTAAATGGTATGTGACATTTTGCCCAAAGATGGTTTATATAACCGATGACTGTCATTGACCTATTTTTGTTAAGAAAATCCTTTAAGCCGTTGTCTACACTGAACAAATGTTTGACATACATGTTAAACAAAAAAATACTGTTTTTCCAAACATTTTCAGTATTCACAGCTGTAAAACATAAAACCTGTTCTTCCCACTTACAAATATTTTGTTTGGTGATGCGTCCACACTGGCCATGGGCAAACATTGTTTGTCAAACATAATAAAATTTGCCCAAACTTTTTCAACAAACATGTTTGTAGAACATTTGTTCAGTGTGGACACGGCTTAAAGGATAAGCCCTACTGTCTTCAAAGTTTACATGTTATTTTTATGGAGGAAGTTTTTATTTTGTTTATTATGTCACATGTGTGTATTTAACAAATTAGCTGTTCTAATTATTACATCTAACACCCTTTGGTAGTCATCATGTTAAACATCCACATGTTTACTTGAAAAGGTGATTTTGGTAACATTGGTTTTGGATGATTGGTGTAGAATAAAATTACACATGACACAAACATTTCACTGTTACAAAAATGGACTGTATTATGCAAGAAGATCAATGAAACAAAAGATCTTAATATTACGAGTGTTTCACACTTTCACTCATTATGCGAGAAGATCAATGAAAACAAAAGATCTTAATATTACGAGTGTTTCACACTTTCACTCAAAAATAGTCAAATTGTCTGTACTTCATAGTTCACAACTCATCACCAACTCACCAACCCCAGTTCATGCATAGGCAGCATGGCCAGATGGGGTTTACACAGGAAACTCATAACAGAGCCCTCACAAAATGATACAAAATGGCGATAACATACCCCCCACCTAGAAGGTATGCCTCCTAAATAGAAAAAAAAATAATTTGAAAAATATACAAAGAAAAAAATATACATAAGCAGTAAAAAGTTGAATCAATTGTTAGGAAATGGTAATAAACACAATTTGTTTACTGGTCTTTTGAATTCCCCATTGGTGGTTTTTACTGTAGCTACTCTAACACAATTATCACGTCGCTGGCCCAGTTCAACAGTGCTACAACTCAAAAATCCAAGTTTTGAGAAAAAGGCAATTTAATGTTTCAAATTATTACTGTGAATTATGTATTGCTTCTGGAGGGTTGATTTCTTCCAAGTAGAAGTATAATGTTCATAATTACCACTCGGTAATCTTACAACATTGATTTAATTATTATTTGTTGAGATAATTGTCATTTTTTGAGTTAGTGTTGTTTAGAATTGGTTAATTTTCCAACTTGACATGCATATTTCTTACTTGAAGCTTTATTCCCCTTAATTTCTCAACTCATTGATGGATGTAATTTATGTATTTAAGCCATTTCACATTTACCATACAGTAAAATACAACTCCAAAAATTGAAATTTTACTAGTATTTTCTTGTACAGTATGGTATAGGTCCAATGAAATCTTCCATTACTGTATTGTAAAAGTCTGTATTATAAAGAAATGAGTAAACTCCAATTATTGTAAGTTCATCATCTATCCATCAATGGGTTGAAGTTATGATAATTTTATAAATAATATTAAAATAATGATGAGGTAATGCAATTACCTAAAAATGGGGGGTAGGGAATTTCCTGTAGAGTTTGAGAAAAGAATTTTGATGAAATCAACACAATGTGTTTTATTATGTCATAATAAAAGGCAAAAATGTATATTATAATTTAATTTTTGATATTATTAATTCAAGGAAATAAGATAAAACATTAAATATGAAAAAAGTGATATTTCCAATTAAAATTCATCATCTTCTACGTTTGTATTTGAACTATTGACTCAAATTTTTGTAGAAGTCCCAGTGTACTCTGGGAATCACGTGGGCATCACAGAGATCAAGTAGATTTTTCTTCTTAGGAGCTGGAATCCCCGGTCGGTCTGAATATGCAGGAACCAGTTCACAAGAAGTTTTCATCTTCAACCCTCTGGCTCTCCCCATGATGTGTAATTTCATCCAGTCCTTTTGCTCATACGAGGTTTTGTACAGGATTGTGTTTGGACATTTTTTCTCCACCCTTACACAACATACGTCATGCCAAAGTATTTTTTCCTTCTCTTCATTTATTGAGAAATTTTTCCCCATCTGCTTAGTCAGCAATTTTAAATCAAAAAATTCTGACGTGTCAATTTCTTTCACTTTGAAAGGATTCCCTGTCTTCTTAGGCAACTGAATAATTGTAGTCCATTGTGATGGATGGACAATCGGTCCTCTAGTCAGCATCAGCTTTCTCTCTCTTTCAATCAATGAGTGCATATGGTCTCCCTCATTCTGGGTATGACCAGCAACCAAGTATTTGTGTGTGATTGAATTATATTTCAAATTCCTTACACAATGTGTGTACAAAGAAAACAGAAATTTATTCTTGTTTTGCCCTACACAATTATCAGAGTAAAACACAATATCTTGTTGAAGACTGCCACTTTCTTCCTTCAGAAAGTTGTAGACACAATGTAATAAATAGAGACCATTGAAGAGCTAGAATAATGGCTTTTATTGACTAAAATAAACTGAGATAAAATAACAAACTTTCTGATGATTTAGAATAATTCAAACAACTGATTCATGACATATGATTATCATATCATTCTTCCCTCCCAGTAGTGGAACCTACCGGGGCCAATCTACGAATGTTGACAGAAACTTCTCTTCCATCAGAAAGTCTTGAGCGACATGAGGGTTCAAATGAATAACTTCAGGATCATGCTTACTGCGTCTTACAAAGGTCTTCATCCATGCCTCCTTGGCGTTGATCAGCCAGGATGGCAAGTTTGTCATAGACGTGGAATTCGAAGGATGAATGAACATTCGCTCGTGAGGTGTGCAATTGATGGTCGTGCAGAGAAGCGAGCGAATGCTGCTTAGTGATTCTAAGGGTACCTTTTCCCAGTGAGAAGTATCCATGTTCCTGGACCGTAGGGCTAAACGGATTGTCTTCCAAATTATTCCATTGTAGTGTTCCACCTGTCCATTACCTTGAGGGTTGTAAGGTGTTGTGGAACTGGTAGCTACACCCTCGGACATTAAGTAATCTTTGACATCTTTTGATAGAAAACTGGTCCCTCTATCAGTGTGTTTGTATGAAGGATAGCCGTATGTGGTGAATAAGTCATTGAGATTTTGAATTACTGTTTCTGATGACATGTCTCGACAGGGATAGGCAAAGGGAAATCTCGAATATTCATCCACAATAGTGAGGATGTACTTGTTTCTAGTTGATGATGGCAGGGGTCTTTTGAAGTCAATGTTGATCCTTTCAAAAGGCCGAGTTGCTTTTATCAATTTTCCTTTGAAACAGTTGAATCTTGGCTTCAGCTCTGAGCAGATCTTGCATTCCATGCAGACTTCTCTGATGTCATCTACCGAGTATGGAAGGTTATGAGCTTTAGTCCAGTGAAAAAATCTTGTGATGCCGGGGTGGCAGAGGTCTTGATGATATTTTATCAAGTCTTGTTTTGATGTGATACATCCCATTATCACACATGCTCGAGAAAGAGCGTCAGCAGTTATGTTCTCTTTACCAGGTCGGTAAATGATCTCATAGGTGTATTGAGATAGCTCAAGGCGCCACCTCATGATTTTTTCGTTCTTCACCTTGCCTCTTGCCGCGTTACTGAACATGAATGAAACAGATTTTTGATCAGTAATAAGTTGAAAGAAACGATCAGATAAGTAATGACGCCACTTCCTAATAGATTCTACAATGGCATATGCCTCTTTTTCAACTGATGAGTGTCGTTTTTCACTTTCGTTTAGCATTCGTGAAAAGTATGCAACAGGACGTTCATTGTAAGATAGTGTTGCTGCTATGCAGAAATCTGAGGCATCAGTCTCTACAGTGAGAATGCCTCCTTCATCAAAAACATGTATTACAGCTGCAGCTACCTCTTTTTTAAGATCTTCAAAAGCTGAAAGGGCCTTTCCTTGAAGAGGGAAGAGCGTACAGTGTGCCAAGGCATGAATTTTACTTGAAAAATTTTGTATCCATCGAGAGTAATGTGCGAAGAGGCCCACAGTTCTCTGAAGAGTTTTGGGATTAGGAGGTGGGGGCATATTAAGTAGAGGCTCAAGGCGTTCGGGATCTGGACGTAATGATTTGTTTCCAACTAAAAATCCTAGGAAACGTATCTCCTTTTGACAGAATTTACTCTTCTCCTTGTTTATAGTAAGTGAGTTATTTGAAGCTGCTGCAAGAAACCGTTCAAGATTAGTGTCATGTTCTTCTTTTGAATTTCCACAAATTATGACGTCATCTAAATAAGCATAGGTATCAAATAATTTCTCTTTTTGTATGAGTGAATCAATTAGTCTTTGAAAAGCTGAAACACCATTAGTGACACCAAAAGGAATACGACATAACTGATAAAGTTTCCCACATGCTTCAAATCCTGTGTATTGCCTTTCTTCAACTAAGATTGGTACTTGGTGATATGCGGATTTCAGATCTACAGTACTATACCAGGAATACTGAGCTACTTTGCGAACTAAATCTTCCATATTTGGAATGGGATAGGCGTCCAATTCAGTGAATTTGTTTATTACCTCCAAATGGTATTTCTATACTGGAGAAATTGTTTATAGTTCTAGAATAATCTATAACCATCCTTTTTTTCAGTTATCGGGTTTAACAACAAATGCTTGGGCACGCCAAGGTGTGTGGCTTTCTTCTATAATGCCATCTTCCAGTAATTGTTGAATTTCATTGGAAATAAAATCTTCATCATCTTTTGATAATTTGCGAGATTTGGTTGTAATTGGTTGACAATTGGGTTTTAGATGTTGAAAAAGGGAGCAAGGAGGGATTTTTGCTTGAGTTATTCCGCAAATAGTAAGAGGTGGCTTATTACCTCCAAATGGTATTTCTATACTGGAGAAATTGTTCATAAATTCGTGCCCAAGAATAATATTTTCACAGAGGTCTTGCATAAGCATTAAGGTTGTGTTTGTATAACTTTCTCCCTGAACTGTTAAATTCACGTTAACTTTACCTCGGATTTGTGGTGTGAAGCGTTTTGAGCCTAAAGTTACTTTTCCTATCCCTGGTATAACTTCTAAATTCAGTTTTTTTGCATAGGTATCGTCAATAAAGTTGCCAGTTGCTCCAGTATCGATCAGTGCTTGACTTTCAGTTCCGTTTATGGTAAAAGGAATAATAACCTTTGAAAGACATTTTTCGGCTTGCACTGAAGGTGTTAGTAATATCGAATTACTAAACTCTCTTTTTTTCTCTAATACGGAAGATTTTGAGTTACATACCCGAGCAAAGTGTCCCTCCTTACCACACTTCTTGCAGAATTCGTTTTTAGCTGGGCAAAATAGTCGAGAATGTTTTTTGTTGCCACAAAAAAAGCATGCTTGTCCACTAATACTAACAGCTGATAATGAGGAGTCTGAAGTGTTTTTTTGATTAGGAATTAGATTTTATGCATTTTCTGTATCTTTGCAAGCATTAAGCTCAAATGGAGTATTAGATTTATTGTAGCATTGTGATTGATCTTTTGCAGACTCAAAAGCTCTTGCACGATTAAGAGTTTCATGCAAAGACATATCTGGGCTTTCTAAAATTCGTTGGCGGATTTCGGATGAATATAAACCTGCAATCAATGCTTCTTTTATGTGCTCTTCTCGATTCTCTGTAGCAGAGATCGCTGTAAAATTACATTCTAGGCTGAGTTCTTTCAGTTTTAGGAAAAAAATATCGATGGACTCACCTTGTTTTTGTTTTCTTATAGAGAGAAGGTACCTTGTAAAGATTTCGCTTTTCTTCTTGATAAATATGCCTTCAAGGATGGAGATACTTTCCTCGAATGTAGTACAATCTATTATAAATTTGTAATTTTCAGCTGACAGCAAGGTAACTAAGATATCCAATTTCGTATCTTCAGTGTAATAGTTTCCTTTCAAGTAGGCTTCCAGCATTCTTTTCCAGTGTCTCCATTCCATTGGTGCACTAGGAGAATCTGGATCCACACTTAGACATTTTGGTTTGAGAATCTTCCCAATTGATTCCGAGTTGAAAGATGTATCAATGGGTTCATTTCGAGATAATTTGGTAGGCTTATCCTGATTCCGTGATGGAGATTCAACATTATTTCGATCCCGGGTTTTTCTCTTTGGCATTTTGATTACCGGTACTTATTTTAGTCAATAAAATTGTAATAGAGACCATTGAAGAGCTAGAATAATGGCTTTTATTGGCTAAAATAAATTGAGATAAAATAACAAACTTTCTGATGATTTAGAATAATTCAAACAACTGATTGATGACATATGATTATCATATCACACAACTTCCAATTTCATTTGCTCCTCGTCTTCCCAATTCTTCATTCCAGAAGTACGAGTAGCCCTTCTTATCAATAATATTGTAAATAGTAAAGTTGTAGCAAGACAATTTTCTTCTGTAATACAGCATAGAGTTCTCTCCACATGGAACAGGTAGCACAGCTTGTAAATCAAATGTTAGAACAGACTGAATGTTTTTCTCCTCTATATCTCTTTTTTTCACTCCTGGACAACTCTTTTTCTTTTAGGTGTTGTTCATATTGAACTTTAATTTTCTGTTTTTCCTCCTCATTCAAATCTTTTATTTTTTCACATAATACACAAAGGTCTTTTTTTGGTTTATGAAAGGAGATATTAAACTCTGTGTTAAATATTGTTTCATAAAGGTAAGGTTTACCATACAACTCACCCTCACTCATTTTTTTCTCTTTGTACATTCTGTACATCGATGCTATTGTAAGGCCTCCATCAATGTATTCCCTTTTGGAATCAGCCCTGCAATAATGAGACTCTATTCGACAAAAAGAGTCTGCTCTCGGATTCCTTTTTTTATACTATCATCCACTTTTTTATGGTTGACATGTTTCCCTCTCAAATCCCCTTGAACTATACCCATCTCATCCTTTTTACTCAGTGCTGTATTCACAAATGTATTGCTGATGCTCAAGGTATTCAAGAAGAATGTTTTACAAACATGTGTTCTTGAAGAATTCAAATCAAAATAATAAGCATAATATTTATCTCTATTACTACCTTTTCTTTGATACATATACTTGGGTTCAATGACTTCTAAGTGATTGATGACAAAGTTTCTTTGTTGTGTCTGGTTACCTATGTCCCAAAACCTGTCCAAAATCATCTGCCTTTCATCATTATTAATCTTATTTGTGCATCCAATCCTACATTTATCACTACATCCATTTTTCAAAGATTTTTTCTCCACAAAATTACCCCTTGAGTTTTCATATTCTTCTCCTGATCTTTTCTTTATTTTCATCATATTTTTCTTCCATGTTTCTGGTCTTCTGACTCTCTTCCTCGATTTTCTTTGAAGTACTTCGAATCTTCAAGTTCTGGATTCTCTTGAAGCACCTCAACAGCTTGATTCTCTTGAAGCATCTCTACAGCTGGACTCTCTTGAAGCACCTCTGCTGCTGAATTCTCTTGAAGCAACTGCCCAGCTGGATTCTCTTGAAGGACCTCTACAGCTGGATTCTCTTGAAGCATCTCTATAGCTGGATTTTCTTGGAGCATCTCTATAGCTGAATTTTCTTGAAGCACTCCAGCAGCTTGCACTTCACCTGAAAAAACAAAGTAACATTCTACTCAAGTTCCAAAAATAATGAGTACACACAAATCATGTACTTATGGTACTTCTAACTGCTAAACATTGAAAATTTGCATCACAAATTTATGGCATTTATCAATTCAATAATACTAGGCAAACACAGATAAAAAGATATAGAATGACCCTAGGGCAGTAAAGAACCACTTTCGGCCTCGATATGACATAATATGTAAAACAGCTCATTACATGCAAGTGTGGCGAAAAAATACTTACTCTCATTGCTGATAGCTTTCACTTGTTCTGCATCCATTTCCATCAGAGACTGATTAGATTCATTATCAGAGTCATTATTCTCAGGAGGATAATAGTTGGCATCCTTATCAGAGTCATCAGCTTCAGAATAAGTCTCATCACACTCAGAAATATCCTGAAAAGTGTAAGGAATTGGAAGTTTAGATCAAGATCTACTCACATAAAAATATTCAGACAAAAGGAAGCAATAGTATCAAATGTATTTATATTGGCTCTTGTATAATATTGATCAAAATAATCTAGAAATGATGATACAGAGATAATGATGTTTACAATAAACATTTCGAAATTAATCTCAAGTTTTTAAATTGAGCCTTTATTCAATAAATATTTATTAATAATTATTCTATGATTAATAAATTATATTATTATTAAGAGTTTTCCATCCTTTGTACTTATAAATATTAAAGTTGTTTATCCATAATTTGTGATAATTTGTTCTTTAAAATTACAAGAAGAAAATTTATAATAGTGATTTGTAGACTCTTCTTCTTAATAGATTGTCATAATATCCAGTCACAGCCGAACAAATGATGAAGATGCATCATTCACCATTGAATGATTGACAAAAACATCTTCTTGAATTAGTAGATGTAGGCTAATGAACAAGGTTTGTAGTGGAGTCCCATTTCAATCACATTACTTTCAAAGAAAATACTTGGATTGTCTCCTCTTCTACCTTGTAGTATTAAGGTTTTTCATAGAAAATAATAAATAGGCTAGTCTACAACTGTAATTTCTTCCAAGACAGACAATGGGGTTTGAGCAATGACAGAATTGGGGTTTTCACAGTCAGAGATAATAACCTGAAAAAAATGAAATCAGTTGTTAAGAGTTCATTGAACTAAAAAATCTTGAAGTGATGTAAATATTATTCCTTCCTGATACATTATGATTCCTAGGTAGCCTATAAATTGGTATGACTATGGTCATAATGCTGGGAAGCACATTTTCAAATTCCATCAAATCAAAAAAGTAACCATATAGGTACTTAGGTTACCGGTAGATATAATTATCATTTATGGTAGTGTCAAGAAAAAGTGCATCCCAGATATAGGACCGTGGCCGTAGGTATCGATAGTTACGAAACTGTAAAATATTACTCATGATGATAAAAATTACAAAGAGAATTAATATAGGCTAGTGGAATATGCCTATATCTAAAACTTTTCTGGCTATTAGAACAATAAAAAATTATTTTGTTGAGTACAAGTCATGAGGAAGTCAACAAAAAGTATTGATTAGAGTAGCATTATAGACCTAAGCATCAAACTGCTCATACAAAAAATGATTTTCTTACTGCCCTTCAAGTGTCAAGAAATTATTATTTCAACACCATAATAATAATAATAATGGAAAAAGTAAGGAATACAACTAATATTATTCTATTAAAACGTGTATGTTTCTCACCTGTTCATTTTCATGCCGCATGTCATTACTAACATTGATAGAATGTTCATTTAAATAGGTTACATCCACAAATTCGTTGCTTTGTCTTATTGCTTCAGCGGTTTGAGATAAACTTAGAATAAATGCTGCACGTGATTCCCTACAAATAATATTATTACTGGAACTTCTACTAGACATTATTATGAATTACAATGCACGACCACAGAACATAATTATTCTTGCACCATACCTGGAGTAACATTAACCTAAAACCTTTAGAAAACGATGCCGACTCGGAATGTTTTACCACTGCCTACCTGATTTCCAAGTCAACAGAGAACTATTTCGAGTTAGTGCTGTATTGCTTGGGGAATTCGTAATAACAGCTGAGTAGTTCAGAGGTGAAACTACACTATTATGAGTTAGTGTAGTATAGCATTTGATAATATTACAATTTATACTATATTACAGAATTCACACTGAATTATTTCTAGTTGGTGTAATGTAGCACTGGTATTATTGGAAAAATTGAAGAATTCAAGACAACATTATGTACTTTAACATCTGATAGGAGTATTTTTCGACTTAGTTGAGTATAGCTCTGGAAAGAGGATGTTAAGCTGAGGAGAATGATGTTAAAATCACAAAAATGGCAATTTTTGAGTTGTAGCACTGTTGAACTGGGCCAGCGACGTCCAGGATGAATTGCAGTCACTCTTGCAAGTGGCCATTTGAAGGGTGGTAGGTTGCCTTCCTTGACAACCACCATACTGCCTGGTTGAATAGCAGAGGAGTTGGACTGCCACTTGTAGCACTGCTGCAGGTTGGAAAGGTAGTCCTTTGAACAGCATGCCCAGAAGTGCTGTTTCATTTGCTGCACATGTTGCCACTGATTGAGCCGATTTTGTGATATATCTAGAAGATTAGGTTTGGAAGGTCGGTAAGAACACTGCCAATCAGAAAGTGTGCTGGAGTCAGAGCAACAAGGTCTGATGGCTCTTCAGACATTGGAGTAATAGGCCGGGAATTCACACAGGCCTCTATTTGAGTAATTAGAGTGATGAACTATATTATTGTTAAGCATGATTGACCAATAACTCTTTTCAGGTGAGTTTTCACTAGTTTCACCGAAGATTCCCATAAACCGCCAAAGTTTGGTGCACTTGGAGGCTGAAAGTGCCACTTTATACCCTCTTGAGCAATTAGGTTTGGAATTTTTCACTGTCCAAGATGTGGTGAATCTCTCTTTGGGCTCCTACAAAATTAGTTCCATTGTCAGAGTACATTTCTGATGGTCTCCCTCTTCTGGATATGAAACGTTGCAGTACAGCAATGAACGAAGCAGTTGACATGTCTTCAGCTAGCTCAAGATGAACTGCTTTGCAGCTGAAGCAGATGAATACACAAATGTAGCACTTTGTTCCTTGTTGTCCTTTTTTTCAAGAAGGTTTGACAAAAAATGGGCCACATTAATTGACTCTGGATACTGTGAATGGTCTCAGAGTACAGTCACTCTGGGCGTTCGCAGATTACCCATCAGCTGCACCTGTAGTTTTGGGCTGGTTTGGAAGCATCTCACACATTGGTGAAAAATACGATGTGTAAGATTTCTGCCCCCTAATTGTGTTCAGTGTTGCTTGAGGTCCACTGTGTTTTGTTCTCACATGAACATCATATGCAATCAGTTCAACAATTTTGTGTTTTTTGGGTAACACAATTGGATGTTTTTGATCCATTGGAAGATTGGAGTTTTGCAATTGTCCTCCCACTCTGATTATTTCATCTTCATCTAAGTAGGAATGCAATGATAAAGTTGACTGTGCTTGTTCACAGACTTTCCTGCCTTGAGCAGGAAAGCCTAGCTGCTATAGCCTTGGCTACAGCCTAGCCTGCCTACCTCCTTATGGAATGACCCAATTTGAGTAAGTTTAATTAGTTTCACTTCTGCAGATTGCAATTCTGCTACTGACAGAGCCCAAGAAACTTGTGTTCTATGTGAGGATGAGTGACAATTTTTGATGAATCGCATATAATAGGCTAGAATATGCAACGTTTTTGATAATGATGAATATTTATTTATGTTGATAGCATCTGTCACAGTAAGATAGGCAATGGTTTGAGATTTACGCCTCTCAGGAATTCTCCTTCTCTTAGAATGATTGTTTGATTGGAAGCAAATTCACTGCTAATCTCTCTGTTCTTGAGAAAGGCTGGCCCTTCCCATTATAAGTCGTTGTTCAATAATTTTTCAGGCTCAAGACCTTGAGACAAGAAATCTGCTGGGTTAGAAGTTCCCTGAATATGATTCCATGATTGTACGTTGCTCAGATCCTGGATTTTTGCTACTCGATTAGAAACAAATGTAGTCCAATGTGATGATGGGGCCTTTATCCATGCCAGAACAATCATTGAGTCAGTATACAGATATATGTTTTGTATTAGAAGATGCAGTGCATCAACAACATTCTTTGTCAATTCTGCCAATAGGAGAGCTCCACACAATTCTAGTCTTGGAAGAGAGACTTTTTTTATTGGTGATACTCGAGACTTAGAAGTAACAAGACAAGATATGTTTTGTGAAGAACCAATGCATCTTAAATATACACATCCACCATATGCCACTTCAGATGCATCAGAAAATCCATGAATCTCATATTGATTTGCAATGATTTTGTTTGTGATACACTTGGGAATTTGCAATTGAGTGAGAATTGGTATTGTTTGTCTGAATAACATCCATTGATTTGCAATCTCTTCTCAGGCAGGGGATCATCCCAGCCAATCTTACATGTCCACAATTTCTGCATTAATAATTTTGCTAACAAAACCACAGGGCCAATGATTCCCAGAGGATCAAATATTTGACCAATAGCTGACAAGACAGATCTCTTTGTTAACTTGTGATTGAATTGTTTGTTTTAAAATGTGAATTGAAAGACATCTGTTTTAGGATTCCAAATGATACCTAATGTTTTGATATTCTGATCTTGGTCCAAGTTGAAAGTTTTTTGTTCAATATTTTCATCAGGAACATTCTTCAAAACTTCTGGGTTGTTACTAAACCATATCCTCAAATGGAAACCACCACTTTTGGCTAATTTCCTTAAGTCAATTACAGTTTTTTGAACTTCAACTGATTCACCACCTGTTATAGCATCATCTACATAAAAATCATGAAGCATAACTTGTGAAGCCTTTGGTAAATTATCACTCTCATCATAGGCCAATTGGTTCAATGTTTGTGTTGCAAGATATGGTGTACTAGCTGTTCCATATGTGACAGTTGATAATTTGTATATTTTGATAGACTCCTTTGAATTTTCATGCCACAGGATCAGTTTGAGATTGGTTTGATCGGGATTGATCAGTATTTGTCTATAAATTTTCTCAATGTCAGCTGTTGTAGCAATCTTGTGAGTTCTGAATCTTAGGATGATATTTATCAATGAAGATTGTACAGTTGGTCCTACAATTGAAATGTCATTCAATGAAGTTCCAGTAGAAGTTCTACAAGAAGCATCAAATACAACTCAAACTTTGGTTGTTGTCGAGGTTTCCTTGATGACTGCATGGTGAGGAATGAAGTAGTTTGTGGATGAATTAGCTTCTTCTTCAGTTATCCGTTTCATGTGTTGCATGTTCTCATATTCTCTCATGAATTTGATGCATTCTGTTTTGAGATGTTCATTCTTTTCTAACAGTTTTTCTAAGAAGAAAAATCTCTTGAGTGCTGTGTCATAGGATTGACCTAGTTCACTCAACTCTTCCTTCAATGGAATTTTTACAGAATATCTGCCATCTTGATCTTGTTCTGTTGTCTTTGTGTAGTATTCTCCACAATATTTGTCATTTCCACTAAAGAGCCTGTTACCCTCTAATTCTTCAATTTTCCAAAAACTGTTCATTGTGTTAAGTTCTTCAATTGTTGTTAAGTTGCACACTGTTGATAGGTATGAAGTTTCAATGTTGATGTTCACTTTGCCAGAAACTATCCAGCCAAGTGTTGAATTTTGGAGAGTTGGAATGTCTCATTGAGTGTAATTTTTCCATCACAAATTATGTCATAGAATAGTTCTGCACCAAGAAGAATATCAATGTCACTAGGTGTGTGACATTTAGGATCTGCCAACTGTATGTTTTCAGGAATGTTCAGCCTTGATATTGGTATTTCAATGATGGGTAGCTTCTGAGTGATTTTTTCCAAGACAATACATTCAATGGATGCCGAAAATGAAGTCATTCTGGATTGGATGTTGCAGTCAACTGTGTGACAAGTCTTTGTAGAAGATTGTCCAATAGCCTAACTTCAATAGCTGATTTCTTTCTTGGAAGTTTCAGGAATTGTGCTGTCCTTTCAGTTATGAAGTTTGATTGAGATCCACTGTCAAGCAAGGCTCTGCATAGGTGAGGAGTCCCACTACTGTCCTTTACTGTGATGATTGCTGTTGAGAGCATGATGTGTGTATTTGATGGCTGCTTTACATTAGATGTTGATGCAATTGTGTATTGTATAGGAGGTGAAGATTTTTCCTTTTGGGAGGACTGATCAGAAGATTTGTTGGGCCTATGCAGTAGTGTGTTGTGTCTTCCACTGCATAGTTTACATCGGCCTGACTTACAGTCTGCAGCTGCATGACCATCCTGGAGGCAGTTGAAACACATATGAAGATTTTTGACCTCCCTTCCACGTTCAGACACAGATAATGATTTGAATTTCTTACAATGGAATAGTTGATGGTAAGGTTCAGCACATAGTTGACAATTTGGTTTCACTGCAGCATGGAAGTTGTTTGAAGTAGGCCTCTTGTTGTGAACACCTTGGTGAGGTCGACTAGATGAAGATCCTTGAACACTTGAAGAGGATTTGCTTGTTTCAATGGACACAAGCACCTGGCATTTATGCTTCAAGAAGTCTTCAAGTTGCTTCATGGTAGGTAATTCTGAAGTTTCTAGAGAATTTTCTCATTCATGGAGCATTGCAGCATCCAATTTTCTTGTGATAATATGAGCTATCAGAGTGTCCCAGTGCTCTGTGGGTTCACCAAGACCTGTTAATGCTCGAATGTGCTTCAATTAATCATCTAGGAGATGTCGTAGAGATGTTGAAGAAGCCTTGTCACATTTGTTCAGATTGAAGAGTGCATTTATATGCTTGTTGGTGAGAACATGTTTATTTCCAAACCGATCAGTAAGTAGCTCCCATGCTACTTGGTAGTTTTCAGCTGAGCTCTCTAATGACTGTAGAATCTCAGCAGCTTCACCCTTCAATGCTCCTTTTAAATAGTGAAATTTGTGAGTCTCTAACAATTTTCTTGAATGAATTAGGGCAACAAAGGTATCATGAAATGATGTCCACTCATCATAATTTCCACTGAATATTGGAATTTTTATCTCAGGGAGTTTGAATGGAATATCGTTGATTTCAGGTTTGATGTTTATTTTTGTTACTTCATGTTTTGAAATTGAATTTTCAGCCTGAGCACTCAAGTCAAAAAATTCTTTTTCGAAATTTTCTCTTTCACTTTCATCATCAGATTCATCTGACATTTCTGCTAACTCAATTTGTTTCTGTATTCTATCAAATTCTTGCCAATATTCATTCAGCTTTGACAATCTGATTTTCAATTCAGTAATGTCAATGGTATCTTTAGAAATTGCTGACTTAAATCGTGTTAGTTTTGCCTTCACAAGGCCACGTTCCTTTATCAATTGTTTTGTTTCAGCCATGATGATGAAAGATTAAGACTTATTTAGTGAATACAACAAAAAAGCTACGTTGCTGTTGCAAATCGTGTTCTGTTGCAAGGAGCAGCTCTGTCTGCAGGAACAGCGTTGCAAGGTTGAAGCTGCATTGCTGTTGCAAATTGTGTTCTGTTGCAAGGAGCAGCTCTGTCTGCAGGAACAGCATGCAGACACTGTACATGCATGTCGCTGGCCTGGCCACATTCAAATTTCACCAAACAAACTATTCCAAGATTTACTACCTATTTTCTACCTTCAATAACAGATTTTCTACCTCAAGGATAACAGAGATATGAGCAAAAATATAGAAAGGTCAATGACCTCTCAGCCTGGCCATCTTTGAATTTGACCAAACCAAATATGCCAAGATTTACTACCTATTTTATACTATTTTCTACCTCAAACCAAACTGAAATCTAACCATGCATAACGGAGATATTGGAGAAAATATGTATAGGTCACGTGAATGTCACTGGCCCGGCCTCATTCGAATTTAACCAAACAAACTATGCCAAGATTTACTACCTATTTTCTACCTCAAACCAAACTTAAATCGAATCACGCATAATGGAGATATTGGCAAAAATATGTAAAGGTCACGTGCATGTTGCTGGCCTGGCCTCATTCGAATTTCACCAAACAAACTATGCCAAGATTTACTACCTATTTTCTACCTCCAATAACCGATTTTCTACCTCAACCCAAACGGAGTTTAGGGGATTGTAAGTTTTCACCTACCCCCCTCGCCTATCACCACACATGAAAACTCGTTTCTAGTCTTGCCATGATTGAATTTCTGAAAAACTAAATGAGCCAATATGTAGTACACAAGCCCTGCTATCATATTCCACGAAGAACGGAATCGATAGCTCATCACTAGACAAAGCTATTGAGTGTTTAAAGATTACCCCCCCCCCCTCATAACAGCATGTCTCTGGCCCGGCCACATTTGAATTTAAACAAACCAACTATGCCAAGATTTTCTACCTATTTTCTACCTCCAATAAAAGATTTTCTACCTCAACCCAAAGGGAATTATAGGGGATTGTAAGTTTTCACCCACCCCCCTCGCCTATCACCACACACGAAAAAACGTTTCTAGCCTTGCCATGATTGAATTTCTGAAAAACTCAATGAGCCAATATGTAGTACACAAGCCCTGCTATTATATTCCATGAAGAATGGAATCGATAGCTCATCACTAGACAAAGTTATTGAGTATTTAAAGATTCCCCCCTTCTCCCAATACAGCATGTTGCTGGCCCGGCCACATTTGAATTTAAACAAACCAACTATGCCAAGATTTTCTTCCTATTTTCTACTTTTTTATACCTCCATTAACGGATTTTCTACCTCAACCCAAACGGAGTTATAGGGGTTTGTAGTTTTCAACCACCTCTTTGCCATCACCACACACGAAAACACGTTTCTAGAAATATTTTCAAACTTTCTGAAAATCCACTGTTTTTTACTCAGCCGCCAATTTGTTACTCACACATACTATCTCAACCAAGGAATCTCAGACAGTTTCAAAATTATTTTTAGATTAATTTCGTACCCAGGAACAATGCCTTGAATATTGGTAGGGAAACTTGAGATAATTGGTAGTGGTTGATTTTAAAAATGAGCATGTATTGAACTATGTTTTGAATTGTTACTGATGAAATCCCATATTACAAATAATAATGTTAGGAAATAAACATAAAACAACTAATTACATAAAAAATGCATTGCAAGACATACCTTTATTTCATCAATAACTATAATTGAACATATGATACACAAATTAATATTTAAACTACCTTTATACAATCACAACTAATTGTTCACATTTTGCAAACAGAAAGAAGAATGGAAAAAACATCCTTTTTGCAATGGATGAAAATCGCAAACTATCTGAACTTATGATACACAAATTAATATTTAAACTACCTTTATACAATCAAAACTAATTGTTCACATTTTGCAAACAGAAAGAATAGAAAAAACATCCTTATTTGCAATGGATGAAAATTGCAAACTATGTGAACATGAGATACACTAATTAATATGTTAACTACCTTTATTAAATCACAACTAATTGTTTACATTCTGCAAACAGAAAGAAGAATAGAAAAAACATCTTTATTTGCAATGGTTGAGAACGCAAACTATGTGAACATAAGATACACAAATTAATATTTAAACTACCTATATACAATTAAAACTATTCGTTCACATTTTGCAAACAGAAAGAATAGAAAAAACATGCTTATTTGCAATGGATGAAAATTGCAAACTATTCGATCATAAGATGCACAAATCAATATTTAAAATACCTTTATACAATCGAAACTAATCGTTCACATTTTGCAAACTGAAAGAATAAAAAAAACATCCTTATTTGCAATGGATGAAAATTGCAAACTATGTGAACATAAGATACACTAATTAATAAAATAAGTAGAATTGAAAATTCTACTTTACTATAGTTATATATATAAAAGACAATAGATTTAGGAACTGTAGAGTAAGCACTTTGTACTAGTATTTAAACCTCTGTAAGATTATTTCTCGTGTCATTCCGTTACCAATAGTCATGCTGCCATTATGTATGTGTTTTATTCATTAAATAAATCTTTTTAAAAAGTGAGTTGCGCGTTCGTTTATCTTATCTGGCGCCCGAACAGGGACTACAGAAGTTTTTTCGGTAAAAGTTCAATTAACTTTTTCGCGACCTACGTTCTCGAGTGCCGAAAAACGTGAGTTTCAACTCTTTATCTGTGGTTCTACAACCCTACACGGACAACTCAACTCCAACTACACGCTGGCAAGCAGACGAGACATCACCCGATACGACGCTTGCAGAACTTTCCGCAGCCCATCGTCGGACGAGGAGGAAGACCCGGATCAGGACTCTACTGCAGTAAGTTCTTCCGTCAACGCAGAGATCATCCATCAAGAAACAAGGTTAGAAACTCTTTCTAATATTACCATGGCAACTAGCAAGCCCTTACCACATGAACTTCTTAAGTGCATACCGAGATACGATGGAACAGCTTACAAATTACCTCATTTCATTTCAACTTGTGAAGATTTACAGAGAGCTTATTGTACAGATCATATTGTAGAAAAGGAAGGTAATCATTGGCTTCTTTTTAAAACAGCTTTGTGCCACCTAGAAGGACCAGCGGAAGCTGTAGCCTACAACAATAGTCAACTAAACCTAAACAGAACTGAAAACAGATTTTTTCAAGCTTCAAATACATTTAGAACCCCAAACTATGAGAGTAGTTATCAATCACAAAGCAGACAAAACAGAAACACCCAAAATTTTTTAATAGCCCTTGAAAAAGATGAAGCATTATTAAATTTTAGTAAACCTTATACATTTTGGGAAAGTAATGTTCTATATCCTACTGAAGTACCGACTTATGAAAATAAAATAATCACTAATTTTACTTTTGAAGAAATATACAAGGCAAATACTTATTTAGAGCCATTACTGATTCTTGAAGATTTTGTAGTTAGTAGCAACTTATCAGAATATGTAGTTTATATATTAATGGCGTGCTTAATACTTATTATATTATATGTAGTTTTTCATTCTCATGTATTCAATAACAAACTTGTAATTCCAGACAAGAAATTAGATAATGTTCAATTTCACTTAGAAAACTCTAAAATATTTCTTACACCCCAGCTACCCTTATGAAGGTGAGGACACCTTCATCTTAAGGGGGGAGGAGTTATATATATAAAAGACAATAGATTTAGGAACTGTAGAGTAAGCACTTTGTACTAGTATTTAAACCTCTGTAAGATTATTTCTCGTGTCATTCCGTTACCAATAGTCATGCTGCCATTATGTATGTGTTTTATTCATTAAATAAATCTTTTTAAAAAGTGAGTTGCGCGTTCGTTTATCTTATCTTTAAAAATCTGGTCTGCCATCTTGGATCCGCCATTTCGAATGCTACTTTATTTTTTTAAAGAAGAAGGTGGTCATGCGATACATGATTTCGATAAGGAATTTTAAGGAAAAATGAATGGCGCAAGCAAACCGCATATCGCAGACCGTTCAGAAGATATTTACATTATCAATCAGTACCATGCAAATCAGAAATGAAATACATGAGTGGTATTGATTAATAATGTGAATATCTTCTAAACGGTTTGAGATATAGATGTGCGGTTTCTGCCATTCATTTTTCCTTGAAATTCCCTATCGAATTCATGTATCACATGATCACCTTCCTATTTGAAAAAAAAAGTTGCATTCAATAAGGCGGACCAGATTTTTAAAGTCATTGTAAAGTAGTATTTCCAATTTGAGTAGGATCCCCAATCACATCCACCATCAAATTACCTTTGTGTATGAGATATAAAACCGTTTTCGGACTTTTCACCATACCTTTATATATAGGCTATGTTTATGTATATATATAAATTATATATCTACTTACCGCAAACTCTTCCAAAATGCCACTCTCATTGTTTGGCATCGTTGGATGGTGGAGCAATTCGACCGTGAGGTGGACCTTGGTAAGTGTCCTTGTAATTGTACAGGTGTTGACACCACCACACTCCAAGCAATTCACGAGCTGTGCTTCCATCACGAACTTCTCTTCAAACTTGTCAAACACGAAATTGTCTGAGAGAATGATCATGCTTGTTCGTGAGAATGTGTCTTCTTTTTCACAGTCCTGACAATATTTTTTTTCGACTACCATTGGCATTTTTGAAAAAATCTTTTCAATAAGACAAGTTGCAGTTGTCTCAGTGCTCACCAATCTGATATCTCCTGGTAGATTTTGTACCTTTGGATTGGTACTCAGAAGAATTTCCATCCTTCTCCTGTAGACTGAGGCACTGATTCCCTGAGTGGCCAACTTGTGGCATAAATTTATGAATTCTCCAGTTATTGACTGGTCCACATTTGTTATCAGTTGTTGGAATGCATTGCTATCATTTATGGAACAAGCTACAACTTGTGCAATGCTATCAAATGCGCAAGTATTGGTCAATGCCACCTTCCCCATGTGGAACTTGATTGGTTTCAAGTCGTTACTTGTGCTCCCGTTTTTCAAGAGTCCTACGGGTTTTGGGCCCTTTGCTTCCATGTCCACATTTGTTAGATCTGGTTGCCGTATCAAATAAGACTTTATGTTTCTCACTTTCTCAATGCTTTTTATTTTTGGTGATGCATTATTATCTTTTTTATGAAGTTTTTTACCCAATTTTCTAACTGGAGAATATCCCTGTCCTCTCCAATTCTCCCTGGAGATGTCTTCCGGGGTCAAATTGTAAAGCATTTGATACAAATTCTTTGCTGTCCATAGTCTTCTTCACTGTCATCGACAGCCTTGGAGCAAGTATCATAGATAATGTGTACTGGTGTTCCACATTTCACACATAAATGAGCTCCACCTGGGATATTTCCCTTCGAACACTCCGGACATGACATGTCCTGTCCTTCATTTGTCTCATTTTTATCATATAGCATGTCGTGAATTATCCGAGCATCGTTGTTGCAACCACTCACATCCATTTCATCCGCTCTCTGTTGAGAGGCAGCTGTCAGTTTCAATTGCCCCTCAACATGAATGATATGCTCTATCAGAAAATCGTCAATTCTCATAGGGAGCATATGTGATTGAAAAAACACATTTTTCAGAATATTGAATGAACTCTCAACAGCTGCCGAGCTAGCTGTACATTCTACTAAGTTGAAAAAAGGACACATAATACTACTAATCAAAGGCAGGTCTTGGAATAAATTTATCAACTGTTTTGAAAGTTGTGGGCAATACAAGGCATTATAGTGCTCTCCTCTAACTTCTTCCTGTTCTTTCACTTTGTCAAGGATGTTTTTAGTCCAATGATAGAACTTATTATCGCTTCTCTTGTTGCTTATATCTGCTGTATCAATTGTATCAATTCCAATGTCATCGTTTAACATCTGTACATCGAAATCCATATCTGTGAATGATTGTTTGAGAAGTTTTCTTGCAATTTCAGCAGATGTATCCTCATCGATAGCTTCATCATTCACCATTCTTTTCCCTACTGTTGTGCTCTCACACACAAGAAATAAAGCTCCCAACAACCTGTCTATCATGTAGATACTGTTGCTCTTCAACAATCCCACAATTGCCCTGACGTAAAAGTTTTTGATACCATATGTCATGGATTTGATTACAATCCATGAAGTGATATTTTTTATGACATGAGCTATATCGCACCTCACAAACGTTGAGGGAAGGGAGTGTTCCACACCTGGCCTGAAAAATACAGCATCGTAACATTTGTTCATGTACTCTACTAATGTACTGCACTTTGCAAATGCTCTTACTATTTCCGAAAGAAGGGCTTTGGATCGGTCACAAACAACACAATCCGGCACTGGAGCATCACATCTCTTGAAGTCCTCCAACCAACATTGAATTGAGATGTTGTCATGCCTTTCCGATAGCATTTGTGTGATTGGAAAACTTGGTTCACTGGAAGCAACCGCCTGATACAGAAAGATCGCGCCGGATCTGTTGTTGAAAGGTCGTCAAAGTCTCCTTACAACTCTTCCAGTGGCATCTATGCATATTGTTGTTGTTTTCTGTGTCCTAGAAACCTCTCTAAAGCAGTTGAGCTGGGATGGCGTCCAATAGTTTACAAAGAACTTGTCCAGGCCAACGTTATGAATTGCTTCCTTGAATAGTATAGTGTATTTCAATTTCAAAATGGATTCCACGACTTCTTTTTCCATATGACCATCCTGCTTGAGTTTGTATTTTGCACATCGCAAAGCATTAGCTGTAGGCAAATGAGGAGGTTCTTTGTCGCCATGTTCCATAATATGATGGGCCCTTTTAGTTCTGTATCCTCCGGCAGTGTTTTGCAATAATCCATCTCTAATTAGCTCTTCAACCACTCCTCGCATTATTCTTTTTCCTTGAGCACGAATGCATGTCTCTTTGAAGGTGTATGTGCACCTTATAATTGCTCTGAAAATAACATAAAATAGAATTGAGGACGTTCATGCTTACTCGAACATCATAAATAATATGTTGTATATTTGTTAGTTACTTATTCTATAACAAAGCCTACATGATTATATTTTCAGATACACTTTTGTTTATTATTTATATAGGGCTAATAACAAAAAAAATGAAGCTGTATTTTTCTAATTACCAGTACCCTCCATTCTTTTGTTGAATAAACTATAAATGAAATATTAATATAAAGTGTGAAAATAGATTCCTTATCTATGTTGACAAGAACAAAATTGTGTTCTGTGATCTTTTTGAGATACTTTACATAGACAATAAGACAGGAATGATACTTGTCCGAATGAATAGTGTATGTCAATAAATATGAATAAGTGAATAAAATGAATTGATGATTAAAAATTTAAGAAATTTTTTTATTTATCATTTACAATAACCATCTCAAAACATTATGATCCAATAATTACCGAAAGTTTATTTTAGAAAATAAGAAGAACAGTGCTACCTAGTTCAATGGGATAACTGTAAATAATTTATATAGTTTTCATACAAATATTAAACACGTCTATACACGTATTTTATTGAGGAGCTTTTAAAAACTATTTTTTTTTCTATTTCATCAGGAGATAAAAAATTGATTTTTCAGTCAATCTTGTAATATTATCATGTAATGGATTTCTATATACAGAGTGTTTCAGAAGTCATGTCAAACATTTTCGGGTATTGTTCCTGAATGATAGAAAAAATTTATTGGTTATCCTTATAGCTGCCATTTTATTTCTTCACTTAGTAATTTTCAACTCAAGAACGAAATTTTGTATTGATCTGAAATTTGGCATGAATATCTAAGCTATAAAGACTCAACTTTAAAAAGTTTTTGCTACGAAAAATCATCACGTTTAGTGTGAAACTTGTCATGAAGATTATGAAATTGGTTATAGAATTCATTCCATGTTGAATACATGAAAAGATTATGTGCGTACACATTTACACGCCGGGAACACGAGCAATTTACTCTTAATCAGCTGATGTCAAGATTTTTATATCTGTATCTCTCTATTTCTGTACAAATACAGATTATCAGCTGAAAAGTGAATTGCTCGTGTTCGCGGCACATAAATCTGTACGCACCTTAAGAGACTGGCTAAAAAATAATGGTCATCTCTTGAATTCAGCGGCGGAAATATTGCACGCACAGCTACCCCAAATAACTGACATGTCATTAAAATTAATAACGAAATTTTCAAAACAATTTTCTCCAAAATTGCGACTTATAAAAGATTGTGTTTAGCACAATGGCTGTACTGCGCCTTATATATTACAGTACAAAACACAGTTAGTTCAGGCGCAGTTTAGGCTTCATGCATGAATGTTGATAACTCGTATGATACAGATTAGTCCATAAATAAAAATATTACTTTCCTTTCACTTAAATGTCTAATTATTTGTAAATATTTAAATATATAATAATTTGAAACACTGACCTTTCTCCTTCTTCTGGAGTGGTGTCAATATACCCAATAAATTGTCCACCACACCCTTTGCACATCGCAGACATTTTAATGTAGTACGTGTTAGTGTCAGAAACCATTGCTCTTTTGAAGACCAAACAGCAGCTTTTTCTTGTTATTAACCAAAAATGCTCATTCACAACGTGTGTCCATATGTTTGGTGCCAGGCCTTTGTAAATTTTTTCACCCCGACTTGTACACTTATAATAGATATCCCTTGGAGCTATATCTGACCATTCTTCAGCTGACAGGGTTATGTCAAAGTTTCTGCATCACCATCACCTCCATTTACATCATCTGCAAGAGATATGACTTTGATATTTATTACTTTCAATGAGCAATGACTCAAGTAGGGATGAGCATCGAAAGGAAAACATTGATGTTTACCATCGATGTCAACATCGACCAAGACCATCGATGTGTTAAAAACATCGATAATCGATATTTTGATCTTCATACAACATACAAGCGGTGAGCACTTTTTACTATACCACGACGGTCGAACATAACCTAACTCAATTTTTTTATAATATATGTTCCCAACTTAACCTAAGCCATTCCTAACAAACCCGTCCCAGGCCTAACGTGTCCCCAACTCACTTTAGGCATGTTAGGATTGTATTAGGAATGGTTGAGGTTAGGTTAATAAGTTTCAAGTTTCTGAAAAGGTTATTTTTGACCGTCAAGGTATAGGAAAAAGTCCTCCCTCCATACGAGCTACAACATTGAGGACTTATGATTAATTAATGAAATCAGGGCCGGATCTACAATAATTATTGTGAATCCGCCCCTGGTTGTCATGGGGTGCAAGTTTCTCTTTTGGCCCCCCTTAATAGGTTGACGAGAATGCCAATCACGATCATCAATCACTCTGCTGGAGTGACGTTCGGTTGCGACAGTCTGTACGCACCTCAAGCTACCCACACACTAGACATGATCCTCTTATAACCTAGCAAGCCATCATATATATGTGGGTGGGTAACTTCTATATGAGCTGTTAAATTGAATATTGTAGGTTATTCTATAGAATTTGATCATGTACAAAGTGCAACAGCTTTACAAGTGTAGACGAATTACTACAAAAAAACTACCAACATAATTATTATAAAAAATATTTAAAGATCCTTTTTTGAAAAGCCTCTTAACTCTTCATACACAATTATCTTTAAATTCGTTTGTACACAATCAAATTTTTTTATCGAATTCAATAAAATAAATAGCTTTAAACTGATTCAAATCCCCTCTATGCCTATCAAATAGTTTCAAATCCTCTTTGATAAGACTTTTAAAGTGTTCAAGTGAAGCAATTTGATGGACTTTGAAGCATGATTTGACCATTTAATCCCTTTGCCCCCTTCAGGGCTCATCCCAATGCTGCATTACATAAATATTTTTATGAATTATAACTACAAAAACTTTTTTAACAGAGTGTGAAATCTACTCAAATTTTATACAATATTTTACAAGAGTTTTAAAGACTTTAAAAGTATTGTCAAATTGCTTCTAATTTCCAATTCCTTCAAATCCTATTTTTAGCTACTCTTTAGACTTACCTTAAAAAAGGAATGAACAATTTCAAAAGATGAAAACTTGAGTCCCTTTCAAAAAATTTAGCAGTTCTGTAATAAAGGAGAAAGGTAGACACACACGAGATGTGAATAGCAGGGCTGATATGTAAAAAATCTATGTCTAGTGTGTCCGCCATTTCCTGTATTACATGACTTCTAAATTATGAAACAGGCCCCTTGTATTTTTTTTTAAATAAGTCACATCAATATCAAGTTGTTCAAACTTGACAGTGAAACGTTTTTATTAGCAACACATTGAACATTTTTAAATGCATTAATTATGTTATTGCTTGCCATCATTTGGCGCCATTTATTGCCCTGAGGCTTAGAATGGGTCATAATATTCTAATTTCAAACGTTTTAAAGTAGGTTGGGTCTTGGCTTGGGTGAATTTACTTAAATAAAACTGAAGTCAAATGAAAAACTCAAAATTTTAATTAATGAAAGAAAAATCTTGAAATTGTATTACAATGCTCATGACCAAAGCGAGTCATCAATGGATTGGAGAAAAACAATTTTGGAAATAAGTTTGCCTCCTAGTCTGTTTCGTTCCTTTGTCACAGTTTGTCCCACTTTTGAAAACAACTGCTCTGATGGAATGGAGGTTGCCATTACAATGAGATGAATTCTTGCCATCTTTGACAGGAGTGGATAAGTGGTTGCCATTTCTTTCCAAAATAGTAGAGGAATTTGCTGTATTTTTTCAGCCGGGGCACCTAAAAATCATTACAACTATATTAGCTTTACTCATCAAAATGCTTTTGAATATTTTTAAAACAAACATGATTCAATAGGGTTTATTTATGTTAGTCAAAATTTTGCTGAGGATGATGCCCTCATAAGCTCTAGGCTTGTACGTGGGTAATGGTAAGGATGATGATGAGAGATGAAAAAACCTACAGCTTTAGGTGGGTTCCGAGTTACCAGGAAGCAATTTTGAATCTCATAAAAATTGTATTTAGAGGAGCTGGTCCTTCAAGCAATCACCGTTACAATGGGAGTGGTAGCTGGTAGGTGCCATCTCTTATCTTATCTTACCAATAAGACCCACCTGCTACCACTCACCACTGGGACAACTGCTTCATGAAATTATTCATCACTATTAAAGTTTAAGCCAGCTCACACACCGGAGCAATAAGCAATAGGCAACATGTAATAAGCAGTATTATCACCAATGTGTCTTTATATTCAATTTAAACTGAACTCGCTGGCCGACGTAATTAGGTAGGTAAGTTGTCACCGAACTGTTTGGAAACCTGTAATTGCATATGAAAAAAATGTAAATATGTTTCCAAATATTGCATTTTGCCTATTGCTTATAATTGCTCCAGTGTACAAGCTGCCTTAGTGTTCTAGTTTATTTTGAAATTTATGCAACTTGTGATGGTTTCAATTTCAATAAGAAAATCTATAATATGCACTACTTTCAATAGCAACATTATTCTTCATCTTCTATTGACAAGCAAAAGTAAAAATTACTTTTATTTAAAGTTTTATTTATTCTTGATAAAGCTGTTGTTTTTGTTGTATGCATTTTTCTTATGAACGCACATGAAACCAATTTTACTATATTATGTAATAATTATGTGGTAATCAACTTTATTTATTGGCCTACCATACTCTACTACTAATAAAGTAATTTTTATTTGAACTAAACAATGGAGTTGAATTCTTTAGATTTCCTGAAAAAGAGAACAAAAAATTATATACTTCTTTTCTTACCTAAATACAAAGAAAGTTCTGGATGCAATTTTCTGGGCTCTGAAACTGATTGATTCTGAGACTCCTCTTGCTTCTTCCATTTTTTTTTTTTTTTTTTTTTGGAACTGTTTTGTTGTGATCGCTGAACAAGCTTCTCTTCTTTTGGTTTTCGGTCTTGTCAGGTTCTGAGTCGGAGGATGAATCGGTGGTTAACTTATTTGCAGCTAACTCTCCATCCATTCTATTGATTGAGTTGTTAATAAATGTGACATGTTTGCTATAGGCCACTGGATTTTCGAAATACATTTTCTTAAAATGAGGGTCCAGTATAGTCGCAACTGCTAAAAGGTGCACATGTTCAATGTTAATGAATCTTTTGTTAAACTGCCCTAATACTGATTTTAAGCATGATATGCCAACTTCTGTGACAGGGTTAAGGCTGTTCAATTTTCCTTTAGTAATGTTTGCAATTGGAATTGCTAAACTTCCAGTCACATAGTGCTGGCCACTTATTTCTGTTATAGCTGCTTCTAGAGGCTCTAGAATGTCTTTGATTTCTTTCACAATTTCAATTTCTGCAGCATTTAGAATAGGTGGTGCAGTAGAATGTAGGTTCACAATTTCATTGATAATTGGCCATAGTTCTAGAAACCTTTCAAGCATATAGAACACTGAATTCCATCTTGTTTCCACGGACTGAATGAGCTTCTTTTCAGTTTTTTCCTAAGCTCGTCGCTTGCAACCACACTATGTTTAAACCATGAGACTATAGATTTAATTTTGGAAATCAAACTAGTAGCCTCTTGACAATTACCTAATCCTTTTTCCATAACTAGATTGAGGGTGTGAGCAAAACATGGAATGTGCTTGTTTCTCCCAAAACCTATGTCAATAGCAAGAGTCAAATTAGCCACATTATCTGTAACAATAGCAATAATGTTTTCCTCAGATATATTCCATTCTGTACAAATTGATTTCAATTCCTTGGCAATATTTTCACCTGTATCCCAATCAGCAAAATCAACTTGAATCGAAATCAAAACAAGCTCGTTTTGTCAAACGTGAGGGCTTGATTCAAGATTTCATTCGCATGCGTTTTGCTCGAAATGAGTTGAATTCAAGAGTCCGTTTATACATCGTTCAAGCCAGTTTCGAGCTCGAAATGCAGGCTCTAATCAGGCTGGTGCTGCGAGCTAAAATCAAGATCGCGTTGCGAGCTCGATTCAGGCCCGAGATGCACGGTCGAATCAGGAATGAGATGCAGTCTTGACTCAGGCTTGAAACGCATGCTGGATGCAATCCCCCCATTCAAGGCCACCTGGCACACCTTTCACGAAATTCAAGCTCGATTCTATTGTGATTCTAGATCAATTAGAGTCGGATTCAAGCTGGATGTTTAGAGTGAATCAATCCTGATTCAAGGCCAGTGCAATCCAATATCAATGCTTAATCATAATTCAAATTTCATCCAGAATTTGAAATAAATCTGTAATTCTTATTATTCATGATTCAATTATTCTTCCAAACTAATGCTCCAATCTTTCTATTGCCTTAATACTCAATTTCTATACTCAGTGGACATCCATACATTCTATATAATTATAGATGAAATCTATATATAATATATAGATTTTATTAATATATAGATTATATAATATATATATATTATATATATATATATATATATATATATATATATATATATATAGACTATATAATATATATATATATTATATAGATTTCATCTATATATAGAATGTATGGATGTCCACTGAGTATAGAAATAGAGTATTAAGGCAATAGTAAGATTGGAGCATTAGTTTGGAAGAATAATTGAATCATGAATAATAAGAATTACAGATTTATTTCAAATTCTGGATGAAATTTGAATTATGATTAAGCATTTATATTGGATTGCACTGAATCAGATTATTAATATATATTTTATATTTTTAATATTATTCAAATTGAAATATTCTTTAAAATTCTCCTGTGAATGGCAAATTACTTATTCATTCTCTCCTGTCAGGGCAGTCTATAAACTGTCTCTGTAGCTGTATTGAGTCGAGATCGACCTCTGCTAACCAATAACAGCTTGCAGACTGTCCTGAGAGGGAGCAGTGCATGAGTCACTCGCCATTCGATGAATTAATTAAATCAAATCTGCTCTAGTTCAACAGCCCTCTATGCTTGCAACACCTCAAATGGAGTACAGTTCATATACATCTGAGTAACACATCAATTATTACTTTGAATATCTATTAAAATATTAAATATTATATATTAATATCTATATTAGTTTATTTTCTTTAAAGCTTAACTTCAGAGTATTTACTATATGAGCGAAAAATGTAAATAAGAAAGCATTATTTTCAATAAAATGCAATGATTTTTATTAAATATTACAAAAATTGAACTTTCAATTTATAACTAATTATATATTTTTACTTTGAACTGCTATCGTCCTCGATTTGAGCTTCATGAGGCGTAGTCTCTCTACTCTTGGTCCTGTAAAATATGAAATGTACAGTTTAGTGGGATAACTTAATAGGTTATTATGAGTAAAATATAAAATTTCTCGGTAATCAATTCTCAGAATGCTGATTATGTAGCTTAAAAACTTTTATAAGTTGGAGACTGATATACATACTGTAACTTTCAGGATAAGTTATTGGTCAAATACTCTACCTTTTGACATACATAAATGGATTTCAACCCCTCATAAGTGGTTGACTTAGACCTTCATAAGGACATCTCATTTACATTTATGACAGTTTGGCACACTGTCAAACGAGATAATAAAGGGGAACATTTCGGGAGCATCTTTTGAAATGAAATGTAAAAATCTGGTGTGGCGCACTCACACAACTTTCCTTGCCGTTATGAAAATTGATCACCTGACGCTAATGTTCCCGCGCATCTCAAGTCTACTATTCAGTGATTTGAGCCAGCTGGTGACAGGGTAATAACGCTGGAGACACACATGAGGTCTGCTATCTCTTCAAAGTGAATGATTTAATAGAATCAACAATAATTTGCAATTGAATAATCACATTTTCTCGTATTTAAAGCTTATTCTATCAATAACTGATCCTGAAAGTTACAGAATTATATCTACAACAGTCTCCAAATTATTGAAGGGTTCCCATACATATGACTCACTCTGTATATGTGCATATGTATCGTTGAATTTCAAAGGTTGTTGAAAAACTGTGTTTGAAGGAGGTTCCGTCTTTGGGTAGCAGTGATTGGACATTGGTTGCAAAAAGGCAAACATGTAGAAGAAATTTGAAAAGAGTATTGGGAGCAAGCGGTGAAGTGTACGAAACGATGAGTTCTTCTTTGATTCAAGTAACTGATTTGCAATTTCTCCACATGTATTGGGACTACTAATTTATGATTATTCCATACTTTCATAAAAGAAAGCCTTTTTGACATGATTGTTTTATTCACAAATAAGTTTATTGAATGAACTATTTTCATTTCACATCATATTGGACACTTAAATTTTCTATCTGTAAGTCAAATATTTTCTTGGATTTTTATTTTTATACTTTGAAAACATGATCAATAATAATAATTTACTAATGATGAATTTTATGATGAATATGTATGTCATTGGCCTTTGATGATACTGCTATTTCCTTATAATTGGAAAAAACTCAAGAATAGTATAATAGTAGGTTGCCTTGATCACATAAGACGCGTGGAGACCGCAGCCTGCTATGGTGTGACGTCATGCTGCGACCTCTCGCCCTGGCTTAACATGCATTCAAATGTAAAAATGCCAACTTTGAGCCCTCATAGCAAATCAACCATCAACTTTACATAGAAGTGATTGACATCAAAATGTTCAGCATTTTATCCCCTTTGAAACAATATCAAACTAATTTTCAGTAAAAATCCTATAAATGTTACCGGCGAGTCTAAAACAAATCGTTTGAACACACAATTTGATTTGATAATACCATTTCAAATACGTTTTTGTACTTTCTATTAGTTTTTTCTGCATCGTTTTAGTTCTTTCTCTTAAACAGATTCTATTCTCGTTTAGAAATTTTATCCTTATGAAGTCTGTGGAAAGAACTAACAGCTTCTTTAGGAATTTCAGGATATTAACGTTATTTTATCAACAACTCCTGAAACATAGCAATGCGAACCCATCAACGGTTGCCTAGCTTTATCACAAAAATAAACAGTCTAGATAAGCCCTAAGAATATATGAACATCATTTAAACATTATAAAGATTTTTATTTATCCCAATTATGATAAAAAAATAGATAATCATGACTTTTAATGACTTTAATGCTGTTATTTTATCAAAAAATAAAGCGCATTACACTACTGTACTGTAAAGTAGTTGAATAATTTCATGAATAATTAATGTTATATTATTTGTGAATAATATATGGTATTTCCTTTGTAAATTTGTGTCCCATGAAAATAATCAATAAAATATACTAATAATCGTCAATAATAACAATAATACTGCACTGAGCAGAAACAAAAACACAATACAAGAGCAACGTGTTGGCACTACGCTTTCCAGTAGACAACTGAAATAATTATTAGTAACCAGACAGTTCAACGTTCTAAAAATAAATTGTAACCATGGTGAACAGTTCCATGATTTCGCTAAATTGGTTCTAGGTATATGTCAATTAATAAAGTCTTAAACAAATATCATTAATACAAATGCTTGCAACTAGCATTCCGGGCGACGATACAACTATCAATTTTCACAAACAATTGTCAAATAATAAACAATCATTTTTAAATATTATTGGACGACCAGCATAAAATTAAATAAGTTCGCTTCATTTTGTCATATTATTGTTTAAAATAAGTCCAAAACAAATAAGTTACCAGCCTTTTCACAAATATGAATAGGTTTTACCGATTGAATATAGTGATAGATTCAAGGACTTTCTACACTTTTCGAAATGAATTAATGTTTTCAAAATACACATTGATGTGGAGCTTGTTTCTTTCTGAATTGAATAGCATATTCATATTTTTTATCAATACAGCGGTTTTTATGTGAGGAAGTGATATTTGACGCGGTGTTTTGTATGTAATTCTTATGGGAAGCCGGCGTTTGCCACGTAGGCTCATGCCATCTCATCCGCGTATGTAAACGCGATTGAGGCAACCTGCTATACACTATCCTTGGTTTACACTCACCATTCTATATAAAGACCGAGTGGCACATATATGTGTCACGAGTGAAAAACCCCTGAAATTTTAGAAACTTGAGGAATTTAACGATCTTCCAGAGTAATTCAAATTACTGTTAAGGAAATATTCATTTCAACAGGTGATATGATTTGGAATGTGTGGAGTATTCTGTATTAATTGAACCTGGTATATATGAAGTAAACCTAATTTTTTATTGGGAGGAGTTGATTAGTCATGTCGCACATATATGTGCCACCCAGGAGCGAATGTGCTATTCCTTTATAGTCGAATATATGACATTTTTGGTTATATAAATATGGATGTTACTTATTTTTATTGTATGTTAATTTTTATATGTTAGCAAGGTTAGCGTTTTAGGCAATATTTACACTGCACTGTAGTAGATAGCCGTATTTGTTTTTCAAACCATACCTGTAGGTATGTGAATAAAAACAGAAATTCAAGTACCCATTTTAAAATTGGCATATTTCTTTTTAGAAATAAAAATATTAGAATAATATTATTTTTATTTTTCTTTGATTTCTATTCTCAAGTATTATTCAAAAGTAGCCCTAAAGAAAAAAGACTATAGGTATGTTTTATCCCAGTAATGCGTTCACACTAACTCACTTAAAGTTGCAACCATATTAGTCCAGTCAATATAGACATGAAAAAGAGGGCCTGCTAGTAATTTATATTTTATTTCTGATTTTTATACCTATATTTTTTTAAACATCAATGAAAATTAAACTTGAACTTTCAGCAGTAAAATTATAAAAACATTTTGGGACATATTATTCATTATCAAAATTTGAGAATAAAATAGTTTTGGGCAAAGCCTGCTATTCTTTCCAAATTATATTTTTATGATTTGTGATTGTATCCACAAAAGGATAAATAAATTCAGAACCAACCAATATTTGCATGATAAATAATTGTCCCTAATAAATATACCGTAACTAATAATTAGTAGGTGGTGTTATGAATAGTTCTATTATTGTAACATTTTACGATAGCTTCTTTTATATCATAACCATCCATGATATTGAATCAATCTATTATAATATTACTGAATCATATAATCACTAGCTTAAAATGTATTGAATCATGAAATTAAAACCACTAACTTGATAGTTTTTTACAAGTTTGAAGTTAACCAACAATGGTAACAGTTTAATCAACTATTAGACCCGGTTGCACAAAAGCCAGTTAAATTTTAACCGTGATTAACTTCACGAGAACCAATCAGAGAATGCGTTTTTGATAAAACGGCTTCTCTGATTGGCTCTCGCGGAATTAATCACAGTTAAAATTTAACCGGCTTTTGTGCAACCGGGCCTCAGTGTTTGAAAATGATAAACATTCAACTTATACACACTAAAAATTGCAATTACTGTTATATTAGGGTTATTAATAGGGCTTGACATAAAATCTTAAAACTGCTCCAGTAATTCTTGAATATAGGCTATTGTAGGTAGCCTAAGTTTGTTTGTTAAGGTTACAAGTAAGTTTGTTTATGTATGTTGAAAAATTTGATTATTGGAGGAGACAGAGTGCAACTTACTGAAAATGGCTTTCATCAAATGTAGAGAGGAGAAGAACTTTTTTCAAATCTAATCCTTGGCATCATATTCATCTGTCATGGTGGATTTTAGTATAATATGTATCTGCAGTTCTATTCCCACCTTCGTCTGAAATCAAATGGAACATGTATGAAAGCAATTATCTAATTGAAAGAAATTTTGGCTAAAGTGCACGTCCAGTGCCAACATACCTGTCATCAAATTTTTGGTTGGGATCGATTTAGTAGGCCTATGATATTTTGAGCACAAAATCAAAAAATTAAACGGCGGTCACTATTTTCAAAATAAACTAAGTTCAAAGTAGCACAGCTTTACATGCATTTAACCTATATGCTATAAGTAGCAACCATAAGTAGCTAAGGTTAGGAAAAGCTTTAGGTTAATAAAGCTTAGGTTAGGAAAAGCTTTGGGTTAGGAAAACTCAGATTGGGAATATCATAATTTGATGATTTCAATAATAAAATGGCTGCTACTCATAGGTTAAATGCATGTAAAATTGTGCTACTTTGAACTTAGTTTATTTCAAAAACAATAGTGACCGTCGTTTAAATTTGTGCTCAAAATAGCATACTTAATAATCGATCCCAACCAAAAATTTGATGACAGGTATGTTGGCACTGGACGTGCATTTACACCGAAATTTTGAAGTAATAATTTAATATGGTTTTAATAAATTGATAGTATTAAAACAATAAACCAATACAAGGGAGTATTTAAGGACCTTACATAGTACTGAACTAATTATTAAATTGTAGCCTATCAATAAGAATGATTGCTGCTATTTACAGTTTATTTAGAGTATTTCTCAAGAGGTTGATTTGATACTAGTCATATTGAAATAAATAATGTTTTATCTAATCAAAATACTGTATTCAAAAAGTTACTTAGGTCAAATGTAACCATAGTCCCTAATATGCCTATAAATAACTAATATTATTAGAGGGTAGGCTAAGCCTATTCTGGTATTAGCTTTATTATTGTAACATTTTACAATAGCTTCTTATATCTTAAACATTCATAATAATTAAATCAATCTATTATGATACTACTGAATCATATAATCACTAGTTTAAAAATTATTACCTAAATCATAAAATCAAAACCACACTTGATAGTTGTTTTACAAGTTTAAGGTACGGTACCAACAATGTTAACAGTTGGTTAAATCAACTGTTTGGGTTTAAAAATGGAAAAAATTAACTTATACACACTAAACATTGCAATTAATGTTGTATCAGGGTTATTAATAGGGCCTAACATAATTATTTACCATAGTGCTTTTAAAAACAACATGTGCTTTACAAATTTATCTGGGGAATAACGCTTTGCCAAAACTAGGCTAAACAGCTTTGTTTAGTAGGTAACTTCTGTATGCTATTGAACTTATCAATAAATATCCTAGACATAAATGAATGATCTTACCTTAATTTAAGACCTTCAGCAATCAAAAATTATCATCAACTTGATGATGCGATAAAATAAAGGATAAACAAACAATGAACGAACTTCACCTTCAACTACTGAAAACTGAAGGAGACAGGAGCACAGGACATCTTTAATGGCTGTCGCTCAAGCGCAGTAGTGCACAAGCATGAATTACCCGGGAGTTTCAAAGTTATTGATATAGACAATCTTTATTGTTAACATTAAAACAGTCTATATTCTGGGACGGATTAATGATTTCTTTATGGGGGAAATCTATATTTGTGCTTCCACTGAAATAATGTTGGAATCAATAAAATAGTACCTAGTTTATTATTATTTGAATTTAAAACTTGAAAATTATTTCATAGGCTTGGTGTGTGACATGATTTTTAGCACAAACTGGAATCTAATTTGAAAAAATGATATAACTTTTTCAATTTTGGATGGAAACATTTGAAATTCTAGGACAATATTTATAACATGAACAGAATCGTTAATTAATTTTTTCAAAATTCTCCATCATCAATTACCAATTATTTAAAATTTTAAACGTTAGTAGCCCGTCAACGGCCCGTCTGACGGGATTTTTGCATTGAGAAGAAGTGCTGGAAATCTACTTCTGTAGCCGAATAAGTGATAAAAGACTGCTTTTTTGAACATTTTTAGGAAACTTAGAAATCGGTCAAATTTTTTCCAAGTCCTATCTGGATTAAAATTAGCGCAAAAGGTCTATTATATCATCAACAGTACGTTGTAGACGATTTTCGCAAGAGACAAAAAGTGTTTGAAATTCAATCCTGCATCCGAACTATTGATTAGAAATACAATTTTTCGACTTTTTTGGGAAACTTGAACATCTGGCAAATTTATTCCCTAAGTCCCTGTGGATTTAGCGCAAAAGGTCAATTATATCGTTAACAGTGCATTTTAGACGATTTTCTCAAAAGACAAAAAGTATTTGAATTGATTAACAAAAAGCTTAAAGTGAGACTTTTTGGAAAACTCAAAAAAATTTCAGTCTTAATTTGTGTAAAACATTTTCTTTATCTCGATAACGGTGAGTTGGAGACGATTTTTGAAGAAGATAGAAAGGGATTGGAATTCAATTCCACTTAGGAATTAGGCCTATTGGTCAGAAAGCCTAAATTGAGACATTTTTAGGGATTAAGTTACACAGGTGAGGGGGGAGGAGACACCTTCTGTAAAAAATGTTTGATTTTCACTTATAACATTTTCACTTAGTGTGTTGACTGGGTAGGTACTGTAGAAATTCCATACTGTACCAACCTTTCTAACGTTTATTTTAGTAAACATTTCTAAGTTGTTTTCATAACGTTTATCAGCAATATACATTCTAGATGTTTATTAAACGTTTATAGAGTGAACGTTCATTTTAGTAAAATTCCCTAACGTTTATTAAATGTTGTTTTCATAACGTTTATCGGATTTATACATTTCAAACATTTATCAATTTATTAAACGTTTTTTAAACTTTTTGTGCTGTGTGGGATGAACACTACAGGTTGATCTCCTCTCCCCTGTATTAGAGGAGATTTTGGAAGTGACAATGAGAAATAGACAATGTAAAGAAGACAATGTAAAATAGGCTACTCGAGGATTGTTCGACACTCACAATAGAAACAAAATTCAAGGGAATACGTAGCAAGCTATATTCAAGATCGATTCAAATCGGCTTTAACCAATACCTACTATTACTTCAGGCCCCACAACTGATCTCTAATAAACTATGACGTCATCACATGTAGATCATCGATGATCTACTGGCGGTAAGCAAGCGAAATAAGGGCGCTGATGCTTGTTATCACATCTGATATGTTAATCAACAAAATTGGAATTACAAATTCAATTTTCACGGTGTTCCATTTCAATGAATATGGTTTGTTTATCATTCTTCTAATATTTGTTTGTGAAAAGTAATAATGAATTTGGGGTTTTAAATCATTGGGATACTGCTGTGTACCTAATTGTTGCGGGAATTATAACAAGATTCCAAAAGTTTCCATACGGTTTTAAAGTTTAAAACGGTTTTTTTACTTTTTTGAAAGATGATACTTTGAAATGAAAATGGATACGAGCGATAAGAAGAAAGAGCTTCAATTCTACAAAACAACGGTTTACATGAAGTGTAGAAGAACAGTGTAAATAAAGTGTGAGTGGAAAATTTAATTAAAGTGTGAAAGAACAGTGTAAATAAAATGTGAAATAACAGTGTAATTAGAGTGTGGAAGAACAGTGTGAATAAAGTGTGTGGAAGAGCTTTTGAATTAATAAATTAAAAAGTAAATGCAACGTGTTGGAACTGCCCATAAAATCATAATATTAAAGGTTTTACCTAACTGAAAAACATCTCCTGATGGGTTTTTTTGTACTACAGATCAATTGTGATCAAGTTTGTGGGAGCCTCTTTCCTAAAAAAGAGTTAGGAAATTTGGTTTATCTTTGATTTACCTCTCCTTTGACTCTGATACAGGCTATTATTAAGTATTTTTGGTTGAGATGAATTTATCAATAGCTCTATCACTGAATTGAGTAGGACTATGTCTATCAATCTGAAAATATGGATAAATTATTGAATTTGTGGAATAAAGTGTTTTTATTTCAATAAAATTACAAGTGTATTTAATTTAAAATTTAGATAGTATTCCATCCAATAAATCGATACAGTAACAAAAGTTACATTGATAAGCTAGTAGAAACTACTACGATCTAGGAAGAATCAATCTATGTTATGACGTCATTAATTAGTTGTGGGGCCTGAAGTAATAGTAGGTATTGCTTTAACTGACAAGGGTTATTCAAGGCAGAGTCAAGACTTGTTTGACTCATGCAATAAAAGCTAAATTCGAAAGAATACCTTTCGAGCCATATTCAAGATCAATTCTAATCAAGACTGTTAGCTTTGACTAACAAGGGTAATTCAAGGCAAAGTCAAGACTTGTTTGACCCATGCAATAAAAGCTAAATTCGAACGAATACATAGCATGCCATATTAAATTTCGATTCCAACCAAGTTTGTTAGCCTTGAAAAACAAGGGTATGCTGCTTTCGATTCTAGTATGGAAATTCAAGGGGACTTAGAGTTGAATGTCAAGCAAGATTGTTTCCAGCTGGATTCAACTTCAGCCTTGATTGGCAAGTGAAGGCTGCTTCTAATTCAAGCCTTGAATCAAGCCTTACTGCTGACTGGGATGGTGGTCTTCAAGCATGAAAATCCCAATTGTTCCACTGAATATCAATCTATCATTGCTTTCTTCATAAAAATGAACTGTGACACTAATAAAACTGCGTGTTTGCGGGTCAGTCCAGATATCTGTTGTCAAGACACATTTCTTATCGGCCAATGTTTGTTTCATGGTAGCAGATATGACATCAAATTTGTCCAAAATCAGTCTTTTGATTGTAAACCGGCTGGGCATTTTGTATTGAGGTGCAATGGTTTTAATAGTTTATTGAAACTAGTGCGTTCAACAACTGACAGTGGCTGGTAGTCTTTACATATCATATAAACGATTACTTGAGTTATTTTGGCATTTATATTTTGGCAGATATTGGTTGGCAGGACTGATCTGCCCAGTTAGTTTGCTGTAATTACTTCTCCGTATTTATTTAGAATCTTAATTATTTAATTGAAAAATTGACAGAATTTAGTGATTTCAGACGGTTGTTATAGTGTTTATAAGTGAATAAATGCAGTAATTTACCTGATTGGTCGAACCTTATTTTCACTAAGTGTTTCGGATGATTTCTGTAGCCAAGAGGTTAGTTTTGCTGGACAAGTGCACTGTATTGAGAAACTGAGAATAGTTTTTACAAGTTCAGTACTGTATTTAAGTTGTTGTTATTGTCATCTTGAGACTCACTATCTGACTTTGTGATTAGTTAACATTGTGTTTCGGACTGTGTTCTTTGCGACTCAACGATCAGCTGCTTGTTGAATACCGGTATCTTTTGTTTACTCGTGCGGTCGCCTAGCAACTAACCCAATAACCTTTGCTTGTAACCAATCAACGATTGAGACAATTCAAAGTCTGCAGGCGGTTTTGTTTGAATCTCTGTGCTTTCCAATTGCTGTTTTTTATGAAGGTTATTCTTGTTTCACTGAACAATATACATGATAACAATATCATTGTTTATCAGCAATATCAACAAATCAATTCTTTTATAACAATTTACATATAAACATTTCAAGCTACGATTTTCATTTTCTGTTTTTCTATGAATAAATATGATAAAAACAACTACGAGCAAGGGCAACCCAGCGATTCTCGTTGACTCTTTCAAATATCGAAAAGCGGGGCCGGTGTCCACCGGAGATATTGTTTGGAGATGCTTAGCGAGAAATTGCTGTGCTAGTGTTAGGACGGATGCTGAAATTGTCATGCTTAAAAGTAGAACGGGAACGCATAATCACGAGAAAATAGACATGAATACACCGCCTGCCTCATCCAGAAATTTTAGCGTATCATATACTCATGATTCGTCTATAAGAAGTAAATCTCCTGAAAATTCTTTGAACAGTCTACCGGAAAATTTGATGCCATTCGTAGATATATCATCTAAATTTGATAGCGAGCTTTCTGAGTCTTTACATGAGGAGGTTTCTGCTTCAAACGACGGTGTAAGAGTGATAAAGTCAGCGGCTTTTGAACTGTCAGTGAAAGATTCTTCTTCTGAGTGCTGTCCTCATTTACTGCAGGAAATTCATGAACTTAAAGAGACTCTTGAAAAGCGTCTAATAGAGTGGGAAGCAGCGGTAGATCGTGCTGCTGACATGGAGACTAGGTTGAATGAGTTTTCAGTTGAATGTAGATGCAGAAAATCGCGAGTCGACGTATCATGCAATACAGTGAATAATTATGTAGCTGAGATAGATTTACCTAAAATTGTTTCTGTCAATGAAAATGTTTCAACCCTAAAAGAAAAAATTAAAAATCACAAGTTAGAAATTGAAGGTTTGAGTGATCAAATAAAGAAAATTATGACTACGATAGAAACTCTGGAAGCTGATAATCTCTGTCTACGGAACACAATAACGGAAAATGCTTCTGCGGCATCAAGACTAACTTGGTCCAACCCTAATGTCAAATCGACTTCGAATATGACATATGCTTCAGTAACTAAACAAAATAAAGTAATTAAAGGTAATACTGTAAGTTATTCACGTTATAGTGTTTATTTGTGGGCTGATAGTCAGGGTAGAAAAATGAGAGATTTAATATGGGAGAGACTGCCGGTTGGCTACTCATGTGAGGCTTACGTTGCGCCAGGAGCAACTTTCGAAATAATTTCGAATGAAATGCTTTCTTGTAGTAGACGTCATAATCTGGGTCTGAATGATTGGGTGTTTGTTATAGCGGGTACAAATAGTGTGTCGAACAATTTCAAAAAAAGCGATATTGAAGCTTACATTATAAAGTTGAGTTATTTAGCAAATGAATATGGAAATTGTAATTTGATATTGTCAACTGTTCCTTACAGGTATGATTTAAGTTTCAATTCAACTGAGAATGAAATGATTGATGCGCTAAATAGTGAAATTCGTTCCTTGTGTCATAGGAATAGCATTCATCTAATTGATATATGGTATCTTGAACCTTCCAACTACACAAAGCATGGTTTGCACCTGAATAAAAAAGGTAAACAGAGTGTGAGTAGAAAAATAGACTCTGCGTTAATTGGCGAGTATGACAGAGAGAAATTATACAGAAATAAGTTAGTAGTCCCTACCAGTATTGATCGTGCATTTAGTCCAGAAAAGCTTTCTTCTAGAAGAAAATCCATTGACAGTCAGAATGATATCATACAATCTTTTATAACAATTGATGAAACTTTAGGATCTGAATACGATTCTAATTATGTTGACAATCCTCCTGTTGAACCCTATATGCCAGTTGTTGTGGAGCATTTAAATTAAACTCTCATGACAAAGATGCTTCAAGCATATCTGCTGTAGATTTACAATTAAGGACTGATACCCATGTTAATATTGTTGAAAGAGGGCCTGATAATATTATGATTTCTAATTCTGTTTCTCACAATTTCTCATTGGTAACCAGGTATAATGATTATAGCAATGACAAGCTTAATTTATTGTTTTTTCTTGAATATACAAGGCCTATGTAATAAATTCGACTACTTGTCTCTTATTTGTACTAAATACAATATAAAAGTTCTTACTATAGCTGAGCATTGGATTAATAGTACTGATGTGGATTTTACATATCTGCCTGGTTTTAAAACTGCCTCTGTTTTTTGTAGAACAAACCGAGCACGGGGTGGGTCAGCTATTTTTGTTCTTGATCAACTGGAATTCAGGGCTCTTGATCATATTAGAGACATGTCAATCGAAATGGTATGCGAAGTTTCAGCAATTGAACTTGTCAGGGATAAAATAATAATTTTGTCAGTTTATAGACCCTACAATAGAAGTATAAGTTTTTTTAATGAATTCTTAACGTGTTTTTATAATGTATTAAGTGCTGTTTTTAAAAATGGTTACAGTTTGATCATATGTGGAGATTTTAATGTAAATATTTTAGGTCATGATTGCTTTAAAAATGATTTATTGAATTTGTTTGAGAGTTTTGGTTTGACTGTTACTATTAATGATATTACTAGACCTGGTCTTGATGGAGTTTCAAATGGATCATGTATTGATAATATTTTGACAGATATTCATAATAGTCTATGGTCAACTGAAATCATTCACTCTCTCTCTTTTCTGATCATGAAGGAATTCTGTTTAGACTCAACTTCATAAATAAGGATGTAAAAAGTACTGTAAATAACACTAAGTTTAGATTAATTAATAATGTAAATGTAGGAATTTTTCTAAGTTTTCTGAAATCCATAAATTGGTTGGAGGTGTACTCCGTAACAAATTATAATGATAGGTACAATAAATTTTTTGAAATATTCATGAGAGCTGTGAATGGTTCATTCCAATGGAAAACTTGTAAACCCAATAATTTCAAGCAAAAAAATGAATGGTATGATAGTAGGCTAAGAGCGTTGAAGGCTAAATGTGATGGGCTGTATCATTTATATAAAACCTTAAAAACACCTGAGTTACTCTCCTGCTATAAAGAAACAAAAAAGTCATATAGGATTGAAATAAAAAAGACAAGAATTTCCTATCACAGTAAAATTATAAGTAGCTCTGTTAATAAAAGTAAGGCTTTATGGAGAATTGTAAATAGTCTAACAAATAAGAAATGTAGTAATAGATCTTCAGTTGATGATGTAAGCTCGGAAGACTTTAATAATTTCTTTGTAGATTATATTACGCAGCTAAGCAATAATATTCCTGTCAGTATTGAAAGTACAGCTTATTATTACAGTAAGTTGGAAAAACCAGGAGTAATTTTTTCTTTCAAGCCAGTAACTGTTGAAAAAGTTTTTCATACAATTTTAAATCTAAGCAACAGTAAGTGTATGGATATTATGGTCTAAATGCTTCAATTTTGAAGATAGCTGCTGATAAAATAAGTGAGGTTCTGGCTTTTTTATTTAATGAATGCATTATTGCTGGTTGTATCTATCCTGAAAAGTTGAAAAATGTAAAAGTTTTGCCCATACATAAGAAGGGTTCCAGAAAGGAGAAAAGTAATTTCAGGCCAATTGCAATAGTACCTGTTTTCTCTAAAGTGTTTGAGACGTTGATTCATGAACAGATGTCATATTTCTTTGAGACCAACAATTTATTTTCTCATAAGCAATTTGGTTTCAGGGCGGGTAGAAGCACAAATGATCCTATTGTTAATGTTGTAAGTGGGGTTATTAGCAACATGGAGGCAGGTGATTCTGTAGGTCTAAGGTCATACGATTTTTCAAGAGCGTTTGACACTATTCAACACGATATTTTGGTGGATAAACTAATTTTCTATGGCTTTACACCAGGTGCAGTCAAACTTATATTATCATATTTGAGTGACAGGAATCAGTTTGTCTTTAAAGATGGGGTTCTGTCAAATGGCAGATTATTGGAGTTTGGCGTTCCTCAGGGCTCTATATTGGGCCCCATTCTCTTCAATATTTATATAAATGATTTACCAATTAATATTGATAGGAACTGTCTGGACGGTTACCTATTTGCTGATGATTAGGTTTGAAAATAAATTGTCCATCCAAAGATGATCTTGAAAGAGAACGGAATCACAGTTATTGTATTCTAAAGGACTGGTGTGCAGCTAATAATCTGTCTCTTAATAATAATAAAACCTCTGATATAATTTTTAATTTTAGAAAGGAGAAGGACACGACGCCTATCAAGTTTCTTGGTGTTATGGTTGATTCTTGTCTATCATGGGAGGCACACATTGATTTCTTGTCTAGTAAACTTTCTAAAGGCCTTTATATGCTTCGTAGACTATCTGTAACGGTTGATAGGCCTGTGCTGATTAATATATATATTACGCACACATACAAAGTCTCCTATCTTACGGAATAATGCTTTGGGCTAATAGTGTAAGAGCTAATTCAATCTTTGTCCTTCAAAAAAAAGCTATTAGGATCATTTGTAATTTGCCTCTCAATGCTCATTGTAAACCGCATTTTATTGAACTAGGCTTACTGACATTGCCATCACTGTATGTTTTTAATATTCTTTGTTATGTACAAAAAAATTTGGAAAAATATGACTCAAATAATAATCACCATAACTTAAATACACGAAATAGACATAGACTTAGAATTCCTCAATACAGCCATACCAAATCGCAGAGAAACTGGCATTTCATGTCAATAAAGCTATACAACTCCACACCTGACAAGTTTAAGTTACTCACATATGCACAATTTAAAAATAAAATAAAATATGTGTTGATTAATGAATGTTTGTATACTGTGAATGATTTCTTTTTGATTAACTGGGTGCAGTTTCTGTAGTAATAGTGATATATGAATTTATGTATTAAATTTTTATGTATGAATTTTGATTTCAAAATGTAATCTGACAAAGTCAATGTATTTCTTGTGAATATTGAATGACCAATAAATTCTATTCTATTCTATTCTATTCTATTCATATTACCGCCTTCCTTGAAAGATTCTACTTTTTGAAATGCATTGGATATTGTGGCTTGATAGCTTTTACAGGAATATAAAGAGTGAGTAGCTGTAGTTGTAGCCTTCTGTTTCTTAGAATCAATATTAGAGCAAGATGGTTTTGATGATATTACAGGCAATGTCATAGAATCCGAGAGAGGTAAGGTAGAAGAAGTCGAAGTCAATGTAGATGAACAACTACTTATGGCAGTAGAAGGTTTGTTAGATTCACTAGGTACTTGTTTTTGAAGATTTTTCCAACTGATCATATATTTTTGTATGCATGCTTTGTAGGTGACATTTTAAATTGGAAGTGTTACCTTTTGTTTTTATCACTTTACTACAGTAACGGCAAGTTCCTGTTTGGTCACTATTTTTCACAAAATGTTTCCACACTACTTTTAGGTGACATTTTTACACTAAGAACAACAATCAACTTAGATCTACTATTACACTTAAACTGTAAACTAAAACAAAATGTAAACTAAACAAAATGTTTCCACACTACTTTTAGGTGACATTTTTACACTAAGAACAACAATCAACTTAGACCTACTATTACACTTAAACTGTAAACTATAACACACTAAGGTCACTAATTATTGATTAAAAAGGTTTTTAATAAACATGGAACAAAATACTGAGAATTATGACACATAAGTTAGGTATGTCGCATACATGCATCATGCATTGCATACAGCAAATCCCTACAGAAAAATCAAGTGCTACTTGGAAAACAGAAGACAAGTGGTCTCACTGGAAGGAGCCTTATCAAGTATTAGAAATATGAAGCATGGTGTGCCACAAGGCTCTGTATTGGGCCCCCTGCTCTTCATACTCCTCATGAATGACTTCCCAGACAGCCAGGGGTCCATCCTCTTTGCGGACGACACCACACTGATAGCTAGAGGACGAACAACAGAGGAGGCAGCAGAAAGGTCAGTGGAACAACTAAATGCAGCAAAGTCCTGGTTTACTGCAAACAGGATGAAGTTAAATGAGGAGAAAACTAACCTTCTGGTATGTTCCCTCAAGAGGACTGCAGTGGAGTCTGATCCTGTGAAGCTGCTGGGTTTTTGGGTTGACAACAAGTTGAGGTGGAGTCAACATGTGGCTGAGGTCTGCAAAAGACTTTCCAGGGTTATTTTCCTTATAAGAAAACTGAGACACATTGTCTCCAGGGATTACCTGGTCTCAGCTTATCACTCCCTTTTTCATAGTCACATCTTGTATGGAATCCTCCTGTGGGGACACGCACCTTATTGCCATGATGTGCTGCTCCTGCAGAAGAAAGCAATCAGGGCCATTACTTTTGCGGACTACAGGGAGCATTGCAGGCCACTCTTCAAGGAACTGAAGATACTCACCATCCACAGCCAATACATCCTGTCCTCCTTGATGTATGTCAGAGACAACCTGCAGCAGCTGTCAACAAGAAATCAGATACACAGCTACAATACACGCCATGCAACTGACCTGGATGTTCCCCGATGTCGGTTGGCTGCTACTCAGAGAGGCTTCCCATCAAGCCCTTGGGCTTCTACAATGGACTCCCAACTGAAGTAAAAAGTGCATCACGTGCAAGATTCAGCGCTCTCGTCAGGCAAAAGTTGATTGATAGAGCAATTTACTTGTTGGCAGAATTAGCTAATGAGCCTTTATTTTAAGGACACAGTCTGTCTGGTAAACCCGGTCAAGGACGACAACAACAAGTATCAAGTAAGTAAGTAAAACATGAAAACATCGATGGCCAATAAACATTGACCTATTGCCATCGATGGTGGAAACATCGACCATCAAACTGAAAACATTGATGTTTTGAAAACATCAGCCATCAATGCTCATCCCTAGACTCAAGGACAAGGATGCTCTGCGACCAATCGTCTCACAAGGACTGCTGACTAAAGGATGCTTGGCGGGCGACCGGATTACGCGAGTGCCGACTGAGCGACCGACACGTACCAGGAACAAAAGAAGATACATGGCATACACGCACGAACGCGAAGACGCGAACATGAACACGACGACAAAATAATGAAAACACGAAATCAAAAACGAATTATACGATAATGAGTTAACATATTTGAAGATAATATAGTCACTATTCAACATACAGTTGACACAGTCATACAAGAATGATATTATTGCAAGATTGATATTATTGTCACACATGATTAATATTGTTGTCACACACGATTGATATTGTTGATATGATATTGATATTGTAACAAGATTGATAATGTTATAATGTTACAGTACATAGTCATGAAGCTTATCAAGTTCACAAATTCACAAATCACACAAGATGAAGTTTATTACACATAAGTTCACAAATTCACAAATCCGGTTGGAGTAACCAAGCTTATGGATGATTGGTGTAGAATAAAATGACACATGACACAAACATTTCACTGTTACAAAAATGGACTGTATTATGCAAGAAGATCAATGAAACAAAAGATCTCAATATTACAAGTGTTTTGCACTTTCACTCATTATGCAAGAAGATCAATGAAAAACAAAAGATCTTAATATTACAAGTGTTTCACACTTTCATTCAAAAATAGTCAAATTGTCTGTACTTTCATAGTTCACAACTCATCACCAAGTCACCAACCCCAGTTCATAGGCAGCATGGCCAGATGGGTTTACACAGGAAGCTCTTAACAGAGCCCTCACAAAATGATACAAAACGGCGGTAACAGGTTTTAAAAGTAGCAAAACCAATGGACGCTCGCTAATATCTAAAGCAGGTTACTCATTACCCAGTAGACCGGGCAGGTGTACCTGTCCAGTCTGTAAGCCTAGCCGCATATTGAGCCGCAACTAGCGCTCGTGGCGCTAAAATGTGGCGCTTGTTGTGATAAAAATCACAAATTAACACTTAACATAAATAAAAATCTGGTGTGGCGCAATCACACAACTTTCCTTGCCGTTATGAGAATTGATCACCTGACGCTAGTGTTCACGCGCATCTCAAGTCTACTTATAAACAAAGATCTGAGCCAGCTGGTGACATTTCAAGTGTGTTGTCCTTAGTGTGAGAGATGTATGTTGATGGAAGTAAAGGTATGATAGATTGTATGAATGGTAAACCACCACCATTGAGCTTATTGTAGACAAGTTCAATAATGCCGGTCCGAAGTCCGATTGAAACCCCTTTCACATTAACAAACAATCTGTGAGGTTTTCTCACAATTATTGAATCATATTTCAAATTCATTACCACGTTTTTCATGGATTTTAATTTATTTTATGATTCAATGAGAAAACTAGAATCATGGTTAGCTAATGTGTAAAGAGGCATAAAAGCGTGATGGCCATTCACACACAGTATAAAAATAAGATTGTATTTTCTTAAATTGTATGTATTTAGGGCTAGGTACTTATTTTTATTCATAAAATCTAAAAAGTAGATTTTTCTATCTTGCATTTCCATTGTAGGTTTGGCAATGGGATTACTACTTTCAGGATATTTTGCAAATTTATACATTAATGAACTCGAAAGATCTAAAATAATTGATAATATTAACCCACTAAAACAAAATGTTATTATATTAGTACAGATATGTAAACGATATAATAATGTCTTTATGAAGATTGTGTGAAACATTGAAACTAGTAGTTGTAGTTTGTGTTTTTAATCTATTATTTTATGTTAAAAACTTTTCAAAGAAAGGGTAACTTACTATAATGTCATTTTATAAAATGAGCTTTTATATTTGGTTTTGAATAAACAAGATATACTTACTAATGTAATCATTGATAAAGTGAGTTTCATTTCAAAATGAATATTGCATATTGACTAGCCTTCGTATGCACTGCTGTACTTGATTCACAGTAACATTTTGCATTGCGCTGCGCACTTGGTGTAGATAAGGCTTACGATGTACAGTAGATACAAAGGGCAACCTCATCCAATAATATATATTATCAAAATTTCAATTCAAATACATTCTATTATTATTATTATGGAAGTTGGCACGACTGCCTTGAATAGAATAGTTCAACTGCACTTAGCTCTTGTAAAATTGTTAAAATTAGAAGTTATTTATTTTTTTAGAGGTGTTAAATTCACTTTTACTATTAACTAAACATACGTGTTTATGAGTTCTTACCAGTAAAGTGTGTGAGCTGTAAGTATTCGCGTAATAATTCGTATCGTAATTCTTGAAACACTGTGCTAGGTTAACCCATTGTGATTTGATTGTTTGTTCTTGTCAATCATCATCTGCTGTGCTTTGTTTATCGGGACAAAACAACTGTTTACCGGTCCGCTTTTTGATTGACATATCAATTGACTAGCCGAATTACGGAACTGACAATAACAAGAATCTTATCTTGTTTGTTATTTGATACTCTGACCTTTCATAGCCGACCGGCGTGAGCAACAGTAGCGTCCTCTTGTCTCCATGACAACGCACAGGCGCTCTTATCAGCTAGCCAACTCTCGCTGTCAATTGGTCTACTGAGAGGCGGGAATTTTTTGAATCCTACCTATTCCTTCCACAACAATATTCAGGAGCTTCCTTCATCCGCCTTGATAGCTCTCTCGGCAAATATCCTCTGTATTCCTTTCTGTATTATCCTACATGCCATACTCCTTACCCCTCCCATAAAAAAATGACGACACGCAGTAAACGCATGAACTTGATTCGAGGTGTTCAATCTGATCTTGATAATTTGAATGATGACTTATTTAATGAAACTGTAATAGACTTGGCAGTAAGAATTAGAGGAACTCTCTCAGTTTTGGCAGATAAATATTCCAGTGAGGCTATAATCGACTTGATCCCAGATTTAGTCGGAGTTCTAAGTAAGCTGGACGACTCTTTATCTGATATCACCCGATTGAATAACAACTTAGAGGTTATGTCGGAAGAAAATAAACAGTTATCAAGACAAGTGGAGGTTGAAAGATACAGGAGGATGGAATGTGTCGAGGATTCTTTAAGCAATGAAGAGAGAGCAGAAGCGGAATTGAATTCTCTCAAATCGCATATAGAGTGTCTGGAAGCCACCAAGGCAGATTTGATCAACGAGTTGAAAACTAAAAATGCGATAATAGAATTGATACAAACTGAGGATAATTTACCATTGCATAGTGAGAATATTGATTCAGACGTAGAACAATACACAGTTGAAGGTAAAGATTTTACTAAGCCTAGGATCACAGCTAAGCCTAGAAAAATGCTAAGGGATATAAAGTCGGTTGAGGATGAGAATAGATTTTCTGTTTTATCCTCGAATGAATCGTTCCTTCGAAACCTCATAGACAGCAAGTGGTGGCGCAGGTTCACAGGCCAGCATCACAAATTGAATGTGATCGAATGAGCTTTCCTCCAAGTAATAAACCAAGGCGAGTTTATAAGTCTATGTCGGGGATGAAAAAGCGAAATAAAATAGTAATATTATCTGATAGTCAGGGCAGATACTTTTCCAGATATGTTCAAGCACTTACTGATAATTATGACTGCTTTGTGCACACACAGTCCAGCGCTAAACTAAAGCAGGTGATTGAGGGAGGAAAGTGTTTTATAAAAAATATGACTGAGGAAGACTACGTGGTCATTTTGGCAGGAAGCAACGACATGCATGTGCATGAGCCCGGTCAGCTGACCATAATGCAAGGCCTAGACGCTCTGTTTTCTCTACCCAATCGGACAAATGTGATTCTACACACGATTCCATTTCGTTTTGACAACACTGCCCTCAACGATGACATACACTTTGCCAATTCACTTATCAGAAATATATTGGAAAAGTATAAGGGAAAACTAAATATCACCCTCAAAGACACAAGTCAATATTTGAAACGCAGGTGCTTTACACGACATGGTCTTCATTATAGCACAATGGGAAAAAAGATAATTTGCGAGGAAATTTTCAAAACTATTGGAAACTCAAGGATTTTATATGAAGCTGCTCAGAGTAGGAGTTTGGTCTGTTCGACAGAAATTGAATCTGTCCAGGACAGTCACAGTCTTGCGGTGCGTTCTGAGGCAGTTACTGATGATGACTCCATCGTGGAATTTCGGGGGTTCTCACCCACTTGCCAGGAGTTACAAGGTTTCTCATTTACTCCAAGGGATTCAACAACTGACAGCGGTGAACATCCTTTTGCAGTACTAAGTGAAGCTGGTAACGTGAGTGACTCTTAAATTGTGAACTTTACAACTGCTCAATCACATTACGATGGTATTTTTTTAGACAACTCTCTATAACTGATCAACACGATCAAAACAATTTAGAGCTTAGAATGTGTTTACAGTCTAAAAGGTGTTCAGGGTGTGTTTGCATGTGTTTTGACAACTGTAATAAGAATTATTCATTTAAGCAGCATACTAAACAGAATACTAAATCTGTTCAAAATGTGACTCTTGTTGACACGTCAACGTTTTTATGTACTGATATAGGGGATACAACACCTAGCAGTAAAACAGTTACAGGGGCAATTATAAAAGGAAAAAGTTTTAAATGCGATTCAGCTAGCGGTAATATAAATATTCTCCACCAGAATGTACAGAGTCTATCTAATAAAATAGGTTTAATTGAACAAATCATTGTGGATAAGAAACTAGATATTTTATGTCTTACTGAGCATTGGATGACTGAGGTTGAACTGGAAGTAAATTCTAATCTAAAAGAACTTCAATTAGTTACTGGTTACTGCCGCACAACACGAATGCATGGTGGGGTAGCCATTTATTCAAAATATAGACCTTCACAGTATAGATTATTAAAATATATAAATAACATTTCTGTAGAGCTGGACTGCGAATTAGCAGGTGTAGAATTCTCAAATATTGATACTATGGTCATTACTGTATATCGTAGTCCTCAAGGTACTTTTGAAATGTTTTGTAAAATAATGGAATTAGCTCTTAGTTACTTGAATAAGAGAAACCGAAAGTCAATAGTTTGTGGGGACTTCAACTTACGTTTCAATGCAAATGACAAACAGGCAGATCACTTTGTTAATTTGTGTAGTATGTATGGCTTTGAAATGAGGGTTTATGAGCCGACTAGGGGGGCCAATTGTCTTGATAATGTTTTCTCATCCAGCTTCCAAGACAGTTTGAGTGTAGAAATAAGCAACTGCCATGTCAGCGACCACTTAGGACAGCTTATCTCAGTAAAATTCAATAAATCTCAAAAAAGCTTGTTGTCCTCGAGTAAGATTTATAGAAAAGTCACTAAAATAAATGAAAGTAATATTAATGTATTTAGATGCCACCTGTTAAAGGAAGGTTGGTCAGTTTCTATTTATGATAGTGATGTTGATACGAGCTTTGATGTATTTTTGAATACAGTTATATATTATTATGATCTGAGTTTCAACATGATCAAAAAAATTAATTCTAACTCAAGAACCGCTAGGCATTCTTATAATAAAATCAATTATTGGTTCACTCCGGAGCTGAAAGAGCAGAAAAATAGGTTGGACTTTCTGTATTTTCTTTCTAAAACACACTTAGATTATAGATATATGTATATTAGAGAAAAAAGTTCCTATAGACTAATGATAAGAGAAGCAAAGAAAGTAGCAAACAGAAATATTATAGAAAATTCTGAAAATAAGTCAAAAATGTTGTGGAACATTGTAAATAAAAGTAAAACAAAAAGAGAGGAGTTACCGCAAATAAATATATCTCCTGATAATTTTAATAGCTTTTTTGTAAATACAGCTGAAGAAATTAAGAAAAAACTTGTTAAAAACTATAGAGTAACATCGGCTGAACTATTAGAAAAGAAAAATATTCCTGAAAATATTAAGAAGTTCCGATTCAAACCTGTAACAGAAAATTGTATCTTGGAAGTTGTAAAACATATGTCTACAAAGAATAGTAAGGACCACTATGGACTGTCCAATGCTCTAATAAAGAATATTATCAATTGTATTCTAACCCCGTTCACATGCCTTGTAAATAAAGTCATTGCGGAAGGGAAATTTCCCACCTCACTCAAAATCACTAAAGTAATACCGGTTTTCAAGAAGGGTAAACATGAAGATATTACAAACTTCAGGCCCATTGCTATAGTTCCTATTTTTTCGAAAATAATAGAAATTCTGCTTGGAAAGCAATTTTGCAAATTTTTGGAGGAGAATGACTTGCTCTGTAAGACTCAGTTCGGTTTCCGAAAAGGCCTATCAACCACCCATGCTCTGATTAAATTGGTGGAGGAAATTCTGGACTGTTTTGAGGAGAAATGTTCTGCTGCTGTATCATTCTGCGACCTCAGTAGAGCTTTTGAATGTGTTTCACATGACATCCTGTTAGCAAAATTGAAGCACTTACAGATTGAAGGATTAGCACTGGATTTATTCTCCAGCTATTTGCAGGGCAGAACTCAATATGTATGTGTGGATGGTAAAAGCTCGGGTACTTTGTCTGTTAAGTGTGGAGTACCTCAGGGCTCGGTCCTGGGTCCTTTGCTCTTTCTTATTATGATTGATGATTTGAGCATCAATGTCCCATCGAAAATAGTCTTATATGCAGATGACACCACAGTTCTCAATAGGCATTCAGATGACACTCAGGCTGTGGCACTTTCTGAATCTAATTTGAAGGTAGTTCAAACGTGGTTGAATGCGAATGAGCTGCTTCTCAATGCAGATAAAACAACAACAATCACGTTTGGGCTTAAAAGTAGATCTGCTTCCAATAGCACAAATAATAAGGCTCAGAAATTTTTGGGAATCATTGTAGACCCTACTCTAACTTGGACCCATCACATTGCCAGTCTGAAAAATAAGTTGAGCAGCAGTGTATTTGCCCTCAAACGTCTTTGTGGTGAGCTGGACCAGGATGGCATTCGTCAGGCCTATTTTGGCATTTTTCAGTCGCATATCCAATATGGCCTAATAGTCTGGGGTTGTGCAGCACAAGCGCATGATATCTTTTTGTTGCAGAAAAAGGCTGTCAGAGTCATTGCCAAAGCTCCACTAATGCCGCAATCAAAATTATGAATAGACTGCCCTTTGAAATAAGACAACTTAATTACAAAAGGTTTAGAAATGTGCTAGAAAAATTTCTCTTAGATAATCCCTTCTACTCCGTCAAAGAATATATGGAGAAAAAATTATATCCAAGGGATTTTGAAATGAATTAAAAATAATGTATATTTTTGAATGATGTGTATTGTTGTATATTATGAACTGTATGTAATGTATATTTGAATTTCAATCCAATGTACTACTGTGACTGTTTATTGTGGTGGTTTATTGCCCGTTTTTATTGTGCTGTATTGTATTGTGTTGACTGGCCTATATGTCAAATTGTGATGTACTATTGAGGCTAATAAAGATATTCTATTCTATTCTATTCTATTCTATTCTATATATCACACATGTAAACTTTAAAGTGGAAATATTTTTAAAACTCATGTTAGTGACGACCGTTTTGTTGTGTGCTGCATCATCAAATTAAATTATGTTCAAACAGTAGACTATCAAAATTTGAGGGTTGTGGTGGGGGAATTGAACTCAGCCATATTAATGAGTTTTAAAAATTCGTTATTTATCTTGTGATAAATTCAACAAGTAAAAATAATGGATATCCAATAAAGAAAAAAAAATAATTGCTTAAAATAGAAACAAACAAATACGGATAAAATTGTGAACTGTATGAATCATAAAATAATCAAGAATTATTTGAATCCTACAAGGATTGAAAGAAAAATCTGATGAAATTATTGGTATTCAACCAGTCCCATCAACACTAAAAGCAGCGTTCAATTTTTTCTACTTCATTTTAATTCAATCAAGTGTTTCAAAAAAACACTGAAAATATTATTGCGTGCTGTAACAAAATATGTGGCAAACCTAACACTATTTATAGCATTTTTGTCTCTTTTAAAATTTTATTATTTAAAAAATGTTTTAAACTTCGTTGTGAAACTAGTAGCACAGAATACAATACATTATAGGAGTTTTCTCTGCTAGTAGGTAATTTGATAGAAATTTTTATAAAAATCTCTGATGGTGTTGAAAAAAGGCATGTGAATGACTATTGCCAATATAGCCTAAGCCTAGGTAATAACACCAAATCCATGAAATTTATGTTAGTTTGGTTCACTTCAGGGGTAGCCGTCTAGTTGTCACCCCGACTACTTGACACCTGGTCATTTTGGCCATAGGCGACTACTTGTACCCTCGTAAAAATATGCCATTGCCGTCATGTTGTCCCCCCGACTACTTGACACCTACTGGACCAAAGGTGCCAACTAGTCATGACCGTAAACGATAACTTGACACCTCTCACCCTCGCGTTATGGTGTCCCCTCGACTAGTTGACACCTCCTTAGAAAGGAGACAAGTAGATGGGGATGGCTCACGTCTACATGACACCTTGCACGCTGGCGTCTAGTTGTCACCCCGACTACTTGTCACCTACAGAGCACCAGTTGGCACGACTTACACCCCCGCGGCGTAGGGAGGAGGGTTCAAGCAATTTTTATTACTGGTTATGATGTAGAATTGAATTCCAAGCACTTTTGGTTCAGTAACATTTTCCCGTCAAACGCACGGTTCGGGAGATATTCGCCGTCTTTGCTATTTGTAGGATAATTTTTTTGGAGTTGGTTAAAAACAGAATAATAAGCCCTTTCGATGACCCGTCAGACGCACCGTTTACGAGTAAATTGAGCCTAATGCTAGGACAGTCAAATTTTCATTCATCAATGAATGATATGGGAGAAGAAGCTATCAGTCTGGTTATCAACTGACGAGGTATTACATGAAGTCGGGTAATTAATATGAGGATAAATAATTATTTATACACACTTGCGCTCAGATTGCAATCAGACCATAAGTTTAATAATTTTATTCATGGAGGCAACAGGTAAAAACCCATTTTGCCTCCTTCACACATTACAATCATACATTATACAATCCAAAAATGTATTTTAAGAATTAAGTATGAAGAAATGTTAAAAAACAAGAAATGTAATGTAAGTGAAATAATAAGAAATAGAAATTAAATGAATCAAAAATACTAACAAAAGTATGTCAAATGAATGAGAATGAAATTAAATATAAGATTTTAACAATTTTAGAAAACTTTAAATCAATTATCAATAAACTACAATAAATTAATCAATAGGCCTGAAAAATAATTATTCAATTAATCAATAATTATCAATAAATCACAACAAATAAATCAATATTTATAATGAGAAAATTGCAAAGGTAATTAATTAAACCCTGAACTTTAAAACTTAATAAAAGTCTGTTGATTCAAGTTTAGCCTACAATGAAAAGAAAAATAGAATGTCTGTGAATCACTACCACATAAAATTAATGAAAGAAAGAAATGCAAATCACGAAATGACAAATCACATAATATTATCGACTAGATCGCACGCCATCCTACGGAATTTGTACGGGGAGAACCAAAAGATATCCAAGCGCTGAGAACAACTATTGGAAATTCTCTGTGCTCCGAGAAGAAGGCCAATGAGAATCTTCAAGTTGTGTCTGTGTCTTCTACACTCACAGACACTGTTCAAATAAATTTTATGAGTATGATTATTAAGAAGAGTAGCGTTTAAAGATGTTTCATTGACCGAGTGAGGTCTAAGATTCAAGTCGACGGTTTGGCATTTCTCTTAATGTTTATATGTTGCGCATTTACGGCGAAACGCGGTAATAGATCTTCATGAAATTTGACAGGTATGTTCCTTTTTAAATTGCGCGTCGACGTATATACAAGGTTTTTGGGAATTTCGCATCTCAAGGATAATATAAAAGGAAAAAGGAGCCTCCTTCCCACGCCAATATTAGAATAAAAATCAGACTATAGAATTATTCATCATAAATCAGCTGACAAGAGATTACACAGATGTGTGGAGAAGCCAGTCTATTACTGTATTTGTTTAAGGTCTATAGTTTCAATCAAAGACCTTAAAGAGCTATGCATCTTTAAGCTGGGTTTACACCAAAGTTATTAACAAAATGTTAATAACTCAATCCTTATAGATTCTATTAGATTTAACGGAAGTTGACAAACACACATCTTCATCATGTGTATGATAAGTTATGTTCAATCTAATATAATCTATAAGGATTGAGTTATTAACATTTTGTTAATAACTTTGGTCTAATCGCAGCTTTAAGGTCTTTATTGGTTTCAATATTTTGTTTCGCAGTCATGGTATTATTATGCGTGCCCATTAGTATCAATATTCTCACATTAAAAAAACTAATCCAATAGGTGATTAAAAAAACAAATGAACTAAATAATGCTGGAGAAATTATAATATTTTTGATTGTAAAAAATCAATTTTCATCAGATAGAAAGATTATCACGGAACTGGATGAATTATATGATATGGAATACAAATTCAAACGTGAACTGAGTTTTTTTAAAATTTAAAACAGGTGACATCAGGTACTTAGGTACTTGTGGATGAGAATACTGCGTGAGGTCTACTGTTCACAGAACTACTAGTATAAAAATTAAACCGGTTTAAAGTTTATTGATTACTCAAGATGACAAATAACTTGTCACTAATGCTAGACAAATATTTTGAGGCTCTTTCAACATCCAGTCTGTTTCTATACTTATTCTTGATTGCACCATATGGTTGCATAACCATGAAGAGCCAGCCGGAATGGTGATTTCTTGTGGAGTGGAGTCGAGGGGATAGGTTGTCGTGACCGTAGACGACTACTTGTACCCACGTAAAATGATAATTTTATGATGTAGTGTTCATTCTTGGTACTATTAAATTCGTGTTTCTCTGCCTTGTTTGATGGTTATGATCTGCCAGTCTTATGTGTTCGTTGTTTCTCCTCATTCGCGTGATGATCTCCTGGATGTAGAGTTGTCTTACACTCATTACTTTACTGTCCTTGAAAAGAATGTTCGTGGGGAATTGATTCTCCTTAAAGCCTATTATTTCCAGTATTCGTTTTTGTAGTTTATAGAGAGGTTCAACATGTATAAAATTCGTAGCTCCCCAGATAATTATGACGTATCTTAAAATTGATTGCACTAAAGAAAAAAAATTGCATGGTTGCCTGTAAAGTCGGTATATGGGTGAAAGTTTTACGTGACTACGACTTTGAGTGGTAAAATAATTTTAATGTGAATATTCATTCGTATAGTGGGAACAAGGATGAAATAATAGTAACAATTTAAAACATTTATTTATACAAAGAATTATATTTAAAACATTAATTTATACAAAGAATCTCGCACTGAACCACAACATTGTGATTACTACAACATAACCTATTCACTTATGCATGATTATGTGATTATGCATTGTGATTACTACAACATAGCCTATACACTTATTCACCTAAGCAGGCGCAGTCGCAGAAGATTGCTTGTGGCGCCTGCGCAGGTTGACTGCTCCGTTTCACTCTCTCTCCAGGTGAATGCCTTTGGGTTGCTCGCCACTGCTCCTATTCGTGCTCTTTCCAGACGACCGTGAACCGAAACGAAGGCTCTCACTCGCTCTCATTGTGAGCCCATAACGTGGGAACCTAACGCAGTTTCTTGAAGTGTCACCCGGCAAACCAATTTATAAGACGTTGTCACGTCAATAAACAGTTTTAATGTCTCATAGTTGAGGATTTTATGGAGTTGATAGAATTTGTAGAGAAGCTTCCTGATCCGGGTAATTGATAGATTAATGTGCTTGTCCCATTTGAATTTGTTGTCCACTATTGTTCCTAAATATTTTATTTCATTGACTTGTGTTGAATTGAAGGGCAATCACATGGGTTGTTGGTGCTTCCACAGTGATGCAGGATTATTGAAGAATCCGGTGGTCTCATCCGATATGTCAGAGAAAAGGCTAAAAATTTCGTTTTTGTTGCATTTACTGTGTAAGCAAATTTTCTCTCATCCATTTATCGACTTTCATCAATTCTTCCTGTGCCAGATTAAAAACTTCCTCCCAGGTGTTTCCTTAAAATAGTATACACGTATCATCAGCAAAAGCTATTACTCTTCCTCTTATCTTAATTGAACATAGCTCATTTGCATATGGCAGAATTGGCCCAAGAACTGTTCCTTGGGGAATCCCAAACTTCATCGTTTCCTCTGAACTGAGATGTTCTTCAATCTTGACTTTCTGACGCCGGTCACAGAGGTATGATCTAAACCATTCTAGAGGAACTCCTCTAATTCCCATGGCTTCCAATTTATTCAGCAGCAAACTGTGATTAACAGTGTCAAAAGCTTTTGCTAGGTACAGGAACACTGCTGCACATTTTTTGTTATTTTCTAGCTTATATGTGACAAAATTTGACAATTCTAATACCGCATCTTCTGTACTCCTCCCCTCACGAAAGCCAAATTGATTCCTAGATACCTAGTAAGTTGTTTTTTTTCCATGTAATTCACAAAACGTTTCTTTACCAGTTTTTCCAAAATCTTAGAAATATTGTTTTGTCGCCTCCTTTATGTAATGATCTAGCACATGTCTCTTTCATAGCTTTTGGAAAAACTCCTTTTGACAGACTTAAATTGAATATGTGAATTAATGGTTTTACAATTACATTTTTTATCTACTTCAATGTTCTATCATTGATTCCATCAAGTCCTGGAGCACTGTCATTTTGCAAACTACTAATAGCTTCAAGAAGCTCATCTTCAGTTACTGGGTGAAAGTAGATGGAGTGTAGAGTTCTTGTAACAGGTTTATATTGGGATATGACTTAGTCTATTGGTTTTCTCAAAGAATCTATTATTGTCTCTGCCATTTCTTCACCTACATTTGTGAAAAAGTTATTCATGTGGTTGAGCACAGTTTCTGGATTTTCCTTTAGATTGAAAATCCTATCATCTATTTTAATAGCATTCAATTTCATTTTTGTTTTTGATTTAGAGTCAGTAGCATCTTTGATTACTTTCCACATTTTTTATGATCCTTTCCAGCTTCATACAATTTCTCTCTATAGTATTGGTCCTTTGTTTCATGAATTAAAGCTGTGAGTGTATTCCTATACTGACGATAGAAGTTGGTTAATTTAATGTTGTTTGGGTCTTCCTTTCTTCTTTTGTTGAGTAGATTTCTGGTTCTTATTGCTGCTACTATACCTCTGGTGATCCATGGTTTGATGGGTTTGTACTTCTTCTGCCGCCGATGCTGCTTTATATTATTTTGTATATGTTGTCTCAAAGTTGATAAGAAGGTGTCATACGATGTATCTGGTTTATTATCTTCTAAAACATGAATACACTCCTCATTCAGTAGTTCATTCTTCAAGCTATTATAATGTCTATTTCCTCGTTTATTTCATGTGTTCCAGTTCCATTTGCACTATTTCTCGAATTATGTTGCACTCCTAGAATTGTGGTGAAGTGGTCGGTTATTGTTGATTCATAAATGATTGGAAAAAGATTATCTCCTGGAGTTGGTAGCAATGTGATCTATGCAAGAAGCAGTTTCTGTTGTAGTTCTGGTTGCTCGCTTAATGCAGAGTCTGAGCCCATGCTCGCTTAGAAGATCGCAGTTGTCATTCAATTGATGATGTGGACGAATTTGAAGGGTGTTCATATTCATGTCTCCTGCACATATGACTTGTTGCCCTCTTAATTCATTCAGGATCGATTCTAAGTCACTCAGGAAATCTGAAATATCATTGAAGGACGGTGATCTGTATATTGCAAGGATGTTCCATTTTTTGTCTGCTGCATCCAACCTAATATGTAGGAAATTTGCCTGGTTAATCCATAGCTCAGCACATTGTACATTTATACTATCTTTAACATAAACAACTACACCATCATTTTGTAATGGGTTGTTTACGGTGGAAAATACATCATATCCTCGAATGGACTGGAGTACAAATTCAGTCCTAATCCAGCATTCGGTTAGAATAATAACATCAGAAGAAAAATTAATATCGCACAATTGAATCATCAGCTCATTGAAATTTCTTCTGATACTCCTTATATTGAGACAGAAGATGCTCAAATCACAAGAACTCAATGCTGCACAAAGTTGTTGACTGTTCTTGATCACTTCATCATTTATTTCTTAAAAATAATCAAGATCCTCGAAGCTGAGCAAATTTGATAAGTTGTTGTTACTCATTATATTATTTAAACTCTCATTAATCCTTTCCATGTTTCTTTCATTCCAGCTTAAGAGAAACTCTCCACTAACATCCTTTAGTTTTCGAATTAGGGTCAGCACTAAATCTTCTTGCCCTGTTGTGATATATCTGAAGGTTTGTGTGTGTCTGCTCATTGCTACTAATACATGTTGTGTGCTGTTATATATTACAAGTTGTTTTTTATTGTTCCTTATCAGAACTACATTCTTGTGAGTTAAGCCCTGTGCTTCATGAATTGTATGGACTTTAATTGAAGGGTGAAGTTTTGATTGCAGCTCTTCTAGCACTGTTTTCTTCTCGAGCTGAGTGAATGTAAGAATCAGAGTGTTGGGTTCAAGTGGTCCAAGTTCTCCATTTGTTATTGGAGGTCTGATGGATAACAGGACCTCATTTTTCGTACCAATGTCCTGGTAGTAGCTGGAAAGGATGTAGCAGACAACTAATATGCCACTGCCGTCAAGTTGTCCCCCTGACTACTTGACACCTACTGGACCGGAGGTATCAACTAGTCACGACCGTAAACGACAACTTGACACCTCGCACCCTTACGACAGGGTGTCCCCCCGACTAGTTATAACCTCTTCAGAAAGGATACAACTAGACGGGTATGGCTCACGTCCACTTGTCCCCTAAAAACCGGTTTTAAAAGAGGACAACTAGTCGGGGTGTCAAGTAGTCGGGGTGGCACCTAGTCACGTACCCACTTCAGGTAGGATCTATAATATTATGATGATATTTTGTAGATAGAAACATGATATTGATGACTATATCGTCAAGAACGTTCATAATTATTACAGTCTACAGAAATTAAAAAGATTAAATCATTGTTCTTACATTTTCTTGTTTTCAAAGTTATTTTCAGAAATGTCAACACAGTAGGCTATAGATATATGGTATTTTATTTGAATATTAAGGTACCCACCTCACTAAGTATCGATCAAAAATGTGCTATAAGACAAAAATAGAGCGTATTCAACAATCAAAACTCAAGCATTATTTGCATGTGAAATATATAATTAATTTTTAATGTGAAATACTAAAACTATCTTATTCGAAGTAAAGTTCATAATTGGTGGTTAGCGTATGCAGTGCAGGTCATGGTTGGAAACCTTATAAATAGCTAAGGTATATAACACCAGGTCTGGTGTTATTTTTTAAAAATCATATATATATATATATATAATATATATATATATATATATATATATATATATATATATATATATATATAAAAGCGAAATGGCACTCACTCACTGACAGACTCACTCGCAGAACTAAAAATCTACTGGACCAAAAACGGTCAAATTTGGTAGGTATGTTCAGTTGGCTATTTAGAGGCGCACTAAGAACGGATTTGGAAAAATTTCCAAAGATATGCCCAAAATCTGCATTTTTCCAGCGTTTTTTAGTGCTTTCTCAGCGTTATCAAGAACAAATGAACAGAAAATGTTCATATTTAGTACAGAAGCTCAGCTAGGGTGTAATAATGTTGTGTTTAGAAGGAATTTGCAATAACATCGAAGATACGCCCAAAATGAGCATTTTTCCAGTGTTTTTTTTTTCTTTTTCTCAGATTTATCAAGAACAAATGAACAGAAATTGTTCAAATTTAGTACAGAAGCTAAGCTAGGGTGTAATAATGTTGTGTTAGAAGGAATTTGAAATAATGCCAAAGATACACCCAAAATTTAGCGTTTTTTGCGTTTTCTCAGTTTTTTCATCAAGTAATGGACAGAAAATGTCCAAATTTTGGACAGAGGTTTAGGTAGGGTCTAAAAATGTTGTAATGAGGTGACTTTAATATTTCATCAAGGATACGCCCAAAATCAGCGTTTTTCTCACATTTTCTGCGTTTTCTCAGTACTTTGACTTTCTGATGGAATGAAGCATGCTCAAATTAAAAATGCAGGTGAGCAAAGCGAGCCCGCTGATCTCATTTCTGGACGATCTAGGGGGCAAAGCCCCCTGGCTAGACGGATATGGTGAGCGAAGCGAGCCTGGTGGCTAGTAAGGAAATATGAGTTAATTTATATATTCAAGTGAGTAAATCATCGCTTTATAGTTATTGGTTTTAGTGTGACCGATAGCATCGTTGTATTTACTTGATATTGGGTAGGATATATGGTTGCAATAAAAATACGTAAAAGATAGACACTTCAACTGTAAATATTATGGATATATTATAAAAATATTATTAAATAGATTTTATTAAAAATAATAGAATTATAATTGAATAATTTATTTTCATAACCGGAAAAGTACATGAAAATAGCTAAGCCGTTGGGTTGGTCAAGCTGGTGCAGAAGGATGCACATAGAAATTTGGAGGAATTATTGTGGTCAACCGATTTGGGTTATTCTGTGTAAGAATAAGAAACTTTATTGGCCATTAAACAAACATAGATGTAATAGGCTTCGTCGATTAACATGTGTATAGATGTACAATGTCTTTACCACGCTTTTGTTTTCTTTGTATTTGTATACGTTTTGATAACAAGTCTACAAGACAACAACGAGCTGTAAATGACCGATTAGCACCAATTCGCTATATCTGGGACTGTTTTTTAGAACATTGTAAGAAGTATTACACACCCTTTGAATATTGTATAATTGACGAGCAGCTCTTGAGTTTCAGAGGTCAATGTAGGTTCAGAGTGTTCATAAAATCAAAGCCAGATTGATATGGCTTGAAAATCGTGATGATGAATGATGCTAAAACTAGTTATATGATAAATGCCATACCATATACTGGTTCAGTCAATACTCTGAACAAGGAACCAGTACCTTCATATTATGTCAGAACACTTTCTGAACCAATACATGGTACAAACAATAATATCACAACAGACAACTGGTTCACATCAGTACCCTTGTTCAATAATATGCTGATGGAATATAAATTAACAATGGTCGGTACAATGATAGATAATAAGAGTGAGATACCCACTAAATTTCTCACCCACAAACCTGCTGGTACTTCACTTTTTGCCTTTGATAACAACAAGACTCTAATTTCATATTCACCGAAAGAGAAGAAAAATGTGATTATGCTTTCTACGATGCATCGCAGCGTTGAAGTTGATGAAGAAACAAAGAAGCCTGAAATTGTCCTCCTCTACAACTCTACTAAAGGGGGAACAGATACTTTCGACAAACTGTGTCATTCCTTTACTGTATCACGCAAAACAAATCGTTGGCCATTGAGAATGTTTTTTTGGAATTTTGGACCAATGTGGGATAAACTCCATGATATTATACAACTTCAATGCAAACAATCCAAAACTTTGCCGCAGAAAATATTTGAGAGAGCTGAGTATCAATCTGATTAAGCCATATCTTTTAAAGCGTTTGGTAATTCCTAGTCTGCAAAGAGAGCTGAAATCATCTACTCGACAGATGCTGAATATCCACGTACCTACTCAGATGGAGGAAGTGCCAAGAAGAAAGCTACGTTGTGGGTTTTGTGAGCGTGCAAAGGACAGAAAAACAAAAAATAGGTGCTCAAACTGTGGAAAGCCATTGTGTGAAGAACATAGAGCAATGATTTGCAAGGAGTGTGTTGAAGATAATGCAGGAAAAAATTGAATAGTATATGTTTTATGCAATCTCTTTTTGTTTTTTGCGTGTTTTCATACCATGAAATTGACAATAATCAAGAAGTAGTATAAGGAAAACCAATAAAGTTATGTAACTTTTTTCCCTAGAATATTAAAGTATGACTATTCTCCTTCAAGAAAATGTATGGTTTGATTGATTATTGAGTATTGTATGTTGGAAATGTAGTAATTAGTAATTGAATACATTTTGAATTTTGAAAATGACAGAAGATTAAAATAACAATTTTTTAAGCTAATTGAAATAAAAGTTTTTGTGTTTAAAACTGGTAGAATAGCTCAAATAGAACATTTATATAGATCCTAATGAGTATAATTTTCAAAAAATTAGAAATAATAGTCAATTTGAAGAATGGGGTCCACTGGACCCCACTACTGTTATATCCATGTAACTTTTTTGAGGTGTTATACGTGAAGGATATATATATATGGTACGGTACAGTAGTTTTATTTTTTGTGTGGCGAAAAATAGTGTTCACACCACGGGCAAAAATGTTTTTCCGGCTCTCAATCTTTTCTAGTCCTCGGCCTCCGGAAAAGTCTTATTTTCGGCCCTAGGTGCGAAATATACTATTGAATAGCAATAAATTATTATGTTGAAATCATTAGAAATGTTTGTTTCATGAATAATAGACAGCAGCTTCTCTTTGTCACAGAAACAGAGTAACGGCCAGCAACAGTCACAGTTATAACATAGTTATTCAAAAGTACTCTTTGAGTATCTATAGTGAGGTCCACGTTTTAATGGTAGTGTACGATTTGCAATGGTGTTGCTATCCTTGTCTATCGCTCAACAAATGTGAAAGAGGGGTTAGTTTTTATTTAGGTTATACTTAATAATGTTTTATTAGGATAGGTTAGGTTTTTGCTTTAAAATTGCAATATGCTAGAAGGGGCTAGGGTCTAGGTAGAGTTATGTTTTTTGTTGTTTCAAAGGTAAAAGGATAGGTTAGGGGGTTAGGATTTTGCTTTGAACCACATGTTTGTGAACATGTTCATGAAATAAATCACATGTTTGTGAACATGCTCATGAAATGAACCACATGTTTATGTTTTGTTCTCAAGATGACAAATAAATCTAAAGTATTAAATGTGAAAGGGTTAGAGGTTAGGTTTTATTTAGGTTATATTTAATAATGTGTTATTAGGATAGGTTAGGTTTTTGCTTTGTGGCGTGTGTGGCGAGCATGACAGTGCTCTCCAGTAGAGCTGCCACCACCAGGTTTTTAGGGTCCTGGGCCCTGCTACTTTTATAGGATAATATTATTAAATAAATACGCAAATTCACCAAAACAATCTCACTCTATTGAAAAAATCCCATAACAAACATCTATACTCTCTCTCTCTCTAAACATAATCACTCCTCAATCACATTACTCAAAACTACATCTCACTATCTCACGCACAACCTTCCTCTAGCGCGTCTCGGAACGTTCTCACACTAGTTTCGCCTCTACACGGTCATCACTCTCTCAGCTCACCGGTACAAAAGTCCAATTTGGTGGCCTGAGTAGACTCCGCTATTCTAATAATTAATATCCTATGAGAGCGGGGTGTTTGAATTGTTACATCACCCCTCCGCATGAAAAAGATGTGGCATATACAATTACTGGCACATCTTTAAACTAAGTTGAAATGAAATAAAATTTAAATCTTGACAATATCGTTAAATATAGTTAATACATTTTCATATTCATTACATTTTAAAAATTTATATAATAAAATTCAAGGAGAGAGAGTATCATACTTATACATTTGAATGATGAATCTAGTCTAATTTTACAAACAATAAATTATTGGCACAGAGCAAAGCAGAGTCCATCTTAACACATTAGGCTACCATAAAGTTCTCTCACATAAAGTTTTAAATTTCTAATCATTATAGTCCCCACCACACATTGGTCACTTTTGAACACCCAGCGATTTTGAAACTGTTGAGTTGACTCTTAGGCAGTGTCGTTGCCGAATGTTGTCTCCTGCATTATCTTCTCGAGGTGACCGCCTCCTTCAACTCGTATGGTGGTGTGCCTGTGGCTCTGTTGCTCTGGCCTCTCTGTCCGTTCGCAAAAGGCACTCCTGCGAGACAACACAAAAACTTCGACCAGTATCAAGCTTATACTTAATATTGTACATATCACTAAATACAGCAATAAATTGTCAATTTCCTATTACACTAAACATAAATTATTCTCATGTTTCAATATATTAGATTTTCCAAAGTCAATACTGATGACTTTATTGAATACAGTAGGTTTCTTCATACTTATAATATTTTACTTTCAAAACTATTTTCATCTCCTAAATTAATTTTAAAATAATTATAATAATAGCATATGGTATAAATATACTACAAGTTTTCATAGTTCCTTTGGTGTGAATTAAAGCAAGACATGAAAATTCTTCAATAATAGAATATTATGCATTTCGTTTTCATTCACAAAATTAGTGAATCAAAGTTTCATTAGTTTCCCCATGGACATGTTTAGTTTCTCATTATTAGTTTCAATCACACACATCATTCTTCCACAATCATCAACATTCACTGGCCATCACTTTCACACTCCATACTTAGGTACTCAACATACTAATCATTCACACCTTGTTTTAGTTCTTTATTTTGTTCCTGTCTCAAGTAAACTTGCTTTAATTCTTTCTCACCAACATTTAAAGTTATCATCTTGAAGTAATACAAAATAAATATCCATAATAAAAATAAACTTCGACATATATAAACTTCCTACTGAATATTATAATTGAATAAATAAATGAATAATCTATCGTATGGGGTCATTCTTTTACATTTAATATAAAATATATATTTATACCGTATCTCAATAATCATGGACATAATCAATACACTACATAATCGTTATATCTTCTTGGTTTTTTCCTTTTTCTCTTGTGTTTCGAGTTTGCATCGTTATCTGATTCATTTTCATCATATGCTTCCTCTTCTCTTACTTCGTCATTGTTATCGTCGTCGTCGTCTTCATCTTGCTCTTCTTCGTTTTCCTCATTGACTTCTATTTGTTCTTCATCTTCCTCCTCTTCTTCTTCTGGCTCGTTTCCTTCTCTAACTTCATTTGCAGCTTGCTCATAGTACAACACTGGTTTTATTCTGTTTACATGTACAACTACGTTCTTTCCTCTTACTCTCAATACTACATTCAGTTTCGATTTAATTTCCACAATTCGATACGGTCCTCTCCAGAGCTTTGACAATTTCTTCACTCTCTTTCTTTTAATTTGTGGTACATAAAGATAAACTTTTTGTCCTACACGATATTCACTTGTTTTAGACTTTTTGTCGTACTGCTTCTTCTGCATTTTCCTTACCTTCTCTTGGCACTCAACTGAGATTTCTTTTATAGTTTGTAGTCTACTTCTAAGATCTTCTATATAATTCGAATAAATCTCTGTATCTTCAGTTAATGTGAGATCAGCTTCAAGCGGTGTTCTCATTTTCTTTCCGAATACCATCTCATAAGGTGTGTATCCAATTGATTCATGCTCTTGCGAATTGTATGCCATATTCACCATGGGAAGCAACTCATCCCAGTCATCTTGATTTTTGTTGACATAATGACTCAACATTTTTGGTATAGTTCTGTGAACTCTTTCCGTTCTACCATTACTCATTGGGTGAAAAGATGTTGTTTGTAATTTTCTTATTCCTAGAAGTTTGCACATCGATTTCATCAGATCAGACGTGAAATTAGTTCCTTGATCAGTAATTAATTCCATTGGTACGCCGATTCTTGTTATCACTCTCTGTATTAGTGCTTGTGCAATAGTCTCAGCAGTTTGATCCGATAGGGCGATAAAATCCTCATAATCTAGTAAAATGATCAATTACTGTTAGGATGTATCTGTTTCTCGACTTTGATAATGGAAGTGGACCTAGAATATCACATGACATTCTGTATCCAAACTCGGTCACTTCTTTAAATTCTCCTAAGGGTGCTTTCGATTTTCTGTAATCTGTTCTTTTACTACATTCTTCACACGCTCTTATAAAATTAGTTACATCATTCTTCATTTTAGGCCAATAAAACTTTTCTTGAATTCTTACAATTGTTTTCTTAATGCCCCCATGACCGGCAGAAGGAAGATCATGGTGGAGACGAATAACTTTTTCTCGAAGGCTTCTTGGTATAACAATCAACTTCTTATCATGTTTCTTGAAGTGAATGATCCCTTCTTGACTCAATTTGAAACTAGGATACTCTCGAAGACGCTGACACTCTTCGTCTGCTTTCTGCTTCTCTCTTATGATTTCCAAGTCTAACAGTGGAAGATTCTCAACTGTATTCTTGTATATAACTCTTCTTAAGCAGTCTGCATTTGAGTGTTTAACACCAGGCTTGTGAATTACTTTATAATCGTACTCAGCTAACTTCAAAGCCCATCTGGTTAGTCTACTTGATGGATCTTTCAGTGATAAAAGCCACTTGATAGCACTATGATCAGTATATAAAGTGAATGATCGACCATAGAGGTAACATCTAAAATATTTAACAGCCCACACAACTGCTAATAGCTCTCGCTCTGTTACACTGTAATTTTGTTCAGCTGAATTGAGTTGTCTAGATGCATATGCAATAACATGTTCAACTCCATTGATTTCCTGAGCTGAAATTGATCCAATTGCGAAATTACTGGCATCTGTGCTAAGAATAAATGCTTTTGAGAAATCTGGATAAATAAGTAGCGGTTCTGTGATTAGTTTTTCTTTCAACTTTTGAAAAGCGGTTTCACATTCTTCATTCCAGTGAAAATGTTGATTCTTTTTAGTTAATTTTGTAAGCGGTTTGGCGATTTCGGCGATTTTTGAAACATGTCTTCTGTAATAACTGCATAAACCTACAAAACCACGGATCTCTTTTTCATTTTTAGGTCGAGGAAACTCTTTGATTGCTTCAATTTTCTTAGGACATGGCTTGATTCCATCCCTGTTGACTATGTGACCTAGAAAACTTATTTCTGGCTTAGCAATTTGACATTTTTCCAATTGAACACTCAAATTGACTTCTCTAAATCTATCCAATACTTCGGCAATATCTTCAGTGTGCTGATCTATTGTAGAGCTAAATATTAAAATATCATCCATGTACGGTAAGCATGCTTTTCCTTTCAATCCTAACAAGGTAGAATCTACAAGTCTTTGAAACACTGCTGGTGAATTGATAAGTCCCATTGGCATTCTTGTATATTCATAATGTCCATCAGGAGTACTGAAAGCAGTTTTTTCTTGACTCTCAGGGTGCATTTTGATTTGGAAGAATCCAGAATTCATATCAAGTGCTGTGAAATATTTGCTACCTCCTAATGAATCTAATGTCTCGTGGATATCAGGTAAAGGCCATACTTCTGGAACTGTAATTTTGTTAATTTCTCTAAAATCAATTCACATTCTGTATGTAATAACACCATCAGGACCTGGTTTTTTCGGAACAATAACAACTGGTGCTGACCAAGGTGATGAACTGGTCACAATGATTCCTTTGTTTAGCTGTTCCTGAATAAGTTTCTTCAAAACATCTCTCTGTGAATGTGGTACCCTGTAAGGTCTTTTATTAATAGGGGGGTGATCACCAGTATTAATTTTGTGTTCTACTGTTGATGTGCAGCCTAAATTCTCAATTCCTTCAAGACTAAAAATGTCAATATATTTGCAAAGTATATTTCTCATCTTAATTCTCTCTTCATTATCCAAATGACTCAACTTTCCTTCTAATTTAGCTGCAAACTCCTCTGTTCTGTTTCTAGTTAGCTTCACTTCTTTATAGTTAGCATCATGTTCATCATTGCTTGATTGAGACTCTTCAACATTACAAATTAATGTGTTCTTATATAATGTTAAATCTTCATTGGTTACATTTGTTACTTTAGTCCAACACATACCATTCATTACTTTAGAAAGACTTCGAGCTATTAAAATTCCATGAACTTTGACTGTTACAGGCTCTGTTATTATTTCTTTGTTTTCTAATTCATTTTTTAATTATTTATTGTTTTTTCCCAATTTTATTTGTACTATTCTCTCCGACCTAGCAGGTATTGTGAGATTGGTTCTACAATACGCATTAACATGAACTGTCGATTGTAAGGGTAATTTTGAAGTTATCAGTTTTGATTGGATAGAATTGTCTTCTATCTTTGAATTTGTAAAATCTGTTTGAGTACTTCCTTCACGTTTCATACTTATAGTTTTTGATTGAGTATTTTCTTCTTCAACCTTCATATAGCCACTCTTTTTGTAATATTCATTGGAACTGTTTCTTTCATAAAGTCACACAACTTGCCTTCCTTCCATAAATAATATACTACGATCAAGGTCTATGACTGACTTTTTAATTTTGAGAACATCATATCCCAGTATTGCAATATAGGTGTCTGGTAAGTCAACTACTATTAAGTCGCATTTTACCTCCATCCCATTCAGTTTTATAACTTGCCTCACCATCCCATGCACTCGCATAAGGGCTCCAGCGATGCCTCTAATTAGGATGTTGCTTGGAGTGATTGTGCCAGTTACGATTTGTCTTGTGATAAGGGATACTTGTGCTCCCGTATCAACTACAATCTTTCCTTCCACTCCTCCAATACTACCATCCACAACTAGTTCTTCGGCACTATTTTGGCATAATGTAGTTACAATTTTGGGCTTACTTCGTCTCGAGGTATCTATCTAGGTTGGAAATCGCTATTGCTGTTGTTACTGCTTCTTTAAAGGATGTTGGGAATTTGATTCGAGTTTGTTTCCCTATTTCGCCAAGTAATCCTCTTAGGAATGACTCCATGGCTCTCCTATCAGCTTCTTCCCTTAGTATTTTATTAGCTTCATCACTTGCTGTTACTCTAATCGTCTTCCTACTAATGTTCATGACTCGGTCTGCATATTTTTTAATTGACTCTCCTTTATTTTGTTGGATTGATGCCAATTGCTCATAGTAATAGCGACTTGGTAGGCTATCACCAAAACGCTCAACCAAAGCTGCTCTAATTTCAGCTGCAGATTTTGCATTCCTACACCTATCATCTGACTTGAAAAAAAATAATGCACTTCCGGTAAGTTTTAATCTGATAATTTGTGTCTTTTGAAATTCTGACCAGCCACACAAGTGAGAGATTCCATCAACAGTGTCAAGAAAAGAATGGATTTGATCTGACTGCTCTCCATCGAATGTTGGAATACTGCTAACTAGATCGAAATTTGGTTTGACATTTTGCTCAGGGGGTGTAACAAGTTCTACATCTACTAAATTTGTATCTGTTCTATTTAGGTCTCTGTTAACAGTTTCGTTTAGTGTGATACTAAGTTGATTTAATCTAGCTGATAGCGCTTCAAAAGCAGCTTGAACTTCTACTTCCTGCCCTTCAAAATTAACTCTCTCAGCCATTTTAAATTTTTATAATTAACCTTTCATTTGCATAAATAAATAACTCTCATAAAACAATAAATTTGATTTTTTGAACTTTCTTTTTGTGATTGAAATTTCACCTTTTGTCCGAATTCATAGAGAAATAAATTTATACTGATCATTATTTGGTAGTTAATAAAGTTCTCTTCATCTTCACAAACTAACGAAATACATAATACACATAATCAAGAGTTTAACACAATCAAGTACACACATTTATAAGCGAATTAAAATTTAGTAACACTTAACAATGAACTTTGAAACTATCACGGCACCAGTTATATTATCTTTCGGAGACAATTTTCACTGCTCTTTCACGGTTGAAATACTTTTAAAAGTTTTCAGAGTTCGGATCCCACCGCCAAGTCACCACTTGTGGCGTGCGTGGCGAGCATGACAGTGCTCTCCAGTAGAGCTGCCACCACCAGGTTTTTAGGGTCCTGGGCCCTGCTACTTTTATAGGATAATATTATTAAATAAATACACAAATTCACCAAAACAATCTCACTCTATTGAAAAAATCCCATAACAAACATCTATACTCTCTCTCTCTCTCTCTAAGCATAATCACTCCTCAATCACATTACTCAAAACTACATCTCACTATCTCACGCACAACCTTCCTCTAGCGCGTCTCGGAACAATCTCACACTAGTTTCGCCTCTACACGGTCATCACTCTCTCAGCTCACCGGTACAAAAGTCCAATTTGGTGGCCTGAGTGATGACTCCGCTATTCTAATAATTAATATCCTATGAGAGCGGGGTGTTTGAATTGTTACAGCTTTGAAATTGCAATATGCTAGAAGGGGCTAGGGTGCAGTTAGAGTTATGTTTTTTGATGTTTCAAATGTGAAAGGATTGGTTAGGGGGTTAGGATTTTGCTTTGAAATCTAAATTATTAAATGTGAAGGGTTAGAGGTTAGTGGTTAGTTTTTTTTGGATTATATTTAATAATGTTCTATAAGGTTAGGTTAGGTTTTTGCTTTAAAATTGCAATATGCTAGAAAGGGCTAGAGTCCAGGTAGAATTATGCTTTTTGATATTTCAAAGGTGGAAAGATAGGTTAGGATTTTGCTTTGAAATTGCAATATGCTGAAAGGGATTAGAGGTTTTTTCAAATAGTTATGTTTATTAATGTTTTAAATGTAAAAGGGGAGGTTGAGGGTTTGGTTTTTGTTTTGAAATGGCAATATGCTGACTTAGTTATAGTTTTTTTTAACATCAGTTAAACAACAACTGTTATATTTTATTAATTATATTTTTCAAAAGTACTCTTTCTTTTATTAAATAAAATGAAAATATATTGATTATTATATTGAATTTAATGATAAATCATCATTGGATAATAATATCTTCATCAAATAGAATGATGATTGGCTCCAGTTATAGTGCTCGGTAACCATCATCACAGAGAACGTTACATTCAAAGATCTGACTGAATGGAACGGGAAAAACCCGTTGCTAACGCATGCGCGATACGGTGCTGTCTGTGACAGAGATTATTATGAGACAGTTATTATTTGATCAGCTGTTTATTAACACTGAAGAAGAAACTGAGCATGGGTAGCATTTTCTTGAAGGAGAAAATCAATTACGGTATTTTGTTATTTCTTCTGATTTCAGGAATTCAGATTCTTGTTATAACCTAAAACCACCAAAAACAGTCACCTGTGACAGAAAAGCTCAACTCTTCAAACTAATATTTGAAAATTAGTATACTCATCTCTCATTTAGTTATAATTAGAGAATTATCTCATCAATATTGCGTTTCTGGGACAATTTTGGCTCAGTTAATGAGGTATCTAAGCTTACATCATGTTTAGGCTTGATTGCTTTTTCTTAATGTGAGTTGAAATTATCTACTACATCTCTAGACATTTTACTGTTTTTGATTATTTTCCAATATCAAAGATAAGTACGTCAAGTTTTTTGTGTTATTGACCAAGTGTAGTGAGGTAATTTTTAACTCATTTGCTTTTGTCTGTGGGTGTAGGGCATTTTTGACCAAATCCTTTTTGATCACATTTGGCAGGAATTTTCACTTTTTTTAATCAGGTATGTGTTTTTAAATCAAGTTTTTTTAAGGATACTTATTGCATTTTTTTTTAAAGTAACTAACTTGCCTACTACTGAACATAGAAAGCAACAGACTATAGAATTAACAAAAAACGATAAACTGTCAGATGGATTGTAAATCGTCTGCAATTAGTACCTAACATGATTTAAGTTTAACTATTTCTCTTAACTGTTCATAGCATTCAAGTCGGGCTGACCAATTCATAGTAAAACTTTGAAATATTACCCCAAGTTGTAAGTTAGGCTACCTGAATTAATATTAGTTGGTAGTAGTTATGAGTTCGTACCTATTGTGATTTTGTGAAATTGAATAGAAATTTGCCTATCCAGCTTATCGGTTAATCCGTCCATTCCGTCAGGAAAACTAGTAGCAGATTTCCTTGACCCTGTAGAATAAAAATAAGATATTTTCAGACTAGGTGACTGAAAATTAGATGTATTATACATTATTAGTGCAAAAATATAGTTCAAGTATATTTAATGTAAAAGATGATTTGTACATGCAATAAACCAGCCTTCGTGGTGTACTGACCAAGTCAACAAGTCCATGAGAGATAGATTAGCATGCTTTTAATGTAGTAAAAGTAGCATTTGGTATTTCAGAATTTCTGAACGATGATCTATGTCTAGATTTTGTAAAGTTAAATGCTTCCAAGTTGCAGCTCAACTTTTTCTTCTCCAAACAAATCTTTATGTGTGGTAAACCTTTGGCTGTAGATGGTACTCAGTTGAAGTTGGTAACGTCAGTGCGTTGATTTTGTTGCCAATGGTCTCTACAATGTTAAAAGTAAAGTCTAGGCCAATTATTATTTGCCATATCTCACAATCTATCTGCAGGAGGTGAGAAGGGCAATGAAAACAAATACAAATTGATGTAAGGCTGTCTAAAATATAATTCTAGTCAAAAATGAATGTTTTATGTCAGTTCCTACTTCAGACGAATAAATCTGAAAGACAAAATTTGAGGTGGGCTTTCAAAATCAGCGTCAAATCTGAAACACAACAGATGTCTTTGAGGTGGGCATCACTTGGTGATGTTTACAATGCTTTTCAAGTCAGTGATTAGCAGCATAGCTGCTCCATTGTGAAAATTTACCAATGACTGACTGGAATATGTAGTTTTCGTACCCTGTTCAAGATATCAATAATTATTTCCATTTCAATAAGGAATCCAAATGAACTGGGAAAATATTGGCCATTATATCCATACCTATTTTCCTCAAAGTGTTTGAAGCTGTGGTATTTTTCCAGCTCTGTGCCTACTTGACCTGGATTGTCAGACAGATGGTGATGATTGGTGGTGATGAATATTTCTGGGCTTCGTGGTTGATTTCACTTTGAACCCGGAGAATTTACATGATATTCAGTAACCTGTCAAAAGTTTAGTTAGATTCCTAAAGCTTAGTCATGTCTAGAGCATACTGGTAGATACCGGTACAGATAACTCCTGCCTCTGAAAAATGAGGGTTCTCTGCGCCCTGACTCCTTTGTATTGGCTCAAACATTGTGTTTTAGAATATATCAAGATATATAATCAAAACATCTTCATAATATATTCAAGATTTTGACAGTCGACTGCCCAACCTAAACTAATCTAACCAAGCCTAAACTATCTAACCATGCCTAAATTAATACAACCAAGCCTAACCTAATAATTATGATAACACTGTAATAATAATAATTGACCTTTACATCACCCCTTACAGTCAATCCGTTCTACTACATGGCGCTTCAAATATCTGCTTCAGTATGCTTGAGCAATTTTACGTGTAATAGGAGTATAGGACGGCTCAAGCCTTTATTTATTGCAACTGCCAATGGTAGGCTAATTTTGTATTGTAACATATTCATCAGTGTCAAATGTTTCAAAGGAATCAACTCTATTTACATATTCTTATACATCTTTCAAGTGGTAACTTCTCACATGAGCATGAAACTGATGAAATTTCCTCGAATTGCGTGGGAACCAAAATTTCAACTCCATGATTGCCAACTTTCAGGTTTCCATATAAGCATTTGTGCAGTAAAACAGCGTCAAATATTTCTCTATGCCATTCCAAGGTTTCAAGATTGACTTCCCGACTGACTGTTCAAACCTTACCTAAAAGGTTGTTCAGGGTACTCTGGGTTAGGGTTTTGATCAGGTTAGGCTTTGTTTGATGACTTGGGAATGGTTAGACATGATTAGGCCTGGTTTGACAATTTCTAGAATTCAATTAGAAGCAGAACAAAATGTGGACTACGGTACTAGTAGATGCAAAATACGTGCCGTGTTACCATGCAAACATGTTAAACTCTCTAAGCAAAAAAAAAATTATTTATTTTTCAAATATTTTAATAACTACTAATTGAATTGAAAAAAATATTTTTTACTTTCTGTGTGTCAATCCATTTTTACATTAGACGGATTTTACTCACATGCTTCATAAGTTTTTGTTACGAAACTTCATGTTTTATTTCCAACTCCTATAAGTTGGAGTATGCTTGATGGTACCGGTATTCATATTCTTTCTGATTAATTATTAATATTTGATTTAATTATTCTGTTTATTTAATCCTTCAATACTGCAAGGGGAGAAACTTACACTGTATTCCATCCTCCAATTCAACATTAGAACACCAAATATTGGACTGTCTTAAGAATTTCTATTTCAATCTCATTTCAAGCATAATACTTACTTTACTTTACTTTATGTGGCTCTACAGTCCAAGATGAACTTTGGCCTCAACATGTCGCCTCCACGTCTCTCTATATTGTGCTCTCTGCCGCCAGTTTGTCACTCCTAGCATACGCAGATCACCCATCACGTCACTAATCCATCTTCTCCTTGGCCTTCCTCTTCTCCCCGTCCCAATCACTATATCATCCATTATTCTAACCGGTCCTCTTTCTTCAGCCATTCTTACTACATGACCAAGCCATTCGATTCTTCTTGCTTTTATGGAGCTTATAATATTTTCTTCCCCGATTTTTTCATCTATCTCACAATTAAATCTGCCTCGCCATATACCTTCGTCACATATTGGACCCCAAATTCTTCTGAACATCTTTCTTTAACAGTCATCTGTTATTTTTAGGTTGTTCCCTTGTCTTGTTCGCTCATTCGTCGACATTCTCATGTACTTGGTCTTCTCCACATTTATTTCTAGACCTAAAATTCGGGCTTCGTCCTTCACTTTGCAAAAGAGCTCTTTTAAATTATTTTGATTTCTGGACATAAGAACTACATTGTCTGCATAGGCTAGTACTTGAGATGTTTTATTCACAGTTGTTCCTTTCATACCCAGCCTCTGAATTACCGTTTCAAGGACTAGCTTGAAGAGTGTGGCTGAGGCTGAGAGTGCGTCTCCTTGTCTGACTCTGGCAGTAACTCTAAAAGTTTGACTTAGTTTATTTCCTACTTTTACTTGGGCTGTTGTGTTGTCCATTGTCAGATTTATGAAGTTCCGAAGTCAGATCAGCTTCCCTGGTATTCCGACTTCTTGTAATATTCTTATCATTCTGTTCCTTTTAACACTATCAAAAGCTTGGCGGAAATCCATAAACATCATGTGAAGCTCTGTGTTATATTCATAACATTTTTCCATGATCTGATTCATTGTGAAAATCTGGTCTGTTGTGCCTCCCCCTTACCTGTATCCACATTGATGATCACCTATTATTTCTTCTGCATAAACTCCAAGTCTTTTCAACAGAAGAGAATAGAAAAGCTTGTACGCTGTACATAGTAAGGTTATGCCTCTGTAGTTTTTGCAGGTCATTTTATCTCCTTTTTTTAGTATCGGACATATCACTCCTTTCCTCCACTCTTCCGGTATCTTTTCTTGCTGTCATATCCACAATATCATTGTATGTAGAGCTTTCACCATCTTATTGCCTCCGTACTTGATAAGTTCAGTGGGTATTGCATCTTTCCCAGGGACCTTGTTGTTCTTAAACTTATTTATTACTTCTTCATAGTTTGGAGGGTGGATAAAGGGTTCAGCGCTGTAAAATGTAGTTTGATCCTCATCAGCATCATCATCATCATCATTGTCAACTCGGTTCAGGACATTTTGAAAGTATTCATCCCATCTGTTCATTATATTATTTTCTTCTCCAAGCACTTTTCCATCACCATCTTTACAAGCCATTAATTTTGGTTGATATCCTTTCTACATTCTTTTAACTGCATGAATAAAAAAATGTTTTTAAATTTAATAAATTTAAATAAATTTTCTACTTTCATTTTGCTCATTCAATTTCCTCTATGTTTTCTATAAGCTTTTTCATGTAGTCTCTTTTCTTCCTTCTGCATATTTTGTTGGCTGCTTTCCGGCTTTCTAGATATTTAGCAGGATTTCTTCTGATATCTCTCTGAATCATTACTCTTCTATCATTATTTTTCCTTCAAATGGCTTCTCTAGTCTCATCATCATACCATTCCTCGTTCCTACCCCTTCTCTTCTCTTCTCTCCCAGATTTTCATTGGCAACTTGCCGTGCTACCAATTTCTCCTAAATCGGTTGGATAGCAAATTTTCACCTATTAACCTAAGGAAGGTTATCGGCTCCAACGTAATAGATTCTTGGTAAACTATGAATGGATCTATCGCCTATGAATGAGAAATCCAGTTTTCAGAGCAAATGAACTTATAATCTTCAGAAGAATTTTGGCAATACACTACACAAATACACAAAGAACAATATCTTACACGTTTAAGCATCTAAAGTCACTACAAGCTAAATACTTATCCAGTTTATATAGTTGAAAAACAATGGCTATAGGCTTGTATACACAATAAACAAATTATAGACAAAATAGAACACTATAAACTGTTTAAAACTCAATTTAAAACATTAATAATTCACTTAAACAGAAAAATATTCAGAGAGCACAAAATTACAACACACGCAGCCAGCCATAGTTTTAGAGAGAAAAAGTAAGCCTAGCTACAAGGGACAGAGCAGAGCTTTGTAGACACTTCCAACCAGTGTCGACGTTACGGACACGTCACCAAAAAATTATAAATTACAAGTTTAGAATTCACATTTTATATTTGTTTCCAATAAAACTTTATTTTGAAACTGTTATTTTAAATTTTATATATCATCTCTATATTATCTGTTAATTTTGTTAACTCTGTTTACAGAGTTTGTTTTTTCAGTGATACCATTGAACATGCAACACAATCATTTACGATAAATTCTCAGTCAAAAAGTTGTCCGTATATCGATGACTCTGATATTTACTATAAAGTTTTATAGATCTCGAATTGAAGATTCGATTCCAATCGAGAAAAAATGTAATATTACAAACTTCATTAATTGTATTCTTCAGATGGTTCTAAAGTTCTTGTACATCTCTTTCTTCTTCCTCTAATTCGTTCAGGCCATCTGGTATCAATCATTCCATCTCATTTCTATATCTTGCTTCATATTCTTCATTTTTTAGTTTTTCTATATAAAACATGCATCCTCTTGTTCCACTCCCATATTCTCTCTCTCTCTCAGTTTGGCAGACACAAGAAAATGATGAGTCACAGTTTGGTCCTCTTTGAGATCTGACATTTATAATGGATGCCTCTTAGATATTAACACGTAATCAATCTGAGTGCCCAATTCTGCTGATGGAGCCGTCCAGGTACCCTTATGGATATTTTTCATTGGAAAATATGTGCTGCTTATTATCATATCGTTTGCCATTGCGAATTCACATAATCTCATTCCATTATCATTTGTTACATCATGTAACGTACACTTCCCTGCAACTCCTCTCAGGAAATCCTCTTTAACAATCTGGGCATTCAAGTTTAGTCTCCAAGCACAATCAATAAGTCATATTTTGGTACTAATCTGATCTCTTTTTCTAATTTCTCATAGAAACTATTTTTGTCATCCTCGTCAGCCTCTTCAGTTGGAGCATACGCAGATATTAATGTTATATTTCTGAATTTTCCCTTGATTTTCTCTGATACGGCACAATCTACTACTAGCTGGGTAAAAGCCTAAGATTCATGATTTCAATCTCTTTCCTACCATGAATCCTACTCCTCCTTGTCCTGTCCTTTCCTCTGGCCCACTGTACATGAATGAAAAATCTTTCTTGTCTATTCTGCCATTTCCATTCCATCGTGTTTCTTGTAGTGCGACCCATTGGACATTGAATTTTAGCATTCATTCCCTATCTCCATCATTTTTCCAACTCTCATCACTGTCCTTACATTCCATGTGGCAAGATTCCAATCCAATTTTCTTAATCTTTTTTTTTATTGGCATTTCCGTTTCTATTTCCTTTATTCCTGTCCCAATTCCGAGGCTCATTTTGAGGTTTCACAATAAGCTGTTTTTTTCGTGGAAGAGTTATTAGCACCTCGCCCAACCCCCAACCTGGAGGACCAGGTAATTTTTCTTTCGGGGTTTTCTTCCCTTAGCCTCTGAAGGTCCACTGAGCTCCATCTCAAGGCAGCAGTTGCTGGTTTTGTTCCACCCCAGGTATTTAATTTCCCCGGTACCCCCTATATCTAGGAGGCATTCCCCAATCCGCCACCTGGGGAGGCGCCCGATAGGCAACCAGCAACTCCCACGGGAATGTTGGATGTGTTTCGACACATCCAGAGGAGTTTATAAATTCAAAAACATTAAATATTTTTATAAATTTTCAATTTTAACTTTACAATTATTTATGTAAAGTTTTTCAAAATGATACCTCACTATATAATATAATACCTGTTGAGGTTATTAATTCATCATCAAATTAATACAAAATTATACACAAGACAGATTAATGCAAAAATGCTAAAAACCTAAAACTATATCACCCTAACAATCACTTAGTACAATGATACTAAACCGATGAACTATTTTCAACTAGAAATTACCACAAGTATAAAAAGTACTGAATAATAAAAAAATAGTCAATATAATCACTAATAAGATTTTTCATCAAATTGTTCTAGTTTGTCATCGAATAAAAACCAGTTTTCACTGAGCGGCTATTGCCGAGCTGCTAATTTTGAATTATCAAAGGAGATGCAGCAATGATTTTATCATCCAAGGCAACGATTACCTGAGGATATTCTTTCCGTGAGTTCAACTCTTATTGTACCTATGTATCAATCCTAATAACGTATCGCCTAAATAATATTTAAGTTTTTGAAAAATCGACTAAAATGTTACCTCAAAATTTTCATGTTTTGTAGGCTTATAATATATATCACCCTCACCATCACTTAGTACAATGATACTAAACCGATGAACTATTTTCAACTAGAAATTACCACAAGTATAAAAAGTACTGAATAATAAAAAAATAGTGAATATAAACACTAATAAGATTTTTCATCAAATTGTTCTAGTTTGTCATCGAATAAAAACCAGTCTTCACTGAGCGGCCATTGCCGAGCTGCTAATTTTGAATTATCAAAGGAGATGCAACAATGATTTTAACATCCAAGGATCCAAGGCAACGATTACCTGAGGATATTCTTTCCGTGAGTTCAACTCTTATTGTACCTATGTATCAATCCTAATAACGTATCGCCTAAATAATATTCAAGTTTTTGAAAAATCGACCAAAAAGTTACCTTAAAATTTTCATATTTTGTATGCTAATAATATAGGTTTATAAATACAATTTATTTACATATTTTTCTATTGTTCATTTATTATCCTACAATAATTTATCAGGGAAAAGAGATCCTCCAACTATATACTAGAATATAGTTGCTATAATTCAGAGGTATGTAATACTTATCAGAAATATTGTATTCAATTTTTGTTCGTGATATGATCAATAGCATAATAATAAGTTATTAATAGTGACTATCAATCAAAATGGTAGTGTAAACCAAATCATGAACTTCGCATAACCACTGGACTGTTGATTTTAAATTCAGGTTAAAAGCAGTCTTTGGCGAATGCCTGTTGTTTTCACCTGGATTGTATCTATTGTCTACTCCGATAGACACATGTACAGTTTAGTGAATCATATTACATTTTATGTTTGGGAGAATTACAATTTTACTTCCTATCAACAAAGTATATTATCTTACTTGGTATTTGGTACAGCAGTCTCAAGGCTGTAGGAGTTCATAAATCAACTGATAATCGATCATCTTTTATTGACTTATAATAATAATTATTGATCGAGAAAATGATTATCTTATCTAATAATAATAATAACTGATATTCTATTTTCAGCGTTTAGAATCAACTATTCTAGATCGCAAGAAAAAGTATATTGATAAAATCAATGTACTTTTGGCATCATGGGAGCAAGTTCCGACATACCTTATTTGTGCATCCTTTGAAGTGATAGACAAGCTGATAAGGATCATCTACAGGTAATGTCATTTCATCCATATTATCTCTATTTATAGTTTTCGATTTTAATAGATTAGATATGCATTTATTGCGTTTCAAGTACTGATTCTGAATTATCATTGTATTCGTCTTAAAATGATACCATAGCTACAAGGGGCAAGTCACAAGTGGCGTTTTGTTCAGTGACAGACCAGGAAGCTCTCTGATTGGCTGATTGGGTTGATATGTTGCGTGGGCTTCCTATCCAACCAAGAAGAGAGTCCTGTAAAAACGCAAACCCTCCTGTGTGGTTTGGCCCTGGAAAGAGATCCCATGTTATGGGGTTTTTATGTTCCAAATTTCATTTTTTTGTTCAAGCCAAAAGTCCAAGTAGTTCTATTTTGTCAAGCTATGTAATGCTTTCTTTATGAGAGAGTCTCTAATACTGTGTCGTCCATACACTACCATCCGTGCAAGACAGTAATAATCAACAATAGACGACAGCAATCGACAATCGCTTTGAAATAACAGTAAAATTTGGAACACAAACGCCCTATACCATGGGATATGTTCTTATGCTATTTTTTCTCAATGTTGATACGTTTGGAGTATGAATTTAACGCTATTGAGTGAATTCTATGTCTAAGAATATTTATTTAGATCTTGGTAATTTATCAGTAGGCCTATTCTATTGTTAATTAGTATCCCTAGTTCGGAATCTTCAATCTAGGCCTATAATATAATAAAGGAAAAAATCGGCTTTTACATATAGGGGATAGGAAATTCACGAATGATATGCAACATCATGTCTGAACTACTGAACTGATTAACACTTGAAATTATGCATATAGATTTTAATTAATTTACCGAGGATGGTTGTTTATTTATTTATCATTTACAATCAACAGGACAAAGAAACAGACTACAGTCCAAAACTTATTTTCAGCCCAATTTCATAAAATAGATTTCCAAATAAAGGTTATAGGCCTATTTCCAATTCTTCAAATTTTCATCTTGTAATTAGACCCTTGCGGAGAACGAGATACCTGCAGCTAGTCTTTCAGGAAAATAATATTTTTCTCTTTTAAATTTAATGATGTATCAAACCAGTGAAGTACTTCACGCAGGGCCCGTAACCCGGCTGGAGGACATTTAAAAATACTGGCAAGTGTACTAAGCAAGCCTCGGACAAGGACAGGATTAATCGGAAACAAAATAATGGAACTACTACTTCAAAGAATAAATGAATATCGGAAACTTTAAAAACTGCGACATGGAACGTAAGAGGTTTAACGAACAAAGAATGTGAACTGGCCCGAATATTATATGAGAACAAAATAAAATTAGCTGCCATTACAGAGACCAAGAAAAAACTACAAGGTAGCTGTTACAGGGAGAACTACTTGATGTTGTTTAGTGGAGTTGGAAAGAGCCAGCGAACCAGCAAGGGAGTTGCAATATTTGTAGATAAAAGTTGGGAGAAGAACATAACAGACTATAAATTTATAAGCGAGCGAATTATGTCTGTGAGAATTCGACATGACAGAGGCAACTTCACAGTTATTGCAGTTTATGCTCCAGAGGACTCAAATGACCCTTTGAAAAATGGAGAAACAGAAACTTTCTACAAACAACTTCAAAAAATTATAGCAGCCGTCAATCCAAATGATGATCTGTTGTTGCTGGGTGATTTTAATGGAAGGGTTGGAAATAATTACATACCAAATTGTGTTGGGACTTTCGGAGAGACGGTTACAAACAGGAATGGTCATAAACTGAGAGATTTTGTAACCTTCAACAATTTGAAGATAACTAACACTTTTTATAGAAAAAAAGATATTCATAAATTCACCTGGACTGCCAGAGGATATAGATCAGTCATTGATTATATCATCATAAATCAAAGATTGGCTGGTCAGATGAGGGATGTTAGAGTTTTCAGAGGGTTTGATTTGAACTCAGATCATTTCATGGTAGTCGGCAAAATTGATTTATGGAAGAGATGGAAGCGCTCTCGGAATTTAAGGTGCCAAAATGTTGATGAAGTTTTCAAAGTGTCTCTTTTGCAAGATGAAAGCATCAAATACTTTTACCAAAGACGAGTTACAGAGAAACTAATGACAATACCAACTGAAAATGACCTGGAAAAAGAATGGAACAATATTAGTACTGCAATAAAATCAGCTGCTGCCGAAGCAGTTGGTATGAGAAGAAAGCTACGAAAAAGAAAAGGCTTGAAAATATGGAATGAGGAGTTGAGACAAGCAGTTCAAGAAAAACAGCGATTGTATAAACGCTGGCTGCAAAATCAGTCTGAGAACAACAAACGTCTATACTGTCAAGCCCGAAATCATGCCAGATCTGTTGTTAGGCAAGCTCATCAATCAGTATGGGAGAACTTCATCACCACCGTCGAGGAAGATCTGTTTGGCCGCCAGGAATTGGCTTATAAGTTCATGAGATCAATGAACCAAGAAAGAAGAGATGCTGCTGAAATAAACTGTGTTTCCATGGATGAATGGCTAAAACACTATAAAAACCTGTGGTACGATGATTCAATGAGAAATCTGAGTTTCGAAAAATGTGTTCAATGTTGCGTTGATGAAATAACAATGGAAGAGTTTGAGAGCGCAATAAAAGCTGCTAAAAATCGTAAGGCTCCGGGTCCAGATGGAATAAACACTGAATTTATCAAATATGGAGGATTCATTCTCCATCTGAGACTACTACATTTATTAAATGTATGCTGGAAAACTCATAGTGTGCCCAAGTCATGGTCCAAGTCTTGAGTTATTTCTCTTTTCAAAAAAGGTGATAGAACTGACCCTAAAAATTATAGAGGGATTAGCCTTTTGGACACAATATATAAGATATTCGCTTCTCTATTGAATAGAAGGCTTCAGCATATAACAGATGCTCTGATTGCAGAGAGCCAGATGGGATTCAGGAGGGGTCGTTCATGACTCTCTTGTGGGGAATAATGTTGAATAAAGGCTACCCAAGACATTTGGTGACTATCATTGCTGAACTGTATTCAAAAACATCTGTTCTGATAAGTATAAAAGGTGAACCTGAGAAAGAGTTGATCATAAACAAAGGAGTTAGACAAGGATGCCCACTTTCACCTACGCTATTTAATATATATATTGACGAGCTGATGAGCAATTGGCGACAAAGAGTAGACTCAGGTGTTAAAATTGGGCAGGGAGTCTTCCTCAACTCTCTCATGTTTTCTGACGATACAGTGATAGTTCAGGAAAGTGAGGATAAGCTACAGATGTCAATTCATGAGCTTCAAGCTGTAAGTACAGATTTCAATATGATTATATCAGCTCAGAAATCGAAAGTAATGGCATTTCGGGGCAAGTGGCCCTTACGTTTCAAAATAGTTCTGAATAATATAATAATGGAACAGGTGAGGAACTTTAAATATCTCGGCTGTGATGTATCCTATGACAGAGAATGTGATATACCTCAGAAAATAGGAAAGTTTAACTCAATTTGTGGAGTCATTCACCGAACATTAAAGGGTAAGGCCAGAAAAGAGACTGAGATTAAGTTCTATAGGACAATGGCCATCCCTTTAATGACATACGGTAGTGAGGTATGGACAAAGACCAAGAATGATGACTCACGAATTCAGGCATCAGAGATGAGATTTCCGCGCAGCATTCAAGGATACTCGAGACGAGACCACATAAGTAATGAAACAATTCGAAGTGAGTGCAATGTGCAACCACTAACAGCAAGCATTAAAAAAAAATACAGATTAAAATGGACAAATCACCTGCGCCGTATGCCACCAACTCGTCTTCCACTACAAGCTTGGAAGTTGTAGTTGGATGGGAAAAGGGACGTCGGAAGACCGAGGAAGCGGTGGACACCGGAACAGGCTTTACAAGCCTAGTCCATGATGATGATGATGATGATGATGATGATGATGATGATCAAACCAGTATTTATGATTAGAACTTCCTTTCCCTCAACCTTCCCTTTCCCTATCACCATACATTAGGAAAATATTTTTGTTTCCCCAAAGGTTCCTCGACTACATAATTTTATATGTTTGAGAGCTACCTTGTCCGAAATAGTATATTTCGCACCTAGGGCCGAAAATGAGACTTTTCCGGCTCGAAATCGGTTTTCGAGTCCGAGGCCGTAGGCCGAGGACTAGAAAAGATTGAGAGCCGGAAAAACATTTTTGCCCATGGTGATAACGTTATTTTTCGCCACACAGAAAAATAAACAATATAAATATGAGAATAATTGTTTATTAGGCACTTCCGAAAGCAAAACAGGAAGGTCATAGCTCTAGCAAATCTGAGGTAATCTGAATATCAGGAAATTGTCCAAGTATTTTCATTTTTTATTCTGATTTGTATAAATAACCTAAAAGATTATGTTCAATTATGTAAGAGTTTGAGTTTATAATTTTTATTCTTCCAAATTACAATAAGATGATATTATTATAAATGTTTTGATTCTTGAATAATAAACACAAATAATGAAAAGTTTTTTGATCAGCTGTTTTAGCACACTTGAAATTTGGCCAATCTGAATGTCAACGTCAACAATGCTTGTTGTCGTTGACTTCGGAAGTTTAGGTTAGAAGTTCTATCCTACTCTGAAAATCGAATTTGAATAGTTTATAATATATATCTTATCTGTATTATATTCATCCAAATAAAATAATAGTATCTTATTGCAGAATACTTATTCAATTCTAGAAGCATAAACTGATTCCGTTTCATAAACCATTTTGTAAACACGTTCACATCAAATCAGAATCAGCTGACTTCAAGGTTATTTTACAGCCCTAGGGCTGTAAAACTTTTACCGGCCTGGTCAGAAAACAATCATTTTCGGCTTCCATATGACGCACGAAAACCAGATCATTACATCCAAGTGGGGCGAAAAAGTATTTTTTTTTTTCATTAAGAAAATGAATTTTCGCCCCACTTGGATGTAATGAGCTGGTTTACGTGCGTCATATGGAGGCCGAAAGTGATTGTTTTCTGACCAGGCCGGTAAAATTTTTACGGCCCTAGGGCTGTAAAATAACCTTGAAGTCAGCTGATTCTGATTTGATGTGAACGTGTTTACAAAATAGTTTATAAAACGGAATCAGTTTATGCTTCTAGAATTGAATAAAGTTTTTGCAATAAGATACTATCATTTTATTTGGATGAATGGAATACAAATGAGATATTATAAACTATTCAAATTCAATTTTCAGAGTATAGTAGAATCTAACCTCAAACCTCCTAGTTACAGCGTTTATCACGGAACATGGTGGATAAACGGAATCATTTTATGCTTCTAGAATTCAATAAAGTATTCTGCAATAATATACTATCATTTTATTTGGATGAATGGAATACAAATGAGATATTATAAACTATTCAAATTCAATTTTCAGAGTATAGTAGAATCTAACCTCAAACCTCCTAGTTACAGCGTTTATCACGGAACATGGTGGATAAACGGAATCATTTTATGCTTCTAGAATTCAATAAAGTATTCTGCAATAATATACTATCATTTTATTTGGATGAATAAAATACAGATAAGATGTATATTATAAACTATTCAAATAATTAGTTACAGCGTTTATCACGGAACATGGTGGATAAACGGAATCATTTTATGCTTCTAGAATTCAATAAAGTATTCTGCAATAATATACTATCATTTTATTTGGATGAATAAAATACAGATAAGATGTATATTATAAACTATTCAAATAATTCGATTTTCAGAGTAGGATAGAACTTCTAACCTAAACTTCCGTTGACATTCAGATTGGCCAAATTTCAAGTGTGCTAAAACAGCTGATCAAAAACTTTTCATTATTTGTGTTTATCATTCAATAATTAAAACATTTATAATAATATCATCTTATTGTCATTTGGAAGAATAAAAAGTATAAACTCAACCTCTTACATAATTGAACATAATCTTTTAGACAAATCAGAATAAAAAATACTTGGACAATTTCTTGATATTCAGATTACCTCAGATTTGCTAGAGCTATGACCTTCCACTTTTGCTTTCGGAAGTGCTTATAATAGACAATTAATCTCATATATATATATTGTTCATTTTTCTGTGTGGCGAAAAATAACGTTCTCACCATGGGCAAAAATGTTTTTCCGGCTCTCAATCTTTTCTAGTCCTCGGCCTACGGCCTCGGACTTGAAAACCGATTTCGAGCCAGAAAAGTCTCATTTTCGGCCCTTGGTGCGAAATATACTATTAGGGGTTTTATTAAGAGTTTCCTAACTTTGACTATTTATTGTGGCCGTTTAGTGTATAGTTGAAACTGTAAGTGTCAAATTGGCTCTTATCTATTCCGTATGTCTCGGCCAAATTACTATGCACAGTTATTAACGTCCAATAGCCTTGCGATCCATTGTTGTATCTTGTGTGGATGTTGTTCAAATTTTTAGCGAACCAGTTCACTCAGATTTGTTCACCACATTGCGATCAGTTCTCTTGATAGAAAGATCATTGCGATCGTATAATAGTCGATCCTTTGGAATTATTGCTTTCACAGAAATCTTACTATTTAGAAGTTACTATTTTGTGAAAATATTCAAGTTAAAACTTACTATTTTGTGAAAGCAATATTTTAAAAGCTTCGCCCATTATACGATCGCAATTATATTTCTATCGAGAGAACTGATCAATATACAGGGTGTTTCAGAAGTAGTGTCGAGAATTTTAGGGTATTGTACCTGGATGCTAGGAGACTACAAATGTCATATTTGAAGTGTCCAAAACTCAGCGGTTATCCTTATAGCTGCCATTTTGTTTTTTTCACTTGAAAATTTTTATCTCAAGAACGAAATGTTGTATTGATCTGAAATTTGGCATGAATATTTATGCTATAAAGACTCAACTATGAAAAATAAAAAAAAAAATTTTCGTTGAAATTTTTTCAAAATGGCGGCCATTTTAAATTTTTGATGGCGAATATCTCGAAAACCGTCCATTTTAAAGAAAATTTACAAGAGACAAAAAAGTTAGCAAATTTTTTCACGATTCCAATAATACCTAATTTATTAAGATTGGTCGAAGAATAACAGAGAAATTAATTTTTTTCGTACTGCATGCATGACCACTTTTCACCATTTAAAGATCAATATTAATTTTTTAATTCCAGATGTATTTAAGATGAAGCTTTGAAACTCGGTATGGCTCCATATGGGCAAACAGATGATTTTACAATGGTTTTCAGATGATAATGTTTGTCTTGTAAAAGTATTGTTGTTTCATTAAAAGTAAAGAACCAGATGTAGTGCTTCCTATTTCTTAGTCTCACGTTTCCTAGGTCTTATTTCTATCTTAAATTTCCAGTTTCAATATTTTCTTACGTTGCTTCTACACAAATATTTAATTATTGTAATGGAATTTAGTTCGCTGGAGTACACCGACATTCACTTCATGTATGGAGCAGCTCTTGGCAATGCGACCGAAGCAAGAAGAATGTATGCAGCTGCATTTCCAAACCGCCGTCTCCCTTCCGACAAGGTGTTCACAAGAACTCACAATCGGCTGAGAGAAGTTGGTTCATTTGAACGGAACAGGGTAATTGCTGGTAGGCCTCGAGCAGTTCGAAATGTTGCTTTTGAAGAGGAAGTATTGCAGAAATTCGATTTCAATCCTAGAACGAGTACGAGAGCAGTTGCAAAGCAAATCAATTCAAGTGCTTCTTCTGTGTGGCGTGTACTAAACAAGGAAAGACTTCACCCCTTCCGCTTTCAAAAAGTTCACTCATTGGTTGAACGCGACTATGAGCCAAGAGTTAACTGTGCCCGTTGGTTTCTTCAGCAAGACATTATCCAACCAAATTTTCTAGAAAATGTGTTATTTACCGATGAGTCCAGCTTTACAAGAGAAGGAATCTTCAACTCTCGCAACAGTCACGTCTGGGCCTTAGACAATCCTCATGAGGTCAAAGTGCGTGGTTATCAGCATAGATTTCCGCTGAATGTTTGGACCATACATTCTTCCTAATCGTCTGAATTCTCCCACGTACATTACTTTTTTAAGAGACATACTACCAGAACTTTTGGAAGATGTGCCTCTTGCAAACAGATATAATATTTGGTTTCAACATGATGGTGCCCCTGCTCATTTCGGAAATGTTGTTACGGACTTTCTGAACATGACCTATCGTCAGCGGTGGATTGGGCGGGGTGGACCAGTACCGTGGCCCGCACGTTCACCTGACCTCAACCCTTTAGATTTTTTTTCTGGGGCCATATGAAAGACTTGTTTACAGCACGCCAGTAGAAAACGAAGAAGACCTTGTGGCAAGAGTGGTTACTGCAGCAGGTGCCATTCAAGATGATGAAAATGCTTTTATAGCAGTTCGACGGTCCATGATTGAAAGGTGCAGACTGTGTAATCAAGTTGAAGGACGGCATTTTGAGCAATTGCTGCATTAGTATCAGTGAACCGATTTGAGTGAAATTAATATTTTTCAATGTAAAATAAAATTTGGAGGAAAGTTATTCTTGTATATTTCTGTAATAAGAACGGTTTTCATGAAATTATAAAAAAAATTAATATTGATCTTAAAATGGTGAAAAATGGTCATTCATGCAGTACGAAAAAAATTAATTTCTCTGTTATTCTTCGACCAATCTTAATAAATTAGGTATCATTGGAATCGTGAAAAAATTTGCTAACTTTTTTGTCTCTTGTAAATTTTCTTTAAAATGGACGGTTTTCGAGATATTCGCCATCAAAAATTTAAAATGGCCGCCATTTTGAAAAATTTCAACGAAAAATTGCCAAATTTCAGATCAATACAACATTTCGTTCTTGAGATAAAAATTTTTAAGTGAAAAAAACAAAATGGCAGCTATAAGGATAACCGCTGAGTTTTGGACACTTCAAATATGACATTTGTAGTCTCCTAGCATCCAGGTACAATACCCTAAAATTCTCGACACTACTTCTGAAACACCCTGTATATATTGAATATATTGAAATTTATTTCCCAAAATAAACAAAAACAAAACATTATAATACAACACTTTACAGCAAAAGAGAAACGCTAGTGAGATTTACAAAACAGTGTATAATATAGAAAAATACATAATAATAAATGTTAATCCATGCAAAAAAGTACAGTACATTAACTCAAGAGGAAAATATTAATACCTGCATAGGCGTTGAACCTGTGCGCAGATATGAGTCCTATAATAGAATTCAATTGTAGTTGAAAGTTAAGTTGGGAAAATAAATGAGAAAAAAAAAACAACTCAGAATTATCGGTTAAAATAATAATTGAGAGGAAAAGAAAAAAACTAAGAAGAGAGAGACAGGTTCATCAAGAAATTTTTATGTTTTTTTTTTAAATATTGCATCTAATAAATTAGATATTTTTATTCAATACAGCAGACAAATCACAGCGTAATCCTCATATAAAGGATGAGGCTTTTTTAATACAGCTGTCTAACGGTTAGAACTTTGAAATCGGTAAATAGATCGTTGGTTGGGTACAGTCTGGGTTTGGAAGATATAGCTTTAATTAAAAATTTCTTTGTAATGAACAATTTATTGAAATGGACATCTCTGGCTCCCCCCCAGGCAATGATTCCATACTGCAGGACCGATTGGCCATAAGCAAAATATACCAATCGAGCAATATCTCTATCTCTCAGCATGCCGATATTGTAGAACTTATAAATCAAAAATCTTAACCTACGACATAAGTTGTTAATATGTGTGTCCCACCTTAAGTGTTGGTCAAGGATAATACCTAGGAACTTTGTATTTTTTTCACCTATTATGCTAGGGCAGTCACAGGTTCCATTGACATTCAGCAAACAGGAATGAATTTTTAGCTCATTAAGATTTCTAGGGAGACCCGACTTATTAGGTGAGAAAGTTAAATAAATACTTTTCTTCGAGTTCAACGTTAAGGTGTGTTCATCCAGATAATTTTTTATTTTTCTTAGACCATTTTCACAGATAACCTTCATGTCTTCCCAGGAATCAGCCGAAAAAACGAGGGTGGTATCATCTGCATAGGACAAAATTTCACAGTTTTTAACTCCCATTCTAAGCATATCATTGATATAGATTAGAAACAGTATTGGAGACAATACTGTCCCCTGAGGCAATTCATAATTAGATAAATTAATGGTACTCATTTTACCATCCAAGGTCAGATACTGAGAGCGTTCTTTTAAATAATTAATGAATAATTTTAGTGGGATGCCACGTATGCCCAAATATTGTAGCTTCTCGAGTAGTCTGTCATGAGTTATAGAATCGAAAGCTTTACTGAGGTCGATAAACACAGCTAAAGTTTTACTTTAATCGTTAAAATTCTCGTATATAATATTTACTATCTTAACTATTGTATCCTCCGCACCTTTACCTTCTTGGAAGCCATACTGATTATCCTGAATTATTTTATGGATATTTAAATATTTTATGAGACGGAATTTTGAAACTTTTTCCATAATTTAAGAGAAATCATCCAATAAACTTATTGGTCGATAGTTGGAGGGATCCTTGTGGTCACCAGATTTGAATAAAGGAACAATTGAGGCAATTTTGAAATGTTTTGGAAAGATTCCTTCTGTAAAGCATTTGTTAATGATCATAGATAACGGGAAAGCAATATAATGAGCTATTCTTTTTATGGTTAAATCAGATATTTTGTCTATACCCGGAGATGAATTATTTTTCAAAGAAAGAATTAATTTTAAAATCTCATTTTCATTAGTAGGATACAGAAAGAAAGAGTTTGGAGAGTTTATTTTTGAATCTGAACTAGTCGTGTGAGACGGTGGGTAGTTGTTTTTTTATTTAAGTTTTTCCGCATATATTTTACCCACATCGGCAAAATGTTTATTGAGTACATCTGCGTCGATTTTTGGGGATGTAACTTTCTTTTCTTTGCCTAACAGTTCGTTGATGCAACTCCAAGTTTTATTACTGTTACCCTTAGCGTCTGAAATTTTGTTTCTGTAATACGTTATTTTACATAGTCTGATGAGTTTGTTTAGCCTGTTTCTGTAATCTGTAAATTCCTTTTTAAGATTGATATTATAAAGTTGTTTAGTAAGAGTTCTATGCATTTTATCTCTGTTGCGGATAGATTGGATAAGTCCTTTTGTAATCCAATTTTGGGCTTTTGATGGGCTTTTTAGTAGAAGCGATCTGAATAAAGCTATGCAATCTGTTTATTAGAATATCAGTTGATTTGTTTGCATCGTTGAGGGGGTCATTTATATCCACCCACTTTTCAGATTCTAACATTTTATAAAGTGTATCAAAGTTTATTATGTCTCTTTGGATTTGGGTTTTATTGTTACTGTTTGTTAGAGGTAAACTTATATGTAGGCAAGTGGAATAGTGATCTGTTATATTGGTTTTAAAAATAATTCCCAACATGTCGTAATCCTTTAGATCGCGGCCTTTTAAGAAAATGTGATCAATGCAAGAAGATGAATTTAAGTGAACTCTAGTTGCTTTATTAATGTAAGACCTGAAGCCATAGGAAGACATGGAGTTGAAATAATCATCTGTGTATTTATTGTTGGAACTTAAATTTATATTGAGGTCCCCCAGAATTATAATATTTCTATGATCTCTAAAAAAGTGTAAGCAAATATTGAAGCTATTTAGAAAGCGTTCCATGTTAGAAGATGGGGATCTGTATAATGCTAAAATAGTTATATCCACATTCTTCAAAGGCTGAGATATATTTAGTATAATGCTACTGCATTCATCCATACTATAATTTACTCTGGTGACATTTAATGAATCTTTGAAAAATATACAAATACCATCACATTTATTCAACTTACTGGACTGATTGAGTACGCTATAATCTATTAATAGAGAAATCGAAATAGTTATTATCTGTAATCCATGTCTCCGTGAGAACAATAACATGGAAAGTAGTTTTGCTATTTTGAATTAAGTATGCAAATTCGTTAAATATGCAAGTATGCAATGTGGTGAACAAATTTAAGGAAACTGATTCGCTAAAATTTTGAACAACATCCATACAAGATACAACAATGGATCGCAAGATCTGCCAAAAATAATATTGTCACTGTACATGGGAATATGCTAGAGAATCAGCGGCAGTCATCACGCACAAGATCTTTCTGACTTCAAATTAACGAATACAGCTGGACTTCTAGTCATTTTAGCAAGGCTGCTCAATGCACCAGACAACGTACAGAACAATTTTCATTACCGATGTGAGATTTCCAAACAAGGGTATTTCGATCAGAGACGATGTCAACTAGTCACAAAAATCCTGTGATTTGTCACTGCTGAACTTTTTCTTGAAGAGCTATACCAAGTCACAGGTCTATGCCAATAAGCCGTGGACCAGCGATGACTTAGAAGTCAACATTACACGAGCCATCAATTCAGCCGGATTTGTGCGCCAGACTAATGAAAAATGGACTTCCACCAGGCGCGGCTATTTGAACATTATTCCAGATGCATAATGTCATTGATATGCCTTTCAAACAAAAATATATCTCAGCAATATATTAAAAACTCCTTGTTTATGTATAAGAAACCCTAAAGGAAACCCCCTATATATTATTTTGATGAATTTTTCATCTACCATCAAATCATCTCAATTTCAATCATTCAATTTCAAATCATCTCAATTTCAATCATTGGTGTGTTGTTTTTCAACCACATATCCTTGAAAATATCTAACTGTTCACAAACAAATAATGTACAAGAAACTGGTATTAGGTGACTTCAGGTTACAATGTATTTATTTGTGTAGTTAAGAATATTAGTTGACGTAAACCATCACGTTTAAGCTGGTTACCATGTAAACCATCACGTTTAAGCTGGTTACCATGTACTTAGTTGTGGAGAAATTACTGATGAATTTTTCTCTTATTGCGTAATCAAACTAAAACCTAGGCTTAGAAAAGCTTATACTCTTTATATAAGCTTTTATTGAATAATCCTATATGTTTAAAATTAGAAAGAACCGATGGGGTGTATCATTGTTCCATTGATTTTCGTGATTCTAGATACACGTTGCATCTCATTCTGAAAGCTGACTGGAAACATGTGAGTAAGGCCAGCAAAACTCATCTCATGGTTACTGTAACCAGATGTCACCGTGAACTTGACATGAAGAAGAATCCCTATGGTCTTTGTACTGCGCTCTGCGTTAATCTCATTAACATCATCAACGACCCTTGGGACGTCAAAGTATTGACGGACATCATTCACGGAAACCAACCTATCAATCAAGAAGGTCAGTTGCTATCTTTCATAATAATCATCAACACTCAATACTATTTATTCTGTAGCTTTTGATTTGGATTGTTGAAGTTTGATTGGTCATTAATGGATCAATATTGATATTATCAATATGAAATCATTTTAGAATAATGTAATTTTTATAGCGGATGCTCATAAGGGCATCACTTTTTGCTTGTGCGTGGGTAATGGGGAGTGCGTTGGTGAATTGATGAGATGATCACACGTCCATGTTATCGGCGGGATTCGAACCCACAAACCAGGCGGTGCTGGTAGACCGAAGTTTGTACACTCCTTACCACTAGAACAACCTGGCCGGCATTGCATTAAAGTCTAAATGCAAGTGTAAATTAAACAGAGCGAGTCTTTCGTTGAACCAACACGCGCTCGTTCTTGGCAAAACATCTGACACAACGTTTTAAAATGACAGCTAAAAGAGCAATTTGCGTCCGGGCGCAAATGTCATTCCGTGGTCATTTTGGAGTAACAGCCGTGGAAGATGACTCAATTTCTTCGTTAGGTCTAGCATAATAAGGATCGTGATGATGATATGTCGAAATCACAGGCAAACACCTCGGAAACAAGATGGCCGCCAACATTTTCAGGGTTTTGCTATATCGCTTGTATTTTAATTCAAAATATTCAACCGTTTTTTAGACGAAAATATTTTTAAAATCTTCCTCTACAATTTTTGTTTTATAAAATTTTCCACTAAAACGCATTCCCAAGTCTGTACCTTCAAGGAGTCATGAGTTACACGGTTTTCTAATAATTGTTGGGATTGGCATTTGGTGGAAAAAGCGTGTTTTCCGCTGCAAACAGTAAAATATGGACTTACAGCCTCCAACCAGATGTCATTTTGAAGCTTTGGAAATATTCTTCAACACTGTGCCAATAATACTAGTGTTTCTCTACTGCGAATACATGTACAGGGTGGAAAGTGAAATATTGTCCCCGAAAAATGTATGTTTCAAGCTTTTGAAGTTGAATAAATCATGGAAAGAGTGGTCGAAATGAGATGAATCTCTCGAACATCATTGTTTAGTCAATTTTAAACACTTTGGTGGTAAAACCAATCCGATATCTCTCACAATAACTAACAAGCGATATAATTTCTGTCAATAATGACCGCCATCTTGTATTTTTCAATGATGTGGAATATTTTCGTTGTTTCCATCATCAATATTCTTATTCGTCTTCTTATTCGATTTTACAGTTCCAGCTAGTTACCTCATGCGTATGGAAAAACACCAGAAATCATGCCGGGGTTTCTTCGGAGGGCGCTGGAAAACTCATTTTTTGACGTACAGCGCATGAAGATATATTGTTTAAAATTTGAAAAAACACTCTTAATTTCATAGATTTAAAATTTCTCTATATCTCTTGCACAAAAAAAGTTATAATGGAATGAAATTTGAACAAATTTAGAAAAAAGTTTTTTTGGGCTTTTGAAGTTCATAACTAAAAAAATTCGCGTTTTAGAGGAAAATTTTATAAAACAAAAATTGTAGAGGAAGATTTTAAAAATATTTTCGTCTAAAAAACGGTTGAATATCTTGAATTAAAATACAAGCGATATAGCAAAACCCTGAAAATTTTGGCGGCCATCTTGTTTCCTAGGTGTTTGCTTGTGATTTCGACTTATCATCATCACGATTCTTATTATGCTAGACCTAACGAAGAAATTGAGCATCTTCCACGGCTGTTATTCAAAAATGACCACGGAGTGCCTTATTCATGTCATTTGCGCCCGGACTATAACGAAAGACTAGCTCTCTAGTTTACACTTGCATTTGGCCTTTAATATACTTGAAAAATGGAAATCAGGGGCCATCTCCTAATGCTCTTTCTTTTACATTGGGGAAATTTATGATTTACTCTCTCTGCTTCATGCTAGGCTCTCCACTGCACTATTTTTTCAACGTAGACCTAAGGCTTATATGGACACCATCTTTAGTTTTACAGTACAGTATATATACTAACAGGTGCTCTACTACAACCGACGCAACCCAAACTTTGAGAACATCGGTTTGAGTAATACATCTGTCATTTTAGGTCCCGAAGCTTCTATGTTCGCAAAAGTGTATTAAAGGTTAAATGCAAGTGTAAACTAAGAGAGCTAGTCTTTTGTTAATGCTGTTTCAGCTGTCATTTTGTAACGTTGTCAAATGTTTTTTCAAGAACGAACGCATGTTTATTTTCATTTTCAAGTGTATTAAAGGCCAAATGCAAGAGTGTAAACTAAAGAGAGATAGTCATTCGTTAGTGCTGTTTTAGCTGTCATTTTGTAACGTCGTGCCAAATTTACTTTTTTTGCTAAGAATGATTACGTGTTTATTTTAGAGACTTATATTGTTTGTAAATCTTACAAATATGGGAAAATAAGCTACGCTCTGAGTTTCTCCATACTGTAGCTCCCAGTAAGTCGATGATAATGCGGTTGATTGATATACTTTTCACAACTGGTCAAGTGCTACATGATAAAAATCTAACTTGCCTGCCAACAAAGTTGGCATTATTATCGACTTATTAGGAACTGCAGTATGAGGAAACTCTGTTCAAAACTTATTTTGGCCAGATCTGTAAAGCCTTGTGGACATGTCGCCCGGCTTTATCGAATCATGACGGCCCGAACCGAATTCAACCCGAATCAAGTCGGTACGGATCGAGGAAGTCGAATTGAAATCAGTAGTGTGGACGTGTTGAACGAGAATGCGCAACATTTCACACCATTTTTTCAATATTTATTTTATTGAAAATTATTTTAAGTTTATATTATATTAATATATCCATCATAATTATAATTATTTATGATCGAATTTAAAGAGGTGGCCCAATGATACGTAAGAATCTCATGTTGCCAAAAAACGCAGAGTCTTTGCAAGGCGCTGGCTTACTGGAATAGCTGTTCTGAATTTTGTGTCTTGTTTGATGATTACTGGTGCAATTTTACTTGATATATTTTCAAAATCGGAATTATTCATTCTAAAAAAAGTTCTGCAAGCCTACGTCACATCTGTATTCCAAGTTCAAATCATCAACATCATTTTGCAATAAATCCTTCATAAATTCTTCAGTAGCCTACTATATTTTTTCCGTCTCGGACAAGGCTGGGTCTTACCCAACACCTCCTTGGGCGGCGACGACGGCGATCATGCTGACTTTCTGCAACTGCAATGATAATTGCAGCAGCCGCCACTGCAGCGTCTTCCGAGTCACTCATTTATCCATTAACAGTAATTTTAATTCACTTACACCGGCGTGAGCCGCTCGACTAGTCCACATTTACGGAGGTATGTGGACAAGTCAAATATCGAACGTGTCGATCGACACGTGTGGATCGACTTTTTCGATCGGCATAGTCTGGACGCGGCTTAAGATTTACAAACAATATAGGTTTTTTAAATCAAAATGCGTTCGTTCTTGGCAAAACATCTGACGACGTTACAAAATGACAGCTGAAACTAACGAAAGACCAGCTCTCTTAGTTTATACTTGTATTTAGCCTTTAATACACTTTTTGCGAACATAGAAGCTTCGGGACTAGAATTAACCTATGTATTTCTTCTATCTTCTCAAAGTTTGGGTAGCGTCGGTTGTTAAACACCCGTTAAGATATACTGTATTGTATAACTGATTAAGGATTGTATCCTTATAAGCCTTAAGTTGATGTTGAGAAAATAGTGCAGCAGTGAGCCTAGCATGTAGCAGAGAGAGAGATAGAGTAAATGATAAATTTCCCAAATGTTAAAGGTAGATAGAGAACCAGAAGATCGCCCCTGGTTTTCATTGTTTGAAATGTCAGCCAGAAGCCATGTCCTGGTGCGTTGCACATTATCCTGATACAGGGGGGAACAGAGCAGTGATTCTTTTCTACATCCTGTAATCTATACACATTAATAATAATAAAAATAATAGTTGTCAAGGTATTTCCAAGGGAATAGTTTGAGCCCATTGTGGTTTTGTTTAGCTCTGAACCATTGTCTGCATTGCTCAATTCCACAACACATGGATTCAAGCTGAAGGGAGAAGCAAGAGAAATTCATCCACTGTCCCACATGATGTATATGGATGATATCAAGCTATATGCAGGTACTGAAAATCAACTGAAGGAAATGCTGGGTCTGGTTAGAACCTTCTCTGCTGATATCTGCATGGCATTTGGTCTGGAGAAGTGTAGGACACTCAGTGTTGTGAGAGGTCAAGTCAAGGCACAGGTGATTGATGAGGACCTGGATAGTGCTTTTGCAGCGATGGGGCCAAGTGATGTCTACAAGTACTTAGGCTTTTGCCAGGCTAGACAAATAGACCAGAAGAATGTCAAGCTGAAAATGAAGGACACATACCTGACCAGACTGAGGAGACTTTTAAAGACCATTTATTGCTAAATGGCAATAATATGTTCAAGGCCATCAATACTTATGCAATACCTGTGCTGACTTACTCATTTGGTGTTGTTTGTTGGACTGCAACTGATTTGGAAGATCTTATGCTGATCAACAAGAGTACTCCTCACTAAGTTCAGAGCTCATCACCCTAAGGCCTGTATAGAGATGCTCATATTGCCAAGAAAGAAAGGCGGACGCGGGCTCATTGATATAAAATGGTCTTGTGAGAGACAAATCAGAAGCATGAAGACATACTTCATGGAGAAGGAAGGTGACTTGTATGCAGTGGTGAGAAAAGCTGATAAAGGGTACACTCCACTTAATCTTTCTGAGCTGCCTACTGCGGACTTTAAACCAACAGACAGCATGAGAGTGCGATTCTGGAGCAATGGAAGTCGAAGCAGCTTCATGGAAGACATGCATTTGCCTTATCTCAGCCTGGAGTTGATGAGGAGGCTTCCAATGCATGGCTTTGGCACAGGGACCTGTTTATTGAAACGGAAGGATTCTTGGTGGCAATACAGGATCAAGTAATCGCAACAAAAAAATATCAAAATCATATAATGAAGCTGCCTATAAATAATGATTCATGCAGACGTTGTATTTTGGCACCTGAGACTATTCAGTACATCATGTCAGCATGTCAATCACTGGCAGCTACTGACTATTTAAAGCGCCACAATGCAGTAGCTAGGATCTTGCATCAGGACCTTGATTTGAAGTACAAAATAATCAATCAGAAGCTGCCCTACTACTCATACAAGCCATCCCCAGTCTTGAAGAATGAGACACATAAGTTGTACTGGGACCGGTCGGTGCTGACAGACAGAGCAGTTGCTCATAATAGACCAGATATTATCATCCTCATGGATAAGGTAGCCAAGGAAACAACACTGATAGATGTTGGCATACCATGCTGCCACAACTTGGACCAGTATTATAATGAAAAGGTCTCCAAGTACCTTCCCTTGGTTGCTGAGATCAAGGATGTCTGGATGCAAGAAAAAGTCACAATTGTTTCTGTCATTATCTCCACGGTTGGAGTTGTAACTAAAAAAGTGTCAGCAAATCTTTGTCAGATGGGAATATCAAAAAGTGCAAAATATCCTATGGAAAAAGCAGTTGTTCTCAGTACAGCATCCATTGTGAGATCATTTTTGAACATTTCAGTTTAGTAATGCACCAAAGTCTTGCCAAAGGCCGACTTTGACTGCAATAAACACTCACTTATCATGTGATGAATAAAATGAAAATAATAATACTTATTATCAATTTATTCCACGCTCTGTCAAATTTTAGTGGATTCTTTAAATCTGTAAGTGGAGACTTCTTAGTCTTGAAATATGATTTATAGTATTGAAATATGATTTAATACAAATTCCATTGCTTGATAATGTTATACTCATATTTACTCTTCATACAGTTCTACTCTTCTAATTTTACTATTATGTGCTTCCTTTTTTTCAGCACAAAAATATTTCACTTATGAAAATGGGGTACTAGTTGTGATGAGGATAGAGGCGCTTGTCGATTCGAAATGTGAAGATTTTGCTCTACGGCTGGCGGACTCTTGCCAACAATTCTTGAGAACCGAGAAAACTAACAAGTCGAACAATAATACTAGTCAAGAGGAAAGAAAAGAGCTAATATTGGAAACATATCAACTTGATCTGATCATGGATCTCTACCTTACACTGTTGTTTCGTTGTGAGAAAAACTGTGAACTGAAATCAATTGTAAGTATTTGAATCAGGCCGGTCTCAGTTCCTCTCCATTTCAGTTCATCTATGCATCAAAACATAACCTAAAAGGTTCTGTTCAATTACGTTTTATAGTTAAAATAGTAGGTTAAGGCCCGCCGCAAAGTAGAGCCATGCTAATCCACGAAAAGCAACCCACGCCGTGGGATGTTTTGTAAACCATTGCTAGGCTTTACCAGACATATGTGTAATACATGCAATGAATAATCCACTTGTCAGCTGATTGATTATGAATAATTCTAAAGCAATGGTTTACAAAACATCCCACGGCGTGGGTTGCTTTTCGTGGATTAGCGTGGGTCTACTTTGCGGCGGGCCTTAGGGGGTTGGTTTTTGCTTTCAAATGGCAATATGTTGGTATTATTAGAAATGTTTTGTTAATATTACATAATAAATGCAATGAACGTAAACGTTGATCAAATCGCTGAATTTTGATGAACTGAAATCTAGATGAAATAAATGTCACCTTTTGAATCGTTCTTGAATTTGAAATCCATTTAATTTTTATTCTTCCAATTTCCTTCATGGGAGACAATCAAAATTATGCTATAAATTGATTAAATGAGCTCTGATAAGAATAACAATAGATAAGCTAAAGATTACCATCAAATGCATTCATTTATTTATCTCATATTGTACAATTATACCTTCTGAAATAGCCCAACAGGATAATGGCTGTTCTATTTCAACTCATACAACACTTCAAATCAAGGTTATATACTATGTGTTACATCTACAGTCCAAAACAAAAAACAAATTCAGAATTAAAAAACCATCACCATGAATGTCCAAAATTAACATAAAAAACTATTCAAAATGCCCTCAATTTTGAATTAAATTGAAAATTTCTGAGTAAAAAATCACATTCACTATTGGGTGGAAGTTTTTGAATAGCGTTTTTCTTCAATAATTTAATAAAGCACTTATCAAGATGTACTCGTATTAACTCTTTAAATGAAACGTTCTACCGACGATTGTCTGGATAGACTGAGATACTGGAATTCTATTCAGCTGAGGTTGAAAATTCATTTCTAATGTAAATGTGTGTCAGATTTATTATTGAACGAGCAAAGTGAGCTCTTACTGATGACTAGAGCCACTAGTTATACGTTTGTGGGTTTGTTTGACGATAACTTTCGATTGAATCATGAATCTACTTCAAATTTTTAACACATTTTCTTTGGACCAATTATACAGATCGAATTCATTGGCCAATGAAATTGACTCACACCTTCTTACTTTATGAGAATTCAATAGGATAACTTTGAAAGCGCTTAAGGAAAATTTGTAGGTACCGGTATTGATTCATCATCCAACTGACTTGTGTTTTGTGTAATGTTACAAATACAATTTTCGTTCTTTTCCGTCAAATTATAACAGCTATTTGCGAGTTATCACACAGATTCTGTACATTATGCGCCGACACGTGATTTTAGTTTAAATTCAGATTCTGACTCATTTATCCGTATGGAGTAGGATACTATGAATTTCTATTGCTTACAAGTTGCGGATTTCAAAGTCAGTACAATTGGCTTTGAGCAATCTGCATTGTTTATGGGCGGATTTCCAGCCTGGAGCGCTCACAAAAGCTATTTGTTGTTAGTTGAACGTTGACTAAGATGTTCGGAATTTTAAGTTGTATGAGAAATTCACGAGATCCTTCATGACTTAGTTTTTTTTTATAAATGTTAACCATTCACTTTGTTTCAAAATATGACTATTAATTCAGTTAGGTACTTACTTCAGTTGCTTACTTATTAACTCGAGTTGACCGGTCAAGTAAAAAATATTATATTTTATTCAGCACACAAAAACAGTGTCTGCCTATATGATACAAAATAATAGAAATTTTAGAATTTTTTGACTCAAGTTGATCATATTTCAAATTCATTCAGTGTGTGAATAGAAACCATAATATTTATTCGCCATTAACTTTTTAGGATAAGAATAACGTTTTTTATCGAATACTTTTTTTCATTTGTTCATGTTTTTTTCGAACAGTTTCAGGATTATGACCTGACGGAGGGAGTTCATCTTCTTCAACGGTTTCGTGATCGAAAATGCGGATTTGGCTTTAACAAAAAGCTGTGGAAGAATTATAAGATGACAGTCGAGGTTGGTTGCTGTGTGTTTCTGACCAAAGCATTCCTACAACCAATCGAAGAAATTGAAAACTGTTCTCTATTGGAAGCTCTTATCAAGGAATGGCTCACTTTTCAAACAGGAAGTCAGTTGGAAGATGTTATAAGAAAGTTAGTCTATTCAGCTCGCTCTTCACAGCACATCTATACGTTCTGCGAAGTTTTAATAAAGCATGTAAGTCATTTCCATCAATTCATTTTAAAATAATCTTCAAAAAAATTAACTAGAATTTAAAATCTAATAGAAAGTTATCTCAATTTTATGTGTTCAGTCTACTCAAACCGTACTCAATAGATTTTACAACCTCCATAATTCATTCCATTATGATTAGGACTTCTGTGAGATCAAAATGCTTCATTTATTTATCCAGTTTAAGCTTTTTTCGTAACTACAATATGAACAGCAGTTGTGTTTCATAACTTTTGCAATGCTTTGTGTAAATAGAAACAAGTCGTCCATAATATGATTAATAATTACAATAATGTTTCCAAAGAATGGGGTAAAATGTTTGAAAATAGGCAATAATATAATATTGAGGCGCTATACAAGCCACATCGGCAGGCTAGACTAGGGCAGACAGCGAGGCTGCCCTTTTTGCCTACCGATGTGGCTGCTGACTGTAGTGAGGTCCACCCACGTTACAATGGCAGTGTCTTATTAGCAATACCATTGCTATCCTTATCTATCATTCAACAAAGCGGATAGCGCTATCTCTTTCTTGCTTCGCTCTGTTGCCAGATCGTCTTTTAGCAATATAGAATTAATAATCAATTAACAAAATATTTTATTTTTATTATAAAAATTCATTATAAAATTATTGAAAAATATCATTTCTTGCTTATTAAAATATATATTTTTTTCTATTGGTCAATACTATAGCCATCTAGTCTAAAGACTAATGAGCCAATTTTTTCTATCCTAAAATACTACTTGAAAAATTGAACAGTGAATTTCTCATAAGGAACTCTTACTGCTATTGTTTAATTAATGTACACTTATTGACTGCACTATAGAAGCTGGATTCACTCAATCACTGCTCTGCTCTTTCACTGGACACTACTTGAACAAGCAATACACTAGTTCAAACGGTTTCCTCCTTTTGAGCCTCCGCACCAACCCTCCATTGTCTAGCAGCTGGATTGCCTCGACGTTGTCATGATGGTGCAGTAGCCCCTCGTGCCTCTCCGCTTGCCTCTGGATCTCGGTGGACACCAGGTCGACGTGCAGGTCTCTATGAAGATCGCTGTTCCTGACATACCAAGGAGCATCCACAATGTTCCTTAGCACTTTGTTTTGAAAACTTTGTATGACATTAATGTTGCTGTCTTTGGTACACCTCCAAAGTTGTATACCATACGTCCATACTGGATTTAATATCTGTTTGTACAGAAGTACTTTGTTTCGGATTGAAAGGATAGAGTTTCTTCCGATCAGCCAATACAGCTTCTTATATTTGATTCCAAGCTCTTCTCTCTTCTTCTTGACATGGGCCTTCCAGCAAAGCTTTGCGTCCAAGGTCATACCTAGATACTTGGCATCATTAGCATATGGTACAACTTGGTTGTTGATAGTTATTGGTATGGGCAGGTCCTTCTTATTGGTAAAATTGATGTGAATCGACTTTGTTTCATTCAATTTCATTCTCCACTTTCTAGTCCAATCTTGAATTTTGTTGATGGATCTCTTGTGTTTCTCTGTTGCATAAGAATGTTACTGTCTACTGATAATATGGCTGTGTCGTCTGCAAATGTTGCTGTAGTATTCTCATCAAGGCTGGGAATATCGCTGGTAAAGAACTGGTCCCAGAACACTGCCTTGAGGAACTCCTGCTTTAATTTCCTTCAAATCAGAATATGTACTTTCATGCCTGACCCTAAAGTATCTGTCAGTGAGATAGGATTGTAATATATCTGTATATTGCTTTGGTAGCACTTTTTTGAGCTTGAAAATGAGACCTTCATGCCATACTTCATCAAAAGCTTGCCCTATATCAAGGAAAGCTGCTGAACAAACTTTTTCTCCTCTAAGCACTTCTCTATCACATTTATAATCCGATGTACTTGGATAGGACCGGTAACAATGATATTGGCCTATGATGATACTTCATGTGGCTCTTTACCTGGCTTTAGTAGCATTATAACCTCTGCTACTTTCCATATTCCTGGTACGAATTTTAGTCTGAAAGAAGCATTCAAAATGTTTGTTAATTTCACTATTGCTTTCCTTGGTAGGTGCTTGAGGACTGAGCCAGTTATCATGTCAAATCCAGGGTTTTTTTTATTCAGATTTCTTATTTCTCTTCTCACCTCTTCTACAGTGACACGCATTATTTCTTGATTCGGCTGTAAGATATTCTCATCCGCGTCTAAAGATTCCTCTTCACCTGTGTTGTTTGGCTGGAAAACGTTTACAAGATGATTCGCAAATGTCTGTGCCTTTTCATCACTACTTCTTGCCCATTGTCTGTCCTGCTTTCTGAGAGGAGGAGATTGTTGAATGGTTCGTTTTATTTTTTTAGCTGCCTTCCAGGGTGAGTAGTCCCTACTGCATTCTGCTGTCAAGTTTCTCGAGTAACTATTAACTGATTCATCCTTGATACATTGAATCTCTCTCCTTAGTTCTTGAGTTAGATTGTTCAAAACTCTTTTGTCTTGGGAACGTGATTGCTGCCATCTCCTTCTAGCTCTTCGTTTTTCAACAATCAATTCTCTGATTTCCGCAGGGTAATTATTTCCTGTGGTTCTTCTTCTGATTTGTGGGGTATTACACCATGCTGCCTGTTGGATATCAGCCACAAACTTCTCCAACTCCCGATCAATATGTTCTTCGTTCCTTAATGGTGAGTTCAATTATATTCTTTCCTCCAGCATCTGTTGGAAACCATCCCAATCAGTGCGGCTATTTGCTAACGCTGGACAAGTATTTTCCTTCGGTAGAATTGAATCACTTAGAGTCATAATGATGGGTGAGTGGTAGGAATTAAGTTCGAAACTATCCTCTAAATGCAAATAATTAACTGATATATTTTTTGTCAGGAAGAAATCTATGAGATCTGGGATTTTTCTCTTATCGGTGGCCAGTAGGTTGGTTTACTAGTTGAAAGAGCTTCGCACCTCATCTCTTTCATTGCTTCGAAGAGCTGTCTTCCCTTGTGAGTTGTTAAGCGCGATCCCCAATGCACGTGCTTTGCATTGAAATCACCACCAAGAATGAATTTTTCTCCTAACATATCAAGCAATGTCGAATACTCCTCTCTTCTGATGGAATATCTGGGAGGACAGTAAATAGCTGCAACAACGAAGTGATAATTTACCGCTTGCACTGCTACACCTATCAATTGAATTCTACCACTTTCATGTTTCACTTCTTCATGATGTTGTAGATTGTGTCTGATAATGATGGCACTCCCACCCCTCGCGACATTGCTGGGATGTAAAGCATGATAGATCTTAAAGCCTTTGAATTTAATAAACGATTGATTTGTAAAGTGAGTTTCAGATATAAGACATATATCTATTTTTTCTATGTCTAGAACTGCTTCTAACTCCTGTTGTCGTTGTAACAATCCATTCGCGTTCCATTTCATTATTTTTAGTGAATGAATCATTTGAATTTCAGTAGTTTACTCTGTTCTAACTTCTGAAATTTAGATTGTAGTGAGGTGATTATTTGCTCTTGTCTATCCAGTTTTGCCAAGATGAGCTGCAAAATATTATTGGTGCCTTCTTCTACTTCACTTTTTGGCTCTTCCAATTTCAGTCTATTTTATATTGAGACAATCTGGGCGAAAGTTAATTTCTTAAATGCTCTACCATTGTTTAGATTGTGAGCTTCTGTATTTTCCGTGATTTTTGGTGGGATATTTTGAATGATTTTCTCTCGTGAATCTGCAATAGTTTTTGTTTTAGTAGAATTCCTGATTTTTTGCAATTTGATTGCGACAGTGCAGCATTGATAGCTGGCTGGATGTGCTTCACCGCAATGAATACATTTTGGTAGAACATCGTTGGGTTTTAAACATTCCTTTGTTTGGTGTTTACCTGCACACTTATCTCACCTAGGCTTCTTGTTACAATATTTTTGTGTGTGGCCGTAAGCTTGGCAACGTTTGCATTGCGGTATCAGATTGGCCTTCTTCAATGCTTCAACCTCCACTCTACAGCCCAGTATATTTTTCGATTCAAATACTGTTTTAATATCTTCTTCCGCGCTGAATGAGACTATGAACATATCTAATGGTTCTCTTGTCTTCCACCTCAGCTTGTTTACAACTTCTAGAACTTCCAATCCTCGTACTTCCAAATCTTCCAGAATAATTTCTGTACTACAAGAGTGATGAATCTTTTTAATCATCACTCTTATTGGTCTCGACTGTTTATCTTCATAGGAGTGCCAGTTGAGCCCATCTTTAATCAATTCTCTGGTAATATTCCGATAAGTTTCTGAATCAACTGCATTTACTTTGAATGTTGCTTTACTTAACAGTTTTATCCTAAATTTGTCAGCTGGTGACACTTTTTTCAAACTCGTAAGAATTACATTCAGATTCTTAATACCATCCACAATGATTGGCGGTGGTGACATTTCTCTCTTCTTCCTCTTTTCCTCCTCACTGATGGATTTTTCCACGGGAGTGATTTTATTATTCAAATTCTGTTGCTTCTTTTTTGCAGACTCATTTTTGAGTTCTGGCGATGGGGTGCTAAGCTTTCTCTTCTTGGTAGCCCGCTTAGTACGAGTTCTGATCCATTCAGTTTCTTTAGCCAATTCTTCTTCATTTGTCGAGTAGTTCTCGGCTGCTGAGCTGGTAGGCTGTGGGCTATGGATCTTTTTCTCAATATTGAGAAATCTTTTTTCCAAATTCTGCATTTTTTGCAAGAGTTCGTCGGCGTTGCTTCTCTCTAGCTCCTTCCTTTTCTCATCAGATTCCTTCCAGGCGATGAAAAGTACCTGCTCGGCTGAAGATTTGAGTTTATTTGCTTTTATGTATTGATCCGGTGAACACTGGATTTCTGGTGTATTTGCAATGTTGTTGGTGTCCATGCTCTCGTTAGTGGCTTCCTTTTCTTCTTGCTCTGATGCAGGAAAACTAGATGGCTTCACTAAGTCGGACATAGTGCGATTTCGCTACCATACATTTCAAACAGCACTCGTAATCACACTTACGCACACGGAAACGCGAACGGAGCTATATTACCGCCGCGAAAAGCAGGTCGCTTTGCTTGCATAAAATACCGCGGTTGACGACCGATACTCGATGCAATATTTTTGTTCCAATTTTAATCGCGAACAAACTGCTGACTCACTACTTCTACACTACACTATTACTACTTCACTATACGTCCGTTCTCTACGAGTTCTAGCGCAATACTCAAAAATATAATTGATTATTTCAAACGAAAATGAACAGTTAATATTATATCAATAAACCTGTATCAGCTACCGTCTATAGAAAAAAATCACAAGACAGAGGATTGGCATCATTGTTCTCCTATTTTTCTCCACTGCCATTATAACGTGGACTCACTTAAGTTTTTTTCACATAGGCCTATAGCTGGAAAACTTTGGTTTTCGACTGGAAGGTTCAGCTTTGTTTGAACTACTAGTAAGAAGGTGAACACACATAATCAAAATTCCTCAACCCCACACCTAGTGCTTAGGGGATGAGAGTGGTTTAAAAGTTGCATTTTTTATTTTTTCTTACACGCTTACATCTTGGAAGCAATTATCATCACAGACATACCCAGTCTTACAAAAAATGAAGTTTGATAAATTCTTTGTAAGTTTTTCAGTAGAGTTTAGTGATATCTTAAATAGTTTTTGTGATAAACGCTCTTGAAAATGTGATAATTTTCATAAACAGTTTTCCATCCAACTTCTTGTGTTTTCAGTGCTTATAACATACCAACAATGCATCAAGGATATGAGGAAATGAATACTAAACGTGGGGTTGTAGAGTATTAAATTCTGTTTAGTTTGATGTATCAAATAATAATTTATTTTATGCTTTCCTCCAATCAACAATAATTATTGTTATAGCAGCTTTAGTATCGAGTGTGAAATCTTCTGTTCAATGGGTCGATTTGGCAAAAATCGCAGAAAAGTAGAAAAGGAACCAAAAATCCGAGGTTTCTGGGGCACCTTGTAAAGAACTCCAGGACTAAAAGGTCGACTTTTTGTATTCAAGCCGTCTAATACTCCAGAATCACAATAGAGTCTCATTGATAAAGTCTTAATTCTACACTTTCCAAATAAATCTCGAAGAACACAAACTCATAATATATATCATCACCATTACATAACAATTTTGTGATGATTTCCCTTACTAATCAGACTTTCTATTTCTGTTTCAGTTTGGCTTGAAATTGAAGTCATTTTGTATAGAACTATTCATAATAGCACTAACCGTTAATATGAATGAGATCGAGACACATAGAGACAAAAATGACACAGAGAAAGTACGAGAAAAAGAGGTACAACTTGCTCGTGGGTTTTTGATTTTGGCAGATCTTCTACAAGATGATATGGGAGTTTGTCGGGAGTGTGTATTGACGGCGTTTTCATTGAATCCAACTGAATCAATTTTGGAACGAATCAAAAGTTTAGCCGTGGCTACTGGAAAGTGTACACCTGCTGACGACGCTAGTGACCAGCTGCAAGGCTCAATGTCAATTCAACAGCAGTCTCCAAATTGCACAGATTACCATCCCAATGGCTCTTCCTTGATCAACAAACAATGTAGTGTTTCCAGCTCGATGGATGGATGTTTTTCAGATAGTATTACTATAACAGAGCAAACCCATGATGCATTAATAAGAATTAAAGAAGAAGCTTCGACTGAATCTCCAAACTATGTATTATCTTCGCTAAGTTCCGTTTTGAATGCTGAATCCCTTGGACTTTCTAATGTATTGTGCAATGATTTGGCAACAATAATTAGCAGTCCGCGTTACCAAATGTTGAGCTGGGTTCTAGATTGGCCCAGACTGCTTGCAATTTGCGAGTCATATCTTAAGTCCGGCTGTCAAATGAAAAATCAAACCAAAGAACTAAAATTCCTCAATATAGACTACAATATTTTCAAAGATTGGCCCAAAGTAGTTGACCGTGATATGTATTGTGATATAGAAAAAGGGTATGAACAGTGCATCGAGCCAAATTACTATTTCGTGCATACTAAAATTACCAAAAATACTAATTCTGAAACAGCAGAAACGTTTACGAACAAAACAAAGAAGAAACGGCAAAGACCAAGGAAAGATCCCACCTATGTGACTCGGGAAAGTAAAAGGAAAAGAAAACCCATTAATACTTCATTCAAATACATGTATCTTGACATGTCAGATACAGATACAGGAACTGAAGATTGTTTTTCAAATAGCAACAGCTCGGAGAGTGATGTTTTTCAATCTCAACTAGAGAAAATTAATCTCAAATCGGCAAGAAATTGCAAAAGTAAAGCAAAAGATATTAATTACCAAAAACCTATTAATGATGAAAGCATTGTCAGTGTTATGCCAAATAGTGGAGAATCACAGACCAGTTTCATAAACAAACCAAACAATTTGTCTCCACTTGGAAAAACCAGTGATACGGGTTATTCTGTCTTGGAAATGCTAAGGATGTTTCGTCGAGCGCCAAAACAAACCACCGCTAATCCTGGAGCTAATTAGCTATATCTAAAACCATGCACTGATCTATCTAACCTGCAGAGATCTCAGAGGATAGCAGAATGAATAATTGGACAAATAATTGATTAGTGGTGCAATAAACTCGGCTATTTAACTAAAGGGTATCGAACTATGTATCCAACAATTTTAATACCTGGGTATTTATCTTCTATATAAAACATAGGCTACGTTAAAGTATCCAGATGCATTCATGAGTTGCCAGATGGCCAAATAAAAGTTCAACTGAATTGTCTTCAGGTAAAATGAACAAGATTTCATTGTACGATTTTTACATTCAATGAATATATTTCCAGTTGGGCTTGAATACAATGAAGACTGTATATAATCATATGAGACTTATCTATTTCTTTAATTGATTGGTACTTCCTTGAATCAATCTTGAATTTTATCATCGCAGGTTATACGATTCGAATAAGTCAGATTACCCAAGTTAGTGCCCGAGTTACTTTAACGATTTTTAAAAGAGCCAAATAGATAATTTTATAGATGTTTCTGTTCATCTCTTGAACTATGACCAACTTATTAAGTTTCTTTTATAAGAAACACTCAAAGTTCACATAACATCATTTTTGAGAATAAAGTTCAGCTAATAACTGTGATACATTATGCTTCCAAGCATGAATTGTTTTTCACTTTCAATAAAAAAACATCCTACTTGTAAATGTGCTCCAATCAGGGTAGGCTGAGTAACATTTTTTATAAGGAACACTCAAAGTTCACGGAACATGATTTTTGAGAATAAAGTTTAGCTATCAGCTCTGATAGAATATGCTTCCAAACATGAATTATTGTTTACTTTTGATTAAAAAAAACACATCTCACTTGAAAATGTCCTCCAATCAGGGTAGTCTGAGTAAATTTTTTTCTCCTATGAATACTGCGTTTGTAAATCGTTGTAGTTTATGAAAATGTTGACCACTCCATATAAAATTTATTCAGTTCTCATACTCCTCAGTATGAATAATCATTGCAGTGTCATTGATTTCATTGTACTTCATTGAAGTACAAATATTGGTAATAAAATGAGGTAGTTTAGCACATATAGCAACGCCAACATTAGTTTTGGAACAAACTGCATCTAAATAGGTCAGTACAACTACAAATAGTAGTCCTCAGTTTTGCAAAATTCTTTTGATACACCCACTTTATATATTTGTGTATACTTAATATAGCTCTGTTGCTAGTGAGCCTTAAGCTTAGACAACATTAATTCACGGCGAACATCAATTTGGAAGTTCGATTTTCTGGAGATCAATTTAAATGGTTCATTATATTGATACACCGGTTCTTTGCTGTTCTCTTTATTGATAGAAGCGATTAGTGAACGTCTGTTTTAATTCAGGAAAACGCGCAAAGCCCAGTTAATACGTTAATATTATTGATTAGGTACTCAATCTTCACTGTATTCAAGGCCCAACATTGTTATCACTAATTAAATTTGAGAAAATAATCTCTAACATTAACTGCATGATTCAGTGTTGAAGAAATATTGTTCATTGAATGAACTTAAAGTTGCGTCCTAATGAACCTCTTTTGTTTTATTATTATTTTAATTTGTATTTTTGAGTATTGAGTTTTTATTTTATATTTTTGTTTGTACTTAGTTCTGATGTTTTTGTTCCTACAATCTAATAAAATTGATTGTGCTAATTTTTTGGATCATGATTGTTTGTTTCTCACAATGTATAATATAGTAGGTAGGCCTACTGTTATAGTTCATTTGACTACTGAGTTTATTGACGTATTAAGATAGAACTGTACTTTTCTTAAGTCTGATATATCTGGTCGAGTTATAGATGATTATTATTTAAAGTATTCTGCAGAACATATAAGACTGTGAAAAGTGTTCATTACTTAATATGATTAACTATTTAAACACTTTCTATAACCTATTACTATCAATATTTAAAATCTTGAAGAATATCAGTTGGATTGAGAGTACACTGTAGGTAGACGAGTACTCTCAAAAATATGTAGGCTGTGAAAAATGCTTAATATATTGTTTCAGTTTTTATATTATATGTTATTATTGGTATTTTATTTTGGTGATGGTTATCTTGTCAAGTTGAAATATCCACTTGAACATCACATTGTGTATGAGTTTACTGAAAAAAGTAAACATTTTTTGTCTAGCAATGCGTAAGAAGATAAGGACTGTGCACCACGGTTTTTAAAACGTTTTATCTATCAAATTACCTGAATGAAACAAATTTCTAAGGAAAAACTTTCTTTATAAATCATTCTTACTTTCTAAGTTATGATCGCTCAAAGTTGAAATCTTCAGGGGGATTCATTTTCAAATTGGTAGTAAATAAATTCATTAAATTATTATTTAGTATGTCGTATTTGATTTCTCAAAATATACTAGGACAATTTTTCTTTTTTGAAAAATGACCAAATTCAAGTTCTTTCTTTAATTGGAATAAATTTGTCTAGAATTGATATTTTGAGAAATCAAATATATCACGAGATGAACAATAATATCATATATCTTTAAGAATGTAGCCTATCCGCAAAATTTCATGAATTTATTTGCTACCAATTGATTGATTGATGATTTGATTTATTTTACATAAAGAAGTTTCATCTTCTTTCTTAAGTTTACATTATAATGAATAATGCACAAAATATGTTATTATCATTCAGAACAATAAAGTCCAAAGGTATATGCATGGGAAAGTAAACTAGAGACCCCCTGGCTTGAAGAACTCGCTTATGAACTGTTGTATTGATCTCTGAGATCTTTTACAAGTATGATATTACAGTATTAGGTTCCATGGGGATCCTATTCCAATTGAAAAAAAAACTTTCTGTCGCTTCAAAACTTTTGTCCGCTATCTTGGATCCAACTTCATTTTTCAAATCGGAAGGTGGTCATGTTAAACATGATTTCGATACAGAGTTTCAAAGGAAAATAAATGGCGAAACCAGCACATCGATATCTCAAACCGTTTCAATGATCTCAACATTTGAAGATACGAATAAATGATACATAAATTAAAAGACTGAGTACCTATACATTGAATAATCAAGTGCTAGTGAGCATTAATAGTAGCTTCTACTCACAAATTTAACACTGAACAAAAAAATTTGTCATAGCAACTACAGTAACTATATTACCCATGGGTAATATAGTTACTGTAATAGCAACTGCTATCAAAAGTAGTATTATTAATTACATGTATGTTACAGACAGGCAGACAGACGTTAACGGAAGCGAATTAATATAATAGAACTTATAAATTAATGTTGTGTATTATTCAGCTGAAATCATGTGTCGGCGCATAAAGTTAACAAAAAGTTAAGTTGTCGACTGTGTCTGACAGTCTGTGAGAATCTCCCAAATAGCATCAGCTTTTTCAAATGAATGGAAGGGAAATCGAAGAAATAGCATGCAATTAATTCCAGCTGACTAAATAATAAAATCAAAACAAATATTTTCTTATGCACATTCAATGTTATTTTTATATCCTGATAAAGGACGAAGGAGTGACTCAATCTTGTTGTCCAACGAACTTGACCTGTAAAAAGGTTCGAAGTATTCGAGATCAAAATTTGAAGCTGATTGATTTATTCTCTCTAAAGTTCTTGTCAAACATACTTGTTGAAAATGACTTTGACCTTCTGCAAGTCAAAAGTGAGAAATTCGCTAACGCTCGCTCAATAAATTAATCAATGAATTACTAATAAATTAATTTTAAACAAAATAATATTTTTAAAAACATCAGTTTCCGGCCTTGAATTACATACTAAAAGTAAATATTATCTTACATAACATCTCTCAATAAAATTCGACTATGGATCACCCCCAACGTTTCAAATTTGAACGCTCATAACTCAAAATGTAAAAACTATAAATAAAGGTTCTTTATTAGAAATTTGTTTCATTTAGGTATCTTGATAGTACGCTATCCAAAACGAATTACTTTGAAAAGTATCACCAGTAAAATGTTTTCAAAATCTCAGTGCACAGCTTTTTTATTGCTGATCATAAAATCATATCATTGACTATATGAAATTTTAAACATCACTCTCTTCAACTTATTATGTTATGAATTTCATAGGATTTTTCTCGTAAAAATATCAGTGTAATGTGATAAACCCCTTATGAAAATGTAAGACCCCTACCTAAATGTAAAAATATAAATAGTTTTAATGTACAATATTATTTGGTGCTTAGTAATAATTAAATTTATTTATTTATTACACAATTTTTACATGAAATCACTTTATAGAGAAAAACTCTGGTGATGTATGAAACGTAAACTTAATATTTGATGAATAATAAAATAATAATTTGGTTATTTTGCAGTTATTGGACTGATCTAGGTTCTCAGTTCACTACTGATAGTGCTATTCTAGGCTGGTTTAGTTGAATAGAGATTCACTTGAATGTATAGCATTAGAGGATGGATTCTTCATGGTATTGTTGATCTAGTGAAACAAAAATTTTCTAAAAATATCAATTTTTGAAAAAGTTATTCAATTTACCAAAAATAACTCAACTAAACGTTATTTTTAGTGAATTGAAAAACTATCTTAAAAATTGATATTTTCAGAAAATTTTTGTTTTACTAGATCAACAATACCATGAAGAATCTATCCTCTGAATCTCATGGATTTATCTCTTACCGAATTTGAAATGTTCTGTCCCAAAAATTTAATCTTTAGGCGCGCATATCTCAAAAAGTAATGATCAGAAAAAAAATTCCTGAGAAAACTTTTTCATTTTGATACTTTGTTGATATACAAGTCGATAAACTTTGAGAAATATCACAAGTAGAAAGTTTATTTTTAGCCTTTGCACAGCCTTAAGCTGTTTTACCCATCTGTTCACAATGAATTTGTTGCCTTTATTAAAAAAATAATCTTTTCACGATAGACAAATCATATTTCGGTAACCAAGACGCCTGGAATCTACGCTACAATGGTTTCAAGTAGTTGCCCGTCGATATTATCCACCCCTTACTTACATGCTTATCTATCATTCTCCAACTAACCCTTACATTTCCTTTTGTTAAACTTTCTCAAACACTCTTTTCTGTGTATTTTTAATAATTTTATACTTTATGTATGGTTATAACCAATATACCTAGAATACAATGTACTCTAGGTACATCAGTTCATAGACCTGACCATATAATGTTCAATCAGAATATTTGATATGAATTGATATTTTAAGTTTTAATTCAAGTTGGAAGTTTAAGTTTTGAAATTAGACTATTGTTTTCAAGTTTTATTTTCTATTTTAGCAAAGGCAATAAAAACCCTAGTCTGACAAGCCTGTCAGATAATTCATTAAAGAGAATTTTATTTCCAAACCACCAAACTTTAATTTGGTATATTCTCATATCTTATCAGCAAAATGATGAATTATTATCTCATGTAAAATATGTCTATGGATGTAATTATTGCATGAAATAGTTGATAAATGTTTAATTGAAACTTGACTTCAATGTCTATTGAAACTACATTCCAGTAGAAGCAAGTTTGCATTAAACTAATTTGTGTTTTATAAGTCGATATTATCCACCCCTTACTTATATGCTTATCTATCATTCTCCAACTAACCCTTACATTTCCTTTTGTTAAACTTTCTCAAACACTCTTTTCTGTGTATTTTTAATAATTTTATACTTTATGTATGGATAAAATGAATGAATGTTCATTGTGAATTTATTAATTTTTTTCAAGTGCCATTGCTTATAATTTGCGGCTATTAAAAAGTTGTTTGAACAGTAAAAATAAATAGTCTATCACAAAATGTTTAGTATTTTTTGTAAGATCCTATCCATTTCAATATTTTTAGGATAATAATATTTTCATGAAATTAATTTCATTGTCACTAAACTCGTTCTGTGGAACATGTGGTGGCATTCGATTACATAACATCCAGTGTTATTAATTGGAAGGTTTAATCGAGTGTGAAGATTGGAGATTAGTGAATCTCTAGATTGGAAAACTGGTCAATCATTTTTGACACTTCTGAATGTTCATCATAGAGCGCACTATTTCGCCTTTATGCTTTCTGTATAGTTCTGTTAGGAGCAATTCTCACTTCCTTCTTTTTAACATATTCTAGGTCGAAAGATAACAGAGTAGGTCTAGACTACCTTAATGTAATAAATATATGCATTTGAAAATATACATAGTCGTACTGATATTTTCCTGATAATTGAAAAATTATGGTGTAAATAAACAAAAACTATTTACAGTATAAACAAACGTTATTAGGTTATTAATATCAAGTTATGACCTTACAATTTTTTTTCAAAAGTGGGTGTTTAATCAAATGTAGCAGATTACTATGCCATGAGCCATGTACAACGAATGGAGCAAAACAGAACACAGAAACAGATGCATGTTGGACGAATGTCCAAGAGGTCGCCCCAGAACCCGCTGGCTTCAAGATGTGCAGAGAGATCTGGCGTGCTTTGGAGTGAGAAACTGGAGGAGGCGAGCAGGTGATAGAGATTATTGGAGGCGCATTGTTGAGGAGGCCAAGGTGAGAGTACCAGATTCACACTTTTTTGACCAAATGCTAGAAGATTGCAATTTTTTATTGAATTCCAATAACTAGCTCTTTAAACTACTTTTAGCTCTTTCAGTTCATGAACTATAATTATTCACAAATAATGTGAAAATTTTCATTAGTTGAGTTAGTCAATTTTATTGAAAAGTTGGAAGCTCTTTGATAATGAGTAAAAACCAATTATCTTATAAAAATAAATTGAGTATTTGCACACTGCATTTTCTTTATCACAAAAATAGTCCAATCCAAAAAAAAAATTCAACCTCCATTGCTCGTTAACTTCGTTTTAAATTTCATTTACGGTAATTTAATGGTTCGAATTTGATTTCAACAGTAGAAGCAGTAAAATATATTCAATGTTCAGTTTTGAACATTGCAATTACAGCAATTTTTGTTAAGAATATTATTTATTCCTCGTTTGCGAGATTGTTCATGAAAGTTGCTTTTGTCACAGTCTCCTCTCATGCACACAATATTATTTACATATTTATTTTCCCCGACTGGGTAAACTATGGCTGTCACTCTCACTAGAACACAGAATATTGATCCGGAAAGTAAGGCAACGTCATCTTACCAATATCACTTCTTTTTCCACTTCATTAGGATCTATACTCTCATTGAAATGAATTTTTTGTTTTATTCTCTCCCATCTCTCCAGTCTTTGTTTCACTATTTTCACTGTTGGTCCCAAAATTCTGTCAACATAGTCTAGAAGAGCTAAGCACTTTTCCTTGGTATTCACATCATTGGTTGCACCCCAGATTATAACACCGTTTGATCCTTTTTTCTTTGGTATTTCCAGTGAATTTATAAGATCCTCCTGGAAAAAAGAATACGGTAATATCAATTGATCTAGTTTGGTACACGTACTTCATGATCTTCCTAGAAAACAAATTAACTGATCTAGTTTGGCACACGTTCTATATAATACTTCAATACCACTTACACATAGATATTTTTCAATTATACTATTAATTTGAATCAAGAATCAAATCTAATTCAAAGTTTCATAAAATCCTTTGGCACCGATTACCTGAAATCTGATATCACATTACCGTACCGTACTTGAGCCTACTATTATACATATAATATTGTAGTAATATTAAAAATAGTATAATACTTTAAATTTATAATATACCAGCAGGTAACCCGTGCTTCGCAAGAGGCCAATTAAAAACTTGACGTATTAAAATCTTGAAAATTGGAAATAGACCTATAACTATCCTCGGTAAATTGTGAACCTATATGTAAAATTTCAAGTTAAACAGTTCAGTAGTTCATATGTGATGATGCGTCATTCGTGAATTTCCTATCCCTTACGTGTATAAGCTAATTTTTTCAGTAACACCTAGACTTCTGTTTTGATTGAAATTATAAAATACTCGGATCTTCAATATGGCTTATGAAAATCAGGTACCAGTACCTGTTACAGTATCTTTGACATTCTCGAAAAAAATTATCATAAAGATTTATACTAAGTAACGTATAGGTGCTAGTAGATTAAATTTTCATTATTTTCCAAATGTTTTTCTACTCACACGACTCAAAAATCTGTTGACATCGTGATATTTGTACCATGTGTATGGGAAAACTGGCTTGAACTTGCCCTTGTGTGACAACCTGTAGGCTTCCTCCATTCGACCAATCATGAACTTTGCTCTTTTTTCTTCAGTCATGCCTTGATTTTTCAAGTATAGAGATGGATATAGAGCAGTGCTCTCATCGAAGAACCATTTCAATCTGAAAACAAATTTAGAATTCTTTACATAAAATTACTCTGGTCTTGAAATCTATAAATATGAATGTAAAATATGAAGTTCTTAAAATCAATTAGGTACATTTTTAATATACGGTAAATTTATTATACTAATCATTTATCATACTCCCGACAAAATTTATCCAGTAACTTTACTGTAATTGCACTCGGCATTCCTTACATTTTAGAGGTGGATTGATAAATTAATTCAGTTTGTTGATACCAGAATATCCCTAGAGTAATGCGTGCTTGAGGAGATGCTGAGCTTCAAGATTTTTATCAATAGGTACTTAGATACTTTTTATAATACTTGAAATATTGATAATTAATATAATAAATTGCATGTCTACCTGTAAATCATCAAGTTCCACTTATTGAAGAATAAAATTCTAGTCTTGTGTATAATCAAGCACACAATACAAGGTTTCAGGGTTGGACCAAATGAGAGAAATCTCGCTCTAAGAAAGGATTATGAAGAAATATATAAGTATATATTCTAAACCCAGGATAGTGTTAAGTGGAACATTTAGGGAGTGTGTGAATCATAGTGTACAGTACACTTCAATGTACCTAGAATACCTAACGTACGTAATGTATTCTAGGTACCTTGGTACACGTCAACGTCAAGTGCACTATAATATGCAAGTACTGTTGTGTAGCACGATACAAATTCTTGATATCTGTAGACATTAAAAAACTGACTCTAGTTTTGATTTTTTCTAAAAAAAATTGAATTCATATACATAAGACATAGTCAGAGCTGGATTAAATATTTCAGGCTTCACGCTTGTTCACTTCAGGCTTTCACAGAAAACGAGTTTGAATCTATTTTTCATACGTGTAAAAGTATGGTATTAATTATGGTATTAAGTATCGTATTAATTCCTGGTAAGGGATTATGTTTTTAGCGTTTGGACATCAACAACTGAAAATGTAATATAATGAGGATCAAGGAGCAAGGATAATAATCTTCTTTCATTTTGATCTAAGTCTATTTAATGCTCAGATACCGTATGTCAAACATAAATATATTCTCATTGGTCTTTGAATTGTCCATTGTTTATATTTAATTATTCTTCATTCTGAATTATCAATTATTTATAATTCAAAATAATTTTACTACTTTAAATTTGGCTGAATATGAAACTATACTATAATATGAAGGACTCCTGTCCTTCAATCTGAGCTGAAATGTTCAACCACACGGATAGCCTACTTTCGTACACGTATACATTTGCTGATCTTCTTAAAATGTATGAATTCAGGGCTACTTATTTTTATTTATAAAATAGAATTATAGCATCCTTTTTTCAATTAATAAAATAATAGATTAAAAATACAAATAATTATTACTAAACAGTTATAATTTGTATTTTTAATCTATTATTTTATTAATTTCAAAAAAGGTACTATAATAATTCTATTTTATAAATTTGCTGATATGTCAGCCCATCCCTAATTTTATATCCTTCGTCTAGATTTGTGCTCCAGCTTTATATAGAGTAGAGCTTAACTTCATCAGAAAAATATTTTTCAATCAAGTCGTCGCTATTCATATGTGGTTCTTGAGAAGGTTCTCAGTCAAAATACTGTGGTTTCCTCGAGCAAGCATAAACTACAATCGTTCTGATTGGCTCTTGCTATATTTTGCTTGGCAAAATATAGAGTAAAACAATATACTTGTTTTCAAAAATCGTTTATAAATACGAACAAAAAAAGCAGCATATTTACCTGTTATTATCCTCTATCACATCTTCTGTGCAAGATAGTTTGTTATTGCCTGTCAATTTGTAATTGAAACAAAACGGATATCCATAATAGCCCCATTTTGCCAGCGGTCTCAATTGTTTGGACACCTGCAGAGTTGTCAACAGAAATGATTTGGCAGCCTTCTCAAATTGAGTCGTAGCCTATAAAATTAAGAGGAAACAATCATGTCACACTCTCATCTATATTCATGAGTTTATCCCAATTTGAATACTCTCACTTTTAGTGTGTTTATAGTATAAGATGAAATTGATGCTTCCAAAGTAAGTACCTTCAGTACTTCAAAATATTATTAGATTCGATGCGATAAATAATTCACTCTTTATTGAAATAATTTATTCTTCCAAATGCAATAAATATACATCTCATGTTGAAAAAGTAGGTTTAAATTTTTATATGTAAACATTTAAATTGTAGCATTTTACATATTATACAATTTGAGAAACACTTATTTGTGAATCTCTTTCTTCATTTATGAATAAATCAAATTTGCTTCTAATTTATCCATTTTTATATATGTTCCACACCAATATGAATATTATTCATTGTATTGAAGCAGTTTATTGTTGACCGAGCGAAGTGAGGTCTAAGATTCAAGTCGACGGTTTGGCATTTCTCGTAATGTTTAAATGTTTATATGTTGCGCATTTATGGCGAAATGCGGTAATAGATTTTCATGAAATTTGACAGGTATGTTCCTTTTTTAATTGCGCGTCGACGTATATACAAGGTTTTTTGGAAATTTTGCATTTCAAGGAGAATATAAAAGGAAAAAGGAGCCTCCTTCATACGCCAATATTAGAGTAAAAATCAGACTATAGAATTATTCATCATAAATCAGCTGACAAGTGATTACACAGATGTGTGGAGAAGCCAGTCTATTGCTGTATTTCCATAGGTCTATAGTTTCAATCAGGTACTTGTGGATGAGAATACTGCGTGTGGTGTACTGTTCACAGAACTACTAGTAATAATTATAGAGTCCAGAGAACCATAAGAATAGGCATAATACGTAACTGAAAAAATATGAATACGGTAGATCAAGTGGAACGGTATTCTTCCAATAACTATAAGTAATGTGATAATGATTCCTACCTCTATTATAGAAAAATGTCATTGAAAATATTATGATTTTAATAAAAAAGGAGCCCAGGTACCATTCAGTGGTTCATCATTAAAAGGTGATACGTCAAAGTCAAAGTATTCTTCTCAAATATATTATTTTTATTATAAAAAGAAAATCCAAATTGAATGCTGTAAAGTGTTAGTTTTATAAGTAAACGAAAGTGTTTCGTTCAATAATTATTATTATTGATTCATTAGTATTTGAATAAATGCAATACTGTATCTCAGTAATTTCTATATTTAAGATAGCTAGATGAGATACCTCAAAATGTTATCTTGTACCTACCTCTTTCTCGACAGCACTTTCACTCAGCCACGGTTGGCTCTTCTTCACCAGATTCCTCGAATAGATTCTGTAAGAATTCAGTGATCCCCAGTTCTCCCTCCATATAGGCCTCCAGTGTTCAAAATCAATTATGGCTATCCCTGCAAAAATAAATGTTCAATGAAATTGTTTTGTTTCATATTTTTGGTATTTGGTTTGATTTTTAAAACAAAAATCTGGTGTGGCGCACTCACACAACTTTCCTTGCCGTTATGAGAATTGATCACCTGACGCTAGTGTTCCCGCGCATCTCGAGTCTACTTTTCAAAGATTTGAGCCAGCTGGTGACAGGGCAATAACGCTGAAGACACACGAGGTGTGCTATCTCTTCATAGTGAATCATTTAATAGAATCAACAGTTGCCAACAGTTTGCAATTGGATAATCACATTTTCTCGAATTTCGAGCTTATTTTTAATTTTAGGTGGAAATGTTACTGAACATTAATTGTAGAGATTCTCCTGCTGACTATTTTCCACTCGAAATTTTTTGTTTAAATTGTATCTGAAGCCTGATAATTGAGAATCTAGAATCAAACTTTGCATAGATGGGGTGGAGCTCCTGAAATTTTTACAGATATGGGACTTGTGGCAGTTGATAGAGCTTATCGATGAATATTTCAGGTATAACTTTAATCAAAATCGTTGGAGCCGTTTTCGAGAAAATCGTGAAAAACCCTGTTTTTGACAACATTTTCGCCATTTTAGCCGCCATCTTGAATCGCATTTGATCGAAATTGTTCGTGTCGGATCCTTATATTGTAAGAGCCTTACGTTCCAAATTTCAAGTCATTCCATTAATTGGGAGATGAGATATCGTGTACACAGACGCACATACACTCATACACACACACACACACACACACACCACACACACACACACACACACCACACACACACACACCACACACACACACACCACACACACACACACACACACACACACACACACACACACACACACACACCACACACACACACACACACACACACACACACACCACACACACACACACAACACACACACACACACACACACACACACACACACACACACACACACACACACATACAGACCAATACCCAAAAACCACTTTTTTGGACTCAGGGGACCTTGAAACGTATAGAAATTTAGAAATTGGGGTACCTCAATTTTTTTCGGAAAGCAATACTTTCCTTACCTGTGGTAATAGGGCAAGGAAAGTAAAAACTAACTCACTCATTGGCCTATTAACATGTTTTGATCAATTTTCTAAATTAATTGAATAAACCATTGTATCCAATAGTATAGCCTAGTAAATTTTTTTTCTCATACTATCTAGTATTACTTTTTATCATTCTCAGATGAATGTCTGATGACATTTCTATGAATAATGTAATAATGATTCCTATCACTATTATGAAAAAATACCATTGAATATATTATCAAAAAAGAGCCTGCCATTCATGCGGGTAAAAACAATTTTGAAATTCGAAATAAATAATTCGATACCCAAAATGAGTTATTTTATTCTCTAACTCTATTTTCATCACACTTAATTCATTTTGAATGACTCGTTACATAAATAATATTATATAAAATAGTAATAAAATACGGTATTCATTCATTTATAACGTTCACCGTTTTTCTATTGTGATTCATAACCAGGGAGCACTTGCCTTCCACTCTGCATGACTTTGAAATCATGATGAGCCGTATTGTTAGTATAATGCCGTGTAACACAGCCTTCTCCCTATGATATGTTTTTAGGGATGCCCCTCCGTCTCTCCACCCAAACTATGGGTAAACATCAAAATTTGTCATAATATATATTAATGCTTTGTATATTGGGCTAGGTGGGACCGATATACAGGAGGGAGGGAGGATATAGAGAGTCGGAGTACTCCTCCATCAACAAAAAGGCATAAACCTTCAAGTTTTTTTTCAGAATTATCATCATGAGAATAAAACTTATAGGCCGCTTTCACACTTACCGATTGTCGACCGACATTTTTATTATTGTCACGACACCCACAAAATGTTCTCCATTGGCTAATTCTCACCAACTAGTCTAGTCTATATATATACATAAAAAAAGGGGTGTGCATGCAATTTATATTGTAGTTCTGATTTTCCAATATATTATTTGAATACATGAGAGAAGTCCAGAGCCAAATTCTTCATGCAAAATTTCCTTGTGCTATATACAAAGTGGCCCAAATATCTCGTATTTTCGGTTAATTTTCCAGTTTTCAACTATTTTTGCCAAATCCAGTGATCGGACAGAAAAATTTGTTCTCGTCTTTCATTAACATTATAAAATTCTAAATGAAATGAGATCATTCGGAACTCTTTATCTCCAATGAGTACTGGGTTATAATTTTTCAAAAATGAGTGGAATTTTAAGAAAAAATTAATTTTGATGATATTAAGATATATAATTTGTATTTATAAGTTGTATAGGCCTATATAATATTGTATTTTTACTTTCCTTGCCCTATTACCATAGGTAAGGAAAGTATTGCTTTCCAAAAAAAATTAAGTTACCCTAATTTTGAGTTTTCTATACGTTCCAAGGTCCCCTGAGTCCAAAAACATGATTTTTGTGTGTTAGTCTGTATATATATATATATATATATATATATATATATATATATATATATGTGTGTGTGTGTGTGTGTGGTGTGTGTGTGGTGTGTGTGTGTGTGTTGTGTGTGTGTGTGTGGGTGTGTGTGTGTGTGTGTGGTGTGTGTGTGTGTGTGTGTGTGTGTGGTGTGTGTGTGTGTGTTGTGTGTGGTGTGTGGTGTGTGTGTGTGTGGTGTGTGTGTGTGTATCGTGTCTGTGAACACGATAACTCAATTCCTAATCAACCGATTGACTTGAAATTTTAAACTTAAGGTCCTTAGACCATGAGGATCCGACAATAAGAAATTCAATAAGATTGAATTCAAAATGGCGGATAATCACTAAAAAAACCATGTTTTTCACGGTTTTCTCGAAAACGGCTCTAACGATTTTCTTCAAATTTATACCATTGATGGCTATTTATAAGCCCTATCAGCTGACATATAAGTCTCATTTCTGGGAAAATTTCAGGAGCTCCGTAATATTCTTGAGAAAAATGGCGGATAATTACTAAAAAAACATGTTTTTCACGATTTTCTCAAAAATAACTCGACCGATTTTTTTTAAATTCATTCCCTGTATAGTTATTTATCAGCTCTATCAACTGGCATGAGTCTCCTTTCTGGGAAACTGATGGCGTGTCCACCCCATCCTTGAGAAATGGACTTAGTAACCTCCTGAGGTTACTCTTGTGCATGAGGTAGGTAGGTAGCGCAGTTCATAAAAAAGAGCACATAGTCGAGATATTTCATCTGTAGAACAGCTGTTTTGACGACTTTAAAAAAGTGACGACTGAAAAAAATTATCGAATTTCACAATTTACACAAAGGAGAAAGTACTCTGAAAACAATTATATATACACATATACAGAAGTCTGATCGTAGCTTCGAATATGAGCAAGGAAAGTTGTGTGAGTGTACCATACCAGATTTTTATATATTGTATTTATATTTATATTTTTTCAATTTATATTTTTATATATTGTATTTATTATTTGTACTGAAATTAAGATATATTATGATATATAATTTGTATTTGATCAACGATATATCCCGATTGTTACAATCTAGATGTAAAGTTCAAAATCCCTCTGGGCGTAATTTTGTGCTCTACAATCTTAGACTGGGTAGTGAGCTGTATCTCATATAGATTTTCAGGTACACCGGACATCAATGCTGCTTGTATTGTGAAAAACACATCATTTTCAGCTTCAACCATCATCACCATCTATATTGTCCTCACAGTGATATTTTGCACAATGATATAAGATCAAGAGATTATGTTCTATGAGAATCACCCGTTAGATCACGAAATGATCCACGACATAGGGCTCATATATGGACATTAGGTATCTCATATTCATTTATTCATATACAAATACGATCCAGGTAAAAACAACAGGCATTCGCCCAAAACTGCTCTAAACCCTAATTTGGAATACACAGTCTAGAGTTTATGTAAAAATGATAACTTAATTCACACACTATTTTGAGTCCAAAAAAATGTATCTTTCTCATGAGTTGAACTACTTTTTTTCAGTGAAATATAGTGATATTTATCCATAATAGAACACTAGAATATTGTCTATAAAAATATCATATGACAAACTATTTTTGGAAGTTGAATGTATGAACTATTTACTCATTGGTTGGAGGTCACAAATATTCCGCCATTTTGCGTTGATCTTCAGACTGATTGTACATTGTAAACTAGTAGAAGGTATTCTATTCATGAATTGTGGCTCATTGGAATATTATAAGGTTGCCGCTCATCATTCAATTTTCCCTATAGATCGCCAAAGTACTGTACCTTTTCTTAGTTACTACCCACAGATTAATAGAATCGAAGATATTTTTCTCGGGCCACTCTCGTGTTTCGGATGGACACGTTAAGTCGTCGGTCGCGGCTGCCTAAAACCAGTCGCTAGGTCATGTCAGATGCCCTGAAATTGATCAGTTGCGACCTGATAACTCTGGCACCAGGCCTGAGCCAGCCAGGTGACTCCATTTATGATAATGGAATCGATATTATTAGGTGAATGGTCACTTGATATTTTTGTTATTAAGAGAATGGAATCGGTACCCTTGAAGCCAGCATCGGGTATGAGCCGCTCGATGTCGTTGCGGTAGATGTGGAGATGCTTGGTGAGATTGGCGGCTTGCGGCACGCCGCCGTTGCGGGGCTGTTGCGGCGTGAGGCGGGTTGCGTCGAGCAGGGCGGGGAACAGCCCCGGGTCGTAGAGCAGCGCCACCGCGTTGCCTCGGAACTGGTCACCCCGGTTCTGCAGCAAACCCCACTGCTCAGATACACTTGAGAAGTTCAGGCCGTGCTTGTGGCACATAAACGTCGGCACGTTCCACAATACTTTGTACTTGGCCGCTGCCGCCACATTTGCTACTCTGCAACACAAGTTGAAGCTGTGCAAATGCTAATAAAAAACTCTCTGACGTTTTTCAAAGTTGTTCGATTTGTGTACTATCAAGCTATCAAAATGAAAAAGTTTTCTCGAGAAAAATTTTTTTTCTCCAATCATTACTTTTTGAGACATGAGCGCATAAAATTTAAATTTCTGGGACAGGTCATTTCAAATTCGGTAAGAGATAAATCCATGAACTTTTGAGGATGAATTCTTCATGGTATTTTGATTCAATGAAACAAACATTTTCTGAAAAGATCAATTTTTGAGAGTTTTTCAATTTAACAAAAATAGCCTTTAGTTGAGCTATTTTTGGTAAATTGAATAACTTTCTCAAAAATTTATATTCTCAGAATGGAGAATTTATCGTCAAAATTTCATATAACTATTTCTTACCGAATTTGAAATGACCTGTCCCAAAAATTAAAACTTTATGCGCTCATATCTCAAAAAGTAATTATCGGAGATAATTTTTTTCCTGAGAAAACAGGAGAAAAATTTTCTTAGATTTTTTTATTTTGATAGCTTGAGAGAGTTTTAAAATTTTACCTTAAAGTTTTTTAAGGTATACTAATTAAAAACTCCAAAAAAATGTCACCTTCAAATTGAATCAATGCTGTTGCTCTGAACAACATTGGAAGGATTTCTGGAATAAGCTATTGAGATACAATATTGTGTTAAATGCTCTATAGAATGAGCCATTGTAGTGGAAAATATTTGTTCTTGCGTGGTTGCATTTGCTACTCTGCAACCGTAATAGGCCTACTCCATATATATGACAGTAAGATCTATTTCATGATACCTTTAACTTCAATTCTAACTCTATGTCACGTGAAACAAAAAAAGTTTGGGTCCGCTGCACAGTGAATGATTGAGAATGAGATACATTATTTGTTGAGGGAAATGAATGAACTGATTGAATTACAGTATATCAATCTCTCTCAGTCAAGGTTTTGGGGATAGCGTACAGCGATACTCACAATACTACAGGATGTCAAGTTATTCATTCTTATTTTTAATCAATTTATATAATTATCGTAATTAAGGTACTGTTGGGTTTCATACGTGAACTAGGACGATATATACGGATCTTTCTTAGATTTTCCTCCGTTTATGAGTGAGTTGCTCCGTTAGAGTGAGTTTTATTAGCAAGAAATTTGGCTCTTGTCACCTAGCGGCTACCTTTTTGATAGGAGTGTACCTAATAAGCACTGTATATGAAACTAATTAGCACTTATCGAGTATTTATGTCAAAACTCACGATTCAACCCCTTTTACACAAAAAGACACAAAAGTACTCTTCTTGATCGAAGTCCTTTTTGAACTATATGATGCAAAAAGTTTCAATTCTATTTTTCTAAAAGAGAATTAACTTAACTCTTTTCAACTCTCAATTAACTCTTTTTCTAAAGAGTTAATTTTACCTATTGAGTGAATGATGAAAAATCAATTTTTCACTTCCGATAGTGTAATATGAGCAATTACTTTCATTTTACTTTCAACACGATATTTCACTCTTATTCTCAGATTATAAGCAATCCATAATAATTATAATAAAATTAGCCGGGAATCAATGATATCTATTGCTTCCCTTTCTAACTAATTGATATTAATTGAAAAGCTCTCGCGACATCTTGCAGTTCAATACGGTATGCACTTACGAAATCAATATCGAAACTATTAGAAGAATTCATTCATATGAAATTAACTCGAACTTTTAAATCGTCATGAATCTTTATAATTATCTGCAGAGTATAAAAAGTTGAGTTTGACAGACGCATGCTTCCTCAATATCATGGTGTCGCTCGTGTTGTGAAATTTATTCCATTCGATAAACGGAGGCAAACTGTTCGGCACATATACTGCCTATAATAATATAGATTGGCTGAATGTCTCATAAATGAACTTCACTGCACTGAAATTATTGTCATAATGTATTTATGGGCTTTTGTTCAACTGGACTACTTCATTCTTATCACTGAATTCATTAGAATGAGTGAGGTCGTTGGCACATAAAACCAATATGTTAATCAAGTGTCATGCTTTGAGTTTTGATCCTTCTTAAACACTACTGATGACACATCGATTTAATAATTATTACTTGTCAGTTGAGACTTTGAGTTATATGGTTTACCATAGATTTGAACACTCATCAGCTTCATTTATCGAATATTGTCTCCTGATGACACGCATAAACTTACAAATTAATAAGAATTTTCTCAAGTAAACATAATAATAATGAAGGATTTCCACTATTAAGAGTTGAAATCAATATTTGTCATTTTCATTTGGAGCTGCTCTGCAAGCAGATTATCCATTTAGAAGTCATCAATTATTTATCTGAGTTAAGAGAAGAATCCAGACATAGAATTTATCTGAATTATTATCGTACTTGTATGAGATTTATGAATTATATCGTGCAGTATGAGAAAGCACAATCTTATATCTGTTACCAAAGAATCAATTAAAAATTGTTGTACCTACCTCGTCGAAACAAGTTTTTATAGGAAACAGAATCGGCGTTAAATGTTGATGATTTATTATGGAAAACACTCATGTAGATCATTTTTATCTAAATAAAACTCAATTATCATGTTATGTTAGTAGTGATTAGTGAAACCTTCACAAGTTTCATAAGGTTCATACATACAACATTTTGTACTCCTTGAATCTAAGAACAGATTCTAGACTACTAGCATGTTATCAACTACTATTCTATCAAAGTACTACTACTATTCAAAGGAGTGTTTAAAGAGGGGGGGGGTTGATAGAGACGAAGACTGTATCATTGAAATTCTTGAGGGGGGTTAAAAAACAATTCTTTTGAGGAGTTCCCAAAAACGAGCAGCATTTTAGCGAGTGACGATAGAAATTGTTGGTGGGGGGGGGGTGCGTCATCGGGCTTGGGGTATTTTATCAATATAAATAAAGTGGATATTTTTTAGCAATTTGTCGGATTCCATTTATTCATGAATAAACTTGAATGGTCCATGTATTGATCAAAATTGAATTCTGGCCGTTTTTTGTAATTGCAGGAAGTAACGTTGTACTGAACCTGTTCTATTTTGCGCGTTTATTGAAAGAGAGTGACAGAATCCATTGCATCGCATTTTAATGCTCTCTCACCTACCAAGTAGGCCTACCACCCAATTTGTGTTCCAACAAGATGAGATTTCACCTGCAATTACAAGAAAGACTGGACTGTTTTCAGTTCCTGAATCGGCTGACATGTAGCAAGTGTTTTTAAGCGGCAAATGAAAAGAAAAGAAGAAATATCCGCGTTACAAGACTGAACGCAGTGCAGGTTCAAGGTGGAAGTAGCTAATTAGGTACCACTGTGTGAAGGCTACTCAACAAACTAGAATTTAACTTTGAATGTTCAGGACTACGGTACCGCACTATTGTATCATTTTAACAATGGTATCTTGATATGTCCAGTTTCTCATTGGATTGATTTGTTCCCGAAGGGATCCTTATAGATGACAGCATGGTAAGTCTAGTTTGGAGTTTGAGTGCAATCCTCTGCCTGCCAGTCTGTCTCCACCTTTCTTTCACCCTCTCTCTCTCTCTCTCTCTCTCTCTCTCTCTCACACACACACACACACACACACACACACACACTCTCTCTCTCTCTCTCTATTTTTTTCCCAATTTGATTCGTTTAATCTAGTAATTATATAGCGTTGTATTGGAGGGTTGAGTGTAAGAGAGGGCCGGCTGCGCCCTAACTCCGCCCTCCTAGGTAAAAAATAAAGGCAGCAATTCTATTCTATTCTATATATCTCTCTTTAACTTTTCATTTATGTGCATGTCTTGATGTTTATGATAAGTTTTTATAAGTTTGTAACATATTGGCATTGTATTTTTTATTGGAGTGTTGTGTATAAGAGAGGGCCTGATGTACCCTAACATCCCCCTCCTGGGTTTAAGGCTAAAAAAACTTTCTACTGGTGATATTTTTCAAACTTTTTCAATTTGTAGACTATCAAGCTAACAATAAAATGAAAAAGTTTTCTCAGGATTTTTTTTCCGATCATTACTTTTTGAGATATGAGCGCCTAAAGTTTAAATTTTCGGAACAGTAGATCATTTCAAATTCGGTAAGAAATAAATCCTTGAAATTTTGAAGATAAATTCTCCATGTTGATTGAATAAATCAGAAATTTTCTGAAATTATCAATTTTTAAGAAAGTTATTCAATCAAACAAAAATGTTGGTCATTTTTAGTAAATTAAATAATTTTCTAAAAAAACTATATTTTTAGGAAATTTTTGTTTCATTTAATCAACAATACCATGAATAATTTATCCTATAAATTTCATGGATTTGGAAAATATATCTTAACGAATTTGAAATGATCTGTCACAAAAACTTAAACTTTATGCGTTCATATCTCAAAAAGTAGGTATTGATCGGAAAAAAATCCCTGAGAGAACTTTTTCATTTTGATAGCTTGATACTATCAAAAAACTTTGAAAAATATCACCAGTAAATAGTTTTTTAGCCTTCGCACAGCCTTAAAATAAATACAGCAATTCAATTCTATTTTTTCTCTCTCTCTCTGTCACACACACACACCACACACACACACACACACACACACACACACACGCGCGCGCGCGCGTTTTGCTAGTCTCTCCTTACTATGCAGTTCTTATTTGAAGCTCTTCTGATATGAGAATAAGATTGAAAGCATCATGCCTCCAAAGTTGTATACCTTGTAACTGGTGAAGAAAGGTATTTTTTAAAACAGTCTGAATCTAAAACTTCCATTTGGAAATAATTAGAGAATGAATAAGGCTTTCTTACAGAAAACTGCTCCCGCATCATCCAAAATTCTCTTCTCCATTATTATTCCAATAAACACATAATTATATTGCATACTGAATCTCGAGTGATTGTGGAAATAGCTTCTCATTAAAATTACTACATGTCTTCTTCATATGTTCCGATGAATATTAGCTCAGTTCTCTGCTAGTAGGCCTACAGTATAAACTTTCTAAATATTCAAATATAAATAAAAATTCAACAAAATTATTATTAACTCATTAAATCCGTTGCATGACGAATATCTAGTCCTGACCTAATTCCACATTTAATTATTGACGATTGACCGATTTCATTAACAGTTCAAGCTATATGATGAAAACTATGGAAGATATTACAATAAATGTCTATGCCGATTCTTCTGGAACTTCTTCTTTATTCCACAAATCTCATGACTGATCTTATTGACGACAAGCAATATACATAATTTAAGCTGAATTCTCGGTAATTTGTGTAATACATGGAGTTTCCAGGATAGTTGAGTTGGAGGAAGCTCTTGGTAATTACGTTTCCAATTACCTAGAGTGAATGCATAGCCATTTACCTAGAACTCTCAGATCTCTCACTCATCGGCTGGTAGATTACTCATATGAAATTTAATTGATTATCATTCTTGCATTGAAATATTTATGCTTAAGACAGCATATCGGTTTGGCTACCTACATTAATTGAGACGAACCCTAAGTTAGTTATTGGTGCATTTTTTACTTCTATTGTTTAGTAATAGACTCATCTGAAACTGCTTTTATATACTGCTCTCGCTTGACAATAAACTCAATAAGTACATGAGCTTCCCAGTTTCAAAAAAAAACCTATAGAAAGTGATCATTGTTGACAATGTGAATGATTAAATGATAGAAAATTATTTTAAATGTTACAATTTTTTTTATAAAAGCACTTACCTATCATCTTAGTTTTTTTCTATCAACTCTCCCATTTCCAATCCTCTTAGTTCAAGACTTGAACATTCTATTCTAACAATAAATTATTAGGCGTTTTGAATGTAAAAGGTGATATGAATATTATTACCAAAATAGAACAATAATAATATAATTTTTGTTCCTGTCTGATGTAGGCCTATTCAAGAAAAAAATATTTTTGTGTTGAGAAGAGCACAGTCGAATTAGAATATTCTATTTTAATCTCAAATTTCATTAAAACCCCATTTCACTGATATCTTTTTAAATCCTAATTTGCTATTTTTCTCCACCATTACATTGTGCAATTAATAGTATAATGAATGTAATTAATTTTTTAAAGAATGGACAATAATTGAAGCCAGTTAACTGGTACCTATTCAATTTGAATAGGATGATTCGAACCGACATCATTATTCCCTGCATAATTTTCTTTAATGTTTACATTAGTAGCTTAGTATATTGTAGAGGATATAGTACCGTATTTAGAATATTCATATTCATATTGATAGATTTCTAATAGAACTTATATATTTCATAGAAAAAACATGTAAATTCAAATATAATTTAAAGATGGTCAATATTCAAAGATTTCTTGAATTTATTGACATAAATTCAAGTTTTTTCTGCATTTTAGTATGCAGATAATGAAATTATTTCATGATAAATGGTTTCAATATTATTATATTCTGTACAGTATGTATAAATTCAAAAGTAGTTTAATCAATGAAGTAGGCCTACATTATTTTAATCATAAGTTTATGAGAAATGAGATTGCTAGATTGTATTTTCGGATTTTTGTTTGTTTTTCTATGACAGTCCACAATATTTTTAAAAGTAAAGCAAATTTTTCTTCATAGTCAATATTAATAAGTCAATATCAAATTCATAAGTCACAAATCACAAATTCTATGCACATCTTCAACTCGATATATCAATGCCGTACTTCAGGCAATCAATAAATAATATTCCACTACATCACATGACATAAATTTAATTTTATTTAGTAAATTCGAATATCAACTACAGTGAAATTGTACCTTTGTACTGTCGAAGAGTGCAAAAACTGAATCAAGTTATATTTATGTTGTTTTAGGACATTTTTTAACGGTAAAATTCATCTTTTTTTAGGGGGGAAAATTAATGAAGTGAATTATTAGTCTCCTTGTTTTGCATAATAATCAAGTTCAAATTAGTATTATAGTGAATATTGATTTTTGATACACGACCAATGTGTTCCTACCTGGCAAAAAGGAAGCAGAGCATGCAGATGCAGTGGAGTAGGAGGCCTATGTTGTAAGCGTGTGCCATCTCGCGCTCGACGGTCAATCGGTGCGGTGGCCGGTGGAAGGAAGGACTCGCCGACAGCCACAGTGCACTGAACAACTCACTCGGCGATCGACACAAATATATAGGCTTAACCGATCGACACCAAACACAATACCACAATCAAACCAAATCAGCTGCGCTTATGGCGCCCACCGCGCCGATCAACTTTTTCACATCCAGATGAACTTCGGATTTGCATTATAGATTCACTTGAAGATTCTCTGGTTTTTCATAATATTGAGGATTTGTCAATTCAAGTGATTTTGATTTATTAATCTCCTTCATTCACATGTGTATCATTTTCTCCTCCACACGCAGACGATTTTTCTTCGTGGAGGAATTCCGTAATATATTGAGTTAGTTTCTTGTTTCACTGCTTACTAAAAATATATTTTGTAAATGAAATTATGAGATGAGCGGATGTGAAGGACAAATGCTGATCAAACAAGAGTGAGGCTATTTCACAGAATCGGCTCTGCTATTCGGGGTTTCATCGTATGATAATCAAATATAGCAGTATGATGATAAAAAGTGTATGATAAATTGAAATTTTTATACATACTCTATTTCACTTCATATTAGCCTACTCTTAGGAAGTACCTTTTGGTGAAGAGTTATAAGCTATGTGGTTTGAGGCAAGATAAACACTTGAGTTTGAGCTCAAGATGAGGAAGGAATCTCCTTCACTGGAAAATTGAGTATAGCAATAATATTTGTAGTTTCAATAGTTTTTAAAATCATTTGTTCAAAAACTTACATTATATTTGTAGTAGAAATTCGAATTAATTCACAAGTTTCAACAAATCCATTCTTTAAAATTCTGCATGAAATTCTTCAATATTTCAGGTAATATCCCCCCATTCTTGCAATACAAAAATATCCATCACTGTAAAAAATTTCTAATTTCCAATATTTCACTTCCGTAATGAGTCAAATTGGTAGAGAATGTCCAAAATAGGTAGTTGTTCCCAAACTCTTAAAAGTTGAATTTCTCACTTTTTTGATCACTATAATAAACCTTAATTCCCGATGTATTCAAACTCTCAAGGCCACTGTGGTTTCAATATTGAACTTGGAAAGTGATAGTAGGCCTACAGCATTGCACTTTTTTAGAAGAGTTGCAAGATCGTTGAACCGCATGATAATCAAGCTGTGCAAACAACACGGAAGGAGTTTATCAACAACTGGGCCGACTCAGCTATGCTGACAACTGACTGACAAAAAGCACCGGCTGCAACTCCCGACTCCTGATGGCTAGTCACCTGGAGAAACTATTACTGTGAGGATTTCATTTGGACTGCATGAACAAGACATCGCATGACGTTTCGCTCGTTTACAATACGCTGTCTTCCATTCATCTTGTCACCAGATATTAAATGTTCATCAAGTATCTGCTAATGGAGACGGAGATAAATTAAACCGCATTGTATATAAATAAAAGGAACAATAGAAAGTTTCAAATTAATGTAGATGATGATGAATGATGACTATGGAAAAGCAATTAATCTCATATCATTGAGTTTGAAAAAAATATAAAACTTGATTTTCAAGAAAAATATTTTGCTATTCCAGGAATTATGCAGGATTGAGAACGTAGAAGTTTGGTAATGGAATTATTGAAACAGCCAAATATCACGCGAGTCTAACAAAACATGCGATTTAAATAAATTATACAATTAATTAAATGAAATAAATGAATATCAAACGATATCCTGAAGAACGGTTAAAGTTAGAAGAGAAATTGCACATGGAATAGGAAGATGAAAATACATATTTATGGAGTTCATCAAAATTATAATATGGCTTAACACATTCCCAAACGAATTTTCTGAACAATGAACGATTGATACAAAGTCCATATGGATTTCGAATGAAAAATACGGTATGAAAAACATCTATGTAAAGTTGGATTTCCAATAAAAAACTTGTTAATTACTGAGATGATTAAAATATATACTTTAGCTTATTTTGTTAAAAACTTAAATGTTCAAATCAGATGAACATCATCCTTAGCAATTCCAGATTTAAAACAATTTTAATTAAATAAGAATAGTTTTCATTACAATCAAATTTACATGATATTATGATCCTTCTTTAAAATGATCTCAAACACTGTTTGTTTTACTTAACAATTTAGTTTCAAGTTTCAAATTCATTATAAGAACAAAGACTTATTTACTCTGTATTAAAAGAAGCATGGTGAAAAAATTCCTGCAGGTATGAATTAACAAACATTTCATAGCTTTTTCAACAAAAGAATGATAATTGTACTACTTAGTCACTGATTTCCCAACATTTCCGTTCGCTTGGTGTATTGTGCTAATATAAATAATAGGAGAAAATCAATCATGACGGAATTCCGTAGACAAAGAGCTAATGGAATTATACCTTCAGGTCTCACTTGCCTTTTTCTTTCTTTTTAAAAATTTCAATCAATGTATTCAGAAAAAAGATAATATTTAACAGGCCTATTCATTTAAATTGAAAAAACAATGATTAATTGAGAACTAATGTGCTATTATCTATTTTGTATGCTTTCTGATTAGTTCCATTCTACTACTTTAGAATAAAAGACGAGGCTTCATAATATGATACCGTTTATGTATCGTGCCAGTACAATTTCAAATAGTTAGGTACTTTTGATATCAAATACCTACTTAAATATTACTCTGCATGTATAGTTTTGTTATTAGTTTTTTTGAGTTTATAGTTTGTGAAAAACCAACTTTTAACAAAATAGAAGAAACTTGACAAACCGTGAATACTATAGTACACGACCACGCGTAATTATTAGTATTATATAAACGTAATTATTACAACCACGACCACGAAATTATAAGACGTATTTTAAATAAAAGTTTTTTGCATGCACAAACTGATCAAATACAGTTTTCTGTACGGTACAACAATGTTTGAAAATTCTTCATTTCAATTTATTATTAAATCCTTGATTCACATGAGAGCTTGTAATCGTAGGGTGATTTAATTGAAAGTAAACTATTGTAAGAAAGTGAAAGGAAAATTTTTATAAGTCAAGAAATATTAAAATGTTTCTTGGGAAAATAATATATTTTCAGGTAAAAAGAACTAGTCATAGAAATACTTATCCAGAACAAATAATTTTAATTACTCTTCTTACCATTCAGCTTAATGTGACTATTTAATTTAACGATTTTGTTTGAAAATTAATCATTTCAATTGATGATTGAATCCTTGATTCATATGAGAGCTTGTAATCGTAGGGTGATTAATTAAGAGTGAACTATTGTAAGAAAGTAAAGGGAAAAATTTAATAAGTCAGGAAATATTAAAATTTTTCTTGGGGAAATCATATATCTTTAGGTATAAATAACTAGTCATAGAAACACTTATTTAGAACAAATAATTTTAATTACACTTCTTACCATTCAGCTTAATTTGACTTATTACAGATTTCTCTTTGATGAATGAGAATGTACTTTTTTAAATATTGACACAGCTTCTATCTACACTTTCATTTGATTTTCACTTTGTAGAACAGGGGCAGCATTCCATTTTAGCTGGGGACTCAACTTTTTCACTTGACTTGTTGAAAATGTATGTAATGGTTGGTAAAACAGCAAATAACATCTTCTTGATAAATTTAATAGGAATTTTGTCTACACCCATAGCATTACTATGAATACGTTGAATTGCTCTGAAAGTGTCTTCTTCTGAGATTGGATGGAAATGAAATTGATCAGTGATTGGTAAATCTAAGTTTGTAACCTGCTCTTCAAGATCATCAATGTGATTAGCAATGACAACTTCGTCGCGTTGGTTAGAGTGTGAAACGAAATGGTCATTTATATTATTCAATGGTAAGTCAATTTGTGGATTCGATTTCTCTTTGCCAAGCCCGAATTCTTTTATTCCCTGCCAAAGTGATTTAGAGTCTTGTCTATTGTTTGTCATAACGAATTCAAGTACCTAATCTTTGAGTTCCGTAATTCCTGTTTAACCCTATTTCTAAGGCTCCTATACTCTATCAAACTGTCCAAGTCAATGTCTTTTAAATTTTCTATGTGCTTTACCTCTACGTCCCATCATCTTAAGTATGTCTTCAGTCATCCACGGTACTCGTCGTTTTCTATTAATCCTCCTTGTCACATAAGGTGCATGTTTGTCATACAAAGTCAAAGTCCAATTCTCGAAAGTCTTGACCATGTCATCAACTGAGGGTAATGCTTCAATTTGATGCCATGGAGTCTGAGCCACATCAGTCAGGAAGGCGGCTTCATCAAAGTTTTTGAAGTCTCTATAAGTGATAATTTTCTGTTTTGGCTTGGGTATCTTATGGGAAAGTACACAGTAGATCAAATCATGTCTAGAAATAGCTGGGACTGAGATTTGGCCTGCTTGAACAACCTCATTGGGATCACTAACAATGAGAAGGTCAATGAGTGTGTCTGATTCATTAGTATGATGAGTTGGATCGAGAGGTAAAATAGTCATGTTTAGGCATTGGAAAATTGTAGTCAGTTGAAGTTGTAGTCACTTGAGTTTGAGCTCAAGATGAGGAAGGAATCTCCTTCACTGGAAAATTGAGTATAGCAATAATATTTGTAGTTTCAAAAGTTTTTAAAATCATTTGTTCAAAAACTTACATTATATTTGTAGTAGAAATTCGAATTAATTCACAAGTTTCAACAATCCATTCTTTAAAATCTGCATGAAATTCTTCAATATTTCAGGTGATATCCCCCATTCTTGCAATACAAAAATATCCATCACTGTAAAAAATTTCTAATTTCCCATATTTCACTTCCGTATAAATTTATACGTTTAAACAATAATAAAATGATCGTATACTTAACATCGATGGAATAATAAAATTCAAGTCGCAATGCTGTACTACGGATTTTTGTAAATGTTCATAACCTGAAAGAATTTTTAAGATTTCTATCGACAAGAGTGATCTCCATGCTGGCGACTACTCCCAAATCAAAAACACAGATGCTTTCTTCAATTTCAGTACAATAAAATAAATGAATATCAAACGATATCCTGAAGAACGGTTAAAGTTAGAAGAGAAATTGCACATGGAATAGGAAGATGAAAATACATATTTATGGAGTTCATCAAATTATAATATGGCTTAACACATTCCCAAACGAATTTTCTGAACAATGAACGATTGATACAAAGTCCATATGGATTTCGAATGAAAAATACGGTATGAAAACATCTATGTAAAGTTGGATTTCCAATAAAAACTTGTTAATTACTGAGATGATTAAAATATATACTTTAGCTTATTTTGTTAAAAACTTAAATGTTCAAATCAGATGAACATCATCCTTAGCAATTCCAGATTTAAAACAATTTTAATTAAATAAGAATACTTTTCATTACAATCAAATTTACATGATATTATGATCCTTCTTTAAAATGATCTCAAACACTGTTTGTTTTACTTAACAATTTAGTTTCAAGTTTCAAATTCATTATAAGAACAAAGACTTATTTACTCTGTATTAAAAGAAGCATGGTGAAAAAATTCCTGCAGGTATGAATTAACAAACATTTCATAGCTTTTTCAACAAAAGAATGATAATTGTACTACTTAGTCACTGATTTCCCAACATTTCCGTTCGCTTGGTGTATTGTGCTAATATAAATAATAGGATAAAATCAATCATGACGGAATTCCGTAGACAAAGAGCTAATGGAATTATACCTTCAGGTCTCACTTGCCTTTTTTTCTTCTTTTAAAAATTTCATCAATGTATTCAGAAAAGATAAATTTAACAGGCCTATTCATTTAAATGAAAAAAACAATGATTAATTGAGAACTAATGTGCTATTATCTATTTTGTATGCTTTCTGATTAGTTCCATTCTACTACTTTAGAATAAAGACGAGGCTTTATAATATGATAGCGTTTATGTATCGTGCCAGTGCAATTTCAAATAGTTAGGTACTTTTGATATCAAATACCTACTTAAATATTACTCTGCATGTATAGTTTTGTTATTAGTTTTTTACTTCCTTGCCCTACTACCATAGGTAAGGAAAGTATTGCTTTCCAAAAAATAAAGGTACCCCAATTTCAAGTTTTCTATACGTTTCAAGGTCCCCTGAGTCCAAAAACATGATTTTTGGGTATGGGTCTGTGTGTGTGTATGTGTGTATGTGTGTGTGTGTGTATGTCTGTGAACACGATAACTCCATTCCTAATTAACCGATCGACTTGAAATTTTAAACTTAAGGTCCTATACCATGAGGACCCGACAATAAGAAATTCAATAAAAATCAATTCAAGATGGCGGAAAAAATGGCGGATATTACTAAAAAACCATGTTTTTCCACGTTTTTCTCGAAAATGGCTCTAACGATTTTCTTCAAATTATATCATGGATAGCTATTTATAAGCCCTATCAACTAGCATAAGTCTCATTTCTGGGAAAATTTCAGGAGCTCCGTAATATTCTTGAGAAAAATGGCGGAAAATGACTAAAAACCATGTTTTTCACGGTTTTCTCGAAAACGGCTCCAACGATTTTCTTCAAATTCATACCATGGATAGCTATTTTTAAGCCCTATCAACTGGCATAAGTTTCATTTCTGGGAAAATTTCAGGAGCTCCGTAATATCTTGAGAAAAATGGCGGATAATGACTAAAAATCCATGTTTTTCACCGTTTTCCTCGAAAACTGCTCTAACGATTACTTCAAATTCATACCATGGATAGATATTCATAAGCACTATCAACTGGCATGAGTCTCATTTCTGGGAAAATTCCATGAGCTCCGTATATTCTTGAGAATAATGGCGGATATGACCAAAAACCAGGTTTTTCACGGTTTTCTCGAAAACGGCTCTAACGATTTTCTTCAAATTCAAGCCATGGGTCCATATATAAGTCCTATCAATGACATGATTTTTTCCTTGGAAAATTGCAGGAGCTCCGTAATATTCTTGAGAAAAATGGCGGATAATTACTAAAACCATGTTTTTCACGATTTTTTCAAAATAACTTGACCGATTTTTTTCAAATTCATACTCTGTATAGTTATTTATCAGCTCTATTAACTGGCATGAGTCTCCTTTCTGGGAAACTAATGGGGGGTCCACCCGATCCTTCAGAAATGGACTTTGTAACCTCCTTCTCGTGCATGAGGTAGGTAGGTAGAGCAGTTCATAAAAAGAACAAAGACTTATTTACTCTGTATTAAAAGAAGCATGGTGAAAAAATTCCTGCAGGTATGAATTAACAAACATTTCATAGCTTTTTCAACAAAAGAATGATAATTGTACTACTTAGTCACTGATTTCCCAACATTTCCGTTCGCTTGGTGTATTGTGCTAATATAAATAATAGGATAAAATCAATCATGACGGAATTCCGTAGACAAAGAGCTAATGGAATTATACCTTCAGGTCTCACTTGCCTTTTTCTTTCTTTTTAAAAATTTCAATCAATGTATTCAGAAAAAAGATAAATTTAACAGGCCTATTCATTTAAATTGAAAAAACAATGATTAATTGAGAACTAATGTGCTATTATCTATTTTGTATGCTTTCTGATTAGTTCCATTCTACTACTTTAGAATAAAGACGAGGCTTCATAATATGATAGCGTTTATGTATCGTGCCAGTGCAATTTCAAATAGTTAGGTACTTTTGATATCAAATACCTACTTAAATATTACTCTGCATGTATAGTTTTGTTATTAGTTTTTTGAGTTTATAGTTTGTGAAAAACCAACTTTTAACAAAATAGAAGAAACTTGACAAACCGTGAATACTATAGTACACGACCACGCGTAATTATTAGTATTATATAAACGTAATTATTACAACCACGACCACGAAATTATAAGACGTATTTTAAATAAAAGTTTGTTGCATGCACAAACTGATCAAATCTAGTTTTCTGTACGGTACAACAATGTTTGAAAATTCATCATTTCAATTTATTATTAAATCCTTGATTCATATGAGAGCTTGTAATCGTAGGGTGATTTAATTGAAAGTAAACTATTGTAAGAAAGTGAAAGGAAAATTTTTATAAGTCAAGAAATATTAAAATGTTTCTTGGGAAAATAATATATTTTCAGGTAAAAAGAACTAGTCATAGAAATACTTATTCAGAACAAATAATTTTAATTACTCTTCTTACCATTCAGCTTAATGTGACTATTTAATTTAACGATTTTGTTTGAAAATTAATCATTTCAATTGATGATTGAATCCTTGATTCATATGAGAGCTTGTAATCGTAGGGTGATTAATTAAGAGTGAACTATTGTAAGAAAGTAAAGGGAAAAATTTAATAAGTCAGGAAATATTAAAATTTTTCTTGGGAAAATCATATATCTTTAGGTATAAATAACTAGTCATAGAAACACTTATTTAGAACAAATAATTTTAATTACACTTCTTACCATTCAGCTTAATTTGACTTATTACAGATTTCTCTTTGATGAATGAGAATGTACTTTTTTAAATATTGACACAGCTTCTATCTACACTTTCATTTGATTTTCACTTTGTAGAACAGGGGCAGCATTCCATTTTAGCTGGGGACTCAACTTTTTCACTTGACTTTATATCGATACTCTCGTTGTTACAATCCTGATTACTTCTGATTTGTCGAATAAGATCACTTTTCAAATTAGCCATCACAGTTACAGTTTGAAGACGGGCTTTTCTGACTGATTCTCTCAAAACGTGCAGCTCCTTTTGGGCATTGGCGATTCGCCTTCTTGATTCGCAGATGCGCTTCCTTGATCTCGATATGCCATTGCAAATTTTCATTCGCTTTTTCCAAGCTTTATCACAGTCAGCATCTTCAGAAATCGGCAGAGCGTCATCTCCTTCTAATAGAGTGTCATCGTCTTCATCATTCTCTAGCTCATCGTCGCTTTGCCTCACCTTAGCTGCTAAGCTTGCCGAATACTCTGGATTTGCCATCAGGTATATGATTCCAGCTATCATTGCAACAGCTATCCAGAAGGACCAGAAAATCATTCTGCCAAATTATCAAGTCTTAGGAAAAAATAAAGCTGAAAACATCCATAATTTAGAATCACAATTTCAATTTTGAATAACACATCCCACAATTTTTCTTAGAACTACATTTCAAAATATTATGATTCTAAAAACAGCTGTAAACATTGAGAAAGCTTTTTGAGTTTCAAATTAAAAAAAAAAAATGTTATGATTTATTCATGTTCAGATCCGTATAAATTTATACGTTTAAACAATAATAAAATGATCGTATACTTAACATCGATGGAATAATAAAATTCAAGTCGCAATGCTGTACTACGGATTTTTGTAAATGTTCATAACCTGAAAGAATTTTTAAGATTTCTATCGACAAGAGTGATCTCCATGCTGGCGACTACTCCCAAATCAAAAACACAGATGCTTTCTTCAATTTCAGTACAATAAAATAAAAATATTGTCATACATCTGATGAAGAAGTTTCCATGGAGCAGACCCTGAAAATGAGACTATAATATTATAATAGTCCAGTCAACAAAGATTAAAGACATTGATGCGCAACAAATTAGGGGAAAGCTGAATTTTTGAAAGGTGCTAGTATACATAGAACATAGCCTAGAGAGTCCCCATCGTTACAACCTTTTGCCTCTTCTCCAGGAGCCCCGTATATCTATTGTTCAGGAAGATAATCTCATATAAAGTCAGAAAATTAGGAAATATTCACCTTATAATTTTATATTCTGTCTAGTAAAAGTTGACGCTTCTGTTGTTTGAGAAAAATTCCACGTATAAGAGTTGAATCTCGTTTTAAGACATTCAAAATGATGTTGGCCCTATCATAAGTCAAACTTTTTTGGTGTCCTATAATCTTAATTTTCCAGTTAATCTGTACAATATGAATATTTTTTTCGCGCTAGATGCCCATTTGAGTAAACCACCAACAGGTCTTTTTCGGGAAAACTATTATTATACGAGCTTTATTCTGTTCTCAATTCCCAGTAGCTCGAAAACCCTTGGTGATAGAGAATTGAATTTGGTCTCAAATGGTGAATCAGGAATTCTTCTTTAACCTGCATTCAATTGAATTGGAAATTAATAGTTTTGAAATTATTTAGGTAAGTTTGAAGAAACCAAAGATTTCAAGAAATGTATCCTCTCTCCAGAGTTTATGTCTTCCAATCAAACGGAGTGGATGAAGACAGATTTGAGATTACAGGGCTTATAGAGGATAAAATTCCCTTCAATTCTATACCGATTACCTGTCTTCATCCACTCCGTTTTCAATTGGAAAATGGCTTGAACTTTGCAGAGAGGATAAATGTCTTGAAATCTCCGGCTTCTTTTAACTCACCTAACTAATTTCAAAACTATTTATCTTCAATTTAATGCAAATGAAAGGAAATGTCATGATATACAATTTGAAACCAAATTCTATTCTCTATCACCAGCAAGGACTTCGGAATTGGATGGAATTGAGAACAGAAAAAAAAACTTTTAATAATAGTTTTCCCGGAAAGCACCTGTTGGTGATAGTATTACTCAAATGGACATCTAGCGTGAAAAAACATGTATTGTGCAGATTAACTGGACAATTAACATTATAGGACATCAAAAATGACTTATGACTTATCAAAAAGTACTCGCTTGACTTAAAATAAATCATTCTAAAGGTCGTAACTTCTAAAACGGAAGCGTAAACTTTTATAAGACAAAATGAATATGAAATCCTGAGGTGAAAATTTTCTGATTTTCTGGCTTTATATGAGAATAACTTCGTCAACAATATATATATATATTATATATATATATATTATATATATATATATATATATATATATATATATATATATATATATCAGGATTTCATATTCATTTTGTCTTATAAATGTTACGCTTCCGTTTTAGAAGAAAATGTTACATATAGAAGTTATTGCTCGTTTACGACCTTTAGAATGATTTATTTTAAGTCAAGCGAGTATATATATATATATAATATATATATATATATATATATATATATATATATTCGATGAAATGTTATATGACATTAATATTGTAGATCTATTCATCCTTGGAAGAATTAAATCAAAGTCAGATCGATATCTTGATTTGGAGCTGAGATATACTTGTTTTAAGTAAACCATTGTAGTTTCGAACTTCACCCCCCCAGGAGGGAGTGTCCTGATGAAGGGGGAGCGAGCGATGTAACGATGGTGACTCTCTGGTTCCTGGCTATGTACTATGTACATACTAACACCCTGCAAAAATCCAGCTTTTCCCTAATTTGTTGCGCAAAATCCTGTTTTTTTTTTGTCTTCATTGACTGGGATTTAATAATAATAATAATAAATCATTTTATTTGTTTCGACAAACGCCATACAAATGAGTTGAGTTGATACGCCTACATAATACATAACAATAGATAAAATATGTTTAAAAATCAAATACAGACAATCATCACAGTATTACATGCAAATTTCAATAAAAAAGTAACAATAGAAAACAGTAAAATGAGCAAAAATGACTAATTATAAGAAATATCACAAATAACAATAGCAATCACTTTTAGACAGGCAAAGTAGAGCTACTCTGCATTTCTCCTAGACAGAGCTTTCAAGATATATTCATATACGTTTACAGTTTTTTCATTATAAAAATTAAGTCAAGTTTTTCCAATCTAAATCTGAAATAGTAAAAGAATAAATTATGAATTGAAGCCTGAATTCTTTTGTTTAACTTTGCCATTCACTGTACCACTCTTCCAATAATTGAGGAATACTCTGACTCTATTGTCTGCCTGTTTGCCCTTGTTGACAAAATGCCAGACCCAATCGGGTACGGTTCTAATATTCAGGATTAACGGCTTATTAACGGGTTGGCATACAAAACATGTACAGCATAATTGGTGGGCTTTAATATTCAACCCCAATGTATACTCGTAAAAGCAGCATTTTGTCAATACCATAGCATAGACAATAGACTTCTAGCTTTACTGTCATCGCTTCACTGATTTACTGGCAAAATCACACACGAAAAGTATGATTGATCGTATTCTATCAGCAGGTTTGCGGGTGTCGCTGATCGCTTTATTACGTCAGAGTCAACGACCTGCCAAAAGACACAACACGAATAATGTCTGCAGAACAACGGAGCTATAACAAACAGCAAAGGCAAATCTAGTAGTTACTCCATTGAGGCAAAGGGGGCTTCACTGAGTTCTTCACCAACCAACAGAATCACAATACTCGCGACAAATCGAGCGTAACAGGGTCGCCACACCCATTCATAACCGAGCAATAGTTACGATGATGATTATTATTACTATAATTGGCGGCAGCTAGAAGCCACTCCATCCATCACTCCAAATATCCTACTACAATACGACAGTAGGTCTCAACTTTGAACAGGTGTTCGATAATGAATGAGCAAGTTTGTTTTCAAGTAAACTACTCTTGCAACTAAAGTATGAGAAATAACTTTGATATCTTGTCACCTAGACAATTTTTTTAAATAGGATAGAAAAGCAATATACTCTAAAAGAAAGGCAATAGGTTAATAGGAGATCCTTTTTTCTCGAGCAGAAAGGTCCACATTCACATTAATATATTGTCGAGAAAAATATTCATAAAAACATGATTTATTATTTCTCAAACAATTCACAAAAACTGCAATGTTAGATAGCCCATAATTGAAAAATATTTATGTTTTTTTTCATGGAATACTCTGGATCCAAAATCCAGTATTAAAATAATAGAGAAGTAATCTTGATGTTGCAATATGGATTCATCATTTCATAGCAGAATACAGTAGCCTACCGTACTCCGTTTAGCTACTTGCGCCTGCCACTTGTTCTGTTCGGTCAGACATTCTGTTCGAAGTTGCTCGGAAGGCTACAGCTCTTTCAATTCCATGTATGCTATCATTCCTGTATGAAAATAATGAATCAAATTATCAACTAGACTGGACTAAGGCGAAGATACTTCTGTAAAACTTAAATTTTTGGGTCGAGCTACATTATTAGATAAGGATGGCCAAAGTAAGCTCGTACTATAGAAGTTTCCATTGTAAAGAAAAACTTGATAATAAACTACTGTTTTATATCATGCTTACCGAATACCAACTCTAAAAAACACACCTCGAGCGTTTTGCCTGATTAGGCTAGTTGTAGATGGAATACTTGATGAATTATTCTGTTTTAAATAAGGACAAAGGTCGAGTACCTTTATTTCAGTAGTTTGAAACTAAATTTGCACTGATGTATTTTCTTTATATCGATTTATTCTTGAATTTTAGTTGAGACATCGGAAATAAAGTTGGTATAGGTTCTATCGTATAGGTACCAGTTCTGAAATGAAAATGCATGAGCGACACCTATGGAGTAAAAATAATTCATTAAAGAGTAGTAATTTGGTTGATCAAGGATAAATTTATTGTTTTAACAAATCCGTTGCTTCGCTCGGCATGGTCAACTATAATACCGGTACATAAGATGCACTCCTAAGCGGGCCATTCACTATCCGATTTCTTGTCCAACATGTGGTCCAATATTCAATTTTTGATTCGAAGTCGGACCGTGAATGTTGAAGTCGGTTGTTGATGTATGGTCGATTGTTGCCGGACGAGTTGGAAGAGTCGGGTGAACTGAAGACCCGACTCCTCCAACATCCCATATAGTCAGATTTGTAGAACGGTCTTGGAGATGTTGGACAAAAGGAGCATAAGTGATGAAAGATCCGTCTAGTGGTCTTACTATACAGGTCCAACACTCTTGGAAAAAAAAGAAAAGTCGGCATCAAAAGAAATCGGATAGTGAATGGCCCGCTTTATTAGCATTAATTACTATTGCCAACACTTTTGGAACGAAAAAAATGAAACTTTTCAATAAGAAGCTCCCTTCCAGGAAGCTCATAGAGGATAACATCAGTTACAAAATAAATTAATGGTACTATATCAAAAATGTTTATCTCTGCCTTTATCGATCTGCTTCTAATATTTTCAATCGCAATCCTCAGCACCCAGCAGAGAGCAATCGAATATTTTATTTATTGATAGGTTATTAAGATTCATTAAGCAAAGCTTAGATGGAACTATTTCCTGTTGATTGCGCAGTCTTTGATTTGCAGAAACTATTTTACCGATTCCATTTGATGCCGCCGCAAGCCCTCAAGGATCTAGTTTCTAATAAACACCTCTACTACTCAGCATAGGCAAATCCATTTAAATTCTTCTCAGTGCTGTGTTATTATGAAGATTGTTGGCAACAACTTTCCAAGTTATGTCATCATACTACTAATAACGAATGAGACAAATGAACTAACATGTGTCGTAAGTCGTAATCATGATAATTATCATAAAATAGGCACATAAATAACTCTTTTCCGACGGACAAGGGCATTAGAATCAAAACGATATTGTGAAGATGAGATCCAATTTCTACACAGTCTATGATCGGTATTTTCTGCCAAAAATCTTAAATATGCTTTGATACTTCTATCTTTAATTAAGATTATAATTTATTTCATAATTAAAATTCTTGATTTATATTTCTTCTAATTATCTAATTAGCTTCTCTCATCTTAAAACTGTATCAATCAGAATTTGATACACACAGGCCTGCCAAGTCTACATCCAAATCTCTACCTGTATTCTCGTGAAAATTGTGTTTTTTTTAAATGAAATTAGTTTGAAATGAACAATATACAAGTCGTGATAGAGAAAGGTAATGTTAATAATGTGAGCCTCGAGTGAAAACACATTCGGGAGGATCAGTGAAAACAGAGCAAACTGGGAAAATTGCTTGTAGTAGGCCTAATTTCATAACATTCGTATTGCATGAATGTGTCATGACAGCTCTCAATGAAGGAGTGGTGGAAGTTCTAGAGGCGTACTCTTCTGCTTCTAAGTTGACCACTAATTTCACAAAACAAAAACTGTCGTCATGCTACTCCAAGTGGAACAGAATGAGTGTGCTTGTGGTATTTCAGCAGAAAATTCTAAAAAAATATGAAATCTTCAATGTGATATAATCTACAATGTTTGAGAATAAGGCTTACAAAGCAAACTCCAAATCTTTATATTATGAAGGCCTATATATTCGATTATTTCAACTCATTTTTATATTAATTTATCAACGTGCATCTTATATATTTGACCTATTGTAGTGGTACCTACAATATACATACGGTAATATACATAAATAGATTTTTATTTTTCCTCTAATTATTCAATTGCTTGTCATATCTTAGAACTGTTTCCATCAAAATTTGATTACACATAGGACTGACTAGTCTAATCCAAATCTCCACCTGCATTCTCGTGGAAGGCAGTATACAGTAACTGTAGTACTAACTAGTTACCAGTCAAAATTTCAATTAAATCCCGGGAGTTTTGAACCTACCCAAAGCTGTAGGTTCACTCATCTCTCTCATCATCATTACATCATCATCATCATCATCAGATTCATTTACATAGGCTTTACAAGCCTAGCTGATGTGGGCATCATCCTCAGCAAAAAAGTTCTTCGAAATAATCTCAAATCACTAGATACTGGACCTTCCAGTTCATTAATTGCGAAAATTCGCAATTCGTTGTTTCAAAAATTAACTGCATAATTTCCGCAATAGCATCGTCGCTGATAGAGAACTTATTTGTTATAAAATTTAACAAAAAACCGGTTATTTTTGCGTATTTGTAACGTAGCCTTATTTTCTTCTCGCCTGAATTTGGACTCACTTCAAATTTTTCAGATGCGAATTTTAGAAAATATTTTGCAAGTTTGTTCAAACTATAATTTAAAGATAAACTGCATTTTAGCTCAAACTGCATTTTAGCTCTCCTCACATCTCGTCACACTCACACCATTCTCGTATTTGTTTCTTTTTTTAATGTTTGCCGAATGCAGGTGCCCCAGCTAGACAAAGGCGTGCTGTCAACCTTTGATACCTATTAATGCCAATATTTGTTATCATTAATGCCAATGCCAACCCAGTCATGGATTTGGAATGCTCCAATCGAAGAGATTTAAGATCTTTCCTCCTTTCTCTTATCACTTACGCACAAATAAATTTTTAGGTCGGCATTTTCCAGCAAGAAAAATTACCATTTTATATCCAATTATTAAAAAGAGCTTCTGAAAAAATAAACGTGTCTCCATCTAACCATTTTCCTATGAAGCGGTTAGGCTCAACTCACACTTACGCGACTCAGGTCGAAAAGAGACTCGAATCCAGTCGAGAGCATGTGTCTCCAAATGGTGACACTCAGACCAGTCGATTCTAGTCTCCGCGACGTCACCATTTGGAAGAACATGCTCTCGACTAGAGTCGAGTCTCTTCTCGACTGAGTCGCGTAAGTGTGAGTTGAGCCTTAATGTTTTGGAGAATTACCCAAAGTTGCTATTGTCTACTTGATTTGAAGTAGTATTTTTTCTTTTAACCACTATTTATTATCATTTCCATTCCTGAAATTTGTTTAAAAAACGCTTATAGGCATACAGGTACTCACGTAATGTTTGAACAGAACATAGTAGGCCTACTGTTCAGCAGGCAAAGCCACGTAACTATAATATCATACAAAATACAAATATTATTGTATCATAATAATTTTCTTAAATGCCTGGAATGAAGAAACTCTTAGCTTTAATTATAGGAAGATCAGAAAAATGTAATACTTTTCAAGTAGAATGTAGATCAAGCGCATGTGTAGGCCTATCTCTATGTTATTGTTGTCACTGCAAAATATTTTCCGGCAAAAGTACCGTATCCGTAGGTAATATCAAGCATGAAGAGTAGGCTATTATTCAAATTTCTAAGTAAGTGAATAGCTTCCTACAAAAGTAAAACCACAGAATATTTCGTGAATCACTTCAACGTGTTGTATCATGTTACGCGGTGAGATAAAGCCTTGAATTAGTGAATAAGTTGGCAGATAGTCCTAGCGACATTAGGAAGTCAATATGGTGAAGATGAACTGATAGGACTGCTATCGAATTATGCTAATGCGATCATAATCTAAACACACTCATTGTTGAATTGGACTGGATTTTTTTTTACAGCCTCAGAAAAGTGTCGTTACCAGTATTTATTTATTCACTACATTATCGGCTTGGCTTCTAAGTTATATGCGTATTTAAACTAAATTATTAACAGTTAGAAATTCAGGCAGGATGCAGTCCCGTTTCAAAGAGTAGACTCAACTATAAAAAAAAATAATGAGGAAATCTTGAACCTCACTAGAGACTTGTAACCTGTAGGCCTTGAATAATACTATCAATATTTTACAGAAAATCGTTAAATTTACTGGTATCTACTAATTTTTATTGCAACAACAGATCAAATTCCATGAATGAATGACAACAGTTGAATAAAATTTCCTTGATCAAGAGCGAGCTGCGAGCTATATTCAAGTAGACTATTAATATAACGAGAATATACTTCCAATATTGTACTCAAGCATTGTATTTGCGCATCTCAGGAAAAGAAGTGGAATCAATCAATATTCTTACCAACTGGGATTAGTCCAGGCAATGAATGCTCAAAAAAAGGTACGGTATAGAGGGAAAAGTTTGGGACAAAATTTCTGAGCCCGCAGCTCTGTTCAGGATGGTAAGGGGGTGAACATATCAAAAAACCTCATCACTTCTACCCCCTGTACTAATAAGGGGGTGAAGGTGGTTCAAAAGTACCATATTTTGGTTTTTTGCGTATATCTCGAACAATATGCGGCGTCTTTCGGGAATTTTTGTCAAAATTGAAGCTCACAAATTAGCGTACAAGTTTCATCTGTAACATTTTACATATCTCTCATAGTTTTGTAGGTATGAGCTCTCGAAAATGTCACATTTTGAATAAAAACTCTTCCGGCTCAGATTTTTCATCTTTTTGGCCTTATAACTTTTCAACGATTGATTGAAAAAATCCGTGCCAATCATGAGCTCATAGAGTATCATAATCTCTTCAATTTCATTTATTATTTCATTATTTTACGTATCTCCCCACGATTGTTGCAGCCGTTACAGTGTTGAGTGTAATATATTCTGTTAAACAACAATAGATCAATTGACCGTGGAATTTGGAGGGAATGTTTGGTGCACAATATTTGACATCGCAGCTTTGTTTGGACTACTCAGAGGGTAAACATATAAAAAGTCCTCATCCCTACCCCTTGTGCTTAAGGGTGAGGGTGGTTTAAAAGTTGCGTTATTTCATTTCTGGCTTACACGCATTTATCTTTGAAACAATGCATTTCAGCGACATGACTGACTGAGCAAAAGTGAAGCTAGATAAATTTCCTACAAGTTAGAGTTTTGTGATATCTCTTTTAGTTTCAGAGATATTCACTTTTAAAAATGTAAAATCTTTGAAAAGACAGTTTTTCTTCAAACTTTTTCAACTTTCAGGGCTTATTACTCAACAAAAATGCATTGAGTACTGAACGCTGGGATATAGAGCATTCAATTCTCTTCAATTTGATGTATTTATTTCACCATTTTATGATTTCCATCAAATGTTATGACAGCTTTAAAGTTGAGTGTGAAATTCTCAAACATACACACCAATACCAATATCAAAAAATCACTTTTTTGGACTCAGGGGACCTTGAAGTGTATAGAAATTTACAAATTGGGGTACCTTATTGTTTACTTTCCTTGCCCTACCTATTACCATAGGTAAGGAAAGTATTGCTTAAAAAACTAAGGTACCCCAATTTCAAAATGTCTATACGTATCAATGTCCCCTGAGTCCAAAAAATTGGTTTTTGGATATTGGTCTGTATGTGTGTGTATGAGCGTCTGTGTGTATGTATCTCATCTCCCAATTAACGAAATGACTTGAAATTTGGAACTTAAGGTCCTTACACTATAAGGATCCGACACGAACAATTTCGATCAAATGCAATTCAAGATGGTGACTAAAATAGCGAAAATGTTGTTAAAATTAGGGGTTTTCGCGATTTTCTCGAAAACGGCTCCAACAATTTTAATCAAATTTATACCTAAAATTGTCATTGATGAGATCTATTAACAGCCACAAGTCCCATATCTGTAAAAATTTCAGGAGCTCCGCCCCATCTATTGAAAGTTTGATTTTAGATTCCAAATTATCAGGCTTCAGATACAATTTAAACGAAAAATTTCAAGTGGAAAAGATTGAGCGTAAAAATCTCTACAATTGATATTCAGTAACATTTTCACCTGAAATTGTAAATAAGCTCGAAATTCGAGAAAATGTGATTATTCAATTGCAAACTGTTGGCAACTGTTGATTCTATTGAATCATCCACTATGAAGAGATAGCAGACCTCGTGTGTCTCCAGCGTTATTGTCCTGGCACCAGCTGGTTCAGATCTTGGAATAGTAGACTTGAGATAAAAATCAATTTTGATGAATTTTAGTTTTTGATCAGCAATATCTTGCGATTGTTACCATTTAGATATATAATTCAAAATCCCTCTGGGCGTATTTTTGTGCTCTACAATCTGAAATCAGGTAGAGCGCTCTATCTCATATAGATTTCCAGGTACACCTGACAACAATGCTCCTTGTATTGAGATATTGCTGATAAAAAACAAGAATTCATCAAAATTGATTTTTTTCTTCAAATTTGACTCATTTTTGAAAAAATCATAACTCCGAACTCATTGGGGATAGAGAGTTCCGAACGATCTCATTTTATTCAGAATTTCATAATCCAAAAAAAAAAGACTAGAGCAAATTTTTCTTTCCGATTACGAGATTTGGCAGAAATAGCTGAAAACTAGAAAATGAGTCGAAAATACGAGGTTTTTGGGCCACTCTCTATCTAGCACAAGGAAATTTTGCATGAAGAAATTGGTTCTGGACTTCTCTTATTTACCCAAATAATATATTAAAAAAAATAAAACTACAATATAAATTGCATACACCAATGTATATAGTCAATGTACTGGACTATTATTCATCATAAATCAGCTGTCGAGTGGATTATAAATTGTATGCAATGACGCTTGCAATTCAATATCTCAATGTAACCATACAGAAACAATAAGTTGCTCTATGGCGTAATAACTTACGCTATTGTTTCTCTATGATGTAACCTAGTAAAAAAACAGTTGTTGTGTGCACTATTAATTGCATGCAGTGAGGCATGCAATTCATAACTTAAAGTATCATAGTATTTTCTCCCGACTTTTCTCTGCTTTCAACTCGGTAAGCTTTTGATGATAGCTGCATAGCTGTTAACATCAAATTATTAGCATTGTCGATACCTGCTCTACCCGAACAGCCATTAGTCGTTTATACAACGATATCTCGCCGACACGACAGGACATGACAGAATTTACTCTGATGGACAGTATCAGAGGAGACTGTGGTTTATAACTGCGCAAGGTCTACTGTTCACAGAACTACTAGTCTAATAGATTTCAAGAAGAGGAACGAAAGTTAATTCCTACCTACCATATTGAATTTCCTTTCATTTTCTACAGGAATATGAAGAAGTAGAAGCAAAAGCAGAGAAGAAGAGAAAAGAAAATAGACTAGGAGAAAAAGAAAAAAAGGTAATAGAAGAGAAGAGAAGAAAAAATAAGGGAAGAGAAGATAAGAGAGAAAAAGAGGAGAGAAGTGGCACTTCTACTACACCGTACCATAGAGAAATGCGTTATTGTTTCTCTATGACCGTACTTTCTACCGTTTGCGACAAACTAGAGTAGTTTCCGGTCGTTTGGGAAACCTGTCACTTTCGGTTGTTTGGGACTCTCAACACTTTCGGCTCAATGAGACAAACCACGTTTTCTGTCGATTGGGAAAATTCTTTAAAGTTTCCGGTCATTTGGTATTCGGCTGAATGAGAAAGTTCCAGTTTCAATATTTCATTAATTCTGTCAAATGGGAAAAAGTAGTTTTCGGTTGTGTGGGAAAATATAGCGTTTCGGTCGTTTGGGGCTCTGTCAATTGGAATGCCACCAGCAAGAACACCTTGTATAAATGTTATTAATTATCCTAATAGCTTTCATCCTGTAGAAGAAAACCACCGGTATAAGGATAATTTTTAAGATTAATACAAGGTGTTCTGCTTGCAGAACTTACGGTATTTAAAAAAGAGAATTGTGACGGCTCCTGCTATTTATACATTAGATATTTATGAAGATGTATGAAGAGAACCAGGTGAGTCATCCCCATAATACAGGATTGATTACAGGATATTCAGATCCCATATACAGGATTTGTTTACCCACCTCATAGACTTTGTCTGCTGGAGAGTTGTGGCCCGTTTTATATGGAAATGGAAATATTCAATTAAATTCCATCTCAGATAAGAGAAATTGAGGGCTTGAAGGACTTAAAAAAACACTCAGGGAATTTCTTGTATTGTGTCCTTACAGACTAGCAGACATCCTTGTTGGTTGATGTTTGATTAAAGTATCTTATGTTCACTTGACTGTTGTGTTGAAAGATAAAGGATAATAGTAATACAGTGTTAGATTACACTCTAACATGTTATACTGCGGGAGCGTTGCTTCCTTAATAGTCCGGGCGCAAATGTCATGAATAAGGCACTCCGTGGTCATTTTTGACTAACAGCCGTGGAAGATGTTTCAATTTCTTTGTTTGGTCTAGCATAATAAGGATCGTGATGATGATAAGTCGAAATCACAGGAAAACACCTCGGAAACAAGATGGCCGCAAAATTTTCAGGGTTTTGCTATATTAGAAGCGATAATCTGATTTCAAGAGTTTGAAGTTATATTCACCTTAGTAAAAGTTGGTGGAATTGGATAAATCTTTCAGATATTGTAGTATGATTATTTTGGAGGTTCCAGATGGCTGAATTGATCCGATATCCTCGACATTATTTGAATTACAGACAATTTCTTGAAAATCAACATATTTTTGCCGCCATTTTGTTTTTTCATGATGACAAACATTTTTGAGATTGCCATCAAGGATATTCTCTTTCTACACATCATTATAGAGAGATTGATACCATTCCCAAGTCTGTACCTTCAAGGAGTCATGAGTTACACGGTTTTCTAATTGTTGGGATTGGCATTTGGTGGAAAAAGCGTGCTTTCCGCTGCAAACAGTACTTTTTACTCTTTTTCCAATGACGCTCCAGCCGTAAAATATGGACTTACAGCCTCCAACTAGATGTCATTTTGAAGCTTTGGAAATATTCCAAAACACTGTGCCAATAATACTAGTGTTTGACTACTGCGAATACATATACACGATGGAAAGTAAAATATTGTCCACGAAAAATGTATCTTTCAAGTTTTTGAAGTTGAATAAATAATGGAAAGAGTGGTCGAAATGAGGGGATTCTCTCGAACATCATTGTTTGGTTAATTCTAAACACTTTGGTGGTAAAACCAATCCAATATCTCTCACAATAACTGAATAACAAGCGATATAGAAATTTCTGTCAATAATAACCGCCATCTTGTATTTTTCAATGATCGAATATTTTTGTTGTTTCCGTCATCAATATTCTTATTCGTCTTGTTGTAACGAAAAGATTGAGACCATTTGCAAGTCTCTATCTTGAAGTTGTCATGAAAAAATCGATTCTATAGTTCTAGCTTCTTACCTCATGCTTACGGAAAAACGCACCAGAAATCATGCAAGGTTTTCTTTGCAGGGCGCTGGAGAACTCATTTGTTGACGTACAGCGCATGAAGATATATCGCTCCAAAGTTGAAAAAACGCTCTAAATTTCATAGATTTAGAATTCCTCTGTGTCTCTTGCACAAAAACTTTATAATGGAATGAAATTTGAACAAATTTAGAAAAAAAGTTTTTTTGGGCTTTTGAAGGTTATAACTAAAAAACATTCGTTTAAAGGAGAATTTTACAAAACAAACATTGTAGAGGAAGGTTTTTAAAATATTTTCGTTTAGAAAAACGGTTGATTATCTTGAACGGTTATTGAAGTAGAAGCGATATAGCAAAACCCTGAAAATTTTGGCGGCCATCTTGTTTCGGAGGTGTTTGCCTGTGATTCCGACTTATCATCATCAAGATCCTTTTTATACTAGACCTTATGAAGAAATTGAGACATCTTCCGCGGCTGTTACTCAAAAATGACCACGGAACGACATTTGCGCCCGTACTATGATGCAGTTTTATAATTATGATGAACAGTAAAGTGAATATGAATTTTCACAAGGTAAAGGGACAGGTTAGGGAGGTTGGGTTTTAGCTTTCAATTGGCTATAATATGTTGATATTATTCAAAATAATATGTCCAATCGTAGTCCTCGCAATTATAGCCGTCATATATATTGTGAGGTCCACGTTATAATGTCAGTTTTTGATTAGCAATGGTATTGGTATCATTGTCTATCATTCAACAAAGCAGATAGCGCTATCTCTTTCTTGCTTTGATCTGATTCCAGATCGTCTTTTAACAATGTAGAATTGATAATATTTTTAACAAAATATTTCATCTTATTATTATGAAATTATTGAAAAATATAACTTCTCGCTTAATGAAATATAATTGATTATTTTAAGCTAGAATGAAAAGTTCACATTAAATCACATTACTAAACCTGTATCAGCTATCGTCTATAGAAGGCATTGACAAGACAGAGGATCGGCAACGTTGTTCTCTTATCTTTCTCCACTGTCATTATAACGTGGACTCGTGGACCTTACCATAATAATGTTACAGAGTCGCATGAATTGGGAATATCTGGAACTCGATATACATAGTTACTGCAGCTAGCCGGAATTGGACATTTAACATGGATATTTTGATTTCCAAATATTTCTAATTCCGCGGTCCCTATTCAAATAACTGATTGAATGAAAACGTTAGTTGCACATGCGCATTATGGTAATAAGTTAGGATCAGATGGTATTGTGATAACATCAGCTGTTGGGTAGGGTCACAGCTGAGCTCAGAGAAAATTTAACCTTTAAAATTGGAAAATATTATATTGGAGAATAGGAGTCCATCAACCATCATTGTTTGTCTGATATACAACCTTTTCCCGATTTATTCTGACAATTTGTGTCATTGAAATACTTTTTATCTTGCAAAATGTGGTATGAAATTTTACCATGTATTGGAATAATGACAGCATGTCTTGCTCTTCCAAAATATTTAATTCCACTCAATCAGAGTCTGTGGCAAAATGGAAACGTAAGTAAGCTACTGATTTTGTAATAATCTATAGTCTCCAAAATGTAATAAAAAGCCCCAAATTTGCCTGCTAAGTGCTAAATTATGCCATTACCCCAAGATTTTTTCTAAATGTGAAAGTAGTACGGTACTAGATAATTGGAATTAGCAAAATGCTACCTACCATTAGCTAAATGGTACTAAACTGACATTGGAATCAGTAAATGCCTAGTCTCGTAACCTATTCATACAAATTATTGTTTACTGCATTAGGCTCCAAAAATACAAAAAATGTAATAGATGCGTCTTTACAATGCATGTTTTTTTGGGGCGGGACTATTTCGCTGTTATACTATTATAGATGAGGTCTTAGGCCTAATGCTGAGGTTAAAATCTGTCCATTAATTATTACTTGATATTTGTGTCAGTCTTGTTTACCTTTGAATGAATTAAAGTGAGGTCCCCGTTATAATGGCAGTGTTTGATTAACAGTGGAATTGCTATCTTTTATCATTCAACAATGGGGATAGAGCTATCTCTTTCTCGCTTTGCTCTGTTGCCAGTTCTTCTTTTAACAATGCAGATTTAATAATTAATCAACAAAATATTTCATTTTAGTTATATAAATTTATTGAAAAATTTATTGCTTAATAAAATATAATTGATTATTTTAAACGAGAATAAACAGTTGATATTACATTAATAAACCTGTATCAGCTACCGTCTATAGAAGGCATTGACGAGACAGAGGTTGGGCAACGTTGTTCTCCTATCTTCCTCCACTGCCATCATCATAACGTAAACCTGACTATAGCAACTTTAGTGTGGATGGGTGGTTTGCCAGCGCTGAGCTGGCCTCCGCTAGCCAATGAAGGCCAGTTCTGGCAAACACATTAGCGCTAGCCGACGTTGGCTTTCGTTGGGCCAATATGTTGATGCGGCATTTCTTAGTCATAACACACAGAGTGGTTGCATGTTTTACATACCTTATTGTCGGCTGAGACAAGAGACTCATGTCCTCCAGTTAACAGCCTTGAGCACCCAGGCATTCAGTGTAATGTTGAAGTGTTGGTTTACAGAAAACTCTTCCATTGGTTACATTAGTTCTTCGAAGTCACAGTCACCATGCCATCTTGAAAACTCACGTTTGAAGACATGACTTGACTTCAAGAAAAGTTTATTCTAGTACTGTAATCGTTTTTTAACAACCTATCAAACCAAAGCACTTGAAACTAATTGTTAAAGTTTCTTGGTAAGCTTATAAAAAACTTGACATTTATTATTATCAGCTCAATTTACGAAAATAAGGGCTAGACCGGATTAGGCGTTTTCAGAGTCGGCAGGACAGGAAGCTCTCTGATTGGCTGATCGGGTTGGCGCCTCAAACACCCTAATAATCTAATATGATCTCGCACTTAGTTGAAGCTTTGCAAACCTCATTAATTTGCTTATAGTTGAACATTAGACTATTCCAAATAAATACCACACTTCAAGCATGTGCTTTAATGATGATTTTGTTATTAAAGTTTAATTGAATCATCATTCTAGCCTTTTCCCATGTCATTTGGGGTCGGCTATCCGAATCAATTTGCGCCATTATTTTCTGTCTTTTGTAATTTTTAGGTTTACGCCCATCGTCTTCATATATCTATCAACTATCATATCTTTACATATCACCGGGGGGTGACCTTGGCCTCTTTTACCCTCAGCCGTGCTAATTATCGCTAAATATCATATAATTATGATAGGTCAAACTATCAAAGTGGACTCTCGCACATCTTCTTTTTTTTACTTACTTTTTTACTTCTGTTGTCTTCGCCGCAGTCTGCTGGCCGGGGAATTGTCATTAAATACTTCTCCTGTATTGGTGCAACCTTGAATGTGCCACGGATGTACCGGTATTCATTCCGAACCTTGTCCATCAGGGTCACACCTCTAGCCCACCTAAGAATTCGCATTTCTGTACAGTGCATTTTCTATTCCTCTTGCTTGCGCATCGACCAATATTCCGCACCATACAGAAGGACGGGTCGAACTGCTCTCCTGTATATATTCCCCTTGATGCGAACAGGCATTTTTGAGTCACATAGCACCCCAGTCAGTGCTCTCCACTTTTGTCACCCTGCTTGGATCCTGTTTTCCACGTCTTCTTTGGTGCTCGACTCATTAGTTATTATGGAACCATGGTACTTGAAATTGAAGACTTTATTAAGGGGAATATTATCTATTTGTGGTGGGGATACGTTTGCGTCCACACCAGAGAAATTGCAGTGCATGTATTCCGTTTTCGTTCGGATTATTCTGAGCCCTCGGCTTTCTAAACGGTTACTCCATAGGTTTAGCTCGTTTTGTATGTGTTCAGCCGATTCTGACACAATCACTATATCGTCAGCATACAGTAGTGTCCATGGAGCGGGAAGTTGTACTTCAGTGACATAATTCATGACCGCATTAAACAGAAATGGGCTCAACATTGACGCCTGTTGCACTCCTACATGCACATGGAATTCTTCACTCAATTCAACTGGAGTATGCACCCTTGTGACACTTTTTCTAGGTCTATAAAAATGAGGTGAAGGTTGTTTCTAGATGTTTTATACTTATGTAAGAGCAGCTTGATAGAGTGGATGGTTCCTTCCCCACTTGAGAATCCACATTGGTTTGGAGTCAACTTTATAAGCTGGGATCCTGGGATAGTCTTCTAGTCAGCACAGTTTCCCATATTTCCAAGTTGTGCAAAGTTAGCTTTGTGACTCGATAGTTTCCGCATTCGGCAGCGTCACCTTTATTTTTATAGAAAGGGATGATAGTACTATTTCTCCACATGACAGGCATTGTACGATGTTCAATGACTTTATTCAACAAGTTCGCTAACCAGGCTATCCCATTGTCACTTACTTTTTTATTATTTATATGGTCTACTAATAATCTATATGTATTCACAGTCTTCAGCTTCTATCTTATTCTATGTTCTTCATCAGCTTCATGGCTCTTCGTTTACTGTCTGTCAGTGAAGTGCATGATTAGCATTTTGTCTTAACTAGTCCGAGAGTGAGAGCGATTCCCTGTCTGTCTCGCACTCGTTACATTAAGGGCCAGTTAAGAAATTAGGCTGTACATCACTGTAAATAGATGAAGAGGATAGTACGGATACTAAATTATGGATGATTCAGGATAAAAATGGTGTATGACTTAATCTTTATTATTTTTCAGCCTTACAGAAGAGATATGTGTATCAGCTTCAATAGAAATCAATACCTGAGAGATTTGGAATTGAATGGAAACTCTTACAAAGTACAGGTCAGTAAGTCTAGCCACACATTTTGATCAATCACGATGGGATGTTAGCCTATAAGATGTTATGTCATTCGCCACATTACATTATGCTCAAAACTGAAAACAAATTGAGATGCAATATTCGCGAATGCTCACAATATTTGTCGAAAATACAGCATTGAAACGGTTTGAGATATCGATGTGCGGGTTTCGCAATTAATTTTCCTTTGAAATTCTGTATCGAAATCATGTATCACATGGCCACCTTCCCATTTGAAAAAATGAGGTTGGAGTCAAAATAAAGCTGGATTCGAAATGAAACTGGAATAGGATTCCCATGGAACCTACTACTGTAATATTATATTTGTAAAAGATATATTTAGCTATTTCTATAATAATTCTCACCAACTCATTATAATTACAAGTTGCGGATCTCAGAGATCAATACAACAGTTCGTGAGCGAGTTCTTCAACCCAGGGGGTCATTAGTCATATTAATCTTCAACTATAAATATCTATTGAATAATCTGTGCAGACTATTTTTCTTTATTTATATTTATCTTTCTCTATTGTTCTTAATTTCTTGACCATTGCCATGAAGAATATTGTCCAAGCTAGATAATTAAAAAAAAATTATGATTTAAAAAATCATATTAACTTACATTCAAAATATGTATATAATTTCCTATTTAAAATTTCCTCCAACGAAGATTAATCTCCGTTGTAGTGTGACAAAATAATTGTTTATGTTCGCCTATAAATTCGTTGCTCTTCAAATTCCTTTGTAAAATGATTTTCTTTCTACGAAGAAAAACTGACATTGAGAAAACTAGCGGATAAGCTTATCAGAGTCCAGTAGTTGATGAAGAAATGTTTATATTTTTCAGGGATTGGACTTCATTCCAGACGAATAAATGATCGAGTAATAAAGTAAATAATTTTAGTCATGTTCAGAAATCCTTCTTATTCGTAAATCATTGTAATATTTGTCGTTCATATAAATGTAAAATTATACTGTCAATGAATAAAATGAATTGATCATTTCCTAACTAGCAGTATTATTTATATTTCTTCTCAAAAATTGATTGAGCTCTTTACAAGATAGTTGTACCTGCATTCAAGTCTAAATGAGAAAAAAAAGTTCTCGAGAATCCATAGAAAAATGTTGCTCTTGTCTGCACTGAAAGCTATAGTCGCCGCACCCACCGCATATTGTTTCGAATGTCATGCAGGAGAAATATCTTGTTGACGCTACTATATCTTTACGAATTATATCATAATATAATATTTGTTAAGTGATTATAGTCATGAACACACCGATTTGGGACTCCGGAAAACGATTCTTTATTTTTACGAGGACAATTCTATCCATTTAACAACGGCTCCATCCGTTGTTAACTAATAGAATTACCGAGAAAAAATCGCATAACTCTTATTGATAGCTTTTAGTAGGGTAAATAAAATCTCAAACTACAATTTGATGAATATATTATATATTATTTCCTTCAAAATTAATTTCTTATTAATTAAAAACCTTAACTTTAAACAGTTCAATTTGCAATGGGAAAATTTTGCAATCACATGCAAAATAAGATTGAGGCACAATATGCTTTTTGGTTCTTTCATTATTTCTTTATCATGCAATAACCAGGCATGCGGCACAGTTTATTATAACATTCATTAAAGAAAATATTCATAGACAATGATAGACAATTCACACTCTTAGATCTATGTCGTAGAAGCCTTAGACGATAGGCTCCATCAACTTTGATTAGAGGATACAATTATATTTATAATCAAAACAATCCTTTGCAGTAATCCTCTAAAAAATAATCATCAATGATTCAGAAAATTTTGAAAACAATTGGTTATGTCTTAACAATAGGTACTATTTTTTTAAACAAATCAATAACCGATGTTAGTTAGGAAATCGTTAAACTGGGAGGATAAGCTTCAAAAATGCGTGTTGATCCAAATAAGTATACTTTCATTTGACGAATATCTCTTACAGTGGTTTTGTAAACGGTTAATAAATATAAATTCTTACATAAATTTTACTAATGTTGTATATTGTTTCAAAAAATAACTTTATGAATTACCCAATGCTAATTACATTAATCTCTAGACAATAATTTAAAAAACCTGTAATATTAATTGACACAATATTTTTTATTTCAAATAGAAAACATCTATCACATAAAGTAATTGTTAAAATCGTTTTTCAACTAACTAGTGTAAATAAACAAATTACAATAATTAAAACATTAAAATGGAAATACGTTGACGATAATATCGTTACTGGTGATGTAAGTACTAGAATTACATAAATTTTCTAAAAATTAAAAGTTATTCTATTAATAGTGTTGATTGTGATTTATATGGTATGTTTAATGAGAATTACTCGATGTCACTGAAAAGACACTCCTAATATTTTCCATGAACTGATTCTATACATCCGATATCAATACCATGATTTGCTTGAAACAAATAGTCATTGCTGCAATATCAAAAGTAGTAGCGGTAATTCGCCGTTATAAATTCAACTCTGTGACAACAAGTAACCCACTTCCCATTTAGTTATTTATCTGAAATACACTAATGAGTTGATGCTCTTTCAGTGAACTCCACAAACAAAATAATTAAGCATCAGATATTAATAATCTTGCAACCAATTCCAAATTCCAACATAATTATTATGATGCATGTTCAATAGTTTACACATAATTATGGATTATAAGTACTGACTAGTTGGAACACAGATTATGCTTATATTCTTACACCAATTATTATTGGTTATGGTTCATGAATCACACTTTGGATGTCCAAGAAATTCCGATTCACTTTACTACGTCAGAACTCCAACAGAAGAACTGTCTATATCTTCGTATGTATTTCTCTGCACTTCGGCTGGATTCAGGTCTGGAACATAATAAATATATTAAAAGAAATCAAAGTAACAAAAGGATTTTTAAATCAAGGAGTGTAATTTTGTTGCACTGCATACGAATATTGAAAAACCAAAATTTCTTTAATCAAGCATAATCCAAATAATGCATCTCCTTTTCATATCAAATAATCAAATCCGATTCCAGCAAGTGATCCCAAGTTTTATACAAATGGATAACACATTATCTATTAATTGATAAAAATGTGAATATTCAAGAATTAAATATAGATCCATATTTGAAGGCAATCTCAAGTCTTTAATCTTAGGGTTTTGCCATAGAGAAAAGATAGCACAAGAAGATATCCCATGGTATATGTTCCAATTGTTCACTCAAGCCGATAGTAGTTTTTTCGTGAAGGTATGTGATGCTGGTAGGTTATCATGTGCTGTTCTTACACTCTCACTCAGCCAAAACAGTAATAATGCACAGTAGTCGACAGTAATCGGCTTGAGTTAACAAAAATCGGCTAGAAAATTGGGACAAACTACCTATACCATGGGATATCTTCTTATGCTATCTTTTCTCTATGGTTTTATTTATGAGCTATCCGTCTATTGATGGAAGCACGAGTGCAACTGCTGGATGAAAACGAATTCAGGTCACAAACATTGGCTTGATTCGGTGATCGAACTCCACTCATCTGCTTCAATATCGATTGAGTAGGCTAACAGGCCTTGCTAGAAACAAATTTCGATTTGTGGGTCCATAATTTCCCAGTAGTCTAAATGACCTACCGGTAGTCTATTAGGAAAACTCTCCAACAAGAGTCTGAAAATCAACAAAATGACAAAATCAACATGAATACTTGAGAAATGGTTCTCATTTGAACGACCCTAGAATGAGAGAGACACATGATTATCATTTACTTTTGTAAGGACATTAGTCATTGGTACGATAATACCATCATTAATTAATCGTGAAAAGCGTTAAGGGAATCAAGCATTAATAAACCAATAAATCAACTCAATAACCGAAATCAGTGCTGGACTAGTATTTTAATAATTGAAGAAAGTGTAAGTAGCATCCTAGTGATTGTTGAAATTTACAAAAACTACAAACTCATGCAGTACAGCAAGCGATGCAATTCAACTCGTAAATCAAACTAACTAATAAGTTTCATGCTAAATACATGCATAGTTCGCAATAGCAGAATAGTGACTAGGGCAAGAATATGAGAAGAAACAATGCATTTGACGAATATGAGTGAATAGGCTTATTATGACAAATTTCATGCTAGAGGCTGGAGCCCGTTGGGTTATCAATGTTCACTTATAAGGAGAAAAGTTGAAGTAAAATAGAATAATATACACAACATATTAATTTATTGAGTAATAAAAATGTAAAGAACAATGCATGAGGTTTCTGTCTAATAAGAAGAAAATTGATTAGTTATGAAGGTTGATCCTTCTATCTCTGCTTTTTTTAATAGAATATGTGAGTACCAATAAACCCAAATTTGAATACAGCATACATTTATACACACACGTCTCCATTGCTGTAGGAGTATTAGTAAGCTTGAATACTCTCGCTTTCCACCAATCAACTTGATTTACTCTTTATTTTCAATTTTCCACCTCCCATTGAATACTGCATAATAATTCTGTGAGACGATCTAGAAATAAGGACCAAGCCACACGAGACAGGACAGGAAGTTCACGCGAAACGCCGATCCAATCAGCCAATGGGAGAGCTATCCTGTTGTATAGACTGAAAAAACGCATCATGTGGCTTGGCCCTAATCATTTGATTATCCAAACAATAAACTATTTATTTACTTATACACAAATCATCTATTTATAACTGGGAGAGAGCAACAGGCTTAGCCCAAAACTGTTCTTCTCTAAAATGTTAAAAAACAATAGTTTCTTAATTAATTATTATAAACATTATTATCATTGATGTTAATGCAATTCTTTCAATTTGCAGTTGACCCCAAAATAATACAAACGTTTAAAACAAGGTTTCAATTTTATTTTCTATAGTTATTTATTAATGGTTAATCTATTTTGTTGAAGTAAGCCTAAATTGAGCACATTTCATTTGATGTACAATTATTACAGCTCATTATTGAGCTAACATGAACTAATTTCCACAATTTCTCTACACATAGTTAATACACGTTTATTGATATACAGTTCATTCTATTTACAGTGCAAATTGAAACAGTTATGAAATTTGAATTGTGCATTTTTATAATGATCAATTGACAATAGGAATGGAAAAGCCCCAACTGAATTGGGGACCTACCTAGTGGCGTAAAGTGAAATGTGAATGAGTAAAGTGAAGAAGGTGACCGTAGTGAGTGGAGACCAAGGATGAAACTGTGAAGATGTTGATGGATTAGATGCGAGGCACCGTCTGCCCTCCGCCCACCGCAGTCGGAGACATGCCGTCTTGTCGTTGCGTCAGGTCGAAACCTAAGCAGTCAACTTATTTGTAATGCATGTGTTGCTCACGCTTCTCTCCAAATGGACGTCACTCAAGCATCACACCTCCACCTTTCTTAACAATATCATCTGTTATCCCGACAACTTAGCAATAGCTAACAATAGGTAGAGGAATACAGGCAATAATGTTACCTGTATATTTTAACTGAATAAAATAATAATATCGAGTGACCTGGCTAGCTCACGTCTGGTGTCAGAGTTTTCATGTCGCAACTGATCAATTTCAGAGCCTCTGACATGACCTAACGACTTGGTTTGTTAGGCAGCCGGGACTGACAATTAACGTGTCCATCCGAAACACTGAATATTCATTACAATATGTCTTCCATCAAGCCAGTACTATTTAAACTGAATAATATTGCTTTGAAAAATCCGATGACCATTTCAAATTATCTTTTTGATCCACCATCGGTGCTCAAATTGACATCTAATGACCTGCAGTATAATTTTCGTTCATATGATGTAGTGTCACGCGTTTTCCCGCACAAAGGCTCGATTCAACCATTTAGCAAGTGAAGGATCTACAACTTTTTCAATGAAAAGCTAGATAGATATTTTCATGATCAACGTCATTTGAATTGAAATCCGTGAGAGAGAGAATTAATTTAACGTGGACAGTCTAAACTCTTGGAGATCTACTCTACTACTAAATGCGATTTCGCGTAGTTAGTTGATAACCATGCTTTGTTCTACTTCTAAGTACAGCAGTCGAAATATCTAGATACCAATTTGTATTAGAGAAACACTAATATTATATTCTAGTTGAAGCATAAAGCTACAGAGTAAGTAATGCATGTAATCCAATCTATGAATACTAGTACATTATACAACTAAGCTAGAAAATCAAATTAAAATTAATATTTATTCAATTCATTAAATTGATCTATATGAAATAGAATAATTTATTCTTTAGAGTGACTGAATATTTAATAATAATTATAGAGATGAAAAATTCAGATTCAATTGTATTCCAAACAATTCCAGGGTTCTCGAAAATAAAACCTATGAGATGCAGTCTCAAGTGAGAACAACTTTATTTTTCATATAAAATAAGAAACAAGTAACATATATATTAGAATAAAAAATTATCATTTCAAATTGCATTGGAAATGGAATTTAGCTGCATAACAACCATTACAAAATTGTGGAAGCAGTGTACTGTTGAATAGAAAAAGTATTCTGTAGTTCATGAGGAATTCATTCATTTATGTATTATTCCCATTTTACGTGAAAATTAGAAATATGTTACAGTCTTGAAAGGCGGAGAATGAATATTTAACAATAGTTTGAAGGAGCAGCCCTTTATACAATAACCAAGGGGATCTCCCCGCAATTAAAGCTTCACGCATGCGTATTTGTCCCTGACAATCCTACAGAACTGAATTGCATTGGCAGAACAAGTAAGTACGTCAATTAAGTTAAATTTGTATTTGCACATTTAAAGTATTCAAAGTGATATTATGAAGTATCTTTTCTGTAGTATTATTATGCTGCTAATGAGATTATCTGCTACGCTTCACTCGATGAGAAACTCTTCTTCTAAATTTATTGAAATGCTACAAATTCTTGATGCACAGATAGCTCGGTCATGGTTTTCACACAATCATTGGAAAGATAATTGTCATGCAAGTTTGATAGATGATGAAGGTCCTGTACATGCGAAGTGTCTAAATCTAAAATAATTATCAGAACAATTGATATTTTTTGAACAGACTAATTCCATTTACTGGGTTTCTAGGAAATAGGGAAAGATGAGACTACAGAAGAGCTTACATAATTATCACAATAAGAAGTGAAATACTAATTTACAATAGAAATGAGGTTCATATGGTGTTGGAATGATCAAAATGTCTGTAACAGTTTAATGATAATGAGATGAAGAAAAAACAACTCCTAAATGATAAATTGATAATAAAGTCTAATTCTAATTGAAAATTCCTGAATCAATTTCTAATTATATTCCAATTAAAAGCAAGTTTTCCAATATTATTTTTTCTGCTATCTTTTCGATGATTCTTATACTTCATTTGATAGGCAAAATACAAGAAAGCAGGTTCATGAAAACTTTCCCCAAGCAAACGTTCGATAACCCATGTCATTCATCACATCAAGAGCTCACTCACCAAATATCGTTCCAAATGTAGCCGGGTAGAATCCGCCTGATAGCCCCATCCTGTTGGCACAGTTCTTACCCATTACAACGGTGGATACCGGCCTGAAAACCAGGTTCAAGATGGCCAGGGCGTAACTGAACACTGTTCCCACGTACCCTGTCAACACAAAGTCAGAATAACGAGTATATAAACAGAAAAGCTGAGACATATAAATTGAAATTGTAGTCAGCTCCACACTATCGCCAAGTCGCTTGCGAAGCGGCTCACTGTATACGGGGCGGAGTGAAGGCGAACGGTGGCATAGTAGCCATCCACACTCTCGCGCTCATCGTCATTAGTAGGCACTTGGCAAGAGTGTGGAAGTGGCATTCGATCTTTTCATACAGAGGGCAAAATCACTGTACAGAAGAAATCGCTTATTATCATTGATGAATAAAATTAACTGATGAATGATGAAATTAATAATGAATAGTGTTGCAGTTGAAAATCCAAGTTAGCTGAAAACCTATAGTGAGGTCCACGTTATAATGACAGTATTTGATCAACTTTGGTTTTTCTATCCTTGTCTATCATTCGACAAAGCCGGTGGTAATATCCTTTTCTAGGTCCACAATGATGCCAATTGTTTTTGACAGTGTAGAAATATAATTAATTAATACAGAGAATCGGCATCGCTATTCTTTTATCTTTATCCACTGCCATTATAACGTGGACCTCACTATAACAGCGTTGCATCAAATTCAATTCAATTTTATTCAGAAATAAAAACATTGCACAATGAATAATAAACCTAATTTAAAATGTGAAAAATTGAAATGTAATATTAATATCAAAATAAATAAGTATATATAAATATCACCATTCATGGATTATAAATACTTGTGCAAGGAGGAATTTAATATTAGTTCCATTGAATTTGGAAACTTTTGTCAATAAATGAATGAAGATCCATAAAAAAACTTATTATTGACATTTTGAACTTACCGTGGTAAGGAAAGTAGAATAGAATCACAATAATATCCATCAGTATTGCACAGAAATTTATAAGAATCGCCTGGAAAAAATAATTTGAATTTTAGTCAAGAAATGATATTCCAAATCATGAATTGTAGCATATAATTATTTACATTGGTATTTTGAATAATCTTGTTGAACTGAGTTATTAACTGATAATAATTGAGTTATAACCGTTTTCAAATTACTTTTGTTTTTAATAATAAATTCCCACAATTCTTGCCCTTTTCCATTTTATTCCACTCTAGTATGATAATAGTACTACATTTATGAACTAGGAACATGAGTTCAGAAATGAACTACATTTATGAGTTAGATAATACATAGTTGAAATATGAGAAACAGTAGATTTATTGAGTTACCAGAAATTAAATTAATAATTGAAATATAAAACTGAGGGTGAAGCCCACATAAGCTCTTAGGCTTCTGCGTGGATGAGTGAGAGGGATGATGAGATATAATTCTCACTCTATTTCACTAAGAAAAGGAATTGAAATTGAACATACAGAAAAGAATGAAATGTCTTGCTTGATTAGTACCTAACATGCTTAAATATCGTTATACTTACTATTTGTAAAGGTTCTTCTTTTTCCTTTTCATAAATACTCCATATCAAAGCGAAAAGAAAGAATAAATTATAAAATAGGTAACTATCTGGACTCCAAACACCTTGTATGCCCCTGAAAATAATAAATTGTACCAGTGAGTTTGTTGAACACTAAACGTAGCAATAAACGTAGCCTTAGCCTAGTTGTATTAATATCTTCTTTTTGAGCAACATATCACACTTTCTAAGAAACCTATTAACACTAAGGATTTGATGGCTTAGTATAAGCAGCTATCTACAAACAAAGCTTGCCGATAGTTGATAAAACCAAAGGTTTATATGTATATATTGAAATTTGAAGCCATAAGTTTTTCAAAAAGTCTAATTTTTCACATTTGGAAATATAATATCAAGAGCTGGCATAATATTAAACTTTCAATATTTTGGTGAGAAAGATGAAGAGGAAAATTTGAAACACCAAACCCTAACAAGGTAAAAACTGTAGATATTTATCTACTAGTAAACACACACAGCAACAGACAGACGGAGAAAAAATTAAACGTGCAGACGTGCAATAAACAAAACACTCTCTTATTTTATTATATTCACGTTGTTCGATGCATATCATTGTGTGCAAATATTACTGCAAACCGTTTCCGTTTCATAAGACTTTCAAATTTTCATGTATCAGGTTCCTAAATATGTAAATATTCAATGATAAAAAAACTACAAGAAATATTTCATATGTATTTAAAATATTATTCCAAAAAGATAAGCTATAAAGACAATCAATAACAATGAAGTCAAGAATAAAGGCTTAAAGAGGACCCACAAGTACTACTATATTGCGATTAATTTTTTAGTTGATATTACTGATCACATACATGATTATTATTCAACTAGTTGTCACAATTCAAATTCACAAGACGACAAACCGTCCAACAATCTAGACGTAATTAATAATTCAATTTAAAATATTGCACTTGGTGCAATCAAGTGAGAAAGTAAAGATACCTGAATTATTTTACTAAAATGAAACTATGAAATCTTACAGAGATCTTTTCGCTCCTCTGTCACAGGCAAGTGCTCATAAGTGGGCATCCAATCTTTTATGTTGAATGCTATCATTGTTATGAATTTTATTTTTTGGAATAAAGAATTTCAATTTCATACATTCTGACTACAGTGTAATGAATTATTAATTATTATAATAACTCAGATATTATATCTAATTATTTATTAATTAAAGTGAAAAAAATTCATTCTGATTATAATAATTATTTATTAAATACAGAAAATTACGGTAATTAATTTCTGAAAAGAATTGCATCATTTATAGGTATGTTACAGTTATGAATTTTTCAATAATCCCTTACAAACTAAAAATCTGACAAAGGCATTTTAAAAAATGTCAATTACGATACGTTCAAATAGTGAAGTGAGCATTTAACATTAAAAATTGAATAATGAACAATTTACGAAATATTGCAGTGACACAAAAACTCACCATGATATAAGTACAAAGTGTACGGCAAAGACAAGCTGAAAAAAGAAACAGAAATTGAATAATACACATAAAATAATTAATGACTAATTAACTAATTTTAATGACTAATTGAAGTTTCATGATACACAAGGATTACCTTTTGTTTTTATTTTGATGCCTGAGAGCGAACAGAACAAATACAAAAAAATGTCATGGGGCTACTTTAATTATAGAATATCACTAGTACCCTCATTATATTTTTATAAATCTTAATAAAAAAATAATATTTTATAATAAAAACAATATTTCAAGTATTCATCATACTGATTACAGGAATATGATTTTTGATAAAATATCTAGCTAATAACAGCACAATGAAGTAGCCTAATAAATTTGAAAATAATATTAAATGTAAAAATTAAAACGATTTTAATATTGAAAATCAAAATATTTAAAAAATAGTTTCCTAACCTGGGGTTTTCAGAACACACAGATATTGCAAATTAGAAGGACAGTTTTCAGGACAACATTTATTTGCAACGACAATAATTAATAATATTAATCCATCAACTGAGATACTACGATGTTGATAATTTTTGTGAGTATCCAAATACATTAGGTTATAGTAAAAAGAGAAATGAATTGTTCGAACCAATTATCACCTATCAAATCCTAGCTGATGACCAATAATCTAAAAACTGATATTAGACATAAAAATGAAAATAATTTTACCTTCAATAAAGTAGTAGGTTTGAAACGGTCCATCGAAATTATAATTATATTCATAATTTAAAGCGCACAGAATATAACTCAAGAAGAGACATAGGCTGAAGTGTGGTTAGTCACAAGTCAAATGTAAATTGTCGATTGATTACAGGTACTGTAGAAGGAAAACTAAAGTAGGATACCTAGTAAAACTGGGGCAGATCCAAGTTGTGAAGGTAAGTGCAGAGCATTCAGTCTGAATAGATTATGATTTTGAATGGTGAGTAATTCATTATCCGTGGTACCTGTTCAGATCAATAAGCCGACAAGGCCAAGATAATTACTGCTCTCACTCACTGACCACTGAGAGCAATAGAAACCCCTGAAATATTAATACTTTGACCCCTTAAAAACTGGAATGCTGTTAAGCTTCAACAAAAGCATGGAACCGTTTAATTGCTGTTTTAGAAACATGGTGGATTCATCAGATGCAATGCAACTGAATAAAGTTGATGATTGTTTTAAAAACCATAATAAGTATTTCCAAATATTATGATATAATATTAGGTATTTTTATGTTGGATACATATTTTGAGAATTAGGAACCAAATTTTATTTTTTATGATATGATAATTGGAAAATGTATTGAAGTGACAAACTTCATAATAAATTATAAAAGAGAAGAATAAACAATGTATTGATGAGCTGAAAAACTTGAAACCTCATTTTGGATTGAATTAAAAATCTCCCTTTCTCCAGCAAGGGAGAAAGATTAAAAAGTGACGATCATTCATTGCATGATTCATAGTCTGAATTGCTATTATTTATAACACAAGAGTGAACCACTTTGATGAAAAAGAAATCAGATTATAAGAACTCATTGAACATTCCAAATTAGCTAGCATTCTAATTGGCATTGGAAAATAATAAAAATTAAAAGACAAACATATCTTATGAACCTGATCAATCCTCAAAATTTCAAATTTCATTGTAATATATTCTACATTTCATTGAACTGGTGCCCTTGAATTATTCTTTCTCAGTAATCGAGTCGATTTTATGCTAAGACATATTTGACAAGACTGTCAGGAATGATAGGCTTATCGTCTTTCAACAGGAAAATTAGTGGTGAACAGACAGAAGCATCGTATTTTGTTCTAACATGCTAAATATCCTTAATTTTAGCTCTGAAAAAATAACTATCGCACTGAAGTTTTGAAAGGTTTAATGCTTCCAACAACAAATGTTTTGTTAAATAATAGTCTTGTGAAATAAAAAATAGCAGAATAAACATTTCAAAAGGTACGGTAACCATTGCATTGTGCTGTATATAATGAAATTTTTAGGTCAATAAATTTGTTTCATGTGTGTCAGATCGCAGATGCTCCTAAATCACTAATCAGATCAATTTTAATAGCATATTCCTGAGCAATTCAAAGATTTCATGTTTTGAAAATGAAAATATTCTTTATCAGATATTTTCAATATTCTTGAACATGGAACGTAGGATAACAGGTGAATGAGAGATAAGCTAAAAGTAATTTATAATGTGGATTAATCGAAATAGGTGTGATAAGACCTATCTCAGTCAAGAAGCAACAAATTAGTAACTTACGAATTTATTGGATGAGACTGTAATTTTGCTTTAATAACCAAGAAAACCAATTCAAGTATTTTTTTAAATACATACCTAATTAAAGACAGATATGATAATAATTTATAGTATCAGGATTATAAGACGGTAATTTTTTTCAACCTCCGATTGGCCATGAAGACGAATGTATATAAAATAATATTTTTTCATCAAAAGTTACATACATTTATGATAATTACGGTGAAGGTTGAGCGTTGAGGCACTTTTCATATCAGTAGACCAGCCTAGCAAAACCCTCTTCATAAAATGCTGCCGCTAATAATGAGCTAGTGGGCTATGACTTTTTTTTTGGAGCTGAGCTTCATTAGTTTGCCCTCAAAGTAAGTCAGCTCCTTGTAAATTTGGAAGCTCTGCCCCCAAGTCATGTATTGAGTTAGGGGGAAAAGGTCAAAGTTACTAGTGCCAAGTCAGGTTTGTATGGTGGGTGATCGAAACCATCCTATCTGATTTGTTGGAGGAGCCGTTTTGTTATACCAGCACTGTAAGTCCGAGTTGTCATGCATCACATCATGCAACGATTCCGGAAATCATTTCAAATGACGCCTCTCATTTTTTGAGAACATTCACGCACAACATCATCACTCATAATATTTCTTGCGTAAATTTGAATTATTCTTCTAGTGCTGAACTATTGCCTTTTGCTTGCAAAAACGAATAACGCTAAGCAATTAGCACTTGGCGGGAGACTTCAGTGAGGCGGCCATGTTTCTGCGTCTATAACTCGACAACAATTGACGATCTGGCCGCACCAATCACAGGGCGTTTGGTGGGAAAGACAAGCTGTTCAGCTTTGTGAAATTCGCCCCTTAAAGCATGTCAGTGTCTTATAACATGTGACCGGAGGTTAAAAAAAAAATGACCCTCGTATGAATTCAAAACTGATATAATTTAGTATAAAAGATCGAGAATCGATATACAACCATGGAATTATATAATTTTTATACATGGCAAATTTAGAATAATAGCTATTAATTGAATTTTAAAATAATGAAATACATTACCTTTAGAGGAATGATGGGAACAGCATTCAAGTCTGCCATCTTATTCTATGAAAACTATCTAGTCAAATAGGATTCATAAAAATTCAGCTGAATGAGAAAAAACTTTCAAAGAGAATAAACCTGTGAAGGAAAAATAATTTCAGATTAATATTGTTTGTATTTTTTCAGTGAACTGAAAGATCACCAAGACTTACGATAATACCGCATTTTTTTATTTGGACGTTGATATATGATGATTTTGATTACAAATATGATTAATATAATGGCACGGATACATTTATTTCCAGGTCCCAGAATATTATATGCTTTATCCACTGTTGTTTTGAAAGCATAATCAAAATAGCTGAACCATTGGCCGTAGACATAAGAAGCTGCTTTGAAGTTTCTTTTAGAAATATTGATGTGCAAACCAGAAGAATATGGTTCAGGTGTTATAGTCCTTAGGGCAGTGACATATCAATTGCCAATGACCAAAATATAGAATCAGTAAATGAGATAAGAGTGCTAGGAGTGGTGATTGACTCTGGCCTTACAAGGAAACCTCATCTGGAATGCCTAAAAAACAAACTCAACTCAGTTTTTGTTTGAGAAACCTAAAAGCTACCCTGGATTCGACTGCTCTTAGAAGCGTTTATTTCTCTCTGTTTCACACCTTCCTAACCCACAGAATTATTTTCTGGGAAAATTCTAGTGATCTGAAAATTCTAGATGTTCAGTTTACAGAAGTGGGCCTTGAGGGTGATGATTGGGGAATCAATAGGAACAAGTTATTGTCGGCCCTACTTCAAAAATCTTGAAATTTTATTCTTCCATTCCCAAGCATTATTTTTGAAACAATCTGCTCAATAAAAAACATATTCACGAATTTAACCACTACCTCCGTAAACACAGGTGAAGCATTTCATAGATCCTCTATCAGGTACAGAAGTAACTTGAGAGGATGCGCACCGGAGTAGCATGTATGAACGAGGTGTACTGAGTTATATCGTTTTCCAAAAGATCCACTGTGGAGCAGATAAGTGTAGAGTTCAATCTAATTGAACACAATGTAGGCTGGTGGTTTTCAATCACCGAGGATGAGACAAACAGCAACAAATGAGTCAGTCAAGCTGTTTGGCTTTTGGATGGATGAAAATTTAAACTGGAAACACCATTATGGCACTGATTTTCAAGATTATATTCCTTTTAAAGCAGTACTTGAAGACCAGAATGTGTTATTTTGGCTAACCATTCAATCGTTCATCAATCAATAATTTATTAGGTAATAATTTATGAGGGGATATGCTTATGGGGGGGGGGAGAGGTTCACTGCCGGCCTCATGGATCACAGGTATCAATAATTGGTAATGACCTCAAATAACAACTAACAAGTAGACTCATAATTATCAAATAAGAAAGAAAATACCTTAGCACAATAGAGTTTATTAAATTCAGCTATTGGCTAGAAAGTACGTGCTGCTAAGAAAGGAGGCTAATGATTGAGCATTGATCTAAAATGTATTATTGTTACCGGTACTCACTTCTAAGACTATGCATCGTATATTGTAGGTGATTGCTGGTACCTATAGGCTAAAGTAAGACATCACGTCCACTTTTTATAAATCTATTTCACATCTAAGGGCTTAATTAAATGTAATTATTTGTTTTAGGCTTCAGGGACGTATTTCTCTTAGATAGGTTAATATATTCTTTAATCTTTTATAAATTTTAGACTCAAAGTCCATTAACATAGCCTACCGCATTTTCACGTAGAAATAGCTATCTACTTGCACAATAAATATATAACTTAATAGGTTATTAAAGTATACCAATTCAAATAGAAACCTATCATTATGTTTAAACAAAATGAGTTGGTAAACGGATCAACATCTAATGGACACTTTTAATTCAAGATATCGGTAAATTGCTAGAACCTACTTAGATTTTCATTGCATTGGGTGTTGCCATAAATTATGTAACATTACCAAAGTGATTGTGAAAGAGAACGTTACCTAGGTTTATTGTAAAAAGAACGTGGTATAGATAAATAAAAATAGTTTATCAGACTAATTACCTTGATTATAATTCTATTAAGATCAAAATTTTATAACAGGCACTAAGATAAATAAATGCACGTCACAACTTACAACACTTGCAAATTACAAATAACCTTCCTCATTCCTTTTATAAACAAAACTTCGTCTGTCAACAATTTCCATGTGACTGTCGAAGTCAGAGTCGAAACAGTTGATAGTCGATTAAATACTTGATATGAATTAATTATATCGACACCTTGGTTGTCGATGCTATCGATAAGTCGAAAGTTAATTATTAAATACTCGTTCTCAAATTATTATATCGACTCATTGGCTGTCAATATTATCGATAAGTCGATAGAATACTCGATCTCAAATTAGATGACTTAAGAATAATTTTATTGTTGTCAATGTCAATATTCAAGAAAATTACAAGATTGGAACTATTATAATTCTTTTCTTCTACATCAATAATGCTCAAACAGATAAAATAATAAGTTTTGGACATTTTGTTGTCAATAGGCCTGTAGGAAATTTATTTTTCTCGGCATCTGGGGAGAGGGGGACCCCTGACCATCATGTGTGCGGCTTTGAAGTCATTACAAATAAATTATATGGTTGGTCACCAGATAGCCAACACTGCCGTGAGGCTAGTTGAGACTAATAACCAATAAAATAATATTTAGAACATTTCATCAAATGATTTTTTTTTATTTTAGGCTCGTATCATATTGGGACACTCAGAAGTAAGGTTGACGCTACTACGTCACTCCTGGTACACATCAGTTGAGGCAAGAGATTTTGGTGTCCGGCTGAATTCTCAGTTCTCGCTCAAGACCACCAAAATTTGGTGTATCAACTGGTGTACCTAGTGAAATCAATGCCCCGCGACTCGCGAGGACACCAATAGGAAAGTGATGTAGTAGCGTCCGCCTCTTAAAGGTCGGTGTCGGTTCTGTGGCAGCTGGTGGATCCCCCGAGCCCCGAGGACAACCGGTTACCGTCGATGGCTCTTTCCACTCCATGTAGACGCTCTCAGTTGCTGCACGTTGCTGTTTATTTATTTATTATTTTCATCCTAGTGTCCCAATGTAAAACGAGCCTAAAATGCACAATAGTACTAAACCGTTGAATGTGATTTTCAATCTTAATGGTTAATGAGATACATACAACTTGAGGGCCATGCCACATGAAGCGTTTTTGCACTGGCGGTTGACAAGTCGACAGGGCAGGAAAATCTCCGAGTGAGTGACTGATCGCAGCCCAATCAGCTGATAATACGCCAATCGGAGAGCTCCCTGCCCTGTCGACTCGTCCGTCGCCAGTGATAAACGCTTCAGTGTCTTGGCTCTAATGCCTAACTATAGTTTGTGTAAAATAAGTTGAGACTTGGCCCTCCATCCCAAGAAATTACAGGGTTGCCAAATCGTGTAAAATTGCAACTTTCTCAAATTTCCAATTCAACGTCAGAATTGGATGCAGAATATCATCCCCGATATCCTAGTAGGGCTAGAAAAGTTTCAGGGTTGAAAGATCAAAAGAAAATTTAACTTATTTTGATAAAATTGGAAACATCGCAAAAATTTGTTTTTCTTTTGAATATCACTTCTCTCAGAATCATGGGGCGTTGTAATGCGTAATAATTTCATATCAAATTAACGGGGAGAATGTCTCCTTTCTATTGATGTCTGGATAATTTTTATCCGACCAATAGTTATTTTTTAATTAATATTTATGCTTGTCAATGTCAAGACATTTCGCCTTACAAGCTCATCTAGCTTACCGTAAAGATAGGTTTTCGTTAGTTTATAAGGCCTCACAGTCTTTTGCGACTAAAACTGGTGAAAATAAAAATCATTCAAAACTGTGGATAGAAATTAGCAGATATAACCTCACAAGAACAAAAACCATTCAGTTTTGATGTAATGACTGACGTACGATATCAAGTGAGTGAGTCAGCACGATTTATGGTTTTGAATAGTAACATTTTGACTAGTTGCACGACTAGTCGTCAACTCGTTGCGCATTAACGAAGCCCAACCTTCACTTGTTTACCGTTGTCCTTGCTTGTACAGGAATCCTCAAGGCTTTTGCAGGTTAACCTCTCCATAGTTATACCATAATTGAAGAATGGCTGACCTCAAGTAAAACATTTTTGCACAGTGGTGAATATTCTTATTACTTTTGCATTTTGATAAGTGTCAAGAATACCATGACTGTCGTTACAGGCCAAAATAAACTAGTTATGAATAATTTGAATTGCCTGATGATATGATGAATTCTTTATTATGTATCCATTAACAACCGTTCAAAATTATAAGTAAACAATCCATAATGAAAACAATATAATAAACAATTAATAGCATTAATAATAATGTTGAAAAACTCATTTTATTGGGGTTAGGTTCATATGCGATTTGAACTTATTGAGCTATAATTACTGAAGAAACAAATTATTATTCATAGCAGAACTATAAATAATTATATCAACTTAAGAGTAATAATAATTGTAAATTTAACGAGCGTAGAAAATCACAGACACCAAATCACACAAGTTTAATTGAATTAAATTATTACTTTTCGCCCGACTATAAACATAACTTAATGCCTAAGACAAATATAGAAAATAAAGTCAGAATGCGAGTATAATATTACACAAACGTAATTAAAGAGAACCATTACAATGTCGCACTTGGAGCATGTAGACATGATGGCATTGAACGCTGCGTTCATACTCGAGTTAAAACTTCTCCAAAATCTGTCTAGAGGGGCAACTAACGTTGGAGAGAGATGGAGAACCAGTTCAAACAATTAAAACGAGAATAGAGTAATGCCGTAGTCTTAGAAGCAAGCACAGTTGCCAAGTTCACAAACAGGTTCATACGATACAGTGCTTTGAGAGGAAACTACATATGCATATCAAGTGGAGTTGATCTTTTACTCTAAAGACTACAGAAGGCTGTCCGCTCTAGCACGGCTACATCGCGACCGCTGTATCACTGATTTTCTCTGCTTCACTATCCATCAGATTTGGAAGATGTTTAACTCGACTAGACGTTCCAAGCTAATAGATAAATCATGGATTTTTACACACCAATTTAAAAATTGCACCATTTTTTCAGGTATTCTAATTCTAAAACTAGAACGAAGCGTTCAACACCGACATGTGTACGTAGCCTTTCGAAAAGAGCATATTATCATGCTTCCAGGTAAATCGATCTCAACAACTCATTTCCCGTAACACACTCTCAAACGTCTACTTAATGCATGACATATCCAATACGTGTATTTTACAATAATAAAAAAATAAAATTTAATAAGAATAATTTACAAACATCAATTTCGAAAGATAACATTTGAACGAATACATAGAATGGTCAAATCAGTCGTATAAAAGTACTCCAATGAGTGATTGACAAATAGTATTTTAGTTTTTTCTCAACGAAGAACACAAACTAGCAATTTGAACTATAACATTATATGCCCTGAAATTTATAAGGAAACTCTGACACCAGACAGGTCACACGATTTAGTTTTATTATTATAACATTCAAACCCCGAGATTTAAGCCCAATAATGGACTAATTTCGTGTTTGAAATGAGATTTAGTTTCAAACTGGTGTTCAATAAAATAATTCTTTAAAAATCTAAAAAATAAATTATGCCTTGTAAGGTTATATTGTTGATTACTATCTCATTCAAATAGAAATAAGAATCTGATTTATTGAAAAATAGAATATTGTTTTAAAAAGAATAACTCCGCGTCAACTTATATGCAAAAATGAATAGTTCATTTTCCTACAGACTTTGTTCATAACTCTCAAATTTCAAAAAAAATATAAAAATAATCGGAATCGCACTTTACAACAACTCTAGTATAGTTAATTAATACACAATGAGCCACAATTTTGTTTTGTGTCAAATAATAATAATTATTATACTAAAACATAAAAATAAGATAAGAGAGTAAACATATAAAAATTATAGTACTAAAGTAAATTTAAATAGTAGATTCTGAAAGCTGTTTCGAATTTAGCATTTACAATTGAAATAGTATATTTAAAAAAATGAAGAGCAAACATACCCATTTTGAGTTATCTCTGGAGACCATTCAATGGAATCATGAGTGAATCAACAGAATTGTCATTTAATATAATAATTGAATATTTATTATGATTTGGCAGACAAACAGGTTTGCTATGCCTGTTAAGAAGTTCAATGTAACTCCTTTTTCCATGATATTGGGAGTGGGAATTTGATCGATATTTATCTCAAAGTAAAATATTGATCAGCGGATAATTATTGTAGTAATCAACGAGAAAAATCTAGTAAATGAAAAAAGCTTAGAAAATTAAAAACGTTGAATTGATTTTAATTCACTTATAACGGGTGTGAAAGTGTGGGTTATTTTAATCAATTCTGGCGAGCTTCAAAGTATATTTTCAACATAAACATGAGTTTCAACAAATCGCTATTATCTTTTTGTTCAATTCCAAGCATGTTTGCATCATTAGTATGTAATTGACAGGAACGTGGTAAGTTGAGTCCCCAAAATGATAATGCGAGGAGTCGGATTATAGAAGGAACAATATTAACGAACTGAACAAACTGGAGAGTATCTCATAATTTCTTACTCTAATATATAGGATAGACTCTCAAACAAGTGTCAGGTCTTAAGTGAAATTATTGTACTGACAAGTGATGGAGAACTTAATCGAAAGCTAATGCATTCATCGCGGTAGAAAATCATCAACATTTGTTCAGCTACTGAGAGTTGGAGCTGCAGGCGGCGGCAACACCATCACTCACAGTGGGCCATGTGCCCACTGACAAACCTGAAAACAAATTCATTTATATTAAAATACTCGAAACATGTCGAGTTAACAAAATAAGGAAAAGGATACTAGTTCATTAATTGAAAAATGTATTGTGTAGCCGTACAAGATACCATACACTTAGAACTATAGAATATAACAAAGAAAATATTACATTGTATATTGTATACTATTATTTCATCACAATTATTGTCAACAGTATCCTTCCATATAAATCAACATCAGGTGAATTATTGTGAACTAGCAGATAACCCGTGCTCCGCAAGGGTTTGATTAAAAACTTGACAAACTTAAAACTTGATCTACTGAAATCTTGAAAAATTTAAAATAGGCCTATAACCATCCTCGGTAAATTAAAAATCAATATACAAAATTTCAAATTCATCAGTTCAGTAGTTCAGACGTGATGATGGGTCATTCATGAATTTCCTATCCCGTACATGTACAAGCAGATTCTTTCCTTTATTATATTATAGATAATTCTGATATAGAATTCCCGGGAATTCAAGATCAAGGAAATATTCCCAGGGAATTTAAGGGAAATATTCCCAAAATCTATTATTTTTGTGTAAAATTACAAAAAATCCCTTTTTATCATACCAAGTGGAATCACAGGTTATTCATGGTCAGTTGTAAGTTTTATAAGAATGATTGTAATAAGTAACTTTCTTTAAAACTGTAATAAGGACAAAGAATTAAGTAATTTTAAGTTAATAGAATGATAATTTCAGGATTGCTATGAAAAGGAATGAGCGCTCATTTCCAATCATTTAATTCTAAAGGGCCACCACTATTTATCATGCTAATTTTATGTCTTGGAAATTAAATCAGTTTTCAATTAGATTTCTGTCAGTCGGTAACAATAGACAATACAATTCTGTGTGTACTTGAGTCTTGTATTGCACAAAAATGGCATGATATAATAATGATAATAATAAATAATCTATTACTTTGCAGAAAAAGGAGCCTACACTAATTTTAACTCAAAAATACAAAATCCAGAACAAAGTAGGGGGGGAACCAGTAGAATCAATAGTATCGGATTTCAGTAGTAAGTAAAGTAAAGTCTAGTCAAATTTTTATGCATTGATGTAATATGTGAGGTAGCATAATTATATTTACTCTGCTTCTATGAATGGATGATATAATAGATAATATATAATTATATTATATAAATCACGGTATTGATTTCTGATATTGATTATCATATAAAATGTGTCTAAACATGATTAATTTTAACTATTGTTTTAAAGCATTTTGATAAATTCCCATATATTCACAAAATTCCTTGGCCAGGAAAATATTCCCAAATCATGAGTTTCTTCCCACTGAGAATGTTCCCGACCCACATCACTACTTTTATATGAAAATAATACTAACAAGTTTATTACAAAATGTTTGCAGGAGAAGTTGTATAATCTTATATAATAGTTTCAAATAGTTCAATGTATAATATTTATGATCATTATCATTGTCAGGGTTTGTATTTTAGGATCGTTAAACATTCGTTAATCATGACACGTTTTCTTTGAAGAATACACTTTTCGAAAGCGTTTTACGAGTCCTTGACCCTAGAAAATATTTTACCCTAGGAGTATCACTATTAAGTATTTGAAATTGAGAATATGATATTACAATATTTTTGAGTTACCTCTTTTCTTGTAGAACAAAATGTAGGCATTGCTGTAATCTTCTTCCTGCGGCATCTGCTTAGTGACGTAGTCATCATTGTAGTAGTGCCATTCACCGGTTTGCGGGTGCTGGGTGTACGATGTGTAGTGACCAGCCGAGACGCCTGCAACACATTCAACATTTTTTGTCATATCTATTTGTTCACATCTTTCAAAAACTTGTTATCATTTGTAACTTTGTGCTGATAAAGCCAACTTGACAACACAGAAATAGCTGAGAATGGCCAATGATTACAAAATCTGAATATTTTGTCGTATAACTTTTTACCGACTAATTAACTTACTCATATAACTTTTAACTAATTACCTACTATATAACTAATTAATATTACCTTATATAACTAATTACCTACTCATATAACTTTAAACCGACTAATTAAGTGAGGACACATTTAAAAGACGGATAATTACCTCCTATATGACAAACACAAGCATACAAGTCATATAACGAAGTGTAGGGGCTGAGGTTCAGTCCATGGATGGGAAATATCACTTTGTCTTCCAATTTCGTACTGACGCCATCGTGAAAAACAAATCTGTGAACAGTACAAATGCAGAAACTTGAAACCACCTGTCAGGTCATACAAACATATAAATTAAAAACATTTTCCATTTAGATACATTTTTCAAGCGCTAGTTCAATTAGTTAGATAATGTATTACTACTACTACATAATCCGAACAGGGTGCGCTACCAACGGTTTAAAACTCCATCCTCACTCGTCAGCATGACAACAAACTTTCTATTCCTGTATGCTAATTCTATGATAAGATTGAGATGTTGTATAAGTTACAGAAGTACAGATAAATTTTGAAAAATCAACCGTTGTTTTAAACAGTTTCAAGTATTTTAAAACTTGATGGAAAAGAAACGAAAGAGCCGGAATTGAGTTAGCTGACTTGCAACTTGTACATCAAGATTGTTCTTGGTTTTTGTGTGATCTCCCTAATTTTCCACATCACTACTAGGTTGGCAGTGAACGGAGGTCCAAGTCGAGCATCAATCAACGTTCGAAGTTGGAAGTTGCAAAATTCGAAGGAAATTGGAATTATAAATTGTATTCATGAAATTAACATGGCGAGTATGATTTGATATTGGAGTGATTCACTAACCTCTTTAAATACACAATCAGATAATCAGGATAACGCCAAATGGAGAGAGTCTTCGTTGCACATTGATTCTTCTGACACTTGGGACAAAACCAAGGGTTCTGTTTATCAAGCACCTCGCTGCGGAAAAAGACAAAATACATGGATTTGATGTTTTGATATAAATACTACTGAATCCTGAACATGAGACATGCCACGAGAAAAATAGTGAATAACATGCTGCAAATTATTGTGTTAAAAATCCGAACTGCAATAAATTAAAGAAAGCATATTATTATGTCCGGTTTCACTAAGCTCGGTCAAGATATTTTGGCATGGACAAATCAGGTACGCTTGCTTCACAACGTGTTCACTGGAACATATGATCGCATGACAATAGTCACTGTCGATAATTCCAGTGCACACTTGTAGATTGTAATCGGATTGACCATTTTGAAATGTCTTGTTTGGAATTGGTGAAATCGGGCATAGATTGGAAAATCCAAGAGTTACTTTTGAAAACGTTGAACAAGTAGACGAATATAACCACATACAGCCAGAATAGAAAGATATATACGAATATAGCCAACACAAAAATTATTCACTACACCCTCACAAGTCTCATTTGTGAAAAATGGAAGTACATCGGAATATCATGGGGAATGATAACCCATTTGCTCTAGAATATTAGTCCCAGAAAGCAAATTTAAACATGTTTGGGACTTCATTTAGATGTAACAGTATTAATCTGACATGCGATTAAATTCCTTATCTAGTCTGAATAGTCATGTCGTTTTAATGATAGCCAACTTTCGAAACAGAAACCAAATAGACACAATAGACAGAATCATCAAGGTTTTCATCTTAAAAGAAATAATATGTGGTCCCTAATATGGAGGTCCCTAGTATGAATGAGCCAACTACGCATGCCTGACTGCTGTGTTACTAATTATGAAATTGCGGCATACTAGGCTCTTGACTTCAATAGCTGACAAAAACTCAGCTAGTTGACCGAATGTTTTAGAAATGTATAGTAGCGTTTTGATGCTGTGAAAGAGGTAAATCTCCCTAGAAATCAAGTTGTGAGTCCGTTATGAAGCAACAGATTGGAAAAGAGGTGACTAGTCCAAGTCATCTGTCTGTTTCATGTAATGTATCTACAACGTTATTGTAGAAAATTGTGCATTCGCAGGGGTCAACCAAGTCGCAGTGCAATGACAAGGTCTCGCCCTGGGTAACCACATTCTTGATCAAGGTAACCCCTACGCCAGGTAAGTATGTAATCAATGTATCTACAATTTTCTATTTCCTGCCATATTTTCATGTTTCATATTCACTTTTTCTTTATAGGGCTCTCTACAATAATTATTAGGAAAATATAAAAAGGGTACTGGATAATTTACATTTTATTTCTATATTTCATGTTTCTACACTTTTCCATTTGTTGCCATGCTATGTTTTATGTTTCTACATTTTTCTATTCCCAGCCATGCTATATGTTTCATGTTTCCCTGACTTTTCCAGGAGTATTCATCTGTCAGCTTTCAAGCGTAATCTAGACAGGCTTCGTAAAAATAAACCTTTATGCCACATCCACATGTTGGCCCAATGACGACCAGCGCCAGAGTGTGGGTGGTTTGCCAACGTTGGCTAGCGCTGGTCTTCATTGGGAACTGGCCACATTGTAGGCTGGACACTACAAAGTTAGTAGACAGAAGGTGGTCACTCATCTGTAGTATTCAAGTTGACATGCAATTGGAGTGGGGGAATTGCAGCCGGGACCTAGGCTGTAGTACAGAGCAGGCAGAATATCGCATTATTGAAAATCATACGGTGACGTATAGTCAAATTATTGACCGAACGAGTGAGTCTATGTTTTAACTCGGATTTTCTTTTGTCTGTCTGTATATAACGCGATTAGAATCGCGTTGATAGAATTCGATGGGATTTGGCAGGAATATTCCTTTTTCAACTGCGCGTCGATGTATACACAAGGTTTTTTGAAATTTTGCATTTTAAGGATAATATGAAAAGAAAAGGAATTCCTCCATACTCTGATATCACTGTCTCTTTTCTGTATAGGGCTACTTGTAATATAATAGAAATAAAAATAAAAATCTCAGTACCCTTTTTTGAATTATTTCATCTTTGATTAGTAGACTTGAGATGCGCGTGAACACTAGCGTCAGTTGATCAATTTTCAGTTGATCATAATGGCAAGGAAAGTTGTGTGAGTGCGCCACACTAGATTTTTTAAAATTACATGTTTACAAAAACATGTTTCAACATTGGTGCCATTTTCAAGTGATATGAAGTAAATAAATAGTAAGTAAAAAAATGCCATTTTTGATAGAATCATGCAAATTTGAATCCAAAATCTACAGTCCTAGTTCATAAAACCATAAGAATACAATAACATATGATCAAAAATATGAATCTTCCAGCAGTATTTATTTATTCACTTCATATCTCTTGAAAATGGCATCAATGTTGAAACATGACTGTTGTGATAAAATAATTTTAAAAAAATCTGGTGTGGCGCACTCACACAACTTTCCTTGCCATTATGAAAATATTGATCAACTGACACTAGTGTTCACGCGCATCTCAAGTCTACTATTCAAAGATCTAAGCCAGCTGGTGACAGGACAATAACGCTGCAGACATACGAAGTCTGATATCTCTTCATAGTGAAGGATTTAATAGAATCAACAGTTGCCAACAGTTTGCAATTTAAAAATCTTATTTTCTTGAACTTTGAGCTTATTTTCAATTTAAGGTGAAAATGTTACTGAACATAGTAGAGATTGTTATGCTCAATCTTTTGCACTTGAAATTTCTTGTTTAAATTGTATCTGAAGCCTGATAATTGGGAATCTAAAATCAAACTTTGCATAGATGGGGCGGAGCTCCAGGAATTTTTACAGATATGGGACTTGTGGCAGTTGATAGAGCTTACAATGACTTTTTTAGGTATAAAAATTTTTTGATCAAAATCGTTGGAGCCGTTTTCGAGAAAATCGCGAAAACCCCTGTTTTTTACAACATTTTCGTCACACACACACACACACACACACACACACACACACACACACACACACACACACATACAGACCAATACCCAAAAACCACTTTTTTGGACTCAGGGGACCTTGAAACGTATAGAAATTTTGGAATTGGGGTACCTTATTTTTTTCGGAAAGCAATACTTTCCTTACCTATGGTAATAGGGAAAGGAAAATAAAAGGGTACTGAGATTTTTATTTCTATTTCTGATATCACTAAATATATCATCTACTCTGATGATAAGATTAATCAGACTAGAATTATTCATAATCAATCAGCTGACAAGTGGATTATTCATTGCATGCATTACACAGATGTCTGGCCGTGTCTATTTCTAAAAGGTAGGATTTCAATATTTCTTATGATGCGTGCCCATCAGTATCAATATTCTCACATTTGAAAAACAAATTTAATAGGTGATTGAAAATGAAATAATAAGTGATTAAATGAACTGAATAATACTGAAGAAATTATAATATTCTTGATTAAGAAAAGTAATTTTTAAATAGTTGATTCTTATCAGATGGAAAGATTATCACGGAACTGGATAATTATCATATGGGATACAAATTCAAACGTGAACTGAGTTTATTAACATAAGTGAGTTTTTGATCATGGAGAAAACAAATAGTTTTTAAGAGTACATTATGATTCAACTGAATCAACTAGAACAAGTGACATCAGATACTTGTAGATGAGAAAACTGCGTGAGGTCTACTGTTCACAGAACTACTAGTACAACACAAACATTTTCTGACATGCAAGGTTTCTGTTTCTGCTTTACAATAATTATCAAAACATTTAAATAATACAAGCATTTTGCCATTTAATAGCCAAACCCCCCTTCTAACCTTCCCTTTCAAACCCTTAAGGTTTTTTCATCTTCTAGGTCGTGTTTATATTTTGTAGTTTGGCTGTACATCAGCTTGTGAAAACTGGGATGAGATATTTTGATTCTCGTAGAACATATGTTTATCGGTTTATTGCAATGCATTGGTTTATCAAGATTTTTTATAGATTAATCTGAAATTATAATAGTATAACGTTGTCTACTAACGCTTTTCCAGCTTATTAACTTTTTCGTGTCACGTTTTTAGATTCTCGAAAAACTTTCAACTTCATTTTATTCATACAAGTTGAATGAACTTGAAATATTTAACAAAACCATTAGAATCGTAGATTCATTCGCTATAAGTATGGAGAATTTTACAGTTCTAGGTCAATCTTGAGGGTATTAAACGACGATGTATTTGAAGATAAAGTGAATAAACTGTATGCTCAGTGTGGTAACTCTATCACTTTTTTACTACATGTGACGTCACGCTGGCGTTCCCCCCACCACTTCGAATCTTACACCTGTGAGTGATCAACATTCTATCTACTAACGTTGTAGGCACTATATTCTTTCACTCCAATTTTCAGTACATGAATACCTACATTTTTATTGCAATCCGTTTCTTTAGTATAAGTATAAAGCTAGTCTACGTGATTTATATATTTCATTGATTGTCTATAATGTTTGTGCGTTTGCTTACCTTTGACTGAAGGCCTGTATGCAGTCGTAGATGCGTAGCGGTTGCTGGCTGCGTAGGGCGGCGACACTCTCGTGCTTGGAGACGTGCAGCTCTGACACGGGTTCGGTGAAGGTGACAGCCAGAGTGTCTCCAGTGCGCAGGTGCACAGGGCCACCGTCCTCCCCCTCCCCTTCCCCCTCCACCACACAGCCGCGGCAGTGCGAGTTGAACATGCACCTCGAGCAGTGGCGACCCTGTTCAACATACATTCAACATACACTTTTCGTGACTTGTTATCCTTAAGATGCAATTCCTTAACGGCGTCTAGGGCCGCCGCGGCTAGAGCACGTACTTATAACTTTGTTGGATTCGATGATTCATTGGATATTGAATTGAATTGAAATATGAATCGTAAAAGCAAAATAGTAGACAACACTTCTAATCCGCCTGCTACCATTTGTTTATACAACATAAAAATCCGATGAGTCATCGAATCTAATTAGTTAATAGGTTATGAGCTCTAGCGGCGGCGGCTCTAACCATGCGTCTCGAGATGCCGCTAAGGAATTGCACCTTTAGACTTATAGAAATTATAAAAATTGTCTGCTTATAGCCAGTAAGCGCCATTCGAGACAGTGGCATATTCTGGTGAAGAAAACTTCAATAAATATAGTTCAACAATAGATATTATATGTATACATATGTATGTATGTTCAAGTATGAATTTCTGTAACAAGTGTGCGAAAACCTTCTTTGCAAAACGAGATAGAATTTGAATTTGGTCATAAGAAAACACATAGCTAAGCTGTCAAGTTTCGCAAAATGCTTTATAAATTTCATGTAGCTCATAAGTTACTGATGACTACTGCATTCTTCATAATAAATAGTAGGCCTATATTGTTATTTATTGTATTTCGATGTTTTGATTGACCTTGTATTTCTACAAAATCATCTAAAAGCAGTTATGAAGTCAAACTTCTCCTACTACACTGTTGATAGGACTTCCCCTACCACACTATTGAGTAAGTTTGACACTGTTGAAATTATATGTTTTGCAATCGGGTGGTGGGAGGATAAGTTGGCAGTAGGTGGCAATAAAAAAATTATCAATAAACAATTTACTATTCTAAATAAAACATTATGGCACTTATTAGTAATAACTATTTACTTCATTTAACACCGCCGTCTCAAGTTACGTTACTTAAGTTTGGATTCGTATGCCCAATTAGAACAGAAAAAGACATCGGTGAGAGTTAGCACGGCAGCAGCTTGGTCTCATCCCAATAATTAGTCAACATTACTAATCTGCTATGTTGAAAATACGTGACTTTTGTGAGGAAAAGGCTCAAAACATCCAAAGCGTGACGTAGCTAATAAATCCCAGCGTATGAATAATATTTGGTAGACCTTACCTGACCATCAACTAGGAGAATCTTGAAGTCACCTTCGTAAGGATTAATGGAAGCGATCACCGAATACAGACTTTGGCAGCTAATATTATTTGGTAGACGCAAAAGACCCGGATGACCGAATAGACTAACAGTCTTTTTATTGTTATTGCCATCTCCAAGTGTATCTAGGCGATAAACCACAGGAACATGAAGCATCCTGCAACAAACAATATAGATAATGCATTTCTCACTTGAAACTTCAAACGCACAATATAAAAAACCCAACAAAAGTATATTTGTGAAGAATTAAGGGGAGTCGAATACAATAATGCGTATGAAATGGACAAGATCATAATGAATATCAATGAACATGAGAATATCAACATGGAATAATAATGGGAAACGGAAAAGTTAGAGGTCCTTAAAAATTCAATGAGGTATCCACCAGGGAAAAACATTCAAGGTAAATAAGGAATGAAAAAAGGACAGTAATTTCAGGATGGGTAAATTTGATATTTGAAAAAGTTATTAGGGGAATGATAGGAGTAAAAACATCCGTAAAGCCAGTGAATCTTGAATTTATGATTGAAATGTATGTGAATATATAAATGACAAAACAATAAATTGGATATATACTTCCACTTATCAGTTCAAACAGAGTGTGCCACGAAAGGTGTAGATACTAGATAAAATTCACAACAAAACACTACCAATAAAATTTTCCTACATCGACCTTACTTTTCGAGATATATAGATTTTCGATATTTTTGAAAACGTCAATAACAAGAATACTATCAGTCAATATCTAATTTTAATAATATCATTGGAAAGAGGAAGACATTTACAATAACATTAATATAATTAAATTAATTTGAAATTGGTTTTGGACTCGGCGGATGCAATTTTTACAACTTTGAGCGATCATAAAAAGTTTAAAGACGTCAAACAAAGGAACAAATTATATAAATCTCATTACAAATTCCTTCCTCTTTCCAATCTTATCCTTGGAAATAAATGTAGACTGATAGTTTTCTCCTAGTTATTGACATTTTCAAAAAATATCGAATAATCTATATAACTCGAAAACGTCGATATAAGACAATTTTACTGGTCATTTTTTTATGTAAATTTCATGTGATACAAATGTTAAGGTCTTCGGCTGTTACACCTTTCATGAGACACCCTGAATACTTGGGGTGGGTAGACGGTGAGGTGTGAAGAGTTCATGAACAATTTGATAGCTGCTTCATATCACCGGGAATATAATAATGAACTATCCGAAATGTATGTGACACAGGCAACTGCCTGGCGTATAACTAAACTTATTGTTAGTAGATCAAAGTAGACTTTATGAATCATGGTTTAAACATTTTTATTCACAACTCAAAACAATTGAGGGTCCTGCCAAACCCGAAGGTTTTCGGCGGTTGCCCAGTTACAAAATTGATAAAATTTACGATTCTTTCCCCTTTGTGAAAATTGATGAGAATAGTTAGTATTCTTACCGAACAGTAGGCCAAGACGGCAGGGATTTTTCGACAGCAACAAGTTCTATGTCAGGATCCAGCTTGAGTCGACACACTGGACAAACCATGCCATCTTTGCCATAATGCTCGCACGATGTCTGAAACATGAATTTCAACCTGATATCTCTATCTCCTGCTGTCATTACAGGATTAATATTCACATGCCCTTTATGGTAGGATGCAGAGCGATTTTCATTTTTTGTCGTTTTGTTTATGTTAAAATTTTATAATTTGCAGAAAATCAATATTGGGTTGTCTTAATTTTAATTTTATTGTCTATATCAACTTTATTCAGCAGCTTTATTATTTGTAAGAGTAGAGAAAAAACGATTGAACCAACTTTTATATAATATGTTCCTCAATTTTTTATTAATGTACTTGATAAATGTATTAACTAACAAGGAATTGAGATTATACTTCCTGTCAAATGTTGGTGAAGCATTGAAAGAATGCAAGTACAACTGATGAATTCTACTTCGAATAGGAGTGATGATGCATCATTATTATTGTAAAACTATTGGGTACAAATAACAACTTTTACATATCAAGTAAGACAACTAGTAACAAAATTCAAAATATGTAGTAATCCATATTTTGTACACTTCAAGGATAAATAATGCAAGAGATAATTTGTTGACTATTTCGAACTCAACCAAATATAATCTGCTGTCTTTACAGGATAAATATTCACATGCTCTTTATGAAATTATGCAGAGCATATAAACAGAGTGACTGTTATCATTCTTCACATTTATGTTGAAGTTCAACTGTCTGCAGTAAAATCTAGCTTGAATGGTTTACTTTTCAATTTGATGTAAATATCCATTGACTTTCAATTCCACCTTCTGCCATGAAGATGAACAGAAGATTTCTTCTGAAGCAAAATTATCCTTGCTGATAACACAAATAATTAATTATTGATCACATTTATTGCAAAAATTCAATGAAGCTACAACATTCTAATTGAAAATTCTCAGACAAAAATTTTTGAAGCATGATATTGAATGATATACTAAATGACGTACTTCATCATCGATTAATTGTAAATTTACCGTGACACAAGCATCACAAAGAACACAGTCGCAGCCCAAATGCCTCTTCATGTTGGCTTCTTTTTCTTCAAAGCAAATGGTACACTTCGGATTGGCTGACATCTGTTCATCTTCTCCACCATCCCACACCTACAATAAAAGTGGGCAAATAAGTGTTGACATAAAAATATAACCGATAAACAGAAAAACTGAAGATACAAAAGGACATGAAAAACGGAAAATTGCATAGTAAAAAGTGATCTACTGTTTACTTATAGAGTAACAAGGGATCATCGATAATATTATATATGAAGGAATTAGCTCATACATGTACGGGATAGGAAATACACCATTGCGCATTATCACTTATGAACTGAAATTAACTTGTAATTTTATCTGAAGACTCTGAATTTACCGAGGATGGATACAGACTTATTGCTATTACTAAACCAATTCGAGTTTGATAATTAAAACAAATTTATCCGATTTCAAGGTCACGCAACAATACAAGCCCAACCAAATAGAGCTTTATCCAAGAGTCTTCGTAATGTAATTGGTAGGACGCGCGGCTCATGAACCAAATGTTGTGGGTTCGAAGCCAATCAAACTCTTTTGCTGTGAATTTTCAACTCTGAAAAAGATTATCCACGTAATTTTGACAAAGTAATAAATAATTATTCTATTTTTATGTTTCCTGCACATAATGAGATTGCATTTACAACACAAAATTTTCCCCAGCACGGGTTAACCTGCTAGTGATTTATAAAACCAGCATTAGCCTACATGGTTAACAAATACTGTACTTTGCATGTATATAGGATATTCTTATTTCTAGATCTTGCTTTAGAAAAATGTTGAACAAACTATAAAGTATCAGGCAAGCTCAAATAATTATCAATTTCCAGAGCTTCACGGCAGTTGAAGAAAGAAACTGCAAGCGGTGAGTCACTATTTATTTTTAAGAAAATACTTCTTAAATTAGAAGATATTTGGAGTGTTAGTGAAGTTTTTTGAAGTTAAGTTTCGAAGCGATCGATGGGAGGGATTATTAATCTAAAATGAGTTCCAACAAAATTATCGAGCAATAGCATAGAGAAACAATAGCGTAAGTAGATATCCCATGGTATAGGGAATTTATGTCGCAACTTTTACTGTTATCTCAAGCCGATTACTGTCGATTATTGTCAATGTTCACTATTTTTTTGGGGTGATAGTGTATGAACGGCACAATTTGAGAGACTACCAGCGTCACACAGCTGCATAGGAAAGAACTATGCAGTTATAGTTACCTTAAACTATAGTTACCTTATAGAACTATAGTTACCTTATCTGATGATAAATTCTTTGTCTCTTCACTCGGTTCAATATCTGAATCTACGTTGACTTCCAATTCAAATGCATAAATGCTTCGTACCACATCGTCCACGAATCTAATTAGGTGGTTATCGTTCTGAAACAACATAAGAATTCATTTGAAAATTTATTTACAAATCTTATAAATTATATAAATTCACAAATGTAGCAAATGATGGATATTTCTAAATTTGACAAGTTTTAATATCATGACTTAATCTATTTTAACAGAGAATGCGTTTGCTTATCAGTGCAAGTATAAGAAAATGATAAAATATCAGCACTAACCAAGAATTTCGCAATGTGATTTTCAAGGACCTCAGCCAGAATAATAGGACCTCTGACGTCTGAATCCTCTAACAGTCTTAACATTTGTTCTTTCAATGTTGACACTTTGTCTCTCTTATTCAATGTTACTACGTATTGAACTGGAACACTTTTACTGGCAGGAACGAACGTTACACCTTAAACACAGAATACAAAACCAATTAGAATTGTGTGATATTACTATCACCACCATTCAAGTTGCAAGACAAAAATGCTAAGTACTGATACATCTTACAAAGAACTGTGCCAATATATTTTTAATTTATAATAATATGGGTTGGAGAATTATGGTACCACAATCAAAGTGATTGAAAACGATAATTTTAATAAAATTATGTTCCTACCTAACTTCTGCTTACTTCACTTAACAAAGTTCCAAATGTTGAAGAACAATACCGAATCTAAATATGAATAAGGTAATTATACGAAACTTATCTAAGATTAAAATTTAGATTTTTGAAGTGTAAAGGAATCACTTTGAGATAAATAAAGAAACTATTGTTATAAAATACAAATTTTGAATACTACTCACATATTTGCCTTTCCATAGCATGAGGTAGAGGAACTGATAAGTACATAAATGGCTCATATGTGACTGACACATATTTGCAAGCTGAACATACAACCTGAAAAAGTTCAAACAGTTGTCCAGTAACACACTACAGAAAACTGTGACGCTTATAGAATAAAACAGTAATATTTGAGAACAATATCTGACATGGCTGACAATTTCTTGTATTATCTATTGGTAAACACCACCTGGAAAATATTGGACCAATAAGGATCTCAATTCATTTTTGTGAAGTTCCAAGTCACTCAAATTTTAGATTTATTCTATCTCATTTTCACCTATGATATTGCATTGAAATAATGATTTGAAAATGCAAAACTCAAGGCTGACGGACATAAGCCCACAGTTGGGAAAAAAGTCCCTCCCCAGGTGTTCGAATGTTGTAACGAACACAGTCTGTCTGCATATTTCTGCATTCAGACGTTTCATTTTTTCTCAGTTTGTCTACTGCTGTGTGCGTTTACTTCTTCAATGTGAAAAGTGATATGAGGTACTAACCGTGCTTTTGAATTGACCTTGGAAAGTATCGACAATAATGCTTTGATTGGAGGCGAGATGCTTTTCCCAATGGTTGTCGGCCTCTTCCTCCGGCTTTTCTCCATCGGACAGTTTGCTACTACTGACTCCGTCCAGCACAATCGGCTCAACTAGGCTGCTACTAGCACCAGCTGTTTCTGCCTCCATATTTATATCATCAAGCTTTCTCTGCTTCCTTTCACATTCAATCCTAGAAAAGAATTAGTCTTGAATTGATTCAGCTCTATCAATTAGATACATTCTATTAATGATTAGTGGCTTATGAATAAATTGAGCTCCATCAATTAGATACATTCTATTATGTTATTTATCTGTTCAAAACATGCACAATTAAACATCAATAGAATTAATAAATTCAACACAAAAACTTTTCCCCAGTGAATTACTAAATGAAACATATCTAACTGTGAATAATCACATTCTACTTTCAGAGTAGTTTTGATGATGATATAATATATCATTATTATGAGAGTTATCCATACTGAATAAATAGTAAACATCTAGTATTTTTTATTCAGTACCCACATTCTAATACGATGAATGACTTGAATGGAATTGATTAACATTTTTCTTGACTCAGCCGCATTCAATCACTAATTCAAACATCATTTAAGTTAATGCTTGTAAGTCGAACAAGAATCATCATAATTATTCAGAATCAACTAGCCTACTCTTTATGAGACTGTTATCCCTAGTCCCTTGTTGTAACCCAGACCAATCATTGCCTACATGTTTAATTTAAATACGTATGATAGTGTATCCTAAACTGCGCCAGGGATCTGCATGACTATATAATGTAGTCAATTTGTAGATCTGCTCCAAAAGCAGTCTGATGTTGAATCAGTATTGAATTAGTTTGGCAATAATGCTTTACATGAACAGTGTGCATTTGTCACAAAGATAAGTTGGGTTAAAAAAATTAAGATTTTCAAGTAATAGAACAATAGCAAATCTGTGGATGTTTCAAACATTATTAATCGTTAGGGACTAGTAGTAATCTTATTTCTCCACTTAATTAAGTGATAAAAAGTGGGGTTAATACTCTACATTATATATTCACTTTTTCTTTAGGGTTACTACAATAATTGAATTAAAATAAGAGTGCCGTTTTTACAAGTTTTTAATACACAACATGTTTCGACTCATTAGAGCCATTGTCAAATAAAATTTATGAACATAGCTAGCATTAATTCAAAGTTGTTTACTTTATTATCTTTGTACTTGAAAATGACCTTAGCCTAATGAATTGAAACATGTAGTGCATTAATAGAATATAAAAAGGTATTTGATGATTTCTATTTCATATGGATGGTTTCTTCTTAATCACAGTCAATAACAGACAATCAGTGGGAATAATGGTATGCATCTTATCGATTATTAATCGTAATCCTTAGATTACGGTAGTCATATTCATTAATCATACTCCTAATCATTAATAGAGTTTATTTCTTGAAATGATGTACATACCTCAAATTCTTCTCGACGAGATTGATGTCGAGGACGCGGTTTTTGCGCTCGTGCTCCATCTTGTGGTTCTTCTCGTGTTCAGCGTCGGCGTCGGCGGCGTCCGCTTCGAAGCGATGCATCTTGATGCGCTTGAGGTCGAGCCCCTCCCTGAAGTCGGCCACGCTGCTGTACTGGGTCACCGTGCTGTTCACTCGTTTGCCGTTCGTCGTATTGTTCTCGTAGATTTGAAACACATTAACGTTCGAGGACTCTTTTCGACGGGTATTCTCACTCTTCGGGTACTTATCCGAATCGAACTTTATCTCGTTGTTCACTTCTTCATCAGTCACTAAAACGTTCACATTCGATGTCTTGGCATCCTTCATTATGTCCTTTATATTGCTTAGACAATGACTATAATTATTTAACGCACTATTGTTATCAGACTTTATCCCAGTTTCATTTGATTTCAAGTTATTGCCTACTATCCGACTATTTACAAAACTGCTACTCGACACATTTTTGGATTTCACAGGTAAATTTATATTAACTGAACACTCGCTGGACTGTTTTACTTTTGACTGGTCCTCGTTCAAACCTAGATTATTCTTCTCGACACTAGCGCTTTCATTTTCTCCATTCAGTTTTTCCACGAATGTTTTATCGCCACTGTCCGCAAAACTGATCAGCATATTGTTGGTGTTGGTCTGAGGGATGTCATTCGAGTCCATGTCTTCGCCAGAAGAGCAGCAGTTGTCAATCTCTTCACAAGCAATTCCCTATAAACATTAAATTAAAATGTACCTATGTTCATGGAAAAATCATTAAAACTAAAATATGATTTATTAATATATACATGTGATACATAATATGAGTTATAGAAAACTATATTATTTTATTACTATATTATTACATCTTTGGTATTAGATAAAAAAGTTCAAGATGAAGTAGGCTACAGGTTCAGTTTATTGCCAATAGAAAAATTAAAAACCAAATGGTTTTGAAAAACTTGTTGATTGTTAAGAGTAAATCATTGATATATTCTTATGAATATTGATAATTGTTATGGAGAGGCAATATCAAGATTATTGATAGAGGAAATTTGACAGCAGAACCCCTGAGATGGTGATTAGACGATAGAAGATATTGAAACATGTCTACTTTAGCTAGCTGTGAAAGTTTGTTAGGATAAGGCTGCATTCTGACTGTGAGAAAATGTTCGATGTACATAGTGTTTGTTTCAACTGGTGCTGATTTTTTTATTATTGAATAGATGGAATAAAATCTTACTTCATCAACTTGGAAGAGTTTGTCCATGATGACATCATCAACAGGCTCAGGGTTCGAAGATGTTTTGCTTCCTGCAGAGTTCAGTTGTTCATGAAGGCCATCCAGCAATAGAGCCAAAAATTCTTGACAATCGTGCTGTAACAAGATATTTCGATTGAAACACTGTAATTAATGAAATGGAATTGAAATATTATCTATTCGGCTGAGTTAGGACAGCGCCTAGAACAATGTGAAAGTGAGTTAGATAAATGATAGTGATTCAAATTAACACTGTTTCACCCAAATGTCCATATCCAACGTAAGGTATGAAAGGTATCATACCATAGATGATTAGAATCCTGATTATCTAGGAGAGCCGAAATTGTAAGATGTGAGTGATTGTAAAATGTTCTGGAGTATAGCACCACAAATATCAAAAATGTTACTTTAGAAATAAAAAACGTGTGAAAAGTGAAAATTGTATAGTAAAAATGAATATGATTATTTGACGTGACTGGATCTTCGGACAACATGATGTATGTCTTTTTTATCAAACACAGCAAAATAATAGTTATTGCATGATCAGTTTTGCTACAGAAGTGAGGATAAACCCTAAACCCATAGAGATACAATGAATAGAAAATTTGTTTAAATCTTAAAAAAAGAAGGTTACTATCAAAAACAACTCGTTTTGAAGAGTTGTAGAGAAGAGAATGGAAGGAATTAGAACAAAACAGGTTGCCTTTATTTGGGATTGGAAGATGTCTGGAGATAAAACAGAGAAGATTCCAAGAGGCCTACCACACAATTAAAAATTCTATAATATTTCTTTGACCAACGAGCTTTTATGGCAACATCTATCTATACTATAATAAAGGAAAGAACTGGTTTATACACGTACAAGATAGAAAAATTATGTTTGACGCATCATCACGTCTGAACTACTGGACTGATTAACTTGAAATTTTGCAAATAGATTCTTAATTAACATAGGATGGTTATAGGCTATTTTCAATTATTCAAGATTTCATTACGTCAAGTTTTCAGTCTGTAAAATTTCAAAATAGACTCTTGCGGAGCTCGGGTTACCTGCTAGTCTTTTATAACATATTTGATGTTCTAACGTATAAAGATGCAATTCCTAAATACTCTAGCCACGCTGCATTAATATATGGCCAGCTGTAGTCGACATAAACAACAATAATATATAGTAATAGGTTGCCGCATGGTTAGAATCTAGACATCCCTTAAGCGACGTTTACATTGGTCAAGTTTTGTATGGAATGAATGTATTTTGCAAATTTGAAGTAAAGTTTACAAGAGTAGAAACGAATTCACTATACCAATGTAGACCCTTCTTCAAGTTTTGTAGATATTGAACATGTGTGACTTTTGGATTCAACTTGAATCTTCCATCCAACCAACATATGGGGAAATAAGATAAAAACAGTTGTCAGGCAATGTAGAATGCATGAAAACAACTCAAAAGGAGAGTATGATGCACGAAAATAGTGAAAAGTGAAAAGAACTAGGACTAATTAGAGTTTTCAATTTATAATTACAGTAGCCTATATACATTTTTCAATTTACAATTTTATACATAATTATATCTTTTGAGATTATGAAAAGTCAAGTAAATTCACGTTACTTAAATTCAAGTAAACTTTACCAATGTAAACACCTCTTCAACAATAGCACCTTAATACGGATCTAATGGAAAATCAAATCAAACACTTCGTCACAAAATGACCTATTCGATGAAGCTGACCTGTCTGAAGTCCTTGAACTGCGGATAGAGAGCGCCGAGCGACTGCTTGAAGTCGCCGGGCTGCACGGACGAATAGTGGCCACTCCACATCTTGTCGGTGAGCGCGGCCAGCCGAGCCGTCAGCGAGCCGTCCTCACTGAGTTGCGACTGCGACTTGTCCAGCAGACAGCGGACCAGCGACGGCGTCGCCATCAGGCACTGCACGCCCGTGCTCATGAAACACGTGTTGCCCAGGTTGCGCAGGCCACACACGCCCGCCTCTCCGTTCGAATCTGCAACCAAACGCAAACCGTTCCATCAATCGAAGGTAGCAGGAAGTAGATGTCTATTGAATTGTAAGCTTTGTAGGGAGGAGGGTGTAGGTGTCAGTTGAATCGAAATCTCGTAGATCCTCATTACACGGAATATTTATGAATGTATTGGATAAGACGACTTGAAAGTCATCCACTCAATATTATCAAAAAGTTTTTGAGAAACTAGTATCGGTTATCACACCTCTACAGTGACATTCACTTTGAACTTTCAGCCTTAGCTGAATGGGAACAGTTTGAAGTGAATCGCACCATAGTAGGCTACTATACTCTGAGAGAAGATGTTAACAAACATGCGTGTGCAAGAGTGGATTTTGGAGCATCAAGACCGATTTACAGTAGCTTTCAACATCTTTGTCATGAACTGGACTGAATAATCACAGTGTGTGATTCAGTGTGAATGAATGCATTTCTCAAGCACTATTACGAGTTGTTTTTTTTTCAACAGTATGCATTCACAAGCAAATGAGGATACATAAACCTTCAGTAGTATTGGAATTGCTTCCAATATATACAGGGTTTCAGAAGTAGTGTCGAACATTTTAGGGTATTGTTCCTGGATAATAGGAGACTACAAATATCATATTTGAAGTGTCCAAAGCTCAGCGGTTATCCTTATAGCTGCCATTTTGTTTTTTTTTCACTTAGGGATTCTTATCTCAAGAACGACATGTTGTATTGATCTGAATTTTGGCATGAATATTTATGCTATAAAGACTCAACTTAAAAAAATAAAATGAAAAATTTTCGATGTAAATTTTTAAAATGACGGCCATTTTAAAATTTTGATGGCAAATTTCACGAAAGCCTTTCACTTGACAGAAAATTTACAAGAGACAAAAAAGTTGGAAAATTTTATCAAGATTTCAAGGATACCTTATTTCTTAAGATTGGTCAAATAATAACAGAGAAATTAATTATTTTAAACAATCATACTTTTACAAGACAAACAAGATCATCTGAAAACATTGTAAAATCAGCTGTATGGCCATATGGAGCCATACTGAGTTCCAAAGCATCATCTCATACAATTGGAATTAAAAATTTAATATTGATGTTTAAATGGTGAAAAGTGGTCATGCATGCAATACGAAAAGAATTCATTTCTGTGTTATTCGTTGACCAATCTTAATAAATAAGGTATCCTTGAAATCTTGATAAAATTTGCTAACTTTTTTGTCTCTTGTAAATTTTCTGTAAGTGAACGGCTTTCGTGAAATTTGCCATCAACATTTTAAAATGGCCGCCATTTTGAAAATTTACATAGAAAATTGTTCATTTTATTTTTTAAATTTGAGTCTTTATAGCATAAATATTCATGCCAAATTTCAGATCAATACAACATTTCGTTGAGATAAAAATTCCCAAGTGAAAAAACAAAATGGCAGCTATGAGTTTCGGACACTTTAAATATGATATTATTGTAGTCTCCTATCATCCAGGAACAATACCCTAAAATATTCGACACTACTTCTGAAACACCCTGTATATAAACATGGAGAGAAATGCAAAACCGTCGACTTGAATCGTAGACCTCACTTCGCTCAGTCAAAAAAACATACTGTAGTTGAAAACAATTTACACTAAACTTATAAGTTTAATATATTTTAACCATTTGTTCAAAGTAAGGCTTATCTCTAACGGTAGAGCATGCATGCACAAAGACAGTCGACTTACATTGATGTGTCATCACAGCTGTGATTACAGCAAAACGCTTCGAGCAAAATTTTTTGAGGCTAAGTTTTCGTATCTCCGATTTTTGTTTTTTCTACGCTGCTCTATTTGAGATTAAATTATCAGTATAATTTGTAATTTGCACGTGGTTTATTTATTGTTATTGGTTGTCTATTTCATGTTAGAGGCCTCTCGCTGTTGACAGCTGTGATGACACACCAATGTGAGTCGACTGTGTAAGACATGCATGTTCTACCGTTAGTGGCTGCCTAAAAAGCAGTCGTTAGGTCATGTCAGAGGCCCTGAAATTGATCATTAAATGAAAGCATTTCTCAATCACTATTACGAATTGTTTTTTTTTTCAATCACCTGAGCGAGCCAGGTTACTCGATATTATTATTATATAGTGGCCAGCCTCACATAACCACACAACTATTCAAAGGGATGATCTCATTTAAAAAATGATGTTTGCATTATAATAAAACAGTAATTAATAGAATTGAATTCTGAAATTTTTCGCGTCCAAAGTTAAGAGCCACTTGTATAGTTGAGCTGAGATATGCAGAGATAGACCTACTTACCGGATACATCGTTGATATGATCGCCAGAGGAGAAAAGAGCGTCGAGTTCAGTGGTGAATGGATCGGGATCGGATGCCACTTCCACACAGGACGTGTAGTCACCGTATCCAGAAGGCGGAGGAAGTGGGATCGCGTAGTCGGATGACGGCGGTGAGTTGAAAATCGTATCATCACCCCTACAATTATAAATAAATGCATAATATACTGTAATGTAATGGAAAATGAAATGAAATCATTCTTAAATGCAATCATAAATAAATGCATAATATACTGTAATGTAATGGAAAATGAAATGAAATCATTCTTTACTAATCCAAATTCAGGACTTTTTGGTACTCTCTACCACTCAACTTCGAAATAACTATAATTATCAAAGGCAATAATCAGACTAAGGGTATTAGATCACATTGGATGCGTACATGTGAAAGTGCATGCGTGGTCTTGCATGAAAAAATCTGAAAAGAGCAATAGGAACATTCACACTGAACGCGAGCACTTGCTGGTGGCGTTCAGTGTGAGCAGCTGCAAACAATTCACAACGTACTTAAATGGTTCTTTCCAGATTTAGTTTCTCGGCTCATGCATGATTTCACGTACATATTTGCACATTTGCAATGTGATCATTTGAGCCCATCCCAGTGTCATTTGATTTCAAGTTATTGACAACTAAACAACTATTCATTCAACTCCTACTGGAAAGAATATATCAACTCACTGTTGAAAACAACAATCCATATTGTTGTTCAAAACTTAGTTTCCAGAGATTGAGTTACTAGCATAGGCCTACTATGTGAAAAAGTAAGAGTTCAGTGTCATACAGTTCAACACAGGTTCCTTATCATTTTGATTGAGGTTGGTTGACAAGATTTTCTGATATATTTGAACGGAATCAAGAGCTCAGATAAATGAGTACCTAAGCCCAGTCACTGTGTCACTAAGCTCTAAGATCATTAAAACTCAGCGTTTTCAATAACTAATTTTCTCACACTGAAGTAGCTCCTTTTATTCAGCAACATTATAAATATAGATGTCTCTTGCCATTAGAGCCCCCATAATACATCATATTTCTCTTTTGTTTTTGTAGAATAGACTTTATATTAAAATTGAATGGACTACAAGTGTAACCCTATCACTCAATCTTAGTGAGCCCTAATTTCATGTTCAGGAACCGTTTTTAGTTTCACATTTTGGGAATTTATTCTTACTCATATATGACGATAAGACAATGTAATTAAAAGTAAATTGGAGAATAAGGACCATTAAAGAGGAGAAATAGAATTTAACATACCAAGTGTTTTCAATCCCCATCACTTGAGTTTTATTCTGATAGTGAGCCGTACTTTTCAATGAAGGTTGACTGTTGAAGTCTAAAAGAAGAGGTTGGGGGAGAACACTGGCTTCGCTTCCTTCAACATCGATGTCCATCAAGCAGTTTTTCGCTAATGTCTGGGTATTTGGAATCTGAAAAAAATTTCAAGTAGGCTTGTTAGCAAAAGGAGCAATATCTCATAACCCTCTCACTTCAGTATCAGAAAAGTAGTGTTGATAAATTTTAAAAAGCGGAAAAGTCAGCAGTTCTCACCACTGTTGAGAAATATAAGATGGAGAGAAATGTTACAATGAAGAAAGGGCATAACATCTTTTGAAAAGAAAGATCATGCTAGTTCAAACCTTTCAAGTTTATTAGCCTACAAGAGAAATATACAGCATATAAGTTAAATTGAACACTGTATTCAGAAATGTGTCAATTTGCCAATTGTTGCAAAACTGAAGATTTACACACAGCACTGAGGCTGCTGCAACAGTAGTAATGAAATGCGTAAAATTGGACAGAATTTAATGCTCTATACATTTATAAACTAAATAAATTTTTCCGTCGATTTAAAAAAGTTATGAGCAAAAATCTGGTGTGGCGCACTCACACAACTTTCCTTGCCGTTATGAAAATTGATCACCCGACGCTAGTGTGCACGCGCATCTCAAGTCTACTTATAAACAAAGATCTGAGCCAGCTGGTGACAGGACAATAATGCTGGAGACATACGAGGTCTGCTATCTCTTCATAGTGAATCATTTAATAGAATCAACAGTTGCCAACAGTTTGCAATTGAATAATCACATTTTCTCGAATTTCGTGCTTATTTTCAATTTTAGGTGAAAATGTAACTAATTATTAATTGTAGAGATTTTCATGCTTAATCTTTTCCACTCGATTTTTTTTGTTTAAATTTCATCTGAAGCCTGATAATTGGGAATCTAAAATCAAACTTTGCATAGATGGGGCAGAGCTCCTGAAATTTTTACAGATATGAGACTTGTGGCAGTTGATAGAGCTTATCAATTACTATTTTTGGTATAAATTTAATCGAAATCGTTGGAGCCGTTTTTGAGAAAATCGCGAAAACCCCTGTTTTTGACAACATTTTCGCCATTTCAGCCGCCATCTTGAATTGCATTTGATCGAAATTGTTCGTGTCGGAAGTCATTCCGTTAATTGGGAGATGAGATATCGTGTACACAGACGCACATACACTCATAGTGTAGTTGATTGGTACCAGCTGTAGATAATCGTTCCTTGGAAGACCTAGGCTATACAAATAATGATCACTCCCCTATCATTGAGAAACTGGAAAATGTTGGGAAAAAATATTCATCTCATGAAATAGTGTTGTTCATATTGAATTCATTAAAATTACTGAAGAATGACAGACTAAATAATTTTTTTTTCAAATTTAGCTTAGATTATATTCATACTAAAATGTAATATGGAAAGAATATGGAATTCTGTGTAATTCATCGTACATAGCATATTTCCTGGACTATCTGTTAACAATCAACAACTATGAAAACATTAAATCCATCTTTGAAACACTGATTTAACCTATCTATTTTTTCAATTCAACACTTTACTGAAAGATATTACTACCAATAAATTGATAGAGGAGAATATATTTTCGGAATAATAAATGCTGCATGACTAAGCACATAGGAAGTCCGTATTGAGATGTAAATAAAAATATTGATTGTCAGATAAATATCATGATTCACCAAGTAAAATCAAGTGTGACATGAGATACATTGACTTTTTAGCGGTACGAAGTTCGCCAGGTAAGCAAGTAATTAATAAAATTTCAATAACACAATAAGAGGTCAATCGTGGAGAATTTTACATACGGTACACTTACGTTTCAATATTTTGCTAATTTACGGTCCAACACAAGCGTAAAGTAGAATGCTGTCAACAATAGCCTACCTACTGACAGATTTACGTTATCTATATAAATAAAAATCCAGCCTAAAATTTCAACATTCAATAACTTTTTCATGTGCACCAAATTTGATTTTTTTAGTTGTGTTCGTTATGTTCAGAACCAGGTAAATGGTATTATATTCAGGTGGTATCACTTAATTAATAATTTATAATCCGACTTCAGGACTCTTTCCTACGGTCCTTCAAAGATTACATGTAATCCTTATGGGAGAAGATATGTGAGCTGGCCAGACAGAAATAGAAATCAGCTGTTATAATCATTGCGTCATACTACAGCCGTCGGTAGATAGTAGACAAGAGTGTGTGCTGCTCCATAACCGCCCATGTATTTTATTCTAAACGCCTCGACTAAAAACAAAATTACTGTTTTGTGTGCAACCATCCAGCAGTGCGGCCTCAGGTTACATGCTCAAGTCATTACTTTGTTTCGAATAATTGTGCTGTCTTCGGAGTTCAGAATTAATTGATTTTTAGTAAATGATTTATTTTGCAGTTGTAAAATTATCTATAAAATATAATGCCGCATCGCGCCTCCTCAGGTGTGCATCCAGCTAAAGTTTTTCATGAGTTGCATTCAACTATTTGGCGGTACGAAATTCGCCAGGCCAGCTAGTCTTAAATATTAATAATGATGAATAAATAATTTATTAAACTGTAAAAAATATTATCAAACCTTACAAAAAAATTCATCTAAACCAACCATTTTTAATTTTTGTGAAAGACTAGTTGAATCAGTTGAAGTAGGTAAACAACATGGTTTATTGATGTTGAATTTGAAGTTTAATAAGCTTATAATCAGTAGAATTTTGACTATTTATGTCAAAAAAACTTTGACCAAGTTATGTTTTATCAATACAAATCAAATTAAAACAAAATCAACCTGAACAAACAGTATTAGGCTCCTCAGAAAATTAATCTGAGTGAGCACAAGCATGTGTTATGATGTTTCACTAGAAATATTATAGACCCCAGTAAATTTCAACTTACAAATAAACTGATAAAGTTTCACATAATTGAAATCAACATAAGGGATATGATTTGCAGAAAACATGAGAAAGTGAAAAGGAATAGGCCTTTAGTACAGCTTTCTCTTCACGATTCATCAATTTCCGTGTGTCAACTACAACTGTGGAGTTGAACAAAAACTTCAATTTTAGAAATAAACAAAAATATTTACCTGAAAATCGATAAACACAAATTGTAGAATAAAGTGGAAGACAGTAATTATGATAGAGAAATTACATAAAAAAGTTAGAAGTTAATATTCCGCCGACAAGAACTCAATACTTCAAAAGATCCCAGTGGTTACCCTGAGGAGTGCGCCCAAGGTAAAAGATTAAGGTTATCTTGTTCTTGTTCTGAACGAATTATGAAAAACAATGATTTGTAATGAGTTTTTGTACCAAAATTCCGATTTAATGAAATTTACTATGTTTGTCTGTTATGAGAATATTATTTTAGTGGGATCAAAGCGATTCATATATATTGAAATTTGTATTTTGATACATTGAACATTATAAATGGATTGAATTAATATTTTTCAAATTCCGAAGGCTTTTCCTATGAGATTTGATTATAATTATCAATATGTATTAATAGTAGGAAATGAAAAATGTGTATTAAAGATATATTCTTTCTTGTGTTGGTGAACTTGTAAGCGGGAATGTAAGTATCACATTAAACTTACCGCAGCTACGCTCTGAAGTTGTGAATAGACCTTAATATTTAAATATCTCATCTCTACAGTTTTTTTAATGTAGAAAATCTTCGATTCTTTTTAAATCTTGAATAATTCTCTCAACTTACTTGATTTCTATGTCCATTAAAAATTAAACTCTTTCATTTTTGATGCCCAGACGTACTTCGACTCCAATCTCGAGTTTTGCTTGTCGATTGGTTGATATCTCGACCTGTCGAGTGTCGACCACCTTTTCTGTTTCTTCTTCTTGATTTCTTGTACTTACTTCGTAGTTCGTACTTCGTAGTCTGCTATTTTCTGTGATATGACCTTTGAATTGCTATGATGAAAATCATAAGAAACATTCACTAATATTCATTAAAACTAAGAAGGTAAAGTATTTCCATCGAATTAAATTAAATTTACATAACTCTATGAAGGAGCATCATTCCGATTTGATATTGAACATTCAAATAGACTGTAATGCAATACTTTTAATATTCTAACCTAACTTTTTATGTAGAACTTTGAATAATAATTCTGAAAGATCTACTCTCCTTTTATCTTGGCCACTCATTTTAATAATTTCTATAAATTATTATATCAATATTTTTAAAAACTTAAATTTCCAAAATTTAAGTTCAAATATCTCAAAAGCTGTGTAAACAATAAATTTATATCTTAGTGTTCGTTTTGGGTTAATACTGAGTTCTTGGTTTGTAAATAATTGCAACTGCTTTTGTTGTGCTCTGTAGTCTCCCAATATCACTCCAATAAAGCCTTATCACAGCTACATAAACTTATTAATATTGTCAATATTTGACAGCTCTTGATATGTTATGGCACCTATCTTGTCAATTAACTTTTATCAGGTGTGTATAACTTATTGTAAAATTTGAAGTATTCGCGGTTGATATTCATATTTTAGGTTTTGTTTGTTATAGGTGACTTTTTATTTAATTGTTCAGTTGAAAAGTTATTTATATCAGCTATCGAGTCTATAAAATCTGACAACATTATAAATTAGGTTCCTACTATTGCTTTGAAGGTATATGTTTACAAATTTTTTTTGCTAAGTTTAAGGTTCAGAGTTTTGCAGAGGGTGAAGTGGTGTGTCTCCACTCTTGCATTTTAATTATAGTGAGGTCCAAATATTATAATGGCAGTAAGTTATTTGATTAACAATGGTATTGCTATCCTCGTCTATCATTCGACAAAGCAGATAGCGATATCCTTTTCCAGCTCAGCAACATTGCCAGATCATTTTTAACAATTTAGAAATATACAGGTAATTAATTAACAAAATATTCAATCTCAATAAAAAATATAACTATTTTTAATAACTATTGAATATTTAACAGCTATTTTCTAAAGAAGGTAGCCACTGCAAGGCAGAGGCAATCGGCAATTCTGTTCTATCTTTCTCCACTGCCAACATAATGTGGACTCACTTTAGTACCGAGTGCAACAGAAACACATAATCTACTAAACCTCAAGACAAGACCTCACTCAACCCCAGTTTTTCCTGTCAAATGAAATAACATGATGCTGCATGTTTCATCCTTGGCATGAGATTGAATAATTCACAAAATATGTTGGTTATACAACAGTCCTCAATATATTATATTAACTTAGGAGAGGAATCATGTTACACGTTAGAGTAGCTGATATGTCAGAAATAAAATCCTTCCGACCGTGAGAGCCTCAGTACACCTACTTTATGGACAAGCCTCATCATATCTTAGTAAACCTCTAATCTGTAATTGAGCATGTACTAACTATATAAGCGTTTCCTATCTCCACTACCCTTGTATTTAATTAGCTAAGTGACATATTCTACATATTTCAGTAGACATTATATTATCTCAACTGCATTCATTCCCCATGTACTTTCTGGTAATTTATATGTTTCAGAATCTGGAGTAAAAATACAGGGTTGGGCAACAAGGTATGAATCATTTTGAAAAGCAGTTAGACTACTTACTCATTTCTAAATGTATCTCAAAATGTTTCTTTGTTGTGTAGCCTACATAGAGGAAAAATTGTGACAAATTGAACTTTTTTTCAAATAAACTCCTCTTATCGTGCTGTACTTTCGACCACAGAAACTATTATCATCATTTTTGAGTGATTCATCTCAATTTTCATGAGTAATACTAAGGCTTCATTGGGTTATTTAGTGGAATGACACCTTGTTCTATTTTTGAGTATTTTCCAATATATATTCCTGGAAACTTTTTCCAGCTATGTTGTGCAGAGTGTTACTGCTTTCTGCATTAAATTTTGCACTCATGAAGGCAGTTTAAAACTGTGCAACCTTTCTGGCAGTTACCTTCATATAACACCTGTAGCTGACATTATCAAAGACACTATCGTCTCTCGTGCTCCCACATATAATTCTATATCCTCTAAAGCAGATATTCAATCAGTTTCTCAATACTGTATTGTATCAAATTGTGCGTGTTTGGTATGCCTATTCCCATTGAGAATGTTATTTGATTTTGTCTTTCTATTAATATGATGTCTGGTCTATCGTTAGCTATTGTTTCATCCGTGAGTTTTTATCGATCCCAGTAGGCCTACTGTTTGTGGATTGAATTAAAAAAAAAAAAAAACATCACTATGATTCTATTTATATTACAGAACTGAATTTGGTAACAGGTTGTGTTGAACTGCCAAACTTAAATGTTAAATCTTTGCCACCTGGTTGTTTCTAAGAAGGTAGTCTGTTGCTACTAGAGCCTGGCATGCACTTGGTATTTATGTTGAATTGTCTCAGATGACTGGTGACATCTCCGGCATGTATATATGTTCCCAGGCTCTTTAATGTAACTGAGATAAGTCTTGGTAGCAACACACTGATTCTGTATGGCCAACTTGAAACCCCCAGTCTCAGCAAATATGCCACCTCAACTGAACCAGGCATTGGATGATTGCTGACTTATAAAAGCATTAGTCAGGTCATGAGCATGGCGCTTCTCTAGCCATTCCTGTTGTGCAATAGCTATGTGATCCTCACACAAATGGGGGTGCTCAAGTTCAGTGTGGCAAGGATCAAGTGGAGTGCTGCCACAACAACCTTGTATATTAATGAACTTTGAGGAGAAAGTAATTCCTCAGAGAATGCTTTTGCCCTTGGCGGAGTCTGTGTATATCCAACAGGCCTCCTCCACCTTTACTTCTTGGCAATATTAGACGCTCCACTGCTGATTTCGGGTGATGCAATCTGAATTTGGTGAACAGCCTACGAGTGGAGCGCGCTAAGCCTTCCAACTCTGTCTCAGACCATTTCACCACACCACAAGTATACTTAATGACAGGGACAGCATATGTTTTGATAGCCCTTGAAGCCCTGAATGAGATAATAACACAAGACATTTGAGCGACATCGCCTACAATGCTTTAGACGTGTATGGACAACTTCTCACAATGTATACAGGAGTGTCCGACAAAGATGGACGCCATTTTAGGTTGATGTTATTTCTCGTTCGTGATCAAGTTTGAAATCTTCCTCTCTTAAAATGGCGGCTACATTGAAAATACACAATAGAAATAAAATTTAGTCTCGTTCAAAAATGATTGTGTAAGTCCTTTCCCAGTTCATACATTCTTCATTGCTCAACCCTGTAAACATTGATATTGTAGAACAGGAAGCTCTCCCATTTATTATTAGTTGTATACAAAAACTCGTGTACATGGGTTTGTAGGCTGCTCTAATTATTTTATATCAGTCCATCCTAGTGGCGAATGCTGACAGTAACCCTTGGCATGAGGTGACAAAGGAGATTTTATGCTTTATTAATGTGTACTTAGAATAGATCAAATATGTGTATGAGAATATGAAACTGCAATCTTTCATGGAAAGCCTTTTAATGAAAAAAACTGTGCACCATGCTTTTGGGAACTTTTAATTGGATAAATTTCTAGGTATTTCGATTTGGATACTAACGCCTACCAAAATTGTACAATACGAAGACATTTCTGAGGAAAAACTTGTTTGATTATTTTCAATTTTTGAGGTATGAAGAACGCCTACATTTGTAATCTTGGGGAGATGATTTTCTGAAATTTTAAAGGTTCTCAGTTCTCAGTACTTTTGTTCAGTTTATCATCTTATATTGGATCTTGTTATAGAAAAGAATTATTCAAGATATTGTTTATATTTTATTTAATTTCTTATAACATTAATCCTACAGAAATTATTCTAGTATAAAAAAATAACTCGAATTTTGTTATTTTTTCAATATTATAGAATTTTCAAAGAATCAATACTCTGAGAAATAATGTATTCTCAAAATGACATTAGATTATTTGCTACCAATTTGGAAATGAATCTCCCCAAGATATCAACTCTAGGCTTATATCTGAAAGCGTAAAAGAGATAATAAAGGTTTTTCCTTGGCATTTTTATATATATATATTTTTTCAAATTCATAGTATCCTAATCAAACAGTAAAATGTTTTATCAAAGTGAGGTACACAACGTGCAACGGGTGGAGTGGCTATGTATTTCGTTGTATGACAGGGAATGCTGAAACTGCCCGCAAGCCTTGCTAGGGCAATCAGTCTGGGTCTATATCTACGTATATATCGGACAGCGCGCGCTTACGTTCATCGCTATAGTTTTGGCTGCAGAGCATGCGAAAACAGAACGGCCAGCTCAACTGTATGATACAGTATCATGTTGAATGATACAGTATCATGTTTAATGATACAGTATCATGTTGAATGATACAGTATCTCGTTGAATGATACACAACGACCTATCAACGTCAGTAGTAATACAATTTGCGCAATCACTTGCCTAACCTAGAATGCTCTGAGAATTCGCCACTGGTTCATCCATTCCAAATCGTGTGAAATTGAGGCTGGAGTGAAGTTGGAATCGATAAATTGTATTTATTTTCTGTGAATAAAATTACAAATCATATAAATATGATCGCGAAAGAACAACAGGCATGGCCCAAAACTATTCTATTCCAAAATTTTGATAATGATTAACATGTCCGAAAAAATAGGTTATGTTTTTACTGTTAGAAGTTCAAGTTCAATTTTTGTCCAAAAATATATCATATAAGCTTGAAATTTTGAAATTAGAAGGATTAAAACACCAGATTATAGTCAAATATTACACAATTTCAGTTTATCAAACGTTATCGATGATCCTTGGTGTTTGAAATTCCAGATTTTTTTATATCATACATTGATTCAAAAAAAAGGAATTTGTGCTCCGGGTACAGTAATATTTTTGAAACTATAATATTTTGGGTAATCAAAATGTTCTCTCAATATAGTTTAACGCTGTAGATACAGGTAAAAATCGTTGATGATCAGTTGCAAAAATTCCTTTGAAATTATCTTTTGATAGTTGAAATTAGTCTATATTGAAGATTTGTTATTATTTGGTCCAAGATGATTGTTTGAAACTTTCTCAAGACGAGGTATAAATATTCCAATCTATTTCAAAGTAATTTTGTCTTATCAGTTAATGTGATATGTTTCTTTTTGATAAATCTAAAATGGTATATCTCTTTACAGAACTGAATATAATCTAGTAGGAGAGACAATGGGTGGACACAGCAAGATACAGATTCCTGATTATAAAATCTATCGAGTTGAAGATGTACCTGAGCTAATGAAAGTAAAGGAGGCCTTAGCCAAGAAAGGCCTCAAGGACCCATGGCTACGGTAATATATACATTATATTCCAGTATATTTTTGTAGTTCTAGAAGATCAATAAAATAGATATTTGTGCAACTAGTGCGCAAAGTGACAGTTTGCTGCACCGAAAGAAACGTTTATGCAAGAGCCGTAGGCGAGGGCGGAATGGTTTCTTGAGTGCAGCAGAGGAACTTTGCGCAAGTATTTCACATTAATTTTTTCCTACAGTTACCATTGAATATGAGAAGTGGTTGATTATGGGTAAAATGATGGCTGAAATCCATCAAATGTTTGTCTGTATAATTTTGTTATTAATAATAACTTTAATTTATTTTAAACTTGATAATCCAATTAAAAATTAATAATCGATAATTTATTCAAATTAAAAATTAAATTGATCCAATTAATTTGAAAATTTTAATAATTTTGAGTAAATCTTAAATTCTAAATAATTTTTCAACCAATCAATTTATGAATAAAAAAATTATTTGAAATAATGAATAATTAATAATTTTCAAAATGTATAATTTAATGAGTTCTCATTTTTATTTATTTGAAAATCAGAAAAAATATTGTTAGAACAAATTCGCATTCAAAATACACGCCAACAATGTCAACAGCTGATTGGGATGGCTGCAAGATAATACGCAAATTATTAGTATAAAGTAATACTTTGCGCACTAGAGCGGAAAAGTGATTCTCTGCGTTCTGTAATCAGTGCAGGAATGGTCACTTTTCAAGGTAACTGTAGGAAAAATATATTTCCAACATTCAGTTTTTTCTTCTTATATCAGTTTTATCTTCATAGGGTTCTAGTTCCTGAATAAATTCCTAGGTCTCTCATGACAGATTTTCTTGTTATATTTTACGAGACTTTTTTGAAGTAATGGTGCTATTTTCATTTCAAAAGATTGAACAAATATTATATAAATGAACAATCAATTTGAAAATCTTCATCATTCCTAACGGTTGGTACTTGTTAACAATTCGATTTTTAGAATATTGTCGTTCATGAAACGTTTGTATATCTTAAATACAAGCGATATAGCAAAACCCTAAACATTTTGGTGGCCATCTTGTTCTCAAAGTGTTGCCTGTGATTTCGACTTATCATCATCGCGTTTCTCATTAACGAAGAAATTGAGATATCTTCCACGGCTGTTACCCAAAAATGACTACGGAATGACATTTGCGCCCGGACTAGAATAATATTCAATAATTGTGACCCTTGAAGAATGATACATAAAATACATTCATATAACCTAATGTAGTTATTCATTGGAAGAGGGACAGTTTTGTGCATAGGCATGTTATGCTTTTCTGTAGGATGATATTTTGTGAAAAATCTATTATCAAAGATGTTTGTTTTGGCGTTGAGCTATAACCTGTAAGCCCCTATGGGTTGTAAGTTTGTATGAATGTATTAAATAAATAATCGTACATGATGAGATACGTAAATATGTATAGAGTTATATACTTTGATACGTTTTCATTATCAATACATTAATAAAATTATCAATTATAATGGATAATATGAATAGTTTCATGTTGCAGGAATGAAGTTTGGCGCTACCATCCATCGTTTGGTGGCTCAAAGATGAACAATTTGAAAATAATTTTCGGTCGTGGCTTCAAGGCGGGTGTGGCGCTGACCGCCGCTTCGATCGCGCTCGAGTACGCCTACGCGGCGGCGTTCCCCTCCGACGATCACCACGGCCATCACGCCGAGCACCACTAGTGTTAACAATTAGTTCAAATGCAATGCTCTACTAGGAAATTAATTGAATCATTATTATCATTCAACAACTTATAAAATAGTGTTATTGTTACAATAAATACAAACTGATATCTTATTTGATAACAGTGATTTTGATTGTTCCTCCGAATTCAAGATAGGTTCCCAGAAATTCCTTTAGTAACTCAGTCTATACTGGGTGGCGCAGCCAACGGGGAATTTTTTTAACTATGTCGGTATCACGATTAAATTCATGAAAGTGGTAAATTATTAATGAAATGAAATGTATCCAGCATGCCATTTATACTAACTTATACAACATCATATGTTGTCATAAACTGCCCCTATAAATTTTTGTCTTCAAGTTTAAGTTTATCATTACAAACATTCACCAAACCAAAGTTTGTCAATGTCACATTGAAAAGATGTTCCCTTCGGCGTTCACAGTCTGTTATGAATACTTTGAAATTGAAGTGCAACAAATTTTGGAGAATGGTAGTGATTCTGTTTTCAATGTACTCCTCCAATTCATGGGTTGTATCTTACAGTGACACGTCAATGTCAATGATGTTCCAAGTTGGTAATGCTGTCAAAATGTAGGCTGTGGTGCCAATTTTACCTTTTTATTGAAATTCTCTCATATTTAATGCACGTTCTGAACCAGTCAAATGATCCATCGTCCATGTTCTAAATGGCAATGCTTTCACATGATTATCAAACAACTGCCCACTCTACAGTGCTATCAACTGTAACTTTGGAAATTTCCTATATACCTGCGCCACCCTTCACTAACTGAATCCTCAATGTATAATTACCTATTCATATGTAAAGCCGGCTCGAAATATATGGCTCCAACAAAAGGAAATTATCGAATTCAATTCTCAGAGTTTATCATTCGAATTCAAAATATCGACAAATTTTGCTACTTTGGTAAGTTTCAAATAATAAGACTTGTATCACATTCGGCCACATTCAACCAGTGTGTCGCCATGTGTCAGAGCGAGTCGTGGGCCATGAGTTCTTATTGCGCGTATTACAGTAGGGTCATCAGACTCTGGATGGCGGCCGGCCGCCGGCTGGTGTCTATCTCGGGTCGCCAGCCCGGCAGCCAATCCTGATTTATTTCTGCTAAAAATTACCTGGTGGAATTTAGCTTTGGTCGAAAAAAGCTACGCACGGTATTTGATACAGAATTTTTTCTATAGATGATTCCAATTCCAATTCTTCTTTAATAACATATTAAACTAGTTCAATAATATTACTTTATGATACTTCATCTACTTGAAAATATAGGATCACTACTTTGTCATTAAACGTTCTAAAATTTGTAAACTACCATTTTTTGTAGATTGCCAGGTTGTCGCTCGTTAGCTCATTGCCCAGATTTTCATTTTTGTGATATTATGGAAATAAATTAGATTAACCATTGCTATCAGAAATAAAAATGCAATTGTACAGAGGTTTTCCGGTAAAGCTATGGTGATAGAACAGTTGCTGAGAAGCTGAAACAACCTATGCTCAGAGATGGTTTGGTTGATCCAATGGTGAGTGAGTTTGATCAAAAATTCCTGAGACCAATTTATTGCGTTTCTGAGAATTCGAATAATTTTGATACGTAGGCTACTCATTCATACTCAATAGTATGATTGCAGTATAACTCTAAATTCGGTGTAAGAAAAGAGGTGGCTGGAGAATATGTCTCATGCTTTATAATAGAGTTGTTGTTGTTGGCAAAAAACCTTCCACATTCGTTGTCATATTATGGTGTAAGGCTATTGTCATAAAGGAGTGTCATGAACAGTTGGCAGAATATGAGTTGCATCTTTCCATTTCAATATTATTATCGATCGCTTCACTCATGAGAGCCACAACAAGCACACACATGTATTAATAGAATAGTTGATCTGCTGTGTCGATTATTTTAGCAGAATATGATTGTAAATTATTGCAAATCTGGATTCACAACAGCCTCCTGGGCCCTTTGTTGCATGTTAAAATACAAGCTAATAGTTTAATACTCTCCCACTCCAACAATCAACTGACTACTGATATAATTTTGTATTTTATAATGCAATAGTGCCCTCAGGAGTCTTAATTTATTGATAACATGGACTCGGAATTTGATTCAAAGTGAAGCAACATAACCTACTTTTTAGACATTGACTTACTTCTATCAAAATTTGGTCCTTTTCTAATCATGTATTTGATTAGTGCAATGTTAAATATAAATAAATCGGAGGCCTTTCCAATCCTTGAATCGTCATATTTTAATATTCTGTTGTTTCTGATGAACTTTCATGTTGCTGGTGATACTCCTATTGTAAAAAATTCATATCTAAAAACGTACATTAGTACATCAAGTAATACTGCAGTTGTAACAGAAGTCCTTTCACATCCATGAGTGGACTTTTTGTGTAGTGCTATTGATATATAGAGAAGTGACGAGTCTGATGTAGTTAGAGTAACAGAAAAGCGTCTAGAATTTTCTTCTCCGTCTGCGCCGGTAATGTCTCCATTGAGTTGAGTCTGCTGCGAGTGAAATTTCGATGTGATAGGCGTGTAAATGCTCGACCAACCGGAAAATATCAGATCGACAATGAAAACAGCCAGCGAATACAAGAAGAATTAAACATAGCCGCTAGAATAACGTATGGAATGCCAGGCTAACAGAAAAGAAAATGTGGGAAAATAATAATAATTATCAAATTGATAGGATTGGAAACCCCAAGTTTTATGTTCTTGAAAATTGAGCTTTGAATGCGGTCATTGGCTTTGCATTAAAATAAAATGTGCTATTCCCTTTCATTTGTTTGAGAAAGAGTAATTCATATAAGTCAAAAATTTTCATAATAATTCCCTTCTTTAAGTTGAGAAATCTGTTCCTTATTCTGTTGGTTCATCCCGAATTCTGTAATTATTGTCAATAAATGAATAATTTAATATATCTATAGAATTGAAACTTGACATTTCAATAGCTATAAACTTTTACAATAGCTATAGTGAGGTCCACGTTATAATGGCAGTGGAGAAATTATAGAACAACGTTGCTGATTCTCCGCCTTCCATAGGATATATAGCTGATACCGGTAATCTGATGAAATATAAACTATTCATTCTTCATTCTTGTTAAGAATTATATTTTTTGATAATCACCATTATATTCTATTCGACAAAAAATATCTTTTCAATGATTCAACAATAAATTTTTATAATTGAGATTGAATATTTTGTTAATTAATTATATTTCTAAATTGTTGAAAAATGATCTGGTAACGTTGCGGAGCTAGAAAAGAATGAGCGCTATCTGTTTTGTCGAATGATAGACAAGGACAGCAACATTCATGTTGATCAGATATTGCCATTATGTCGTGGACCTCTCTATAGCTATTTTGGAATACGCTATTTCTCATATTCCTCATTTTTCAAGAAAGCCAATGTATTGTCTTCTTTCAATATTAGTGAGCCATTATGAATAAAATTAAAAACATCATAATGTAAATATTGCCTTTGCATGACACATCTGATCGTGAGGAAGAAATAATTGGATGTGTGGAAAAGGATGACTGAATCTATCGGAAAGTGGTTGGAGGGTGAAAGGGGGTTTATTACTAGCTCTTTCTCTCTATCATCATCAACATTAGGTCAAGAACAACCTTCATTCTTTCCAATCCAGTAATTAATCGGCCTGGAGATTTCACAACAGCTGTGTCTTCCATAGATCGTAAGCTAAAAAGTACAAGCCATCAGCCACAAGATAATGTTCTAGGTCGCTCATCTTCTGGGAGAAACAAGGACAAACACCTTTCGAAGGAAGTCTCCAGCAGCTAGAAGGAGCAAACCAGGACATAAATCACTCTTTCTTTTCTTCTCAATGTTTCAACTAATCGAGCAGGTAGATTATCATCAGATGCCTGATTCTTGATTTCACGCCCACTGGTCTCCTATCATAATGTCTGAGATTATCCTAACAAAAAACTGCAACATTCAAGTGGCGTGGTTACTTTCTGCAACCTTCCAGTGCTGGCTGGATTGCAGCTACATTCAACAATCTATAGGCTAATCAAGTATCTTCATGCATGTTCATCGTAAGAAACGAATAATTTTAATACACTGGAATGATATTGAATCATCTCAGACTTACAATGATAGCATATCCGGTGTAAAGCACAGCTATCAGGAGCCTCTCTCATAAAACAATAATCTAGTTATAATAATATAAGACTCTGATTTTGTTCTCTATCGTATCAAAATTAGCTCTCTATTAATAAATTCAAAAGCTCCAACCTCCAGCAGTTCAGTAATACATACACAACTTTTAGGCTACTGTACTTTTATGCAAATATAATTTGTCCATTACAGTATTTCATACAGGCTAATTTTGCAATTCTAATTTTATTTGTAATTCCCAGAACTCATCGTCATAATATAATACCACGATTTTCCTTATCACACTTCTATAAACGGCTTATACTTGGAACCATATAAAACTACCACCGTCTGTCAATCAAAATTAAACTTGCAAACAACCTCTATATATATATACGGTATATATAGCTTTGAAAGAGTGTGCGAACCAGGTCACTCAGTTCTCAAGTTGGATATGCTATGAATCACTCAAAAATGTCAGCATTCTATGCGAAGACCATCAATCCTTCCCATTCAACAAATGTTGACAGTTTGCAGTGAATCTCACTAAAAGTACTGTTATTTTCTTCCACCATACTTGAGTGAATATTACAATACTAAAATACCCTCATTCAAACCCTATAACTGTGAAAACTATACTAACTCAACTGTACAGAGTATCCTCTGATAATTATAGTGTATTTCTACTGAGTTTCAAGTTATATTTTCTTGTTATACAAATTCAGCTTATTCATTTTCATGTGTATTCAACTAAATCAACTTACAGCAGCCTAAACTCTACAAAAATTATTTATTTTTTTCTCTACTTATTACATTTCTCTCAAGAACAGTACCGTACCTGGATTTACAGTAGGCCTACCGTACACAAGAATGTTATAGTAGGTACCGTAATGGACAGAATAAAGTATGAATGTTTGTTGTAGTTTAGACACTGTATTTCCAACTATTCAGATACACAGAGTCTCAACTACAACAGAGTTATTATGAAATGTTTCGTCATGGAAAACAACATCAACTGTATATTATGTATTTTTTAACAGAGTGCAGATTGGATTCCTAGCCATAGCATTATTTATGATTAATGATGTCAACGTTGAATCTGACATGATCTACTGTGTAGGCTACAGTTGGAAACTCAATAGTTCATTTAGATCGTAAATTTTAGCGAAAAAGTTCTATCCAAAATGATGGACCACTCTCAAAATCTCATATTCAACCGATAGCACGGCACTTATCTAATCTGTGTTGCGAATCACAATGAACGTAATCATAATCAACGAGATGCGAATCACTCTGTAAAAAGGTTTCCTGTCGTGAAATTCCGATAAGAGATAAGAAAAAATATTGAAAAGTGGTAAACAGGCTTGTTTTTGAATTTATTGTTATAATAGGTCTAATAAGAAGTATCATTTCAATTCTGCACTACTATCTTGGATTACACTTGATGAGGTCCTTCTTCGCAATGGATTATTTTCAAAGGATTATTTATAATTTCTTCAGGGAATGGGCATGAATAAGGGATACTGTACATGGAGATATAACTTGAGTTTTATAACTTGAAAATTTATATTATGTGTTGAAATCAATCTTCCAAAAATACCTCTCCAATCCCATCCATCAAGTTATTATTATCATTTGTTATTTCTATAACTAGATACTCATTCAATATTAACCTCCTCTCAATATTCCACTCAATGAAGCCTATTCATTGAAGCAAGGTCTGTCTTTCAAGTAGGTTGGAATTGAATCTAGGGCTTTGAGATGTATGATTATCATGCTTTGAATATTAATAATATGTATATTTTGAAGGTCTTCTCAGAAACTCAACCCTATCGAATTCAATCGATGATGTAGCCTCATCTGCCCTACACTTGGTGTTCAGTATCGACAATCGTAGTCGTTGGTTTAATTGATCAACATCATCTGTCTTTGCCTGCACTTGTCCTTGGCAAGGCTGAATTCAGGCCAGCTCTTCTTCAAATAACCGATCCCATAAAGTTTAAAGATCAGGCAACATCATCATCATTTATGTATCCCACCTGAATAGTCCCAATCATCTTTATATTTCTGCTGCTTCTATCAAGGTAATAACTGTTAATAATATGGAATCAACGACCTATTACGATTGACAAGTGTAATTGAAGAGTCTCAAATGAACCGAATTTGTCGAGAGCATCATTTGCTCGTGACTGGATCTTCCTCGATTCCAACTTCAACTAAATCCAAATGGCCATCCTTTCCTACAGTCCTCATCATCATGGTTATTATCATCAAACTAATAATCATTTTTGTCTAGTGATGATCAAATGCAGAGTTGAATGATGAGTTGTATGTCTACAAGTTGGTGAAATATAATTATCTCTTCTAATCCTACTACCGTATCCTTAGTAATTGTTTCTCAACTCTTGGTATCAAAGTTCGATAATATCCAGAAGCGAACTAGAATGATGAAATTATGTACAGGTACTTCAAAAGCCGAAGACTGAAAGTTAAAACTAGAACACACTTATTTAAAATGTCAAAAAGGTGGATTTTTTTGTGCTCAATATTGAAGTTGATACCATATTATGTAAATTCATTTTGCAATGATTGATTAGGCCTACCGTGTATATTCTTTTGATGACGAGAGTTGAAAAATCTGCTCAATAAGTATAATCTCTAAATCAGAGACAGGCCTACAAACATTTGACATAACCGTGACCTCTTGAGTTGTATCTCTTTCAACAAGAAACTATCATCCTATCTCCAAATTCTAAAAGGTTTTTAATTTAAAAAGACTGATTGCAGCCGTTTAATTAAATACCGAATTGAATGGTATTATTCATGTATATTCTTTTCGACTTTGTGCATGATGCCCATAGGTTTGACGATTTGGGTTTTCCAGGTGTAAGTCTACATCCGAAACCTCCAATCAAGGAGGTATACATAATAGAGATATAGATAGAGGTATATCTACTATCTGTATAGATAATAGCCTATATCGTCAAGGGAGGTCAGTGATATTAGATGATTGATTCGAGAACTTCAAGTTTAACTAAACTCACAACTGTTTTAAAATCAATCTGAGAGTATTCTGAAAGTCAAAAATAAAACGTTCATGTGTCTAAAATAGTTTATTCAGGTTAATGAAATTCCACATTCACTTTTTCAATCTTTAGTGTTTCTGATACTGTGATCAATGTATATTGCAACATAACTTGAGAGCTCTTTAGCCCTATAAACTGTTTAATTAATCAAGTGACTGTTCTCTGTCGTGTCAAAACTAAAAATAATTATTCTTGAGATCAAGAAGTTAGGTGCATTTCGAAGAGTTTTCATTGAGTTGGAAACAGTCACTTTTGTACAAGGTGGCCTTGTTTCAAATGTAATTTATAAATAAGAGGATGTTTGTTTGTTTGGAAGATTTAGAATGTGTTAGGAGAGCTGAAGTTTACAATCCTTGAAGAGGATTCTGTCATGAGACGTTACGAAATTAGTAGAAACAGGAAAATAATACTGATTATTATTATTGATTCTACTTAGGCCCAAATCCGCTTTCGATTTCAGAAACAGATTACTAATGTTATTTTTACCTTCTCTAGTAAATAGGATGAAAGATACTGTATTGAACTCATTTAATCCTTGGTAAGACCAATCTCATCCGTAATAGACGAGTTAATGATACCATGTGGTTCAATGTTATTGTTGAGAGAATACATCCGTGTGAGATCAGACCTTTCGCTCTGGACAAGCCATCTATTTTCGTTATAAGAATTTATTGGTGCTTGTCTGTTAAGCGAGACAAACTAGAGTGATCCTTTCCAATATCAAATCAATTCTGCTATAGTGAAAAGAGACAGCAAGAACTATCATTGTGCATTGTTAGAACCATAACATTTTATTGGGTAGGAAATTATCACTTCATCAAGTAGTACGATTGCACTGATACCTGAATATCATTTTCAAGGGTAGCTTGGATATCACAACTGTGGAGTCTTTTTCCAGAGTTCCAACTTTCTGAGTCACTCTCTGGAGACAAATAGTATATCTACAAAAACTGAATATGATAAAAGCAGTTTTTGACGTTACTTAATTGAACTGATAACTCTTCTTTTCAAGTTCAAGTTTTTGATTCATAGTGCGAAATTCATTCAAGATTCCCAGCTGATGATAAACGTCAGGAAATGTAGCAAGAGAATTTCGGGATTTATTACCCCTCTTTTAAAATTAAAGAAATAACAATATATTATGCTCGAAATAACAGAAATGAAGAAAGCTTTAATCCCGAAAATAGCTCGAAACGATTTTCCAGTGACTATACTTTTCCAGTATTTAAACGAAATTTAGAGGGACTATTTTTCTCTCATCATTTGGATCATCAGCTTTGCTGATTTATCTTTCTCTCCCGAACAAGCCAAGAATAAGGGCTAGTATAAGATCCAGTGTTATTCAACTTTTCCCTAGTACCATATATTAACTATTCTTGAATATTTACTATTGCGTGTTGCTCCTCCATGTTAGTACTCTAAAATAATACTTTAATAATAATACTTACCAATATTAAGAATAAGAAGGTATATTAATTCAATGTACGATGTTCCCATGTAGTATAGTTTTCTAGTATTCTTCCCTATTCACCTTCAGCTTGTCTGAATTGAACTGTTGAGACAAATTTTAAATGTATTCCATGAATAATCTCTTTTTTATTAGGCTTCTTAGTGCTTACCAAGTCAAAGTGTGTGTGTGTGATTTCTCCGAAATTAAAGTTGCAAAAGCTTTATCAGCAATTTGAAGAGGAAAATTGGCGAATCTCGTTGGGCGTTGAGAGGAGGCAGGAAGGGAAAGCCTGGTCCGGGCCGTTATGCCGTAATGATAATGTTATTTTGGTCTGCAGCCAGATTGCTGGAATAACAATAATAACGACGATGATAGTGCCAGGGAAAGTTGTTCAAATCCAACCAGTTCTGGCAGAATAATTATTCAATAGCTTTCGGATTGAGACCCGGCAACCACGACGACAATTTGCTGGTCGAATTCAACTCAAACATACTCGCCAAATACCAGAACAGGAAACTATCGGAACGATCGCGTAATATCGATCAGACCCATACTACTTCGTGCATCAAATAAAATTGCTCTGCTTATGCATTTCAACTTGTTGCATTTTATAACACAATTCCTCGATTGTGGAATCAATTGCAGGATAAGAACTACTTGGTAATAAAGTTGATGGAACTTATCTATCAGTTTGATTTTAATCTTGTTTTTAGAACAAGATGTCTAGTAATTTGAAAAATTATACATCTTACTGAAACAGACTAACTCAAGCATCAATATTGTTGAGCTCAAAATTTTTGTGTTTTTATAGAATTATGTTGTGATTTTGAAGTTTGTTTCATGTTTTTATGGAAGTTTTATTATCAATCTATCTAAATTTGAAATTGTCCATTTTATTCTGCTTTGTATATTCAGATTGATGATTTGGTGTATAAATTGAAATTGACATAACCTACATAATATTTGGACAATTCAAGATAAAATGAGGAAATTGAAGAAGTTTTGGACAATAGCCTGTTTTTTCTTTTCCGACTATTGTATTGTTTCCTCTAATAAATAAACTAGAATAAAAATACATGTGTGATTAAGCATACAATCAAAATGATAAAAAATTTGTTGCATGTTGCTTCTATGAGTTGGGGAGTTACTTATTAGTACATATTATATTGATAAGTTAGCTGAAATAAGATTGCAAATTGAATGGAACATGTCATTGGATTTAAGAATGGATGTAAGAATGGGAAATGAATGGAAAAGGAATTGTATTTTTGTTACTGAAGTAGATTTCATTAGTGAAATCTAAAGCCGAAAGACTAAACGTAAATTTACATTTTGCTAGGAAAAGTGTGAGTCACATAAAAGTCTGAACTTATAGTTTGCTGAGTTTCGAAAAGAGATGAAAGTGTAGTGGATGAATAAAAGTTGCAGGTGAAAAATATCGTCCTTTAAAACAGTAGCTTTCACTGCCACTGAGCTGAATAAGACAAACACATCGTTTACTCACACGTACTTGCTTTACTACGGTACAGGTACTGTAATAGAATAGAATAGACATGGTTATGCAAACCGGCCACTTAAAATCCAGGTTGGCCATTACTTTCAAAATCCGCTGAGCAATAAAGAGGAGCAGCTTCCTAATATGAAGCATTTAACTACGCTTTGCTAGCGTACATTTACTAGCATACACACTTAGTACCTGTGTTGCACAAGGCATACTTATAAGGCACACGGTACAGTAGTGTAAAGCTGGCCAGTATTTATACAAATAATTATTCTTTTACGAAACAAGAGCACATCTTAAGTAGGAAATTTAAATAGATGATGTTTGATAATTTTCGAAAAATTTGAAGTTGTGATTCTCTTATTGACTGGTTTTTGATAATTTCGGAGGAAGCTTTAAAGTAGAGCAATGCACGAGCTCGTATCAAGAGAGAAATTTAATGAAATATTATATTTCTGAAGCTCAAATATGTGTTGATTAATCATTATTTGAATTATTCATTAGTCACTCTATAGTTCATTATCTTGAACTTACAATTTTCTTCAACCGAAAATAATCCTCCCAGTATTGGTTATTATTACCACTAAGCTAAACACAAAACATCTTCTACGCTGAAGAATATTTAATATTCGCTGAATATTTAATGAAGTATTTATCTACGCTGAATATTTAATGAAATATTATATTTCTGAAGCTCAAATATGTGTTGATTAATCATTATTTGAATTATTCATTAGTCACTCTATAGTTCATTATCTTGAACTTACAATTTTCTTCAACCGAAAATAATCCTCCCAGTATTGGTTATTATTACCACTAAGCTAAACACAAAACATCTTCTACAGGGGTGCCCTCAGGGGGGGGAGCGGTGACTGTGTTCATGAAATTCTTAAGGGGGGGGGGGTTCAAAGAAAACCATCCTTGAGGCGGTCCTAAAAGGTCTGCAGAGTTTTATTTATAAAAGGAGTGACATTGGACGGGGGTGATACTGGGGGGGGGGTTGCGTGATTGGGTTTCGGAGAGGAATACACCCCTGTCTATTACCATGTTCGAGGAATTTCAAATAAATTTGAAGTTTTGCTTCGAGTGCTGAGATTCTTTTTAGTTCCGTTTACGCTGGGAACATAGAATCAAATATACGCCAACTCTTAATATAATTAACAGGAAAGTATAGTTAACAGGATAGTTCTATCACTGGAGAGTACTGAACTAATTTCCAAATAAACTTGACTAGCTTGTGCTCCTCAACTAAGGTAGGCCTACCTTTATTCTTGTGTGAATAAAGATATCTGATAGCAGAAGAGGTGACTCAAATTGAGAGGGGTTCTATCTCGCTGAACTGATTTCCAAAAAAGTCTACCATCTTATGTTCCTCAACTGAGGAATCTGATAGTGAAAGAGCTTAGTTGACTCTACTTGAGAGGAGTGTTTTTTGCTGGAGAGTCCTCATCCGAGTTTACAGATTACACTTGGTCAGCTTGTTTGAAACAGAGGAATCCGATAGCAAACGAGCCATAAACGTTTGCTAGATGTATGTGTGAGAGTGTGAATGTGTGTGAGTGCAGCGAAAGGAAAGTGTGACCGAGTCCGTGAACGTAGATGACCGGTACCGTGCCACTCTTTCCATCGGCGCTCCTCGTTGCGCTGCTCATCGTGACGCTTCTGCCACAGAGACGGCGGCGAGGACGATACGCGCCAAGACGGTCCCAGGTGCACAGGTCCCACTCACCGCTCAGTGCAAAGTCGCGTCGTGCCGTGAGTGCATGAACCAACCAACCAACCAACCAACACAAGGAGAGTGCCAGTTCTTCGTCCTTATTCGAGTGCTCAGCAACAGTACTGTTTGTCAGTTTTAGTTCTCCATGACGACGGTGGCGTTTATTAACTCTAATCGGCGTTGCGTTTGTGAAAAGTAGTTTATCAACAAGTTTTCAAGTTGATGACAAAAACAATACAAGGAATAACTTTTCTACAGATTTGTGTGATACACTGAAATGACGGCTATATTCAACAGGTATGCAATAAATATTCCAATACACTAATATATTAATAAATAATAATATATTATATAAAATAATTTTGTATTATATTATTATAATATTATATAAATAAATTTAAATAAAAAACACTAAATATTATATTAATAATTTTGTTTCCAACTATACTTATATAATTTTGTTCCCCTTTCTGTACAATTACCTCTCACATTCTCATTTCTTGGCGATAATGGAGTAGGCTATTACTATTTATTTCCATCATTGATAATTAAATAAGTTGCTCACAATTATTAATCAAGAATAATATTTTCTTCAACTTACAGACATATGATTGTATTCAACAATATTCGTAGTCCTTACTTATGTTTCGCTCTCAATTTGTATAATTATTATTATACTAATCTATTATCAAATCAATAAAATATTATTATTGACACTTTATTTTTTAACTCTGGGCAATAATATCAGTTTTTACTTTCCTTGCCCTATAACCATAGGTAAGGAAAGTATTGCTTTCCGAAAAAAATAAGGTACCCTAATTTCTAAATTTCAGTAACATTTTCACCTAAATTTGAAAATAAACTCGAAATTCGAAAAAATGTGATTATTCAATTGCTAACTGTTGGCAACTGTTGATTCTATTAAATCATTCACTATGAAGAGATAGCAGACCTCGTGTGTCTCCAGCGTTATTGTCCTGTCATCAGCTGGCTCAGATCTTTGAATAGTAGACTTGAGATGCGCGTTTACACTATGGCTCAGATCTTTGAATAGTAGACTCGAGATACGCGTGAACACTAAGAGTCAGGTGATCAATAATATTTTCATAACGGCAAGGAAAGTTGTGTGAGTGCGCCACACCAGATTTTTTCTGTAGGCTTCTTATTTGAATAAATGGCTCTATCTGTTTTATAGAATCTTTCACTTATTTAGCAGCCACTTTCATTCATCACTGAATGAAAAATGATTGAAATGACTAAACTATCTGATACTAGACTGTGTAGTATCCTCGAGTTTCAATTTTTGTATGAAACAAATCGACAGATCTCAAGAGAATTCTCAATTTGTGAGTGAATTTTGTAATACTCTCGTTATGCTTCTATTCTCTGGACATGCTTATTCTTCTTTGATATTGATATCAAATCAATAGAGCATAATAGAAATTCTCCATGTACCTGGTACCTTTATGAGCATGGTACTAACTGGATTGAAATAAAATATAAGAGTTCGGAGAGCGCTATGTAAAAGTGGAATCAAGCATTGAGTAATTTCCAGCCAAGTTTTCCAATCACATTCAACTGAGATATGATTTGACTTTAATGGACATTTTCAAGTACCCAATCACAAAATTCAGTTGAAATACTCGACAAAATTAAAAGTGAGAGATAATTGAGTATTAATAATACTCATAAATTTTATGATCTCTTTCAATTGAGAAGAATTGGACCTAATCTGTTGTATATGTTTCGTGGAAAATCCATTTAAATGGTTCAAATGAGACTATTTAGATGAAAAAAAAATATTAGAAAATGCATTGAAAACCTTGCTATATCCACTATAAAACCAATCTAATCCACTATCCATGACGAACTGCTAGTTCATAATTCGTTTTTGAACTATTTTTGAAGACACTAGTGTCAAGTTTTTAAATAAAAGTTGTTAAAAACAAGTACTTAAATGTGGAGTGCTTTCGGATTTTTTAATCCATTTTCTACACATAGAAATGAATGATATGACTCCTTCATTACTTCCCTTAACCATTAAATGATTTTTTTCTAATCTGATGTTTCTAAATTGATTATATCATTTTATGTTTTTAAATTCGGGAGAGGAATATCCAAAGGTTTTTGTCTCTCTCGTCTCTCCTAATAATTCCAATGATGATTTTCCGTACAAATGGAGAATAGAAAATGAATAATAAAAAATCATCATTTTCCTCTCAAACGCAGAGTGAATATTGTAAGGAGAATGAATGATATATTAGAATTGAGTAATAATGCGAGTAGCCTACATGAAACTAAAAAAAAAATTTGAATCTCTCGATGCAACAATGTATCAGTTTCTAGTTGAGTGAAATTAGTTATAATTATAATTCGATGAGCTTATTCCTTTTAGTCCTTGTCAATGAAGTGTAATTTGATCTTCTATCTCCATCAAGAAGACCACAAAAACCTATGTTCTCACCACATACATGCGGCAATGAATTCAATTCCTTCATGTATGGTTTGCAATATCAAGTCATTGTTGATCTTGTAGCCTACTCTGAGAATCAATTGGGCATGAAAGTTATTTCAATTTTTTGTTATTGTAGACATCAATATGTATTAGAGAAGTTCTCATGTAAAAAAATAATAACCTATATTTTTTATAAAGAAGGATTATTCTTCTATTCCTGTATTTTTAGAATAAAATACACAAGTCGTATTTTATTCTAGTTGTGACCAATAAATCCAACAATAACATCAGTCATTGCCATTCAATAGTAGTTTTTGAAAAAGTTAGGTCCCTATTCTGGGAAATGATTTTCCGAATTTCTGAGCATCACAAGAATACGAAATCGAATCCATGGTAATAGGATTAGTAATAAATCTTACGCATATGTGATAAAATTTGAACTTCGGTATACAATTACTGCTAACTGTTTTTCTTCTATATTAGACCTATACTCAAATTTGTTTTCAAATATATCTTTCATTGAGAAATTATAATATCGATACATACTGATACTCTTCTAATTTAAGTCTCAAATTTTAATAGGCCTAAGCACCATGATATTATATACTCTTTTGTTCGCTATAGATAGTGATAGCCTAACAATGCATGGGTTGCCATTCAGTATGTGAGTTAATCTTGAGAGCATGGAAGTACATTTTTTAGTTGTAGAGTATAACTGAGAATGTCCACTACTAAATGCATTCATTCAACTACATACAAAAAGTACAAGGTACGATTGTGAGAAATTTTAATGAATTCGAAGCCCATCAATTTGTTTTCATTGTGATCAATTAATCATGTATTTTTCATTTGTAGTAATAGCAATTAGTTGGAAATTTTAGTATAGGAATCGGGATTAATTTCTATACAGAATAGTACTCCTTCTACGCGAGATTACTTTCCAGGAGAAATGAGAATCCTTTTATTTTGAAGTGATGCTTCAAATCCTATTTGTTCTAATCTACACTTAAATGTGGTGGTTTTCTAAGACACTCAAACAGGTTCTGGTAGTTCATTCTGGTTCCATCGGATGTCAATAACAATGATGAAGAAACGTTTCACTTATAATGCTATTCAAAAATATTTCAGTGTTACGGTCAAAACCAACTCGGATTGTATAAACTTTCTACCTTGCGGTCAAATTCGCAGAGAAAGTTGAAGGTCGAAAGGCCAACATTGCTAAATGTGTGTGAAGTTGTGATTTGAATGTATTTTTTCTAATTCTACTGTTATGACCAAGAACAGAGCCTCTTAGCTCTTCAGAGAAGTGAATTTAATAGATGAAGAGGAATTTTCGGAAATTCAATTATTAATTTCCAACCCTGTTTGTAAAATTATGTTGGAAAAATAACTTCAGAATCATTTTATTGAAAATTTAGTGGATTGATAAAACTTCGTTTCCTATCTAGAAGGAATGATAAATTCTGGACCGATGTAATGTGATATAGATAATAGAGCTCGGAATTAATTGATTGTGCAGAGTTCTGCTCCAGTGACTGAATCAAAGTGCTTTCGGCATCATTCCAGACTAGTCGCACGTCGCAGTCTAATTGCTGGAATTCAATCAATAAAAAGTGGCTCAATACAATAATTGTCTTATAATTCAGAAGCGGGTCAAATTTTCCGTCCACAATTAATAGTCCGATTATCATGTAAACGTATACTAAGACCAAGTTTTGGTTCCAGACAATGTCATTAGTCTGAGCGCGCGGCTCTGACTCTACTAGCAGTTTCATAAAATTTTGGCTTACTCAGTCTCTAGGAAATAAAAGTTCCAAACTAACAAAATTGATGTCTACAAACTTACTAATGTTTTTAGAAAAAAAATCTCTGGGTTTGAATTTTATAATAACAATATCGTGTGACCAGGCTGGGTCAGGTCTGGTATAAGAGTTTTCAGGTCGCACCTGATCAATTTCAGGGCATCTGACATGACCTAACGACTGCTTTTAAACATCCGGAACCGACGATAATATTATCATGTCCATCTGAAGCCCTGGAAAATATAGACCGACATAATATATAACGATCTTCACCACTTACCTGCCCTGCTCCGAAATCATACTTCCAATATTGTAGACAAAACTTCAAAATAATGCAGTCTTATATTATGTGAGGGATTGAGACTACAAGTTTGAAGACTATTCTCAAAGTCAGAATTTTTTTCCCTATATTCGTATCCAAGACAAAACTCAGTCTTCTCCCAATGCCAAAAATATAATTATTATTTCAAGTTTTTTGTTGGGCAGGCTCCATTTGAATCATAATCGAAAGAGAATCTTTCTTCACACCAAGCCACAAATGACAGATCTAGTTCATCTAGTGGTTGTAGACAGATCTTTTTCATCTTAGAGACACCTTTATCCTTCTTGATTATTTTTCCTTCTCCAGAACCTTTCCCGCCTATACCACCGACTCCTTCTCCTCTTTCATTGAAGCTTATTTCACCTCCTTCTCCTTTTCCTCCTCCCTCTCCTCGTCTCCTCCTCCTCCTTCTCGCCTTCTTCTTCTTCCTCCTTTCCCCCTTCTCTTTTTCATCCTTCGTCTCCTACTCCTCCACCCCCTCCTTCTTCTTCTTCTCCTTCTTCTTCTTCTTCTTCTTCTTCTTCTCTTCTTCTTCTTCTTCTTCTTCTTCTTCTTCTTCTTCTTCTTCTTCTTCTTCTTCTTCTTCTTCTTCCTTCTTCTTCTTCTCTTCTTCTTCTTCTTCTTCTTCTTCTTCTTCTTCTTCTTCTTCTTCTCTTCTTCTCTTCTTCTTCTTCTTCTTCTTCTTCTTCTTCTTCTTCTCTTCTTCTTCTTCTCCTTCTCCAAATCATCCTCCACCTCCTGTTCATCTCCTCATCTTCCTTCTCCTTGATCAATTTCTCCACCATATTATCAAGTTATGTTTATCACTGGGTTCCTTCTCCCCTCTCATCTCAACAGAGCAGTTTTTGATAAGATTTGGCTCTCGCCTTGCCTTGACTTGGGAAGCGTGAATGCTTGATTTCACGGTTGGTGGATAACTGACGCAAATATTATGAATGGCGACGGGCGAAGTCTGCTCGCCGTTGCCGACCCAGATCTGCAGCTCTTGAGAAACCACCAAGCCGATCCGAATTATTACGAGTGACATTTCGTGAATCCCACCACGAAATAATATGCGACAGCATCGCCGAAGATGCTCCATAAACCGACACCAGACACCATCGATCACATTATCCGCTTTCTCGCAGCTTATCTTCTAAGCTGAAATAACGTTCACTTTTCATATCTAGATATTATTTTGATCGAAGATATTCTTCGTTCTACGAATCTATAAAATTGCATCAGAGCTAGTTGACAATTTTGGAGTGAACTGGGGAGAACAATAATCTATAGAAGAACACAGATAGTACCGTATGAATTAATCTTGAAAAAATTATAAAATTAATAGAATAGAATATATTATTGGGATGAATGAATTGGTTACTTGGATGCTTCTAGGTCTAAGCTTCAAAACTTGATAAGGTTTAGAGAGCTTGAATGTCGAGTATTAGGATGAAATTACCTAAGCGATAAAAATGAACTTTGTGTTGTAGCCAAGTGAAATTTTAATTCTCCCGTTGTAAATTGCAGTGATGTGCATAAGGCTTGAAAAAGTTTCATGAGAGGCTTCGATTAGTACAGGTCAGCCTTTAGAAATGGTCAATATCTCTTATCATAATAATCTCTTTTAATAATAATAATTATATTGGCACAGTATATCGACTATGTGACTTGAAATCAGCTTTAAGCCTTACTTACACTACTGCGAATCGCATGACGGGAGAGGGGTGATTTTAAAATACTGATTGAATAAATCGTCCACTGTCACCGTTGTCGACATGACATTCGCAGTGTTATGTCATAGGATCTAATGATTACAGTGCTTAAGATATCAGATGATATAATATTCACTGCATATAGAAACTTGTAGGTTATATTTCTCTATCAAAATAAACGTTTAAGAATTAAATTATATTTCTCACTCAAAATAAACATTTAAGAATTAATTATAGAGTCAGATTTATTAAAATGTTATCTGGGTTAATAGGATTTTTCCGGTTGATCAAATTCTTTTCGAAGCTTTGGGAATGTTGAAATCTGGAATAGTTTTATATCTGGTATCATCCCAACCATTATGCAATATTCAATCGCTTATTACTTACGTAAAGGATGCGGAACGTGATGCCTTGGACATACTACTGCGAGCACGATGAGATCTCAGAAAACCAATCTGAAGACCTCATCCAGAAGCTTGATTGTTATCTAAGATTTAAAATAATTCGGTGACCACGAACATATTGATGTAAACAAAAACTAGACAAATTTGCTTGACTCAGATTGAGGCTGCTGAGTTGATTCCTAGAATATCTCACATTTACCTGATGTCTCTACAAGTTAGGAATGCGAAAAATGCTAATTAGTTTTGTTGCTTGAGGCAGCAATAGTCGTCCGGGGAAAGTGCTATGTGGTTGGACATCGCTGTTCCGGAATATTTTTCATCTTAGTTCTTTACTGGACTAAAAAGGCGATCGTGTAATCCGATACCGTTTTACTGTAATTCAATTTTTCCTCTTCGACATGCTTTTAAAGCTCATGCTCATTTGTTTCACAACTTGTGAAAGTTTTGGAGAAAAAACTATCGAGCTCTGGTCAATATTATAGGGATTGAATCTGTGCTCGAAAGATATTCTATAGCACGTGCCTACCCATACCTTGTTTACTTTATTGATATAGTGGCTATTCCTAGTTCTAGAGCAAACATGGAAGTATATATGCTCTGGTTATTCGTTTAACAGACATTGGACAGTCCAGCTAAGGAGAGAACCTCATACGATTTTATCACTCAAATTTCTAACAGTGTATGCTTTATTCTAGTTTCATGTATGTTTGAACAGGACTCATTCAATTATTATCATTGGCATATATACAATATACTCAGTCTCTCATCAACCATAGCCGCTGCAATATTAAGTAAACGTTTTGTACAAATTCCAGTACATATTCCTGGAGATATGCTCACTTATAGTTTCGTTGCAAATAAATGGAATGATAGAGCACTGGTGACTGGGAGCAATAATTATTAAATTTGCCATGATAATTATCAAGTAGAAATATAGTGTTTCTATTTTGCTGTTATTGAAATTTGAATGCCGTATCAGTGGATGTTAATAATAAAACAGGATAGCGCTCAAATTGATAGTATTGAATTGAAATTGAAGCTTAAAATTCCTTCATCTCTCTCTCTCTCTCTCACTCTCTCTCTCTCTCTCTCTCTCTCTCTCTCTCTCTCTCTCTCTCTCTCTCTCTCTCTCTCTCTCTAAACGTACAGTATACATTGAAATTGAAAACTAGGGGCTCCATATTATTACATAGATGTAAAATTAGCTTCAAGGTTGGGTTATTATTACAGTCTAATTACGGTAGTCTACATCAATTTTCGAGATTATTAAAAAATGTGTTCAATTTATATTCAATGTTTTTATAACTGAAAGTTATAATATTGATTTATCAAAGACCTCTCATTATAAATTGTTCAATTCATTTTTTTTCAAATTGAAGCGATTTAATTTTAAAAAAATAATTTTGATAACAAGAAAAACTCTAGTTTGCATACAAAATTCCAATTTAGAATCAAAAATGTTCAGGGTTAGGCATTTAAGTAAGGATAATTTGTCATAGAAGTTACCCTCATATTTAAACGAAACTTGATTTTTTTCTCCCAGTGTGTAAGTTGTAATGTTGCAATTGAAATAATTGTATATAGCAAACTGTAGCATTGATTAGCGATAAATAACATCATTCTGGAAAATGCAGTTCGTTTATGGAGTGTATAGAACTTCATGCTTTGAGGTAGCCCATAAAAAATAGTCTCAATGTGGCATGTCCGGTAATCGAGGAAGTCACTGCACATCTCCACGCAACGTTGTGAGGCGTCCAGGGAAGGTCTCGATGTATGTCATATGTTGGGTCCATACAGTAGCGAGGTTGACAGAATTCTGTCTAATCTATTGTGACACAAAAAACACGCAGTATTATTAGGTAACGATATGAATTAACAGTCTTCTCGAGAAAAGTAAGGGTCAACAATGAAGTTCGATTCATGCCACAGTAAACTATTCATCATTGCCACAAAAACAGCAATGACAAATAGAAACCCCCAATCTTCATCAAACGTTTCCTCCATGGCATTTAAGGAAATGTTATCTCTTGCACGGCACTCAGACATAATCTTCTCACAACGTCTACCAGAGTGTAGACATCAGACACCATTCCATTTGTTATTTTTCGTACATAATTAATGTTACAATTTCTTCTTCTCAAGAACTGCGATCCCTAGAGCTGGCGATCGTCTCGATCGAGACTCATGTACGCCTCAGCCGACTGGCAACGTCTCGATCGAGATGATCTATTTCAGCCTTCTATATCTCATTTCCCTGCAGTCTGTTCGCTTCGAGAATTATACCACTAGATTCAGCATGCTTTTATCTTCATGTCCATATGTTTTTTCAGTACTCTAATATCTCTTAGTGATCTAGTATCTAGCTTTTTCTGAGCGATGTAAACATAGTGTTACTGTGTTAGTTGTTGATAGTTACGTGTCTTGCAAACTGTTAAAATGAGTGAATTATCAAGAAGCAGTGATATTCGTGGATGTTTATTGCATTTAGAAAATGACGACAATGATAGTAATATATTTATAGATGAATCTGATGAATATTTCAGTGACAATTCACATGAAAGTGAGGACAGTGACGAAGTGACGTTAGTAAACATTCCTGAACAAAACATTGACAACGAAGAAAATGAACCCCAAATTGAACAATCATTGCAAGTAAATAATATTGATCCTTTAGATGATAATTTGGTATGTGATAATATAGTAGATGAAGGAATTCCTGTCCCTTTACCAGCTCCAAATTGGGTCAGAATCTACCCCCCAGAAGAAGAAATGAATGTTGAGGAACACTTCAATGTTAGAAATGTAGAATGTTAGAAATCCACTTCAATGAAAACAAATTTTGTTATTATGCTTTTTTATATTATACAAGTGTACATATTCTGAATCTGGATAACATAGGTTATGTTATTGTAAATCTGTTGTGTTTTGGCTCATTTAGAACTCATGTGAAAAACAGTGATTATATCTTAAGTGTTTCAAAATAAAAAAAATAAACTTTCAAGTGAATATTTTTCAAATTTTCGAATAAAAGACATACAAGGAATTCTCTGGTGAGTTTTATTTTTACTTAATATTATTCCTCGTTATTTTCTGAATGAAATGATATATGATACTTTATGATATGTGCTTTAGAGGTATTTCTATAATTATTCAGACAAACCACTGCATACATGCAAAATTCGGTTAGTCTCCTACGGCCAAAAATGCGCATACACTATTACAGATTTTTGTATATAAATCTATTATTCTGCATTTTTTCTTACTATAAGTTTACATATTTTGAATCTAGATGAAAAAAGGAGTGTTTTGACTATTTTGGAATTTCTGTGGTGAACAATGTTGAAAACTTATGAGTGGTTGAAAATGGAAAAAAAATTCAATCCAATTTTTTTTCAAATATTCGTTCAAAAAACAATCAAGAAATTTTTTGTGGGTTTTATTCCTACATTTTATTATTCCTTAGGATTTTCTAAAAAAAACGATGTAAAATAAGTCATATTTCTTGCTTTAGAAGTATTTTTACAATTATTCAAAATAACCTCTGCATACATGTCAAATTTGGCTTGACAGTTTCGGTGAAAATGACCGCCAGTTACACGAAGAGCAAAAATTGAGTTTTGTATAGAAATGAGTGAGTATCTGCTACTTCGATATCCATATCTACATCAATACCTCATTGCCCAACTCTGTAGGCCTATGTGCAAGAAAACTTTTCTCCACATATATATGTCCTTCCACTGATATGAGTATCTCGTCCATTTATGATATTTACAATAACCTTGAAAAATTGGAAAAATTTGGACAATTTAACCAACATTGTAGTACCTAGATACCTCGGAGTATCGAACGAGTTAATGAACGTCTTTGCTCCATAATATCATATCAAATAAATTCAATGCTCTGCTCTCATGGTTGATGACTATTATTTCTATTCAATTAAACAGCCTCTTTGGCAGGCTGGATAGAAAGTCGATTCTATAAATCTTTGGAGTATAATATTGAAAGTCACAACAATTAACTTGATGCAATCTAAACAAAGAATGCTGGGAGGTTTTTTATTTTAAAGTGCATAGAAGCATTTGAAGTTCACTCTTCCCAAGTCAATCTCTTGGAGAATGCTGCTGATAGTGAAGACGTAATAATATAAATAGTCTTAAAGGCTACACGAAAAGCATCTTACAATCTCTGCCCAAATTGAAGGTGGGAACGGCTTTTTTATCGCCATCATCAAATAATTCACATTCACTTGAATAGGTTGAGAAGCAAGAATCCTTGTTGCAGTGAGACTGGAGGCTTTCATGAACACATCTCATGTCCATTATCATCAAATATTCTACTCTATGTAAATGCAACTAGGAAGAGAGTGTAGATTGTAAAGGCAGTAGTAATAAGTGACGTTCCAAGGATAGAGACTGCTCACTGATCAACTGTTTTGACATCCGTACAAAAGCACATCGGTAAAAGTGTTCCGCTTTAAAAGCTATTCACATTCACGCTTCCTCACGCTTTAATGAAGATGGAGCTTCCCATCCCATAGAGCAATTTCCTTGCTTCAGTCCAGCCTGCTTGCGCATGTCAGTGATAAAATGACATCATTGACTGTTCAAGCTCTCGTGCTCCACGTAAAGTATCTGTGCTAACTCAAAAAATGAAATTTAAAGTGTTTGTAATGTGATTCTCCAAGCTATTATTAAGAACAACATTCACCAACATTCTGGCAAGCAGACTGTGTCCTTGACATTCTGCGGGGATGAGGACACAAAATCAAATCTTGATCAAAAAACGTCCTAAAAAACGGTCAGCAGTGTTGAAGCAATCAGTACTGACGATTTTTTTCGAATAGGGGGGGGGGGGAATAGACCCACTGTTTTTGATGGTTCCGAACCCCCAGAAAGTGATTTTGAATTTGACAGTGGAGCTGCCCTTAGAATTTACCCATCCAATGGAAGAACTAAGAGCATGACGATAAAATTTCTGAAGTTGAAATTTTACAGCTGGCTCAACCCGCTCAACCCATTTATTTGTGAATACGTTCAAGAACTATTAGACTCAAAGACCTTGATCTTGAACATTATGTAAATTGGATTAAATTATATGTAATCATGAATTGAAATTTTACATATTTTTTTCAAGAGAGGCGATTAAATTGATTAAAAGAGAGACCAGAAGCTGCTGTGGCTGGCCTTGGAATGCGATTTGATCACAGAGAAAATGAATTGCCGACAACACGGCATTCATGTTTCCCAAAACAGATGTGATAAGGTTTTAGAGTAGGTGATGCCCTCATGGTTTCGAAAGTTACATCGGACGAAAACGAAACTTTTTAGGCTGGTCGTTGTAATGAAATGCCTTTCTCTCTCCGGCTGTCAGTTGCTGCTATAAGCGGGTCGCATCGCATCGCATCTGCGGTACGTGACCCGTACATAAATGACCTTGTGTGAGAGTTGTCCACTAGCGCTTGCTTGGACCCTACTATCTATACTCCCATTTCACAGGCAAGCGCTGCCATGTTGTACTGCATTTAGCAAAGTCGCACTTGAATACTTCCGGATTCTTGGATTTCGTCATAAAAATAGGTGTTTTGAAAGTAGTTCAAGAAAAAAATACAACTCTATAAGGCTGCAAGGGTATGCCAAATAGACTATAGGCTTCAAGCCTATGCTTGAAGTGGCACAAATTATATAGAATTTAGTATTTTCAAACGAAATGTGAAATATGTTCAATATTATTATCTATTAATGAACGGATATCTAACATTTTCTGTATCTACAAATTGATATCCAGTGGAACCACAACCTTTATCTTAATTATTTAATAGAATTTAGTATTTTCAAACGAAATGTGAAATATGTTCAATATTATTATCTATTAATGAACGGATATCTAACATGTTCTATATCTACAAATTGATATTCAGTGGAACCACAACCTTTATCTTAATAATTTACTTATAATACTTTTTCTGTCATTTACATAAATAATTCTCATCCTTTATATAACCTCCATGCAGAATTTCATTGTTATTGATTTGTAAATAATTCTTATCCTTAATATAACCTTTATGCAGAATCTCATTGATATTGATTTTTAGATATAAATGAGGTAAGATTCATCCTCAGTGAATAAGGTTTGAATCCAGGATTGAAATTCGACACTGTGGGTTCTTCATGCCTGACGAACGGCGAGCGTTCCTTTGTCATTCACACCCTATATTTATTATTTGTTTTCCATACAATTCCTTGTCTGGAATTGTCTCACAAGATGTAGAATGCAGCCTGTCATTGGTTTGATTCCATGATCTTCATGAAGCTCAAATAAGTCTTTACAAGCTCATTGCAAGAGATCAACATAATTATTTTTCATTAATAAACCACTCCTGTTGGAACGAACTAGTCTGAAGAGCAAGCAAACTTTAAGGTCGAATAAGATTTCTCAACAATGAGAAATATTTGATAAATTCCACAATTTCCATGACATCAATTAATAGTTTCCAATGTTGAACAATTTATTCGGATATTTGGACTCAAATTAACAGCAGTTCAAGTGTGGTTATCAAAGGTTGGATCCGGAATCAAAAGAGGCTAACTTTTTTGGTCGGTGATTGGATCAAAAACCGTGTAATATACAAATTGTATAACAGAAGAGCCTAATTTTTGTGGCAAGAAATGATCCAATTGCGATTGAAAAAGTAAGCGAACAATAACCTAGGTCGAAATTCTGAGCTCATCCACACTAGCAGTGATTGTTGAGCACGACATTAGGTGAGGTGAGGTGAGCCTATTACAAAAGCGCGCTGGCGCTGCCAACAGAGCCGGAATCCAAAACGTCCTACTTCCATCACGATGCAGTTTGGCCTGCAGTGAGATTCACGTCAAACGGTCAGCAATCCATATAAAAAAAATAATTACTTTCGATTCAACCAATGCTGGCTGTTTAAAGTGAATATCACTATACTGCAGTGCAGTGTAACATTAGATGATCCGAATCACATGGGAATCGATTGTGATAGCTTCTGGCCAAGGCCTCACCAGCCTACATATCACACGAACAGGTCATCAAGATCGCTCTAATTGTGATAATTGCAAAACTTGGGACACGTAATCTGGATCCTTTATCCAAATGTGTTCAGTGAGCTGGTTGCCGGCGGGGTTGGTCCAGTGGTAAGGAGCGTTACAAACTTCGGTCTGCTAGTACCACCTGGTTTGTGGGTTCGAATCCCGCCGATGGCATGGTTGTTTAATCATCTCATCAATTCACCAACGCCCTTAATGGTAGTGCTAATGGTATACGAGGAGCTCTTTTCTTATGCCCATATTCTTTTGTTATAATACAAAACAGACGAAACTGGTGTCAACATTTGAATAGGATGCCATCCAGAATAATTCAATAGAAGCTCAATATCACAAGATATTGTGAGGAAGGTCGAGGATATGATGGTCACTAGAACAGATTAATCGAAGAAAAACCTGGTTCTTGAGATGATGATGGTAAACCCTAATAGAAGCCTTATCCTTGAAATTGAAGTAGTTTCGAGTGATCACCAGGTTATTCATTTACTACTTCTACTACATGTCGACGCTGCAACATCAATGGAAACATATCCATAAAAATTGGAAGAGGATTATTCGTAAATTAATCAGAATCATTACATTATTTATAGCCTTGAAAAACCATTAAACGATGTTTAGTATAGTTCGATATGATACAAAAAATAATGTTTGCTAACAACATGTTTAGCCTACTGTTGTACAAAAATAATAAAATGAGTAGGGCATAGAGATCTGCGGTCACTTTCTTAACATAGGCAATAATATTGGGAATGAAACTCTAATGAATTCAATGAATTTGTGTGGAGCGTAGGTATCGATTATTTTATTTCTAAATCTGGTTTTAGCTTCATTCGGATTCTTCAATAATCTATTCATTTTTCCACATTTTGTGCTAGTCTCACTCCTTTACTATCTTAATACATCAACTCAAATGATAATCCCATATGATTATTTAGAAAAATTTCGAAAGGTTTTTAAACAATAAACAAAGTAATAAGTGCAGGAAAGTGGATGATTCAGGATCAATTCAGAGGTGACAAATCAAATTTAAATTGTTTTAAAATTACTTTTCTAGCAGAGACATCTTGATTGTTGATGGAGTTCTATCTTAACTTTCTCCATTATGATGCATTCGCGAAGATATTCAAGAGAACAGATGGCGAACGAGGAAGAGGAGTAGCATCATCAATAATGTCATCCCTTTAATTTTGCAAAAGATTGGAAGGCAACGTGTAGTTTTCCTGATGACTGATATGACTCTCTGTTTTTGTAGATCTTCACTTTCTCATTGAACTAACAGCATTCTCAATAATTATTGTTATGCTCATCAAAAATATCCCGCTTGACATTTCTGGAATCGTTAATCCTTTCGCAGAATGTCGTGGATTAAAATTTCTCTAAATGCCACTGTCTGATTCCGTTCTCCGTTGAATTCACAGGTGATTGATACCTCAGTAGATTCTACTACACGCGGAAATTAGACTGTTTTAGCTCCTATTAGATTAATCACAAAGATCAAGATTTCTTAACGAAAAATGGTTTTAGAGTAATAATTTTTCCTGTAATGGCATTCTTTATAATATAATATAATTTGATATCAATGCTTCATATTCAAACAATGCAGACAGACTGGAGTTGATATCACTGTGAACTGTAGAGAAAACACTGAATTTAAATTAAAATTATTCCAGATTATTGACTCTTAAGACATCATAAAGGTACCGAAGGTACTAAACTTTAATTAATACATATTAATAACTCTCAAGACGTGGTGAAGGTACTGAATATTATGTAGACTCATGCTGTTCTCGAACTACTCTTCTTAGAAATGAGTATTTAATCTCCAATCACTCTTGAACCTTGAAAAAGTAGACTTTTGAGGATATTGGAGAAGGTGTAGCACGATTCCATACGCATACCACACACATTCGAAAACATGTAAAACCAAGTGAAGTTGACGCGTTGCCTGGAATTACGTGAACTCAACTCGTTTTCGTTGTCATGAGTTCACACGTAATGAATACCTTATCAACGGGGGCTGATGGTTCGTGCACATTGAAGGAGAAGATACATTATCCTGTGGCTTCATTCAGCGTGCACTGTTACCTAATTGCATCACATTTGTTGCGAAGCTTGCTGGCAAACTTGCATGTACATGCGAGTCGTGTGAAGATCATTAATTGGTAAAACCCACATTGAAGCAAGCACGACTCGTAAGAATGTACACATTGAAACCTGAGAGCACTAGATTGTCACACTTCAACACACGCCAAATGTGTGTTTTATTTCATGATTTATTGGAGGTATCAACTCATAAATATATTTTGATTAACTCATGGAATCTTCAATAAATCAATTTTGTCATTCCTTGTGCACTATTCAATTTAGACGAATCATATAACCACTATATTTCAACAAACAAAGCAACGTCAGAGGTTGTCTTAATAAGATCGTTAAATAGATTTTGATCTGCTCTCAATTTTTCATATTCGGGGCTTATACATTTTTGAAAAGAGTACCTCTATTTCTTGACAGAATGTATTTCTTGACTTTATATATTTTGTTTGATTCGTATTACATTTTAACTTGAAGTGGATCTCTCCCTTCTTCGTAACGTAGTAATTTCAAAAAAATTATTGCTGCATAAGAAGAATTCCACATCTAAAAAATGTTATACATCTACATGTTTTGTATTACACAAAGTATTGTATTCAACTCAAGTTGGAAACTTCATCATAGAGCTACGATACAAACTACTCACATATCTACTAATCCATTAGGCCTAATGAATTTGATCAGACGAAAAGTGTGTTTTGGAGGCCTCAAAGTAAGAATTAGTGATAACGAATTCGCCGACAGGAAGTTATTTGGGAATGGGAACCATCATCATTCAATTTTGTTAACTGAAAACTCGCTATCTCAGCCCTTCAATTACCGTTCAGTTTCTGTGAATACGTTCTCTCAATATGAGGTGAAAAAACCTGTTGAGTGGTTGACAAAACTTTCTCCTTGCTCCTCAAACACACGCGGAATACTCCTCTCTCGGCTGTAATTTATAATTCCAGTTTAACGATGTCTTCCTCATATTTATCGTTTTCGTTTTCGATCCAAGATTTTCGTTCTTCAGCTAATTTGTACTGCTCTAAAACGCTTTCAAAAACGAACAAGTCGATTTGTTGATACTGGAAAGGTGGTTGAATTCCTTACCCTCAGTTATCATTTTTGGTGTTTAATTTTTTTTAAGATATCCTTATCACCAAAAGCATCTTTATATTATCTTGGTGAGGCAGGTTACTCTAAACAAATACAAACTGAACCGGAGAACGATCGAATCTTGGGAGAATAAAATGCATTTATTAGAATACATGGAAACGGATTTCATGATAATGCCTGAGACAAATACAAGTTTAGTAATCAGCAATCTAGAGTAGAAATCTTTCACTTTGTTTGAATACAATCTTAACTGTTTCAAAATTGTTCTCGTTGAAATACTTTTCGGTTACAAATACTCTACATCCGAGCGAACTTACAAAGTTATTGTGTTCTACAACAAAGTAAGCTATTTCCCTCAAGATGAATGCAATGCTGAATTATATTAACAATGAAGTATGCCAAGCAAACATCAGAGAATACTGGAAAAGGTATTTAGAGTGCATTGTAGTTCATGAGGTTTATTGATCAATTACTGATACAAGTACATTCTCCAGTGTTGTTAATACGGTATGGATGAGCCCATGATTGCTCATTTTTAAAGAGCAATCGTGAAAGTGCAGCAGCAGCTCTACCGAAGTTCGATTAAGCCACTCACTGGTTTGCCGTCTGCTAGTGAATTATCTCTGTGATCGGGAGCTACACTTTCTGGACCATACATGTATATTAATCAAGTGCGAGAATCGAAAATGGTTTCACTATACATCTACATGAACCTGAACCTGATCCACATTCGAACACGGTACTAGAAATTTTTCTCAAATAGAATGTTGTCGTAAAATTTAGAGCTTCTTCACAATAAAGATAATACTGTATCCATAGAAACTCCAAATAATCTTATTATTTTTCAAGTCAATCAATAGTTGTTCATATCTTATAATCATGAGCGAATTCCAAAAATAAATTTCATGTAATATACCTAACTCGTTTTCAATATTACGATGATTGTCTGTGAATTGAATAGACAAGCTTCCGTTTTAACAACAGGATGGATGACTATTGCTAGTGGGCCACACGATGCAGCAACTACCGGAGGTTCAGCTATAGCAAAGACAATAGTTGAGAAAGCTGTCGCTGCTGCTTCTGCTTCATTCAAGTGCTTGACCGGAATTGTAACTTTCTCATCCAATCGTAAAGCAGTTGTCGTTATTACTCAACGAAAAGATTAGCATTCGTCGAAAAAATCAATTAATTCTGACTTAATGGCGAAGTTTCTATGTGGAAGATGTGGAAGCTCCTACATTTCTCAATCTGGATAACTTTTTCAGGTTTTGGGGAAGATTACGATACGTTATGGAACAAAAAATGTAAGATCATCAAGAGAGTAAACAAGAAAGAGGATTCTTCAAAATTCAGTCATGTGCAAATCAATAGTGGGGACAGAAAGTGTGCTATGTTTTGCTGGTACCTTGGTATAAGATAAATCCTGATAGATAAATTGCAGGAACAGCTCAGAACAAAATTTTTCGTGTCCGTTCAAAATGTAATTTTCCATTAATAGCTAATGCTTCAAATTTGCGAATTTTATTCCAGCTGCGTTCTCTGGTGTGTGTACTCGTCTTACTGCTGCTTTCGTGCTTTTAATAAAACGATCAAGGGATCAAGCAAATATAGAATTCTATATTGTATTCAGAACGATTGTGGACGCATATTTATGATGAATGATCGTATTCTGAAACACAATATTCCATTCATATCAGATCATACAGGCCATATCTTTGTTCACTGAATTGTTCAGTTATTCATTGTGTATTGTGATGCGATGCATCCCGGATCCACTGTCACTTCCAAGCATGAATTGTGCTTCCAATTTACTGCTCTCTCTTCCTCTATTTCAAGTGCATCCATGCATCTTGAGTATATTCCTGCTTTGAAGTGCATCTACTTTGTTTATGACCCGGGATTCTAAAAAAATCGTTCCTCTGTGTGTGGTCTATTGGTCCTACTCTGCTATTAAAGAAAGATTAGCTGAACAGAAGTTGAAAAATAACGGTATAATTATCTTGAGTCCAGAAAATCGTATTTTTTGAAGGTGACTTCCAGCTGCTGACAGCTGGAACGGTAATGCCAAGTCCATCTCAACTACAGAGTCAGTTGTCATGTCAGTAGTCAGAAGTCACGGCTTCGTCACGCTAGAGCTAGCCGCTCCACTTGTCAAGTGTTCTGACTCTCCCAGCTCCCACTTAACTTAATTCTGATGCACGAACGTTTGTTCACTATTTGATCTTCTTCATGTCCTCGGTTTGAAATGTGAAAAATGGAACAGCTACCTGCTTTCTTCGATTATACAGGAAAATGATGAATTATTCACTTTATGTATTTCACTTTTTACCGGTTGTCTGGTAAAAGCTCGAATATAAAACAATAGTTCAAATAATGAAATACAACAGTATTCACAATAGACTGTGTCTCATCTAACAAGGACACAGCTATGTCATGGAGCGATGGAGCTCTAATAATGTAGTTCCTGAAATTATGATCTATACAGATAGGTATGGCGTATATGGAGAAATTGGGTTTATGAGATACTATTACTAACAAAAAGTTATGCTGGAATTCTCAACTGTGAATTGAATTTGAGTCGTTGCTAATCAAATATTTTTTTGCAGGTGAGAAAAGCTCAGAACAAACCAATCTGGTGAAACTGCATGAATGGAACAAGTATACGAGTACCAGAGAAGTAAGTCATTGAAAACTATTTTATTCAAAAGCATTCTCTCTAAACTCCATCATTCGGAATGTTTATTTCTATGAATTTTATTATGTTTATGCTTCCACTGTTTGAATGCTCCCTTATCCTCAGATTATTTTCAACAAATTTTTTGAGCATTAATATCTGATAGAGCAACAGATGAACACTAGAAGAGGATTTTCAAGTGAATCTTCGAATCTTCACTTCACTTTATAAGGATTGGAACACTTTTAACAGTTTAGAACACTCAGATTGGAACACACAAAAAGTTTTTGAACACTAGAAATAATTTGCATTACAGCAGTAATGTCTGTAATTGGTCTGTGAGTTCCACAATAATAGATAATATATATTATCAGTGGAAATAATAACGTGTGCAAAATAAGAATAAGTCTAATGATAGGGCGTTGAGGTCATTACATATCCTTATAGTAGTTTCTGTTTGGATTTGAAAGAAGATGAAGGAACCACGATAACCATTTCTTGTCTATTCGTTAGAATTCAAATGCAGTCCTTCACGAACGTTAGTTTCCTAATGTGTTTCACACCATTCACCCTCATCAAAAACAATAGGCCACTTAAATAAGTAGATCATGAACATTCTGAAACAGATTTCATGCGAAGTCAATGATGTCATTCACACATTCCCTGTTACGTTTCCTAAGTGCAATCCATATAGAAACCTTGCTGTCACGACATAGGACGGGAGGTGCCATCCGGCTTGCTGAGAGATACGTCCTTGACATTTCATTTGCAAACAATAAAAAGTAATGTTCATTGTCGCTCTCTTTGAAACGACAACTAATCTAATGGGTCTATTAACACTCAATAATATTTCATGACAGATATTTAGGTAGAAAGACAAACTAATTCAGAATACGCAGTGATCAGTCGACTTATGTCATTTCGTTTTTCATTTTCAGATAAGGTCAATTTTAAGGATAACCTTAATTTTTCCCTTGAAATTTTGAAAGATTGATTCTAGGCTCGTTTCTCGTTTTCTCTTGGAAATCCTGTAAATAAATTACTAGATTAGTAAATATAATTTCATTATGGGCAGTTTGTAAAGAATTTTAAAAAAATCAGGAAAGAATTTTGCTATTAGATCCTGCTAGCAATCTGATTGAACGTAAAGGACAGGATTTTTCTCAAAAAGTACAAGAATTGAGTTGATAAATTTTTCCTATTGACAATTCCCCGGTCTATTGACTGCGGTGAAGACCTAAATAACTGAAACCATAGAGAAATAATAGCGTTAGTAGATATCCCATGGTATATGACGTTTATGTCGCATCTTTTACTGTTATCTCAAGCCGATAGTCCACATAGTTCTTCCCCGTGAAGCTGTGTAACGCTCCTAGTCTCTCATACTGTGCCGTTCATTCACTCTCACCCCAACAAAACAGTAAACATCGACAATAATTGACAGTAATTGGCTTGAGATAACAGTAAAAGTTTCGACATAAACGCCCTATACCATGGGATATCTACTTAAGCTATTGTTTTTCTATGCTGAAACTGAAATGAACTGAATGTATACGTTATTCCCGGTCTGTTTGTAACTATTATTATTTCTAGGTAGAAGATACCTTTTCCTAACTCTTTTCTTGTGAAATCTGTGCGCATTTTCACGACAATCTCAATATTATTCCATGATTACATCAACCAGAGACGTTCAATAGGAGCTATTCAGAGGATTCCCCAGGGCTGTAGAGAATCAAGAGATCTCCATTGAAGGGGGCGGGGAACAAGATATAGTTTTTAAATTATCTTGAACTCCCTTCACTGGGGATGAAAAAATGTAGATATGAGCCAATCATAAAAATTTAATTTTTAGATGTAATTTTATTAGTTGGAAACAGACATTACATGAGTTTTACCAAGTCATACACTTTATTATTTTGGAAATGAAAATCTCACCATTTCCCGGGTTCAGGTTTTTTCTAGTCTTTAGTTGTATATTTTCACCATGATTAATCTGAAATCAACTTCAGTGTTATTAAACATCTTTTTAATGTTTTCCATCTCTTCATTAATTCAATCTATCCTTGAAATTAGAATTGAAAAATGTAAGCTCCCAAAAAATATATTGTATTAATGTAGACTGAAACATGTATATCAAATCCAGTAAGCTCAACGAAGCCTCAATATCATACATCTGAATAATATTTGACTTCTATTGGCTAGTTTGTTTTTTAAAGGATCTACACATCTCCATATATGAGTAAGCACTTCTGTAAGTAAAAATGCTAGTCAGTACAGAAGCTGTTACCATCTTCATCAGCCAATGTAAACAACCACTTTGAAAGTACAATTTGGTCGAATCAGCGGTTGAATAAGGCACTAACTACTCAAGGACTTGTGGAGAACGACTGAGTGAAATCACCTGTTAACAGACTGACAGCAGTTTACCGCTCAGTCAATCGTCAATGGTTCAGTTGTTATTCATTCCGTTACAGATTGCCAACACCAGGCAACTCGTATAAATTAGTCGCCTCTTTTAAGATGAATTAGCATCCTGCTCCAGTATGTTAGTTTGCAGACTATCAGTTATGTAAGAAGTGTCTCCATTAGCTGAACCCTGAACTGGATAAATTTGTTTTATCGCGACAGTTAGTTGCGACTCCTTTTACTCCGCGCAGATTGTCTGACATTGTTTTCTATAAATGAACAATGTAAACTATGCAGAAGTAGTACAGAGACAGTAACACAGGAGTAAACATGTTTTGTCACTCATCATCTTGTCGGAGTTGTAGTTGACTTGGAATGTGAGTTTCAAGTCAGGACTCCAAGCATAACTAGGAAAAGGTTGTTGAATTTTAAGTGTTCCCGTGTATCCGTTTATCAACCTACATAACATTTGATGCGTCGCTTATCTAGGAATGAAACTAGACAACTTGTTTTTATTGTTCAGTAGTTTGTTAATGAATTAAATTTATTCTCCGGTAGATTGTAAGATTTATAAGACATTTATTGTAAGATTTATGTTGACTTGGAATATCGAGGAATGTTGATTAACGAAAATCATTGAGCAATAGGTTATTTTATTGAAAGAGCTGTACGGCCACAGTATCAGTGATCCCGAACAACCAATCGTGATAGATGACTGAGAGATGGAGAACTCTCAGCAGTCAGTACTATAACGTGGGAACAGTGACAAGTTTAATAATATGGAAAATGATCGGAATCACCTCAAAGATATTGAAGAGAGTTATGGATTAACTTGCCATGAATATATAATGAAAAGGGGTTCCAAATTATAATTCTGATCTGTAGATCTGGCTGGCTCCGATGTGAACAGAGTAGCAAAGAACTAATGAGAGTAGCTTAGCATGGATTTGTATCATTATCGGATTTTATTCAGAAGCAAGTTTGTTCTACGTATTGAGGATGAACCGAACTGATAATAAATGAAAACAAGTTGTTGGACCGCTTTCACCGTCCAATGCCACAGGCAGAAGCTGGTTGGCACAACTTGTTGAAATAAATTGGTTAGTTGGACATTTAATCGATACATACTATATGGATAACACCATCAAATTTCTGTCATTGAAAACAAAAAATACTTGCCGACCTCCAAAAAAACTGACAAAAAAATGCCCTGTAATATAAAGTCTGAATGACTCAATTTTAGAATAGTCAGTGTCAACTGATCTAGCTGATTCAATGGATATTCTATCGAAACCTTGATAATGTGCATGGAATATGGAAGAAATTCAATAATGTTATTCCAAAGCCTACTAATATTTTCAGTACATCAATCATTTAAGTAACATGTACTATTAAAATTGGGTAACATTACTAATACAACAAAGGAGTCCCGTATAAAGCATGGATACATACTAGTCATGAATATACTAATATAAATAAATAAGACAGCAGAATAGAATGTTATTCGAATAATCAAAATGATCACCAATTACCATTCCTCCACATGAGTATCTTCAAACAGTTCACGCTATCTGAATAGCTCATGGTTAGTTCATCTATGCTTCATAGCTTAAGCTATCTGAAATGCTTTGTATGCAGTTACATTACAGTGATATTAATACATTTCCAATTGATTTCCGCTTCCCTGACGTGATTTCAATGTCACCCATCACATCAGACGGAAGAGTTATTATACTAACGACCATTCATCCCCCAGGCTCTCTGAAGTTGGAAATGTGTTTCTGTTTCTGAACTCTAGTGAACTGAACTAACTCATGACAAATCAAGTTCAATTTACTGTCTGGTGATCGATTAGGCCTACTTGGCCTTCATTAACCATCTACTAAGTACCTGTGAAAATACTCAAATTAATTCTGGTCAGGAATCATTAAAATGTACAACCTCTCATTAAGTCATACATGTCATGCATATAAAATCAACTATAAATTCCGGGTCGATTAATCTCAATAAATGACAGCTAAATGATGGGTGTTTTTAAAGTCTGGGGATAATGAGTCCTGTCATTAAATAGAAATTACAGCAATATCCTCTAGACTAACTATAATTTTGAATATAACGGATTTGAAAAACAAGCTAACTATACCCAATCTCATCATCAATCTGGTAATTTGAGAGCTGCACCTCTACCATCTTATAGAATCAATCAATCTGGTGTATAATAATATCTAACATCGATACCTCTATAATGACATTACTGTATCATCTATAATGGATGGATACATCTATGATTCAACTTCAACACGATAGGTATGTAATTATTGATGTTTATAGGCTTTATTCAATTGATCAATGGATGATCTGGTATTCAATCGTTGTTGTCAGAGTTATTCCTGTCTTCGTATTTTTCTCCCTCTTTCCATTTGAAGATTTTTTCCCGTTTCCTTCTACAGGATATATTTCATTTTTCCCGCGTTCATATTCACTTCTATACTTCAAAGTTTTGGGGGCTTCAATCTACTGCTTGATAATACCTTTCAGAATGATTCACATGTTTTCAAAGCAAAATTAATTTTTCATAAACAATTATAATAACACTCATTTGAAAAATAATTTGTACGACAATATTGGCACCAGGAAGGTGGGCCACCAGGTGCACACTTTGTCAACAATCATACTTCTCTTTGTGAGTTGTAAGTGCTCATCTTACATCAAACCTTATCATACCAAGACTGTACCTAACACTATAACTAATGTTCTCAGCGCAACTTTCAATCTGATTATGTTCAAACTTAACATTTCTATTTACTGTGCAAATTTCAAGTTGGAAAATCCAACAGAAAAACTACATCTGACGAGTTGAAAAGAAAACTGAAAATCAAACCTATTCTTATTCAATTTTTCTGAGCAAAATGCCTAGAGCCATCCAATTTTCCACTTTTTCAGGTCTTTATTATTCCAGTTTCAATTTTTATTACTTGATCATTTGAGCTCAAATGATTCATCGAAAATGTGAAATTATATAATTATTCATTGAACTCTTGAAATCTGGTAATGAGCAGTTTATATTTTATTGAGATATATGCGACCATGGATGAAATGTTATTTGTTGGTCTATCTCCTGAAACAGAGAATGTAAAAGAAGAAGGTTATGTCGACAGATCGATTGATCTGTTGTAGTTGTAATGTGTCAACTGAAATCAATAAAAAAGTAAGAGTTAGTGATAAATGTATGAGTTTACATTTCTGCAACATATAACATGGCCGAATCTATCAGTGCCTTCCACCCGACCTGTTTGGATAGAACTGACTCCAACGATCCAAATAAAAAATCATCCCTTCGAAAAAACTGGAAATGTGAACAATGCAATCAGAATGATCGTCAAGACAAAGCCTGTGACCAGTCACAAGACATTCTTGAAGTTATAAATGCATTCCGAAAAGAAAACAACGAGAAACTCGACGCTATGCAGGGCAATTTGAATAAGGTCAGTAACGATATTAGTGAACTAAAAATACAGTTCAAGGATGTAACTGCTAAGTGTGATAAAAACTCTGAAGAAATAGACAGACTAACTCTTGCTAATAATAAATTATCAACTGAAGTTGAAGATTTGAAATTAGAGGTAGCCAATCTCCAGCAACATACACGCAAAAACAATATTGTGATCTCGGGTATTCCTGTAACTAAAGGTGAAAATGTGTGTGCAATACTGCAGAATTTGGCACTTCAACTCAATATTCCATTTGACAGATATGCTATTTCTGCCGCACACAGACTCCCTAATAGAAATAAAAACTTTCCTCCATCAATTGTTGTGAACTTTGTATCGAGGGTCGTGAAAGCAGAATGGCTGTACGCACGAAAGCAAACTAAAAATCTTTCTGCCAGAAATATTCATGTTAATTTCCCGGAAACCACAATATTTATTAATGAACACTTGTCTCCACATATGGGTGCCATCTTCAACCATGCAAGAGCTCTCTGCAAGGCTGGAAAACTAGCCAGCGTCTCAGTCAACGATTGCAGAGTACTTGTTAAAAAACATCAAGCAGGACCGGTAATTCGTATAACTTCAATGGCCCAATTGAATGAATTAACATCACAGACTCTTACTGATGAAAATGCTGCATAGCTCAGCAAACTAGATTAAGGATCAGAAAATTACAATTACTTGCAAATACCGATACCACACTTATTCGTAATTAGTGTATTAATCTTAACTCACTTCTATTAAGTGTCAAGATACTATAATTTAATTTTCTTCAGCTATCTATTTTCTTCTAGTCTGTTCTTTATCCATTAATAAGTGAATACTTATAGATCATACTCCAGGAAACAATTACATAATGTAAAAGAAAAATTCATATTTGAGAACTTGTTATTATGACGTACAGTACTGGAATGGCAGGAATAAAAATTGCCTATTACCTAATGTTTGAGGATTGAATATTACCATGCTTTAGCTTGAAGTAACAGATCTTACTGTCATTTTAACTAGTATGTAATTAGCTGGTGTATAGAAAATTATCAACTGATGATACTGTAATATACATATATTTTTAAAGTCTGAACATAAAAAGAATAAATTACCAGTTTGATCTTCGGAAATATATTCCAATCTATCCAACGATAAAATATTCTATAATCATAATAATATTATCCATCATTATTATCGTTCACACAAGTTCTTACTATAAATTCAAAATTACTAGCACACCGCAATAATTTCTTGAAACGAGAATGTATAATACAGTATAATCTTACTTTATCCATATTATCTACTTAGATTACCTACATATTTAAATAAAATCTATCTTTACTAAACTTATAGATGTAAATAATTCAAATGATATTATTATTTAGGCCTACACTCTTATATTACCAGTGTGACACTAACACAAATGATAAACTTCATTTTTAATTTTTAATGCCTCGTGTCATATCGTAGTTGGCTGGTTATAAGTTGCCTAGGCAAAGATCGCTGGCTTTAACGCTAGTGATGTTTGTTGAAGCCGTTATCATTATTACAGGTACCTGTAGAATTATCTAATCTATTATTGCACCCGAATTCTTCTTTGTTTTTCTTTCTGCTTATTCATTGAATCATTCAACTATAAAGAATAACTCGATTTACCATTCATGTATAAACAAATGTATCACATAGCTGAATAAAGCATTGTAAATTTAGATTTTTAAAATACAAAATTTCAATAAGACATTTAACCCTCCTATTCAAACCGGTTGCATAAAATTCTGCAAGGTTTCAAACATGATTTGATGTTTTATTTTGAAATAAATTAATCATTTGCATTCTGTTCCTCGTACTCCCATTACTATGTGGGTTATTTTATTCTTATTATTTTTATTCTCTTTTTCGTCTTAGAAATTTTTCCTTTGATTGGGGTATTGCAATCACTGGCTATATGTTATGAGTGTGTAGGCCTACTTAAGGCCTACTTCACGATTGTAAGTGAGCATTTTATATTTTATTGTTCAATCGTGTATGCACATGCGAGCGGCAAACGATTTTACTTTTTTTTCTTTTCGTCTTAATGGATGATTTCGTTGATAATTTAGTTGATATGAGAGACGTGTATACTAGCATTTTTGAAGATTTTAGTTTGTTTAATTTTTTTACTGGGGAGCAGGGTGAGATTGGGAGCATTAGTTTTTTAAGCTTGAATATAAGAAGCTATAATAAACATATAGATGAATTGATAGTGATTCTGAACAGTTACAATAAAAAATTTGACATTATAGTTCTTACTGAAACGTGGACTGATGATAGCTGCGTGACAGTGAATATGGAAGGATATGATGTATTTTTAAATAAGAATAGTCGAAATCAGAACGATGGAGTGATAGTCTATGTTAATAAATGTTTTGCTGTGTGCCAGGGGGATGTAAGTCTTGATGGTGCGTCATGTGTGAAATTGGACCTTTCTCTCAATGCTGAACGTTTCTGTTTGTTAGCAATCTACAGAAGCCCCTCTGCTGACATAGAACCTTTTATTAATAATCTTGAGACTTACATCATTAACAGGAATCGAGACTGTACACATTTTATAATGGGTGATATTAATTGTTGTATTTTGCCTCGTGAAATACCTGATCACACGGCGGAGCGGTACTTGGATGTTCTCTATGCTGCTGGCTTTGTCAGTTGCATAAACGTACCTACCAGGATTACTGACACGACGGCCGCCTGCCTTGATCATGTTTTCACAGATGTAAAGAATACTAATGCTATAAGGTCAGCCGTAATCAGATGCAGCATGACTGATCATGATTTTACCGTATGCCAAATTCAAATGTTAAATAATAAAAAACAGTCTCAATTTAATCAAAATCGACGGGTTACAGTTTTAGATGAAGATCTAGTTTCTCAGCTCATTGCTAATTGTGATTGGTCCGATGTAACAAGTACACCAGATGTGAATTCCAGTTGCGAAATTTTTATTAACAAACTCAAGCAAATTATTTTTCAGGCCACAGAAACTAAAATTATTTCATCTAAAAACTTCAAAATTAAACCGTGGATCTCTAGTGGTTTACTGAAATGCATCCGTCAGAGAGATAAATTAAGCAAAAAATTAAAACAACAGCCTTTCAATGCTACTTTAAGAGAACAATTCAAAAAATACAGAAATCACCTCACTAAGTTATTAAAGACAGCCAAAGAGACTTATTTTCGAAATAAAGTAGCCAATGCTGGCAGTGATAGCAAAAAACTTTGGAGTAGTATTAAAGAAATCACTGGATTAGGTAAAAATGCCGACAGATTCCCTATTCAACATTTTTTAAACAATAGAGGTAATGATAATTTGGAACCTGGTGAAATAGTAAATGTTGCTAATAATTTCAACAATTATTATGTAAATGTAGGTGCTAATCTTGCTGGGGCCATACCCAATATTGCTGAAGGACCAGTAAATGATGCGGATTTCAGTGTGGATTCGCATTTTGAACTGTTGCCTGTTTGTGATGTTGAATTAATAAGAATTATAGGTGATCTTAAAGGAGGATCTGCGCCGGGCATTGATAAAATTCCAGCTTCGTTAATTAAGAAAAATATTAATTCTTTGAAAATACCATTACTTCATATCATTAATTGTAGCTTTTTGCAAGGAGTCTTCCCTGAAAACTTAAAAGTTGGAAAAGTCGTTCCCATACATAAGTCTGGCCCTAAAAGTCATTTTGTTAGTTACCGACCTATCAATTTAGTCAGTGTCATATCCAAAGTCATCGAGAAAGCAGTTAGGCATCAATTAGAGAAATACTTGATAAATAATAACATTCTATTCGAGAATCAATTTGGTTTCAGAAAGGACAAAAATCTTAATGACAACCTTTTCCTCTTAACCAATCAAATACATAATTTAATTTCTGTTAACAAAAAAGTTCTTCTGACCTTCATTGATTTAGCTAAAGCTTTCGATTCGATTGATAGGGATATTCTTTTAAAAAAACTGAAGTATATTGGTGTTCGGGGTGCTTCTCTCCAGTGGTTTGAGAGCTACTTTAGTGGAAGGAGTCAAGTTGTTTCTATCTTGGACAAAGAGAGTTCACCAATGAATAACCACTTTGGAGTGATTCAGGGTAGCACTCTGGGCCCAATACTGTTTTTAATTTATATAAATAACCTGAGTAAGGTGAATATTGATAATAGTCATATATATTTGTATGCAGACGATACCGCGTTGCTTTTTGAGGGAAACAACTGGGATGAGGTTTTTCACGCAGCTGAGGTAGGATTGGGTGTTGTGAAGGACTGGTTTGATGATAATCGACTAACCATCAATATCAGCAAGACGAAATACCTACCTATTTCCATTAGAGCCAATGGTGACCCAATCGGTCTAGAACTGAAATTACACACCTGTGGCGCACAGAATAATTATACACAATGTCAGTGTGAGTGTATTGAACGAGTATATGAATATAAATACCTCGGCGTGATATTTGATTGTCGGCTGAAATGGAGCAATCATATACACTACCTTAGAAATAGGCTCCGAAAATTTATTTATGTATTTGCATCATTAAGCGGAATCCTTACACCCACTATAATAAAACAAGTTTATTTTGCTTACATTCAGTCCATCTTACAGTATGGTATTATAGCTTGGGGTGGTACATTCAAAACTACATTGGCTCCTTTATCAACTGTTCAGAAACTTATAATGAAAAGCGCCTTACGCAAACCACTAACATATCCATCAGATTATCTCTTTGAAGAATTTAAGGTATTAAATATACAACAATTATACATAAGAACCCTAACCTTGTATATATTCAAACACAAAGTAGCTATATTTTCTAATATCATTCACAATTATAACACAAGAACAGCTGTAAATATCGGTATCGTCAACCCCAGACTTACTAGAACTTTCTCCTCCACTTCGTCACATTATAAAATGCATTTCCTTTTTCAAAAACTGCCCGTCTACTTGAAAAATCCTGTCAATTTGAGAATAAGTCACTATAAAAAATTAGTCAACGATTGGGTGACTTCCCTAAACCCAGAGGAGCAGGAAGGTATTTTAGTATCACCTTACTCTTTCCGATGATTGTACCTTTTTTGGCTAATAATTATTGTATATTGCCTAAACATTGAGGGTGAGTGACTGATGGGTGAATGAGTACGCTTGTTGGATGTGAGTGTTCTCGATCCTTGGTCAAAAAAGCAGGTTTTCAACAATATTATTGTATCTTTTTTACGATTTTATTTTGTTCGTCGATCTCACCGTGCTTCCCACTTCGTTTTTAGTTTTGGTTTATTTTATTTTTATCCATAATAATACCTCTCTCCAGATTGAGTTTTGTTTTATTTGTTACACTAGTTCCATTTATTCTTAAATAATTTTTTTCTATTTTTATTGTATTTATAGTCATAATTTTGCATAGCTATGAATAGTTAAATTTAAGATTATTTATATTGGATGCTGTAATAAGCACTCCATTCGCAGTTTATTGCTGAGATGAAAAAAGATGAGAAAGATTTGATATTATAAATACCAAATATTAATATTATCGCAGGAAAGATGTATAGTTTGTGAAAATTACTTTTTGTGAATAAGCATAATTTTATTCAAATCAATAATTGTTTATGATTCCTAGAGACATTCAGTAGAACTGGTGACCTCTAGTTGAAATCTTTATCTTCCAGAATAGAAAACTTCAAGAATAGGAAATTGGTGGTTCAAAATCACGGTAAATAAAATAGAATTCAACAAGAGTTCAATCTCAAAGGGATTTCAACTTCTAAAGAATCGAGAGCTTTTAAGCCGAAATGAAAAGTTATTAATTGCTTCCTTGTTTATGAATGGGATTTCCTTGTAGAAGAAATTGTGCTCATCAAACGACTTGATACAAAGTTGTATGACAAGAAAGTTGAAACAGAATTACTTATCAAATCACTGAACAAGGTGCCAATTACTGCTAAACGACTCATTGATTAAGAAATCTCCACATGAATCATTGGTCTGAAAGGAATAGTGCAAAAAACCAGGAATAATCCTGCAGACTGGAAGAGTTGATCGAACAGCTTCTTAGGATTAAATACTAAGCATCTTGGAATAAAGCTGTTTCCCTATTATGTAATAATTATGATTCATGATAAAATTAGCAAATCGATTACTCGTTATTCGTTGAGAATACAGGAAATTCTGACAAACAACACTGAAGCGAAGCCAAGTTGATGCATTGCATGGAGTAGAGGCTTTTGGTAAAATAAGGAATGGTTAACATGTGCGTTAAAGACACTTTTGAATTATATTGATGCATAATCACAAGAACGTTTTTCGTAATAAATGTCACGTTATTCGGAAAAAATGTCACGTTTTTCGGAATTAATGTCCAACTCCAGTTTTAGTCTACTGGAGATGGTTGATCCCAAAGTCCAGATATATAGCAGTCAAACGTGGAGCTAACATTTAAAATAAGATTTCAATGCCATCTATCTCTGAAATGACAATAACACTGATTAAACGCTTACTAACATTTGAAATAAGATTGCAATGCTATCGTTGCTGTTGATTCCTATCTCCAGAAGTTATTTGTACTTTAATAATCGCAATTTATCTAGCTTTCCCCACTTACTGTTCACAAAACTAATGCGTTGAAGGTTGAAAATGATGCCCTGGGGAACGGGGAAAATATATCTGGTGTCTGGCACAGTAACGATCCTGCTCTTCTAATGCTCTGTTGATTACTGTTCCACAATAATCAGACGAATCCTCTCTCTTCAAATTGATCGTTCCTAAATGCACCTTTCCTTACCAGTGCTTTCCTCACCACCATGTTGCACTGCAACATTCACAGAATTATGTTAATGCACCGGCAATTTTCCTTGCTTTTGAAGATTCTCCTGCTAATTTGCTTTGTGTTGAGGCGGTGTGCTCTGAATTTCATGGTATAAACCTGTTGATTGCCTGTGATTGTCTCGGATTCATAACATCAAGCATGAAACTGTGAGGTCTAGGATTCTAATGATCCACTGGATGTTCATCAATAACAATAAACTATCAAGTTCACTTTGTCTGTGCAATCGATGACTTTATTGTTATGATATTTATTATCAAATCATACGATTCAGGTTGGATATTGAATCTTCAATAACGCAAAAGTAAGGCATTCTAAATGGTACGATAAATCAGGTAAAATCGTCAAATCTTTGTATATTTCAAAGTAATCGAGAATAGAATCATATTATCATTGGGTAAAAGAAAGGAGACGGGGCCGCGCTACCTGTGCACTAGGCTATAGTTCCAAAAAGGTACATCCTCAAACTCTCGACTAACATACTTTATTGTCCTCTGATTCCGCTTCATTGCTCTCATTAGTGGCCCGTGTGCTTTCTTGCAGGCAATAATTCTAGCTGGTAGCTAGTAGCACCAACTTATCTATTACTTTGCACTATACATCTGTTACTTTTATTCTCTGCAATTATTGGATGTAAATCAGTGATCAAGTATTTGTAATTATTGTATTATACCCAATGGTTCATTTGATGAAACTCAACTTGCTCACAAGCTGTATACAGACTAAATTGAGTTACATACAGTTCAATACTTATTGAACGTACGATTTTTTGGCGTACTTTCGAATTCTATTAGATTGAACACGACTTGGCAAATATATGATGTGTATGATATGTTTGTCAAGTCCCATTCGATCTCATAGAATTTATAAGGACGGCTAACAAATGTACGTCCAAAAATCGATGTGGGCTTCACACACCACGTACATTTCACTAAATTTGTACTTGTCATCGATAGTAATGTGTGTGTTTATCCAATCACTGTATGCTACCACTGGTTTACAGCTGAAAGTGCCTTCAAGTAACCACACTGGTCCACCAATATATTGCTTGGAGTGGTAAACTCTCAATAGACCACGTGGTAATGAATCAATAGACCACGATAATGTCGAAATTTAATAACAATAGGTGACCACTGAAGGTTCTTTAGAACTTCTACCTGTCCATCCATTGTTTTCGGTGGCCCCGTCTCATTTCTTTAACCCTTATTATTTTTTAAACAAATCATGAGATTCAGGCTAGATCTTTTCGTATTCTGAAATCAAATTATTTATAATATTCGAAATAATACGTGGAATCAAATGATATCGGCAAAGTTTATTAGCTTTCAAAGTATTCTTTACTAGGATGAGTACTTTACAAGAGCACCTACTTTATCAGGTTGGGCCTCAGTATTCTCAGAGTTTAGCTATTCTTTCTAACACATTACTTCATTCGATTGAATAATGAATTTCATGTTCTAGTTTCTATTGAATGGAAACACCATAGTGATCATCTTTAACTTCTATGTTCTTCAGACGTTGAGGAATCTATTACTCAATAGTCACAACAATAAATCTGAGACCTTGGCTACACTTGGCTGAAGTGAAGGGGTCTTTGTAGAGGCTGGAACTGATCTCTCATTGCAGCAGATGCTTATCCTGAAATGTGGATCGATAACAACATATATACATTCATAGTCAGTAATGACTGTGCAGAAAAAGCTGTGTCTTTGATCAACGATAAGTATTTATGAACGAATGAGCTGCTGCCATAAAATCTTAGAAGGAAATTAGACAGCCGAGAACGACCAGTGTATTGAAGATTATGTACTGGTTAGTTAGTTATAGCATACCAAATGACCAGGGTTCGGACCCGGATGAGTATGACATCTTTCTATATACGATGATTTCAAGGTTAAAACGAAAATGATTTATATCTTGAAATCAAACAACATCACTATCGCATCACTCCAACCTTATGGCAAATGATTATTCTAGATTGAGAAAGGATTTGTTGGAATCATAACAGAGTGATCGAAATATGAAGGGAGAAAAGGATACAGAATATGCTGAGGTGATATGAAGATGTCTAATGCTGCTTGATTGATAGAATTTGTCTCTCATGTTGACGATCTCATGACATGAGCCTCAGGCTTTTGCGTTTTGAGTGAGTGGAAAGAAGCCTAGAGGTAAAGAGGTAAAGTCTCAGGAGAACTTGAAAACATTTATAAAAATATTTCTAGCTCATAATTCGAAATGAGCAATTGTTTAGAACCAACCATAAGTAAATTGAAACCTAGCATTAATTATTATCTAAAACTTCTAAGATGTTAGAAATTCGATCGGTATTCAAAGCGTTCTTCACCTATATTATCTATTCTGAGAGATTGGTGATGCCAAGCTAATTTCAGGAACAATCACTTTTCCAAGATTTCGAATAGAAGTGCTCTACAAGAACTATGATATTACCAGCTATTATTTTTGCAATAAATTAATAAAGACTATTCCCCTTTCGCTCAATTGGAAATCATTGGACGAAATTTACACTAGTTTGGAATATTGAAAGACGGGTTTTTGACTAGAATTATTCGATTTATTGGGTGAAAGAAATATCAATTAATGAAGCCTAGGGTAATTGACTAATTTCTATTTTTCATTGGATTTATTGAATAATATAGTCTAGTAGTAGGCCTATAATGTGCCATTCTCCTGACATTTGAGACAGTCATAATCAAAAAAGTTTTGAATCGCTTGTTTGGAAACAAACGAAACTGAATTTCCTTACTAGTAAAACAGAATCTCCAGTACGGAGGCAAATGCCCTCATCTGAGCATTGAAGAAGAATTCGATGACTGCATTGAGAAGAGAATGCTCGAAAGACCTCTCTCCATTGCGTAAACATAATTGAAAATTGCGCAACATTATTAATAGCGTCATCTTTCGTCGGCCGGATGACTATCAGCGGCAACAACGGCAATATTTCAAAATTTCTTTGCCATTTGATGATGATGGCGACCGACACCTGTTGATACTGGCTGAAGAGCTCCACTGTCCGCGTGTTCGCGCCTCACGCAAGCACTCACGTCTCGTGCCAAACATGGATATCCTGTCCTCTCCTCACTGCTCCATTCATGCTTGGCAAACTCTTTTATCGACGGTCATGTCGTGTTGTTGAGTCACGGCCTCAATGAATGACCATGAGAGCCGGTGGTAATTTCTATTGTATTTCATTTGAAAGTGTTTAAACTTGCTTAATGGTATTGAATCACTCTGAAGTATTTAAAGAACTTCAGGTGCTTGAGAATGAATTATTGAGAGCATTCTATTCGAAATTTTAGAATTTGACAAGTGATTGAACATGGAATTGACTAGTCTAAAAGTTTTCTCAACTCTGAATTGCCGACTGCAGATACTTATTTCAACTGTACATTACAAGTTTCCACTGGGAGAAATATGTTACCATGATCATCACTTCGTGATTTATTCAATGAATTGAACCACACAAGCTTCAATTTCTCTGTTTAACGGTTTCTGAGCATGAAATAGCCTATGATTGGTTGTTTGTAAATCACTCTCATACGGTTAGTAAAGAATAAATCTCCAGGATTTTTTCTTAAATACCACTTATGATTTTATTATTCCATTTCCCATAAATTAGTAACTTTACTAGAATGAGTATTATTTGGGGAAGATTCGTTTTATTGTACTGTGAATTTGAGAACAAATTATAGGAGAAATTCAATATTAGAGGAGTGATTTTTGGAGGAATGTAGTCTATTGTAATGTGCTGTTTCCTAACAATAAAACGAATATGAATTTAAGGAATGTTTTCCTTAATTTAAGAAATGTGACTTCAAGTCGTTTTTTATTGAATTCGAGTGTTCATCAGCAGCTACTCAACACTTTAACATAGAATCATCTTGATATTCAATCAATTTATCCTCCAATGAGCTGAAGGCTTCTTAAGCAGGGTGCTAAAACTTTGTTGTTCACAGAGCCACAGCATGGAACGAAATCCTTCTGCTGCTTTTAGACTGTAATAGATTATTCAACAAGCGTTTAACGGTGCATGGTTACAAAACGATCAGAATGGTAACACGTTCAATGACTGCCATTCAACGAAAAGTAGGTCTCATATTGATAGTAATGTGCTTATGCAATTTAAGAACGCTCTTGAACGAGACGTGACGTGTGCAGGCGTCTATCATCCATGTAAGTTACAGGTGGCCAACGATAAACTAATTTCTCTTTCTTACTCATAGTTGTTGTGCATAAATAGCACCATTGTGTTGTCATGTAATATACAATACTCCAAGAATCATTGCGGAATAGCAAGCAGAATAGTATGCTCCACATTGCAATTTTATTACAATTGGGAGGAGTAATCTACCCAGTAAAGTTTTGCTGCTGAGATGATATTTATAACACTCCACATGATAAGGCAAGAGTGTTTGCATCTATGATATTCCACTCTTCACGAAAATATATTACAAGAGAATGATAAGAACTATCATATTATACATGTAAGATTCACTTCACACTATCAGCATTCCTTATATATACAGGTATAACATCAATGCTTCCCGTTCAACCAATGCTGACACTGGGCTGACAGTATGGAAAGAATCTCATAAAATAGTTGCATCTAATGAATCAATAGTTGGTTACAGAAATTTACGTACCGTAGTTACATACGTGGTTACATACGTATCGTATGTTTACGATTATAGAGCTTGTTGAATCATGAGGCATAAAACTATATAAAAATTGTGATATATCTACCTATCTTCCCCCGCTACCGAAATTCTGAATACAATTGATAATATTTTCGGTGAAATTGAATAAATAATCAGTGTATTCGATCATAGTGGAATGGATTTTGATGATTTTCCAATTCTATACAATAATAAAATGTATTGGGAGTGTAATTACAATTTTCCACATCTGTTGAGAAGGTACTCAACAATGAAAAATTCAAAATTAAATAGTTCCCATTATTTATCTCACTTCTCTCGAAATAGAATACTGTGGAATGTGGGTTAAGCCTTGTACCGTAAATTTCAATCCAACTGAGTAAAGATAAAGATCTGAATACCGGTACTTTGAGAAAGCCGAGTAGACTAGTTTGAGGCGTCATACTGATTCTAGTGATTAAATACCCAACTTCCGTTCTAATTCATGGACAATTTTTCAACCATCGTCCCCACAAATGATTTTCCCAACTATGCTTGATAAGGAGTTGGATATATGGTATTCCTTTCTTATTCAAATTGAATTCGAATCATATAGTTCATATGCTCGCTTATTGTTCAAGATATGAAAAAATTGGTTTTGTTCCTCGAAATTCGATTGATATCATTATTATCATTCAATGGAGTGGCTCATCACTATTTTGAAAATTCAAAATTATTTGGATATGCAAATTGATGGTATTTCATCTAATCGTTTATTGAGCTGGACTGATTTGTCATTTATAACAGAAAAAGATGTAACTACTTGAAACTCATTTTCAGGCAAATTTTGACTCAAAGCTAGGATTTGAGTCAGGTGTATACTGTATAATGGTATCCGTATAGCTAGAACCAATGTATTAACATTGTATTCTAGGTACTTTGGCTAGAACTATTGACTTGTCGCTAGTCATTCTAGTCAAGTTTCTATTTAAGTTTCAATCGACCTATTGTGTCCTTCTGATACGATACACTAGTTCTGACTGACACACTAGACGTAGATAGCAGAAAGTAAATCAGAGGGAGGCCAAGGAGAGAGAAAAGGTTGAACAGTGTCAGGAGATAGAGCTATATCAAAGTCGCTATGATAGCTTCAATGTCCATCGTAAAGTAAAGGAAGTGTCTGGGAAGTTCTGTTCTAACAAAAGTGGTCGATTAGCGGATGTACACGGCAATTTGGTGATTGATAAGGATGAGAGGAAGAAGGTGTGGGAGCAATATTTAAAGGATTTATTCCATGACCTCAGAGCACAGCAGCCTGTCTTTGAAGATGACACTGGACCGAAAATTCTATTGGAAGAGGTGAAGGCGGCTATGAAGCAGATGAAGGATGGAAAGGCAACGGGACCGGATGAAATATCCATTGAATTTTTGAAGTTAATGGATGAAGAAAATATAAAGACAATAACCAAAATTTTCAACCACATTTACTCAACAGGAAAAATCCCAAATCAATTATTGGAGTCAGAGTTCATTGCAATTCCAAAGAAGACAAGTGCAAAAGCCTGTGGAGACTTCCGAACATTAAGTTTGATGAGTCACATGCTTAAAGTGTTTTTAAAAGTCATTCACAAAAGAATTTATAACAAATGTGAAGAGCAAATTTCACCCAATCAATTTGGTTTTGTAAAGGCTGTGGGAACAAGGGAAGCTCTGTTTGGTGTGCAGGTTCTGTTTCAGAGATGCAGAGATGTGGGTTGTAATGTTTTTGCATGTCTGATTGATTACAAGAAGGCCTTCGTCCGTGTTCAACATGAGAAAATGATGTATGTCTTGAGAAGAAGTGGGATTGATGGAAAAGACCTAACAATTATAGCCAACTTATATTGGAATCAATCAGCCTTTCTCGGAGTAGATGGAGAACATACAGAAAAGGTGAAGATCCTGCGAGGAGTTAGACAGGGTTGCATACATCACCTATCATTTTCAACCTATATTCAGAGCACATATTCAGAGAAGCACTTGAATATATGAATGAAGGTATTTCAATCAATGGAGAGAAGCTTAACAATTTACGCTATGCTGATGATACCATTGTGTTCTCTGATTCCATAGAGGGCCTGCAAAAGCTGATGAATAGGATTGCAGAAACGAGTAAAACCTATGGACTTGATATAAACTCAGCCAAAACAAAGCTCATGATCATTAGTAAAGATGACATCCAAGGAGCGGAGCTGTACATTGATCAGACGAAAATTGATAGGGTCGCACAATATATCTACCTTGGAACTATGATTAATGAGTCATGGGATAATTCTCAGGAGATCCGGTGTCGGATTGCAAAAGCCAAAAGTGCTTTCATAACAATGTTTTCAAGAGCCATGACCTCACCTTGCATACGAAGATTCGATTACTGAAGTGCTATGTGTACTCAGTACTGTTGTATGGTGTTGAATCATGGACTCTAAAGCAAAACACAGTAGCAAAGCTCCAAGCATTTGAGTTATGGCTGTATAGGAGAATCCTGAGGATACCATGGACTGATAGGATTTCCAATCAGGAGGTGTTGAGGAGGATGAATATGGCCCCAGAACTGGTTAACATCATAAAATTCAGGAAGTTGCAATACTTGGGCCACATAATGCGCAATAAGGGCAGATATGAGCTATTGCAAAGCATACTGCAGGGCAAAATAGAAGGCAGGAGAGCCCCAGGTCGAAGAAGAATATCCTGGCTGGCCAACCTGAGAGCCTGGTTTGGAAAAACCTCCATTCAATTGTTCCGGAGCGCAACTAACAAAGTCATCATAGCCAATATGATCGCCAACGTTCAAAACGGACAGGCACCTTAAGAAGAAGAAGAAGAAATCAGAGGGAGGGGACATAGTTGTTAGGCCTCCCCAAGATCTTAGACCATCCACAATAATACTCTGTCTCCATAAGTTTTTGCTCCATTTTGTTCAGTGATATTCCATCTCACCAGTACAAGAGATTTGTAGAATAATTGGGAGAGTGTCAACATTATTCTATTCAGAAAATTCAATTGACAACTTCCTTGTTAATTGATTATCACAATTCAGTGTATAAACTTGAAATCACTCGAATGTTCCTGATACTGCTTATCGAAGTGATGAACAAACGAAAATGATGTTAAGCATCCTCTCGATGAAACATGATTGTTATTACTAAAGTTGCCAGACACATCATGCAGATGATCTGATCGATGAAATTGCGAAAGCTTGGCTATTAAATTTGAAAGTGAAAGTAGATCTGGTTGTCGTGTTAACACGGTGAAAATAAAAGTCACTGACTATTTTTAGATTTATGATGGTTATTTGAGAATTATCAAGACAATTGACATACATCATGCCATCAACAGTTCACAAGTAAAGAGGAAGGGAATAGATATATTTGAAAAGAAAAACTCGAGCAAGAAACATTACCAAGTTTGGAGTATTCGTGTTTAATGGACGATAAACGTTGTCCCGCCTTCATCAAACTTTTAGATGATGCTCCGTGACCTCAAACTTTCTTCTGCATCGACTTGGTGATAATTTGTATTCTCGTTTGAAACGGACTAATCTCACCCGGAAAGTACCATTTGGTCAACTCTCTTCGTGATCTTTTCTTTCATACAATTTATAATTCTAAATGTAGACTTGATGTATGAAACATTTATTATAGTGATCTGAAGTGGAGAAACCAAGACTACTACTCGAAAAAGTGAGCATTAATTGAAGGACGTTTCCAGGCCTCTCTGGACGTCCCATCAATATTTAGAAAACTCATACAAGAGAGGAAAAATTGTTAGAAACTAACAGAGACCTTCGCAATTTACAAGATTCTAGAATCACAATTGACGAACATCAAGGAGAGGTGTACAGACAATATGACGTTATTATTATTTCTAGAATATATACAATTACAATCCATAGATTATTTTCGTTCAATTACAGTATGAGATTTCTCAGAGAGGCAGTGAAACTGTTTTACCGTAGGTGAGAATGCACTTTTCGGATTAGTTCCTTGCTTGATGCTTGATTGAACAGTTTGCGATAAAATCAAGTTTGCTGTTACTTGGCGTTGGCAACAGCTCAGAGACAGAGACCGACCAACGACATAATGAGTTGAATGATTGGACAGCTTGATTGGAATTTCTACTCGTCCAACCACTTGAGTGGCCACTTAATAGCTGGCAACATTGTATTATAGTGTATACAACTTTGTATTACTTATGTACGGGGCGTTCTAAGCTACACTTAAATATACAGTCGATGTCCGATAATGTTCAGAATTCTAGGCATCTTGAATAATAATATCATAGTACCTCTACATGGAATTGATGAATGAATACTACTATTACTTTTCCCCGTAATTCAATATTGCAACGAATCAAGAAAGCATGTATTGAAATCCATTTGAAAAATCTTCCACTCATTTGAAACAAATGCCTATTTCACGTGGCTTTCACTTTGGTTTTTATATTCTTATCGATTTAATTGAGCTCTTCTGTGTATTCTTGGAACTATTCAGTTTTGTTGATGGCGGTGAGCAAGTGGATAGCTTCGTTAGTTATTAGCATTTCAGAATTTATTTTTTTCGGAGTAAAATCATTTCATTCATTGTTTGTTGTGTCTATTCAATCGTTTCTAATGAAAATATCAATCATACTATATCATCCCTAAAATCATTAAGACATGAGGAATGGAGTTACAGAAGAAGTTGAAGGAGCAGTCTCTTAGAAGGAGTTCCCATTAGTATTCCTCATGCATTGCTGCAAGTCTGCGGTTCTGAATAACTCTCACTATGTGAAAAAACTGCCAAGCTAGAGTCTTGAGTCATAAAGATGATAAACTCATGTAGCTTTTGTTGTTAAAATGTAATGGAATATGTAATGACCTTTTCACAAGCTTTTCACGTCTTTATTAGAGTTTTTATCGTGTAGTACCTACCTAATCTTCCCCATTGTATATGGGTTTATTAAACAGAGTCGTGGGATTAGAGGATAGTAAGACCAGGGAAAGTAAATGAATTCATTCAATCAATCATTGAATAGAATTTTATTATGATTGGGAGAGAATAAAACGTAATATGTATTTCCATAAAAAGCATGACATACTTGAGGCACAGTTGACAGAACGCATGTATCAACAGTTCCATTTATTAAAATGTGTTTTATTATATAATAGCCTAATGAATACGGGCCGGAATGGGGACCCTTGGACGCTCGATTCTTGGGGGGAGGGTAGAAAATCACAAAATCAGATCCCAAAAAAAGGTCAGCAGTGTGCGTCATTGGGATAATATACGTGTTCTATTGTAGTATATATGACTTAAAAGCTGATATATCAAGATATACAGGTTTTTTGATAACGTCAAGGCTTCAGCCGTCTGAAACGATGGAAACCAATCATAAAATTGGCGAATTCTCTATTATTCCGACTTTGTTATACAAATTTACAACATATCTAGACAACTCAATGAAGCTAAACAACGACTCACAGATGTAGTCGAGCAGATGTATGCATGAACAGTGGGACCAATGTAGGCTACCTAGAATACATGGTATTCTAGTGGGGCATGATCGCTATTCTAGTGGGATTCATACAGTGGGACAATGACATGAACATGAATTGGTCATGACCGGGTCAGAGAGATGGGTCAGCTGACTGTAGGTTGGCAAAGCAAGTGCCGACATAAAACCGTTGGGGAAGGAACCGGTTGCATAAGTGGATCCCGTTGTTCCGTTGCTCTCCTCATCGTCAACAGTTTCACTTGAACGGCGAACGTTGTTATCTCTGAGCTCAGTCACCTCCTTTGAACGACGGCGACAAACCGCGTGGCAGCTGCGACTGAGATGGACGATGGTCGCAGTCGCACACGTCACTGGCTCGTAAAAGAGAAAGCTGTCGGTCGGCTCAAGGAAAGAATATCCTCTTCTTGTTTCTTGTTTGGGCAATGTCACGGCCGCCGAAGCTCAAGGACGAATCGCGTTGTTCGTCACTCAGACGGATCGGTCACTCGGATCTCCCTCCATCATACGCCTGTCGCACTCATTCATGTTCATCTCTCGTCTTCACAAATTGATAATAAAGGATACCAGATTAATAAAGGTTACCTAGATACCATGCCTTTCATACTTATCGGAATTGTCTTTTATATATAACGGTAGGTAGATCTCTAATCGAATGTATTGAATATTCGATGAATGAATATATTGGTGAATAGACTTCCGAAATAATGTTGGTTATTTCTCAACAATTGATGTGTACCCAATTGATACTGCTATTCTGGTAAATGAAGCTTCACTATGTTTAAACTTTTTTTACATCCAGTGTTAGTTGATATAATAACTTCAGAATAGTGATTTCTGTAAAAACGTTTTCCAGTGAAATTCAAACTCGAGCGGGAAAAAAAGACCATCATTCTAATCAAATCTCATCGATTTGGCGTTTTGTGTCTGTATGAGAAGGCGACGTGTGGAATATGATATTAGCTGTTGTGCAGACCCAGGATAACAAGAAACTTAAAAAACGATGTGAGATTCCTGACGGACAGGAACTTGAGAGTTTTGATGATGATGATGGAGAAGGAAAATTTTAATAAAGACGCTTTATTCTAGACGGGCAACTATGTCTAGCTTGTTAACAAGTCATAACATGTCGAGTATCTCGTAAGTCTCCTCTAGTCTAACTACAACCGCAAATAATTTCATGAAGATCATCCCATTTGAATTCTGTACTGCACATTTCAAATGATGGATTCAAAATATGTCTTTGTCCGGAGGGGCAATGCTGGTATTTTTTTTTTAATTCGGAGCTTCTGTTTTAACATCTTATTGTTCCTTCTCACATCCGCCAACTACTTTGAATGTTGAACCATCATTATTTCATTTTCATCAAGGAGCCAAATTTGTGAAATTTGATTATATCAAATAATTGTTGTTCATTCGAATGATTCACTATACTTATGTAATATAACGTTTTTTGAAAATAAAATTGTATAAATTGACAAGCTTTTCAGTTGTCAACCAACAACTGAAACTGAGTTGTCGCTGTGTTGCTAGCTCAGAGCCTTCCAAAAATGTTTTCAACTCAATTCTTGATCACTTATTACCTCTCACTTGATGTTCTATCAATATTCCTTGTTTGTATGTTTCAGCCGTGTGCCAGCGGCTTTACTGGGTCTAGTGGCTTGGTCGTCAGCGATACAGTTCGCACCCTCCGATGGGGGTGGGGAGTGCGCCCTTCGGCTGGACGGTCCGGGGAGGTCTAGTGCGTTTGACTTCCACCTCAACACGCTCAGGGGTGGACCTTTGTTAGTATTGCAATTTTATCATCTGTTCCAATTGAATCTTATGATAATTATTCCTTTCATTACTGCGAAAGAAATAAATAGAATATTTTAATCGCTCAATCGAGTGAGTTTACAAAGTTTATTCTTAATTTCAACCGTTTAGAGTTGAGTAATAGAATGGACCTTAATTTCTCAGTGTGTGGTAGAGCGCACATGAGATTCCTCAATCTCTCACTTTTAATTCAATTACATTTCTATTTTTGGACTCAGATTATTGGATAACAAGACAGTTTCCTTTTCATTCTATTAATGTTTGTCTTGTGTTGTCCATTACATTTCAAATCATCTTGATGGCTGTGCACTAAAAATATTTTTAAGAATACAAAACGGAGAAAATGAGCATAATCAACTCATTCTGTGCGTATTATTACACGAACATGTGTCCAGCTCCATTAGCCAGAGTTGCTAGCACGAAATGTGGTGCCGAGGCTGCCTCGGAGCGTCAGTGCGACGATTGAAAAGATGAAAGGAAACCTAGCAACGAATCATCTGAAGAATCGTTTGACACCGCTGCTACTACCGTGTGTTCAGCTCTATTGAGTTACACTGATTGATGCTACGATTCGTCAGACGCTTCTTTGAACGCCAAAGAAAAAAACTCGCCATATGACTTGGGTCTAAATGATGTAAATCGAAATGAAAATTTTTTGATCCGAATTGGGTGACGAGTCTTTACTCAAGAGTTTGACTACTCAATCATCACAAAATGTAAATATGTATAACTAGAAATAAATGTTATAGATATGTCTATTATTTGTCGATGCTGAATGAGTCATAACGGCTTATGTAATTTATGTTACAGTGGTGCTGGAGGTTCAGGGACCTGTATCACTTACGATGCAGTCAATCATGCATACATTGAAGCCAGAAAGAGAATACGTGAGTAAAATTTTCTTACAATAATATTACTTAATATGACTCACAATTATCCGTACCAAATCATTCATAGCGATTTGGAGTACTTCTCTAACCAGATAACTGAATGTTTGAAATCATCGAAACTATTTCCCAACAAAATCAATCATAGTGATTTGGAATACTTTTTATACTAGAAAACTGAATGATTTGCAACCTACAATAATCGAAACTATTTCCAGCTAATGAGATCGATTCATGGGGCATTAATCTCCACGAAGATCAGTACATGATATCATCCCAGTACACCTTTAACAATCCAAAAATATGTAACTACAATATATAGATAGAAACCACACACCGTACAAACCTATTAGATTATAACATTTCAAAAGACTTCATCATTCCATCAATCTCAGAAGATTGATCTCTGTCTATTGAGAGAGTCGATAAGGAAGGAGATTTCGTTTTGTCCGCAGCACTAGAAAATTATACACTACAAGTTGTGAGAACATTTTTCCGGATGTCCAATTTACCAGACAGACATTTTAGTAAGCAATCGCATTACTATCTCATCTATCCTGTCCAATGCTCCAGATATTCTCAACGCTTCATCCTAGAGCTCTTATCTATTGCGTAATTCATTGAATAGAACGGCTGGCGTTAGACAATAGCATCTAATTGGCTTGCTGAAAGACGTCTGCGCTGATTCGGCGAGCAGATTCAAAGTGGTCCTCTGCCCAGTTAATGACATGGCTCACGTCTCCATGTCTGAAGTCTGAATGTCTTCGCTCCACTTAACAAATCTTCACCTGCTCAAACAAAGGAGCAATTTACTGAGTTGCACTCTCACTTTCAATCTAGAGCAACATACACACTCATATAGTTCGTTCTTTTTGTTAAATGTTAATAGCATATCACACTCATGAAATGTTCACAACATAACATATTTCAGCAAAAATTTTCTTCCACTAGGTCACACTGTAGATCTTGCTTCGAAAAACTGAGTAAAAGTTTTGTTCATTTGGACGAAAATCTATATGAAAAGGAACCAATCATTCATATTCATCACACTCATAACATTTTTGAAATGTTCGCAACATAATAATATGATTCACTTTAATGATTCACATTCATCTGCTGAGTTTTCGTTCCTCTATCTGTATGAGGAATATAAGAGCTTCTTGAAGCTCAACAATTCATTACTGTAGGTACTGTACAACCGTAATGTATGGAAAGGAGCTCATCTGACTGAATTTTCTCGCATCATCCATTATTCCATATAATTTTCTTGCAGCTCACCAATTCAATACTATATCCTGTGTACTCGCCTAATTTCTAATAAATTTTTATGAAGAAATGGCTTTTTATTTTATTTTTATGTGATGCTTCAAACAAACATTAATGTCCGAGTTTAAAATTCTTTACAAGTCCTGCACATTCTTTACAATTCGATACAAGTCCTGCACAAGGAATTGGAGCGAAACCAGATTCCCAGGATCAGGGTAATCGATATGGCTATCAGGATTGCAGAATTGTTACTTCTCATTGCATTTATTTTTCAATTTCATTCGCAATCCCCACTTTCTCTGAATAGCTTGTGAGAAAGTACATACGCACAAGCCTACAGGTACGGCGCTGACCAGGTGAAGCTACTCGCTTTCAAAGTTCATACCTTAACGAACTACTTCCCTATCAAGGAATAGAGTAGAAATTGGTGGTCTGCCAAGTGAACGAAGGTCGCTCCATACTATATTCTCCATTTCTGCTCCTCCTCAATGCTTTCTCTGTGTGTTTACGTTTGCTCTTCTCTAAATCAGGATGCGGACCACATGGATCGAAGATCTTAATTGCAATCACTGTCGCCTTAATGGATCGACTGCTATAAATAATAGAAAGAGAATGGCAAGGCAAACTCTACTTTGTATTCTATGAACTCATTTCTAATCCAGTGCAGGTTGAAACTCTCTATTAACAAGATTTGTTTTTCATTTTCTTGTCGCAGCATCTCAATACCTTCAATGCATCATCATCATTTTTGTTATCCATGCTAAAGACTGAAGCTCATGTGAACATCATCCTCAGCAAAAATTTATCAGAATTATAAAAAGAAAAGTCTTTTGAAAGCAGCGTGTTAAATAAAAATTTATACAATATTGGTATACTCTATTATCTTGCAATTCAATTTTAATGTACAGTATCTTTCAACTTGCAATTCTCATTATGAGCTGATGCCTATTGAATATAGTTTTATAAACTGGGAACAAATAAATCTGCCGTACTGGAAATTCATTGACCCATGAAAGTTGAAAGTGAAAATATAAAAATTGAGTAACGGAATTCATTCTTTGATGGGATATGGGAATGGACTTTGAATAATTATTCTGTTTGACTATTTTCTCGAATGTTGTTTTATGAGTTCTCAATTTCATCTAATCAAAATATGAACAGACTATAGGATTCCTGTCCTTTTTTTGTATTTATTCCTAGTTCTATTACCTCTTTTAAATTCCTTTTAACAACTGTATGACCACTAAGAATTGGTTTTCATGAGTTCTCACTCTTCGTGACTCTATATTCTAAATGAAAGAACTCAGTAGACCTACTTTCAAGTGATTCCATCCTCTCATGATCAATATCAAATAAAGATATTGATCGATTCCGATAAATTTCAATATTGTTTCAGCAATTGCTAAACAATTTCCAATTGTTTTCATGTTTGCAGAGGTATCCCAGCCGCATGGAGAGTGGAAACCACACGAAGTGGCATCAGTTGGAGAGCTGCTACTCGACATGTCCATTCAGCTTGCCAAACAGTGAGTATTGCAAAACATTCTCAAACGATTGCAATTCGAACATGATTGATTGAATAGTATTTTCATCAAAACTTAGCACAAGAATTCAACTCCGTTCTATCACATTGTGAAGAAGTTCTTACATTTCAATGCAAGGAAGACGATTGAAACCTTAAACCTTGATTCGCAAGTTAATATTTATTCTAATTCCATCTATATAAATACGATTATCTTTTAGGACATAAGATCAAGTTAACCCTTCGATTCCTTCCATTTTTGATTACTCAAATTTCATCGATACTATGTATGACTCTCACTTGCTCTCTGTTCTCATTCTGATCTCCTTCTCAACTCCAATAATTCAATACTGTATAAGAAACTATAGAATCTGCGATATGTTTCCAATGTGATTCACTGCTATGAATGTAATACTATATTATGTAAAATATTCACTTTTACTATGATATAAAATTTGAATTTAATAAACAGGAATTGATAGAAAGAACATGTTGAACGAAAGGAGAACGTTTGGATTTGCAGGGCAATCCTTTCCCAGTTGGAAGAAGAGTCACCTTGTGGCCAGACCACGTAAAGTGACACCACGCATCGAGAGATTTTTGAAGTCGGAACAGGCAAAAAATATACTTTTCAAAATCTTCCTTCTTGAAGGAAGACAACGACGATTCTCTTTCATAATGTTGAAGGTTTATTCAATTATTCATTTGCGGTTTTCCAGTATCAGTAAAATAATTATTTTACATGAATATGATTATGACAGTAGTGTCTTGATTTGTGAATGAATGAGTGTATGGTTTGCAGGCTTGTGGGTCCACTGTTCGGCGATGGCATGACGACACCACGCATCAGCGTGACGGGCAAACAGCTGCCAATACCACGTATCGTGTCACGTACCATGCATCCTGACGAGGGCTACCATGAACACGCCGGCACCGTCATGATTGTCGCTTGGGGTCAGTTCATGGACCACGACTTCACGCTCACTGCCACTCCACTTGGTAAGGCATTCACAATAAAGATAGTTTGGAATGTAAATCAATAGGAAATTGCATTTGTTCAAATGCTAAATGATATGAATTGATTATTGAACGAAGTTCCAAATGAAACGCAGCCTACAACGCCATGATTGTCAGTTTGGTTAAAGCATGTCTAACCGGCAATTGGGAGGAATCTTTCTCGATTTTCGGGATGACTAATAATTTTTGGATAGAATTCTAGAGTTAACTACTTAGAACTCATATAATTTTCTTGTAGTAGTTCACTCGGTTGTCAAGAATTTGCAGTATAGCAGCAGTATTTGCAGTCTTCAGGGTTGTTGACAGCATTTAATTGAATTCTCCTACATTTATTAATTGATTATTCTATGTTTTTTGAACCCTTCAATTTGAATATTCCATTTCCCAGAGAGAAGTAGTTATCATGCAGTTACATTCTTTACAGAAATACTAATATTTTAAACTTTTATTATAGCAATGAAATAGTGAGATCTGAATATAAGGAACCCAGATAAAATTGGGCAAATAACTTGCTATAACTCTCTACTTATTCTGAATCCCGAAGATACTCCCTTTATATAAGACACGTATATAGGCCTACTACACAGAGAAGGAAGGATTCTTTTCCTTCCTCCCTTTTCTTCTTCTTCTTCCAATTTCTTATCTTTTCACTTTCTGTTCCTTTCCTCTTCTTATATTTCCCTTTCCCTTCTCTGTATTTACTACGAGTTCGGTCCATTGAGATAATATTGGGACCCAACTGTAGGCCTACCCATTGAAACATGAAATGCTGTGAAATACTATAATTATTCTGCTGCAGAGAAATAGTCGCATGATTGATTACTTGATAATGTGCAATTTTTTATCTATTCCATTAGAGGTATACAACATCAAAAAATTCGTAAAATTTGTCTAATTAATTTTTTGCCCTGTAAACAAATGTAAAAGATTCATGACTACTTTCGAACAGTAAAAATCCAAGGAGAGATTTGTCAGGATCAATGACAAAACCTACATTAATTCATTCTATGCTACTGACTTGAGGGTGTGTGGACTGGATTCATGTTTTGTCGCTTGTAGACTATGACTGATTCAGTTCAAGCTCAGGTAGCCGGGAAGTTATGGCCATGTTTACATCTATAAGTTAGTTTGTAGCGATAAGTGCTTTGCATAATAACACGAAATTATAGTGTCTGCGACACAGGCAGTAAAAAGCGTGGCAATAAATAATAATAATATCGCTCGTAGCTGGAGATGATGATGACTTTCACTCGATATGAGAGCCCAGTCGCTGAGTTCAGCAGCCCAGTATATGGAACCGGTGCAGAGCAGAGAAGATGGCCCTACTCTCGGATCTCGGCCTCCTCTCTGCTGCTCTAATCACGCGTGACTGTCGAGATTGCACTGGATTGGTGTATGCTCTCCACCCGGCTGGAGTCTGCTGGTTGCCACCATGAGATAAGAGAAAACTGGCTAAGAATTATTGCGGCTCCAAGATTTACATCTTGTACACCTATAATTAGAAGCCTTTCTCGATTCTATGGAAGCTATCTGAATACATTAATAAACATTTCGCTATGGATACTTCTTTTCTCGTTGTGACTGATTTATGAGTTGTAGCCTCAGTGACAACGAAAAAGCGGCGGAAGTTGTAAAAGCAATAATTATGTTTTGGTTCGATCTCCGTCATTCAGTGAAGAATTTTAAATTATTTTCCTCCAAGTTTGAATTTTCTTAGGAAGATTAGGATTTCATAGGGAAGCGACTGATGGCTTAATAATTGTGCTGATAAGCTATATAATTTTAATAAGTTATAAAATCTGCTGCTCCCGTTGTAAAGGTGACCACTTCAAGAGTCGACTCCTCATATCATGTATGAGTTGATTCCCGGAATCGCTTCCCGGTGGTTCGGAACCTACTGTAGGGCCTGTCATCTCGCATTATCATCCGTCTCATCTCATTACATACGAACAAGCCTGAAACTCATCATCCTCGGCAAAAAAATCATTTCTACCATCGCATAAGGAACAGTTTTTGGCTTTACGCCTGTTTTTCCTTTCCCAATCATTCATAATTGAGAATGATATTGTATGTATCAATGTATAAATAAAAATATGACATGAAAAGAGCTATTTCATGACTTAACTATGTCATTCATAATATTTCATGGCTTTATTTATATTTGTTGCTTGACTACATGATGGTAACACAGAATATCAATGAGCAATATCAATGTTAGTATCAGAGAGATAAATTTTTCCTCTTATTAATTCTATTCTTTACATCTATTGTTTTGATACATCCATCAAGTTACATTGATTGACTTCTATTTAATGTAAAACATGTCTAATTCAATCAAATGTAATTGTTAAAGATCCCCTGAATAAGAACGAGCCAGAGGAATGCTGCAACCGACCTCCCCACCTCAAGAACCCCTACTGCTTGGACATAGAAGTGCCTGAGGATGACTATTTCTACAGAAAATTCGGCGTCAAATGTCAGGACTTTGTCAGAGGATTCCCGGCCGTGCGTCCTGGATGCAGACTAGGTGAATATTTTCTTCTTGATCCTCTTACACATATCAAATCCTACCTTATATCAAGTTATAACTAGGCAATAAAATCATAAGTTTTCCCACTTAATAATATTAAAGTATAATAATGTTATAAAAAGTATAAAGAGAAAATTGTATTATTATTGCTTCTCACTCTAATACCTATTTGGATTAGAATTATATTTCATCAAATTTTCAAACACAAATCAAGTACCTTGGTGATGAAAAATGTATCAGTAGAATTTTTTTATTGTAAGATTCCATTGTAGTTGGAATTCAATAGATTTAACTCTCGGTATGTGAGAATTATTGTTCTCCATGTAGGCATGTTGGCTTACTAAATACTACGGGTACATTGTACAAGCATGCTGAATTGCCGTACTGATACCATGATGTTAAAAAGTAGAATAGAACAAATCTGAATTTGCATACTAAACTGGTTCAATGACCGCTTTGATTAAAATATTGTGGCAAGGGAAATTTTTAAAACCGCCTTCATAATATTCTCTTCGTTCTGTTATTATAACCTCTTCAAAATTCGATTATTGATAACTTCTAGCTTGTTTTTCTGAAGTTTTCTAATTTGCATTTTTTTAAATTCTGGCGTAGAAGAAGATTTGCCTGCTTTGTCTTTCTTCCACATTTAATTTCTTACTTGGACTTATTTCTACATGCTATACATGATTAAATAAGTACAGAATAATATATCTACAAATACGTGTTTTGCCTACATGAATTGCTTGTATGTTTATGTAATTGAATTACCTGTTCCAATAAAAATTGAGAACTCCAGAGATGAAAAAGTCTCCCTCATGAATTCAGCTAGCTCATTATACACTAACCACGCCAGTGTAAGTAATACCGTACCGTACGCCTTTTTCCTTCATTAGCATTTGAACATTTTGAAGGATTCACATCTACATACATCATCGGATACTAAATTTAGTAAGATTATGAAAATACATTTTTAGAGAATTTTCATCAATAATGTGATATTAACCAATATTTCAGGTTCAAGGACACCTTTCAACACGTTAACTGGTGTTATCGACGCAAATACTGTTTATGGAGTGTCTGAGCAGTTTGCCAGGTAATAAATCCATTTTATTTCGCTGAATTACATTCAAAACACTCGAACGTTTCGTAAACAGTTTATATTTGAACCATTCTAAAGTCATATTATGAATGTCTCCTTAACTTTAAATGTTCAATGAATGCCATATTATCTGGCAGCATAATAATACAAATTATGTATAGGCTACTATCAATTTAAAAACCAATATATCTAATTGTTGAAAATGTCAACATTTTTTACAGACATTTACGCAGCGGATATGGAGGTCTTTTGAGGATGAACCCAGTATTCTCAGAATACGGTCTAAAAGACTTGCTACCAATGAAACTCGATATTCCCGATGAAGGCTGTACAAGAACTAACAGATCTCAGTTCTGTTTTGAAGCAGGTAAGCTCCAAAAGGGAAAAATTTATTAGTCAATACATATTTTTTTATGAGTCAATCATCATATTATCAGAGACTAGAGTTCATAATATAATTTATCTCAAAATTTACATGGGAGCATACATCTATTTTTTCAATACATCAGAGATGGCTTTCTCACTGGATGCTTGAAATAAACGGGAATGGATATCATACCTGTCCTTATACATCTTCATACGTGTCTAAAACTTCACAGATCATTGAGTATTTTTATAACGTGAGCATAAAGAGAGCAAACATAAATTTTATGAAGCGAAGAGTTGATTACAACTTGAATACAGCAGAGCTTACTCCCAATGCTCAAAATTGGGAAAGAGGACAGTTCTGGGCTAGGCCTTGGTCCTTTTATGATCATGTATCATGTAAGTTATAATGAGTTGTGTATTATGAAATGTAAATGAATAAATGCTAAATTGGAGTATGAAAGCTACGAGTACCTTGTAGCTCAGTCATGTATTTGCTAAACTGTAACTCCATGGAACTCGTTTCCATTTTATTCTATTGATCTGCTTGCTTATTTACTCGATAAGAACAAGAAGTTTTATGTTGCAGGAGAAATTCGAGTGAATGAGCAACTCGTGCTTGCTTGCATGCACACACTTATGGCCAGAGAACACAACAGGCTGGCACATGCCCTGTCTCAAATCAATCCCCACTGGGATGATGAAACTCTTTATCAGGTAAATACATATCCAATAACGATATATTTATCCATATACTTACTTATTATCATCCATTAAAATCATGTGTATTATTTATTTATTTAAAAATATGTGGGCCCATATAGATAAATCCAAAAATACTGCGACTGTCCCCATCTTACTGATAATGTTTAAACATTTCCATTTTCGTTCTTTAGAGTAGTGTACAAGAAAACAAAATCAAACTTTTTGATCAAGATGATAGTGAAATTATATCCAGTGCATTTAATATGAATGTGGAGGGCATAAAAAATTCATTAGAGATTGAACGCATCCATTGATTTAGTGTAGGGGTGGGGGGGTCTCCCAGGTTACAACCCGTTCCCCCCATGAGCTCAAAAAAGACACAAAAATCCAAGATCGAAGATAAGAGGGTGGTGGAAGCGAGTAAGTTACAAAGAAATAATTGAAGTTCTTCCAATCGTCAAAAGTAGTCGGAGTAACTTATTTATCCTCTTCTTTTCAAGGACGAATTTAATTTCCTTCAACCCTGAAACTTTTCAGCACTACTGGAATATCGGAGATGATATCTGCATATAATTCTGTGGTTGAATTCGAAATGTGAGAATTTTGCAAATTTACACAATTTGGCAATGCTGAACGCTGTTCTCTCTTCGGATGGAAAGCCAATTCTCAACTCATTTTAAACAGACTCAAGTGCAATCCAAACATCCGTAAAACACAAATTTACAATTAAAAAGCGAATCCCCTACATGGTAGGGTATCGGGTATGCTGAAGAGAAGCTTTTTCTTTCGTATTGGCTCGTATGGAGATTGATGATGTTACTAGCACTTTATTTAATGGAATATTGATTTTTCAACAGGAGGCCAGAAGAATTGTCATTGCAGAGATACAACACATTACTTACAACGAATTCCTTCCAATTCTTCTAGGAAAAGAGATCATGGAGAAGTTTGGTCTTCTACTACAGAAAGAGGTATAGTTTCATTTCAAGCTTGAATTCATCATCCAGTAAAAAATAGAAAAATTTTACTCTATTCAGTCATGTTCTCAACAATTACCAGATATTTCTGACTCTTGTCAGATTAAAAATCTATGAGTAGGCCTACTCAATTCAATTCCTTCGGAAAATTAGAAAAATCCATCCAAACATACAATTTTTATTTTCATGAAGATGATAATGATGTAGTCCATGGGAAATTTAGATTTGTAAGACAAGTTATATGGATTAATCATGACTTTGTAGAAATTCTTCATACAACAGGAATCAGGATTGTCATTTAACCGACTGGTTATATTATCTCGCTAGCACAATTAATTCACTCTGGTATTTTTCCAGTAGTTTTGAGAAAAGTCTTCATATTAATATAATGATTATATTACGAGAAAAACTTTCTAGTTAATGAGGTAAATAAAGCTCAGCTTAATAATTTTTGGGAGCATGTCTCATTATTTTCGTGAAAGCCAAGAAATAAAAAGAATGTTCAATCATTTGCATTCTAACATACATAGATTCTTCTCCTCATAAACTGTGAGTATCAGAAAATTAATAATTTATAAATAAAAATATAACTCTAAGCACCCTTTTTGAATAATTAATTATTAAATTTATATTTTAATTCATATTCAAAAGTTGAAAAAGACAATTAATAATTTTATATTAATATAATCTGTCAACTGTCATCTAAGGAGAGTGCAATCATTCTCGCATATTTTGTTGAAAAATTAAATCAACTATGGTACTTAATATCTTGCTTTATATTTCAGGGCTACTGGGATGGATATGATCCTGAAGTGAATCCAAATATAATTGATGCGTTTTCTGCAGCAGCTTTTAGATTTGGCCACACTCTATTACCAACAGCTGTAGAAAGATGGAGCAAGGCTCACAAATTCATAGGTTCTTATGATAATACATTAATACTTCCATATAAATATGTCACTTAGTGCACAAATTATCTCCAGTCACGTTTTGAGAGTACAAACTTAGAATATTTTTTTTTTCCCATGTTAAAGTGAACCATGTTATCCCATGTACATTACATTAGAATGGTGGAAATGATAAATGATATTCCTGTTATAACCAATTAAATTGAAAATTATGTTTCAATTTATTTTTACTTATCAATTTACAAGATTCTCTTAAACATTGCTGGGTCTCCTATTCACTCTGAAACTGAACAAAATTTTACAATCTTCCATCATCAGTAATAATTGAATCCCAATACAACTAACAATCACCGAAATTATCAATTTAAGGCTATATAAATAGCCAACCACTCATTTTTACAAATACTGGTGTCTTACTAATGTCTTGGTGCAATCTACTGGTTTTATGCTTTCTTAAATTTTCAGCTTCAAAGAGATTATCAGACCTGATCAGACGGCCATACGACTTGTACAGAGCTGGTGTGATTGATGAATACTTCATGGGGCTGATGAATCAAGTAGCACAAGCCATGGATGATTCAGTAACGCAAGAAGTAAGATATTATTCCTTATTATTATGTTTTTATTTATTATATAATTCAAAAATTCAATTGTGCCTCAAAAGTTAAGAGAAGCTTTAACCTCTAACTTATTCAATTATTCTAGTATTTATTATAAATCCATGTAATATTCTGTTGAGGATATTATGTTCCACAAGTATTCCTGACAGAAGATTATAGTGTCTTGCTGGATAAAAAAATATTTGTTACAGTATAAATATTTCAATGGTTATATATTATTATGAGAATTTTATTAAGTTGTCAATGAACATCAGGAAATGTATTGATTGAACGGCATGTTTCCCTAACTGTATGAAAATTTTCTAAACCCTTCAAGATCACCCCAAAGGAAAAAAAATCAAGAGGAGTTGATTTCTAGAAGTACCTAACACTCCCTGTTGCTCTTGGCAAAATGAATTGACTACATTATCGCACACAAAACAATATACTGCAAACCTGTTGTAGCCTGTACACATGAAATAACTTTTACATAATACATAAATAGTGGGTACTATCCAGCACAGATTTTGATTGAGATTTTAATTAATTAATTATACACAGGTCACCAACAACTTATTCAAGAAACCAGGACGACACTTTGGAATGGATCTTGTCGCGTTCAATATGCAAAGAGGAAGAGACTTTGGAATTCCAGGATACATGGAGTTCAGGTAAACAAACCAATCACATCATAAATCATTCCATTTCTCTGTTGTTTGATTGATGAAAGGTTTAATATTGCTGTAATGATGATGAAAATAGTTGCAAAATATGTGGGGAATATTGCTAGTGTGTGAGTTTCAGAAATGTACCTATATTTTGTGTTGCATGAAAAAGCTATTTTATAAAGAGATGACAAGGTTTCCATTAGCATTGATTTTAGAGGTTCTATATTGATTCTATTTCAGTGAGCATGTTAAAATGGTATATAAAATAAAAGGAAATATAGTAATCTTGAAGATTTGTCTATTTCCATGAAATTTAGTTCTACTATCAAATATTGAATATTCAACGTTATTCTCCAGTGCATATTACACATAATTGGATTAATAAATGCCCAAATGTTTCAATAATATTGAAGATTTGTACACATTTTTAACTCTTTCATTCTAGGAAATTCTGTGGACTACCAGGTGCTCATTCCTTTGACGGTCTTTTTGGAGCTATGCCGAATACAACAATAAACCGTTACACAACTGTTTATGAGTAAGTGTTGAGAACTATATAAATAGTAGGCCTACCTACACCATTCCTATAAATTTCTCAAACGTCCATTCTCTCTCAATGGGGTATTTCAGTATCTATATTTGAGCTCATTATCGATGGATTGATGCTTTAAATTATATTTATTTATTTATTACAAAAACAAGGAAGACTACAGGCAGTAAGCCCAAAACAGTCTTCACTAACTGATATTGGTCGACTATCCATTTTCTCTAATAATATCAGAAGTTTAGTATAAAAATTATTGGCATAGCTATTCATAATTGAGATGAGTATATTATATATAATTTCTTTTTTATTTTAAGTAGTTTTTTTCGGCCCAAACAGGTTTTTGTAACCTTTGGGATTATTTTCCATGTATATTCGATTTTTGTTAATGTTCTTCTGGGTATGATTGTGTTTTTTAGTTATATGCTAATTGTTTCAGTGACTATGTAATTTCATGCTCTGTATATATTGTAAAAATGTAAAAAAATTGATTTGAAAAAAAATCTGTTATTTGCATATTATCAAACAAATTTGAATTTGAGTGGAGTAGAGTTTGACTTTTAAAAAAATCAGACTTTTAAGATAAGTCGTTTTAGTGTCATGTTATTGATGAAGTAATGACAAATGTGATGAATATTGATGAATATTTGAGAGGTAGAACAGGTATTGAACAATTGATGATTACAGCCACCCATCGGATGTGGACTTGTGGTCGGGAGGAGTGTCGGAGCGGCCGCTACCAGGCAGCATGATTGGACCGACTTTCGGCTGCATCATAGCCACTCAGTTCAGCTACGCCAGGAGAGGTGATCGGTTCTGGTATGAGCTGCCCAATCAGCCATCATCTTTCACACCTGGTCAGCAAAACATTCTTTATTTTCATACACAACTAAAACACCCAACTAATGTTCATATATTCAAGTACTGTATTAAAAATGTCTGATAATTCTATTCTCTGTGGCCTCAGATTATTACTCAATAGTGAAAAATAATCATTTCTGCTGAGGATGAGGATGATACACAAATAATCATCTGAGGCTTGTTAATATTTTATAGATTAGTTCATCGGATTTATCCTCTACTTTGACCACAATTGAGGAAGTAGACCTTATGGCTAACTTTTTTAAACAGTTCAGCAAATTTTGCGTGATTTGTAAGTGGAATTTCAGCATTAGCCTCTAACTCGATTCTGAGTAACATATCTAGCAAAGATAAATATTAATAGTCAGTAGTTTTGATGCTTGATTATAATTCGTATTAAATCGACTGCAATCTTCCAACACGTAAGAGAGATTTAGTACTCATGTTGAGTACATGTGACATTAAAGGGCTTCTATATTTCAATTTAACTCACAACAGAATCCAGTGAATAATGAAATTATGAAGTATTTTCAGATAAGAGTGAGGAAAGTATTATGGTTTCAAAGTTGAACTGTTGAACAACAAATAGGTAGTTAGTTATTGATTACGGTATGTGTTTTATTTTTTCAGAGCAACTGCAGGAAATAAGGAAAATCAAATTGGCGAGAATAATTTGCGATAACACTGATCTAATAGACACTATCCAAGTCTACCCAATGGTCTTGCCTGACCATGAAATGTAAGTTCAATTTGATTTTTTTCCACTTTGAAATACAGTAATAAAATGATGCATAACTGTCTATGAAACTTTCAAAATTTATATTTTGTTTCATTCATGTATCCAAACTCTTCTCCAGTTTAGAAACCACTTATTGTTTAGCACAATAATTATTCTTCTATTTAAATTTTCAAGCAAATTTTATAACAGTTATAATGATTACTTCAATACTGAATAACAATTCATATGAGAAATGCATGACAAAATGAACGAATTCACTTTACATTAGCTTACATTCCATAATAAATCGCCAATAAAATATGCCAGAAAATAGTACTATCATCTGACAATAGGCCTACTACTGTAACACACTATCATTGTACGTCTAGGCTGCACTACATCACTTACGACACAACAATATTTTTTCGCAGATAGATTCTGAATAGGTCTACATTAGAATACACTAATCAATCTTATTTTTAAGCTGCCCAATAATTCACTGAATGTGGTGATAATAGTCAATAAGCTTCTGAATGCATCAAAATTAGTGTTTCCTTGCTCTGTGAAAATCTGAGATTGCAACTCTGGTTTGCACACAGGCATTTGACCATGCAGACCATTTCCTAAAAAGTTATTTAGCTTAGATTCTTGGGATTGTTTTTAATTTTTGTTGATGTTTGTATTGAAACAGTGTTTGAGTACTTAAAGATTTTTTTTTGTAAATCGATCTTTTTGGGATTGAATATCAATCTATCTGACTGTCTGTAATTTGTTTTTATATAGGCTACAGTATATTTAATCTATAAGTCTATTTTATAGAAAGATTCATTTCTAAGGTATTTATTTGTGTGAACATCCCAGAAAAAAATTATTTTAATGGATATTTTTTGTGTTGTATACTGTTGATGAATATTGGATAAATCAATTAATCTTTGACCAAAATTGAGTTTTAATAGATATTGTGTGAACGGCACTAAGTTTACAAATAATATTATATTCTTTGCAATGAATTTCAGTAATCCAAGAGTTCCATGCAGAAGCAGCATACTTCCTCACATAGACTTGACCAAGTGGGCCGACTTCAGTGGCTCGCCCACAGGTCAGTCCGGTCCAGGAGCATTCAGCAACAACATCCATGGAACAGCATTCGATCCACTACTAGGAAAGAAATGACAAACTCTAGTTGAATAGATTAGTGTGAACATTTTCAAGAACATTGATTTGAAGCGTCAACTCTCCATCATTCTGTTGACCAGTAACCACCCTCGACTGAATATAAACTCATGCCATTCATATTGAAGGGGTGGAATAAGAGAAGTCACTTTACACTTCAGACTTACATTTATGACTCTTCTGCTATTCATAAACGTACGAGAAATATCATAATAGAATTGCGAGTAAACAGCTAATCATTATCGATAACATTTATAATTATTTATTTAGTTACCATATACATCCAAGAACTCAATATTTAAAAGATTATTCAATTTATAACAACTTATAATAAGATGTTTGTGTGAGAACATTTGATTTAAGTAGAAAATAGGTTCTGCTCTTCTTCTCAAATTTATTCCACAATCATCAACAAAGCGACTTTGAAGTATTCGGATTTGAAAGAAGTTTCCTTATAAATAAATTAATTTTCCATTCATTAATGACTAAACAAATTTAATGGTAAGTTTAGTTAATGACGTTGAGTATGTGAAGCAATAGCCATTTAAAGTACTTTATGATTGATTTTATTGGCTTCTATTATAATTTTGACAGAAATAATTTGGATAATCTGTCACAATAAATAAGATTTGATAACCTTACATTCCATCATATCATTCTCTTTTAAGATAATTTATACTTTAAAAATAAAATGATATTTCTAATTCTGATAATCTTTTTGTAAAAATGATGGATTCAGGAAAGCATGATTTCTGAACTTCTACATGAAATATTACAAACATAGGCCTACTATTTATTTGTTATAATAAATACTATTATAGGCCCATTATCATCAACCAAACGTACATAATTCTTTATGGAATTTTAATAATGTGTCATCTTAGTTCAAGTAATAATAGTATTAAAAAAGGACTTTTTCCAACACTAAGATACGAGACATCATGAATATTTATGTCAGCTCAAAAGCACTGTATTTACGGTATATTTATTTATTAGTGTGAATAAATCTGAAAATTTGAAAAATATATTAAAATTGGTAAAATTTAGCTATATTTACTTTTTATGCTCAATAAATTGTAATGTCTTCTTGGACTGCATTTTGGGCCACCTAGGTGAATCTATGTGCAGATGAAGGATGTAATTTATTATTTCAATACAAATTAGAAAAAAATAAGGCACTGAATTTACCATTTTCCATTTCAACTCTTTAATTCAAATCAAAGTACCTACTGATTTGACCTTAGTTCATGTATATTTGTGCCAAAACTAGTTTATTAAATAACTTTTAAGAGATTGTAAATAATGTGTAATGATTACTATAGAACTAATAATTTGCAATAAAGTGTTTGAAAATAACTCTTGTGATTCTTGTATGAAAGGATAAAAAATATTGATGAGAAGGTATTGCTAGTTTGTCTGATCAATTAAATTCTGTATCAATTCAACATGAAAAGTTGATGATCGTAGGATTAAGCTTGAAAGTTGAAAGCTCAAAAGAAAAATACTACCTATGAATTGTTGTGGTTTTGGAGCTCAAAACCTTTTCTTGAATGATGGATGTGAACCAATAGAGCTTGATTTTGTTACGCAATATTATATTGTATAAAGAATTATTATCTTAAATTTTTGAAAAAACTCAGGTTGAATAGTTTTTTTTTTCTTATAACCCAAAACTTAACAAAATTTGTTATAATTTGCCTCTGCTTCTACTGTATTTAATATATAGCTCAAGTTCTTGAATAGTCTTGGATTACCTTATATTATTATACAAGCTCTTATTATTGGATAATGAAAAGTTAAATAACCTTATTCTTCTGAAAAAAGTATTGAATTTTCCCATTGACAAAATCAAATTTGTACAGATAATTTAAATTCTTTATTGTAGCTATTGTATAGTTTTTTGTATTCTTTATTTATCGTCAGTATTTGTTCTCATTTCATTATAATCAATAAAATATAATAAATTATAAAATGGCTTCATTAAAACGTTATAGTTAACTATATAGAGGGTTGAATAAATACAGTAATGTTCCTGTCGGTAATTTACCAGTTTCTTTCAGAATAACAGCTCCATCTCTTGATTATTGATATTTATCAAAATAACTCTACATTCTTTCATTGAAATGGAAACCTCCACATGTGTATTATATTCTAGAAATTTGGAATTTTTACATGGATAATCAGCAGGAGAAATTGTACATTAATCATTCAAGAAAGAGAATCATTCAAATAGCGAGCAAAAGAACAGCATATACAGCCTAAGGCATGAATACGGTATCTTGAAATTGCAAAACAAATTATGCATATGCACTCATTGGCCAACAAAAAATTAGAAACATTCAGAGTCGGCCCAATGTACCTAGAATACAATGTATTGATTCAGCCTATGTAGCCTGTCTGTGCGGTTTTCGCCATTCATTTTCTCTTGGAACCGTGCTTCTTTGAGGTACTAGCATTTGTCTTAATGCGTTGCTCAGCTCTGTGTATCGAAATCATGTATCATGAATTTGGATTCATATGAGGGACAAATATGTTATTGAAGCGACAGAGTAATTTTTTAAGAGTAAGTTCTCATTTCAAATAGGGACCCCAATGAAACCTATACTGTCAATATTATTCTTGTAGAAGAAATATTCAGCTGTTTCCATAATTTTCACCAACTCTGTGTAATTAAAAGTTGCGGTTTCAAAGATTACAATACTATAAAATAAGTTGAGACTCTGCTCTGCATCCGAAGAGGCTAAAAGGTTGCAAAGTCGTGTAAAATTTCAACTTTCTCAAATTTCCAATTTAACGTCAGAATTGGATGTAGAATATCAACTCCGATATGCCAGTAGTCCTAAAAAAGTTCCAGGGTTGAAGGAGGGTTGTAGGAAATTTAACTTTTTTGATGAATTTGGAAATATCGCGAAAATTTGTTTACCTATCTTTTGAATACCACTTCTCTCAGAATCATGGGGCGTCGTAATGCAAAAGAATTTTATTTCAAATTAACGGGAAGAATGCCTCCTTTCTATTAGTATCTGGATCATTTTCATACGATCTATAGTTATTTTTAAATTAATGATTATGCTTATCAATGTTGAGAAATTTAGAACAGGAAACATGCAATTTATCACATGCTAGAAACTTTCTTGTTTTAAAAGATAAGTGGGTGGTGGAAGCGTGAAAGTTTCTCAGAAATAATTGAAATAATTTTTCCAGTTGTCAAAAGTAGTCAGAAGGTTGTATTTTGGTCTTCAAGGGATTCTAAAATTAGAAGGGCACCTGCATGGTATTGTGTACTAATAAATTGCATGCTGAAGGCTGGCAATTTACAAGATATTTGACTGAATTATTTCAAACACAAGCAGCTGATTCCCTTCAGGATGGCTGCAATGCAACATTGCTTGGATTATTCGAGGTGACGTTTTAATTTTCATATTTATAATCATGTGGCTTCCAATTATTTAAAACTATTTTTCCAGTTGTCAAAAGTAGTCGGAAGAATGTATTTTGGCCTCTCAGGAGTTTCAAAGTCAAGGATAGCGGCTGAATGGTTTGCCACCATTTGCTATCAATAGCTGGGTCCTACAAAAACAAAATACAGTACGCTTGAAAAATTCAATGACTGCAATCCGCATGATTATAAAAAATATGAAAATTAAAACCTCGTCTTGAATAATCCCAGAAGTGTTGCATTGTAGCCTTTTTTTAGAGAATCAACTGCTTCTGCTTAATATGTTTGAAATAATTCAGTCAGATATCTTGTAAATTGCCAGCCTTTAGCATACAATTTAGTACAAAATACCATGCAGGCGCCCTTCTAAGTTTAGAATTCCTTGAAGACCAAAATACAACCTTCTGACTACTTTTGACAGCTGGAAAAATAATTTCAATTATTTCTGAGAAACTTTCACACTTTCACCACCCGCTTATCTTTTGAAACAAAAACGTTCCTATAGTGAGGTTTTTAGCACTAATGGCATATCGGGGTTGATATTCTACATTCAATTCTGACGTTAAATTTAAAATTTGATAAATTTGCAATTTCACACGATTTGGCAACCTTGTAATTTCTTCGGAAGGAGACCAAGTCTCGACTTATTTTACACAGATTATACAGTTCTTGAGCGAGTTCTCCAACCTAGAGGGGGTCACTAGTTGGGTACTTTTGAATAATCAGATAATCATGTACTTTAGGCATATTACAAATTAAGATTTGGATTTTATTTAAGTTGAAGTTTTTTTCGCTAAAAAAATGACGAGACTGAGCCTAATTTTGCTAGTTGGTAGGAAGCTTCAGGTATAGGATATTAACATTATGTATTAAATTGCAATATACTCAATATTTATTGCTTGAATGATTTCCATCCGTCAGTTCAGAATTTTTTCTCGCAAAATACACGTGATGAGGTGATGACTAGACTTATCTTATCAAACTTATTTTTATCAATCTTATCCGATTGTTAGGAAACGTAAGCTTATGAACTCATATATTATCACCTATTGGTAATGATTGAGCAGATTTATAAGAAATTTAAAATTCTGTGTCTGTACTTAAAGTGAACTGAGCTCAGGAACCACTACAGCGGAACTTCATGGGTGGGACAGATTTTCCATCCGCGTCGATCAGACTTTCATCGATTACAGTAATAGGTAGGCCTACTGTAGTTTGAAATAGAGTTAATCCTCATAGTAGTATTATCATGATGGAATTATAGATCAGGTATTTTATAGTAGGATAATTGAAAAAAGTACAATAATTATGCAGATGAGTATAGTAACTTACAGCCTATTTTTATTTTACGGAAGGCCCTTGGTAAAATAAGTAGTGTGGCTTACAGAAGGCCTATGTAGAACCTATTCGACACAAAATTAAAAATATAGCCTATTACTTACAGGACATAAGTTGCAATAATTGATAAATAATTACAATATAAATACAGTATTAATTTAATTTGTCTTGATTACAAATCCAACCACTCTTGTACTGCACATTGTAATCATTGCTTATATTAGTGCATGAAAAATAAATCCTTCTATAGTGAGGCCCACGTTATAATGGCAGGGAAGAAAGATATGAGAAAAGCGTTGCCAATATTATTCTCTGCCTTGTCAATGCCTATAGATAGATGATGATTCCGGAAAATATGCTGAAATACAATGATAATAAAGTTCATGATTTTGATAAAATATTGGTTGGTTATTTATATTTTTACTTTGTTGAAAAACAATCTGGCAACGTTGCAGAGATGAAGAATATTGCTCTCTGCTTTGGCGGATGATAGACAAGGATAGCAGCAAGAATGTTTAAATCACCTATATTTGAGTTGATTGGTAATAATTTTTTTTTAGGTGAAATCAATCTCAATATTAGTGAATGTCATCACAAGTATGAGAAACAGAATTAAAATTTAGAATAATTATGTTGAAGTACAATTGAATTTCATGTAATAGGTAGTAATAAAAAAAACGCGTTTCGGCCAATTATGGATAACATTTGAATTTCCCGGGTAATCTACATGATCATTTTTGTTCATCAATCTCGAATTAAGATAAGTTGAAGTCCTTTCATACTTTAAAATTTTTCTCAGAACTTGAATTTTTTGAATTTAGAAAATTGTTCATTAGAAAACACTAAATACGGGATTTTCTTCCGTAAAGAATGTCAGTCTGTCTGTCTGCTGCATCACTGTTTTTCATACAACTTGAACTCTTGAAAGGTCATTTCTGCTCGTAATTATAAAAATAGAAATGGGAGCTAGGAGTTGAGAAAATTTTTTATCAAGTAGTAGTTTAAGTGATGAAAGATGTGATAAAAAGTGTTTTTAGTCCCTGTCATAACTATTTTTGAGAGATTTTTACTTAATTTTTAAGATTTTTTCATAAAAGAATGGTTTAGTTATGAACCAAATTCCGTGATCCCTTCGAGTTCGAATTGAGCACAGTGATCTGTTGTCATGAGTGTGCCTGAACTTCTAGGATGTGCAATTTTAAATGTTTTGTAAATTTTTATTATAAAAAATATATAGTTTAAATTTTAATATGGTGTGATTTGGTTGTCCAAGTCTCAAATATGGCTCAAGAAACCGATGAAATTAACTTGACACCACAAGAGTTACAGGTGCTATCAGAACTTGACAGGTAAGCAAAACATGGCTACTTTTAATTTTTATTAGTTAATATTATTACATTTATTATTTATCAGTGACAACTGGTTCAATAGACAGTAATTTTGTCGAAGTATCAAATTATGTAAATATTTATAGGTTTAATCAGGAGATTAACTTTAGTTGATGTAATCTTCTGTACCGAATTAGGTTATGTGACAAGTTTGACATTTCGTCTGCTACAATAATACAGAATGATAAAATTATAACTTGATGTTTTTATTGCAGTAAAGTTGAGAGATATAACTTTCTAATGTGTCTCTTACTTATTCAAATTGGCATTATATAGCCTATTCAATAATACGCTAAAAAATAACTTTTCTCCACACTTTAGGCATATAAGTTATCTTCATAAAATAATGTTTAGATAATACCGTAATATTTAATGATGCGTAGGCTACTGATTTATCTTTGGTGTTATATATACAAATAATGTATTTAATTATTTAAAAATTACTTGTCAGGCGCTTTTAAAATAAAATTTCTACTACTGCCAAATAGAATTTTAAATTTTAAATAACCGTATAAACCATTACTTAAATCTGAAAGACACTGGTAATAATCATGTTCATAGTAAGTTAGTTGGATTATATAAATTCATTTTATAATGATTTAAGTATCTCCTTTTTGAGTAGTATTTTGGTTTTGATACAGTTTTGCTGTAAATTCCTATTTTCCAGATCAATTTTTTAACTTTATTTTATTTCCAAACTGATGAAGTTAAGGTTATATAATGTTTTGAAACTAGTCGATCCTCATATGAATATGAAAGGATTTTGTAGAAAATTTTAATTTAAAAGGAGCAGAGATTTTTTAAACATGATTTCACTTTTCATGGTACTAATCAAGGTAAGTCCACTACTACCCACAGTACTTTTCAATTTCGTCACAGATATTGATGAAACCAATATTCCATTAATCAAAGTTTTGAAATTGGATTTTAAAGCAGCAAGGACGAATTCATTACCTACTTTCCTTACCTCTTTCGAAACACTTCGAAATTTTTACAGAAAGATTGTCTAATTTTATGAAAAGCTTTGTGTATTTTTGAATTACAGTATTTGTTTAATCAAAGTAATTTTTTCAGCCGCCAGTTCGGGTTTTTAAAATTGAACTCTCCAGAACAAGCCAAGAAGAAGGAGCTCGTTGTCAAGGTAAGATATTTCTTTTGTTCAATTTGTGAATAAATAAATGTAGCATAATTTTCTTAATAATTATTTTGTGTTCAGTTACAACAAGGTAAAAATGAAGAGCTCAAATTTGTACAAACAATTTTTTGATTCAAATACACTTAATTAATTAAAACAACAATTTCAATTGATGCTCATCCTCAATTTGATTTTTCAAAAGTAAATTTTATGACAGATTCCATCCAGAACTCACCCATTTTTATGGCTGTAGTTCGGTTGGTTATTTTATATTTTTTATTAGCAGATAAGAAAATTAGCTAAATTCAATTTAAATTGATAGATATGAATACAATATTACAGTTATTCAACATGATGATAATAATATTATATAGGATTACATATAAAATAAATCAATAAATTATTATTTCCGGATTAGAATTTTTTGTGTGTCCTTATTTATTGAATGAATACAAGTTAATACAATATTCAGAAAAACAGCCAATAGCCCTAAAAACATGCATTTTTTCTCATAAATAGTCCAAATAATTATGTTATGCCCAAATTTCAACACAAAAAATCAGTTTTCCATTGGAAATTAACAATTCGTAATCAATATTTTCTAGAAGAGAATTCACAAGAAGAGGTAAACGTAGGCTCCATCCATGTTGCGAATTAACTATTTAGAGAGTTGGGAGTCCTTGTCATACAAAAATTATATAATAAAAGTTCATTTATTATTCAGTAATTCATGTGAATAAACTAAATTCAAATTGTTCATGAGAGATTCACCATAATCACCATGATAATGATTGAAATTATTTCAATATCAGTTTTATGTTGCCGTCAGTACATCCTTTAAAATGTAGAAGAAAATTGAATATATTATGCAATACATTAGTTCTTACCAAGTTGCATCAAAGCTGATAATATGTCAGGGTGGAATTTGAATTTTGAAAATATTATAGGCTTAATTTATTATTCTAACATTTGGAAATGAGTTTACAAATAATATTAATTCTCTACTAATATTTTGCAGGCTGTCAAGTACCTGGAGCGCATGCTGATTCAGGCTCAAAATGAGAAAGAAAGAAGTAAACAATTGAAAAAAGATGAAGAAAGTGCCAAAGCGGAAAGCCCAGATTCCAGTGTCAAGGAGATCAACATCGATCCCAAGACTTACTGCAAGCTGGGCCATTTCCACCTACTATTGGAAGACTATTCTAAAGGTTTGTACTCACAACTTAATATTTCTAGTAAGTCATAATAATATACTTCACATATATTGTAGGTAATATGCTAATACGAATTTAATTATTTCAATTTCCTATCACTTATCATAAGACAAGCGGTAACGGGGCATTGTTGTCAAGTTATAGACCTAGAAACATGGCCGCCTCACAAGTGTCCCGCTAAGTGCTAGCTATGCGTTATTCGTTTTTGCAAGCAAAATACAGTACATAAATCTAAGGAAGAATTATTCAAGTTTATGCAGGAAACGTTATAAGCGATGATGTGTGTGAATGGTATCGGAAAATCAAAGACGTCATTTGAAATGACTTCCGGAATCGTTGTGATGTATAACAACTCGAACTAACAGTGTTTGTGCAACCAAACAGATTCTCCAGCCGAATACATGACTTGGGGGCAGAGCTTCCAAATTTACAAGGAGCTCCAAAACAACGTCATAGCCCACTTAAACTCATTTGGCGGCAGAATTTTTGGTAGGCTGGTACACTGATATGTCAAATGCCTTAACCTTCACTGTCTTCTATTTATCACCCATCAGAGGTTGAAATAAATTACCCTCGTAGATAATGTGATTCTGAAGAAATATTTCAGTAGCTTATTAGTTGGAAACATGAGAATTGGTATTGGATTGAAAGGACTTCCCAAGAAATAGATTATTCCACCATTAGAAACATTTAGGGCCGGTTTCCGAGCTCGGGATTTAGCTAAGTTCTAGACTTTAACTGGCTTTAAACTCTGGAGTCAGAAAATTGGCTTTCCGAGTCAGAGCGTTAACGTAGTTGAGGACTTGAATAGACTCTGGAGTTTAGAGATCACGTTAGACCCTGGAGTTTATAATTCCACTTTCTGAGTGAAGGGCTTATAAGTCCAGGACTTGAATTAGATTCTCGCCTCTTTTCAAGTCGAGGATTTGTTAAAAATCGTCAAGTCCAGAACTTAGATAAAATTATGCGTAAATACTAACCTTATTCTACGAATATGACATAACCTAAACATGTTCAAGAAAAATAATACAGGATTGGCTTGGAATTTATATTCCAATCTTAATGTTATTAATCAATGTCATATTCAACATATTAAATAACAATAATAAATTATTATTCCATTTTTTTTAAACAAATACGTTTTCAAACTCAATAGCCTAATGAAATTTTTATTCAAAAATCACTGGTTAGGATCAATGATCAATAATAGCATAAAGTAAAATAAAATGTTTATTCATTCATCTTTCAAAAGGTAAAGTTTTGCTTTGAATATTTCACAAAATAGTTTAGAGAGCATGCTCATTTGAATTATCCCGCTGCAATCAGCTGTTTTCGTTTTGCTATAATACCAACAATATAACAGCAAAATATTGTGAATTTCCCTCATGTTTACTAAATTAAAGTCCTGGACTCAAATAAGTCGAGAACTTTATAGACCCCGGAGTTTAGAAGATAAAATCGTGACTCAGAAAGTCGATTTAGACCCGAGAGCTTATTTCAGTCCTTGACTCTGTAAGTCCAGAACTTATAGATCCCGAGCTCGGAAACCGCCCCATAAAGTTCTATTTCTGGTTGAAAAAATATAGACACTATAAATTTTGAACCTAATAGAATAATAAATTGAATAATACACCATATTACACATTTTTTATGTCCTGCCTTAGAGAAAAATGGCAACGTCGCTAAGTAGCTATAGTGAGGTCCACATTATAATTGGCATTGTTCGATTAACATTGGTGTTGCTATCCTTGTCTATCATTCGACAGAACAGATAGAGCTATTCTTTTCTAACATTTTGCAACGTTGCCACATCGTTTTCAAACAATGTAGAAATAAAATTAACAAAATATTCAATCTCAATTATGAAAATGTATTATTTAGTCATTGAAAATATATATTTTCTTGACGAATGAAATATAATTTATTATTTAAAAAAGGCATTGCAGGGAATCTGCAACGCTGTTTTCCTATCTTTCTTCACTGCAGTTATAACGTGTACCTCACTATAGAAGCATTGCATACAATATTGCATACCGCACCATAAAGGTAGGCGCACACAGATCGTCATCGGACGGACGGCACGCATCGAACGGATCAGACGATTAGATTTGATGCATTGTTTTCAATTGGAGTGCGCATACCTATCCTCACTATACCTATCCAATTGAAAACAATGCATCAAATATAATCGTCTGATCCGCATCGTCTATTTCCTTAAGCGTAAATTTCCGCAGTCGACGACGGCAAGCATTGTTGACATTCATATTGTCCAAATTTCAAGTGTGCTAAAACAGCTGACCAAATAACTTTTCATTATTTGTCTTTATTATTAAGGAATTAAACATTTCTAAATGTTAACATATTGCCATTTAAAAGTATAAAAAAATAGAAGCTCAACCTGCCCCATTAAAACATAATTGAACATAATATTTTTGGTTATGTAGACAAATTGAAATCTACCCAACCTGAGATTCTCTCCCTGTCGTAGTCGACGACGGCATTTACGCACAAAGGAAAAACCCAGCTTTAAAGGTGCATTTTCGTTTGTGCGTAAATTTCCGCAGTCGACGACGGCAAGCATTGTTGACATCTTAGACCAGTTATAGAATAGACACGGTGGGAAGTCTAGCCTCTGAAGCCAACATCTACTGCCATATCTCCAAATCGTGACGTCATCATCGGATAGAAAACTTTCAGATTGTGTCTATTTCAGAAGGATGTAAATATTCATTAAAATGGTAAACTCCAGCTGCGCTCCCGCTGAAATAGACACAATCTGCTATGGAAAACAATGTAAACAAACTCTACAGAAAAGTTTTCTATCTGATGCTGACGTCACGATTTGGAGATTTGGCAGTAGATGTTGGCTTCATCGACTTTCAGTATGAATATACAATAGGCCGTGTCTATTCTATAACTGGACTAAGGTTGACATTCATATTGTCCAAACTTCAAGTTTGCTACAATAGCTGATCAAATAACTTTTCATTATTTGTGTTTATTATTCAAGAATAAAAACATTTCTGATAATATCAAAATATTGCCATTTAAAAGTATAAAAAAGTATAAACTCAAGATCACCCATTAAAACATAATTGAACATAATCTTTTAGGTTATTTAGACAAATTAATTGAAATCTACCCAATATTATAGTGAGGTCCACGTTATAATGGCAGTGGATAAAGATAGGAGAATAGCGATGCCGAATCTCTGCATTAATTAATTATATTTCTACACTGTCAAAAACATAATTGGCATCGTTGTGGACCTAGAAAAGGATAGTACAACCGGCTTTGTCGAATGATAGACAAGGATAGCAAAACCAAAGTTGATCAAATACTGTCATTATAACGTGGACCTCACTATAGATCCTCACCCTGTCGTGGTCGACGACGGCATTTACGCACAAACGAAATCCCAGCTTGAGCTGCATTCAGATTTACGCGCCGCGAACACGCGAATTTCACTTTTCATCAGCTGATTATATCTGTATTTGTACAGGAACGGTAAGATACAGATATAAAAAACTTTGCATCAGCTGATTCAAAGTGAATTGCTCGTGTTCACGGTGCGTAATCTGTACGCACCTTTACAGCTGATTTCAGATCTATTTCATTAACATTGTTGTCAATTTTTCGGGCATTGCATTTTTATAATGATTAATAGGTACAGCTGTGATTACACTCTATAATCAACGCAAACTTGAAAAGTCTATGATCTCTTTATTCCTGAAACTTTCTGTTTGCGCATTTTTGTTCATTGTTGATTGTTGTTACAGCAATGTCGGCTTACCAGAAGTTCTTCAATCTGAAATCGGATTATTGGAAAGACGCCAACTTCCTCTATGGCCAAGGACTCGTCTACTTCCACTTCAATGCCTTCCAATGGTCAGTTTCCTCATTTTATACACATTATTATTTTAACAGAATCACATCTTGAAAAATTGGTTAGTCTTCAGTGCGTTCCAATTTCACTCAAAATATGTATGCTATGTATCCAAATTTGTATCCTCTTTCCAAATTGGCTGTACTTATTTACTGAATTTTAAATGACATCCAATCCATACTTTTTATTCTTCTAATATATCTATTAAAAATGTGATTAGATTTTAAAAATAAAAGTGTGATATTGTTTACGGCTAATTTAAAATAATTCTTGGATAATAGATAATGTAGCAACCTTTTTGTCGCGATGTTGTATGGAGAATTTAATATTTTCTTAGTTTTTAAATGAATAATAAATACTAGAATTATAACTTTCTACAATTTTATTGAAATAAACACAATGTATAAAATATCAAAGAATGCTTTCTTCTAACTCTAGCAATTTCTTGTCCTTTCCGTTATTCAAACTCATACATTATAAGGGAAGAGGAATCTTCCTTAACTAATTCATCAACTGTAATTTCTCTCATATTCATCCAATTTATTACAGATTGATGGTTTAAAATTCTCTTTGTTATTTGGTGCATATCATCAGTCCTTGATGCTTTAGTTGCATATTCTGAATACTGTACTGTACTAATTACTGTACTGTTAAGCTGCGACTGTAAATTTTCTGTGATAACAATATTAAAGATATTCTTGAAGCTTCATCTTGTAGCCTAGTCTGGTTCTGAATTTGATAATTAAGGTTCAAAAGTTCCCCTTCAAAACTTGTTCAATTTATATAAAATGTTTTATATACGATACACTTTGAGTTATAAAAATTACCGAATAATTTTAAATGCACACGGAAAACTATTAATAACAGCATCATCAAGTCATCTTGAAGATCAGCTGTGTAGGAGACCCCTTAAATATTTGCACATTTTATCTATTTGATAAACTGCAGGCTGATGATAGTACCCTATTTGATACGGTTCTACCTTACACTTCTGTCAACTAGGCAATGAACAAGGAAATATCTTATAATGTAGAAGTTGAATCGTCTCCATGTTTAAATGCGATTAACTTGTTATCAAGTACTATTTATACTTCTATACTATATACAGTAGATAGTATACTGTAATAGTACTATAAATATTCCTCAGAAATGAAGGGAATAGACCGATCGATTTCAAAATAGTAATATTCTACAACTATTCCAACTGATTCAAACTATTATCACCTGAGAAATGATTGAGAAATTCGAATGGCGTAGCAATATCATTTGAAAAGAGGCGGTTTTCCGAAAGGGATGATTGAGCTGGTAGTTCAGTTTGTCTCCGATAGGTTGCATTACCGCCTGCAGAACTCCTTTCTGCCGCTTCACCCTACAGCCCTAACCACTACCCTTCATCCTGCACTATACAATGATTTGCCTTCTGATTACATTTCAAAAGTAACACTTTCATAAAATAAACAGAAACGATTCGTGCATATTTTATATGAATATTGCTGTTCAGTGGTCTAATTTAAGTTCATTCTTAATAAATTTAGATAGGAAAAAATGTTTTCTTTACTTGTGTCTCACTATTTCACTGATACGAATTCAAACTCTTTTCTACCTACAATCTTACAAATTGATGGTAAATTTCAGCTACATCTGCAGTTTTTGGTTATCTTAGATTCATTTATCTGAAAGCAATCCAACAATCCAATCTACCGAAAATAATTCAAGATCCATTCATTTTGCATGTTAGGCTACCTTTATTCAATGACGTATAATAATATGATGGTTCTAATAATATTATATCCACGTATTTGTTCAATATAACTGTAAATTCCTTCAGAGCTTCAAATTTTAGGTTGAATTAGAGATGAGCGTTACACATCTATTTCACTTGTCTGTCCCCCAACATCTTCAAAAGTATTTGGTGAAAAAATAACATTTTAACTCATTGGGCACATTGATTTTAATGTACCAAAAGCAGTACAGCAATGTTTTCTTTGATTATTCATTTCTTCAATTTATTATACTTCTTTTAATTTGAATATTTTTTTTTCTAAAAAGGAGATCTTTTCAAATCATGCCCTACTTCATTATTATGTATGCTTCTATTTTATTTTAGGCTATATACTTTCAAGATAATACTTATCTATTATGTTATTTATGTCTAGTATTTATTTAATTTTTGCAAGTATGTCAAACTTATCTCCTAAGTTCTTTCTTTTGGTTGAAATAGCTAGAAGTAAAGTGAAAACGATTGAGTTATCGAGCCGTATCTGACTCTGCAGACTTTTCCCCCTAATTTGGAAACCTACTCACCAGCTATAGTTTTCAATTTTCACGTAGGTTTCGTTCCTGTTTTATTGAAGATTAAAAAATGTGCAAAATAAATGGGGTGTTATGCAAAACTTTTAGATCGAACCATTGATCTAATAAACTCGAGGAGCTCCTGACACACTTATGAATAATTTTGGTGAATCGGTGCTCTAGAATGGAGTGAGTCGCTCTGTTTGAAAAGCACTTCAATGTGCATTGCAATTGACGCATCCCTCTTTTAATCATTCCCTCGTTGGTTTCTCTATAAAATCAATCAATTTTTTCATTCTGCCACCATCTGGTCTGATGTATATTTCCAATTATTATTCAATTTCTTTCACTAGGTCAATGACCTGAACGCTGTACATATCACATATATATTTCTCTCACCCTATTTGTCACATTCAAATGTTTAATAACTATGACCTCTCAGACATTCATCATGTTCAAGAGTACTAGATTAGGTACATTTATCTTCCTGAACTGAAACAACGTTTTTTTATGTCCTATTTCGAATGCATATTTCAACTAATCTGACTATCAAACATTTCTAGTATGTATGTAAAATGAACACTTCCCTCTAATTATTTATATAAAACAATATTATTATGTAAAATAGGTTGTAATCAGAGAATAGCTGTACATTGTATAGATTGTCTATTCTAACTGTCTATTGCAATTGTATCAGAATTAGTCGAGTTTGAATTGGTTGAAAAATTCCCTCTCATTTTACTATTTTTTATGATTATTCGCTTATGGAGTCTAGTATTTCTATGTAGAGAATCTGTAAATATGGCAACCATATGGAATCCTTAACTATTAAAAATATTTACAACAGAAGTCATGCTTTTAATATTTGTTTTTTAAGAAATCAAACCGTCAACTTCTGTAGTGATTTTGAATTTTTGATCCATACCTCAATGATTTGAAAGTAGCTGGTATTCCCAAATCTCTTCAAGATTCTGATCCAATTGAGTAAAGTTTTGTCAAAGATTTTATCCTCTACCTGCCATAGTCTATAAATAAATTATGTTGACGTTTTTTCCAATTGACCTAGCCGAATAGTTAGGCTCTAGTTCATTCTTAATAACTTATGAATGAACTCAGTAGTAGCATTAATATATAAAAATGTTTCGTTCCTGTTGTTGGGCACATCGATCTACATTCTATGTAACGTGCTGTAGATGTGGAATCCAAGGAAAGTTATTAAAGAATTTATTATTTATTGAGCCGTTGGCTGGCACAATACAGCCCGGAAGCATAATATAGCTGCCGTCCTCGCCTCGCCGTTCTCTAAAATTGCACGTGCAGAATGAACGTACCGTCATGGCCGACTATGGTGAAGGGGTGTCTCCCCTCCTCCCCCCTTTATTTCTTCCCCCATCCCATCATTCCATCCTCGCGTTTCTCTCTTCTTGGTTTGATACTGTTGTATTCCACTTCACTCTACTCCCTACATTGCTGGCTGCTGGGATAGAGCACACAATTTACTTTCACGGCACTACTCTTCTATTACGTCTCTGCTTCCCCTACATTTAACCCTTCATGAACTCACTCTATTTTATATAGCTTTTGTCTTTCTTACATTGTAAATAATGGTAAAAAAATTACGCCTTACTTTCTCTTACATGGTTCATAACTAAGGTTGCTAATAGTTATTGATATTGGAAGTAAGTGCTTGATGTATAAATATTCAATAGTAGGCCTAAGCCTTTTTGAAATTTGCTGATTAGAATATAATGACAATAAATAATTGTTCTAAACGTATCTTATTGGTTTTGTGGGCAGTGAAATCAATGAATGCAGTATTAAATGCAACAGTTGAGTTGTGGTTTGTAATTTATCCCCGTTTGCAAACAAGATTTTCTTCAGCAAACGGTACTGTATATTCAAATCTATTATTAATCTATTAATATTTTTTCCCTTTGTCATTATCATCAGAATGAATTTTACGGTATAGGCATGGCTGCCTGGTCCGGTCTTTGAAATAGCCTTTAGAAATTGAAATTTATTTCTATCCTGATTTTCCCCTTTGTATGATTGTAAATATTCTGTCTTCGAATAAAACTTGATTCGATTTGATTTATTAGAATTTAATTATTAAATGAATAATAGAACTCATATTCGAATTGCTTTATACAAGAAGGTCATTGAGCAAAAAATAATTTTGGCAGTCTTGAGAAAACTGATTTTTCATGTTTCTTGAAAAATTTAAACAGAAACCTTTTACAGAAAAGACAACACAAACTTATCAAACCAAAGAAAGGGGTAGACAGAAACCTTCAAATAATTTATTAGTTTGTAATTATTAATTATTATCGCTGTAACATTTTCATTACGGAATGAAATCCATATGAAATTCAAAATAATGAAAAACCATGAACTTCCATTGAAATCTACTTTGGAATTGGAAAATATTTTTTTCTTGTATAGAGCGATTCACTTGTATAATTATATTTCGGACCTAATTCATTCAACGGAATCAAAGCACGCACAGTTGAAGCATAAACAAAGATCAACAACTACTAAAAACTGGGTCCCAGGATGAGTCCTTCTCTTAAAATATAACAGACTAATTACTATCAGTTTCTTTTTTACTGTATTACTAATTGGAAGGTTTTTGTCACTCGAGCCACACAAAAGGTTTTGTTCTATTGATCGACGAATTTCGCCAGCAGCTGGATCATCTCTGCTTTGTCACGATGTTGAAGTCAATTTTTATGATTTGAAGAGCCATCCACTTGATCTCTTCTGCCACTCATGGAATTAGAGCTCTCCATTTATATCCGAATATCTGATTATCTGTTGCCTTCACTACATTCCGAAGAAATTTATTCTGGAACTTCGGGATCTTTCTCTTGCTGGCGCAGCCCCAAAGTTGGTCTTCATAAATCCAGTCTGTTTGTAGAAAATTAGTTTATTGAGATGGATAATGAAGAACTTCTCGCTAGCCACCAGTACAGCTTGCTATATTCCATAACTAGTTCTTCTATTTTTTCTTTCCATGAGCGAAGTTTTGATTCCAGAGTCATATCCAGGTACTTTTGGCTAGTCCAAGTTGATGATTTAGATTCTTGCTTACATTTCGAAGCTTGAAGAAATATATTTATGTTGAATGAGTACAGACTTCTATTCATGGGTCATAAATTCATGGTTCTCGCTGAAGTTTTAGAGTTATTGATGATACTAGTTGTAGTTATATTGTTTTTGTCATATTAGTTAATAATTGTTGTAGTTATATTAGTGATATCACCTTGCTCACTTGGCCAAGTAAGGATCCAACATCCTTAGTCTAGTCTGGTTTAATCGATTAGCATTTCGTCGATAAGTTAATTCACTCACTCATAAATAAATTCCAACCTTAGAAGATGGTGACATAGCATAGGGCACCTGCCTTTTCCTTACTGCTCCTCATGCAGCTGCTGAACACTGGCCAAGTGAGATTCACTGTAAACTGTCAGCCTTGATTGAATGGAAGCTTTGATGATATTCATAAGGAAGAATGTCGGGATATATTGAATTGCACTATAGTAACTTTGTTTAAAGACTTATAAGACGGCTCTCCGGTGTCCGGTAAGACTTGAAGCACAGGGTCTGGAATTATGATGCCCACCTTGTAGACACTCTCACAAAGAGTGAAGAAACGACATCCTCCACTCACAAATGCTGAGCTCTCGCCTAATATTTCTTGTAACCTATAGACAGAGCAGAGCAGCGCAGGTGCTATGTACACCTGTGCTAGAAACCTGTAACAGAGACGAATTAAATATAGGTTACAAGATGCGAATTCTACCGTTGAGTCTCTTCGGAACGGTTTTTCACCTTTCAATGAGAACATTAATCATACGTTTTAATTACTCCTTCCATCTAATTGTTTGACTTTCAGGTTTTCAAATTTCCCATCAGGTGCGGGAATGTCATCTTTGTTTGGTTTTAGCAGTGAATTGTTAGATACTGACATCCACATCAGAATGTTTAACGCAACGTTTCTATTGTTTTCTCTCATGAACAGCTTCCCACTTAAACAACACGATAAACTAAGTACCAATAAGTTCTTGAATGAAGTTCTTAATTTCGCCTTGAAATAACAATTTTCACAGATTAACAGGAATTGTAAATTTCGGTTTCTTCTTTTCGTTTTTGATTGTTATTAGTATAATACAAAAATTACTTTATCATGGACTTATAAAAAATAAGTTGTTGAAATTTATTATCATGGAAAAATATGTTGTTGTTTTTTTAAATCAAATAGAAGAATCGGAGCACAGTCGATTGGTTATTGTTGTGAAAATATAGAAACTATATTCCAAAGAAATTTGAAATTTTTCTTAATAATAAACATGTTCTATTCAAAGTTGAATTTCGGTAAATGAAGTAAATTGGATAGGCTTACTGTATTATAGGCCAAGGCTTAGACCCAACTATTTTAAGCAAACTAGTTTGAACAACTTGTTTAATTTTAAATAAAATTAGTGTCTTCCCACTGACGATTAACCCAGTTGATTGTCACACTGTTATATTTCAAGGTTATGAAATGAAAGTGGTTGCGAATCGTTGGTTAGGCTACATGTGCAGTCTATTAGTAGCCTTAACACACTTGAATTTACAGTTCTTCTTCCTTACTATTATATTGCAATTTCTATTCTATTTCCCGCATAACCTCATGCTTCATGCGGGTGTTCTAAATTCTATCCATCACAGCATAGCTTTCTTCTCGTTGAATTTTACATCACCATTTCAGAAGCCGTTGAAAGCACCTGGCTGCTGCTTCCCCAGTCATGTTTTTCCTCAGCGGTTTACACTTTAACTATCCATTGAATTGAACTATTTTTTGAATTGTTACAATATAATTGATTGAATGTCATTATCCATCTTCATTCACTTATTTATTGAATTTGAATGAATAAATTTATTTATTCCTCTTGAATAAATTTATTCATTCATTTTGAATGAATAAAGTAGATTCTCCGTTCTACTTTGATAACTTAAGGAAACCGTAAGGATAACAATAAGGAGCCCGTTACATGGTCAAAGATTTGATTTCCTATTAGACAGACCCGTGCTAGACTAGTAGATATTTGATAGATCTGACCAAATATTTGTCAGCGTAATGGGGCTCTAAGACAACTTGGTTGGCACATGTTTAGAACATTGACAAATTTGATTAAAACCATTAAGAGTACTATTCTGTGTTGTATAGATATATATTTGAAATCATCGATAATAGATTGGGAGCTTCACCACTACCTCCGTAAACAAAGCCGTAGTGCATTCGTGTGACGTCAGCAAAGGTAGGGCTCCTACACCAATAAAAAATCGTTGATTTCAGCTGATCTATATCAGCTAGTGTTTTTATTGGTCTAGGAGCCCTACCTGTGCTGACGTCACACGAACGCACTACGGCTTTGTTTACGGAGGTAGTGGCTTCACCGGGTTACATAACGTTCTGTGATGTATATAGGAGTCCACTTCAGAGTTACGCCTTATTACAAAGGGTCGGTCGTCTTTTCAGTAACAGTTTCCTGTAACAGTTTGATTAGATCTTTAAATAGCTGATTCTAGCATTATGCAATTTAGGAAACGCCCCCGCTGGAAATTTTAGGCCACATAGTTTTTCAAACCAATGTCTTGAGCAATATCTAGTTTATCCTACAACAAATTTGTTAGCTCTGTAAAAGCTCAATTATTCGCTAGTAATTCATTTTCTTTAATATTTTCAATTTTCTGAAACGAATTTTTATTCCAGTAATCAAAGTTGCAATAAGTTGTTTAGTCTTTTCCTGTTTCTATTCACTAAAGCCGGGTCCATACTGAACAAATGTTCGACAATCATGTTTGTTGGAACAGTTTGGAAAAATTTTATTATGTATGACAGACAATGTTTGCCCGTGGCCAGTGTGTACGCGTCACAAAACAAAATATTGTCAAGTGGGGAGAGCAGGTTTTATGTTTTACAGCAAACACTGAAAATTTTCGGAAAACAGTAATATTTTGTTTGGCAAACAATGATTGTCCAAACTTTTTGAAATGTTTGTCCCTGAGCCCTTCAACAAACATGTTTGCCGAACATGTATGTCGAACATTTGTTCAGTGTGGACACGGCTTTACACCCTCTTCACAATAGGACACATACATCACCTTATTCATTCATTCTCGTCGGATATTCAATAAGCTCTTGAAGATACATATAGGCTATGCTCCGTTGGCCTCAAGATGAACTGAAATCATTACTAGCAGGAGACATGGATGCAATATTTACCTATTCGCTGAGAAGAGACGGCTGCAAAGTTTTTGCTGGTCGTGGCTTCTAGCATTGGTTGGCTAGGGTCAGCGGACGCTATGCTAAATAATTGAATTGGCGTAGTCTACTCGGCTGAATCGATTTAGGAGCTGTGTGCTGGCAGATCGATTGGTGCTGATGAGGAGGAAGAAGAGGAGGTGCTGATGAGGAGGAAGAGAATGACGATGTCTGAGGGTGTAAGTGCGGATGATGCCTGCAACGAACAGCAGCAAAGCGATAGAACGTGCAATGAAAGACCCTTTCTCTCTGCACCCTTCGTCGCCCTGTGCTGTGTGCTGTGCTGCAGCTCTGGCCATCGGATGGAAGCGAGCAAAGTATCGAGCGAACCCCTGAATATGGCGCTTCGACTCTCCAGCAAGTGGAGAGAACTTCTTGCCAACTACATCAAGTATTCATTCTCTCCAATACTTCTTCGCCAACCTCTGCTCTGTCTGCTCTCACAAACCATTAGAAAGCATCGCAATTCATAACTTCCTATTTGCATTTCACACAACTTAATTTTCCATCTCTTCATAATTATTCCAAGATTTCTCTCTCCAAAAGCAATCGCTCAAATTATTTAATTTTCAATTAATAATACATTTCCTCAGAAAAACCTTCTCAAAGCTCACATTATTAAATTTTAATAAACAATATTACATTATACATTTTACACAAAATGTTCCGAAGTTTTTGTGCTAAGTCTTTCAAGAATAAGGAACAAGGGCAGTTTGGGCCTATTAAAGATTGGCTTGTCAAATAGGTATGTTTGTGCACACAATAGACAAGCAATCTATTGTTATTGCATGCACGTCGTCTTATGGCTATGTGGTGTGTGTATTTTTGTCAGTTATTTTCGTTTTTCAAGACTAGTAATAGTAAATTCCCAGTAATAAGGCGACGGAGTTAGAAAATGTATACACTTTCATATTTTCTCACATGTGTTGATAAGAAAATGAAGCTATTGGAGATAAATATGAGAATACTTTTTGAAATGAGATTAAATTATAAACTTGTTACTTCCAGTAATCAAGATCTAGTATTCAAATACATGATTTATAGATGATTTGAAGGGGTTTCAAATTACAACAGATTGTCAAAAAATCAAATAAGAATCTATTTTATCTCATCATGTGTATTGAAATCTGCTTTGATAGATTCTGCTTCTGACTGGGCCAGCTGTTATATGGAACGTTCAATAACTGTTCACGGTTCACGGGTTCAATAATCCGTGACTTTTTCTTAAAAGTATTCTCCGAATGCAGCCTGTGTACAGTGCATTGTGAACTTAAGGGAGAAATTGTGTAGAAGGATGTCACGTGTAAACGCTTGTGTCTGGCCCAATTAAAGCGTTTTCCCCGCCCCTGTGCTGGAGCGTACTCGAGTACAGCCAACAGCGCTCATTTCCTCCGTTCTATCTTCGTCACCAGCCTGCCTAATTAACTGTATCTCGAGAATCCCACATCCGGGCCACTGCAACTTCCTCTTCATCTCTATTTCAATGCTTCCATTTTTCCTGTCTCTCCATGCAAATATTGAGGAGGCAACTTCGATTTTCCCGCGTGCATGACCTACTTATGTTTTATGACTTCATCGTTGCTGGATAAAGCTTCGTTTTTTAATAGAGGAAGCATTGCGTGTGCACGCACTTCATGTTTGGAGCCTTTTACTTGACCTCAATGGATAAAAATATAGAATTTTCAATGTACCTGTAACTTCGACAAAAATACTATAATAGACAAACAAATTTATGTTTGATGAAAGAAAATCACATTTATTGAGGAAGATAAGTTTACTAGCTAGGCTTAGAAATTCCATCATAATTTTCTTCAAAATAAAAGCGTTTATGTATTCAGTAATTATAAAACAATGAAAAATTGAAAAATCCATATCAGGGTTAGATTCGATAATTCGGTAAAAACTTTCATATATTTAATTTTGTCATCTCGAATAATTCTAATTAAATAGTCTTTTTTGCTGATGGTGATGAGCTCTAGGCTCATGAGTGGGTAATAAGAGATGAATAGACTTACAGTTTTAGGTGGGTTCCGAACTACCGGCAAGCGATTTTGCAACTCATGAATCGTATTCAGAGGAGTTGGCTCAAGCGGTCACCTTCCAACGGGAGTAGGAAAACTAAGTTCATGTCTTTACTGCTTATGTTCAATGAGTGCTATTCTCTATCATGAGATATAAATATCAGCTACCTGTAGCTGATTTTCTTCAATTTCAATTATCAATTTATTTACCAATTTCACAAAAAATCTAATGTTTTATGTTTATAAACCTAATTTTTTTAGGTTTTGATTAACATATCTGAATTTTCGGATAAAAATATAGTATTACAGTTAGTTACAGTTACATTCAGGTCTTATTGAATGAGAATAATTATTCAAAAGTGGCAAAGAATTATTAGCTAGGTAGATGTTATACTCATAAGTGATTGATTTGCATGAGATAGCATTCACATATTTGCATGAGATAACATTCACAGATTTGCATGAGATAGCATTCACAGATTTGCATGAGATAGCATTCACAATGTTAATAGAATAATGATAATAATTCATATTCATTGGTCTAATTAAATTCTAAAAGCTCATTTTTTCATTACTACGTTGCTGCTATGGAATTTGTTTTCAATAACTAAATTTACTTGCTGAAGAATCTAATATAGAAAGGAGTTGGAATGGATGCGGAACTGTATTTGTTGGTATTGTTCACCTAGCGGGGCGTTGTGGTATTGATCAGCACACCCCATGTGATCCAACGTATTCGCCTCTGGTAATGGATTCATCAGTTGAGTCAGTTGTGGGAGCAACAGCGTCTCCTCTGTCAACAGTCGGTTGTCAGGTCACATCTCCCTTCTGACACATTTTTCTCACAAAGCTATTGCACAGATTAGTCACCATTTCATCACCAGCCCACTGCGTCAATTATTATGCTAAACCGATCGCTCACACGACATACATATTTTATTTGTGATGAAGTGTCGGCTCATAATTTTATCAGCTCTCGTTTCTTTCAAAAGCGACTGAAAGGAGACTTCCAGAAACGTTGAATATAAGATTTGCTGAATAGATTCAGGAATCAACCTCAATCTAAAATAGACTGATTGACCTATGAGTGATTGAATGCGAGAATGATGGCTTGTTGATTTTTCGATTTATGAATTCTCAAGGGTTTCTTTTTTAATAATACTCGTACGTTAAAAACTTATTTTTCAGAGAGGAAAGTTCAGAATTCAATTGTAGCTAAATCAAACAAACTCAATAGACTTGAGATTTATTATTCTTTTTTTCTATTATTTCTTTTCACCTTAGAGATGATTTTGAACCACAGATCGATTAGAAACTATCGAGAAACACTGTAAATGAAATAGTGGTATTATGAAGCTACCTTGGAAACATATTTCCAATGGAAGCAGAAATATGTGAACAAGTTTCAGCTGTAAACCAGTGGTAGCATACAGTGATTGGATAAACACACACATTACTATCGATGACAAGTACAAATTTAGTGAAGCGTACGTGGTGTGTAATGCCCACATCGATTTTTAGTTGTCCTTACATTTGTTAGCCGTCCTTATAAATTCTATGAGATCGAATGGGTCTTGACAAACATATGATACATTTGCCAAGTTGTGTTCAATCTAATAGGATTTGAAAGGACGCAAAAAAAATCGTACGTTCAATAAGTATCGAATTGTATGTAACTCAATTTAGTCTGTTTGCAGCTTGTGAGCAAGTTGAGTTTTATCAAATGAACCATTGGGAATAATACAATAATTACAAGTACTTGATCACTGATTTACATCCAATAATTGCAGAGAATACAAGTAGGTAACAGATGTATAGTGCAAAGTAATAGATAAGTTGGTGCTACAGTATCAGCTAGAATTACCTTCAAGAAAGCACACGGGGCCACTAATGAGAGTAGTGAAGCGGAATCAGAGGACAATAAAGTATGTTAGTCGAGAGTTAGAGGATGCACCTTTTTGGAACAATAGCCCAGTGCACAGGTAGCGCGGCCCCGTCTCCTTTTTTTAACCCAGTCTCTACTATTATGCCAATACAGTCTCTACTGGCTATCTATGTGAAATGTGATTTTATAGTTAGACATATTTTGTGAACAGGAGCATGAAAGGTGAAAAAATGGAAAGAGGCAGAAAGTAAATAAAAAAGAAGTCTACGACAACGATGACGTCTTTGCGTATTCAATCTAACATAAATTTCCTTCAGTTCAGGAATAATAGATTTATAAAAAATATTTTACTAGCAATAAATATTACGACATCGTAAAACTCAGTCTGTCATCGCGTTTGTGATCTAAATAATCTCGGATGATCCGTATCTCGCTGGACGTTGGAGCTTCCTACATTTAGTAGAGTCATAGCAATGGTGGTGCGTTACGTGAAAAGTGCGTGCTGTGCGTAGTGCGTACGCCAGCCTCGTCGCATCACACGCACCTTCCGCCCCATCCCACAACCCAGACCCCTTCGCTTGTATTGATCAAATGCGTGCCACGTTGCCACATCGATCTGAAATATAGTCTCTCTCTCTCTGTCTCTCCCGTTTCCTATCTCTTGTCCTCTTATCAGATCTTCTACTGTGGTGTGTATGGTGCTCTTCACTCTTCACTCTCTCCAGCCTACCCTTAATCCTCAGCTCCTCATCCCTGCTCTTTTCTTGTTGTTCTCTGTCCTCATCCTGCTGTAATCTGTGAGCTACACTGCTATATCCTCTGTCGTGGGTGATCCACCCTCTTTTAAACGCGCACCGGCCATCTGTCTGCTTAAGCACATTTTCTAGTGTACTCCAAATTTCTGTTGATGCCATTTCCTTTAAACGGCTCACACTGCGCATGCTAGTACGTCCCTGTTGGCTGGATGCATTTCAGGCATTCACAGTCCACCCTCTTGTGGCCTTTTATTCAGACCAATTGATAGTCTCATTGACAATTGAATAATTCGATATCACAACTTATTATTGAACGAGGAATATTTGCTCATGTTTACTACGAATACAATTCGTTTACTGGTATTGATAATGGAGATCCTCTCCTTCCATTAAGAATTGAGGAGCTCTCATTTCTGCCGAACTTACTATTCGTGTCATACTTTGGTCATTTTGTGTCAAATTTTTATTTTGGAAAATCAACAGGATTCGGAGAGTTGTTTCGTGCAGCTGTGGATAGAGTGAAGCTATCCACCATTGTTGCCAACGTCTGGGAGTGGACAGACACATGAAGAGGAAGAAAAGATGATTAATTAGAATAGAACCTTCCATTACAGAATTGATAGGCTGTCAGATTTCAAACCAAAAAGTTCAAACCAACTACACTGTGGCACCAATTCAACATTGACATAAATATAGTTTTATCACAGATGTGTTGAATAAAAAGCGTGGTATAAGAAAAACGAATGGCCCAAATCGCTTCACTGTTCTCTATTGCTCACCTGAAGTTAGTTAAAAAATGGGATAATAGAACAACTTGCTGAAACAGCATTGGAAAATGTTATGGCTAGGCGCATGTATTCTCGAAAATATTATGCTTGTGAAAACTTCCGGATAATCCTGAAATGTATGAAAAGGCCTTCATTTAAGAGGGCCTCCTCCACCAAAGTTTTCAAAGATTACCATGTACATAAAATACCAGAACCGGGACTAAAATGATGTAGTGTTGATTGACCGTCCAAACACAATTGAGAGGTGGAAGAGTACTTTACTCCTTGGAGAGTTTCAGTATGAATCTCTACCATCCAAATTTCATCTGTGATTTACTTATATTTATGTTTTGATCCATGTGGCTTCTGTTAATAATTTAAAATGTTTTTATATGTTCTAACTGTAATCGAAACAAAATTATTGGACGTAATTAGGTATAATCTAGTGGCAGGCATTAAGTTATCGAATGAATGGTTTGTCTTTACAGCTTGCTTAAGATTATGTATTCCTATAGACTAGCCTCAATTGCACCAGCGTCTACGTAGTTGAATGCTAAGCCTGAGCCCTGAGGACATTCACGCACTCCAAATAAATCACCAGCTTTCACTCACGCACTAACACACCCACGTCAAAGATGCAGCCTTCTTCGTCTCTCCAAACGGAAATGATTTCCCTTCCTTCCGTCCGTTGATCTTTGAAGATGTCTGTTGCCATAGTCACGTGATCATGTTCTCTGTTCTCAAATTCTTGTGATCACGTGAGCTTTTCAAACGCCAGCTGAAATGTTGTTTATTGTTACAGGCTATAGTAAACATCATTGGAGTGCCATCATGTAGCTTCTAAACTTGTGCTCAATTTTCGTTTCTGTATAGAATTTTCAACTGCCACTTGGAGTTTGATAAATTATATGACTGTTATTCTTGATTGAAAGTGATATTTCTCCCAACGTTTCGGTATTAGTATTCAGAAAAATCTTGTTATTGTCCATAGACAATGAATCTTAAGTAGTAACAGGAGGTTGAAGAATAATGCCATCAATGCAATGGTTTATTTTGCTTGCCAATATGAAGCCAGAGAGAGAGAGAGAGAGAGAGAGAGAGAGAGAGAGAGAGAGAGAGAGAGAGAGAGAGAGAGAGAGAGAGAGAGAGAGAGTGAGTGAGAGAGAGAGAAGTAATTTTTTATTAGTAATTGTATTTCATCATAATATTGAGTTGAGCTTTAACAAAATAGATGTGGATTACACCTGATACTTTATGAGTCAGTCAACAACTTTTTTTTCTGTGACTGATAATAATACTTGATAATTTGTCTATTCGGACTGATCTAATCATGAGAACAGTAATGGCTGTCGATTTCTTGTTTCTTGTGGACGAAGTTTGGGTCCTCTGTGTCTTGACGGGCATAGTGTAGGAGGGTTTATTAACGTCCAAATCCAAATCCACCTCCAAGGGCGCCCGCGTTAGCCTGTGAGGACGCGAATCCACCGCCACCTCCGTAGCCGCCTCCTGGGAAGCCGCCAAATCCACCGCCAGGGAATCCACCACCGCCTCCGTAGCCGCCTCCGAAGGCTCCAGCCGCTGACATGGCTGAGGCACCTGAAAAACCGCCTCCGTAGCCTAGTTGCCTTTTGGGTCGGTCAATAGCGGCAATATGGTCAGCTGATGCAGGAGTGTGGTCGGGAGCCCAGCTCTTGATGAGGGCGGCTAGTTCGGCCTTCTCGATCTCGAAGTCGATGGGGAGGGCGTTGCTGGTGAAGACGGACAGTGTCAGACCATCGCGGCGACAGATCTGCTTGCCCGGCTCATGGCTCAGGTGACAGGCGAACTTGATTGGTGGCTCGGCATCAAACGGAGCGGCTGAAACGGCTGCTGCCAAAGCAAACAAGATGAATTGCAAGAACATCTCTGTGTGGAGAAGAGACCGAACTCGATTCAACTTCTGATTCGATCGTTCTCAGTGGGTCCGTTTTATAGGTGATGCTGATTGAGTCCAGCTTTGGGGAATACCTGAGCGATGAGCGATGAGCGATGAGCGATGAAATCACAATTCATTATCACTCGTTACTAATGAGAGCCATAGTCAGATACTCTTGAAACTGTCAGCATTGGATGGATTGAAATGATGGATGTTACTCATAAGGAATGCTGACAGTTTGAAGTGGATCTCAGTACAGTCTATCATAGCGATGAATGTAGTTGCAGAGCTGTAGGCCTATTGGCTTTTCTAAGATATGATAATGGAGTTTCCTTTGACGTCAATGATCTTCAAATCTATAACAACAGGAAGTTGGTCGGGTCGTTATTTGCCGTAAAATAGGTTTCAAATTGAAGTACCTAAATCCACAGACAGCCTACCACAACCCGTTGCTTTCTTTTATCAAAAGTTGTACTAGTTCTGTTGTACAAATACTCCGTTCATAGATTGTTTTTAAACATTTTTTGTTCGTGAACAAGATAACATTCATCATCAATTAACATTTTCGACAAAATAAACATAACTTTTTCATAATACAAATAGAAAATTTCTAAAATCGAATCAAATCAAATTTATTGCCAAATTAATATAAATTCACAAATACCCATGAAAAACAAAATTCAGTTTCATACATTGGAAATTTACTAACAAAATTAGAAAAAACTTTAATTGAAAATGAATAATAATATTATATATAATATTGGCGTTACTAGCATAACAAAGTTTGTGCACTAGCGACGAGCATTCAGTAAGCACTCTAATCATATTAGAGAGAAATAAAAAAAGTATCTGTATGAAACAAAAATTTAGCAAACACTTTCAACAAAAATCAAGCATACACTTAAAAAAACATGATAATGGAGTAGTTCATAGCATAAACATAAACGCAAACACAATATAAAATATAAGAAAATATTCATTTTGATATATCAGGAATTTGAATACAGTACAGGACATATTAAATTAAATTCAGTTTACGACACAACTTTTAGGTAGTAAAGGGGGAAATAAATAAATAAAACATGAAAATAAAGAATTGATAAATGCCTAGAATTGAAATAAAATTAAAACTACTACAACATTTTCGGTCTTGATCCAGTTCTCAATTTTCGTTTCAAGTGCTTCTGGAATAATATTTATTAGTTTATTTACTGTGTAGTTGAATTGTCTTCTGCATATAGATGTGTCAATTAGAGTAACTATATAGGTTCGAGGAACATATCTATATGCTAAGCTGAGATAAACTTATTTCTTTAGCATTTGTATTCTCAACTATTCACCAATATCAGAATAAAGATTATCTACTAGTATATGAATAACACTTCCAATCTTGAAATACTTGAATGAACTGAAAAATGAAGAATGAAATTGAGAAATGATCAGTTACATATACAACCTCGTTTATTTGATTGAAATTGATTTCTCCAGTTCTCTTCTTATGTTCAAAAATCAATTACCACCAAATGGATCCCTCTAATTCGTTGTTCAAGCATTTTTTGTAATACAATTGGCAGGAACTTGATTGAAGAGGGTGGAATCAATTGTATTCTACATCAAAAAGAACCGCTAGAATTGAGCGATTTGAGAACTTCCTGGTGGGAAGCTTCCTCCATCTGCTTTGATCTTTACTCCTACCTCCTAAGTTGTATTGACTCGTGAAAACCTCCCTTCAGATCGTCTCGTGAATAAGTCATGAAACAATCTTCTTGGTACGTTATACAGCTTCCGCATTTTACTAAGAAAACCGACAGCACTTCCTAATCTTTTGAGACTGGCAGTCCCAGAAATCTTCACTCCCAAATTGTCACGGGTGATAATTTTATGTATGTAATTATTCAAATTATTCCCATTTATACTTGCAACTACTGTAACTCAGATAGGCTACCTTTCTAATTTATAACTGAATTTGATTCTGGAAAATTAGAACGATAATATTCATTGCTTGGTTTGGTACGTTATTGTTATCGTTCAAGTCCTGTCAAGATAAAAACGAAATAGTCACTCAATTTTGAAAATACGAACCACTCTGGAATCCAGAATCTATAAGATATACAGTATTTTATTCATAACGTAGGGCCTTAAGTCTATAGGATTTATTGGTCTCAATCTTTTATTAATGAATGAATAATGCAATTCTTCGGTTGTTGTTAATATCAATAATGACTTGACCCAAGCTATTGTAACACGTAGACTATTCCATTGGATTGATTGATTCACAAACCAATATATTTACAAACCAATACAATGCAATAGAACAATCATTGAGAATAGAAAGAGGGACTATCGCCTGATCTTAAGCTATACTAAGCTTTGAGTTTTCTATTCTTGTAGTGTCTCTGTTGATGAAACATCTATAGGTACCTGGATATGAAACTCTATATTTCATCATTCTCAATAGCTTTATTGCCTGAAGTCTAAGTACTAAACTGCAGCTGGATAAAATAATGGCTACAACTACTTGCTATATACAACAATTGCAATTGTAATTGTACGGTATAACAATAGTGTAGTTGTCTAGTACTATAGATGCACATTGTCTCTGTTGGTAACGATCTCGACTAGAACACGAGAATTGGAACAATTACTCGAATAATTCAGATGCAGTATCTATTATTACGTAAGACACTACTTTGTAGCTAATAATTCAGAATAATTGTTCTACTTTTGTAATCCAATAGTGTTGTATTCCAGGTAGCTAAATGCGCCAAGTCCTTTATAGAGCTTGTTATCTTTTATTCTCGTGTGTCAATAAATGTACATTTCCGTTTCTTAAAAATTGCCATTCTATTGATAATCAGTTTTTTCACCTTGTTATTGTCATACTTTCATTTTCTACAACCAGTTGAATAAAAGAAAAGCATACGACACTCGAAAATGAGTGTATCCGTAGAATGCAGAAATATGCAAATATGGAATTGATTCCTGACTATTCAAGTCAACGATTTATTCCCTGTTAATAGTTTTAATATCATATAATCAATATTCTTTATTCTTTCTTACAATAAGTACATCATAAAAATTATAGGGAGCGGAAAAATGAGGTATCCTTGTGCCATTCCTCTCCCTAATTTAGATAAGGTCACACATAGTCCAAAATAAGTTGAGTTTTGTAGTTGTTCACTTCACAAAATGTTCAGTCCTTGATTATTTTCACAAAGTAGATTTTTAAATTTAGATGCTTCAAAGCCAAACATAGAAGAAATATAAATAAAAATAGAAATCTATGTACCATTTTTAAAATTGTTTACTCACAACATGTTTCGGCTGTATGATGCCATAATTGAGTGATTGGAAAATAAATAAAATGATCACTTGATAATGACATCAAATAGCCGAAACATGTTGTGAGTGAACAATTTTAAAAAGTTCACTTAGATTTCTATTTTTATTTATATTTGAGAATAGCCGTAACGAAAAAATACAATAGAAGAAATATTACATATTAAAATACGATAGGAAATATTGACATATTAAATAAATTGATATGTCAAATCAAAGGAAAAAAACAAGCTTTGGAAAAGCTTGTTAAATTGAAGGACCAAGAAAACAAGCTTGATTACTAACATTACATTATCTACTCAAGTTCAACTCTAGAACATAATAAGAACTACAGTAGCATAATATTTTTCTTATTCGTACTTGACTATTTGAATTATAACTATCAATACACTACAAATATTTCAAGTCAAGTTCAATGTATGTTTTGTTTTGTTTCAGGTAAATATTTTCTCGGGCTTTCCTTGAGATCTTGATTTGTTGATTCATTCAGGTAAATCTAAATATAGTTCTGCATTTAGTGACCAATATTTAATAGCTCCTAACCCAATGGTTCTCTTCTGAGAGAAATTGCTATTTGTCCTAGTAGTCCCTAATGGAAATCGTTGCTGGATGTGTAAATGGCTTTAAGAAGATTATTTGTAGTCATAGTGGTCGTGGGCAGCTAGTGCTGCCCAAACCATACCAGTACCGCGAAGTAACTGATTAACTTATAGTTTGCGACTTGTAAAATATGAGAAATTTACATTTTTCTTCAGCGTTGGTGGGAAAAACGAATACTGTTCCATAATCGGATTGATTCTTTTGTTCTTAATTGAAATCAAATCTAGGTCTATTTTTAAATAGAATTATGCAAACATTGATACATTATCAATTTTATAGATTTGAGGCTCAGTCACAATTCAATGTTATGTTAGACGAGAGTCTTACAGTTTTTCAGAAAACTTCTGACATGAATAACCGTAAACACAGTTTTGCCTTGAAAGGACATGAAATTATTTTATACTTATTATCTCAAAAATTAACATACCATACACCAAAAATTAATACTTTGAAAGATTTCATTATCAAATAATTATCATTTCCGCAATTTTATAAAGTGCTCTTCAGACTTGAGACGATAAATAATCCAATTTAGACTTTCCAATAAATTAAAGCTCAACTCTTATCAAGCTTGTAGATTCTAATATTATAATTGAGTATCATACGAAGGTGAACAATCTTTCAGTTATGTTGTGACGTAGTATCTATCTTCAGCTTTGGATTATTGCTATTTATAATTGGCCTAGTTGGCTGCATTTTATCGTCTGCCTTTCAATAAACCTCATTACATTCAACTCATCTTCAAAATCCTTAATATACTAGAGTATAACCAGTCTGAACATGGCTTGTCTTGCTTCGTCTCACTTCATATTTGAATTCGAATTAGAGATAATTATTCAAAAAATCGATGGTAATTTATTGAATACTGTTTTATAATTGAGGCAATGCATTTGATTAATGTTCTTAAACTGATTTTTGTAAAGTATACGTTATTGAAGGACAAGGTGTTCACCAACTTCACTTATCAGTTGAAAATATTCATAATAGAGTCCAAAAAATGTTTGGTACTCGGGTAATGGTACAATATTAAAACCTTCAATTAAGGGTACCAGGAACTACGAAAGAAAACGTTCACCAGTTCTCTCTGCAAGATTGAAATTTAATCATCATTTGTAGAATAATGTTTGATAAAGCTCATTTCAAAGTTCAAACACATTTTAATATCGGAACACAAAAATCACAACAAAGAAATCTTGGAAAGTTTCCCTTATGCATAAAATGAATGATTTTACGATTTCTTCACAAAGTGAAGTTTCGGATTACAGGAAACATTCTAATGTGGTACATTCCTTTATTTTATTCGCATAGTTGATACGCTATGTGCATTCACCAGAATAATGAATTGCATAGGAACAGCATACGATGAAACGACTCACTACATGCAACGGGAAGCTCTGCTCTGCTGTGAGCACGGCACAGTTTCTTGACCTTTCCCAACAGTTGTGCCACCCTCCCCTCCCCCTCCACCCGCGTCATTGCGAGTTTGGGAGCGTTAACCGCGACTATGTTGTTTCTCAGGACTTTATCTCCGTCCAGAGTCTAGACAATCTACGGTCTCTATGCGCTTGCAACATGTAAACAAGAGCTTCATAGTGATAAAATTCTCCTAGTTACAGCTTTATGAAGATTGGGAAAGCTATTTTACAACTTAAAATATTGCAAAAAGCTTTCAGTTTGATAGCTTTTATTGATTGCTTGCAAATGGGATAAATGCATTACCCTTAATAAATTGGTAATAATAAGTACCCATGAATCAAACAGTTTATTCGAGGATTGCAGATCAATATGTCATTGGCGTAGTATTCGAAATGAATAATTGTGGAGAACAAACTAGATATAGCTTCATAGAGGAAAGATTAATAACGATTGGTTGAATTTGAATTCCGCATACTCAATAAAACGAGTTGAAATGAACTTTCGTCTATAATATATTGATGTATTTGCCGTTCTTTAAATGCATGCACTCTAAAAACCGCTTATACTAGTTAGTAGAAAATGTAAGAATCCGACAGAATTTCAAACCATTCTTCCTGAAATGGAATCAACTTACGGGGTGGTGGTATATGATGGAGATTTCCCTGAGTGATTGATTGATTGATACTAATCAAAGATGAAATGTGAATCGACTGATGTAAAAATATGTATTTGTTGAAATTATTGATAGATAAATATAGTTGTTGAAAAAATACTTCCCGTTCCTGATGCCATGATGATAGAAAGTTGTGACCACATTGCTAAAACACTTGACAAATGAAGGGGAAGGTTAGGCAAACCGTGTTACGCATACACACACAGTGTCAGCGTCTCTTTTCTATTGTGTATGAATATAGATAAGATAAGATAAGATAAGATTCTTTATTTCGCATCCATTTTAAAACAACAGAACAGCGCACAAAACTAAAAAAAAGATAGCAAATAGGAATAATAAAACAATACTTAAGACAACTTTTTAACCGAATAAATGTGAAATTTGCTGATAATACTAATTGTATTAATTCTCATTATAGGATGATGAAATGTAATCTAGCACAGCTACTCTGTTTTACAAAAATACACCATAATTAATGCACGAAATAAAATACTGCATGACCTTGCTGACAAGGTCACGTTCGCATTGCAGGAGCATCACTGAACAGAACTAAAGGACAGTTCAAAACAAGCAAAACTTAACTTAATAAATAATAATGAAAATAGATAAAATATATTAAGGTTGAGAAAAGAAATACAATAAAAAATAATAAGAACTAAAAAATACAAAAAATAATCTATCCTGAATATAATTCAAAGAACAAAAGTACTGATATAAATAAACTATCGAGTTTTTGAAGCATGTAGATAATAAATATACAGTTAATATTTCTATTTGAACAATAACAAAAATAAAAAAGCCACATTCAAGTACATCAGTGTACATTGACATAGAACAATGAATGTCTTCAGTCTAGTAGTTTAGAACTTACTTCATGAAAACATCAAAATTCAAGGATAATAGTTCGAGATTTATAGAACCAGTGAATCCAGTTGTATATACGTTCACTTGATTAGAGTGTGGACCATTATCATCTAGATTATCTAGATGATGAGTACACATTCTGAAATTATTTTCCACTTTCACGAGAAAACTTTTTTTTTTGTTCTCCACAATCACGGTTATCTTACTATTTTTCCTGATATTTCAATTTTAAAAAATTCTGTTAAATAATACAGTTGAGTTATGAAATAAATTAAACAATCAATCTTTCTAATCAAGAACTCAATAACTCTGAACTGAGAGTTCAATAACAGACCAGTCTCTAATGGGATGTTGTCGTTTGAGCTTTGGCTGCTGGAAGGAAGAACGATGCAATTACGATCATGTAATGCGTGCAACCAATAAGTGCAGCAAGATGCCTCTCGTTTCCTCTCCAATAATAATGAAGATTGTGTGGAGAAGACCTTCATCTTCGATTTAGTCTGAATGCGAGGACACAACGAAGAGCGTCTACTGGCATTGGAGGCGATTTAATACGCTGCCGCTTTACTTTCAGTGGTGAAAGCCATTCTCCCATGTCGTCGTGGAAGCGCATGCACTCAACAACGTTCAAGCGGCAAGGTCGCTCATAAACGCCCAACGTTTTACAATGGCAGTGCTGCAGTCATTACATAAACGCGCTCATCTTTTATCTTCCGACTATGTCCTGTGACGACGCTCTTGCAACAAATTTAGCCTTTCTGAATCAAGCATCTATGTTGCACTCAAGGTTTTATCACCTGAAAACTATTAAAACTGATAAAATACCGCCATAAAATCTTGACTTACGTTGATTGCCTCTCCGCAGTCAGTGTTTTACTGTGAAAATACACTATTATCAAGCGTGAGACGTTTACTGAAAACACTTTTTGATTGGATTGAAACATTACTACGAAAATATCAAATAAGTTTGATCTTATCTGAAGGTAGATGGAACATTTCTCCAGTTCAGGAAATGGGTTGATGAATACTGATGAAACAAAAATATAGATTTTCTTTCTCATAGCCAACATCTTTTCAGTTCACAATCTTCATGGATGGGGCCAAAATTATTGGACTGTGTTATCCACGATTTATTTTTTTTGTCTGCATGAGTAACTAGCATCAGAGACAAATAAATAGACAATTGAATAGTATCTTTACTCTAAGCTACCATTCAACATTCTCTTTTATGTTTGACTGCAATTCTCAATCGGTGTCATTGCAGACGTTTCAAGGCTACAGTGCCTTATCATTTCTCTGCATTACTGGTGTTCTGATATTTCCTCTTGGTAGAATGAAGTCCTTCTAATTTGTAGTACTCGGTAAATCAGAAATTGTAATATTAATATTTCTCAGTGAAATTTATGAACGTTATTATTCAAACTAATTCAAATCACATTAATCTACAATAATATTTAGTCAAAAATAAATAATGTTATTAACATAATTTTATGAATTTTATTAATTGGACTCGAAATTGGGCAAAAAATATTAAGTGGCAAACATAACCTATTTTTTGACAATTTCCATCCAAATTTGGGAAAGGAACAGTTTAGGGCTTTAAGTCTGTTGTTCCTTTCCGAATGGTTAAGAATGATATTCTATCTATCAATGTACAAATAAATAAATAAATTATAGAACTTTTGCCAAAGTATTATCTTTAAATCTTAGCTATATCAGACCAATTATATCAACTAAGCCGATATCAAGCCACTGCTTTTTTCAACTATCCAGTCGTGAGGCCTAATCGGAAAAATGCCAATTGAACTACAGATTCCTAAAAAGTTACAGAAGGCAACTAGTTTGCAAAAAAGCCTGTTCACTGAGAACAGTTCTTTGTCAGTGGGAATACATAAATAAAATAGAGTAAGCTTAAAGAAAGAAGATGTACAATATTGGCAACTTTTTCAGGGGGTTGTGATTGAAATGGTACTTTACTCTTCCATGTCGTGTAAAGAGGTTTATTGCAAGAGTGCAAGCAGCGGAAGCACTCTTGAATGCTTCACTAATCACTGTTGGTGTTGCCTGAAATCCGAATGCCGAGATATCAAGCATGCTACGAAGTGCTTGCAATGCGTATCAGGTGAGCGAAAAGAGGCAGGTGTACTCCCTTCCATTTGCGTCGCGCCGCGCAGGACTGAGGAAGGCAGGACGAGTCCATTTGCTCCTCTGTCCAAATGGGGTTGAATTGAGAGGGAGAGCTGTGTTTGTAAACTGTAGTCGGTAGCTCATCCCCTCGACTTGCAATAGCAAGCGACTAGGAAACCAATTAACCATCACTTTGAATATAAACTGTAATGAGTTGAGCTGCGTTGCTCATCTCTCATTGGGTGAGATGAATGATGATGCTCTTTCAATTATTAAAATGAATCCATTTTGTGTAGGAGAGCTTGAGAGTAGAGATAACTCTATTAATTGCATATTTCCAAGAGTTAAATTCCTTTGCTAAACTTAGCTAACATTGCTGAAGTTTTGTTTTGTTTATCCCAAATACATTTTTCAAAAACTTTCTTAGCCAAGTAAGTTTTGGTTTGGCTGGCACCCGATAACAGGTAGCCTACCATTCAAATCTATTCCAGTAGCTATAGTGAGATTCACGTTATAAAGTCAGCACCTGATTAACATTAGTTTTGATATCCCTGTCTGTCATTAGATAAAACATATAGCTCTATTCTTCTCTACTTGAAAACCGGGTTATCTACTATATCATGAAAATTGTCAACACTTTAGTCCTATCATTTCCACTGGCCTCATAACGTGAATCTCTCTATAGTTATACAATTCTTATTCTCATTGTTTCTCAATGCATGACCAATAATATTATTGAAAATAGTTTATCAATAGTCTGCCTCAGTTAGCTCAATACTAATTTCTATTGAATTGTCTGGGATATAGGGATTTGAGGTATTGTTATTTTCACCTAACATAGAAAGCTTAACAATGTATATATAATTCAAGGAAAAATTTAAATAAGTAGAAAAAACAATCTTATTATTGTTGAAAAATATTTACTTTGCTATGGTTATCAGACGAGACGAAAATTCGTAATTTAATACAATGTAAGAACCCTTTATTGTATTCCTTTACATTTGCATTATTATTTACCCTTTAAAGTATTAGTTCTCACTCATCTTGTAGACATGAATTAACTCTGCCCTAAAAATTGCTTTTAGAGTGAACAGAGTTTTAGGTTTTTGGAACTAGGAAAAGTTGGGTCTGGTCTATTATCATTACTGATGTATTTTGTTATCAGACTACCCTATATCACTAAAGCACAAAGCTCTGATTCCTAATGAATGTATTCAGTTGGGCAGAGAAAGGATAACATTCGTTCATATCGGAGTGCTCTTTCATCTTCATTCTTCATTCTGCCTATTATGAACACTCATAAAAACAAATGTTATTCTCTCTCAGTCGAACATAATCTGAGTATAAATCATTGGAAAGAAGGGTCTGTGTGCACGTTTCGTATAATATTATCCCATCGATAATAAATGGGCAAACGCTTGCCTGCCACGAGAGCGTATCATGGTGATACACAGCAGTTCTGTGGATAAGGGTGCCGTCTGAGGGCTGCCGAAAGGAGCGGTTTGTTGTGTGTTGCAGTTGCGTTGCGTTGCGTTGCCTGCTGGGAGGTGTGTCCTGTGCCTGTTCTGTGTCGCGGGTTGTCGGCTGGTCCGACTACTCAACTTCTACCTGGCTGCTTGTCTTGCCGAGAGCTGGAATCTTGCTAGCACATTTATTTCGAGGATTGATTTTACCGTGCTTTAGTGCTTGTGTTGTTTTTATGTGTGAAAATTAAAAATTCGTTTGCATCGTCAAGTTTGGTTTCAACGAAAATCATGATTTCTCTTGAGAGAAACTCTAAAATAGATTCATTCATATATTGTCGCACTTACTTGCTAAGCATGTCGACTTTTGTTTGCTAGACATTCTTCAGTGCTCCAATATTAAAAGCTTGATTTTTCCAAGTTTATTGATTAAATCCGTTCTAAAAGTATTCTGCTCTTCAAGAAGTTTATTATTGTGTGATAAAAATACCCTCGCGATCTCTGTGTGCCTTGAGTGACGTAGGGTGATCGACTCAATTCGTTGGAATAGATCTGTATACAAACAAGTCTTAAACATTTAAATACCCACCAGTGTATTTGCGCTTGCGCTCTCTTACAACTTACGCATTCTTCTCATCGTTACATCAGTGTTTCTCATATCATCGTGGAATTGCAAAGCAATAATTAACTCAACATAGTTATCAATAATAATCATTGACGGAGTTTTTAAAAATAGTAGAGTATAACGCAACTCAATTGCCTTCTAAAGAGTACAACTACTTTTAACGTTTGCAAATTAAGGGTTAGTGCAACGTATAGGCTTACTTCGAAATTTTGAACACCAACTCTTCAATACTAATAAGAGACTTTTCAAGTTTTTTGCAGAGTATAGAGTGAAGACACAGTCGAATGCCTTGCTTAAGTCCAATAGTAAGATCCAACTGGTTGCTTGAGTTCAAAACCATTCAAAACATATTCAACAAGTTTTTCAATTGCATCAATAGTACTATGATTCGGTCTAAAGCCATACTGAGAAGGATAGAACAGCTGGTTGTTAACAAATATTCATTAAGTTGAATTACAATACATGTCTCAATGATTTTACTTAGTATAGGTACAATTGCATTGGTCTATAGTTCTGGGGTTCATTAGGATCCCCCTTCTTAAACAGGTGTAACTTTGGTAACTTTTAGAAAATCAGGAAAAACTCCTTCACTCAGTATATAATTTACAATAAGTCAGTTCAGATATAAAAACATCAACTACATTTTTCAACAAATAATTTGACATACAATACACATCCTCAGATTTTGAGTGACTCATTCTATTTATAATAAGACTAATGATTGTTTCATCAACCTTCTTAAATTTAAAATTTTGGTTATTCAGATTACTATTGATACTATTATTTAAAAGATCAGAGAAGTCTACATCATTTGTACTATTACTATTTGTTTGAATATTACCAGTAGCACATGACACATTAACAAAAATTATTAAACTGCTCAGGAGAGATTGGAATGACCTGTTTTGTTGAATTTACCAGATTACTTCATTTTTGACAATTTGCCAGGCTGCCTTGCATTGATTTTAGCCTCAGCTATAAATTTACCATTAGCTACAAGTTTTGCCCTAGAAATCTCTTTCTTGTATTTTATCTTTAAATTCTTGAACATAATTTTATACTCAAGGTTATTAGTGCTCTTCCATTTGTTATATATCACAAGAAGTAGTTTACGCATACTATCAAGTTCAGGAGTAAACCAGTTTATCACAGATGCTTTCTTCTTACCATTTATATTTCTAACATTTATGTATGGACAGCTAACATTGAAATACTTTGTAAAAATATATAAGAAGTTCCTAACACACTATTTACATCTTTGGTATAAATATCAGACCAGTCTGCGGTAGTCAATAACTGTCTGAAATAGTTTAGATTATCTAGAGTAATAAAACGCTTCTTAATGTATGTTCTACTACATGCGTCATCATTTTCAACCTCTGATGTAGGATCCAAATAGAAAGTAGACCAGATACCTGCATGATCAGAGATCATGTCCTGTTCTAGAAACTTTAGCTCCACACTGTTGGCTGAAATATTTGATGCTACAATGTCAAGACAAGAATTGAATCTGGTAGGACATTTATGAACACAGTAGATATCAAATGATCTTAGTAGATTTAACAATTCAATACCAGCACTATCATTTTCTTTTAAGATATCTACATTTAGGTCTCCTGTAATAACTATATGTTTAAAATGTTTAGGTCCGTTTGTCAAATCAGATAAAATTTTTTCAAGATTTAAAATGAACTGGTTAAAATTAGAACTAGGAGGACGGTATATGCATAAAATTATCACCTTAGATTTAGACATCTTAATAGCTGAAACTTCAAAAGCAGCTTCAATGCAGTACCTTTCAACATCTAGCTGTTCAAACAGCATACTTTTAGCCACGTATATTGCAGAGCCTCCATACGGTGATTGTCTACAGTAGCAACTAGCTAATACAAAATCTTCAGGAACATACAAAGAAATCTCATCCTCTAGGAGCCAATGCTCGTTAACACAAATTACATTAGCTGGTGTTTCATTTAAAATAATCTCCAGTTCATGTATTTTATTACGGAGCGATTGTACAACTTAAAATATTGCAAAAAGCTTTCAGTTTGATAGCTTTTATTGATTGCTTGCAAATGGGATAAATGCATTACCCTTAATAAATTGGTAATAATAAGTACCCATGAATCAAACAGTTTATTCGAGGATTGCAGATCAATATGTCATTGGCGTAGTATTCGAAATGAATAATTGTGGAGAACAAACTTAGCTTCATAGAGGAAAGATTAATAACGATTGGTTGAATTTGAATTCCGCATACTCAATAAAACGAGTTGAAATGAACTTTCGTCTATAATATATTGATGTATTTGCCGTTCTTTAAATGCATGCACTCTAAAAACCGCTTATACTAGTAGAAAATGTAAGAATCCGACAGAATTTCAAACCATTCTTCCTGAAATGGAATCAACTTACGGGGTGGTGGTATATGATGGAGATTTCCCTGAGTGATTGATTGATTGATACTAATCAAAGATGAAATGTGAATCGACTGATGTAAAAATATGTATTTGTTGAATTTATTGATAGATAAATATAGTTGTTGAAAAAATACTTCCCGTTCCTGATGCCATGATGATAGAAAGTTGTGACCACATTGCTAAAACACTTGACAAATGAAGGGGAAGGTTAGGCAAACCGTGTTACGCATACACACACAGTGTCAGCGTCTCTTTTCTATTGTGTATGAATATAGATAAGATAAGATAAGATAAGATTCTTTATTTCGCATCCATTTTAAAACAACAGAACAGCGCACAAAACTGAAAAAAAAGATAGCAAATAAGAATAATAAAACAATACTTAAGACAACTTTTTAACCGAATAAATGTGAAATTTGCTGATAATACTAATTGTATTAATTCTCATTATAGGATGATGAAATGTAATCTAGTACAGCTACTCTGTTCTACAAAAATACACCATAATTAATGCACGAAATAAAATACTGCATGACCTTGCTGATAAGGTCATGTTCGCATTGCAGGAGCATCACTGAACAGAACTAAAGGACAGTTCAAAACAAGCAAAACTTAACTTAATAAATAATAATGAAAATAGATAAAATATATTAAGGTTGAGAAAAGAAATACAATAAAAAATAATAAGAACTAAAAAAATACAAAAAATAATCTATCCTGAATATAATTCAAAGAACAAAAGTACTGATATAAATAATCTATCGAGTTTTTGAAGCATGTAGATAATAAATATACAGTTAATATTTCTATTTGAACAATAACAAAAATAAAAAAGCCACATTCAAGTACATCAGTGTACATTGACATAGAACAATGAATGTCTTCAGTCTAGTAGTTTAGAACTTACTTCATGAAAACATCAAAATTCAAGGATAATAGTTCGAGATTTATAGAACTAGTTAATCCAGTTGTATATACGTTCACTTGATTAGAGTGTGGACCATTATCTAGATGATGAGTACACATTCTGAAATTATTTTCCACTTTCACGAGAAAACTCTTTTTTTTTGTTCTCCACAATCACGGTTATATTACTTTTTTTCCTGACATTTCAATTTTAAAAAATTCTGTTAAATAATAGAGTTGAGTTATGAAATAAATTAAACAATCAATCTTTCTAATCAAGAACTCAATAACTCTGAACTGAGAGTTCAATAACAGACCAGTCTCTAATGGGATGTTGTCGTTTGAGCTTTGGCTGCTGGAAGGAAGAACGATGCAATTACGATCATGTAATGCGTGCAACCAATAAGTGCAGCAAGATGCCTCTCGTTTCCTCTCCAATAATAATGAAGATTGTGTGGAGAAGACCTTCATCTTCGATTTAGTCTGAATGCGAGGACACAACGAAGAGCGTCTACTGGCATTGGAGGCGATTTAATACGCTGCCGCTTTACTTTCAGTGGTGAAAGCCATTCTCCCATGTCGTCGTGGAAGCGCATGCACTCAACAACGTTCAAGCGGCAAGGTCGCTCATAAACGCCCAACGTTTTACAATGGCAGTGCTGCAGTCATTACATAAACGCGCTCATCTTTTATCTTCCGACTATGTCCTGTGACGACGCTCTTGCAACAAATTTAGCCTTTCTGAATCAAACATCTATGTTGCACTCAAGGTTTTATCACCTGAAAACTATTAAAACTGATAAAATACTTCCATAAAAACTTGACTTACGTTGATTGCCACTCCGCAGTCAGTGTTTTACTGTGAAAATACACTATTATCAAGCGTGAGACGTTGGATTGAAACATTACTATGAAAATATCAAAACAAGTTTGATCTTATCTGAAGGTAGATGGAACATTTCTCCTGTTCAGGAAATGGGTTGATGAATACTGATGAAAGAAAAATATAGATTTTCTTTCTCATAGCCAACATCTTTTCAGTTCACAATCTTCATGGATGGGGCCAAAATTATTGGACTGTGTTATCCACGATTTATTTTTTTTGTCTGCATGAGTAACTAGCATCAGAGACAAATAAATAGACAATTGAATAGTATCTTTACTTTATGCTACCATTCAACATTCTCTTTTATGTTTGACTGTATATCTAATCTCATCTCGTCATAGAAAGGCACCATATGCAATATTTATTCTATTTGTTGCAATTCTCAATCGGTGTCATTGCACACGTTCCAAGGCTACAGTGCCTTATCATTTCTCTACATTACTGGTGATCTGATATTTCCTCTTGGTAGAATGAAGTCCTTCTAATTTGTGGTACTCGGTAAATCGGAAATTGTATCCATTAATATTTCTCAGTGAAATTTATGAACGTTATTATTCAAACTAATTCAAATCACATTAATCTCCAATAATATTAAGTCAAGAATAAATAATGTTATTAACATAATTTTATGAATTTTATAAATTGGACTCGAAATTGGGCAAAAATTATTAAGTGGCAAACATAACCTATTTTTGAAGAATTTTCATCCAAATTTGGGAAAGAAACAGTTTAGGGCTTTAAGTCTGTTGTTCCTTTCCGAATGGTTAAGAATGATATTCTATCTATCAATGTACAAATAAATAAATAAATTATAGAACTTTTGCCAAAGTATTATCTTTAAATCTTAGCTATATAAGACCAATTATATCAACTAAGCCGATATCAAGCCACTGCTTTTTTCAACTATCCAGTCGTGAGGCCTAATCGGAAAAATGCCAATTAAACTACAGATTCCTAAAAAGTTACAGAAGGCAACTAGTTTGCAAAAAAACCTGTTCACTGAGAACAGTTCTTTGTCAGTGGGAATACATAAATAAAATAGAGTAAGCTTAAAGAAAGAAGATGTACAATATTGGCAACTTTTTCAGGGGGTTGTGATTGAAATGGTACTTTACTCTTCCATGTCGTGTAAAGAGGTTTATTGCAAGAGTGCAAGCAGCGGAAGCACTCTTGAATGCTTCACTAATCACTGTTGGTGTTGCCTGAAATTCGAATGCCGAGATATCAAGCATGCTACGAAGTGCTTGCAATGCGTATCAGGTGAGCGAAAAGAGGCAGGTGTACTCCCTTCCATTTGCGTCGCGCCGCGCAGGACTGAGGAAGGCAGGACGAGTCCATTTGCTCCTCTGTCCAAATGGGGTTGAATTGAGAGGGAGAGCTGTGTTTGTAAACTGTAGTCGGTAGCTCATCCCCCCGACTTGCAATAGCAAGCGACTAGGAAACCAATTAACCATCACTTTGAATATAAACTGTAATGAGTTGAGCTGCGTTGCTCATCTCTCATTGGGTGAGATGAATGATGATGCTCTTTAAATTATTAAAATGAATCCATTTTGTGTAGGAGAGCTTGAGAGTAGAGATAACTCTATTAATTGCATATTTCCAAGAGTTAAATTCCTTTGCTAAACTTAGCTAACATTGCTGAAGTTTTGTTTTGTTTATCCCAAATACATTTTTCAAAAACTTTCTTAGCCAAGTAAGTTTTGGTTTGGCTGGCACCCGATAACAGGTAGCCTACCATTCAAATCTATTCGAGTAGCTATAGTGAGATTCACGTTATAAAGTCAGCACCTGATTAACATTAGTTTTGATATCCCTGTCTGTCATTAGATAAAACATATAGCTCTATTCTTCTCTACTTGAAAACCGGGTTATCTACTATATCATGAAAATTGTCAACACTTTAGTCCTATCATTTCCACTGGCCTCATAACGTGAATCTCTCTATAGTTATACAATTCTTATTCTCATTGTTTCTCAATGCATGACCAATAATATTATTGATTACCAATAATAGTTTATCAATACTCTGCCTCAGTTAGCTCAATACTAATTTCTATTGAATTGTCTGGGATATAGGGATTTGAGGTATTGTTATTTTCACCTAACATAGAAAGCTTAACAATGTATATATAATTCAAGGAAAAATTTGAATAAGTAGAAAAAACAATCTTATTATTGTTGAAAAATATTTACTTTGCTATGGTTATCAGACGAGACGAAAATTCGTAATTTAATACAATGTAAGAACCCTTTATTGTATTCCTTTACATTTGCATTATTATTTACCCTTTAAAGTATTAGTTCTCACTCATCTTGTAGACATGAATTAACTCTGCCCTAAAAATTGCTTTTAGAGTGAACAGAGTTTTAGGTTTTTGGAACTAGGAAAAGTTGGGTCTGGTCTATTATCATTACTGATGTATTTTGTTATCAGACTACCCTATATCACTAAAGCATAAAGCTCTGATTCCTAATGAATGTATTCAGTTGGGCAGAGAAAGGATAACATTCGTTCATATCGGAGTGCTCTTTCATCTTCATTCTTCATTCTGCCTATTATGAACACTCATGTTATTCTCTCTCAGTCGAACATAATCTGAGTATAAATCATTGGAAAGAAGGGTCTGTGTGCACGTTTCGTATAATATTATCCCATCGATAATAAATGGGCAAACGCTTGCCTGCCACGAGAGCGTATCATGGTGATACACAGCAGTTCTGTGGATAAGGGTGCCGTCTGAGGGCTGCCGAAAGGAGCGGTTTGTTGTGTGTTGCAGTTGCGTTGCGTTGCGTTGCCTGCTGGGAGGTGTGTCCTGTGCCTGTTCTGTGTCGCGGGTTGTCGGCTGGTCCGACTACTCAACTTCTACCTGGCTGCTTGTCTTGCCGAGAGCTGGAATCTTGCTAGCACATTTATTTCGAGGATTGATTTTACCGTGCTTTAGTGCTTGTGTTGTTTTTATGTGTGAAAATTAAAAATTCGTTTGCATCGTCAAGTTTGGTTTCAACGAAAATCATGATTTCTCTTGAGAGAAACTCTAAAATAGATTCATTCATATATTGTCGCACTTACTTGCTAAGCATGTCGACTTTTGTTTGCTAGACATTCTTCAGTGCTCCAATATTAAAAGCTTGATTTTTCCAAGTTTATTGATTAAATCCGTTCTAAAAGTATTCTGCTCTTCAAGAAGTTTATTATTGTGTGATAAAAATACCCTCGCGATCTCTGTGTGCCTTGAGTGACGTAGGGTGATCGACTCAATTCGTTGGAATAGATCTGTATACAAACAAGTCTTAAACATTTAAATACCCACCAGTGTATTTGCGCTTGCGCTCTCTTACAACTTACGCATTCTTCTCATCGTTACATCAGTGTTTCTCATATCATCGTGGAATTGCAAAGCAATAATTAACTCAACATAGTTATCAATAATAATCATTGACGGAGTTTTTAAAAATAGTAGAGTATAACGCAACTCAATTGCCTTCTAAAGAGTACAACTACTTTTAACGTTTGCAAATTAAGGGTTAGTGCAACGTATAGGCTTACTTCGAAATTTTGAACACCAACTCTTCAATACTAATAAGAGACATTTTGAAGTTCAGAGAAATATAGACTATGAAAGTTTTATTGTGATTTTCTTTAAAGTTTGCTCAAGTACCACGTTGTTCGTTCATCTATATAGGCTATCTATTCGTGTTAGTGTACTTGAAAGTGAATATCTTGACAAGTTGATAGCCAGGAACATCCTGAACATTGTGGTTTCCTCCATTAAAACCACATCCATCAATCTCAAGGTAATTGTAAAATTTTATATCTCTCTTTAGTTCTCAAATTCATCATTGCTATTTATCAATTATCGCTTTAATTTTCTTTTAATGTAGCTCATATTCGTTTACAAGTTCTCCCCAATCCTGTTCCAGAAACCACTCCCTGTGCTTATTTTAACTTATCTATTTTTTCACTCACTTTATTCTCATTCAAGATCAAGAACCTGTACTATGAAAGCTTTTTACATTATTAAAGACAAATGCTGCGTCTTCCTAACATTGATTCATGATTCAGAGTCCTGCATATGGCTTCTACTCACTCACTAGGCTCCAGTTATAAGTTATAACCTGGTTTAAAATCTTAGAATTTTCGTGTACCTATTCTCTCAATTTTCAGTGAGGATAGTGAGATTGAACTTAAGTTTATCGAAGTAAAATTCAATTCATTCATGCATTTCCTTTCAACGAAAATCATGATTTCTCTTGAGAGAAACTCTAAAATAGATTCATTCATATATTGTCGCACTTACTTGCTAAGCATGTCGACTTTTGTTTGCTAGACATTCTTCAGTGCTCCAATATTAAAAGCTTGATTTTTCCAAGTTTATTGATTAAATCCGTTCTAAAAGTATTCTGCTCTTCAAGAAGTTTATTATTGTGTGATAAAAATACCCTCGCGATCTCTGTGTGCCTTGAGTGACGTAGGGTGATCGACTCAATTCGTTGGAATAGATCTGTATACAAACAAGTCTTAAACATTTAAATACCCACCAGTGTATTTGCGCTTGCGCTCTCTTACAACTTACGCATTCTTCTCATCGTTACATCAGTGTTTCTCATATCATCGTGGAATTGCAAAGCAATAATTAACTCAACATAGTTATCAATAATAATCATTGACGGAGTTTTTAAAAATAGTAGAGTATAACGCAACTCAATTGCCTTCTAAAGAGTACAACTACTTTTAACGTTTGCAAATTAAGGGTTAGTGCAACGTATAGGCTTACTTCGAAATTTTGAACACCAACTCTTCAATACTAATAAGAGACATTTTGAAGTTCAGAGAAATATAGACTATGAAAGTTTTATTGTGATTTTTCTTTAAAGTTTGCTCAAGTACCACGTTGTTCGTTCATCTATATAGGCTATCTATTCGTGTTAGTGTACTTGAAAGTGAATATCTTGACAAGTTGATAGCCAGGAACATCCTGAACATTGTGGTTTCCTCCATTAAAACCACATCCATCAATCTCAAGGTAATTGTAAAATTTTATATCTCTCTTTAGTTCTCAAATTCATCATTGCTATTTATCAATTATCGCTTTAATTTTCTTTTAATGTAGCTCATATTCGTTTACAAGTTCTCCCCAATCCTGTTCCAGAAACCACTCCCTGTGCTTATTTTAACTTATCTATTTTTTCACTCACTTTATTCTCATTCAAGATCAAGAACCTGTACTATGAAAGCTTTTTACATTATTAAAGACAAATGCTGCGTCTTCCTAACATTGATTCATGATTCAGAGTCCTGCATATGGCTTCTACTCACTCACTAGGCTCCAGTTATAAGTTATAACCTGGTTTAAAATCTTAGAATTTTCGTGTACCTATTCTCTCAATTTCATTCATGCATTTCCTTTCAAATATTTACTTCAATTTCAGTTTCCCATCAATCCATTCATCTCTCTTGTAGAACATCGTCCTTCTCATGGAAATCCTTCAAGCATTCTGTCAGTTTTTCATGGTCGTTAATGTCTGTTCAGCTATATTTTCCTTTTGGAATCCTTACACAATTAAAAATTTATCATTCAGTCATAATTTCACAGTTATCCAAGGAACACAATGTTCCAAGGAACTGCATGGTTGAATAATAATAGAGATAATGAAATTTCCGTTATCATACTTTCCCTCTTTCCAAATACTGTATCAATATTAGTATGTCATGTTTCCACAGGATTTAATAGCCTCTATTGTCCCTTCTCACTTTATTATTACTGTAGATGAATGTGAATAGCTCAATTTAAATGTAAGGTACTTGCTATAATCTGAGACTTCCATTAAAACAAGTTCATACCAACCTATATCCATGCTAAAAAGGTATTATTATTATTATAGATTAAGCCCATTAGTAGATTAAGTAATTGATCATTAGTATTATCACAGACAAGAGATACATGTTGTTCATTACTCCGTGGTATTATCACTATACTATTTCCATGGACCAATATAGTTTTATTCCCAATCTACTCAATCTACATAGCCCAATAGAACGCTATTTAGTTAAGCCGTCAGAATATATTATGTTTATTTATCATAATATACTATAATTTACATAATAGTATACTAAATATATAATCATTCTCATGTGATGCGGTGATACCTGAACTCATTTTAGAACAATGTGCATGTTACATAATGGTCAACTACACCCATCAATTCCCTTTTTACTATATTCAGTAGCTCTGAACAGTCTGATCATACAAGCTGTCTATCCATGAATAAACAAACATGTAGTGCTTTAAAACTCGCTGTGTGGAGTAACATTTGAGAGTGAGTAAATAGATTGGGTTGATTTAAAGGGCAAAAAGTGGATTGATGAGAGAGATACAGTGGCAGGAGCAGTAGAGTCTAGTAGAGCAGACAGGAGAGCCGTTGCGTTGCAAGACAAAGAGAAATGTAACCGCGGGTCATTATCCTCTCTCGCTGGCACCAAAGTCCGGTTGCCGTCCGTCGACTCTGAGGTGGCAGTGCCAGAGGAGAGGAAGAGGAAAAGAGATGGCACATCCACCAACTAGCTATTTTCGGATGCGCCTACCTCGCCGATGTTTTTTCTTGTTGTTGCGGTGCTGTCTGTCTCTGTAGGTGAGTGAGTGAGCGGAGAGTGATGAAACCGTTCGTTCTTCGGTGAATTCTGTGCTTATAATTGCATTTCTCTCCAGCGTCCATGATCTTTGAAGAATGCCATTGTTAGGTGCTGTCACAGATCAAAATCCGTAGCACACTACTGGGGTACTGTATTCGTGTCAAACATCGAAGAAATTTGTTTGAATACAAACTCATTTGTAAGAGAAAGTGAACTTTGAACAACATGTAATCTGTGATCATCAGCACCCATTAATACTGAAACATACAACCATCTTCAAATAGATTGGTTTCATGTAAATATTTACACAATGATATCAAATGGTCATCGATCATAATAATTATAAAATGACCCCATCGCTCTTGCAGAAAAAACTTAAGTATGCATGTAGTAAAGAACCTCTCGAACTAAAAATGAATTTTAGGGTTGTAGTCAATCCTCTATTTCTTTTGATTCCGTTTAATTCGTTCTTCCTGAAGAACAATTTCATATTATCCACATTATCCATATAAGTCGGATATTCATTATTACATGAAGTTGAGTAAATTCGTCTGGCTATTTGTTGATAGTGAGTCCCTTGTGGGAAGGTCTCACTTCGCCTAAATATATAATTTGATCTCACGACTTTCATACTCAACCGGGACCGAAAGTTCAACGTGCCCATCCGATAACACGGGGGTGCTCTGGCTAAACACTTTTGTTCGTATCCGGGTTTAACCCGGGACCCCTATCAAATGAACTGATCTTATACTAGTTTCATTGATCTACCATCGAATTTTCAATATTATGATTCTATCTTCTTCCTCTTGCATTTATGGAAAAAATTGTTAAATAATTGAAGATCTTTGAATTTTGTATTGGAATAGGCTATTTTGAACCTTATTAGAATGTTTTATTGCTAGTCTCGTATTCAAGCCTTAGAAATAGTTCGTGAACACTCTACTCAGAGGAATGAATAGTTTTCTAGGGAGTATTATATTTCCTTGGACAGAATCGTGTCCTTGGGATTCTTTCTTTAGTTCGGGCTCCATTTGGAGTTTGATTTTGAATGACAGGTGTGTGGTCTTGGCCTATTGGTTGATCTGTTGTGAACAGTAAGAAGCCCAACGAAAATGCGTCCAAGCGCGAGCAGAATAGGCCTAAATCCATATAGAAAAGGAAGCCCTGAAAGGGCAACACTGCGACTACGACGGCTGTCCTCCCTTCTTCCCAGTCCTGCGCCCTCGGCCCTTATTGGTGAATTGGCGTGCGTGTGATAGCGTACGAAGGGCTGAGCCTGAGCAGCCTCTCCGGAGCAAGCTTCTCCCACGGGTCATAATATGCTAGTCATTCTGCCACAATGGCACATGCTTTATACCATTTTTCTGGCCTCATTTGTTTTGAAGTTAGATGTAATAACACCAACTCCAATACTGGTTGTATATTAGATGCTTGGCTGTGGATCTGCCAACAATGTGATACTAGCTGTTTGATAATAGCTGTATATTATACTAACGATGATGGTCTAGGTCTGGGTACAAGCTTGTTGAGACTATTTTCTTGTCAGTATGTAGATTAAATTCTCTTCACAATACCCTATTACTCCTTTATGGTCGTACACTTCAAATGATGGTTATATTTTCTCGATTTATACCTCAAAATACTACACAATGGTCATTATCAAATGTCATCATTTAACATTCCATAAAAACTTCAAAGATAAAAGGGTATCAAAGTACTTTTCAATCTGATATTTTCAATACAGAAGAACCAATCAGAAACTTAACATCTTGTGATAGCAGTTTTCAAAAAGAAGGATTTTCAAATATGATCTTACCGATTACAGCATGACTAATTGTCTATTCTCATAGTAGTTATAAAGTTTTTGTCATTAAGTACTAAACGTGGCTATTTTTCACATTTGTAGTTGAAATATAAATTTTAAACAATGATTTCCGTGTACTGTAGACTAATAAATTCAATTGAGAGTTGCTTCCTGTTTATTTGGTTCCTTGTCAGTCATTGTTTAGTTGGTTGGGTCAGCAATTTCATTTTCGCATAATGTAAAACTTTTCTATAGCCACCTTGTAAATACTATACCTACATTGCTTGTGAAATGTAGTAGCCCAGTACCTTTTGGCTTTGGCTCTTGGCTTGCTTCTTCATCTTCCTTATAATGTATTTTGAAAATCAATCTTATCCACCTTGTAAGTCCAAGATTTCCATCCCTCAATAAATAAAGGCAAGAAAATGATGTTGCTTGATATGCATATATTTTTTATTCAGAAAGAACTCAAATCGAATGACTTGAAAGCTTGATTGGTTAATGAACAAACTGTAAATGTTGTAGCTAATGGACTTTTGAAACAACACAAATCCATTTCGTGAAGCAAGATAGAAAAGACAGCACTGTAACAACATCATTATTTACGTTACCACTGGATTTTTTTCTCGGGCCAACAAAGAAACCATTCTTGAACTTCGTTTTCTGGCTGTTTACCGACTATTTTCCCTGCTAATTATTATTTAAAGCACATAACATTGAAGAAGGCTGCTCCATTCATCTGGCCACACAATGGTTGTGAATGGCTGAAGAGGGCGAAAGAAATGCCATTCATTGAGTAACCTGTTCGCAATTGACGTGAACTCGTTGAGGTAGGCCATGGCTGGGCGCATATAGTCAACGGTACTCCTGTTTTATTCATATAAGCAGTAGGCCGAGATATTGTTGAAGAGTAGGCCTACACGGGGGCTCTGAATAAGAGGGAAAAAGTTCTCACCTGGTTTTATTCATTTTTCAGGCCGAAATGTGCTCTATTATCTCGTATTTACGAGTAGCTGTAGGCCTATTTGACATTTGTAGGGAATTGCAGGCACATTTCATCATAAAGTTAAATTTTTCGTACATTGTATATATATTATATATATTGTATTTGTTGAATGTAATTCATTCCATGTAGATTTAAATACAAATAAAAATAGAAATCTATTGCAAGCTAGTATTTATTTAATGTCATTTTATTTATTTTCCAATCACTTGATAATGACATCATATAGCCGAAACATGTTGTGACTAAACAGTTAAAAAAAAGGTACACTTTCAATTTTTATTTACATTCAAGAGTAGCCCTAAAGAAAAAAAGACCATGTAGACTTGTTTGACAAAAAGATGCAATTCAAGTTTTATTACTTCTACCTCAGAGGAAAGAAGCACTACTAAGTATGCTTATTCCGTGCTTCTACTATGAAATTCTCCACTTTTGCTATTGCAACTCCGCTAATTATGGAGTGCTCTTATCAAATCTCTGATAAAAAATTATAAATAATGCTATTGTTTGTTGAGAATGAAGTTAATAGTAGGTTTCAGAGAACTTTCTTGAAGTATCATTGATTTTTTCTCCATGTAGTGAATTTTCAATCGAATTAATAGGAATACTGTTTTGTACTCTATTTTATTCTCAAATTCACATCCTTAGTAAATTAAAACTAGTCTGATAAACTTCATGCATCGTTTTATGATTGAGAACATGGAGAAAATCGTTTGACTTGATGGCATATTATACAATCAGAACCAATCTAACTTATCAGTGAAGAACCAATTAGGTAGCTGATTTGAAATGGTATGGATCCGACAACCGTGAACGAGCTGTGATTGACAGATCTCCTTGTCTGGCAATATAATGTGATCAGCTGTTCCTCAACAAAGCTTTACTGTTGAGGCGTATAGGATAGTAGTACTCTCTGGAGGAATATACATTCCACTTATGATAATAAAACTGAATTGAACGTGTCTCGAGTAAATTTTCGCTATGCCCTCTTTGATATTTAATTTTATGTGACGTTCTCATCAATTAAGTATTCAGCCTTTTTTTGAAGCCTGGGGAGGAGGTAGGATTGAAATTCCTTGAACTACATAAGCTTGATATCATCAATCCCTTCTATCAATTGAAAGAGTTGAGAATCACTGATAGCAGAAAAATTGAAAACAAAATTTCACTGCCCATTCATTTTCCCAGTGAAGAGCTGGTGGTAACAATAATTTAAGCTTCTAAGAACGTCAAACCTTATATGGGTGAAGCCATACATTATATTATGCTTCTATATAAGTATTCAACACAAGCAACCTTTCCTACAGGTACCGGTACTATCATCATTATTTTGATTCGTAAATTAAATTTGAAGACTGCTCACATTCGTACTGCCGTTAGCACGTCCGGTCGACCGTCCTTTGAGCGATGAAAAAGAAGAGGATGAAGAAGAAGAAGAGTGCTTTGTTTCCGTCAGCTGTCGGCCATGATGCGTCGAGCCCGCGGCACGTCACCTCGTTTCGGCCCCCTCCCCCTCCCCTCTCCTCCTCATCATCATCATCCCCTGCACCGGTCTACTGCTCTGTTGTGCAGTGTTGCCAGCTCGTGCCCCTGCCTGCTGCCTCCTTGCTTCTATAACTACTACTACTACTGCAGCACTGCCCGTCGATACTGTTGGTTCGCCAGTCTCGTGATGTCATGAATTTAAAAGGCCTCTGCGCCTCGCAATGTTCATCATATCAACAGGGTAAACTGTCAACCTGTCATGGAAATTCTAGTGATGAGTGAAAATGGGAGAGTCAAGCCCCTTGGTGTACGATAATCAAATGCAGTAACTAAACCAAAACGCCTGTGGTTCATTTTGTATACACCCTTCCACCCTTGCAAGATACAATCCTACAATCAAAAAGTATAATAACTTATTGAAATTCACAATTATTAGGAAGAGGTAAAAATTCTTTGTTTTTTTTCACAAGAACCTTGTTTGACGGCAATTGATTTTGCTCTCGTATTTGTATCGTGACTGTGATAAACAAATGCATTCTCAACTTTTAATTTGAAAGTTGGGAGTTGTATTTACTGATATTGAAAGTATCATCTCGGTGGTGAGATGGAAATGGATTTATGCAATAAATTGTGGGTAGACAATATTATTGTGAAGGTAAACAATATTATTGTGATTTAGAGAAATATATAGCTAAACATAGAAATATATAGCTCTATACATATGGCTATATAATTATGTATACCATTGGATGACTCTTCATATTTCAACTTCAACATTTTGTCAATGAATTATACTCATATCATATTCCGAAATTCATGCACCAGCTCTAAACCAAATACTTCCTTTTCCGAACGAGAACCGGAAGTCGAAGAGTGTGAGAGAAATATCAACCCCTAGTAGAGTAGCTCTTCGAAATTCACATGGATTTTCCATGCCATGCAACTCTGACACCTGCTATCTATTTACTCGGATGTTGCTTATTATTTACACATTTATTTTACTTTTCTTTTTTACTTTTTACAATAATCACGTAATCTTTCTGGTGCAATATCCTTTTGAATTACTATATAGATACAACTTGTTTTTTCATTGCTCTTTTGCTACATTTCTACGGGTTCCTATCTTTTACCAAATTGTTTTCTTTCAGCTTCTGCTTCAAGGTAGTGACTCCATGCACGAAATATATTTTTGTACATATTCTCTTTTTATGTGTCATATTACCTTATCTACTTTTATGAATAATTCATCAAAACCTACTTCAACAAAATCTATTATTATACTGTACTAAACACTATAGTATTACAAGAAAAACGTCATATATCCAACAACGGAGTAGGCTAGCAATCTAGCAATAATGAATACGTTACATTGCACTACTTTTTTGATAATAGAAAGCTCATCTATGTATTCTTTAATATTTTTTCATATTTGATTGATAGATATCCTCTTTCATGGTTGTCCATTAAAGCTGCTGTTCTGGTGTGATGATTTTCCCCAGAAAAGCATAGACATTTTCCATAACATGTAGGCTACTCATGTACCCTTCAAGATTTCACTCTGTCTAAAAAATACTATTTTTATGTAATTTTCATTTCATGTCCAGAACTTTTATATAGCAATCTCAACAATCATACCTCTTATTGATCGAAGCAATCTCTCGAGAGTGATTGAAGTGCATCAATTGATCAGCTGAGTGAGTATTGATTGATTAGAATACCGGAATAATCCCGTTGGCAGAGGTAGGCTGTGTTTGACTGGCAAGTAGTAAACAAGTGACCGGGGTCAGTGCTCTTGCTCTGAGCGATGCGGTGACTTTATCATCAGCATCATCTGTTGGATGTTGGCTCTGGTCGCTGCCAAACCACTCGTTTCACGCCAAGACCACTGTCTTTTTATTGCGAGCCTTAGCAATTCTATGACTTCCCCATCAGCGACCACAGCTAGACCTAGGTCGGCCTTGACCTCACCTGCTGCTCTTGTGGGGGTCACTGACTTGACTCAGCCACCATTTCTCAAGTATTTGCAACGTCTATTTAAACATGTTTACCTTATTAGTTGAGATTGTCTATAAATAGTCTTCTAGTAACACCAAAAAAATTATTCAATCTTCTCGTTTTCCTGGTCTGCACAGAACAGTATCAGTCTTGAATAAGCTGATCATTCTTATTTGGCATTGTTCAGATCCCAAACTGATGATGTCGCTCAACGAAACTCAGCATTGAGTATCAATCCCATTCTACTTTTGATATTCTAACCATTAATTGATTCATTGATGTAGTCTAATATTTTAGTATCAAAAACAATAGTCCTGCACTAATGAATATTCTATTATTCAAATTATTCTATTCATCCAACTATCACTATAATAAGTTTAATAAGTTTCTGCAGCCAATTATTTGTTTTCTTTCTATAATATCAACATTTATTCATACCATATTCTCAATCAGTATTTTTCTCAAATTTAGTTTAATATAATAATTTTAATTTTCATAATTTAGTTTATCGATTTTAAATTCAGCGAATTATGCCAGGCCCTCACAAACACAGGCTTAAGCCTACATGTGAGTCTCTCACAACATAAGGGTAGGCCTATATGTACTGTAACTGTACTGTATTATTTGTAAATTGTGAGAATAAAAAATTGATTTGATATAATTTGATAGTCACTTCCATATCAATCTGATCACTATCCTCATTCCCAAAGAATATGATGTATTGTTGAAATTAATTTTATTCAATCCATATCATTTTTCTATCAATTTTATATATCCATATCAAATTAAATCAAATCATTTATTGTTAAAAAGCATTGGAAAATGTACAACAACGTCAAGGTATTAAGTAAAAATATTCATCCACCGTATAGAGACATTTCCCGATTAACAAGTCCCTCAAATACGTCCTGTAAGATGCGATATCCATCACTCTCACGGACTCAGGTAGGCAGTTGAACAATTTTATGGACATCTGCTGCCAGCTCTGTTTAGATAAATTGTAACGGCAGTGTCTGACTAACTTTGTACTTGTTACGTGTGTTGTGACTATGGAAGTCAGAGTTTATCTCAAAATCTCGAATGTTTTTTCTAATGTAAAGCAAACATTCGAATACATATAGAGATAGCAATGTTAAGACACACCTTTCTATAAACAAGTTCCTACATGGTGTGCGAGGGGGCTTTCTACATAGAATTCTCAATGATTTTTTCTGTAACCTGAAATAATTATTGCAGTGGAGCAATTTCCCCATAAACGGATACCATACACAAAATGACTCTGAATGTAAGAAAAATACACATTCATTAGTACAGGTAAACCCACAATTCCATTAAGTCTTCGCTGAAGGAATGTACCTTTATGCACTTTTTTAGCAATGTAACTGGTATGACACTTCCAATTTAAATTTGTGTCGATATTCACTCCAAGAGGAAACAGAGGGGTTGGATTCTTCGTTAACAAACAGCTTAAAGGTGGATTTTCAGAATTCAGAGCTGTGTCAGACAGGATTGCGCTTCTCAGAATCAAAATCGGAAACAATAAGTTGATGATAGTACAAGTACATGCACCGACTTCGGTCAGCTCAGACGAGGAGGTGGAGATGTTTTACGAAGCAGTAGAGGAGATAATTGCTCAGAAGCGATGCGGAGAAAAATTAATCATTATGGGAGATTTCAATGCAAAGATTGGAATAACAAATAAAGATTAGAGTAGAATAGCAATTGGAAATGAAAGAGGAGAAATGCTACTGGACTTCACTTCAAGAAACAACCTAAAAGTGGTAAATAGGAGTTTCAGAGGAAGTATTGAAGATAAATGGACCTGGAAATCACCATTGGGAGGCCTGCACGAATTAGATTACTTGATTATTGAAGAGAGTAACGATATGGTTCGGAAATTAGAGGTAGTTAAAACATTCAAGTACGACTCTGATCATAGATTGTTGATGGCTGGAGTATTACTTCACAAGCGAAGGTTTTTCATAAAGAAGAAATGCATAAGGATAGAGCAAGTAAATTATTCAAGGTTTGTGGAGAAATTAGAGGAGGAAATAAGGAGTAGGAGTCGTAACTTGACGGAAACAAGCAGTATTGAAGTGATTTATGAAAATATAATACAATCTATTCATATGGCTTATAGTGGACTGGAGAGAGTGCAACAGAATGGGAGAAGACGGAGCAATAAAATTTCGCCTGAAACGAAGTGTCTGATTGAAAGGAGAGAAGCACTAAATAGGATCCTATGAAGACTGAAGAGGAAAAGTACGAACATAGCAATCTTAGGAAAGAAGTAAGAAAAAGAATAAGGAGAGAGCTGAAAGATTACGAAGAAAATGTTATAAGTACAATTATGTCAACTTCGGGTTCGACAAAGAAGATAAATCAGAAGCTTAGTTCCACTACAAGGAAATGGATCTCCAAGTTGAATACTGAAGATGGAACAGCAACTGAAAGAAAACAAATTTTGGATCAAGTAACAGTCTTTTATGAGCAATTGTATAAAAAAGATAACCCCAACGAAATATGTACAGAGACAGATAGTCTTCAGGTGGAAATGGAGTTTCAAGGATTAAGTATATTGGAAGTTGAAATAAGACATGCCATTAAAAATCTTAAAAAAGGAAAAGCCCCGGGAAAGGATGGAATTACATGTGAAGCAATAATAACAGGAATGGATAAACTCATAAAACCACTCACTATACTATTCAACAAGATTCTAAAGGAAAAGGTTATACCCAGTGATTGGAAAACAAACAAGATCATAATACTGTTTAAAAAAGGATCAAGGTTTGATATTAAAAACTACAGACCGATTACTCTCTCCTCAGTTATATATAAGATATTTGCCTCAATCATAAAAAACAGGATAATAAATAAAGTATATGAAAACCATCCAACTGAGCAGGCAGGATTCAGACCCGGCTACTCTACAACTGATCATTTACAGGCTGCGAATCAGATTATTGAGAAGTGCACAGAATATAGTATACCGATATACCTGGGTCTAATCGATTTCCATAAAGCGTTTGACAGTCTTAATCATTGTAGGATGTGGGATGCACTAAGAGAAACGGGAATAGATAGAGAATATATAAATGTTATTAGAAGTTTATACGAGAACACGGAGGTATATGTCGAGCTTGAGAGAAGAGGGAGAAATATTAAAATAGAGAAAGGACTCAAGCAGGGTTGTCCACTGTCCCCGGTTATATTCAATTGTTGTTTGGAGTATATATTTCGCAGATTGGAGTGGGAAGGCAGAGGGCTTCGGATTAACGGCCAAGAGCTCACGAATCTCCGATTTGCAGATGATGTTATGATCATAGCAAGCAGCGCTATAGAGATGAAGGGTATGATAGAGGAATTAGTTGGTGCTAGTGAAGCGATGGGTCTCCATCTAAATGCACAGAAGACAAGAATAATGACCAATGCAGAAAGAATAAGTGTGCAAGTAGGCTGCGGAAGTATTGAGTATGTGGAGGAATATGAGTATCTGGGTCAGATTCTATCATTCACGAATAGAGCGGCAAAGGAAGTGAAACACAGGATTGACAAAGGATGGAAAAAGTATTGGGCTTTGAAAAGAATATTTAAGGGAAACTATTCCAACAATCTAAAAGCGAGAACTCTATCAATGTGCGTATACCCTGCAATACTATATGGAGCGCAGACCTGGGCACTCACAGAAAATCAAGATAAGAAGCTGGAGACGACGCAAACTAAAATGCTGAGAAGTATTCTTGGCCTGAAGCAAGTACAAAGAGTTACAAACAGGGATATATTAAGGAAAGTAAAGGTGAAGTACTTGCAAAAAGAGGCTCATGTAATGAAATGGAAGTGGGCCGGACACGTAGCGAGACTGCCTGAAGATCGATGGACAAGGATTTGCACGGAGTGGGTACCGATGGACAGGACCAGGAGACGAGGACGGCCACCGACCAGATGGAGGGACGAGTTGTGCCAGAGAGTGGGCCATGCATGGGCGACTACGGCCAGAAATAGGCAATTATGGGCTAAAATAATAAAGAAACTATGATTGTAAATATATTTTGTAAACAGATTTTTATGATTGTAATTTAAATTTGTGTCGATATTCACTCCAAGGAAATTCATTGACTCTTTATTCACTATTCTCGTGTCACAACTGAATATCATATGCTTTGTTTTCCTAATGTTTAGACTGAGGTTATTGGCTGCACAATGGGATAAATATAATAAATACGAAAAACTAGATTTTTTTAATGTATCAAGGTTTTCATAAACCGTCCTGTAAATATCAAGTTCTACAAAAACAGGCCAGGAAACCAATGTTTATTTGGCCATATTAAGTATCAAATTGGAAACTATGTTCGTGCTATTTTTTATTATATTCAAATAGGTTATACTATGTTATTATATTACACTTTATTCCTTTTACTAGAACAAGCAAGGCTATTACTTGGCTATTTACTAAGGCTAACAGCAAGTGAAGAAACTATTCAAAAAGACTCAGTATGGCCGCATATCCATACCTCTTTCTATAAACTTTGATAAAAATATTGGTTGGATTAGAAGCTCAATATTGATAGTATTGTATTCTATTCCCTAAATATGTTAATCCAATGCTGAATTTCAGTCGTCTGATACCTTATCAGACTTTCCTCCTACTTCATCGGCATTTGTGAGCAATAAACTACCACTATAACCAAAATATTGCGGTCATATTTGAAGCTCAGTTCATTTGTGTTGAACAAAACTAATAAATTCACCATAACCTGCTTCCCCTTGTATTTAAATTCCACTTGAGGCTATTACTTCGAAGTGAATTAGCTATTCCTATTTCTTGGTAAGCTGCAAGTAACTGGTGAGGTGTATGCGGTAGGTTAAGGACCGCGACAGGTCACGGGGTTTGCGTGTGGCCCAGGCTCCACCACTGGAAAAGCTCAACGTTCGACGAACTAAACTCCGACGGCAACAAAATAGCAGGTCGCGTGCACTGATTTTTATTATTTTTATATTCGCTATTTAAGTTCCAGTCCACATTTTTCTACATTTAACCAATCGTGGCGCCCTTTAATCGAGAAGGCTGCTGCCAGGTGGAATGGCACGGGTAATCACGCTAGAAATTATCACGTAAACTATGTACCTGAGCAAACACCTCTTTGTCCCACCCCCCGTTTTCACACGCATGTACCTCTTATCCGATAATCTTAATATGTTTGAAAAGTCTTCATATGGGTTGATGACCAGTGCGTGTTAATGCGTTCCTGTTCTAATTAACATACCCTCCTTGTAATTCATTTTTCATTCATAACTTGTCTTAAATTATTTTTACGACCCACTGGTGTTACATTAGAGTCGTGCTCACGCATATTGGATGAATGAAATGTTTATTCTACGATTGAACATTCCACCTCATTGACACATTCATAGTTTCTAGAATGGTTTCCACAGGCATTCACTCGACCAAACCACTCAATTTTTAGTTGATTTTGAAATGAAATTTAAGGATACAATAAACTAGAAACAATCAAGTGCAGTCTTTCTGAATATGAGTAAATAGCAGCAGTAGTAGCCTACTAAAGATCTTTCGTGTTTTTTAACTAGATGGTGTGTGAATGTTATAATGCATTTATATTCTTCTCATCTCGCATGTATTCTTCTTGAACTCGAAAGTGGATAATCCTTTGATTAGATGAAGCCTTCAATTTGATTAGACCTTTTCAGATTATCTTGAGGAGTGTTTTCTATATTCTTTGAAGTCAATCACAGCAAAATGTACAGCATGCTGAGAAATATTATAGGATAGGTTTTCATCTCTTTCATCATGTCTGAGAAAGATGATTGGTTGACGATATCAAGTTTTTCGACCTTGGTTAGGTATACTTAATAGGCCTGTAAATTACGTGTTGAGGCCAAAGCTGAGTTGGTGGGTAATCATGTTGGCTGTTGGCTGGTCTGATGTTTTGGGAGCAGGGAGATGGGCCCGGCCCGTCCATGGCCCCTTGCCACCCCTCTCTACTCTTTGTCAATTCACTCCCTGCTTTCTACTACCTGTGCGTTGCTACGATCCACATCCGCTCGAAAAACGAAAATAAGAAATAGTGTTTTCAAACTATCCATACGTGCTGTTTCGCCTGTCAGTCTCTCCTCTCCCCTGCGGTGCAGCCTCAAACTGCTGAAAGGTCTTTCAGTGCAGTGGTCAGTGCTATAACGTGTTATAGCCTATTCTTCAACTTGAAATGATTTGATTTGTCTTGAAAAATCGTTGATGAAACAAGTGGAACTTGTCAATTATTTTTATTCCGAGTTCTCTTGAAATTATTCAAGATCATGTGAGTGAATGATCAAACAACATTTTTCGTTGCTCACTTGCTTCTCTCCTAAGAAACTATTGATAATGATGATGATGATCATTGATGATGATGATGAGACTTACTGATCATCATCATCATCATCATCTTCACTTTAAATAAATTGATAAACATTGATTAATATTAGGCAAATTAGCGAATTAAATTCGTTTTAGTGTTGCATCGTCTCTTTATATGATTTATTGCTATTTATTTTAGAAAATTCCTCTATTAATTCTTAATGAAATATTTATTGAAAAGCTTTAGTATGAAGTACAAATACGTTTGGCTACAGTTGGCGGTAATATTATTCATTAAAATTTGATCTATTATTGTATTTCTGAACCAATGTAAATTTTCTATTTTATAAGAAACTTCCTCTATTAGCAGGAGATTACGTAGGCGACTGAGTTTAATCATGTTTTCCTGAAAGAAGCTCAATAGAAAACTAATGAGTTGACTAATTTGTTAGATGTTGAAAATATAAATCAATATTACAAAAAACTTGTGATAAATTATTAACTTACTAACCGACCGACTTGATAATAATAAGCCATAATAATGACTTATTATGAATTATATTGCCAGGTTATAAATCGTCATTGAAAAACTGTTCTTCACTTATCAATACTTTTCCTATTGCTCGTTTGTTTCAGAGTGAAATTTATAGCTGTCCGAAAAGTCAGACAGTTTTCAATTGATTTGAACGGTGTGAATTGTTTACTATTCAGTTGTGTCAAACTGTCAGCAGCATTTAATGTGTTGTAGCACATCATAAATCTCCAGCCATTATAGTCGAAGGAGGATCATAAAACAATTGTGCCAGCCCAGTGTTTACGGCCCATTCGCAGGGTGACTTCCCATTGAGTGAGCTGCGTGAGGGCGTATTCTTCCTTCTCCCTATTCTTCCTTCTCTGTGACAATACGCTTTATCGAAAATCTACCTTACCCATTTCCTATTGTAGTTGTCTCGCTCCAAATGTTCTTTTTGAATTTACAATCTGCAACAAACTAATCACCCCACACGCTAGAAATTCCCACGGAGTTCAACAATCAATTACGACTGCCTTTTGTTGTTTCTAATTCAAGTTCTTTTGAAATGTTCAATCAACAGGCTATTAGTCACAGTTTCCAATAGTCAAACACAATCTTTTGTTAATGGAATCCTTTATTTTCTCAGTTCGAAACTTTCAAACATTTTGAGCAGTTTATTTTGAGTTTTCCCAGTTTACCTATTGTTAGAGTATTTTTTTACAGTTTATATTCTGTTTTTGAAAAAAGACACATTATTTGACAAAACCTTTCTGCCTTGGATGGTGATGAATAGATTCAACTGAAATCTCAATGGAAATTCAACAGCGTGCATAGGCCCACGTCAAACTCCACAAGTTTATGATTGAAGCTACAATGAAAATCACCTAACTTGAAATAAAATAAATTAACACTATTTAAGATATTGTCAAGTATGAAAATAGTAGCTTCATCCCACTAGTTATACCTGATAAAAAATTCTATATTCTAAAATATCTCTGAAAATTTTATATTTCTGAAACTTGAGAATGAAATTATCATTCACCATCAAATATCATGTCACGTCATTTATAAAATTAGCTAGAGAATTGAAAATTCTGTTTGCAAGTCTGTAATGAAAAGTCTGTAGTGAAATGAAAAATACTGATGAATTTTGCCTTCTCTTCTTTCTTATTCTTGTTTTTCCCCTTTCCTTATTGAAAAATTTACGTTTCATATTTCATAATGACAAAGTAGTCAGTCATATATGTCGAAATGATCGTAAAATTGTGCAGTATGCTAGCACAAAGACTTTTAAAGCGCTGTTCTACCATGCCATTTCATGTTGGTTTGATTCTTCTTTTCTTCAGAATGTTTTAAACCAGTTTTCGTGTGGGATCCCTTTGTTTTTCCTTGCTTTTTTCTGCCGACCGCACTCACATTCTGTCTGAAGGACACTGCACTGGATTATTTTTCTTCCATAGTCTTCCACTCTTCGCGAACTCCTTGACAAAGAAAGGGTATCGACCAAAGACCAACTTGAAATGCGCTTGCAAAATCCCCCTGCTCATTTCTCTCGCTTCTTTGATTCTTTTTCTCAACAATAACATCTCACGACAGGTTGCTACTTGGTTTGGTTTGTTTCATCCCTGCAGGTAGATCTGTGGGACCTACACGTATTTCTCTCTCTAATCAGCTGATTAGTCAAGGTCTTTTGTACCTATAGAAGTCAACTTGAGTGAATTAGAAGAACACCAACCTATTGTTTCAAAAATGTTTTGTAATAATATATTGCTGCATGCTCCAATTCTTTCATAATAATTGTTCAAGTGCAGTTTTTACAGATCCACTTTGGACGAAATTTCATCTGAAACTCGATCAGATTCATATCAAGTCTGGTTTGTCATGATGTGGTTCATTTTGTGTTGCCACCAGTTGATTTCAGTTTGAGCTTTTAATGTTTAACCGGCCCTCAATGTTACATTAACTGCACATCAATGTCATTTCAGATAATCGATTCAATTTTTACAATCTACTCTTATTTTACTATTGACTTTCACTTATCTTCCACTTATTGAATGGGTCCTTTGTGTTGAAGTGCTTGTCGTGTCAACATTTTCTATTCTATCGAAAGTTTTTGAAAAACTTATTAAACTATTTTATTTGTTTCAGGTACGTTTGCTGTTACATTCTGAGTTCAGGTATTTGGGATTATTTCTGTGAGTGGAATTTCTTTTATATTGGTGATTCAACAAGCTCCTTCAAACATATCTTGATTTTTGTGTAGCCAGATTGATTCAGTAACATGTAATCGAACTTTATAAATTTCCAATTAATTTTTAGAAGCCTAATCAATTCCAATGAATGATCAAAAGCTTTTTACAAATAACCTATTAATGATTTCTGTAACTGCTTTTTGAAATAATTCCAGAATGTAATAGGCCAATATTTTCAGAGATGTTAGCAGTATGGATGCTTATTTGAATAAGGGTATTAGTATAAACTAACGTTCAAGCAGTGGAAGAAATTCTTCTTCTTTTGAGATTTCCTAGAAAATGAGATGAGATAAAGGTGAAAAAGAAAGTGATAACTTTTGTCAATGATTCTCATCATTGAGAAAATCACTCACCTCAGCTCTCATTCGGCTTCATTTTCAACTGATTCCATATTTATTTAATTATTCAATAATTGTAAAATTCATCCTATCATGAATTCGTTGCACCGTTGTTCCCCCCATCGTTAATTCACTCGTGAATGAATGATGAAAGTCAATGAATAATGGACTCACACACGTTTTATCTCCATGCAGCTCTTATCTTGAATTATAATTCATTATTGGAACTTGATTAATATGGCAGTCGATTGATAGAGACGCTAGAGCTTTTCCCGTACATGCATTATTGTTTTTGGCCTCTTTTCTGTTTGAAGGTTGCGTGTAGGCTGTTGACAGTGCTTGTAGCATTGGCAACAAGGCGGAAGCAGCAGAAATAGTCACTTCTTATTTGTCCTTGTGATCTGTGACAGCCGACCATTGGCTGCACGATTGCATGCTTGTTTTGCAATATAGGCCTACTATAGTGCACTTGGCCTACAATACTCTAGCTATAATTTCCTTCATTATTTATTAGTTGTTTGACATAGAAACCAATCCACCCATAGATTTGAGTTGTGATCCTATTTAATTTAAATGTCAGTTTCTGTTGCTAAGTGACCATGAAAATTATACTTAAAACCTTGAAATGTCATAGCTGTGATTATCATTCAGGTTTACTATAATATTTACTCAATGAAAATAATTTTCATATCAATCTTATAGATTTCAGTGATGAGTGATTAGAGTCCTCTTGGAAATAACTTACATTAGCTAACATGTAAAAATTATATTACAATGTTGTAAATGGACATAAGAAAATAGAAATATGGCATAATAATTTTGTTTTCCACATTTCCCTTCATAACCCATGATTTTTTATTCCTACTCATTATCTTCAATTACTTATTGCCCTTAATAGGCACACATTCCCTGGATGGTAGAAAAGTGACACTTCGTATCAAATACGGTTATTGGCATTATATAAGTACCAAATATTATTGATTTAATAGAAAAATTGCTGACAAACTCTTAATTCTTCAAATTGATAATCCCACATTATTAGTAGGCCTACTCGAATTTTCCAGGCATGTGTTCTGTTGATTGCATTGTTGTACTCTTTCATTCATTTAGTTTTCTATGTTTGCAGCTCCTGAAGTTCTCAAATGCCTTTAATTCAATTTATGATTTATAAAACCATGTGAACTTCCATGACCAGCTTTGTACTGAATATAGCTGTAGCGGAAGTCTTTAGCTGTAGTTACGCAGATAATGGATTGAAGAAATTGTCCCTGAATCCGGCAACTATCCACGGACAAATTTAGAAAATCACATTTCGAAAATCGATTTAGATTTTATCACAGCAATGCCGATAAGCATTTTGAAGAAATATTTTTTTAGAGGAAAATTGATAATAAAATATTTTAATCTTGTTCCCTCTGCTATAAACCCTCTTCTAACATCCTCTTATAATTGAATCAGCTTCTTATATTATTAGGCCAATGTTTATTGAATCACTCTACAGTCACTTTTATGTTTTATGTCATCTGTCATCTGTTCTGCTTCTTCACTTTTTGAGACAAAAAACGTTTGATTATTGATTGATTAATTTACCATCAAAATTATTGATAGATTTTCCATTCATGATTGAAACGTTCAGGTCTATTGATGGCAATGGATAAAGTAGTAGTGAAATGTTATCCTAGTAGAATATGAGCCCTGATTCACTCGAGTGTCTCATCATTCTAGTCTCGCTTCAAATCAACGTTCCTTTTTTGTATGAGTCGTGGAATAACGTTGCTCACAGTCAGGAACACGTTTCCAAGTGATTCTCAAGCACTATCAAGCCGGGAAGGCGGTTTTTTGTTGATGGATGCCGGAGGATAGAGGCCGATGACATCATTGCGAGGGAGATACCACAGACGAGTGAGAGTTGTGTGGAAGAGCAGGAGCAGGTGATAAAGGAAGACGGAATAAGGAAAGGAAACAGATAGCATGTCTTGCGCTGCGCTGGAAGGAAGCGGGATGCTCGTTACGGTGCGGCCAGCGCTGCTAGCAGGTTCAATGCACTCGGCTGTTACGGGTTGCTTCTTCTTCTCGCTTTGCCCATCTCCACTACTCTCCTCTTTTTCTATTTCCCGTCCTCACCGGCAAAATTTATAAAGTTATGTCAAAATGCTTACAGGCATTGCTATATACATTGCTTAGCCGGCTTAGGGCTTGTTGCCACGAATGGCAAACAACATGTTATTTGCAAGAACTGGTCGATTTCGGAAAAGACGACTCCAGGTGTGTTTTGAACATTTTTATTAGTGTTTCCGGTGGCTATCAGCAACAAAATGTAACTTGTTTGTGTCATCATTTATAAATTTAGGCTTCAGCGTTCTCACATCAGAAAATTTATTGTCAGTTACTTTACGACTCTACTTTTCTGACTCGTCAATTCTAGCTCGAATTCAATAAATCAAAACTATCAATTCCAGCTAAACAACCAAAGAGTTAATTTCCCCATCAGAAATGAAGACGCTTTTTTGAGTAGTTTAAGAAGATGATAGTCAAATATTATTTTGAGTAGCGATATTTGAACCAGATATTAAAGTAGATTAGGAGTGGTAATTCTGTTCATACAAAAATTCTGGCTATCTACTATCCTAGTCAAAAGCCAGATCATATTTCAATTGAGATTGGGATGTAATTTGGGGAAAGTAGTTTGGAGTTTTGCTTAGTCTGGTAGTGTGGGAATGAAATCCGTACTATCATGAAACTATCATTTCTATTTTCAATAAACCTATTGAAAAACTTGAAACAATCCTCTTCAACCGGAAATAATGTCGATGCTCTGATAGACGTGGAAAACAAGTATAAATCAATCAGTTGTTTGCAAACTCATCAATGTTGAAGAGATGAGACAGAATTGAGAGAGTTGTTGTTGGTGGTCGAAACCCAATTGAAAAGCAGGCCGAGGGCCAATCGATCGCTGTCTTGTGGTCATGGATGGAAGCTGCAGCCAGAACCGGTTCGCTTGGCGAGTAAAGAACGCCGCGACTATTATCTCAGCGGCCAATGACCACTACAACTTTTCTTTTTTGTTTTTCTCTCGATTCCATCACGTGGATGGTGATTGTAGGTATGGTGTCATCAGATGTCTATGTACGCATATCGATGCCACAGATATGAGTTCTCATCAACATTCAGGAATGCTAATCACCATTTGTGGGTGGCTGGTTTTGTTAGGGTGGAGTAATTTCAGTTCAACAGAGTACTGGAGTTCCATTCAGGCCCATTTTGTTTCACATGCTTGACTGTTGATGCACTGATGTAGTTTGAAAAGATGACGATTTTTCATTTGTGCCAATGAAGTTTCTCATGCATTTCAGATTATCCCCAGTCCATTCCAAAATGTAACCATACTCAAACGAATTATTACCTATAGTTTATCCCATTTATAAAAATGAAAATGACCTTGGCAAGACGGCTGGGTTTCATACATGAATCTTGAAAGTCTATTATAATTTATACTGGTGACGCATCAATCTACGACAAGATTCCAGATCCACATGTTGAAAATAGAGAATGATTCCCACGTATTGTTTAGATTCCAGTAGACACAACTATAATTTCGTTTGATCGATTTGAACGTGATTGAACTTTTACGCGTTCATGATCCTATCATCAAATCTACTCATCATAATATTCTGGTAGAACGAGTCAGAACTGGAAAGGAGCTCTTATCCTCAACCCTAATAGTCAACCCTATTTGGTGATACAAAGCATTCTCACATTCTTTCAACTTGCCTCTCCATAGTATCGAGATTACAGTAGATTCTATTCAGTTTCATTTTTTTTCATGAAAAAAATTCGTTCTTTGTTTAGTTGTTTTTGCGAGGAGCGAGGATTACTCAGTTACTGTATAAAAATTATTTATACTTCATTGCCCATGCAGACTGCATACTTTACATTTCAAAAACAATAACTTTTTCACTATGATATCTTACTAATAATCAGTCAATATCTTATTCATAAGCCTTTCGCACACCACTGCGGACGGCAAAGATTTCAACCATTTAACAGCATGTTAAAAATTATTTTTCTCTCGTCGCCGTCATGCGAATTGTAGTGTTGTACAATGCTCTCCATTATGTTATTTTATACATTATTAACAATAATAATAATAATTATTAGCCTCCATTTTACTGGGTAAGAAGGTGGATTTGGCTATTAAGCAAAATGACACCTCTTTCTATTTTAGAATATTCAACAATTGATGTTGTGTGCACAGTATGATTGCTTTTTGAATCAGATACACCCATGCTGACAATCCTAACTTTTTCAACTTTATTATCATTATCATTTTATACATACATTTATCGTCAATTCAACTACGCTATGATTTCTAATTCTATAGTTACAATCTCATCTCTTGTTTTTTCTTGGATATCAAACTCAGATTGTGATATTGAACTTTATTTGTTTGTTTATTGAAATATCCAGATTCCTTATTCATTTCTCCTCCTCCTCCTCCTCCTCCTCCTCCTCCTCCTCCTCCTCCTCCTCCTTCTCCTCCTCCTCCTCCTCCTTCTCCTCCTCCTCCTCCTCCTCCTTCTGCTGGATAAATAAAAAAGTTCTGGTTACTAAAAATTCGGTGGTTGAAAAAAGTGGAATGCATTGGTGTCTTTTTGTCGATGCGCTCTCTCTATTGGCTCACCGCCGTCCGAAAGATGAATTGCCAATCAATTGGAAATTTCATGCTCTCTGTTCGTTCTTATTACAAGTGCCGCTTCATTCGAGCTTCAGTCTCCTACCTTAAACCATTCACTGTATTTTAATTGCTCCATTTCCATTCTGACGTTTATCTCTCTCCTCTCATTGTATAGTAGCCTATCTTGTCCTGATCGAAAGTGAAAAAGTTGTCCAGCCTTTTTTTGGTGGAACGCTGTGTAGAGAGGAATCCGTGCTACTGGCTACAGAAGGCATTACTCAAAGTTTGATTTCATTAAAAAAAGGATCGGTTTCGTTTGAGTTGAATTTGTTTTGTTCTTAATTATTCTCGTCTAGATTCTGACTAGACTGTGACTAGTCAACAGCCACAAATCAGTCCAGGTGTTGACATTCTTCAAAGCAATGTGAAAACCATTTTCAATACTTATTAATATTTTCCATTCAAAATAATCCATTTCTAGTATTCATATAATTTTCTCAATCCATCTCATTCATAACGTTTCTAAATCCATTATAACATCAATGTTGAAAGATAAATTATTTTTCACTCTATCAATATTTACTTATTGGGCTTCCTTCACTAGTCCTGTTATGAATCGATAATAGAATATTTTCATGAACCTCACAGGCAACCAGTATTCTCTATTTTATTGCAAAATTGTATATATTATATTAAAATATTATCATAATGTAATGAATAGTTTTCTTTTCTGACTATAGTATTATTTTCTCTATCCATTAAATAGTGATTAAAAACTGTTCAAATGAATATATTCATCGTAAGTCTTCTTCAGTAGCCGAGTAAACGATTAAATAGAAAGTGTTGGAATAAAATATTGCATTAAAAGAATTATAAGAACAATATTGAATGAAAAGAAACAAACTTTGATTTTTACAAGCGCTAAACATTAAATTAAACAGTATGGCTAATCATTGTGTATCTTCTGAGGCTCGATATACGCAAAAGTGTATAATATCCTTCAATAATGTCGTATTTTCTAAATGCATCAATCAGTCTTATCTAGGGTTCGTCAATGTGATAGTTAACCAGTTCATATTAAAATAAAGAATTGGTTTATTCATTGAATGTTGATTATCTACTTAACAAATAATTCACAATAAAATTATTGTAACTTGACTATAATTCACAATAATTATTGTAACTTCTTATAAATATAAAATAACAAATGAGAAGAAAGTCTTGAATACGAGGCTCGTGTTGTGATTTCACTCCTTTTGTCTTGACTGTCCAATCAATAATGATTGAGTGTAGATTTCCTATCTGAGCGTATTTCCTCTGTCTTTTCAAGTCTCCAGCAAACTCAAATACATAATACAACAGGGCGGTGTAGATGGTTAGCAAAACTTCTTTGCCAATAAAAGTGGAGAAACGAGATCTGCATTCTTTCTCAGATCAACTACTTGCTTCGGGGAAAAAGAGGAGGATATTAAAAAGTTCAGCGACCCTCGAATCGTAGGCTATGTTTCGACTGGAGTGGACCCACCTAGTCAACCTTGTACCTGTCCCTCCCCCCACCACTACTACCATGTTCATTCACTAAATTTCGCGTGTTCCCCCGCCGACCCACCATTACTCTTATCCGGTACTACAGTCACTTATGCTCCATTGTTGGTTGGCTTGCAAATGACTCATTCTTTACGCTTCCAAAAGACCTGAAGCACAACTTGGCACTCCCTGTTTGTGTTGGAGGAAATAAGGATGATAGAATTGTGGATGCACTATGGCGGATACTGTTGGTAGGTAAAGAAAAGTTGTGACACTCGAAAACTTAACCAAATTAATAGTCTAGTATAACCAACAATCATATTCAATCATTATCATTCATACAATCAATTATTGTTTATTAATAATCATATTGTGTAATTTCTCTTCTCTCAGTAATTGTATCAAAATGAAGAGTCAAAATCAAAAACATTCTTGTATAGTGGAAGGATTGACATCCCTAATCTGTTCCAATGTTTCAAGTTGTGAGAATTTGTACAAGAAAACTACTACTAGGTGATTAGTCTAGACGTCTAGACTTATCAAACACCACATAGTTATTTCAAGTGGAATGCTGCCCTCCTAACACATGTTGTACAATATTTAACAGATATAACTATTTTCGTCTACAATCAATGCTATCTTTAGTTCTCACTTACTCAGTATTATATTCCTCTTCTGCCACCCATAATTCTACAGGGAACAACTTTTGTTATGCCGAGTCTCTTTCTTATTTTCACACATCTCAAAAAATTATTTCGATCGGTAGACGTGACTGCTGCATGTTTAGCCAAGAGTTGAAATGGCCCCTTGTGCGCTTGAGTAGCGAATCATTCTGGCATAATAGTGCTACTTTTTTGCTTTTGTGCCCAGTAGCACCCCAGTACTGCTTCTGCTTTTGATGGATCAACAGTTGGAAGAGGGTCGGGTGTTAGAAAGAGTAAAGTAAAACAGTATGAGGGATGCAACCCTTCATGTTTTAGTGGAGTGTGCGTTCTCTTTTTGCCCCTTCCTCCTCTCATTCACTCTCTCTTTCTTCCCTCTCACTCTATTTCTCTCACTCTCTCTCTCTCTCTCTCTCTCTCTCTCTCTCTCTTCCTCTCTTACAATTTAATACTCATACTCTCTCATTGTCTCACTTATACACATTCCCTCTGTATCACTCCTACTCCCTTTGGTTTTCTCTTTTGGTTTTCTCACCAACACTCAGGCTTGGCTTCATTCTCATTCAGCCTTTGAATTCCTGAGGGAGAGTATTGATCAGTGGACCTATAGCATAGGCCTAGTGACGTCACCACTGATTGTGTTCGGCTTCACCATTTTGCTTGGCCAGCCAGAATAGAATGTTTATCATAGAATAGAATGTAATCTCTAATCACAAAGTCAAACGTTTCCAGTAATTGTCCTCAGTTCAGTTTGTCAATTGAAAAACTGTGAACCTTTGGAGTTCATTGAATAATTTACATTCGCGATTTTCATGAACTTTCAATTATTATTCATTATTATGTATTTATTTTCATGCAAAGGTTTCCAGAAATTGTCCTCAGTTTGATATTGCTTAGTCAATATTATAGGACTGTGAACCTTTGGATCTATTAGATAGGCCTAATTTACATTGTTTCAGCTTTATTGTAGATTTATTGATAATAAAAATCTTCCTTGAAAACTATATTTACAGTCGAATTCATGAACTTCAAATTCTTTTATTCAAATACGTTTTGTTGATAATATTCCCAATCAATTCTGGCCCATCCATCAATCAACGGATTTGTATTATTCAATTATTCATTGTTAATGAGCTACTGTTTTCATCTTCAAGCTGATTTCTACAAAATAAGCTCAATATCCTTCACACTTTGATTTATTGTTTTTGGGGTTCAGCTTGCTGTGTCTCCCTAGTAGTTTCATAATCTTGTACTATGTGCTCAATGAAATTAATAAATGAACATCAGTTCATCAAAAAATAGGATCTTTATTAGTGCGTGTTTAGTTAGCAATTTATATCAGAACATACTAGAAACTGATTGACTAATTGATGACCTAAGAAATCGCTGTATCACTTCTGTATGCTCTCTTCGACGCCGTAGAACAGAATAGGCCTACCCTTCAAGTCGGACATGTGAATTGAGTAATCAGTCTGAAAGTATAGACTACCTAACTGATCTAATGATGCTTTGCAGTCCTAGTCTCCTCCTTTTCAACATCCATCTACAACATTGCAGCTTCACTCTTTCTTAGCTTTGTACTTGCAAAAATTATGTAAACGATAAAGTTAATTTTATATATTTATTCATAATTTTATATACTATGAACACACATATTCATGATTTAAAATCATTAGAGAGAGGATCATACGGAATGATGGGTCTCTCCTAAGTTATTTCTTGTTCAATGGATCTATTCAAACGTGGAATGATTGAAAGCAGACGAACGCGCTTTGATGCGTGTGTAATATGGCTGGAGAGAGAAAGGAGTAGAATGGAGATAATTATGGTGTGTAGCTCACTGTAAAGTATGAAGGGTATTGTGTGGGAGTGAGTGAGAGGGGGTCTCTTCATCCACCTGTTGTGTGTTGCTGGCCGACTGATGATAATGGACCAGCAGACAGCTGTTTACCAGGTGCTTTCTGGCTGCTCCTTTGTGCCACAGCTGCTGCTATCCCATCCTATCCTGGGACAATTACTGTCTTGGCCAGCTTATTTTGGAGGCTGTGCATAAGGTTTCAGGAGATGATGGTGCTGTCGATTCTAGTAGCAACAGGCTGATTCTACGCACATCTTTACAACTTGGACTCTATTTTTGGTATCTCTGTTTTTATCTGACAAAACAGTTATTCAATTGTATTCTATTTTATCCTTTATTTAATCATGAGTGGCCTAATATATGATGAATTATAAAAACACTTCACTCACATGGGCTACTTTTTAACAAATTAATAAAAACAATATACAAATCTTGTAGTACCCTTTATTTTTTAAAAACTTAAAAATAGTTCAACAACTAGTTTCGAAAAACTAGGGTTTTCATACTGAATTGAACATTTCAACTCTCAGCAACACAGTACACAGTAATTCAATCTCTATCTGATTTATATCAATCTCTATTCAGTCTGTATCTATCTCGATAGATAGTAGCAACACTTTGTTTTATGCTCAGAATTATACAGTACTGAACTCAGTCACGTTTATTAAGGTTGTCCTAGTATCGCGTAAACTAATGAATTTATTCAGTAGAATCATATAGAAAAGATAGCATAATGTTATATCTTTCTAGCATAGAGAAAAGAGTGAGAGAAACTCAACCATAGAGAGAAGCATAATGCTATATTTTCTCTATGGTGGCAATTGTATAGAAAACACCATATCCAAACAGATGGAAATAAATTGCAAGTTGCATTTGTTCAAATGCTAATTAATGAATGATTATTATTAAACGAAAATCCCAATTAAATGCTGTAAATCACCCCGAAGACTTCTGCTACTGCAAATATTGACAACAGGGTAAACAACTAGATGGAAATTCGATGATCTCTACTATACAAAAATTATTTGTATTATATATTATTCAATAAATATCCAAACAGAAGAAGAAGCGTTATTAAAAAAATGATGTTAGCGGAAATTGTTGGTAACTAATGTATTACTTTTTCGAGTAAGCAAATGACATGCATGTTCTAAAAATTATTCCCAATCAAATACTTGAATCGTTTCTAATCAAATACTTATACTGTTTTTCATTGTTTGAATCTTGTACAATTCATTCGCATAGATCATCAAATACTGTATAGGCCTTCAGTGAAAAGACCAACGAAATTCATCAGGTCTATCTTATCTCACACGATATCTCCAATCTAAAGGCATCTAAATATCTTATGTACATATTTCTTCGTAAATAGGATGACATAAATACGATTCAGAAATCCAATATTAAATCAAATGCGGGAAGTAGCGGTTGGCCAAGCTGCAAGTTTCACTCGATTTCTAAGCTATTTATAGAGTCGCTCTGGGTGTACTGTTCGGAATGTTCAACAATGATAATAGTTTGCATTTGCTGTATTGAGATTCAGTTGAAACTGTTAGAATTCTTCGTTCGCTTCCCATTCAAAGAATGCTGATAGTTTTGAGTGGATCTCAAGCCTGACCATGGATGATGGCAACAATGTGATGCGGGTGGGGACGGAGGCGTGTTGCACGTGTGACGTGTTGCCCAGGTGAGAGAGAGAGTGGCACAGGGCACAAGCAACCAGTCATCGGTTCGACATTCTACTGAAGACACCGCGCTGTCGCTATCAGCTGCCTAGGTCGGTGCTCAAAGTGTCGCTGTGATTCGAGTGTTATCAGTGTGTGATTATTGGTTTCCACTTGGTATTGAACCTGTTGTGCAGTGGTGTAGTGTATAGTTTTTTTATTCTCAAGGATATACTGAATTTGAATGAGATTTCCATTATTCATTCAGCAGGATATAGCTGATACAGTTCACGAGTTGTTCTACCAGAATGAATTTCTATTCCACCGAGGTAAAATTATAATGTTGATTCTTACAAAATTGGTTTTTGAACAAAAGCACTGAGTCAATTTCTAATTCAAAAAATCATAAATTAATTTCCAAGGGTATTGAATTTCTATTTAAACTGACTGCGGACATGAATAATCACTCCCTTGTAAATAAATAATATCAATAGTGGAAAACTCAAGATTCTCAACATGTAGCTATAAACTGCTCATCATCAAGTTGTAGATTCCTTAAACCTCGTTCTGAGACGTTTTGTAACTATGAAAATGCTTGTACGAACATGTGTAATAAATAACATGTGTATTTTATGTAATGATTGTACGAGTACAGATTGAATAGAACTACTCCAATCCAATTTGAACAAAGCTACGTTTTTCAAAGAGTAACTGGTGGTAATTGAAGTGATTAGAAAGACAGTTAATTCACCCTAATTCAAAATATGGTTGAAATCAGATTGTAGTCAAATAATTGAATCTATTAAGGATTATACAAATATACATCATACATTAATGCATAATCAATGAAACATTTAACTTACTGTATTGGAAACTACTCTCCATAAATAATTATCAGTAGGCAGTGTTCAACTTTTGGGTCATCAGGTCACACAAGCGACCTTGAATTTATTCGAAGCTGACTATAACAGCCTACACGATTATCGATTTTGAAATTCATCGTTGAATATTGAAAGCTTTAATTTAATTGCCAATTGGCATTGATAGTAGAATTTTCGCTTTTGCTTACTGCTCTTTCAAATGGATTTTCCCTGAATTTTCCACTGTGTACCTCAAATGAGTTTTCTTTTTCCAAGAAAATTCAATTCACGTAACGTGATCTCTTGGAAATTACACACGAGGGATTCCCAGTAATACGCCAGTCATGATTAGTCAATCCATGTCATTGCTGCAAGTCATCCGTTTCACGTCCTTGAGTTGAGTACGCGGAAATGAAATGTCAGCATCGCTTCTACTCAAAATTATTACTGTAATACTTGAGTGGCAGTTTCCTCCGCGTCCCCCCCTTTCAGTCGATGATGACGACGGCGATGATCCTCTTTATGACGTCATTTCTGGTGCTATCACTGACCCCCTCTCCCCCTCAACGACTCACCATGACTCGACACCGTATTGTGTTGTGAGTACTATACTGTACTATCCGCGCGACCTACTTTCTGAGTGCTGCTTTTATCCGAGCTCTTCGCCAATGCAACGGAACCAACTAGTTGCATACATTCATAAATAATATTGAATCTCATAGGTAACGTGCACGTGGCTAAATCATACCTTTTTCAGTTTTTAAACGATAATTCTCACGATCAACTAGTTTTTCTTCTGAAAAATCCAATCATTGATCTATCGATATTCCATTGATTATGTATATGTATATCCATATATATTTATATCCAGATTTATCCTTCCATATCCTCCTATATTTAAGTAACTATAATATTGCAGTCATTGAACCATACATTAGTGTGTAATGTGTAATTCTCAGTATGATGTAAGCGTCCGATATTCAAGGATCATTTATGTGCAATAAATTTTGAATCCTTATAATTATAAGACCTTGGTCTTATTCATATAAATCATTAGTGGGAGTCACTTAACTATCAAAAATAGTGATTGCAATTTTCGTTGGTACTCTATATCGATCCGCCTTTTGAGTTAGTTGAACTCAAGGATATAGTATATAATATTTATACTAACTCAATTATATACAATACTATACTGTATACTATTGAATTGAACTAACCCGATTAGTATTTAATCATTTGTGAGTAATCATAAGTACTCATCATGAGTTCCCACCTCTTGTCTGTCAAGAATATACAATAGAGTTCATTCAAATCTAGTTGCTACTCACAAATATTGACTTGGGAATCACATTCTACGTTATTCTAATTATTTATCATCTATTGGAATTTTTCTCTAAAATGTTATTTATGTTTGGAATTGATAATCCAATATGGCTGCCTTCATCTTGAAGATAGATAGCAAAGAATCATAAATAGGATTCTGGCGGTCTCATTGGATGAGGGATTTCAAATGTAATTTGAGGAAATGTATGTAAAAGTGTAGGTGACGTTCGTGATTACTGCGGTAGTGGCTTAATTTCAGGGGCTAGTTATGCAATCTGGTCATCCTTTGTTCTTAGGGGTTAGTTATGCAATCTGCAATACTTGTTTTTTTATCAAACCATGATTGACACACCTTCGATACAGATGAAGTTCATTGTTCATAATGTTGTTCATTTGTGTGATTTAAAGCCGGGTCCAGACGCTCAAGTTTAGCTTCAGTCTTTTGCTCAAGCAAAAGTCGAAGCATGGAAGTCGTTGCGTCTGGACTATCTACAAAATTTCAATCTATTTACAATCACTGTGTCTCGAGATATGACATGTAAACAAAGCAATTTAACGATTAACAGTAATATTTTTGTCATTATTTTGCTAAGTATAGCATTATCCAGTTGAATCAGCGAAAAAATACGATATAATTATTACTCATCTACTGGATATATGTCAACAGTATACAATTCAGACTCAATGAACCATATCACAATTCATATTGAAGTGACACATATCCTCTAGCTACTTTGGACTCTAGTAAAAATTAGAATTGGAACCGTTTTGGGCGTAAGTTAGCCTGTGGTACTTTTCTGTAAGTTGTATAATTCTGAATGATGGAATGAATGAAAAATAAATAAACATAATTATCAAGAACTGAACTTGTGAGCACAAAAATAGGAAAACGGGCGACATAAGACGGATGCGTGTGAACGCAATTTTACATCAGTCTTTTGCTTGAACCAAACGATCCGTATTTTGCTTGAGCAAAGACTGATGGTAAACTTGAGCGTCTGGACCCGGCTTAAGATAAGAATCACTCATCTATTATGAATGAATGTTTATTCTATTCAACAATGATAGCATACATAACCATAGAAAAGTATGTAATATCTGAGGGAGTAGTATCTGATTACTCAATAATCAAAAATAATAACAATTTTAAATCCACTTTACTAGATTATATAATAACTTATTGTATTATCCATATTACTAGATTGTTTTCTAATTCATATTTGTTTGATCTTCATAGTTTTTTTTTGTGATTGTGATTGTGTTGGAAATGATGGTGAGATACGGTGCAGTAGAACTGTATCAACAGTAAATGCAGTAAAATGAGTGCAGTAGAACTCCAAGAGAATCCGAATAATCAATTTCTGTCTATTTAGAATTGGATTCAGATTTCGTAATATTGATAAAGCGGTTGGCTTGGGCCAAAACCTGTTGAAGTTTTTCAATTAAGAAATTACTAATAAATGTGAAATCTAAAATAAATTTTGAATATAGATGGTTAAATATAAAACAAATGTGATAAAATATAATAAAGTAGAATGAAAAATTAAAAATTGTACTCATGATATCTGTCTATTCAGAATTAGTAGATAGCAGATTAGTAGTCAGATTTCGGAATATTTATGAAGCGGTTGGTTTGGGCCAAAACCTGATGAGGCTTTTGAATTGAGAAATTACTGTATTGAATCATTGTAAATGAATTAGAATAAAGTGGAATGAGAAAATTAAATATCTTACTCACACAACAAAAGAGGACTAAGTAAATATTTCTATTGTCAACATTATATTAATTAGGAAGACCATTTCGGAGTAAACATTCACGATTCACGCTGCATAATTATATCAATTTGAACTCTCGTATTATCATCTGTTTTGAATCAGAACAATAGTTTCAAAAGCTAATTGTTGATCAGTGATCAGCGAGTGACGTAATTGAATTGTGGACTAATAATACAGCAATGCACTGCCAGCTGCCAGGTGTGTCAAGGCCTCGCCTTGCATTGGCAATTGCATTGAGCGTTGCATTTGCAGTTGCATTGGGCGATGCTTTGTTGTGTCGAATGCAGCTGCAATTTCCCACCATTGCACTCTCGCAAACTGTGCCAAGGCGACGCTCACATCAACTGGATTGCCCATTCTGGGTCATCTCTTCTTCTTCTTGCACTTCCTCGTCTTCCTTCTCCTTCCCACTCACCGTGTTGTTGAACTTTTGTCTCTTTTACGTCCTCTCAGTAATGCAATATACATCATGTTGTATAATTTATTACCAGCTCTGTTGGCTTGTTACACCCGCCTCATTGTAGTGAAAGTTTCACTTACACAACTCTGATTTCTTTTTAGTTTCCGTTTTCTTCTATTGTCTCACTCTTGTCCTTGTTAAAATTCTTGATGGAATCCATTATTGTTCTTGGTGCTATTCATTCAAATAATCTTTATAATATGAGTAACTAAATCCATAATTCAGTGGACTGTGCTGCCAGTGCTCGTCAATCGAAATAATTCGGGCAGAAACTATGAAATAATTACAGGTAGTAAATAATATAGTACTGTGCATTGTGTATCATGGTATTATGAGAGAAGTGTTATCTTATTGTAAATGATAATTTTCAATGCATCTCAAAATACTGATGAATCAGAAATCAATTTTTTCGATTACATCGAGATTGATAATACAATATTTATATGACGTTATTTATCAATATATTCGTTAGTTGAGAAAATAATTAGCTTATGCAACTTGTCGGTTCACCAAAGACTAATGTTCTAGTTCCCTAGTTCGTGTTTCATTGACTTCTCCTTTTTACACCGTTCTCAGATATTCATTCACGTATTAATCGGTTGAAATATAACATTTACTTTCTTTGAGTAATATGTATTCATATATTCATACATATATGATTTGGTAAAAACAACAGGCATTCGCCCAAAACCGCTTCAAACCTTAATTTAGAATACACCGCTCTAGATGTAGAAATCTTATCAATAAATTCTAGCCAATATCGTTCAACTTAGCTCTGTAAAACTAGAAACTAAAACCTTCTCCAAAGATTGAGGTATACTCTCTCGAAACGATGGTTTCCCAGTTACTCATTACTGCATATTCAAATACAGCACAATTAGAGAAGAAGGAAATTGACTTCAAAATCACATACAGTTACTGAAATATAGTTTGTAAACTGTAATACCTAGTTTTCACCTTGCTCAATATTGTTCAATGTGTTTAGAGTCTGTTACTAAATTGAAGGAATGAATCATTTACGTAAGTGCTATGTGTACAAAATAGTCTCTCTCAGGTAGGTAGACAATGTAAACCTGACGTCAAAAAACAATTTTGGTTTAATTGTTAGATCCTCTTCTCCCTTGACAATTTCAGCATGACGAATCGGAGAGTGGAATATCGTATTTCCCCTGTGCACAGTGTGTAACTAGCCGCAACTTCCTGTTACCGAATGGCCAATTCCAAATAGAACACACCAATGTGGAAATCTAGTCGGATGTTCGCCTCAATTATCCTAAAAAGATACTCGTGTAGGTGAAGTTGTGAGGTTGAGTAAGAGGAAAAGAATGCGGTGGAGTGACCACTTGTGATCATTTTCCTGGTACGTTTTTATTCCTTTTTAATTTTGCCGTGGTGAATCTCCTACCATGATACTAGTCGAGGTCGTTGCACTAGCTGAGCGGCCGACTCAGCCATCGCCACACGCATCTCTGTGTGACGTCGACTCTCTCACTCTCTCCCTGTGGGTCAAGGTCACTCCCGAATTATTCAATCGCGTCATAGGCAGCGGCCCCCTTGGGCTCGTCATAATATTTTGGCTCCATGCCATTCAATGACGTTTGTTGATCTGATGGACTAGCCAATGTGTGAGTGCAATGCTGCTCTCCATAGAACCATTTGCAGTAATTGTAAGCGCCAATTGGGATATAGTTTATATTTATCGTCCAGTTTAGTTTTGGTTCATTGAATACTTACAAATTTTAAATGTTGAAGTTTGGAAAATACCTAGTTTATCACCCCTTTCTGATTCTCCAAGCGTTTAGTTTGTTGAGTTACACAGTTCTGATTCGTATTTCGATCTCCATTGGTAGCATCTGTATTTGTAAGCAGTAATTTGGTTCAACTTTTGTTTGGATTTTAAGACCATAGAAATAAGATCCCACCTTCCTCTTCACTCATTTGAAGATTGAAGATTGACATTGAAGATCTTGACTCATTGAAGATATTATATTCGATCTTTGGAATCACTTTTTATTAGTAGTTTTTGGTGATGAATAGAATAGAATGAATTTTTAAGTTGATGGCCTGAAGAAATTTGCCTAGTAATGTCCACTCTTCCACTTAACAACATAGCCACTTAATCATAATATAATGATAGTGATTGCATTCCTTTTTATTACTACTAGTGGATACGATTATCTCTTTCAATGTAGGATATAACAAAATAATCTTGAAGCAATGAAAAATTTTTAAGAAAGATTGAAAAATATGATGGCCAGAACTTATTTCAGAATAGAAAAATACAGCTGCTGATCAATTGACATTCATACAAATAATTATTTGCACTCTTGGGGTCAGGCTCTCGTATTCCTGTTTCTGTCAGATTCCGCGAATTAATAAACACTTCGTATCACATCTTTGAGCTAACTGAATTAATCGAATTAATTCATTTTTATTTTGCCATAATAGCCTAAAATAATAGTTTGTACGATTTGATGGACAGCCAACGATGCGCTTCCCTTATACCATGCTTTCCTTCTTTGTTGAGAGAATAATGGTTATGATCTTCTCTGTTTGGTACACGTATTTTGCTCGCGTTGTTGAGTAGGTGGTGATGAAATATTAATGAGTGGTTATTGGTGGTGTGTTGCAGGGCGATCAAAGCATTCCAGCAAGTTCTGTACGTTGAGCCGAGCTACTCGCGCGCCAATGAAGTCCACCTGCGGCTTGGATTGATGTTCAAAGTGAACAATGACTGGGAATCGGCATTGAAGCACTTGCAGCTCTCACTCATCGACACAAGTCCTAGCACTTTTTCTAAACTTGAAAGTGAGTAATTTTGGGCTTTATCTATATACTGTACCCACTAAATTTAAGATGAATCAAGATGTGACGAAACGTGATTTCTACTTCTATATTAAGTACTTCATAAATAAATTTAGCCGATGAAACAAATCAAATATGTAACTATCATTAACAGACATAAATTACAGTATTATCATCCCTCCACAAGTTCATAATCATTAGTCTCTTTAATTACTTGACAATCTCTAAAAAATTATATTTTGTTTATTGCTTTATCAAACCTTGATCAATCCAGTGCCAATCCATTGTTTCGCTTTTAGAGTACCGTAATGAGTAAATCTCATTGTGATTTGTATCATTGCTGTTTAATTTCGAACAACTCGTTTATGATTTCTGCTATTGTAGATGAAATATCAATTATACAATCAATATTCTAAATTGTAGATCGATATATAATAATTTGTTAATAGAAACAATATAAAAACTTGTAGTACTCTTTATTATTAAAAACTCTAAAATATTTCAATGACTATTTTCGACCATAACTTAAGTAATTTTCAAGTTGAAATGACATTTCAACTTTTACAAAAGTAGCTCATATTAGTGGAGTGTTTTTAATTAATTTGTTTATTTTTTCCAGTAAAATTTCACATTGCACATCTCTACGAAGTTCAGGGGAAGTACAAGACTGCGAAGGATAACTACGAACAGCTTTTGAAAGAAAAAGAACTGCCCACCCATCTGAAAGCAGACATTTGCCGACAGTTAGGTAAATAAATATTCATTCCATTTTTGAGGAATAACCAAACCTCAGAACTGATTACTAAGTTTATGCTTCACTCCCATGCACCTACTATTTTTTTATGACTATGTTATAAAAATTGGAGTATCGTTTTTATGATCTATACTAACTCCGAAGTTTTTGTTAGATGAACAATTTCATAATGTGGAGCTATCAGCTATAGCGTTCAAATAAATGTCTAAAGTTGAGTCGCCAACCCTGTGCAACATTGTTTCGAATATCAAATACTTGTGCGGTTCAGTGAAAATATTATCCCCATGAGTTCTAAGGCCAAACAATTAATTGCAACTGTTTCACCATAAACCTACACCAAAACAAAATTAACCATCCTCTTCTGCATAGAACATTACTCTTCGTACTAATTATTTCATATTAGAATTTCTCCTCGGCTTCCTAAATTTATCATTAAGCCTATAAATCCCACCAAAATTAAATTTTTTCTACAATTCCACCAATATTATGCTTATCTCAATATATTTTGTTCTTATATGCAAATGAAATACGCGTTTGCATGATTATTTGCAAATAAAATAGGCATAATTTATTCATATTACTTGAGTTTTCAAAAATAACAAGCATGTCACTTTTATTAACTGTTATTGCGTTGTATGAATTTTGATGTACTCGACATAATTCTTGTATTAATATGTTCAGTCATAGTCTTTAAGAAATATTATTCAAATGCTAAATAGTATTTCGTTTTAAATTACTTTTACGTGATGAAACAAGTTTACTTTGTAATTAAATTTGAATTTTTGTGTGTAGTGCAGTACAAATATTTTAGTTTATTTTACAATGCAATACATTGTTGTCAATTTATCATTGGATGCAACAAGTGTTGTTTACATTATATGCAGTTCTATGCAACTGGTGCATTTACGTTGAATTCAAATCAGTTTGATAATCTACAATGATCACTATTGAACACAATGAATATCAGTTGACCACTACAAGATTCGACGCTGAAAATCATTCTCTGGTAATTTTTTATACATCCTATGCTCTTTGATTCTGGTAAAATGTTCACATCCCCAGTACTCAAATGTATAGTACATTAAAACCATTCGGTTATCCTAGTCGCACACCAAAGTAGTGTAGCTTTCAAGCTCATGAAGTCATTTCTTTTAACTACATGGTTCGATCAGATAATACTCTTCTTCATCTACTTGTCCGTTACTTTTAATTGCTTTTCGGTGTTTGAAACTGACCTATTCACTATATTCTCCTTAGCACGTCTATAAGTACAATATTCATTGGTAGTACATACATTAGTGATTTTTCACCCATAAAAGCCCCAATAACTCCATTATTAGATTATTACTAGCAACTAATAATGTTGTCCTACTATTGGAGCTTCAATAACTTGTTCAATTAGATTAATTTGATCGATAGTGACAGGTTAGTGAGTTGTGGTTTGATTTCAGGATGGATGTATCACTGTGTTGAAACTCTGGGTGAGAAGACACAGCGAGAAAGTCTAGCCATTCACTGCCTGCAAAAGTCGATCGAAGCTGATCCGAAGTCCGGCCAGTCACTGTACCTCCTCGGTCGCTGTTACGCCAGCGTCGGCAAGGTTCATGACGCCTTCATCGCTTACCGAAACTCGGTAGAAAAGAGTGAAGGAAACGCTGACACATGGTGCTCAATAGGGTCAGTTTATTCACGCCTAGTCTGACTCAACTATTTCAACTTTTCCATTCATTGTGAGGTCACTATCATTGGTCATCTCAGGTCACCTCAATTGCTGATACTCATGAATCATCTTGCAATTGAATGAATAATGGCGGACTCATATGCCAGTCAGTTTTCCAGTGACTAGACTGAAAAGGAAAGCTGGCTGGCCGCTTGAGAATCAGTCATTAGTCAGTCTCAATAGGACAATATCCGTTTCCAGTGTTGAACCTCATGGTAAACATGTTTAGAGGTAACAGATATTAGCGGATCAGCAGTGAATTCACTTTCATAAGATAAACCAGTCAAATTCCAATCGAATTCATGAGTCTTAATGAAACATTTTTTTTGTAATATCCATTCCTCTTAATAGAAAATGCTCTACACACTACAGTATTTATCAACATTTCTTTGAGGGACAGAGCATTCAAAAATGTGTTAGTCTATTAAGTTATATTGAATAACGGAATATTACTAGTTGCATTTATCTTTTTAACCGTTATTATGTTTTAATTGGAAATTAATTTATCAGCTTCAGCAAGTATTCAGGCTAGCCTGAAGTCTGTGGAAACCCCCCCCCCCTTCCCTTAAAGATATTTTGTAATCCTTCAGCAGTATTTTACTTTTTTCAAATGAAAACATGGATAGTCCCATTATGTTGAGGGATTATTATAACACTTTGCCCTTTATTCAAGAACACCTCCATATCTTACAATGTTGACATGCCCTCGTAAATGCTTATTCCAAAAAAAAACATATCTATTGCAATGTACCTTTATCAAAAGTAAATTTTGATCACTTGTAGTATATTTCATATTATGATGGAAGGAAACTGCCTTCAGGATGCTTGCTCAGTTGAGACAGTCAAGGCTGGAAAATTCATCTTCCATCACGGCGGTATTACGTTATTCATCGGGAATCCAATGATATGAAACGTTATAAAAAGTGCTGTCCCCCAAATTAATGTTGATGATGCCAACTAAGTTAATGTTGAACAATTTATATTTTTCAATAAAACCGTTGCTTGAGATGTAACCTATTAAAAATATCAATTATTGTAAGTAATACTATTGATATCGTAGAAGATATTCCATTATATACTCTGATCCTATTGTTTAATTTCATATGATGAAATGATGATTGAAAATCAATTCATATAATTTGTTTCATTAATTTCAGAGTACTCTACCAGCAGCAAAGCCAGCCTATGGATGCTTTGCAAGCCTACATCTGTGCTGTACAATTGGATAAGAGTCATAGTGCAGCTTGGACTAATTTAGGTAAATATTTCTAATTACTTGAAATATTCTTGGTGTTAAAATGGTTCAACAAATCCTTGTTGATCGAAATGGCATATTGAGTTGCAATCTGAACTATTTGAAGCTCAATTAGGAGCGTATTTATCTTATCTTGTGGCCTACCCACTGAAAACCTAACAATGAATAATTTCCCTGATGAACCATATTGCTATATTTTTACATAAATCTATCGTACACACTTCTGAATTATCTTGGTGTATCTATTATCGCTTGAATAAAAAAATAAGATACCTGTATAGTCACTGGCTCTACAAGTATGAGGTGTTCTCCTTGCATTGAACTGTTTTTACATGATTAATTATTCAAACTAGTAATGTTTCATTGGATATTGTTCATATTTATTGGGATAACTTGAGAGCACATTACAACATGGTTTTTGATGAAATGAGATAGGACTTGTGTAATGAAGTTTTGTGGTGAGTTTTCATTTATTCAATTGTTTGAAGACAAATGTAACTGTATTTATAATGTTAACATGATTTTAAAAAATATCATATCACAGTGTATTAATTACAACACATAGAATTACATAACAGTGTCATTCAATTCCTCTACAAGGCGACACAGTAGTCGACAATAAACTAGATCTTTTTCTCATCATCTTGGTTTAGGTGTGTGACAGGACTTGTCCTTATTTCATCAATTCATTTGAAACATCACTGATATTGTATTATATACCCCATATCATATTACTCATAGGTTTTCCTCATTCCATATGAATTGTCATAGTATCAAATGAATCAGTCTAGATTTCATACTTTACATAACGTACATTGATGCCAATTAAAATTGTAATACTTCAAAAATTTTGATTTTACTCGAATAAAGTTCTATTCTTGCTCGTGATACTTTAAGTTCTATTTTCAATTTCCTATTCTGCATTCCCCTTTTCTTCGTTTCTTCATTATCAGATTAGTAGTAATTCAATATTAGTTGAAAGTGGAAAGTAGAAGTATGGGCAGTGATTCCGGAAGGAATTTGACTCTGTGATCGCACTGATGAGCTTTCGATAAGATAAGTTAAGATCCATGCGCCTGCTAGTCCCATAATAAGACCTGCTAGACCAATAATTGAATAGCTGACTCCACCAAATATTATTTATGAGTTTGAAAATCGCTACCCGGTGGTTCGGAACCCTTCTAAAGTTGTAGATCCTCTCATCTCTCATCATCATCTGTCTCATTACTCAAGCACAAACCTGGGGCTTGGAGATTCAGATTCAGATTCCTTTATTCATGTGTTTAACAATACAAAATTCAACTTACGTTCTAGAGTTAAAAATAAATACCATTAGCAGTAAAATAACATGGTGAATCTTATTAAACTAAAGAGTTCTACAATAATATTGAACAAGAAAAATGACGAAATATGCGAAAGTAAAGGTACTACTGTATAATGCTTTCACATGAAACGGTGAAGTTTGGACCTTAAGAAGTCCATTCTCAGAGAGGGTATCGAGGATACCATCCCCTTCAGCACTTAACCGTGGGAGATTGGAGGGTACAGACGGTGATCGTTAGCAAAAAATTACCAATTATCATCATGATGCACTAGACAACAAAACATTCCCGATCATACTTATTCAACCCAACTGATACTCATATTTCTTGTTGACAGGTATTTTATACGAGAGCTGCAATCAACCACGCGATGCATATGCGTGCTACGTGAACGCGACCCGTGGAAGCGACAGTACAAACAACAACAACAATAACAACAACAACAACAGTAGTAGTAGTGGTCAACTGAGCGGCGGCGCACTGGCTACGCAGGCGCACAAGTTGACGGCGGCCGCCTCTGCCTCCGCCTCCCTCAACCAGGGCATGAACCCCAACCTCAGCCAGCGCATCAAGTTCCTGCAGACGCATCTCGGCAACGCTCCCATGCCCAGCATCACTAGCAAGTCAGTGCCACTTTCACTTTCTCACCAAATTGGTTATATAGTTCATGAGAGTGACCCAGACGTCACTCACTACCCATCACAAAGCTTTGGTTACTTAACTGCAATGTTAGTGATTTGAGTTATGGGTTGTTCTGTATAGTGAATAGAAATATTTCCTATTAAAGTATGATAATAGGGCTACTTGGATTGTTTAATTATTATAGAGATAACTAGTACCCTCTTCAAAACGTTTTTACATAAACACTACTAGTTTCAGCCATCATGCCATTTTGATACTTGAAAGTGGCATGAGTGCTGAAACTAGTATTGTTTATGTGAAACAGTTTAAATAGGGTACTAGTTATTTCTATAAAAATTGGAGAAATATTTTTTGTTCAAGTATTTTGATAGGGCTATTTCAAAGTTTAAAAGTTACAAGGAATTTCCAGTACCTTTATGTTTTATTTCAGACACGACTAGAATCTGACAATACCAGAAACTAGTCTTGTCTAGAATGAAATATAAAGGTACTGGTAATTCTTTGTAATTGAACTTCGTATGAGGATATTTGAACAAAGAATGTTATTTATATTTATTACACAGAGTGGCCGGTAATACCTGAAACTAGGAGTCATGTCTCAAATAAAACGAAAGCGCTCACTTCTGCGCTAAGAAATTTCTCAGCAATTACTTTTAAAAAATTCTAATATTTCTAATAACAGTTGATATTTTTTAATGGAATAAATCGTACAAATTTAATTATAAATTATAATTATAGATTGAAGTACAGGATTGAAGAGAGGAACTAATCAAATAAAATCACATTAAACAAAACTAGAATATACTGTACAATATTCTTATTCGTATTGTATACAAGTCTCGTGTCATATTCATATTTATTGATTTTCAAATTTACATGAAAGTTGGAGAGCATCAACAAGATGATAAGAAATAGTTTAGATGAGTCAAATTATCAGGAGAACAATAAAATATTCTAGAAATGAAAAACTCCACTTGAATTTCACATCTGAAATTGAATAAGTGTACCAAAGTGACGTTTATAATAATTATTGAAAGTATCCAGTTATTCTCAGCTAATGAATTGATTAAAGTTTAAAATGTATACAAGTATTGCTAAAATATTAGAAACGTATTTTCTATGAGGTTTAGGTTGTTTCCATTTTGGCTAAACGGTTCCATTTTGATGCATTTCAGGCGACGCCAGCTGCCCTCAATCGAGGAAGCATGGAATCTGCCGATCTCAGCCGAGATGTCCTCGCGACAGCAGCAGCAGCAACAACAACAACAACAACAGCAGCAGCAACAACAGCAGCAACAGCAGCAGAATGCTAGCCAGCAACGAGCGGGCCAGCAACAGGTCCCTTATCAAAAATCGGCCCAGGTAATTATCATGAAAACCTACGAACTAGCTGGATATAACTAGTGTCATTATTAGATCAATGTTCACATTCGGTTCTATCACATCATTCATTATGATCCTAAAATATTCGACCAATTTCGAATTTAGGTAAAAAGCAATAGACAGCGGTGGTAGTGCGCTTATTTTTAAGTTCAAAACTTCATTGTATGTCCTCGAATCTGTGACAAGCTTCATTTAACTTAGTTGGATTCGTGGTAGCTTCGTAGGGCTGTTGAGTGAGGCTACGACGCTGTGTGCTTTCACAGAAGTTAATCGGTTTTTACTATTCAAAGACGTATTCAACCAGAGACTAATGTGAATATTGTTGTAAATCAGACTGAACCACTGAAATAGTTTTTTTTTTATAAAAAGAAATGTGACGTATCGGTCAGTATGCTTTTACAATTGCATTACGTTAAAATATTTATCACCATTTGTAACCAAGTTATAATTTTTTATAAAAAATATTGGGGGCTCCACATCTTCCCAGATGGGAAGAAGAGTTACAAAGGAGGAGATACATAGGTAGAGATGGTAGAGCAGATATTTTAAAGAAATGAAAAGAAGAAATCATTCTAAGAAATACAAAATTTATTGGTTTACAATATTTAAAAAGAAATAAATTTGAAATGTATAATTTAAAAAGTTATATAATTTAGGCTATGAAGAAAAGGAAACAGATTATTATCGAACAAGTCTTTATTTATCTTATATAAAAAGGAGTTTCTATTTATTTCAATTCGATTAATTTCTGATAATATTATTTACTTAAGATTATGAGGATTTTCCTCTTAGTTGAAATACTCTACATTTTATTTATTATTTTTAAATTCCTATTAGAAAGAAAAGCAACATGGCATTATAATTTTATAACTACTAAAATGATGAATAATTAATTGAGTACGATACCAATCCCCTTTATGATGACCATCTCGTCAGCTTTGGCTGGAAGGTGCGGTCTAGAGGAAGGTCCAGGTCCTGGCCAGTCAGAGTCTTTGGATGTTCGCGAGGAGCGGCACTCATTCGAAAAAGTGGGAAAATCTAATATGAAAATGCCGGCTGGTGGGGAGACTGGAAAGTTCCACCACTCTGAAGCTCTGCGATTTTTCATTCAGTCAGCGCAATTTGGCTTTCTAGTGTTCCTGATTTTATTATTGAAAATTGAAAAGGAAAATAAATTTAAATTTTATGTGCTTGAGGAGCTGTCAAAACCCATGGTTCATGACAGAAACATAGAAAATCAATCAGAGATTCTCATCAATTTTACTTTTATTCGTCTGTAGGCCTAATGGATTTAACAATTCATGCTCCTGATTTAATTTCAACATACAGCCTGTTTTTCAAGTCCTCCAAATTCTTCCTCCAACCCTTAGTGGGGTTTCATACCAAAGCTGGGCCGAGCTGAGCTGAGCCGAGCCGAGCGGAATCCGCGTGTGCGCTAACTATGCAGGATTTAGTCGGGAGCATTCAAATCAACGCTGGGCCGAGCCGAGCGGATTTGTGCAGTCGGCTTGACGCACAACTCGAGCGTTTTCGGCCAAGCGGATTCTTCCTTCTTTCAGTTTATTTCGATCTTCCCACGTAGTGAGTTCTCACTACAAGGCTAGAAAACCTACTGAGTGAATCGGCTTCAGTGTGAATGCAGGCAGATTCCGCTCGGCCGATTCCGCTGGGCTTGGCCCGACCCGGCCCAGCTTTGGTGTGAAATGGGCCTTACAGATAGAACTGAAAAACTTATGTCTTTTTTAGAATAATTTCCCATATTTATCAATTTCCTTTTTCAAAATTCTTTTGTAAGTCTAATTATTAATAACTATGATTGAAAGAAGTTGATGTTGTCAGTACCACTTTATCATCATCAACGTCTTATTCTATCAATTATGGAGAAATATAACATCTCTTCCCATACAATCAAATTATTATAATGAAAAATTAATGTCGCATGAAAGAAGAAAATGTTCATTCCAATGATAGCATTTTTTAAAAATATACTTACCATTGTTTGAATAAAAAGATTTCATTTTAAATTATTAGCTTAAGATTTAGTAACAGTTAAGTCTCTACTCCAACTGGCGAACAAGTGTTTCACTTATGCCAGTAGTTCTTCACCTCCAGCCGTATTTTACAGATAGATGATATAGATATTTAGAATAATAATTATTGTTTTTTTCTGATTGTCACATCTTTGTACTGTTTTTGTGAAATAAATTGAATTGAATTGAAATGCTCCTTCTAGAATAAACTAGTAAAACATGTTTTTGATCATTCAATATAAGAGAAAAGTATTAAACTTGAAAACATTCATAATTATTGAAAAGTATGTTTGAACTACTTCCAGCTCTCACAATTAGAATAGGTGTTTTCTAACAATTTTTCCTAAAAGTTGTCTATGATATTGATAAATGTGACATTTGCATTAGCAGTCTAGCCAACCGCAGCAGCAGCCGACCAGCAACGGGGCACAGGGCCACCAGGGTCCGCCGCCCCCCTACCCGGCGCAGGCAGCAGTCACTGCCAAGCGCTTCAAGCCGGGCGGAGGCGGAGAGGTGAGTCCGCCTCAGAGGCCGGCCGTCGTAGCCGCCCCCACCGCCCCCGCACCACCCGTCTACCTCAACCAACAGCAGCTCCTGCAGTTGCAGTACCTACAGCAGAATGCCGCCAACCTCACTGTGCAGCAACAGGTAAGTTTGCCGACTCAATCACATTACCGTAGATTGTACCGTAGAATTTCAGTGGAGATCCGATTTAACGAATTTTTAGACTGGGATACAAGAGTGAAAAATTCTTGTATAGAGGTAACAGTGAGAAATTATTTATCACATGCCAGGTCTTGAAAAGCCTATTGCATTTATAAAATTACAACATTGCAAAATTACAAAATGATAGTGAATTGAAAATATTATTCTAAATGTACAAAAGAAGAAATAAAAAGTAAACTAAGTTGAAAATAATTGAAAAATATAAGAGTAAGACAAAAAAGTATAACCTCATTACAATTGAAAAATATTAAGATACATATATGGTGAAGAAGGAAGAACATTGTTGTAACAAACTAATGAAGAATAATAATAAAAATCTGGTGTGGCGCACTCACACAACTTTCCTTGCCGTTATGAAAATTGATCACCTGACGCTAGTGTTCACGCACATCTCAAGTATACTATTCAAAGATCTGAAGCAGCTGGTGACAGGACAATAACGCTGGAGACATACGAGGTCTGCTATCTCTTCATAGTGAATCATTTAATAGAATCAACAGTTGCCAACAGTTTGCAATTGAATAATCACATTTTCTCAAATTTCGAGCTTATTTTCAATTTTAGGTGAAAATGTTACTGAACATTACTTGTAGAGATTTTTATGCTCAATCTTTTCCACTTCAATGTTTTTTTTTTAAAATTGTATCTGAAGCCTGATAATTGGGAATCTAAAATCAAACTTTGCATAGATGGGACGGAGCTCCTGAAATTATTACAGATATGGGACTTGTAGCAGTTGATAGAGCTTATCAATGACTATTTTAGGTATGAATTTGATTAAAATCGTTGGAGCCGTTTTCGAGAAAATCGCAAAAACCCTGTTTTTGACAACATTTTTGCCATTTTAGCCGCCATCTTGAATTGCATTTGATCGAAATTGTTCGTGTCGGATCCTTATAGTGTAAGGACCTTAAGTTCCAAATTTCAAGTCATTCCGTTTATTGGGAGATGAGATATCGTGTACACAGACGCACATACACTCATACACACACACACCCACATACAGGCCAATACCCAAAAACCACTTTTCTGGACTCAGGGGTCCTTGAAACGTATAGAAATTTAGAAATTGGGGTACCTTAATTTTTTTCGGAAAGCAATACTTTCCTTACCTACGTAAGGAAATATGGCAAGGAAATATGGTAATAGGGCAAGGAAAGTAAAAAAAGTAAAAGAAAGTTATGATGAAGGAAGAAACAGATGATGAAGAAGAGTACTGGAATTGAAAAGATAATTGTATAAGATTGATAAGTTCACATTGTCACTATTATTGGTCTAATAAATTCAAATGGAATTATAAAAACTAGACCAAACCCGCCCTGCAATGCTGCGCCCGGAATGCTGCAATTCCATCCATAAACTCTATATGAAAATCGCAAAAATGGAGATAAAGAACAAAGATACAGAATATCAATGCCGAATCCTATACTCTAAGCTTGGTAGCTACTGAGAAGTTGGTAGAGCCTTTTTTTGAAAGTAGACAATGAGCCGAATAAAAATATTTTCAGGCAACTCATTCCATTTTTCTTTGTGGCCGTAACCACAAAATAATGATTAAAAATTGCTGTTCGATGCAATGGAATTTGCAGCTTATATTGGTGTGTTCTTGTTCCTCGTCCCGGATTAACACTTGAAATCAGTGTGAGAGATTCGCGAAGGTAACATGGTCCCTCATCCAGCACCAACACTTGAAAGTCAGACAGAGAATGAAGAACTTTCGACGCTCCTTCAGTTTAAGCCAGCCAAGATCAGCAAAGAGAGGAGTGACATGTGCATCTCTTCTTGCATCAAAGATGAACCGCACAGCAAAGTTCATAGACCGCTGCAATTTATTACTCAGTTCATTGGAAATATCATTATTTGCAATGCAACAGTAATAAAGGAATGGAATAATCAATGCATTCACTAGTGTAGCTCTTATTGATTTAGGCAGATAATTCCTAATCCCTTTCAGCTGATGCATACCACCAAAAACTTTATTACACACATGTGTGGTTTGTTCATTCCAGTTGAGAGAACTGTCAACAAAGACTCCAAGAATACGCACACATTCAGAATATGCTATGACATTTCCATTGATCATGACTGATGGAGGATTGATCAATGTCAATTTATACACTAGCCTGGGATAGCCTGTAATAATACTTTTAGTTTTAGTTGGATTTAGTCTGAGACCATGATCAACAAGTTTTGCAATGTCCTCATTCATCCGATTCACAGACAAATGAAAGTTTTCAGAAGGAAAATGAAGATATATGATGAGATCGTCGGCAAAAAGATGATAAAGTATGAAAACATCGTAGGAGAATTATTTATTTATATGGAAATAGAGACGGATTACTTCAAGAGTGCGCGGTGGCAGTCGGCTATATTGAATTATTATGTCCCATATTCAAATTCATTTTATTTTCAGAAAGTACATTTTACAATAATATATTCCCTGAAAATTACTCCTCTAATATGAAACAAGTCCGTGTTTAGAGAAGGAGTCAATATAACAAAAGGTACAATACAAGAAAGAAAAAGTTGATTTTACACTGCTGTAGTTTACAAGCATAAGCTATTCAAACATATTTACATTCGACAATACTATAATAAACGCAAATTGGTAATAAGATCAATGTACTCTTTTGAAATATAAAGTGGCCTTATCTATGGACAGGAATTCATATTCAATATGCTATTGGAAAGATAATATTTAATTCTTCAGGGCAATCGCTCTATTATTTGATAATTTCATAATAATTCACAATTTCAAGGTTCAACTTTTTTAAAATATTTTTGGAAGGAATAGGCCTATGTAGCCTCCTCTCCTTTACATTAAATAATACTCCATCCAATTGAGTTTTTCCAAGAAGATCCATGAAAACTGTAGACATGATGTGTTCGAAAAAGATTGGCACGGTTTTTGCATTGACCTTACGTAATTAACATTAATTCAATATAGCCAACTGCTACTGCGCACTCTTTAGTTCAACTTTTAGAATATCAACAGGAACACTATTATCATGATTGCTATTGTTTCCCCTGCAGTTAGAATAGAATAAATCAATGATTTGTGGTTACTGTTTAGGGTGAACTCATTTAAATACAAGCACTGATTTCGTTGTCACTTGAATTTCTCTTTTGAATGAGTTGAATTTCTCATAAAATAACTTAATAATCTATAAATTCAAATTGTTATAAATCAATCATGATTTAAGGAGCATTAAACACCAAAAAGTTTGACCATTTGGCCTGCATGTTTTTCCAGCTGAAAAGAGTTTCTAATTACGAGGCGCGTTCATAAAGTAAGGGCCGTTTGGTCACAGAAAAAATGTACTCATAGGAAATAAATTTTATTGTCATATTTAGTTAGATACAATCTTTCTTTACTTCTTTACATAATCGCCGTTCACTTGTAAGCATTTTTCGTACCGCTGCACCAGCTTCTTTAACCCCTGTGCATAGAAGCTTGCCGCCTGAAAGTGGAACCAGTTGACAACGGCGTTTTCGAGTCCCTCTTCTGTTTCAAAGCGTTGTCCACCGAACCACTATTTAAAATGCAAAAAGGGGAAGTAATCGCTATGTACAAGGTCGGGACTGGACAGTGGGTGGTCAAAAAGTTCTCAACGAAAATCTCGAATTTTCTCCATGGTTTTGGCAGCAGTGTGAGGACGCGCGTTATCGTGGAGGAGAATTATGCCAGATGACAGTGATCCCGACCTAGCACCTAGCGACTACTTCCTCTTCTTGCATTTTGAACAGTCGGTGGACAAAGCTTTGAAACCGAAGGAGGAATCAAAAACGCCGTTGTCAACTGATTCCATTCTCAGGCGGCAAGCCTTTCTACAGTTTTTTGAAAAACATAATCTCATACTCATGAAAATTGATAGACCTTGATGTTTCAATCCTTCTCACTAACAATGACACTGGTATTTTCTGTTGCTAGAATCTGATGCAACACCTGCAGCAGCAGTATCGTCTGATGCAGCAACATCAACAACAGTTGAGATTGCAACAACAACAACAACAGCAGCAGCAGCAACAGCAACAACAGGAGCAACAGCAGAGGGTTGCAGCGGGCGTGAGGCAACAACAGCAGGTGACTGTGGCCGGAGGATTTGTGGCCAACGCGCCTGCCACCCACTATCAGACCTCTGTCATCAAAGCCTACCCTCAACAACAGCAACAGGTAATTTCACTCTCATCACAAACCCAACTATTACTATTGATTCACAAGTATCATGGGAATTTAAATGCAATGGAGTGAAGCATTAAGCGAGTAGAAGTCATAAATCTCACAGTACTCTAAATATTCATGTATTTACTTGTTTGTATAAGATTTTTTCAAGAAAATGTATTTCATAAAAGGATTGAAAGTTTTCACTCCACTCACCTTATGGAATATGGTAAATATATGGCTATCTGCTTATATCCTAAGACTGGAATACAACAGGTTAGAATGCATTCCCTTTAAAAAAAGGAAATTTTAGTGAAATGGGAAGATTGAGTGTATGTTTGAAGCAGAAGTTTCTTGACCGAACAACAAATACGTAATGGTCAATTCCATGAAATTATCATAAAAAATTGTTGATTAAATTAGAATTGAAAGTTTTCATTCCACAACATGTAAAGAGTGGGATGCAACAAGTTAGAATGCATTTCCTGAAAAAAATTTTTTTTTCGTAAATGGGAAGATTGCTTGTACGTTTGGAGCAGAAACTCTATGACCAAACAACAAATATGTAATGGTGGTTCACTCCACCATATTATCGTACAAAGGTTTACATTTGAACTATGATTTTTCTATTGAACTCTGTATTCCTTACACTCCTATAGTCTGGTTTTTACACACTCTTATTATATCAATTTAGAGAAAATGAGAATTATTTTAATCTTCATAATATCTACTTTTCTATGTATACAGTAAGTTTGTTAATCACTTTCAGTTTTACCTGAAATTCTCATGTTATCAATTACATTCTAATTGTTTGTTTGAAATGAGTTGTAATCAAAATATTTCCATCTATTATTGCAGGTAATGCAAGCTGGCTTCAATTCAGATGTTCAACAGCCTGGATTCCAGCAACAGCAACAACAACAACAGCAACAACAACAGCAGCAGCAACAACAACAACAACAACAACCTGCTTTTAAAGCTACACCAGCCACTGCGCCATACCAATACCAATACACTTCACCCTCACAGCCTGGCTACACACAGGTAAACACAAAACTGGATATCATCAATAATTAAATTTGGATCTATTGGGATTATAATAATTTCGTACTGATCATCAACTTCTAGTTGATTGTTTCAAAATGTGACTGTTAACTTCCCAAGAGTACATTACTCATAAAGACGCTTTCTTAGCGTTTGTTTGATTTCTTTTATTGTTTAGTCCAATTCAAATCAAATCCACTAACTTTTGTTTTTACTTAGAAACATATGCAGTACAGTACATAATTATACATAGTATATAATCAATAGATTCTATAGGTAATTATTATTGAACAAAAATCCAATTTAAATCCATAGGTATCTTTTTAATACTTTGGCGGTTCACTATTTCCCATGATGAATAACTGACTAGCTCAATTTTGATATCTTTTTTGTTTACATATTTTTTTTCAAAATCTAAAATCATGATTATTTTACCAAAATTTGTTTTACTATAAACTTTACTTTCACCAGTGCGTAACGTGCGTGGTACAATTTTATTTATTTTAATTCGTGTTGAACAACACAGTATACAGTTCAGTATCATCGTATTCTAGTCATTACTTTCATTTGTGTTTCTGCCCACCGTTGAGATCTCTTGATCGATTGTTTAAAATGATTTATCGGTCTCTATTTTCAATGTTATCGTATATCTTCATTCTACTCTCCACTATAATAACTAGTCGTTGTTCTGAATACTAAAATTTGTGAATACCAACTTACTAATATTTGATTGAATATTAATAAAAATTAATTACAAATATGTTATTATTTAATTATATTACAATTAATTCAAGAATAAATTGAGAATATATACGAATGATATGTGTGAATACATTAGAGAATCTTAATAGTAAAGTTTGCATTGATTGTTGTGTTTGGCTTTTAGATCTCATCGACGGGTGGTGAGGTGGGCAGCCAGGTGGGCTACGGCGTGACAGCTGGCGACAAGACACCGGCAGCACCCGACCTCGACCAGGAGCTGCAGGCATTGTTGTCGCAGAAGGACATTGCCACCTCCCTGGCTGAGGACCTGCTCAAGCACTTTGGCTCGCCCGGCAACCCAGCCGAAGACGAACCACCACACGATTCCGGTCAGTCAGTCAACCTCACTCCAACTCACCACGCACTCACTCCACTCGGTCTTTGTAATCAATCTGTTGACGTTTCGTTTCAGATGCGGTTCAGATGAGTTGAGATTGACACTAGTAGATTCGGCAATTGATATAGGTAGCGTACGACAAGACATCCCGTAGCTCTCATTGTTGCAAATGGCAGCCTGGGGCCTTCTCGTCGTGCGCTACCCCTAGGGCCAACCACATGAAGCGTTTTTTCTGGAGTTCTTGCACTGCTGGCGGATGAGTCACCAGGGTAGGAAGCGTCCCTATTGGCTAATTATCAGCTGATTTCCGAACGCCAACTCAAACAGCCAATAATCAGCCGATGGGACAGCTTCCTGTCTTGCCGATTCGTCCGCCGCCAGTGTAAGAACGCCTGTAAAAACGCTTCATGTGTCTCTTGGTGTTAGGTGTAGGTTCGGATTCGATAGTCGTACGGTTGATAGAACAGTTTCTTTTAGTTTATTCGTGTTGTTTGTCGTATATTTTTGATCTGCTTGTGGAGTCAATTGTTGGATTTGTGTTCTTAGATTGAAGTATATCAGTAACAATCAGCCGATTTTGGACGTATTATGATATATGTTCTCTACTTTAGCTACACAGCTATATGTTCTCTACTTTAGCTACACAGCTATATGTTCTCTACTTTAGCTACACAGCTATTATTTGCGGTGGTTCGGAACCCACCTCAACCTAGTCCACTCGTCTTTCATAATCATCCGTCTCATTACCCACGCACAAGCCTGGAGCTCATATGGGCATCACATTTAGCGAAAATCAGAATAAATATGTGATGAAACATCAGCCATTACTATTATTGGAATTAGAACAATTGCTTATGAATGAGCTATTAATATTAAAATAATATCAATTGCCAATTTGTAATAAATAATCAATTAACAGAAATCCAAATTTAATAATGCTACAAAATACTCTGTAAACTTTCGTAGCTGTAAATATTTTTAACAGAGAAAATAGCTGGAAGAAATCAGCTTTTGCATTAAATTAGGATTTTTAATTGATAGAAATTCAGTTTAGGTACGAATTCCATGTGAACTCAGATGTACAAGTCGGTTCAATTCAACAGTGATATATACTGGGTTTTGGTACATATGATATCTTATTAAATCTCATTTAGCAGTATATTTTTTTGGAATATCTTCTTGTTTACAGAATGAATTGAAAATGTTCAAAATCAATACCATAACCAAATCGATTGTGTAGCCATTAATTAGCTCATCAAAAAGAACTATCTGATAGATTTTTGAATATGTTTTTCAATGTTTCTCCACAAGTAGATTAGGAATTTGGACGGATTACATAAATTATACGTTATATTATTTGATAGAAGGATGACTTCTCGCTGACGCAGCTACCACTACTAGCTGCGCTCCTCGCTACCAGTTCAACACTACCACAACTCGCACGCTGTCATTAGTCATTTTCATTTGGTTCTTAATTTAATATTTTTTTAATGAAGAAATTTTATAGATTTACTGAACGCGTTTGTAAGTGAGAGCTGATGTCCAACTTTGAACGGAAAACTCTCTTGAACAATACATTCGCAATTATTAGGTTAAAAACGTGTAACTTGACTAACAATGAATTTTTTCCGAATTCGGAGTTACAAATTCGTTAGAACTGCTCTTGAAAAACTCAACATTTGTCCTTCAGGCAATCATCAAATCATACTAAACGTCATATTAAAATAATTACCTTTACCCCTTCACTCTAGAGCAGAGAGAAATCGGACCCAGAAAAATAATTACGATCTTTATAGCTTAGACATCAAAAATGGTTAGGTGACGTATATGAATAATTTTTGTTTGCGATTTCAATGCAATGAAATATTCCATCGACAAGTGAATTCCTCTATTGCTTTGAATTCGGGATTGATCTCTTTCTGTTCTGATCATCCGAGATTACTAGAAAGTTTTATCTACCATAAACTGAATCACCAAATATTAAAATGTTCATAATTCATTTTTCGCGTGAAATTTTTCAATTAAATGTTCTTTCCTTGCAAAATATTACTACTTTGAAATGATCGAGTGTATTTTTAATTATGTTTTCTCTTACATGTGCAACTGAACGAGATGTGACAGGTTCTGTGATTTTACTTATTACCCTATTTATTCCAAGTTTCCACTTCCTTCTTTCCTATTACTTAATTGTTCAACTGCTAATTCCTGTAAATTTTCATAATTCAACCGAGAAAGCATGCCAGCATCTCGTGTAAAGCATGTTTAATATTATTGAAATGATTAAATTCAAATTAAAAATATCACCCATTTTCATTCTCATAACATTGCTTTTAAGATTCATTTAAGAGTAATGAATCATGCTGCTTATCATTCACATCCGTTTGGGGGTTTCCACCCTTCAAAAAATGATACTACTGTACCATAATTGAATAAAAGTAGTTACAATTAACAATCCATGTATACTCCCAATTAACATACAATATAACCGAAACGTTTTTGACGCTTAATATTTTAATTCTAATAAATGACATGCGTGTGTTATTGAATCAATAAAATGCTGAATTTATCTTTATGGCCATCCAAGCAGCAATCTAATTGTCATGTATGGCTATCGTAGCTGAAAAAATAAAATTATTGCCATTATTTTACTTTTTGTGCATCCTACTCAGCATTTGAATAAATTTTATTACAAATATTAGCATATTGCCTCTTGTAGAATTATATTATTCACACAATGTTCATTATGAAATGCATCATTTTGCATTGTCAAAAACTATCCAATCGTAGCTAAAACTTGAACTGTTTCAATAGTGTTGAAAATCAGTAATACTATATTGAAAATTGAATTACTCCACGATAGTAAAAAACGTAATGTTAAAAGAATTGCTCAATCTATTAGCTCATCTCTTGTCCTTTGAGTTTCTTCAAGAGAACAAACTCTAAAAAATTATAAGATTGTATGAACTTACCAATAAATCCCCAATACTTTCCAGTACATTGCCCTTTTGAATCCCTCTACTTAGATGGTAAGCATGTATGGTAGTTGTACAGCGCTGAGTGTAATTTTGTTGGTTTCTGCAGGTGAACGCCACACTCTGAGCTCGGGACCATTCTCTCCGTCCAACCTGTCTTCGTCCAACGCCGATGAGGGCGTCAACCCCTCTCACTCCAACACCGCCACCACACCCTCTCAGTCCGGTAAGCATAAACTACAACTTTATTTGTTCAATTCATTTATTGATTAAAGATACACAATTATTCTTCGCATGATGTAAATTATAAAAATATTTTGAAAGCGATTCATTAAAGCTAATTGCCATTTCATTGCATACTTCAGTACAATACGTAATTATAATTATAAATGGAAAACAATTTAACCAATTATTTTCAAATGAACATTTTAAAAATGCTTGATGGCATTGGTTTTATCTGATTTGCTGGATTGTATGTTCCCAATTTATAAGATACTTTATTTTTCCTTTTGTATAAGAATGTGTTATTCTTTCTCTTGCTATTATTTTTTATATTTAGATTAAAATAATTCAATTGGAATCAATTGCTAGATCAAAAAGCTAGACAGTATATATCCCAATACTAGAAACAGGTTGTTTACTATGACTGGTTGTATCCAGGTAATGTTTAGAATTGTTCTTTTATATTTATAAATTAAAGGGAAATGCCATTTAGTCATGTGCCATTCAAAAGCCAAATTTTATTCCTTTCGTCTAACTATGCTCTCATCAATGGCTTATTCGCTATTCATATAAAAAGCTTCAAGATTTCATCAAATGAAACAATTTCCAATTCTTGTTAATTACTTGTTACTGAAATTCACTATTTATTCGATATTTTTAGGATTGAAGACAGAAAGTGATACTTCAGAAAGACTGAAAATAGAAGAAGAAGACGTGAAAGACGAGTCGTTGATGCACGATTCCCAGTCGGAGAATGAGTACAGCATAGAAATGGATGCGCAATCTGTGCTCGACATGTGCAAGTAAGACAAAGTCATTCTCTACTACTTCAATTTCTCGATTCCTCAACAACTCAACAGTAACAAATATTTTCTTATCGTAATTTATCTCCTCCACAAAGTTATAACTAACTCTCAACATAAAAATAGTATTCCCTGTGAAGTAGTAAATAATATGAAAGTGATATTCAGTTGAATATCTGTATCAGTGGATCTTAATTTCATTCACAACCACTTAGTAAGTATTAAGATAGTAAGATAGTAAGTATTTGTAAGTAAGATAGTAAGTATTGTATCTGATGCCCGGTTTCCAGGACACTCTTTAGGCTGAATCGTTGTCTAACGAGTAGCTATGATGGCCCATTGGATTTAATAATAGTCTCAGAAACTGGGCCTATAAATCTCGGTTCAATCAACTGGGGAACGATAATGGTGTGAAAACTGAAACTAGATTCGCTTTGCCTCAATAATAAGTGGTTGTAATAATCTTGAAGTTTCTCTATTCTATATGAACATTGATCTTTTTAGTATTATTCTATTAATCCTATTTATTTTGTTTCTTTCTGTGTAGAGTGTGTAGAGGATAAGTTAGATGATAATATGTACTATTAGATTTGAAATGATATTCAGAGTTATAATGAAGCACACACATAATGGAGTAAATTGGAATATTCTTATAAAATATTATTTTAATGGAAATAATCGCTAGCTGTGTCAATTAAGCATACTATTATACCAACTTACTATTTTTTCTTTTAAACACTGACATGCAGTCAATTATTTGATGAAATAAACGTGTTGGTTTACTGTTGAAAATGGGTTCTTGAAACTTGAGAATACTCTAGTCAGTAAGTAAACTAACTTGTTTATTACATCAAATGCATGTCTGTGCTTAAAATAGATGGATATTTTTTCATTCAACTTAGCATACTATTACGCAAGCTATTTTATTATTCATTCAACACAGCATACTATTACACCAGCACATAGTTAAACGTCGACAAATTAAAAGTACAATTCACTGAATTTAGTCATCACAATCTTCTATTATATATGACAAAATAGTATGTTGATACATTGCAGTTGGAATGGATCAAAAAACCATAATTTGTATTAGACTATGTTAGTTGTTCTAGTGATTGACATGTTGTTGCTTTTTGCGTTGTTGCAGAGGCCAAGGCCTGAACGGCGTGTCGACGTGTAGCGTGCTGAGCGACAAGGCGCCTCCCCCCGCCCCTCCCGAGCCCCCCGGTGTGCGCCTGACGCGTGAACAACTTCTGCCCCCCACCCCCAGTGTCTACCTCGAGAACAAGAAGGACGCCTTTAGTCCGCGGCTGCAGGAGTTCTGTCTCAAGCATCCCATTGCCGTCGTGCGTGGTCTTGCAGCCGCTCTCAAGCTCGGTCAGTTCAGTTCATCCATATCAATTCATCATTCATTCATTGCCTTACCAATTTCAATAGGCTATCATATCAAATCAATAATTTTCTTGCTCCACCTACTAACTACTTTCTCAAGTTCTATCCATCTCATACTTTCTTTCTCCATAAAAAATACGATTTCATGATAATACTAAACTTAAAATCAAATTCTGCAATTTTTGCTATACGGAGCTTGAAGCCAATTAATTATTAAAGAGGAGTTTCTCCGAAATGTCTATTTTTCAATATTCTACTCTCTTCTGTCTATCGTTTTGCTTTCTGAGGGATTTCGGGCGGTTCCATCGAAATATTTAAGACTCCAAAATTGGGCGTTTTAAATAATGGCTGGAGAATCAATCAGAACTAGTTGTCGCCCTCTCTTTGAACAGTATAGAGTTCTGTCATTATCCAGCCTTTATATTCTTGAAGCCATTTGTTCTATAAAAAAGCATGCATCTGATTTTACTACCGGTGTTTCAATTCACAAATATGAAACCAGGTACCGTTAAAATCTGAGGGTCGACGCCCAAACCACTCTGTATGAACGGGGTTAGAGGCTCGGGAATATGCTTATAATGTTCTACCTGTACGACTCAGGGAACTCAAAGGGAAAAAATTCAGAGATCAGTTACAGAGAGAGTTACTGGAAATATGTGTGTATACGGCTGAGGAGTTTAGAAGTTATTATGGGCAAAACATGGGAAAATAAACTTATACATCTCAAATGTATATAAGAAGTCAATAAATCTATTGGCAAATCAACTTACCCCTTTCATATGTGGTCAATGGATGATAAAAAACTGGCCTACCAACAAATCCCAGCATATAGAAAGATCTTTTTCATTTTCCTATCATCATCCAATGACTGCCTATGGAAGGAGTTTGAGTATCAACCAATAAATATTCAAGTTATTTATATATCCCGAATCGTGATCGATGCTCGTAATGAGCTCTGTATTTGTGTTTGTAGTGCATACATTTTTCCAGTAACACTCCTCTCAATAGTTGGATTCTGAACTCCTTACCTGTGTAATGAAGTTTTTATAATTGTAATCAGTATCTAACCACAACTACAATATATTATATCGTTTCTAAACTACAATCTATAATATCATAATTTACAATCTATCTATATTAGATGTGACTGAGCTAATAGTATTATATTTTCAACATGTACATTTGACGATATTCAACTATGTATTGTAATCAAATACTGTATACTTCATTGAGCAAGTTGCATCCACAAGCCTGCACTTGATATCATTGAAAGCTTACTGATGATAAGCTCCATTGAATAAAAAATATCTTTATAGAACTACTTGTGCCCTTTCCATTTTCAAAGACTCAGTAATTCTATGTGATAAACTTTCAGAAAAGATTATCAATAATACATGATGATTTAGTTAGCCTTTATATTTATTTATGGAGTATCGGTGGTCTGGTGGATAGAGTGCTTGCGTAGCAAACTAGAGATCCCTGGTTCAAACATGTTCATCACCAAACGTTTCTGACCAGGTCACTCCTGTGTTATCGGATGGGCACGTTAAATTGTCGGTCCCGGTTGACAGTCGTAAGGCTTAAATGATATATTCAGGCGAGGTTGAACTTCCGTCAAGGACTCCTCACCAATATAATCCATACAATAATTATATTATATTTATTTTTTCTCCAATATTTTCAATTTTAAGGTAGTTGCTGAAAATATTAGACCTGGTGTGAAGTACATTCATGTTTCATTGAATTAGAAAAGAATGCTCATTCGTTTTTTTCAGACTAGATTAGAATGTATTTTCAAAAATAGAATATATAAAATAAAATAGAACTTCCAAGTAGCCCTATTGAAACAAATTATTAATATATAAATCTTATCTTTGTTGATGTATGTGTATGCATGAACTTTTGCCTCCTCGCTCACATAGCGAACTACTGTCGGTTAATTAACATGGTGCGTTATTTTGCTTGCCACAGACCTAGGCCTGTTCTCGACGAAGACGCTGGTGGAGGCGAACCCGGACCACACAGTGGAGGTGCGCACGCAGGTGCAGCAGAGCGCCGATGAGAACTGGGACCATGTGCTGGGCCGCCGCGGCTGGGCGTGCATCTCGCATCGCTCGCACACCACCATTGCCAAGTACGCGCAGTACCAGGCCTCCTCCTTCCAGGACAGCCTCAAGGAGGAGCGCGACAAGGCCGCCAACAACCCAAGTGTCACCAACCTCTCCGACTCTGATTCGAAAGACTCAACGGGTGTCGTGCGCAAGAAGAAGACCACCGTCAATTCGGTACGTGTTCGACCTCGTTCAATTCTCAGCTTTTGATACCATAGAGAAAATATAGCATAAGTAGATATCCCATGTTATAGGTATTTTATGTTTCAAATTTCAAGCAGATTTATTGTTGAATCAAGCCGATTACTATTGCCCACTATCTATTATTATTGTTTTGGCCGGTGAGAGTGGAAAAACGGCACAGTATGAGTGACTACCAGCTCCACTTAGCTTCACAAAAAAGAACTATGTTGACTATCGACTTGAATTAACAGTGAAAATTGGAACACAAACGCCCTAAATCATGGGATAATGATATCTTCTCATATTTTCTCCATGTTGATACTTGACCTATGATTAAGTTTAGATCTTCATCTATTAAAAATAAAAAATGAACGAAAGCTTGTAGCACAGCTTTCTAGCAATTCCATGCCCAAAACCCTTTTCTTCTAACGTTGGAAAAATTGAATAAATTTTTTACATTTACACAGATATTTAAGGGCAGATGTAATGTGATCAATTCAATTACTGAAGTGTAAATGTAAATACATTCAATTCAATTACATGAGTGTAAATTGAAATACATTCACGCATATCTCAACTTTGATTGATACTTTTTCCCAGTGGTTTTGAGTACTTTTTGAGTCCAACGTTGGTTCACTAATAATTTTTGTTTTGTTTATGAATTTCATTTTTAATTCATATTGAGTTGAGGGAGCATATTTTGTTAAGCTGAGCAGATTTGGTTTTTATCTGTTGTTTCCGTTGTAAAATTGTAAATAAATTAATTAATGTTATGAAATTAAATCTACATGTTCAATTTTCCTTATCATAATAGTTTGCATTTATGAGTAAGGAACAATAAACATTACTGATAAAAGTAAAAAGGTACCTCAAAACGTTACGTCTGAATTAGTTAATGAATCGTACATTAATAAGTACAGTAGATATGATCAGCAAACTATGGACATTTGTCGAATCGTCTTGGAACGCTGTGACCAACAAACATTTTGATATGACAGCTTCTTATATTTGGATGGCAATTGTATGCAAATTGTTACTGAGTTGGAATGGTCAGCTAATCCAAAAAAGTATTTGCCTAATCCTCTTGGAACTCTGTTACTACTACTCTGTTACAATTACCTCTTCTTCTCAGTAGATTTCGTTCATATTTATGACAATTTGATACAAATTGTTACTTATTGAATAGATACCATAAAGACATTTGTTGGATTATTTATAATGCTGTTACTTTTAAAACATTCTTCCTTCCAAGGAGACAGATTCCTTACGTTTTTATGACAATTGAATACAAATTATTACTTATTTAGTAAGTATGATAGCCAGATTCAAGAAATTATCGAATCCTCTTGAAACGCTGTACATGCTTGTAAAGTCTGATATATTTCATGTACATATTTGACATGTGACATATTTGTACGTGTGACATATTTCATGTACATATTTGCTTGTTTGGATGAAGTTGTGACTTGGTGTTTGTGTGTTGCAGGTGGCGGGTTTGAAGGCGCCACCCGGCTCCAAGATGCTGCGCTTCGGCACCAATGTGGACTTGTCGGACGAGCGCAAGTGGCGCTTGCAGCTGCATGAGCTGGGCAAGCTGCCCGCATTCGCACGTGTCGTCTCCGCCGGCAACATGCTCTCGCACGTCGGCCACGTCATTCTCGGCATGAACACTGTACAACTCTACATGAAGGTATGTGAACCTATAGAGTCCATGAGAAGCTAAAAGAAACTATCTTTCTGTAATATTAGGCTGAAATCAACCGTTTTATCAATAATTATGTTATCTCAATTTTGACAATCTTATACTCTGTTAAGATAGATAGATAGATTGATTGATTTAATTCTTTTGCTAACGGACCATACAGTCATCAGCAACGTCAATAGAATATTCATAACACTTAACACTTAATTTATTATAAAGTATGTGTGAAAAACTCCTCCAAAGAATAGAAGGGGTTTGCACGCAGAAGATCGAACAGTAATTTGCCGAACAAAGAGACTGGATAATTTTTATTGACTCTGGCAACCTATTGTAGACCTTTGTTCCTAAGACGTGATGGAGCTTCTGTACTTTGGTTAATCTTGTACGTTGGGTATCAAGTTGTTGTCTTTGGCGGGTGTTGTATGAATGAACCATACCTCTTGTGTTCATTTTACACTTATTTTTATGTATATATAAGACAACAACAAAAATATATTGGTTGTAAACCGTTAATATTCCAAGAGAAACAAATAACGGTTTACAATGTTCCCTGAAAGTGGCCCCCACTATTATCCTCACAGCTTTTTTCTGGAGAAGGAGAACACCAGAAACATGACTACTTCCACCCCAGTGTAGGATACCATATGACAGAAGACTGAGAAGATTATATAACTAAGTAGGAAGATACTTCCATGATATCATGCAGACATCAGCCGTGTAACATTTGCTAACAATGCATTTTCTGAGCTATTTCCCGAAGATGATAAAGTCGCTCTATTCTCTTCCTTGGAGATAAAAAGGGATTCGATTTCAATGTTAGTTAAGCTACAGAACCTACATTAAAAATAGATGAATATAAAACTTGAATGAACGAACCATAATGAAGTGATTTCAAAATAAAACACTCATAGATTATACTCTTTTAATGTGTTGGAAATCTTGGAAAATGAATTATTTTAAAATCAATTATTTGTTTCCTGTGTTGCATATCCATACATTTTCACTAATGATATAAAACTTAATTTTAAAAACATTTATGATGTGAAAAATATAGTAGGGACAAATGTAGTAGTGACACTACTAATATTAGTAGTGGCAATCGTTTTGACCTGTTGTGAAACCAAAAATGATTTTTTTGTTTGTTTGTTTGTTATAGGTGCCAGGCAGCCGAACACCGGGCCACCAGGAGAACAACAACTTCTGCTCGATCAACATCAACATCGGGCCGGGCGACTGCGAGTGGTTCGCGGTGCCCGACGCCTACTGGGGCGTCATCTACAACCTCTGCGAGAAGAACAACCTCAACTACCTGCACGGCTCGTGGTGGCCGGCGCTGGAGGACCTCTACGACGAGAACGTGCCTGTCTACCGGTTCGTGCAGCGGCCGGGTGACCTGGTGTGGGTGAACTCGGGCTGCGTGCACTGGGTCCAGGCCACCGGCTGGTGCAACAACATCGCCTGGAATGTGGGGCCCCTTACCGCCCGCCAATACCATCTCGCCATCGAACGCTACCAGTGGAACAAGCTGCAGAGCTTCAAGTCGATTGTGCCCATGCTGCATCTCTCCTGGAACCTCGCGCGCAACATCAAGGTCTCCGATCCTAAACTATTCGAGCTAATCAAGTGAGTTCATTCAAAAGAATAGAAATACGAGTTTATATTCTTTCCTAAATTTACATTTCATATCAGCCTGCAATCAAATTTAATAGAACACAAATATGAATTTATATTTTTTCCTGAATTTACATTTCAAATCAGCCTGCACACCCCACCATGCTACCTTGTATTTGATATGTTTATCTAATTTGTTATTTTTGAATAAATTTGAAATTCTAATTTTGAAAAAGAATATTAATCACAAACGACAAAACACAATCACAAATCATCTAAATCATTACCATCATACTAAATTATTTCTCATAATTCTATTTTTTATTCAGTTTTATTTTACACTGTTGTTATGTTTGTGCTGCAAGCATTATTGTGCCCTGTTTAAAATGTTACAATCATGTATAATTTTGACTAAATAAACCCAATTCAATATTTTTCAGTTATTTCTATCACTCATTCATTTGTTTATTTATTTGCACATAACTGAAGATAGACTCTACCATCATAACAACGTAGAGGCGATTCAGCTTCTGGAAACGCGGTCATAAATAGGGTACTTGAAAGAAAAAAAAATCGAATTTATATAGTTTCGGGAGTGTCAAAAACTTTAATGAAAGAGAAAATTAATTGTGATGAATTTCCATAAAAAGGCTTTTAGCCTGCTGTCCAATTGTTACTAATTTGGGAGAGCAAAATATTTCTGGTGATCCAAATTGGTGCTATATTTCAATTGATATTATAATTGTGAAATTATCCTTATAAAATTACAAATACAATAAACGAATCAACTATAAAAGTACACTTTGGAAATAAACAAATCACAATTATCGAAAAAACCATGAGGAACAACCTCCTTAAAGTAGCAAGCTCTTTCTACATCAGCTAGCTGTAATGAACTTACACAGTTTATTATATATAGGTTATGAGTTGATCCTCACGCTATTTGAACATATCGATTTTAGCAACAACACTCTGTTACTGAAGCTTGTAGAACTTCATATTTGTCACTATTATTTTTCGATACCGTTGATTCTCCCTATACTAAGCTGTGTGTCTCTTTTTTCCAGAAATTGTCTTCTCAGAACCCTGAGACAGTGTGCCCTTATCTTGGAATTCGTCAAATCAAAAGGAGTGGAAGTACGTTTCCACGGCCGCGGCAAAAACGAAGCATCCCACTATTGTGGACAATGCGAGGTAATTAATCAACTTGCTATTTTGAAGGGAAAATTAGTACCGGTAGTACACTTTCTACATTACTTGAAATTTACATTCTGAATTGGTTTTATTGTATTTCAATCAACTACTAGAATAGTAATATCCCATATAAATAACATATAATTGTAAATTATTAGTATTTTATATTTCAGGGGGATATTTTCTTTTTCTTCATAGACAATATTTGTGTTGAATTTATGTATTCCAAATTATGTAATGTACTCTGTATTTATCACTTTTGTCTTCAATTATATAAGTAATAAGAATCTTATTATTTGCCTTTTGTTATAACATATCACATTTTTTGTTATTAGTTGAATTGTGTAACATATAAATATTTTTTTGCAATTTTGTATCATGAACACTTAGGGCCGGTTTCCGAGCTCGGGATTCTGCTAAGTTCTAGACTCTAAACAGCTGGAGTCAGTTAATATTGATCTGGATGTATTAGTTTGTATTTATTGTATTGCATTCATGAATTACCAATAAAATTTGCATTATTGAATATATGAAGTTATCGATTTGATATAGAGGTAAATTATCAATAATTATGAACACAATTAGAAGATAATTTCTACTTCCAAATTGCATAAGTAGCTAGCTATTTATGTACTAAGAGCTTAAAGCGGAAATTCATCGCTCAAGAAAAAGTGTTATCAGGTGATGTGTAGAGAAGCATGATAATTTCATAAGAGCAATACAGAAAATTATATACTACATTATCTAACACTGATATATGAATCTTTATGACTGAAAAATGAAAAATCAAAGGCTTCAATAAATTATTGTATTTTTCTAACTATTCAATCGATTTTGATTTTGATTAAGGTTATAAATTCATGAGCAAACCTAACTTGGCATTATCTATTCGGAGAATTGTAATTTAACAAATTATTTGATGCTATTTCATCCAAATTACATCAACTAATACCATCAATCATTATTTTTTTGTCGACACGATAACTGGGCTATTTTTGTTGTGTTACTTTGCTATTTCTTCTTCAAACAATAAGAATTGTTTTAATTTTGACTCATTCATGTGTAAAATAAAATTGTATGCCTTGAATAAAGAGATTGATTGACTGAATAGCTTCAACTAATTCAAATTTGAATTGAAATTTAATCAGTCAAAGTAAATGTTATAAAAGCAAGTTATTTGCAATATAATTTTCTCAGAGAAGACAAATTTAAACTTAATCCGTTTCATCTTGTCTGCCAATTAACTTTTGATTTTCATCCATTTTCATCTAATTTAATATTGCTTTAGCTATGTCAGTACTTAATAAGACTTCAACAATTCTGGAGCACTCCTCTGAACATTTAACTTCCAAAATGAATAGTTAGTCATTGTGAATGCATTGTGATGTCAACCAATAATTGTATTGTTTTGTTGCAGCAAAGCCCAGTGAATATGCAAGGATGACACATCAGCGAGCGCTCTGCTGGCATGTCCGGCTAATCGGCTTCCCGCAGCTTGTGCCACTCTCACTACAATCAACTCTTAGAGCAATTATTATTAGGCTCACCCCAGCCTAACATCAAGTGCTGTATTGTCGGCCAATTGTCGTTCAACAACACTCATGTAATCGTGCTATCAATTAGAAGAGGAAATATTCTAAATTTTAACAAATTTCGCGTTCAGACAATGACAATCTTCATTTTTATTGTTGAAAATGTGGAATGATTGACAGTGTATTATATGTGATTTTAACTAGGTAGTTGTAAAAATATTATCAATGTATTATCTTTATCACCAAATGCCTTCGATTGTTTCTCCGAGGGAGGAGGAAATGTTGAAGAGAGCTACAGAAACAAGTTCCTGAATGAAGAAGATATTCGAACGGGCTCGAACAGTGCTCTATGTTTGTGTTGGATATTTGCTTATTAACTTATTGACTCGTGCATTTTGCATAAGTCGCTGCTTTAGTTCTGAACCAGTTCCAAGAGACAGATATATTGGTTGGATGTGTGTAATATTTAGGGTGGAATCTGGTTGGGCAATGTACAGAAGAATATATGTAATTGATCGGTAATGATAAGTATAATCTCAGTAGAGATCAAAATTTTATTTTCAATCCAACTAGTGTTCTGTGAAATGAGGTTTAGTGGATGAGAACGGTGATGTTAGTTACATTTTTGTTGAAAGTTTATGGGGTGTGTGTACCTTGGGATTTTTTTTTGTTCTGTTTGTCACTGTTTTGTATGTGTGTCGCAGTATTTAATAATTATTTTCTCAAATCTAAAATAGCTTTCTCACGGCTCTTGAGTTTGGAAGAAAGAGCCTGGTCGAATTTGCCGTTCTTTTTCTCATTAGTTTGATAGTTTTTAGTTCTAAATGCAGGTGATTGAAATCGCCCGAAAAACAATGATCTCACAATTTTACTGTTATGAAGAAATGACAAAATGCTGTGCATGGACTGTTGGAATTTTTAAAGCCAAGACAGATGTTATTGTGGTGTAAGCTGTGATCTACGCTTAACAGCACACATGCCAACTCTCACACCAATATTTATAATGTTCATAACTTTGACGAAATATACTTTTAATAATGATAATACTCATATTTATTGAATTTTATTATTTCTAATTGCATTTTGAATCGCATAAGATAAAGTGATAGATAGATTGAAGACCGGAATTAGATTAATAGTGTTTAAACAATACTCTTATTAAAATTTATTTTATTCAATGATTACATTTGAAATCATCATAGGGGAAAAATCATTTCAATATAATTATGATGAAGTCAACTGAACCTCGGATATTGAAGTTCACTATATTGAACCTAATATATTTAGGTTATTAGTACATTTAAAATAATATACTTGTGGTCAATTACAATGAAATGAAATATGATATTAAAATAATGTTATTTACTATGCAATGTTCAGTGTAAAAGCAAACATGAAATGAAATATGATATTAAATGCTATTTATTATACAATGTTCAGTGTAAAAGCAAACATGAAATGAAATTAAATATGATATTATTATTTTTATTTTTATACAATGTTCAGTGTAAAAGCAAACGTGAAACAATTGGGTTGTATAAAAATATCGAGGAAAATGATTTATTATGCAGCCTTTAAGTTGAGTGGGGGGATTATTCGATACTATGGATATTGCATGTATTTATAAATAATTTATTTGGTATGAAAACAATAATTTTGTTTTGCTTATTGGATAAGGTTCTTACAAAATTTGGCTGATAAAACTGGTTGCTTGGTCTTTTGTAAAATTATCAATCATCATACGTTTTCCAACCATGTACACTAGATTTATTGAATATGAAAACGTTCTTTACTTTTTCAATACAATATGCTGGAAAACAGTTGTTGGATTTCTACTTACTAAAATTATCAAACATTTTACGAACAAAACAACATTTGAATTGTGGTTAATGTCCATTCCAAATTCCACTTTTACAGGTTGACTCACTTCACTTATTCCTTGTCCTTAGGAATCGGTTATCCAGTCTCACTAGTAAATTAACAAAACTTTATCGAAGATTTTCGAAGGTCTACTTGAAATATTGTAATAGAATATAGATTCTTCTATTGGATAAGATCTCAATTCGACTGAATAAGCAAACTAGTACAAAACTTTCAGCCATATTTAAACGTAAAATCTTCTCAAGTAGCAAATTTATGCAATGTGTGCGTGAATTTCACTCTAGCATTGAATTTTGCAAGTAAAGTATTATAAGTTTGAGTGATTTGAATTCTTCTCACCTGAATAAAGAACACTAACAATGTTTTTTACTAAATGAAGCTTATAAAAAATCTTGTTTTTCAACACTATTCAAAATTTTCAAAAATATTTACTATTTGAAAATTTCTTGAATTATCTATCACTCTCATATAAATTTAAATTTGCTCTGATTGTATTTTCGCTTGATTTTATTAAAAAGTCACATATTCTGATTTCAAATTAATTTGCTATATTAGAACTAAAGTTCACAAATAAGTTGAGCATATTAAATGTATTTATTGATTAACAATCTTCATAATGTTCGTTACTTCATTCAAACCATTGATTGTAATCACTTGAATAATGTGTTTTCATCCTTTTTTCAAATCGCATAGATTTCCACTGCCATAGATGTTAATAAATTTGTTCAGTGCTCAAGTTATCGAATCTGTATCAATGTCAATAGACGAACAGTTACACAATACTGTTTCATCTGTATCTTTACATATCCGTTCAAGTATGTGATAGAATCAATAATCGATTTTTGCACTTTCTTTTGAGCAACAAACTTGAAATAATAAGGCAGTTCATGCAGTGTTAGATCTTTTTCAAATTAGATAGCTACGCTCTAGCATTTACAAATCTTTGTTCAAATCGTCTCGTATAAATCAGTGTATTAACGCACTATCACTGCCTCAACAGTTTTTAGTACTCAAAGTTGAAAAGTTGTTAAAATATAGACACTAAATTCTAATCAATAATAGTGATAAATATTTGTCATCACAATATTGTTTTTCTTGCTACAGTACAAGTGCTCTTGTAATTCAGAGTAGTAATAATATTCTTATTTCACTAGTGCCTCTGTTCAGTCTCAGGTGAGCGTTGCCAAATTGTTTGATTCACAATTTAGAGTGCTGGCACTATTTAAGAGTGCATAAACATTTGAAGCGCTTTGGAAATAGTTTACATGAGTAAGACTGTAGTGTAGTTGAATATAAAATTGTGATTTGACGATTATCCTAAAACTATTTCAAGATATTTATTACCAAACTGTTATTAGTAATTTGTGGTATTTTTTATTATGTGGTGGCTGATTTTAAGCTTACATTGTGATATTCTAGCTCTGTTTATCATTCTATTTTGTTTTGTCTACTTGAGAAATGGACTAATCAATTTCTAAATTTGTATAACAAAAAACCTCAACGTAAAGAACGAACATAAACTAAGATCCTCGATGGATTGATTACCTTTGTTAGTTACTCTGATTATCATTTCTATAATGGAATAAAATGATTTCAAATTCGGGAGAGAAATAGTTGAGTTTCGCCGGTTTTCGCTCCCAATTTTTTATAATATGTGCACGTACTAATGAATAAAATTATTATATTATTTTCATGAAGATAAATGGATTAGATTCATAAGCTCTTTTCATATAATTTTAAACACGATATCGGTACAAGTACTCTCAGTTATCAACTAAAGCTACTTGCATTCTTTCTTAAACAATCAACCCCTTCCCCACGCACAATTCCACGTACAATTTTCAAATTGTACATCATCCTTTGTAGAAGAGAAATGAGAATTTTCATAATGTAAGCTCAAATCCTCGACTGATACTCCAATGTATGATTCACATAAATAATGAAATTAATTTTCCACTCTTGTGTTCCTAATTAATTGATATTCTTCCGTTTCAATCAAACTTCAATGTGTGTGTGTTTTTAAGGTTCTAGAAAAGCCACTGCCCTAAAACTTATATGTTTCATTAAACTAGCTAGCAATTGAAAATTTTTACTCGTCTGCCAAATGGGGAAAATTCTAAGGTGTTCAGTATTTTAAGTTCCATCTTCATTTTAAATGTTACTACCTTGTGGTTTATAATATTTATTTATTGTTTCTATGCAAGAAGTGAAAATAATTTAAGATTGCTGATAGATTTAGAAATTAAATGTAGATGAGAAAACATCAACGTTCAAACAAAAATATGTGCCTGTTAAGTTACTACTATGTATATGCATAAATATGATACTTTAGTAATAAAAAACATAATTCTTAATAATTCACATACTCCATTCATCACTATCGTTATCATTATAATCATCATTGTTAGATATAAATCTAAAATATTCATGCGCATTGATTACATCTGTGATTACTAGATTCTTTAGATGGCTACCCATGTTGATTACTTTCTAGTTGTTGAAAATATTCATGTATTATTTATTATTATATAATTCCAGAATCTCTTGGAGATAACCATTCAAAAATGGTTAGGATTTAATAATGTATCAACCTTTATAAATTGAGTTCACTCTTAGTGTGGCTCATCAATATTCTCATATTCTCACTAGTAAACATTTGTTGAACTTCGTCCCATAGAAATTAAATTATGAATATAATTCATAAAATAATTTCAAAATCAGTTCTATCTAAACCAGTAATTTATTCACAGGGCCTAGAAACGCATCATGTAACAATGCGTATGCTTTAATAATGTAACTTCACAGAATACAAAAATAATAAGAATATTATTGCGAGCAACCTTTCCATATTATCGTAGAATATTTATGTACCGGTTACTTTGAATTTTGAGAGAAATGACTATGACAATTTTAACCTAAATATTTTCAATCAATCGATTGTAAATAAAATGAAAAAATCTATTTATGAATTTATTTCTATTTAGAGTTAATAGAGATTCATCTAATGATATTCATGAATCACCAGGAACACTGCCACATTTGTGTTGTATATTAGTTTGTAATTTACCGATTAATTCTAATGATATTGAAAATACTGGAGTTTTATTAATATATATTATATATATGATGATATTGTCAACAGAATTGTTATATGATAACTTTGCTCTATCATCCTTAGGTAAGGAAATATTAAAACAATACTATTTGATCCACTATGTAAATAATTGAATATTTAAAGAGCAACATTGTTTATAAGTATATAATGTAATTAGTGAATAAAATTATCATTTGAATGTAGTATTGAGTTTACTACAATACAACCTCACCCTTCCCCCCTTTAAAGTATCAATCTTTCTCAAGTCGTTAGTACACCTTCAATAACATAATGTACAAGGAACAAAAATTTGAAATAGTAATTGCTCTCTCGTAGAACAGACTATAAAATATAGAGTGACTTTATATCAGGTATGGTGTCACGAGTTTTCAGGTCGTAATTGATCAATTTCAAGGCTTTAGACATGCTTCAAATTATTTTCTAAGGCAGCCGGGACCGATGACTTTACGTGTCCATCCGAAACACGGGACTGGCCACTACCTCCGTAAACAAAGCCGTAGTGCATTCAGACCAAGGGTAGAGCTCCTACACCAATAAAAAATTGTTGATTTCCGCTGATCTATATCAGCTAGTGTTTTAATTGGTGTAAGGGCCCTACCTGTGCTGACGTCACACGAATGCACTACGGCTTTGTTTACGGAGGTAGTGGTCTGGCCCGAGACAAATATCTTGGCTGGTCGAGATTCGAACTCTGGTCCTCTGGTTAATTAAGCGCGAGCGTCTAAACCACTCGACTACAGCCAACACACAAAGATTGTTCATTCATATTCATTTGATGAAACACATTACAACATTGGAAGAAACAAACAGGTGCTAGCCAAAAACTTCTTCTCTTCCTAAATTTAGTTCATTAAAAAAATTGTTATAGATTAAAAGTAATGATTTTCGGGATTTTGTCTGGAAAATGTTTGAACCAATTCCCAAAGTCAGGAAAAAGTATCAGAATCAGGAAAATTTGCTGTGACAATCCGATCTCCCAATTTCAGATTGTCAGAAGTTAGAATATTGATGTTTAGAAAAACCAGCAGCAGCTAGAAGAAAAACAATAAATGCAATAGATAGCAATCGACGATCAAAAGCTTGTCATATTAAGACTTAGAAAAGGTAGAATTCCTAGATTTAAATTAGAGAATTGCAGGATGTCATGCATTTCAGAAACTATGCCGTCAATAAAAAATATATATTTATCAACTAGATATTTCGTAGGCCTATGTTTATTAAATTATTAATAATTCACTTGATGCTTAGGCCTATTCCTTGTGTTCCATTGCTATAATGAACATGTTAAGTGTAAATACCTACTTTTCGCTGCAAATCAAGCACTATTGGTTCAATAACCTGAAAAAGTAACTTGAAAATGTATGCATCCAAAACTAATATTTGAAAAATACAGTAAAATGATAGTCTTTTACACTTCCAAAGCTCTTTGCTCCATATTCATTCCCGTGAAACCTCGTTCTAAATAATATATATAGGTCTTCAATCTCAATTAATTAGATTTTCATAGTATTATTTCAGGAACAAGAATTATTTAACTTAAATATGCACGTAATTTGGACATCATCTGAATTTGTCTTGAAGTTGTCACATTATCAAATTAGTCACCCAAGTCATTCCCGAGTCAATCGTGTGGCAAACAATAAACTAAACTCTTTTAAATTTGGGTGAGAAAATATTATTATTATTCATTATTCTGGAAAAGGATGTGCAGATATTGTCAAGTCTCAATGATAATGATATATTCATCATAGTAAATACATTTTACTGGTGCGTAATCAGTCCCAACTCTCAACGATTGGTAATTTGTTGACAGCATTTAGATTTACAGTTGCTATTACTTCAAGTTTCAGCTTCTAATGAATCAATAAATTATGAATAGAATAACTCTATTCATGGAAGCTTCAAATGGTATTTCTTTAATCTGTACGTAAATGGCATTACTGTAATGTACTATGAACTGTATTATAACATTAATAGAATTAGGCCTGCTGTGGTTTTCTCTGTTATATCACTTACAGAGCTGTCCTATATTATCAATCCAGCTTCCCGCATCTGGCCAAGCTTAAAGGTTTCATCGATAGAATTATTCTATCAGTAATTTATTGATCCATTAGAAGCTGAGATTTGCAAGGATAGCAACTGTAAATACATTTTTTTCAACAAATAATGGATTTTGGGAGTTCGGACTGATTGCGCTCCAGTAAATTGTTCTTACTATGATGATCACATCATCAGTCAGACTTGGAAATAGCTGCGCATGAATTACCAGAATATTTTCCCCTCTGGGATCAACCACTTCCTGGAAGGGAGTCTGGCTAAATTGATGATTCGTTCTCATCTCAGGAACCCTGTTCTCGTCTGGTTCACAATTTCTTGACGAGATTCCCCCAGTTGATCTCCGAGATAGGAATCTGCAAGAATTTACCTCTGATTTCTAATTTAATCACGATCTCTGCTTTATCAGCAATCATTTTGTCGTGCCCCCCCCATTTCTTGAATGCTTGCAGCGTAGCAACATTTTTCCAATCACGTTACCTTACTTTGCATTATTTTGTTGTATCTCTCCTATCGTGAACAATGTAGCTCTGGATCTTGAAAATATTACTTCAAGAGATATTTCAAGCTGAAATATCTTGTTCATAACTTAATCTTATGGTCCAGCTCCTTCTACTTTGAAAATTATTCTCTAATTTATTATGAAAATGATTAAATTTGACAAAATAAATTTTCAAGAAAAGTGCGATTATTTCAATTTGAAGATTTAGATTTATTATAGAGTTATGATTATGATGACTTTCAACGAATTGGCAGATTACAGGAAAAATAAGGGGAAAGGCGGAAATCGACATTTTTCTGAGAACAATAATGGCATTCACTTTTTGCGGGATGCTCTTCCTTATACCATTCATTTACATTGCTTTCTCAAAAAACGTTTATTCCAAATAAGAAATGTGAGATAATATCTTGAGTCAACCTCATTTTTATTGTGGAGGAATTTTAATGGTACCATACTGAAATGATAAATGTTATCCGTCTCTATCATATAGAATTTCCAAACATTGAAACGTACATACTGAGAATTCCATCATGTTTCTTTATATATCATTGATCTCATCCTAGATCGTTCAAATCTTCCTGAAAATATTTCAATCTAGCAGAAGTCGTTACTGTGCTTCCTCAAAGCAATTATTTTATGTAGTTGACCATTTGTTTTACTTGAAAATAGTGTTTGAAACGGTATGATGAGTCCATTCAAAACACAAGTTAGGACACACAGGGTTGGATTTTATAATAAGCTCGGAAGGGCCAGAACAGTTCCCTGGGTTAAAGCTTCAAGGGGACGCTCGCCCAATTAAATTTATTTTTTTCAATACTTACCAGGAATAGAAATGAATAGACATAACTTAATTTTCTAGAATCGATAAAAAGTATTAGGTTAATAGAGAATTCTAATTTCAAAGTTCAGAATTTTGTGGCGTAGCGACCTCTTAGTTTAGACGACTCAAGGCTTTTGGCGTACAATCATTCCACCATGATTTCTCAATAACCACTCAAGATTCTCTTCAGCTTTATTTGACAAATCAGTTTATTCCACATTAGAGCCAATTGGTTATTTTTAATATGAGAAATGTTATTCACATTTGGAAGCTACTTTTCAATCACTTATATTCGAAGAAACTTCATATTTCAGTGTCGAGTGAGTTGAAGGAATACGTGTACAGTGTTGAGTGAACATGCACAGAATAATGAGTTTTGCAGTCGCTGCTATGTGCAGTGTGCAGCAGACGGGAAAATGTGTGTTACATTCATGATGCATCATATTATAATCGCGTTGGGATTTCCTCCAGCCCACCTTTCGAAGCAATGTATCTCACTTGCTATCTGCTATTGTGCGGTCTTCATCTTGAATCTGGATTGTGTTGCGGGTGATTCATTGGCTGGTTGTCTCTCGGCCTAAGCGATGGTGTACGTGCATAGCAATCTTTGTCGGCAGCAATTTTTTCTTTTAAACCCTCTTGTCATGGAATCTCATCATCTTCGCGTGCCCTTCGTCTCTGCTTCTATTTCTGAGCACTACTTACCACTTTACCTCTCCTCTCCTCCTAACCTTGGTTGAGTCGCAAATAGCTTTTCGCAACTCGCAAATGTAAAACATGACAGCTTTCCTATTTATTTGATTGATGATTGCAGCAGAAAGAATAAATTCACACCATTTATTATGGCTGAATGATGTCCACTATTACGTTTTCCTCTTGCCACTTGTATTCAGCTGCTATGAAAAGCCAGAAAATCATGATGAAGGAGAATCTTAAAAGCTGTTACACCTTTGTCCCTAACCGTGATATATCATGTTCCTATTCATCAATTTCATATCCTTATTGGATAAGTCCTTATTCTAGGACTTTATTGGCGACTAAGTGTTGTTTGCACAGTGCGAGGATTACAGTGCTGGATTGTATACACAGTCTGTTGTTTTAATGTGGTTTATTTTGAGATCAAATCACCATATACCGAGTCAATTCAACTTGATTAAACTACCTTTAATGGAAACAATATGAAAACATGGAGTGCGCTTTTATTTAAAACTTGAAAAAGACCAAAGCAAGCCGAAACTAGTTGTTTGAAACGTTTTTAATGAAAGGGTACTTCATGTTTGTAGTACCTTTAGTGGATAACAGATGGAGGTTTTTATAATAAATTGAGAAAATAAAATCGATTTATCAACTAATTTTCTAATGTCCATGAAAATTTTCAAAGATAGCTTTGAATATTGTGATAATTCGTCATTGCTCCTATAGTGAGGTCCACGTTATAATGGTAGTGTAGGAAGATAAGAGAAAAGGGTTGCCAGATCTCAGCCTTGCCACCAAAACAACTGATACTGGTATATCTGATGGATTTAACTGTGCATTATTGTTGAAAATATTTTATTTGTCAAGAAAATATATTTTTTAAAGATGTAATAATAAATTTTCATGATTGAGATAAAATATTTTGTCAATTAGTTGAATTTCTACATTGTTGATAAACGATGTGGCAACATCGCAATGTGTGAAAAAGATAGCGCCATCTGCTTTGTTGAACGATAGACAAGGATAGCAACATCATTGCAAATTACACACTGCCATTATAACGTGGACCTCACTATAGTATCATGCCTTGATAATCGAATCGAAGGAAGGTAAAGGCTTTACTTGCTCCTGTTTGAAAAATATTTAATGTTAAAGTATGAAACCTCGCCAATTACCTTTGGTTCTAGAGAAAATAGAAAGAAGAAAATACTGTGAAATGAATCTATAAGGCAAGGTTTGTAGCTTCACTAAATGATTCATAGATATTTGATTACAGATAAATATATGATTCTCGACTTGCAGAAGAGGAAAAGAGATTTAGAGATTCATAACTCCAACTACTTGAAAATTGCTTTCTCACCATATAAATATATCCTATGCTAGAGGAAAGAAACGAAATCGATTTATTATTGACATCCATCAAGAGACTTCCCTTAACTTCTTTTGAAATGGGTATTGTTTCCCTGGAGTTAGTCGAGGGAAGCAATATTTTATAAATGATCAACAGTGTGGTGAAACTTTACTGCAGTCTTCTATAAGTCGGTGCAAAAGAATAGCTCTTTCTATATTGCAGAGCTCTTCGTCTTCGAAATAAGTTTGTGTGGAAGGTTGGTAAAGTGCATTTGGTGTGTGCGTGGGACACAGGGTCACCCGCTCCCACCTGTCATAACCATTTGCTAGCGAGTTTCTCGCCAGGTGCTTTTCCGTTCCATTAGGTAGGGCTTGGGTTTGGGCCTGCGCTAGCCAGAGACCAGAATGTTGCTGTTGTCTATATGTAGACGTCCATGACAGGCGTGGCAGAACGGGATGCGGTTGCCATGACAACGCACGGGCCTGAAGCGACGCTGGGCGTCGAGACGCTCAGTCAGCGCCCGACGGCTGCGTCGGTGACATCAGTCGCTCCCTTGCCAACCGTCAGTCGCCTACTCAGCCGATCGCGACGCGTCACGCGAGTTTCTCACTAAAACATCATTCCTGAAATTTTCTTGTCATACAAAAAGTGTTTCAATAAAACGTCGTAATAAAATTCAAGTAGAAAGACTACTTCATTGCAACAAGTTTTTGAAAAAGTTGGTTTGAACAGTTTCCACACACCTGGTTTACAGGTAGGAGTTTGAAAATTCCATATGCTCTCCAGAATTTAAAAATAGAGTAAATTTCAAATACCGAATATTATTGTTTGAGAATGTAGAACTATTGAAGTAAATTATTTAAGATAGAAATCAACCACTTATAGCTGCGCACAAAAAACTCGCTTAAAACATTGAATTCAATCTGTACGGCAATTTCTTAATTTTCAATTATCTTCAAATTCAATGAACAAACTAGAAAACTTGATTTCATATTTTAATCTGCTAGGTTATTGCAATCCACAAGTATACTAATTCGCTGTCTGATCAATGAGAAATAAGCCTTCTAGTCTAGAGAGGTGAGATCATTAATTTTTATACGTTCACTTTTGTAGCTGGCCCGGATTTGATTTGAGTACCCATTCCAAATTTAGAGCTTTGAATAAATCGATAAAATTCAATTAGATCATCGAAATCATCGATACGGTATTTGTAATCTCGAAATTTGTAAACTTGAAACAATTTCTTAGTCGTCGAAATGATTCTACAAACAATGAATCTTTCTCTGCATAGAGAATCTGTTGTTGAGAGTATTTTTTGGTTTCTAGAAGAACGTTTCCAAATGAACTAATCTAATGAGAAAGTGATGTGTCTCAACTGCTAGTTATCCAGTTCATGATAATCAAAATTTAGTAAAATGTTTGAATTAGTGATTTTTTCCGTTTTATCTATCAGGATAAGTGGAGAGTGATCTATAATTTCATTGAGAAGGTGAATGCTTATTCGCCAGAACGATACCATTTACTTTCTATGATAGAGAGTCTATCTTTGAGTCTCGGTCATTCATCTAATCAAGTACCTAATAATGTCTTAAAATCACTTGATCCATGTATTGAAAAATGTAATTGTCAAAATTTCAATTCTGTGGTATGTTTGTATGTGAATTAGTAGAAGAGTAATTATACTGAGTATTTTATTAGAAACATGAGTTTATTAATTTACAGAGTTCCTAATCGATTTTTGATGGAAATTTGCATAGTGCTAGGACATGATGTTACCTACATCCTACTCTAATTATTTCTGTCAGGCTTTAACAATTAGCCAGACTATTCATGCATGCTGGCAATCAGTTACAGAGGATCGCTTTGAGCTAGGGAGCAAATTACAATAGATGAATTAACGGCCTTTGATTCTGGGTCCTATAGACGTGAATGGTTGGTTACTATTCATTACTATTACCACGGGCCACATCGACTCGTGTTCGCCTCTGATGATCAATCTAGATGTATGGTGATGTGAAGCATATCGTGCACTATCAACTCATGGAAAATTCATGCTGATGTACACAAGATTCTCCTCTAGATTAATGTTCGGCAGGAATCAGCTCAGTTTCATAGCACGTATTTACCTCCCATGTAAACAGAATCCAATATTGAGCGTTCAGCATAGATACCGTTCAGAATATTATCAAATAGAAACCTCAAAGCTGGTTGCACGAATTTCTGTTATTACTGTTGGGCTATAATTTACACTGTGTTGTAACTAATACTTTGAAATAAATCTTTTGTCTGGATCAACTGCAATTTAGCTGGTTTTTAAATCGTAATTTTAAAATGATTGAAACTCTTTACTGAAAGAAAGCATAATATTTTTTGAGTTGCTAAAGACAATTCCATGATTCAGATAGTGGAGAGGAAGATTCAGTCATAGAGTAAAATTGAATCAGCATGGAATGGAGGTTGGATGATTTTTTTTAAATAGAGTAGAATCATCGATATACCTGACTCAATTTATTTGAAGCATGAGCACTGTTTTGTCATTCAAATTCCTGGAAAACTAGTGATATAGATAAACATTCAACATCCAGGATTAAATCAATTTAGATATAACATGACACTCAACCGAACTTGGTTTGTCGGAGTCGAAGTGCCATGTTAAACCTACCTCATGCTTGTTCGAGGCTGATCAAAGTACGCACATATGCAAATGCATTGAAGCGAGAGTACAAATACGTTATAATTCCATCAACAAACACAAACTTTTCAACTGTTATGTTGGAAATTGGTATTTATTACATGAGTTCGTAATGCCAACCATTCTCTTCTCGCTGTGCTTTGATGAGTCGTTAGTGGGAACCAGGTCGATTCTCTTCTGAATTGAGGTTTGAAATGGAGCATTTGCATGGCTGCCTTCCTCGAACATGCGAGCGCAACAAGTAGCACTTCACTTTTTGCTAATTTAACTGAGAACAAGCTCCAAACTAACAAGATAATGGAATATAATGGCGCAAATTCAGTCCACGGATTCATCAATCGTTTCAGATAGAGAGAAAGGATTTATCTTACGTAAAAATGAACAGGCTTTAACGGATTTTCCTGAGCAGAAAAAAAGGTTACATGTTCAGCTCATACGATTTGTACAGCGTGACCTCAAACAACATCTGGAAAATTGACCATCCATTGGAATGCAATTCATTTAGCATCCAAGCCACTAGCTTTTTTATCTAGTTCATCCACTAGCTTTTTTAAACCTACTATATAATATGCAAACGGCGCTACTAATCGCATAGAATTGACTGAGGTTTATTAGAATTCATAGAATTTTCAATTTATTCACAACACACAAAAATACAATGAGTAAAAGCAATATATAACAAATCAATAACAATAACAGTAACAATGATATTAACACATTAAAAGACAATAAAATGATGTGTGCTGGAAGAAAGAGGGGGAAAATACCTTGCCAACTATGGTTTCCCATGTAATAGGCAGGTAAGGTATAACTGGAAGGGAAGGGTGTGTGATAGGGAAGTGGAAGAAGTTGGGTAGATAGGCATGGCTGAGGGAAGGGAAGATAGGATGTAAATTAAAGATCCAGGAAACGGTTACAATAATTTAAAGATTGAAAAAATAATTGTTTTTTATCCATTTAATGATTCCCTGTTTCATTTTCTTTGTAATTTTAGCATTGTTGAGATGATGATCCGGAATTTTATTGATTATTATAGTAGAGATAAATAAGTTGCCGTCTAATTGTTTCAGTATTAGTATTATATATCAAATACTTATTTGAAGTAGGGTCTCAAGCGGTCATGTCTATTTAATGAGTTGTTGGTGCATGGAAAATTGATTCTATTTTTTATTAAATATTTAATTACATTTTCAACATATAACTGTCAAAACCTTGAATTCCTCGAATATGAGGTCAGACGTGAAATTGACTGAGGTTTATTAGACGTGTGGTGTTGGGAATTAGTTTGAGTTGTTTACTTGCATTCTAGTTGACAGGACACAAGTACTAAAGGGTTGAACCCGTAGTGTATGAAAATAATTGCCGTCTGGGTGTTTTCAGTGTGACAGAGACAATGCTAGTGAGCTGATTGATGATTGCATTGGACAGTTTTATACTCTGGCAGAAGCCGATGTGATAAATTGTGTCTGCATTGGTGCTTGTTTCGCACCTCTGCCACTGATTACCCTGCAATCGATAGGCTACAGCTACAGCGTCTGTTTACAGCTTTGTTTTATCGTTCCAGACCAGCGTATTATAGCTAACTTATAGATTCAATGCTTACCTTGGTTTAACGTACACTTTTGTGGAGTTATTTTATAACACGAATAATAATTTGGAGTTTGGATCGGTACTGTAGCAAGAAAACACCACAGCACATTGTTGAAATGGTTTTAAATAAAGCGAATAGCACAAGAGCAAATTCTATAAAATTGTTATACTTTTGAAGTTCAGGTTTCTCAACCCTTGAACAATTTAAAGTTTTCAACATGGTTTGGTTTTAGGTAGTTAGGTGGTTGATACGGTAATTCAGTTTAAGTGTTCTGTTTTCAGTTATATTACAGAAGCAATAATTATTTTGATCAAACAGGACCACTGTGAGGAAAACTTTCTAATGTGTTTTTCAAAGCATTATTGATGCAGCTCTCACAGTATTGGAAGAGGATAACAATTCAAAAGAATGAAATATGAGCATTTCTTTTAATGAAATATATCTGTATAAGGAAAAAAGCTGAGAGAATTCTTTTCATTTCCGATTAAATAAGCTAATGCTTAGATAAGATGATTATGATTAAATAGCTTGAATAAGATAATGCCATAGGAGGTAAATGAGTACATAAGAATAAGTCTATTCTACTCATCATTCGCCAGTAGAAGGAAAGCGATTCTCAGCGAGTCGGCGAAAGATTTCCATGAGCAGCGAAGTGAGGCATATCTCATGTATCCTCATAACTCACAGTTTCCTCGGGGATTGGACCTCGCCGGCCGATTCACCGTACATTATACGCTTCGGTTACCAACAAACTCCCCGACGATAAGCAATTCATAATTCACTCCTTGGGTACAAAATTCTCCTGCGGAAGCCTTTGTTTTTGTATTGAGCTTTCTTCACCGAACATGTTTATTGGTTGAACAATTCTATTAAATCCTTCCAATAAACCATCTCAATGAAACGAATAGGTAGCATCACTCAATTCAACGAATGAGTAACTTGAGATAGGATTGTTTCTATCAATTTTCGGACAAAGAGCAGCATTATGTTGTTTATTTTGTCGGATAATTATGTCAGCAGTTTCATTTGATTTTTCAATTCTCATCATAATCAAAGTTGAACAAGATTCTATGTTGAAATATTACCACCTAAAATGGGTAGTATTATCCATATCTAAACTATTACAAATGAAAAGATTATTGTTATGCTCTAATAAATTTATATACCCGACATAAATGCTATATCATTTGAGTATCTGATTATAAATACAGGGAAAAAAAGACCTCAATACAGGGGAAACAAGTAATATTTCATGTGAATCAACTACCCGATTGGCAATAAATCTTTCAAGAGTTTAAACAGTAATCGAGATCCACTCTCTCAATAGATTCATGGAAACAATGATTTTGAGAGTTTTAATTATTGGTTCATTTGACCATTGATTATTGAATATCCGGATTCTCAGGAGCAGGATCCAAAATCCAGTAATGAGTCACTCTTTGGGAAATAATTGAATGTTAGTTATTATAATATCTTCAACATTAAATCAGGATTCAATTAAATTCGGTTCAATTGAGAGGAAAGGATTGCTCGTTCAGAACAAAACTGTGTTGATAATATTACAAAAAAGATGTATTCTGAAGCCAGCAATTGTCACTCTTGTATTCGTTAATTGAAGCTTTTTCAGTGTTCGATTCGAATGGGCTGATGAGTTTTGTGTGTCAACAGCAACATTAGCTTTCATTCGAACAGCCAATGGCAGGCAACTTCATTGCCGACAATCAATAGGACGAAAAAGGATTCTCAACAAATGCCGATGGCTTCAACCCGGACAGAATAGAAGGATTTATTGAAAAGATACAATGACAATGAATTGAAAACGGAATTTGCACATTGAGTTGATAGAAAAGGAGAATAGTATTCATCCACACAAGCTATGGATTTGCTTCATTCCTATTTCATCGGATCAAATTCAGTTTAGATTAAATTCGAAACAGGGGATATATTCAATCAATATTTTCAATTTGACTACATTTTGCATTTTGGAATGGCGCTAGAATAATAATTATTCACTACTCTTCGCAATATTCTGTATAACATTTGAATTAGTAATACGCCGCCTATCCATTATAACTGCTGTCATTGATTCAGCTACTGATTATGTATACTAGACTACATTTTATGCATTGTTTGAAATACGAGAAGAGGTATTTTCTTTGAATGGAGTAGAAATAGTTTAGATCGTGTATTGTAGAAATGCTCTGAAGATTATGATCACTGGTCCGGAAATCATGCTTTCCAAATCAATAAATTTGTATCAACCGTCTCAGCATTTTATTGTTTTTTATAGATAAGAATATCCTATAAAGGTATTTAAATAATTGTGCTTTTGGAGAAAAATACCTGGATAAATATTGAGGTGATCTTGAAAAATCAAACTCCATAGAAAGTGAGAAATGTTTAACATTGGTGGACGAGTCATCCTTCATTTCTATGTCATAGTAGAGAATAATGTGACATTTTTGAATTATAGAGAAATCTAAATACCATCATAAAGTGAAGATACTGTTTAATTAAATAAATTCCTATTGATTTGCCTCTGGTATTATTATAGGAGATATTATATAAATGAGATCTTATCGGAATACTGCAATGAATTAAACATTATCGTACGTTGGAAAATATACCTTCATAATATATCTGTAAAAGTATTAAATAATTCTTGTTGCTATGCCTCCGTCAATCTGTTTTGTAAGTTTCCTCTTCAATTCTCTTCTCTTCAAATCACATTTCGCAAACAGTTAATCTCATCGAAAGCTAGCTCTTGGGATCTTGAATACTCTCTCCATTTCAGAGCACAGTGTTCAGAAGTGGGATGGATGACAAAGGCTAATCCATTGCTGTATTGTTTCATAAAAGTTTTGAAGAGCACAATTCCCCTTCTCTATTATTCGGGGATTTTTGCTTTGTGCTGCTTTGTTTAAATATTGCTCAACGCAGTAAGTGATTTTTATGGAACTGAATCGCGCTATTCATCTCTCTTTATTTTTATCAGTATTCTCGTGTACGCTAGAAAAATATTCTTCATTTGTCATCTTCTTCTCAGAATCAGGCGTACACGAGAAATACTCGTCTAAAAGTATTACCATACTTTTAGAGGTCTGCCAATATCCCTTCTACTATAGGGTCTAAATCTCATGACAGCTTTTTGAATTCTAGTATCTAGAACCAATATGGTATTGATCAATTGGTCTAGAACCAATTGAGGTATTTCCAGTCCAATATACTCCTATATTTCAAGCTGTGCAGCTAATGATGATACTGTATTCCTAACTCATTTCTAAAGTCATTATTGCGGAATCTGTCCAACTTTGTACAACCTTTCACATTTCGAAGAAAACGCATCTCTGCTGGTTGCTCAATCAAGTTGCACCAAAGCAACTATTCTTCTTGCACCGAGCCTTAATGTTTTTTCTTGCTCATCCAAGTTTCTGATCCATACAATAATGAAAGTACCGCCATCATTCTATAAAATTTAGATTGTGTCTCCTTCCTTGTCCTGTTTTCCAATCGGCGTTTTATTGTACCACATATTTCTCTATTTGTAACATCTAATTCAATTTTGTCCTTTCGATACTCATTTACATCAGAATTAATCCTTCTCGGGAAATAAGATTTATATGTTTCCCAAGAACAAGCTTCTTTAAGAAAATAGCAATAATGGGATCTAGTAGTATTTTATAGCGAACTGTTCACAAAATAGTAATACTATGCCTTCAAGAAATATACTGTGGTCAAAAGAAAAAGTTAAAATTTGATTTCTAGTGAACTGAGAGGAATGGAGAAATGAATAGGTCTCGTTTGTTTGCTCTATGAAATATATAATTCAGCATAGCCAGCTTGGCCTGTTTCATTATTGGCTATGTTTGCGTAGGTATCGGTTTGGAAATTCACTTCCACAAGAGAATAGCTTGAAGAATGATTAGAAAAGACGTTTCATAACAAAGACTTGGTTTCATGAAATATTAGAAGCAGAGGTAAGCTGTCTACGTGAGTCTCGAAGTTAGTGAAAGTTTGTGGCTGCTGGTGGAGTTTGAACACTTGGGGATCGTGAATGGCGTGTTTCTTACAACTTTCTAGAGATTTTGTTTGGATTTTCTTGTTCTTTCCAAGTTTATTCAGAGCTCTCCCAGTTTCCAACAAGTTACTTCGAATCATAGGAGAGGCAGTGGTGATGATGATGCAGATGGATTAAAATTACGGTGATGATGGTAATTTCCCGTGTAATAAGCTACGGATCCCGGATGCTTCTCTCGCAATTGTCATGGTTATGCTCAAACTTTAACTCAAGTTCGATAATAAATGAGCTACTTGAAGCTTGAATTTGAACAATGTAAAGATTCCCTCTCGTGGATGATATTCGAGTTCACAAGAAATTCATTGTGATGATTTTCTCACAATTCTTTCCTAAAGTGGATCTGCACATCCATTTCCACAACTTTCTCTATTGAGCTAAATTATTTTTGCTGAAGATGAAGCCCACAAGTCATGGGCTTTAGTTTTGTGCGTGAGTAATAAAACTGATAATGATAGGAGATGAGTGAAACTACAGCTTGAGGTGTGTTCCGAATCAGCGAGGAGTAATTTCAAACTTATAAATGGTATTTAGAGGATCTCGACTCTTGAAGTGGTCACCCTCACTAAAAGACTAGTAGGCGCATGGATATAGATTTATTATAGACCCTATAATCTTATACGGTCTATATCTTATCAGCGCGAACACAAAGCCAATCACTTCCCTCAATTTATGGTGATATTTGGCTACTTTTGTATTATGATAAAGAACACAAATATTTCCTATTAACATTATAATTTGTCAAATTTGGTGTGAATCCTGAATCTAGCTCCCTCAGAAACATATCCTACACTCAGTTTGGAATCAGGGAGTTTTTTTTAATGTTTTGAGAAATGAAGTGATATTACATCAACAACTTATGTGAATCTTTGAGGAAGAGTCACTGAATAACATGATGTAATTATTTCACATTTTATTGCTCCAGCTTCCATTTTTATTAAGATATTTTTTATTTTTGTTAAGTGTTAATCAGAAAGGATCTCGCAGAGAACTGAAAGAAGATGCAACGAATCACAAGACAATGGATCATAACAGTAAGAGGCTCTTCTATTTCGAATATAAAGTCACAAGTTACACATTGAATATTACTACGGCACATATCCAGAATATAATTCCCTTTATAGAAACTCGTCAAAAATCACTATCTGAAAGTTCAGTGCGCTCTTCAAACTATAGTCTACTGCAGTGACAAACAAGGTGCATGATCAAACCGATGTTTGAAGAAAAATAATAGCTGGGAAGCCAAGTAGATCATGATATTAAACATGCACAATTCTGCACAGTGCGTCTGAACGGGTTCAATAATAATGGGTTGACTGAATAATGAGATGGATAAGTTGGCTGCCAAAGTGGTGCTTCATAAGGGATGAAGATCCCTTGAGTTATCGTGGATACCGGAGGCAAGAATAGATCATATTAATATGATCCATTCTAATGGCAGGCTCAACGTCACATCAGTCTGTCCACACATCACAAGGTATTAACAAGCAATTAGCCAAGCTTAGCAGTTAGCACCGCTTCACTTGGCATCCACGTCCAAGGCTGCTTCATCCAGCTTATAAATTCTAAATTAAAGTCAGGTATGACAATAAAATGATCGATGGTAGTAATAATCACCTTTGTAGAGCTTAACATCTGAATCTATTCCTCCACTCCGTGATACTGTGATCTTAATCTTAATGTCAATGTCATTGTGAGGAATATAATTGTATTCATATAGATTCTGATATGATGAGTATGATAAAGATCATATTTGAAAAGGTTTTTATTTAACGCATTTCATGCTATTGTTTTATATAATTCAACTTTCTTCAAGTTCACTTTGGAAATATCAGTCTATTAGTATTGAATTATGTTTATTCCAATTCGTCTATTAGTCTACTAAGAGAAATATTAGTTCAATAAATATTGGGATTTTACTTACACTTGACTAGCATTTATCAAACTTGCGTTCCAAAATAGGAAAAAAAACCACCATTCACATTTGAATACTTTTGGCATAAGACAATTTCCGCTTTATACGTTGAACATAAAAAAATCATAATTTATTTGATCCTTTAGTTTCAAATGATCACAGAATACGAAATGGAGTATACAATTAGATCAAGAGAGATAATTCCTCTTAATTTTCATTGTAATCTACGATTTGTCAAGTGATTGATGAAGATTACAAGACTGGGAGGCCCACTCTGCGTTCGGCTCACGAGTGAGTGAAAGCGGAAATTTGTTTTGTTTGCTGGAGGAAATCCCCACATAAGAGAATCCTAAGCCCATCAATGGGCTCTGGATTCGAGGGGCTGTGGACTTCCCTTCCAATGATACAGGACGTAAACAAAGTCTCTTTTTCATTAACTCGAATGAATGCTTTCTCTTGACAGCCATGAGCGCTCTGCTGTTATTCAATCTCTCACAAGATTGAGAAGAATGATACGTTTGGAGTCGAGAATTTGTAGTTCTGAGAGTTAACAATAATATTGGAATAGAAGTATGAATCGGAGCATATAGCAATTCTTCGTATGAACTGATTTTATGTAAACAAACAACAAGTGAATACGAAGCTAAATTTACAATTTATTGTTGATAAGGATCGATTAAAGATTATTATGCGATCAGCAAAGCCAGAATAACTCAAGTTAGTACGGTATCTGGCAATAGTTCCATAACTATTTAACGGTTCTGACCATAAAGCACATGGTATCATTTTACGCCTGTGTTGATATAATCAACATAACATTTATTTATGATTGATTCCATCATAATTATCTCAGCCATTTGTTCAGTTTTAGCCCCAATCTTTTCACTGTACTAAAAAATAACTGTGGAGTAAATGTTCATCAGAGTTGAATGCTTATTTACTGTGAATTTCTTACTACTGAATTGCCTTAATATTATCTCTAAATTGATTTTCGTCATTCTATATCTAAACTTACTAGATTCTATCAAAATTCCATAGATATTCGAACATATGAGATGATGCTCACTAAAATAGCACCTAAAACCACTTAAATAGAGGACCAGAATGTACATATAGAAAAGCGCAGGAAAATTGTTAGCAACCTACTTCGTTACTGTAATTTTTGGTGACAAATAGCATACTAAGCAGTAACAACCAAAAACAAGCTTTGCGAATAAAATCTAGTGGTTATAAGCTTCTCAGTTTTAAGAATTTCTCTCATTCTCTCGCGATTCAAACAAAATAGTTTTTAATCCACTTTGCAGCGTTGCTCTGAGTTCTTGCAGACTTTATAATCTCTTATGATTATAATCCCCAAATTAACTACTAAAAATAGCTGGACTGCAACTTTAAGATTGTGCATTGAGTTATTATTTTCGAGTCTTGGATGCAAGGCACATGCAAGTACGGCTGTCAGTGAATAATCATAAAGCAGAATGTAATGCTTCATTTCATCATCATTCTACAACACAAGATGCTAGAAAAACTTTTTTCGACTCTCGATATAACACATTATTCGACATAATACACAATATCATATACACAATATAACAGCATTCATTCTACTCTTTACAAATACGTAACACATTGATGAAGGATAATTATGTTACAAAACAGTTTGAGTTGAAAATATGGATTCAACCGAGAATCTTTATTAAAGAATAATATAGGAGGCCGCGGGGAGGTTTTCTAAATTTTCAGATGGAAAATCATTGTGAAACTCGCATCAGAGCAGAAAACTGGCTCAGGAGGAAAATAATGGTCTCGTTAATTTTTCCCGTCGTTTTCATCTATTGTCAATGTCTATGTCATTCCGAGTTGTTTGTTCTGCACGGCTACGTCTATATAACAAGAACCATACCAGCCTTTGTTATTTCCATCTCTCATGTTGATTCATGACATTTTTCATGCTGAGATTCTAATTGGAATCTTATTCCATAGATGAAGAGCTTGTGTAAATGATTATAGACGATAATTCACAATGTTTGTTTGAACAATTTATATCTTCAATAAAACAAACAATTTGAGATTTGATTTCCAATCATTTTTATCGCTAATGATTGAAGTCGTTGTCCATTGACAGTCCTTATACTTTGATGAGCATAATGATTTCCTCCTTTATATTTGAGAGATCCTAGTTTTCATCCAAGTTTCTCAGGAAAAATCAAACTTCTAGAATTCATGAATTGAATCGTTTGACAGTATTGCAAAATCTTGAAAAAACCCTTGAGGAAAGTTGAAAACAGTTACTATACTGTATATCTCACCTTCCATGGGACAAGTTAAATTGTAATTGACGTCCTCAATTCAGATCCAGACAAATACGATTATTTTTCCATTTCCACACCATAAAATTGTGTTGAATATCAATGCGATTATTGCATAAAGTTCTAAGCAGTGTTGATGGTTTATGCATATTTATCAGTGATATTACCAAGAATGGACGCTGTTGAGATTTAAGTAGAAATTCATGTAGGCTTTTAGGATGAGTCGTGTCCTTGATGTGAATATCGTAAAAACGAGTCACTTCTAAGTTCATGAAATCCTCGAAGGAGTTGGAGATTGATAACATATTATTTTATAACTTCACTGCCTATCTTTATGACTGTCATTCATGGAGTTTTGTGACCCCTTCCATCATGGTAACAATTTTTTTATCTCTTCCATCATTGATTACTCCTATTCCCTATTCCCTTACCGCATTCAACATGATTATAAATAAATGGATCCTTATTCATTCAATGCATTTAAAATCCATGAGATACAGAAAATACATCGAAAAGATATGAATATCAATATCAAAGTGATACAATAATAGGAAAATGAATGGTTGTAGAAGTCAATAGTTTAATATCAAATTTGGTCAAAATTTGTCAATATCAATAGTCAAACAGAATAATCAATAGTCAATGTTACCCTGGAAAACATGTTAAATCAATCAATTCATTTTTATTCATGAAATGTACAAGTACAATGTACAATGTTAAGTGTCATGCTTTGATTAGTATACATGGAAAACTATGAAAGCTTTGCTTTTGGAAGAGTTTCAAGGCTTTAACGTCTCATCTATATCTTCAACATCAATTTTTTCTAAAATATTGATAAATGAAGAATTGAAATTAACATGCACGGAATAGGGAATACATGTTTGACGAATCAACAATCCTGAACTATCCAGCTGATTAACTTGGAATTCTGCTTAGAAATTCTGAATTCACCGAGGATTGTTATAGACCAATTCTTATTCCTTTTAATCAACTAGTAGTGATAATATAATAATAATTGAATGAGAGGTTGTGGATCCGAGTCATTTTTCCGCTCAGAATTTCCATCTACAATGGAGATTATTTACGTAATTTTGGCAAAATAATTAATTATAATTCTATTTTTTTAAATTAATTTTTCTATTGCTGTCAAGTGAATTCGATAGGATAATAGTTTAAATTCTTAGTATGGATCTGTAGAACTATAATTCATTATATTTTTGGCTTTTCACAGACCCTTCCAGAGTGTTTGGTTATACTACAGTAACTATATTACCCAATAACATAGTTACTGTAGGTAATATAGTTATGATATAGTTACTGGGTAATATAGTTACTGTAGGTTATACCTGCTCGTATAGTAGCCTATATCCATTATTCAACCTCCAGATATAAATGATTTTCTACCCAATGGAAGAGCAGTTAGGTTTTTATTAAAGTTTTGTGAAATGTAGCCAGTATAACACAATTTCGTTAATCGACACACTTCATACTCTTACAATACACAATTTATACTATTGTATGTTGCACAAAGAAGTAAATCTACATGTGCATGTGATCTCTTATGATTCAATTCAATACAATCTAATTTAATCAAATTCAATGCATGAATGAGTAAGTATAGGAGTATGTATGGATATTTATTAAAGTTACACGTTGCAATATATATGGGAGTATGTATGGATATTTTTTAGGGTCAACTTACACGTTGCTTATTGAATTTTTTTGTCTCATCCATATCGCTTGCGAAGTGCATTACATTGTATCGGATGGTGGGGGGAGGGGTGGTGTCTTGTTATTATGTAGTAGAGAGTGAAGTTTGATGGCGGCGCAGCAGTCCATTAGTCGAAGCGAGACGATGTCACCGCCGCACGTCGAACACTAATGGACGCCACCACCGAGGCACCGACCTCCTTTGAGAATGCATGCTTCCTGTAGTTGCAATATCGGGCAGACGGGCAGGTTCTCTTTATAAAACAATTAGAACACCAGCCAGCCACCCATTCACTCGTGGCCTGGCCGGCTGTCAAGAGCTGTAGCCGCCGCTAACATTCTCCCAAGCCCAAAGTGGGCCCGACAACACACCTGATGGAGCAGCATTATTATATCAACCGACATAGCGTTGGATGCCCTCAGTGCCGTCTCGCCTCTACCATCAATAACACTTCATCAAAATTCCATTCACATTTGTTTTCAGATGTAGACGATGTGTCATCAATTGAACGATCGAATTAATGAATTTTCATAATTGAACGAACGTAGCGAGTTCTTACTGATGGCTAGAACGTTTTTTATTATTAATATTACTACATGACATTAAAATTATTATAACATTGACAATATGTCATACAGTTCACAAAAAAAATAAAATATAGCATAATTCCAACAATATGCATAACAATAATTACCGTAATAGATATGATGACATTTCAATTATTATACATTCCTGTTGGAAGAAAAAGAGGTGTAAGAAGAAAAAATCTGGTGTGGCGCACTCACACAACTTTCCTTGCCGTTAGGAGAATTGATCACCTGAAGCTAGATCAAATGCGATTCAAGATGGCGGCTAACATGGCGAAAATGTTGTCAAAAACAGGGTTTTTCGCGATTTTCTCGAAAACGGCTCCAACTATTTTGATTAAAATTATACCTGAAATAGTCATTGATATGCTCTATCAACTGCCTTGAGTCCCATATATGTAAAAATTTCAGGAGCTCCGCCCCATCTATGCAAAGTTTGATTTCAGATTCTCAATTATCAGGCTTCAGATACAATTTAAACAAAGAATTTTGAGTGGAAAAGATTCAGAATGAGAATCTCTACAATTAATGTTCAGTAACATTTTCACCTAAAATTAAAAATAAGCTTGAAATTCGAGAAAATGTGATCATCCAATTGCAAACTGTTGGCAACTGTTGATTCTATTAAATGATTCACTATGAAGAGAAAGCACACGTCGTGTGTCTTCAGCGTTGCCATGTCACCAGCTGGCTCAAATCTTTGAATAGTAGACTTGAGATGCGCGGAAACACTAGCGTCAGGTGATCAATTCTCATAACGGCAAGGAAAGTTGTGTGAGTGCGCCACACCAGATTTTTTCTTCTTACACCTCTTTTTCTTCCAACAGGAATGTATAATAATTGAAATGTCATCATATCTATTACGGTAATTATTGTTATGCATATTGTTGGAATTATGTTATATTTTATCATTTTTGTGAACTGTATGACATATTGTCAATGTTATAATAATTTAATATCATTTAGTAAAAATGACATTTGAGTTTATACTGTTATTGAGTAAGCTTAATTTTTTTGTTGTTGTCATGTCTCATTAATGAGTCTCTACTAAGGGATATGGAAAAAAGAATTGGAATGGATAGTATGAGTAGGAGACAGTAGAGGCTGTTGATTTTTGAAGGCGATGGAAAGTTGTGAGGAGGGCTGACAAAAGATCATGATTCGTACTCTGAGACCGCGCGGACTTAGAGTGGATGCTCTATGCTACTCCTTTCTACTCCACCAAACGACCAGCTTAGTGAGGCACTCTCAGAATAAACTGCAGCCTATTTGAACATTCTGTATTCTCTTTTGGCAAAAGAAAAATATGGAGTCGTCAAAATGCACTCATCGCTCGCTGTCTCTCTGAATTATTCACTATATAGGTATACTGGATGATGATAGATCAACCCAAATCCATATATCTTTTACAGCTCATTTATATATCACAGATCATCTTTGAACGATGTCATAACTTATTTATTTCTTGAGTGGCTATCACTTTCTTCTCATTCGAATAAACATTCACTTGCCTCTCATATAAATAACCCTCCAACATGTGCTTATGGGCATGTTTACAAGGTTTACATAAACTCACTTCCATCAATGGTCTGTTGCAACAGATTGAATTATAATCATGAATATTTTGTGCAAATTACATGACATGTTACAAACATTAATTGATGGAAGTTTGTTGAGTTTCCTTCTGATGAGAAGAGCGAGTTTGAGTTCATGAATTCCATACAAACATAGAAAAAAATGTAATAGCGTACTATTGATGGGTCATATCAGCAGAGTTCTAGATTTTAAATCAATATGGTCTATGGAGAACTTATAAAGTGGGAGAAAAACTTTTTAGAGTAATGCAATCACTTCAATATCGTATTATCATAGATTAAATTGTTGGGCAGAGGGTTTTGGATGATTTGGAACCACAAACTCAGTGTAGATCAGTGACACACTCATTTTCAATTACAACGAATATCAAAATCTATATTCTTAGTGTGTACCTTTGATGTTGCCATTTGAAAAATTCAAGATGAAAAATGTATTATGTAAGAAAAATAACATCTTTAGAATAGCAATCATCTCCATAAAATTCTTGAGACCTTGTGAAATTTGTACATACCCTCTGAAGCATTGCACGTTGGATCGATCAGATTTGTTGTTTTATTTTTTCACTCATAGCTTTCATATGCACGTGTAATGAAGTTTTGAAGTAGTTACATGGTGAGATGTCCAGTAACCGTTAGCAGCAAACCCCACATCTCCATGCAACAAAATGAGGCGTTCGCGGAAGTACTTCATGAAGTTCTTCATCCGATGATGTGAGAAAGGCTGGAGTTGGATATATTTTGAATGAATTTGAAGAGAGTGCTGGTGAAGATTGTTGCTTTTGTCCCATGTCTGAGCTCGGTGTCGGTGTCGGTGTCCATCACTTCACCGGCAATCAGTCAATCGACTCCAACTCTAATGATTCCTTAGTTTAAACGTAACTTGAATTATACTAAAATGATTCGACAAATCCCTATATCACGTCCACTGGATGGAACTCCTTAAATTAATATGAAATAATTGAATGAATAAGAATTCCAAATCTGCTTTCGAAGTAGGCCTATGCAGACGTTGAAATCATACAATATGGTATTGTCCATACGTCCGGCATCTTCTCAGTTGTGGTGAGAAAGAGTCACTGGGAATTGCTTAATAATTATTTTTTCTCACTTATCCATAAATGACACACACAAAAACCGTTGATGGACCGTTTTTCAAAAGAAGTAAACGTAAGTGTCAATAAAGAAGTAACGAGTAATGCCACACCAGTCGCTGTGTAGGGTTATTTCATGGAGTTTACGTGGATTGACTTCACGTTCAATACTTCATGGCAGTTTTGTAGACAAATTTTCACCATGTCTACACTCTACAGAACTTTTTTTGTATACACAACCATCAATGATGGGGAGCCTTGTTAATGTTTCCTCTTTTAAGAGGAACTCCATTTTAGTGCTGTTTTTTTAAACAGCAATTAATATTTCAATTTTTCGATTTTGAATTTTCCAAATTGCAACATCCAAGGTGAACACTAACAATATCAATTTGGGGTTTTGTCGGAAAATTAGTTTGTAATTGTCATTTCTAATCTGCCCAACAATATTCAATTTTTGAAAACTCAACAATTTCCTGCTCACAATTACTGATATTTATCAAAAACGAAAAAATTATAACAGATGACTTGTGATCTGAAAAATTCAAGCCAGCATACAATTAAAACTAGTAATTAGATAGAATTATAACATTTGCAAAAACTATTCACATAGAGCTATTATTTCAAATACGAATGAACGTTTTTTCCCACTGACGTGAGCACCTTCAAGTCCCTTGAAATTCATTACATCCAATAATAATTTAGTGAAAACAGTGTAAATTTTCACTGAAAATTATCATTCACAGCAGTGAATAACTTCATGTTTATTTTTATTTATTTATTTATTCACATTTAACAATACACACATCAAATACTTGATTAGAAAAGGATGAACAGGCCTAGCCCAAAACTGCTCCCTTTCCGAATTTTGATAGAAGTAAGCCAATGTTGCCTCATTTTGCATGAAAATCGGTGAAATTGCATCTCTTAATGGTTCAAGGAAATCTGATTTCAACCAACATCGATATCTATGGCAAATCGAACATGTGCAAAAAGTGCTAAAGCCTTGCAGGCTTTATAAACAGCTCCACGGAATAATCGATGTGATGTGTTATGAGAGCTGAATTGCTGATCGAGAAAAGCTATTTTGTAGATGAGTTGAAACGAAAACCGTGTGCGAAAGTTTTGCATTGCGTTGGGTTTGCGTTGGAAGTAGGTGAGAGAGCGACGTGTTTCGGGATGAGAACAGTAATTTGTCGCCACTAGAACATGACAGCGTCGTTTTTTGTAGTAAGTGATGGATTCAGGTGATGCGTTCTGTGGTTGGGTTTTTGCCCTGTTTTTGAGTGGCGGGAACAAGATTTGAGATGAACGATGGATGCGGCAAGGAGGGATGATTTGGACTGATGGAATTCTCTTTTTTTCTGCATAGAATAAACGAATTCGTCAAATAGAAGATTGGATGATCCGATGGAGAGGGTGGGCATCAAGATGGATTGTGCTGAACGAGTGCATCATTTGTCCCTGCAATCATTACCGCAAGCACGTTATCAGACAAATTATCTACAAGCACGTTATCTACAAAAAAAAAACAGTTTAGGACATTTGGGCTGATACGTTCCATTGAACTTTGGCAACATAAATGTACCGTATGCCACTTTTGTAGCACAGATTTGCACATCTGCATGGTCTTACGCAATCTGGAGCATTCTTGTATTCGGTTGAAGATTCATCTGTCAATTTAATGTGTTAAATGACAGATTGACTGTCTGCTTGATTTAATATGTATTGGTTTGGAGATTCAGAAAATGCCATTTTGTACATTGCAGGTTCCACTATTGAATAATAAATTGGAGACACGATTCACATAATCATGGAATTACATTATAATGGAATGACATTTTCTAACACTATCGTAGGAAATTATTCAGGGTGGCAAGTGATAATTGATCAAGTGAGACGGAAATTATCTTATGATTATAATGTTATGGGGGAGATGAATTTTGATATTCTGATAAAAGATTAGTCTCATATTGGAAGGTTAGTTATCATTAGTTAGGTTAGTACCCAAGCTGAGTTATCATTGAGGTAGCCTACTTCCAACTGTACTGGATGATGTATATTGATCTTGAGTTATCAGAAATGAGGGAAGAACATTTAAAAATGATGGAATTTCTTGAAATCACTGATGGTTCTCGAAAGTTTTAATTGCGTTCAAGAGAAACGCTTTTTACGATGTTGAAATCCAATATTCAGAGCAGAGGCCTACCCATTTTCTTTAATTAAAATTTATATCCATGATGTGGAAGGGAGAAAGAGGTGAGATTCCATGGAAACGAGCGATACTTTCCTTAGATTGTCTGTTCTGGCGTCGGCTTCCGAGTATCCTCAAAACCTTTCAATGAGTTGTTTACTGAGTGAAAACCTTTCCATTGAGACGCAATCGAATAGTACAAACGAACTTAACGGATCACTCTGCAAAATCAACCGAATAAAGCGATCAAATCCCATTCAAATCTATTTTGATTCCTATATTATGATCTGATAATTTGATTAGGGCATTGACTTCCACATAAATGTATCAATTAGTAAATGGATCAATGACTAATAGACATCATTTATTGAATAGCTAATATTTTTGGAAGCTAATAGATCATCTTTTCAGTAATTGTGATCAGTAAAATGAAAATACTCATGATAACTAGGTACAAAATGGCTTTATATAATTATGAGACCATAGTTTACATCAATATAGTGGGTTGATTGGATAATTTATAATTTATTTTTACAAAGAAGCACTGATTGGAAGAGAAAAATTAAGGATACCCCTTCTACTATTTCTCTCCCAAATTTAGATAACATTTTAAAAGTCCGAAATAGGGTTATGATAATTACTTCATTCATGCTTAAACGTCATCTTAGGTGGAAGGGTAGAAATGTGAAAGAGTGGTGAAGTTTGTGAATTTAAATTAGTGAACATGAAGACATCATACGAGAAATTGAAATTGAAATTATATTCACTCTTCTTTTTAGAAAGTAGCCTACAAACAATATATATATATATATATATATATATATATAATATATATATATATAATATATATATATATATACAAAGCTTGAAGAAGGTTCCTCACATGGGCAAAGCCTGTGTGCGAGAACAAGTTCTCTACAATTCCATGTACTAAACAGTGATAGATATGACAAAGATAGAACACAATTGAAGAACAAAACAACTTCAATCAATAATAAGCACTAAACCATAACATATTACCGAAACAAAAGAAAAAGAGCGATAATAATTATCAATTATAATATATATTACTTACAGACGAGAAATTATAATTAATGATGTTCAATTATTTGTAATTTATTCAAGTAATATTACAATTTGTTATCAATCTCTTTGAAAATGTTTTTTTTATTATTGAGAACAGATACATGCCAACAACTACTGTTCTCATTTATTCTACTTTCCCCATAAATTTTATAGTTAACGGCCTATTCTATTTTGATTTAAAATTATAAAAATTACTATATTTATCAGTAGGAATAACCTCACCCTAGATTATTCCTAACTATTTCTTGCAATAAGGATAGGAAGGGGATGTTTGTTCTTTATGATGGAGGTCTGATAAGTTCGGACCCCTAACTTTCCTGTTGTAACAGGCCAAATCTCATTTTGGCACACAATACAGGGGCATGAAAATGTGCCGTTTCCCTGCCCCTCCGCCACCCTGGCCTTCCCGCTGCCCGTCCAGGAACATCCGATTGCTATGCTTCCTCTCAATCATATATTATTCAATCCGAGTCAGAAAAACGGGCAAGCCGATCCAATTGGCTGATTCTACAGTCGGGCTGCGCTGAGCTGCGATTGCTCTCCTAGCAGCTTTAATGCTTCAAATGGAAAGCAGCTATTTGACCAGCATGATGGAAATTCATTGGGACTTAGTTCGGCTTTTAATGGAGGCTTGAAAGCACCACCTATCGAACGCGGACAACTTTTTCAGCACGGGATCAACAACACATGATTGAGTAAAACATGTCTCTCATGAATATCGTGTGAGTCTCACGATGAGGAATTTATTAATTACGATCATCCATGTGAGTTTCACATGCATGGGAATACTGTACTTCGCGAGTTAATCTTCAAAAACGATGGAGCAGTTATAGTGAGATTCACGTTATAAAATCAGTTGAAATAATAGGACCACAGGGTTGTCAAGTTTCAGATTTCCACCGCCTTCCATAGTTTGTATTGAATAAGTTGAAACTTGGCCCTCCATCCGAAGAAATATCAGCGTTGTTATTTTTTGTGTAAAATTGTGACTTTCTAAAATTTCTAACTTAATCACATAATTGTATGTTGAATTATCATCCCCATTTTCTAATAGTGATAAAAAGGTTTTAGGGTTAATAGGAAAATCAATTTCTTTATGAAATTGAGAAGATTGCGGAAACATATTATCATTTTGAATATTAGATAGTTCCTAATATTTGTTCCTAAGTACACTACCTGATATTTTGCATTAGATCAAAAGAGATACTGTGAAGGGTGAATAGACACAACAAGTTTTGATTATCAATAATTGTTCAGAACCTTCCAAAAACATGTAGGCTATTACTGGATAATAGGATTAGTTGACTTAAAACTCATATAATTATGATATTAATTTCGTTCTTTGTTAATAATTAGGCCTACCAATTATAATAATTATTTGTGGAGAATATAGTATATTTCGCACCTAGGGCCGAAAATGAGACTTTTCCGGCTCGAAATCGGTTTTCAAGTCCGAGGCCGTAGGCCGAGGACTAGAAAAGATTGAGAGCCGGAAAAACATTTTTGCCCGTGTTGCGAACGCTATTTTTCGCCACACCAAAAAAAACTTCCCAATATATAAGAAATTGGAGAGTAAATAAAATTCAAACAGCGTATTTTGATAGTTTGAATCTTGGTTATGACAACTTTCACTGTCAATTAATTTCAATATTACTAATTAATAATTTACAATAGTGACAATATTTTTATACTATTAATATTTCGAATAATTGTTTGAATTTTTATAGCTCACGCTTTGCGTCTGGTGCAATATCTCATGGATAGATGGATGAATAGTATTTTCATTACTATTTTGAAATAATGTGTTTAAAAAATTAATATAATTGCATATTTCACAGTTTTGTCTCAGAATATATCTAAAAAATTGATTGAAATTTAAATTACGGTAACTAATATAAAAAATGGCTAATAAAAGTCGAAATTCATCGACAAAAAAAATGTCATTGACCGAGGTCCGAACCTAGATCATGTTTGTAATTTACTGAGCTTTGAGTTCTGATGTATCACGCATTTACGCTCTCGGCCATTGGGTATTGTTGATCGTAGAGGCCTGTAAGTCAGGTAATGTATGTAGGCTACTATAATATAGGTAGAGTATAGCGGCATCTTGAAGCCGGTTTGCCGGCATTTTCACAACAAAATATTGCTCTGAAAATAGTTAAATCATAGAAAAACATTCGAAGATTCAATCTTGAGTGGGCCTAATGTTTTCTCTATATGGTTTGATATTGAAGAAAAATTATCTAAAAGTTTTAATAATGAATTACGGAAAAATTACTAGGTATTTTTCAGTCAAGGCTGAGTTTCACCAGTAGGCGTACCTTAAACTTTAGATCTCTGCTGTATTTTCCTATTATTATTGTTGATTGTATTGCATTAAGAAGTGGAATTCGTTAATAAAAAAGAAACAATTATTACTCTACCTCACTTTTAAATATTGATACAATTATTGTACTTTGATTTCAAATTCGATTCTTCACTTTTAAATACTTGCGATACGTACCTTTCTGACAATCGACAATGCAGCCAACATTATATTGTTGAGGCTATGGAGATATCATCGTATTCTATTGTTTGATATCAAAAACACAATAATAAATATTAAATTATGAAACAGTAATTTATAAAATATATTATAGACATGATACCGCGATTCACGATACATAATTATATAGATTATTACAGTCATTATGAGATTATCTCTCTATGATTTTTGTGAGATCGGACACGATCAGCTGTTATTAAAGGTCATTTTACAGCCCTAGGGCCGTAAAGTTTTACCGGCCTGGTCGGAAAACAATCACTTTCGGCCTCCATATGACGCACGTAAACCAGCTCATTACATCCAAGTGTGGCGAAAATATATTTTCTTATTATTAAATCATGGATTCTCATCTTGAGCTTATTATATTTCTTTATAGTGAACAAACGATTTGGAAACGTGGATGGGCTAGAAAATAGAGCTATAGGCTGTATCTAATGACTTAAAAGGATAGAAGAAACCAATTATTTCAATCAGGTGTCGACTTTATAACGTGATCTCACTATTGGAGAGTTTGCACCAACAACAATGATATATATGATGAATATTAATGTTTTCTATTTGAAAAGTTGCGAAGTTCAGTAATAACTGCCAAAGCTTAAAGTGTGAACTTCATGAATAAATGAGCTTCAAGGTTCATGATTTGTATAACATCGAACGCCCATCATCATCCTTTCTAATAATTCTCACGAAAAAGCCTGATATGTGAGCATCATTCTCTGCTCAATCAGCTCAGATTAAAAAGCTGAAACAAACAAGTTCTTTCCAGGCTACCTCTGTCCATTCTTTTCACAAGTTTAGGATTACGTTCTCCACAAATTCGAAATAGCAGTTGCAAAAGGTGTCTAGTGGTCGATCATTATTCCCTCATAAAATTTAGAATAACGAGCTGTTACCACATTCGTGAGTACATTAACATCCAGGATACCGGTTCCAAACCGGTAGAGAAAACGAGGGAAAAGAAAGGTGTTTTCACACATTCCCCTTGAAGTTCGTTTGCTTTTCACATTTTTCATTCTATTGACATAGCACGGTTGAACGAAGAATAAACTTTCTGCTTCCAGAAATTTGATTACCGCAATCCTGCCACTTCTCTCATTCATAAAAAATTAAGATTCACCATTTTCGGGAGAGAAATAGGAATTGCAAGTGAAGAATGAGGAAAACAAGGCTCTCACTATGATTCTGCCAGAGTGAGAAGAGATCAACCTGACATTTTAAGACAGACAGTTTCCTTCCATGATTCAGATATTCTCTTTCATAAACTTGAATGTGTATATTTTTATCGTGAAGTCTAATCTCTCTTAATAGTAAAACAATCAATGGCAGAGATTGTCATCATAAGAGAGATTCATCATAAGTAGTCAAAACCAGTTAGCAGTTATTCTCTTCATCATTTGAAATAAAAATTAGAAATCCCTTGCTTTCTTCCCTATCTGGTTTTGTAGTAACCTATATAACTTCATTTTTCTCATCCCTCATCTGTAAGAAGTATCTTTTTTTCTATATTTTTCTCATCCCTCATCTGGCATCACATCGTATTGCTTCACGGAATGAAAAATGCATAGTGACAGTGGAAGGAAAGATTAATGGAGTTCAAGCTCCATGTATTCGACTGTGTCATGATTCTCAGGTAGTACTCTATAAATTGCATGAGACATGGAATTAGATTTTCTATCTTTAACTTTCTATTGTATTTTGAATCAGCCTTCACATTATCACTTGTGTTTTGTTTCTTAGAGAAGATAGAGATGAATTGTTACATACGAAAGACAATGGGAAAATTCTTCCAATCCAGATTGATGAACTCGTAAATTCATGGTTGTGGCTTGTGAAGAAAATTAAAAATATAAATGAACTTTTGAATGTTGAACATTGTGAATTCTTAGCGCAGAACTGTCATAGAAATCGGAATCGTTGAATAAGTTGGGGTCTATCGGTATAGCATTGATCCACTGACGAATAACTCGCTATAAGAACTGGAAATGGCATGATGGCAGCCATAGCATACCTTGATCAGAGATAGAGTGTCAGATGCCATTTCAGTATGGAATTGGCTCAAAGTTTCTAGACATCATTTTCTATTGATACTCGGAAGGAATTCAAGCATTCCAATGGTGCCGACGGCGGATGTATATGTCGAAATGTATAAATATATATAGATTCGGGAAAACTTTACCGAATTCAGACATGGTTCAGTGAGACTCAACAATTCAGCAATGATTGTTTGCAAGCTCATCGCTTAGTTGGAGAAGTTGGCTAAGGATTGCCTGTGATTGCTGGTAGAGAAGCATCTAACATCTACATAAACGTTGAGGAAAGTTGCTTGGAGTTCTGTGTAGTTATCTCTGTGTCTCTACTCTCTATCGATGACAATCAGTATGATATAACCTATCCAGCACTCCTCTCCACTAATCTGATCAAAATGGAGGAATGTATGTTGTAGCTGTGAAATGTATTGGGTAGAAAAGTTTTGTATATCAACTGACATCTACATCCATTGCCTTTTTAGAAACATTATAAATAACGTTTTATTAGGTCTATTTACCAAAAATTTTGAATTGATGTATAATCTATATATAAGAGAGTGTGGGGTTGTGTTTGTTCATTTGTTCGCATCAAAACATGTCAACTTGTGGATTGCATACCGGAAAATCGGGAATGATTTAGATCTCCAAATTTTGTACATAGATTCTAAAAATTTCAATCTCGTGCACCTGGAAGCCCAAATTTCAATTTTCCTTCTAGATTTTTCAGAATAATGTTCGAATTTCATTAATGGTACATAAGATTTCATAAAAAAATCACCAAATCATATGGTCGAAATTATAGAAGGAACATCTGTTTCTATTATTGCTATCTACCTGATACAACTTAACCTCAATAATATTGCTTTGATAATTGATAAATATTTTTAATAATAATAATACTATTTTTATTATGAATATAATAATAGTATCGTTTTGATAATCATTATTTTTTTTTCATTTTCACAAACTCTGTACCGTATAATAGTATGATGAATGTGAAACAGCTGCATCAAAGAAAATATCTCAAAAACATATGTTTGGAAAAAATCTGGTGTGGCGCACTCACACAACTTTCCTTGCCGTTATGAAAATTGATCACCTGACACTAGTATTCAATAATTCAAAGGTAGAGAATAACATTCTGAATAGAAAATGAATCATTAATTTTTATATGAATGTTGCTCAATCACAATAACGAGACAAAGTGCTATGAACAAATAATGTTAACATGAATAAAGTGCTATCTCTTGTAATGTTTCCCTGTAACAATATTAATATCATGATTATTGGCTGGGATCTAAAACTACGTTGACTGATGTGCCCAGATTAATACCAGGTTGCATCTTCTGTATTATTGCCATTTGCCATCTGAATGTTTTGCTACGTAATAATAGTTTCAGGTTATCTGAATAATTTTCCAGTTTAATTTGTCAGAGAAGAAAACTTTTCAACAAAAGTATCTCAGATCCTTATATTTCCATTCCTTACTCCCACATATCCTTCACCATTCACAACGAATCAACCGACCATGAGTTCATGATGCGATGTTACTCAATCGTTATAATAATATAATACTACTACTACTACTACTACTAATAATTATAATAATAATAATAATAATAATAATATATTTCTTATAAACAAATATTTGCCTGGGTGCCTCAAGGAACAAGATCTAACTGATGTAGAAGGCAGTGATGCTCGAAACTGTATCAATGGTTAGGGCATTCTTAACCTAGCAGCAGAATAATTCATCAAAGTCTTGTCATAGACCGATTTTGATGAAAAACTCACTTAGTAATGTGATGAAAAATGAAAATAATAATAATATTTCAATCGTTATATTATTATGAATGGAAGTTCATTGAGCGTTACCTAGAGGATACAGAATATCTTTCTAAGGTAATTGAATCATCTCTTTTAAACTGATATTCGTAGAGTCTTATTCAATTCCACGTGGTGCGTGTAAATGGCTCTCAGATGAAGAGTCTAATCACTTGTGACTACGTGACTGGCAACTTGCACGAGCACATGCTACCCTTGGTAATTTTCTTATTTGATCTTTATGTGAATCTCGGTAGTTCCCAATCTTTTAATATGAAAGGAAAAGAAAATCCGTGGTAATTCTATTCCCGAGGGAAAACTTGAGCTCCGCATTTCGGTCTCTTGCAGGGAAAAGCTTCTTTCGAAAAACGAGAAAGATAATAACGGTGGCTCTGCAGCCGCAAGAGTATTATCACATCCTAAGTCTGCGTTTAGGATCTGATCCTGATGGAAAATACGGCCAGAATAAGGGAACCTCTGCATTGGCTATGCCAGCTATTTGACTTGGAATGAATACATTTTCTTTTAAGAGAGAACTGTACTTTACATGTATGAGTTACTTAGTTTCAAGCTGTGAGATTTGAATAAATTAGCAATGTTCTTGAGGAAACAAGGGAAATTTTACGTCTCAACGTTCAACTTCATGAAAGCATTCTGTTTATATTTTGTTTACAAACAAATCGCAACTGACAATGCAGGAATTTTCAGATTAAATCCACATTATAAGGCAAAAATATTAGAACTTCGCTGTCATGTTTTTGCAACTTGCTCAGTCATAATAGATAATAATAGCCTCATAAAGTATGATATGCATCACTATGATATTTTCAATATAGTGTGTTGAATAATTATATAATTTCACGGTTATAAGAGATGATTGTATTGTATACTAGCAGTTAACCCATGCGTTGCTGTGAGGAAAATTTTGTGTTGTTAAATGCAATTTCCAGGAAATGTAAGAAAATTGCATAATTATTTATTATTTTGACGAAATTACGAGGATTATCTTCATCAGAGTTGAAAACTTAAAAAAAATGTTTGATTGGGTTCCAAACCGCAACCTTTTTAGTCAAGAGTGCTTGTTACCGACAAAGTTTTGAAATCACATAAAGTAAGCTATGTTTGGTTGGTATGTAAACTTTAAATCACAAATTGAATTAATCTGTCTTGATTTTTTAATTAGAACTAATTGATTACTAGCAATGGAACCAAGCCTATGTCCATCCTCGGTAAATTCAGTATCTTCTTGTAAAATTGCAAGTTAATCAGTTCATAATTCCTTTATTATGTTATGGATTATAAGAAATATTGTGAGTGATATTAATTCCATTTGTACAAGCTCTTATCATTAAAATGATTGGGGGAGAAATAAATGAAAATTGTGAACTATTCCTCTCCTGAATTCGGTTGAACAACAAAATGAGGTTGAATGCACTTTCCATCTGGGAAAAGTCTATTAGACAGATTTTAAAGATTGGGTAATAATATAAGGATCAAGACGAATACATCAATTTAACGGTGTATTTGGCAAATAAGAAAACCAATCCTCGACGATTTAATGTACGAGCCAGTTATATTGATTTGTTGAAGATGGCCGATTGACCCACCAATAGTATTAAAAATATCAATTCCACCGTTAAGATAATGTTTGATAGTTCAAGTTATCAGACTTGGGCCAATCAATATAGGCTCTATGTTTCCAATGGTTTCTCAGTTTGGCTCCAAGCCAAAAGGGAGTGAGCTTAAAATAGATACAGCTTGTGCAGTTTATTAGTATCGTAGTTTTATTTTTCATCTAGCATTTTTTTTAGAATTAGAGTGTACATTATGATGATTTATGATTTAACACCTATCCTCTGACCTGCTCCTCATTCCAACCCTCAAGTCCTTTTCATTCCATTATTTTATCTGATACTTCCCAAAATTTAATGAAGATATGCGTCTTTTCCAGGCAAAACGCAGTTTGTTCTGATGAGATTTAATTTTCATTCATTCCACTGTAATACTTGGTATCATCAATTGTATTTAATAGTTTAATAATTGTTTCAAAAATGAGAATCTCATGATATTTTAAAATACAACACTAAAAACATTTATACCACTATCTTCGCCGGTAGATTTAATTACGTGCTTGCCTGAGAATGAGATTAATATTCAACCCAGGCTATGTCCTAAAGCACATGACTCTCATAATATTGTTGAGGTCGCTAGTACACCTCATTTGGTGTGAGGATTAAGACTGGAGGAAATTATAAATTCTACGATCTTGACCCATTGTTGGCTGTTAAAATTGTTGTAAGATATCATGTGCATTTACGTGATATGCTCTCAAAATAATGTGAACTGTTGGATTAGGTTCAAAAGTGAATAATTTGTATCAACCCTGACCTGAATTATTTATCGTATTATGTAAAAATACTTCTTATCTTGTGTGAAGATGCACAACAGGCTCATGCCTGTGTCCCAATATGAGCACAATACTGTTCAAATTAGATAATAAATTGTAAACGAAGCATTTAAATAGACTCATTTCCTAGTCCATTTGTAACAGTAACTATCATGGATATATCAGTAACAAACTTGGAAAACAGATAAATTTCTTCATAATTATGATGAGAGTATGAAAGCTGATGATTCATGAGGTGTATTTAAAAGCATGATTTTTCATAGCAATCGTGCCATTTTCCATTATGTTTTGAGTGTTGATGATGTTACAGTATTTTTGTCATACTTATTCAATTGCAGCTGTTTTCCATGCATTGAATCAATCCGGTAAACAGCTGTTTGCAGAACAAGAAAACATTTGATTTTCATCACAGTATACTATACTGTAAAGAGATCATATGTTTTCTTTACAGTCGAGTATGTTTCCTAGTTCTATGGTTAGTCCTATGTTAATATAATAACTCAAATAATTCAACTACGTTTCGGGCAGAAACACTGCAATTTCAGTCGAGTGTTTTCCGCTTTTCCAAGTACGTTTTCGTAGCTAGACCATAAACTATTGATTGAATTTTAAATAGTTTAAATAGTTAGATAGTTTCCAACCACGTTGAATGAGTTGAGACATTTCAATACGATCAAGCATGATCTAATTTTATATTAAAGAGAAGAGTTGTTTGTTGAAACTTCATATGTTATTATCATCAATAGCGTATCCTCTTCATGTACGCATTATCCTCTTTAAAACAGTTCAGACAAGGCTTATAAGTTCTCCCAAACATTACCGGTATAAGCTCTTGCTTCGCATAATGAGAGTTCAGGTATCAGTTTTCGATTAACTACAAGATGAAGTATGCATAAATTGATAAGTTGATTCTAAGGAATCGCGTTAACATATTCTGAAATTGCAAGTTCAAAGTCTATTCTTGGAATAAAATAAGTTGAAGATTTAAAATCATATCTGTTCTTCGATTGTCATTACAGTATCGGTAAAATTTATTATTGAATTCACCATGGAAAAATACGATATTGGAACGAAATTCGTGGAATAAGAAGTAAAGGCTCAAAGCCACACTCAATGGCTGATTCTCAATAACACAGTCATTTTCTCATTGGTGAAAACTCCGTAGAGCACAATGATTTCAATGGAAGGAAATTGGAGGCGTTTCATGAAGATTTGGCATGTAACAGAATCTTTAATACAATCAATTTATAGAAATCATTGATCATTTTATAAATCCATGTTATTCAACACACAAAAGGTCATGAATATAATCTATCTTTTTCCCATCCTGCATTCAATTATCATCATTATTGATGTGATGCTCATCGTGATTGACAGCATCACTGATGCTGAATGTGTATCCGATACAATGAATGTCCGATGGCGAAATAGCCTATACATACATAAGTAAAAGAATGATTTATGAGTAGAAAAATCAAATTCTGTGTAGAATATAAGCTACAAAAAATACATGAGGAACCAATCATCTGAACCTATTCAATTGCAAATCCTTCTGTCAAAGGAAGCATTTTCTCCTTTTTTCGATAAGATAAAATATAGTAACAAGACCAGTAAGATTTATTATTCATCTATATATATATATATATATATTATATATATATATATATATATATATATATTATATATATATATATAAAAGCGAAATGGCACTCACTCATTGACTGACTGACTGACTCACTCACTCACTCACTCACTCGCAGAACTAAAAATTTACCGGACCAAAAACGTTCAAATTTGGTAGGTATGTTCAGTTGGCCCTTTGGAGGCGCACTAAGAAATCTTTTGTCGATATTTTAACTCTAAGGTTGGTTTTTAAGGGTTTAAAGTTCGTATTTTATCTATACATATATAAAAGCGAAATGGCACTCACTCACTGACTGACTGACTGACTCACTCACTCACTCACTCACTCGCAGAACTAAAAATCTACCGGACCAAATACGTTAAATTTTCAGTTGGCCCTTTGGAGGCGCACTAAGAAATCTTTTGGCGATATTTTAACTCTAAGGGTGGTTTTTGAGGGTTTAAAGTTCGTCTTTTAGCATGTATATTCTTCTTATTCCAATATCTTAAAATTATAATTGAAATGTCCATACCATATGTTATTATAGAACTATAATCTAGAGAGAGTACCTCTTCGAAATAGTTGTTCTGGTAACTAAATTAAAAATTTCGTCAGGTTGGCATTAAGTTGAGTTGACTTTGTTAGGTTGGCACCAAGTTGAAGATTGAAATGCATTTATCCAGGACCTCCTAAATACCAATTTATCCAGTACCTCCTAAATACCTATTAGGAGGTCCTGATTTATCGCGGAGTTGATTGGGTACTGCTACTTCAATCAGAGCTATTCCTGGAAATATTGTATTACTAGCCATCAGGCTCGCTTCGCTCGCCATATCCGTTTAGCCAGACGTTTAGTCTCGACCCCCGACTGGATCGTCCCAACATATGATAAAAATATGACATAACATTTCAAATTTGGTAGGTGTGTTCAGTTGGCCCTTTAGATGCGCAATAAGAACAGATTTGAACAAATTCGGTACAGAGCCCCCTGGCTAGACGGATATGGCGAGCGAAGCGAGCCTGACGGCTAGTTCACTATATTTTTACTATTTCTGACTCAGATTTCAAAGTGTTGAAATAAAGTGGGCATAAAAACTATGTTAATCTCACATTCTTATAAACACTCCGGATCAAAGATCACTCTTTATCCTCCAGAATAAAGTTTTTACTATTTTGGCTCAAAATTGCCTGAACTTGCAATAACAAGTATGAGAATGGAAACATTGGGATTTTGTCAAAAAAATCACTTATTTAATATGAAATAACAAACATCTTTCGTCACCAATGGTGTCATCATCAGTGTGATTAATTTTATACCCCACTTATAGTTTACTCATTCAATAATAATTCACTTCACCATTATCCAAGTTCTGTGCCGAGCACTATTTTTAGTTCAGGCCTTTTCCCAAGTTATAATGGTAAATTCAATATGCAATAGACTAGAGCCATTATTGTAAGTGAGTTAGCGAAATAAATTATTTTCTCTCTCTCATATCAACGGCCATGACTTCAAGTTTCCCAGGATAGATATTTAAAAATTGTGGCTCCGAGTCGTCGAGGAATGTTGATTATGGGATTATCTCTAAAACTTAGCCTTCCTGTCGCGACATAGAGTGCGATAAGTTGGAAAACAGCAAGTATTACAATTATAACAAACTAATAATTTTGCAGTTACTATTTTGTCCTAAGGCTCTAGAAGCCACGCGACGATTGGTCAAATATGATCCCCATATTTTCATTCGCCTAATAGGAGACATGTTTATAAATACAGTAGTGGGGCGATTCCCCAGCCGAGAGACCAGATTACGTTTCGGAGGACACTTTGCTAGGAGCACTACGAGAGTAAAGATGTAGTCATTATGTTTCGCCCTTTTTGAGCAAGTTTATAAGTTTATATCATTAGTTAATGTAGGAGTTAGTTTTATTTTTATTAAAGTTTATATTTTCTAGTAGTGCTGAAAAGTTTGATTGCGTTTCTTCATCATATATGAATAATTGTTTCTTCAAATAACCGCTAAGGTACGTAAAATAAGTTTAAAATATAATTTAGGGAATTTAATTAATTGAAACCTCCATCAGAGAGTATTTTATCAACAAAGCCTGTTATTGTTCAAGTTGATAATATTGATTGAGAATAGTCCTTTTGATTTTATTAGTGATGGAAGATACTTTATTTTATTTTTTTTCTAAAGAAGTACAGAAAGGAGAGAAGAAAGTTTTCAGTTATGTTACATTTGAGTTATTGGTTCTGGAGATATATTATCGTTGAGTATTGCTGAAAATCAGGAAGATATGTAAATCAAATTGAAATGTAAATTTTAATGTTATGTCAAGTTTGAGACTTGCTAAGGTTTTATATTTTTCTGACTGTGTTAAGGCTCTTAACTGAACGCTAATTTATTAAATTATACCAGAGCTTTTGAATTATTTGTGAAGGAAGATTCATTAATTCTGATACAGAGAATCAGTAGTTTAAAGATAAAAATCGATGTAAAATTAGGATTCAAATAGAATGAGAGAATTCAAATAATCTGTAATCAATAGATAACTCCTTTTTTAGCTTTTGATGAATTGTAGGAAGAGTTAAAAATTAATGCTGTAATACATTTATTTACAGCGGTTCATGTGTGACCCCAAACCAACTTCATGTTTCACCCCTTCAAAATCCAGCTTTAAGACACAACTTCATACCATTATGGACTCCACGAGCAAGGCATGTCGTAAGAGGTACCGAGGTACGAGAGGTAAGAGGTAAGAGAAGTACCTGACCAGAATTGACGTAAGGCCGTTTCGGGAGACGGAGGTTCTGCATTGCAAGATGACTTCCCGACATCATCAACTCAACTCTAAAGCCGTGTTTTCGTAACGGGCAGAAGCAGAATCGATTCAAGCGCTCCAAGCGGGCAGAAACAGTAACACTCAAAGAACTAGTTCTTTTTTCCAAATTTTAAATCGTGCTAGAAACAGCTGATATTACAATTTGTTTTTTTCAAACATCAATGAACAAAGTTTTTATACTATATTACTTTTTTGCTATTGTTGCTGCCACCTATTTTTTCTTTTGCTTAAACATTTTGTTCAAACTTATTCAACCGAACGAAAAATATAAGGCTATGCTAAAATGTGCGACTATAACTTTAAAACTATTGCCGCATTAGAAAATCAGTATGAAGAAGAGTTAATTTTAATTACTTTACTTGAAGTAGTGATGATGAGAACAGCGAAAATGAAGAACCAAAAAAAAAAGGAAGGCGATGCATCCAATGTACAAAGAACGTAATAGGGAAGGAGTATTTCAAAATTTGATCATGAGGCATTTAACAGACAATAACAGCAAGTTCAAAGAGTATTTAAGGGTAGATAAAGATCTGTTTGAATTGCTACTTGAGAATGTTAAAGATGATTTAGAGCCGTCGAGGAGGAGGAATAATTCAATCTCAGCTTCTGAAAAATTGGCGTAACTCTGAGGTAAGAAAATTACATTGCAATCTAATAATTGTATGTGCACTATTAATGTTGAATAAAAAAACATTTTTCAAGTTCTTTACAATATTTATATTACATGAATTATTAAATGTGTTGACATTCATCCTTTTAACTCACCAGCTTTTAATTTACTGTAGGCCTGCCATATACATTAAGGTGTGTATTGTTAGCTGATTTAATACCATGTAATAATTATTATGAAATAAATGATCTATTTTTATAGATGATGATTGATTGTTCATCAAACGTCAACCTCAAGAGTAAAATCGTCTAATGATCGATTACCTGGTTTGTTGAAGTAATAGTGGTAGACTATTTGCTTGAAGTAAAAAATGCCGCTTGCTTTTTCAGATCACTTTCATTGATACCTTATTTTTTGGTGCTTTTCAAGAATTCAAATATTTATCTTTCAATCAATAAAAAAATTAGGTTAATCAATTATAATGTCATTAACTTTTAACATTGACTACTTTGGATTGAACAGCAATGTACCCCTGCACATAACAAACTATGATAAATGATAATATTTTTTTTTATTTTTCGTCCAGAATACTGTTTACCTTTGCTGGCACAATTTTAATTTTGCCAAAGCCTTTACAATGGACTATATTATTATAAGAATAATAATTGGACTTTACCAACTAATAAAATGAAGTGATTATCTTCGTCATTCTCAGTTGATATTGGAAATTATTTTCCTTTACACTGTGGAATAAATACATTTCAGTTTTAATTCAATAGTATCAATGAAAAAAAACATTCATAAGAAAAAAAGAAAAATCAACAGTAGTGTTTCGATTTATTTAGAATATGGTAAAAAATACTTAACAGATTATGAAGAGTGAAATAAAATTATTGCACCCTTGTAATTATTCAAATTACTTATATCACAATCAAGAAGTTACAAATTGAAAGTTAAATAATGCTCTCTGGTTTACCTAATTAATTCTAATTGTTTTAATAACCATTGAATAATCTAAACAGAGAAAGTGATCTAGTATTATTCTAACATATTTTCTATGATGAAAGAGATGTTTTGTATTCAATAAATAAATATAGACTACTACAACTTATAACATTTTTTTTATTTATTATAAGTAGTAGAATTGAACAATTTTCCACTAAATGTATTATATTTTTCAACTCAGGAGAGCCAATTTTAAATTGGAACAAAAATAAACAAAACAACATTGAATCAACAAAGATAAACTGAACACATTGAATCAATATAATTAATGCTAATTTATGTTCATAATGTTTATAAAGAGTGAGTCATATGTATGGGAACCCGTCAATAAATTGGAGACTGTTGTAGATATAATACTGCAACTTCCAGGATAAGTCATTGGTCAAATACTCTACCTTTCGAAATTCAACTGAATTTCAACCCCTCATAAGGGGGTGACTTGGGGGTTGTAACTCGAATATTTTAAATGTAAACACCCATTATGTGGTACATAATTTTAACCCAGTAAGAACCACGTATGGGTGGAATCCCACCCAAGCATTCTTCTTTTCAAGCTGCGCATGCGCCAACGTTTCCTATCCCCTCCTCCATTCCAGTACCCTCCCATGCCTACCTCATCAGTCGAGCTGCAGCCTTTGTTGGTGGAACTACATAGTCTGTTTCTATATTTCTCAATTTTTATCTTCCTGGGTGACAAACCACCCAACGTTGTCGTGTATGTTCTCAACTTCAGAACAAAGTAAGTGTGAGTATTTTTCTAGTTTTATTTACAATCTACAGTCAATGTTGAATGTATACAGCAAGAAAAACGTTGGTTTTCACTTTATTGTGGGTTTTTCATCTCCATGGGTGGAGATCCATTGTTTATCTCATTGTTTATCTTCCTGGGTGACAACCACCCAACGTTGTTGTGTATGTTCTCAATTTCAGAACGAAGTGAGTGTGAGTATTTTTCTAGTTTTATTTACAATCTACAGTCGATGTTGATTGTATACAGCAAGATTCACTTTCAAAAATGTTGGTTTCCACTTATTGTGGGTTTTCCATGTCCATGGGAGGAGATCCACCCATTGTTTTTTGTACGTTCTAAACTTTATAGTACGTTTGAGAGTTCTTTTCAATTTTATTCTCAAAATATGGTAAAATAGGCAATGAAATGCAGTATTTCAACAGGTTCATTTGCAAAAATAAACAGTCAAGGTGATGTAATACCTCTCAAACTGGTCAGTAATCACTTCCAGTTCAATTTGGCAAATGAATGAGTAATTTTTCCTCTCTTGTAACTAATTCTGTGCATTGTTGTTTGGATTGCATACTTTCACATATTCTTCTTTGCCTATCTGCACAACTTTTTTCTGCTTGATTTCAAGGCAAGTACTTACATAGAAGGACTTTTGTTTGTTTGTTCAGGTGAGCAAGATGAGCTCCATTCCACTTTTTCGTACGCCTGAAGAGATCACAGCAGAACTAGAAAGGCAGCAGCAAGAAGATGATGAGTTTGAAGAATCGTGTTCAGAAGATGAGGATGGATTATTGATGAATGATGATGATGTGGACGATGAGTTTGATGCTGAAGGACCAAGACATGATACTCAGATGGAGATAGATCCAGAGAATAGAGAATTTTTGATTGGGAAGGATGGCGAGACTATATGGACCAATAAGACTCTACAATCACCATTTGGACGGACTCCAGCAAGGAATATAATAACACACTTTCCTGGTGCCAAAGGAATAGCTAAAGATCTGAAGAAAGAGATTGATCTATTTTCTTTGTTTGTCACTGAAGAAATGATGAACATTTTGGAACGTTATACAAACGAAGAAATAGAGAGAAAATGCTCCAAACATGAATGGTTGGCCAAAGAAAGGTACACACACCCTACCAATGTTCCAGAAATAAAGGCTCTGATAGGACTTTTGTTTATGGCTGGAGAGTTGAAAAATTCTGGACTGAACCTACAAGACCTGTTTTCACCAATTCATGGACCACCAATTTTTCGCTATGGGATGTCAAAAAATCGTTTTCAGTTTCTTCTTCTAACTCTTCGCTTTGATGATAAAAACAGTCGTGCTGAGAGAAAAGCTAATGATAGATTTGCTGCTTTCAGAGAGTTTTGGGAATTATTCTTGAAAAATTGTAGAGCTTACTACACTCCATCAGAATATGTAACAGTTGATGAGACTCTACTCAGTTTCAGGGGACGATGCATATTCCGGATGTACATGAAGAATAAACCGGACAAGTACGGTCTAAAAATAGTTTCCCTATGCGATGCAAAAACGTATTACTTCTTAGGAGGTATACCATATCTTGGTAAAGAGAGGAGAGAGATTGAAAATGTGTCGAAACCCACAAGTTATGTCCTGAATCTAGTAGATTCTCTGAAGAATAGTAATAGGAACGTCACCACAGATAACTGGTTCACGTCCTGTGAGTTGGCAGACAAACTAACAAGCAAGAAACTCACACTAGTAGGAACGATGCGAAAGAATAAAAGAGAGATTCCACCAGAGTTTTTGGAAACAAAGGGTGCTCCAGTAATGTCATCTCGATTCCTATACGACCCTGAAAAGATGATGGTTTCCTTCACTCCAAAGAAAAATAAGAACGTAATACTTCTTTCATCAATGCATGGTGATGGCTTCGTGAATGAAGTAACAAAAAAGCCAGAGATAATAGAATTCTACAACATGACAAAGGGGGAGTTGATGTATTTGATCGTCTATGCCATGAAAAAAAACTACTAAACGCAAAACAAGCCGTTGGCCTATGCGATATTTTTATGGAGTTCTGGATTTTGCAGGAGTGAATGCTTATGTGCTCCATAAAATTAATAATGTTCAAGATACCTATTCTTCACGTGTCAGAGGAACATTTTTGAAAACCTTGGCCACTGATTTGGTTGAACCATGTTTGAAGGTGAGAGCCCAAAATGCCAGACTTCCCAAAATGCTTCGCTTGTCAATCAAACATCATCTAGGTGAAGAGCAACCTCAACGTCCAGTTCAACCACAGGATACAAGGAAACCGAGAAGATGTGACGTGTGTAATGAAGGGAGCAAAACAAAGGATAGGAAAGGCTATGCATTCTGTGAGAAATGTGGGAAATGCTTATGTGGTGAGCATAAAAAAGTAATTTGTAATGGCTGCCTGAATAATGATGATTCAGATTGAAACTATGTACCTTTTTTCATGATTTTTATCTTGTAATAAAACAACAATTGACAGAAATACGTTTTATTTCTTTCCTACCAAATACTCTTAGGATTCAACTTGAAAATCATGAAATATCATGCTGGGTTGGATTCCACCCAACGTGGGTGGTTGGGTCCAGGGAACTCACGTGGTTCCTGCTGGGTTAAAGGCCTTTTTAAAACAAGAAAGATAACATTAATCAAAATGTTATATTATACTTGTATCCAAAATGGCGGCTGATTGAAGTTATAGTTTTCAAAGAAATAATTTATAAAGTTCAATCATCATAGAACATTTTGATTAGACACTTTGTTCATAGAACACTTTGAGTTTAAACCCCAAGTCACCCCCTTATGAGGGGTTGAAATTCAGTTGTACTTCAAAAGGTAGAGTATTCGACCAATAACTTATCCTGAAAGTTACAGTACTATATCTACAACAGTCTCCAATTTGATGAAGAGTTCCCATACATATGACTCACTCTGTATAATAAAATCAAATGATTATTTGATAACTTGAGAATTTTTATATAATACAACTTACAAAATTACAATGTTTTAATAGAAGGTTACACTTTATTAGTTATATTATTAAGATGTCACTCGTATCATTATAATACCTTAGAACAAAGATAATATAGCCTAATTTTCAGCTTAATGCTATTGTCCAAAATATTAACATAAATTTGAATTAATTTATAATGATTCAATTTTTTTTTATTGCTCCCGTGAGTTTAAACTTAAACATGCAATATGTAATCATTATATGATATGGTACAGGACGATATTTTTATTTCATTTCAATAATAGTGGTGCCCCTATATAGAATAAGTGAAAATCATAAAATGATATTCTACAACTTTGCCATGAGTGCTATTGATATATTTGCTCATTCTAATCAGTTAATGCACATTCATTTCAGAAGTTTTCAAAGTGCTAATCAGATTTTAATCATTGTCTAATCAATTATCTGCTGTACAAAACCGTTACGTGGTCAGATAATAACGAATCTACCTCTACGGTATTTTATTCATACAATACAGTGTACAAATAATACTGAATCACTTGGCCAAATTACTACTAGGAGGTTAAAGTAAAGTAGAGAAAATTTACCAGAACAGAGTTCTTTCTAATTTTCTTTGGTTCTAGATGAGATGATGACATATTGATCAAATCCTCCTCCCACGATGACAATAAATTAGTCATGAGTCAGTCTTAAGTTACCATAGTTATTTGGCTCAGTGTTCTCAATGTGTGGTACAACTAATTTCGTCCAGATATGTTCTTTCAATTGAATAATACTGTAACAACAACAGTACTGTAAAAATAGAGATTATTCACTATATATTACCAAATCATAAAATTTTATTGAGAAGTCAAAATCTTTTCAATTTTTATATACTTTTAACACTAAAATAGTTCATATATAAACGTTGCTAGGAATAACTATTTACAGAGAGTTACTTCTATAAAGACATAGTTTATTCTAGACAGATTTATTCTATATTATACATCAATATCGGGGCACCGAGCTTCGCTCGTTATTTTTATTTATTGATAAACAGAACACCATTTTCTAAAATGATCGTGTTTATATTTTACATCCGGCTATACGTCAGCTTATGAATTTCGGGGATGCGATATTTTGATTTTCCACAGAATCACTCGCTCACTTTTTACTATCCACAGACTGAAAGTCCACACTTGAAAGTCTCAGCTGTTTCAGCCAAGGATGAATTATCCTTTTAATGTCGTTCAGCGAGTTTTCCCTAGGATGAGACCTAGTGCAATCGAATTTTTATATCATAAACCCACTATGTTCCAAATTTCGTGAAAATCGTTAGAGCCGGTATCGAGATCAGTTAAACATAGATAACCAGATATAAAAATATAAACAGATATACAGAAATTGCTCGCTTAATATAATAGGATGTCCCACGAAGAGGTTTACACGTTTAATTTTATATTACGTGCACATTCATGCACCAAACTTTTTCAAATTTTACACAGTTTACAAAGTAGGTTCCGAAAATATTCTGGGAAAATTTCAGCTCCCCAACCTTCTTAGAAACAAAATGGCGGCATATTGAAAATTCTACAAATTTGCTTCCTATAAAAACTACTTTCATGAGTTATCTGGATGGTACCAGAAATGGATCAAGCAATCTCCCAACAAGATGGTGCTCTACCTAATTTCGCAAATCATGTCATGCAATTACTAAATGACAAACTTCATGGCTGTTGGATTGATCGTGAAAGTGATTATTTTAGATTGTGCACCCCGATCATCAGATTAAACTGATTGTGACTTCTTTCTATGGGGTTACTTGAAGAAAAACGTTTATACCCATAGCTTCAATAATGATGGGGAACTAGAACGATCAATAGAAGAGGAACTTCCCGGATATGGCGGAGTTTCTTTGTAAGAGCTTATGAATAATTTTGTGAGTATCAGTGTGTTACTGTGGATGGGTTTCAATTGAATAATTTTGGACTTTAAGGTTTTTCATTAGGCTATGTTCTATTTTTTTTTAAATAAAAGTCATATTGCCCTAAAAAGCAACAATAAATATTTTAAAAAGCCACAAACATCTTTTTAATGTTTTTGAAGTATCGTTTTTCAATATGCCATCATTTTGTTTCTACGAAGGTTAGGAAGTTGAAATTTTCCCAGAATATTTTTAGAACCTACTTTGTAGACTGTGTAAAATTCAAAAAAGTTCTGTGCATGAATGGGCACGTAATATAAAATCAAATGTGTAAACCTCTTCATGGGAAACACGGTGTACATCAGACTTGATGTCTCTTCTATCAAATAAAATCCATCAGGTTGTTGGATCAGCACCGCGGGTTTTACGCCATGTCATAAATTAAAGTCATTCTATTTTAATACTATACTATACTATGGTAATCATAGTCAAGAATTTAATACTTATTTAAAAAATCACAAGCAATGAGAAATCAGTGTTTTCGTAAAGAGTATAAAAGTAGATTTCTTGACATTATGTATTGAAGTCTTGTATCGCATTAAAACCTTTACATTAAAAAAAAATAAAGTCGCATTCAGAATGGCGGATCCAAGATGGCGGACTAGATTTTTAAAGTCATGATAAAAAATTATTTTTAATTTGAGTAGGATCCCCAATCACACCCACCGTAAAATCACCTTTGTGTATGAGATATTAAGCCGTTCTCGGACTTTTCACCCAACCTGTATATATATTATGAGAGTAACAATTAACAAACTACAATCCTTGCTAAGTTTCATCTTGAAAATCGTTCACGAAGGAATAAAAAAATAAATTAAAGTAGAACTCCAATTATCCGAATTAATTGGGACTGACCCCATTAGGTTAATCAAATATTTGAACATAATATATATGTAGAAGCGAAATGGCACTGATTCATTCACCCACTCACTCATTCATAATCAAAAGAGCTGAAAATCTACTGGACCAAACAATTCAAATTTGTCAGGTTTGTTCAGTTGGCAATCTAGAGGCGCACTAAGAACAGATTTGAAAAAATCAAAAGATACGCTCAAAATCTGCGTTTTCCCACCTTTTTCAAGAACTAATTGACAAAAAATGTCCTAACTTGGTACACAGGCTCAGCTGAGGAATAGAAAAGTTGTATTGTGAGTTAAGTTCCGCCTAAAGTTAAGACGCCCAAGATTGGCGGATTTTGAGCGTTTTTCTTGTGTTTTCAAGAACTTCTCAAGAACTAATTGACAGATTATGTTTAAATTTCGTACAGAAGTTCATCAAGAGTCTAGAAATTTATTCTTAAGAGGACTCAGAATTACGCCAAAGATATGCCCCATATAGGCACTTTTAAAGCGTTTTCCAAGCGTTTTTTAGAGGGTTACTTTTCTCAAGTTTTTCATTGAAGTTTAAAATAATTTTTCTACATTTCTCATGCAAATTCATACAAGCATATTCTTATTTGAGAGGGTTATATATGTATGTTTGTTAAGTTTCCCATATCATTACTGTTTCAAATTTCAAAGAACTATTAGACTGAAATACAATTATCATCATAGTATCCTAACCAAGTTTCTAGTTCAGAAATAAATGAATATTTATCAATTGTGATAAAAATAAAGAATTCTGCAACCCTACACTACATAATTAAAATAAAACTGGTGATTGAATAGACTGACTTTTTGACGGAAAGAACAAAGCTCAAATGAAAAATGCAGGCGAGCGAAGTGAGTCTGCTGATCCTATATTTGGATGATCCAGCCGGGGGTCCAGGGGGCGGAGCCCTCTAGCTAGACGGATAAGGCGTGCAAAGCGAGCCTGTCGGCTAGTATTTGGATAATTGGATTTTTCACAGAAAAATAATGGGAATTGGATAAAAACTTTTTTAAAATATATTATAGTAGTATTAATTTAATTATAACCTGTTGAATGCTGTATGAATCAACTTTGCTGAAACATTGTGAATGCTTTTCCAACACTTCTAAAAATTGTGGGAATTTTGCTTATTTTATCTAAAAGCAATTTGGATAATTGGAGTTCTACTGTAATGGTTGGGAAAGTTATTCTTCTCCTTCCTTTTCTTCTGCCAACCTAATCTCAACTTCTGAAACCAGGTCACTCATTTTTTTTTTTAAATGGCTATTTCTTTTTTTGGGAAACCCCGCATGGTATCCGCTAGACTACTGAAAAATTTCTCTAGGTTATCTGGTGGGGGAGGAAGAGGAATATTGGGTCTATCCACCATCTTCTTCATCAATTTCACCCTTAGTTCGTCCTTCTCGTTCTGTGGCGGCGGAGCTCTCTTGTTGGAGTTTGAAGTAGGAATCCTTTGAAGAACGGGCAAATCAAGAACAATCGCTTCTTGTCCCTCATCAACATGAACATCAACACTCTCCACTGCTGGCGCCTTCTCCAAATCGGTTAAGAAGTTTGATTTCGTCCTGAATAATAGAAATATGCTTTCAGATTTCATTATTTTTCAATGGATTTATAAGAAAATTAGATAAAATTAAAAAATTAGAGACATTCTTTACTTTTTAAAATTTTCTACATGTTTCAATTTATGTCATTTTCAAGAGAGTGAGTACGAAAATGACATTAGTCGAAACAATCATGCAGAAAATAAAATGAAGTTGGAAGAATGGTATTTTGATTTTTCAATTATTACATAAATATATGAGTAAGCCCTTACCAAGAAAGTGAATAGTGATATTACTTTGTAGCTTATTGATAAAAGCAATTCTTTTGAAAATGATAATATTCAAAAGTATTCATGGACAGAAATGGAAATTTTCCATGTATAAGAAAAATAACTAATGTACAATAATATTTTGAAAGCTCTCTGCCTCACAATACTGAACACTGTCTCATAACACTGTGTGCATAAAAAAGTCTTTAGGTTATGCCAAGAGGCCCTGAAATTGATCAGGAGCGACCTGAAAACTCTGACACCAGAACCTGAGCCAGCCAGGTCACTCATTATTATTATTATTAACACTGAAACTCAAGAAGCCTAGATTTAAAATTTTGAAAATCATATCGGGGTTACTTGACATCAAAGACTAACTAATAAAAAAGAAAAGAGTTGCAACACTTACAGTCTCTGCACAAAATGCGATCCATCTAGGAATGCTAATTTGTCATCAGCCGGAACAATTCCGTCGGAGGATGACCCAGTTCCTTTCTTATTTGCTGCTTTTTGGCGCCTCTGATAATCTCTCATTACTTTCCATTTTGATTTGCAATCTTCCACTGAAATTAAGGATAAAGTAAATAGCTTTAATAAGATTTTATCAAAAGATGTCTTCAAGAATTAATACAGAATTGTAATCATTCATTTTTCAGGTACTTGGCAACAGGTGAATCGTACCGATCATTGGCATTTGCTTACCGGATTCACTATTCTTGGATCAGTAAAGCAATCTCAAAATGTTTAGAGAGCATTGTAAAAAAATTTCTACATGTTGTCATGCCAGAGCCAACAGAAGAACAGTTCAAAAAAATTTCAGCTGATTTTGAAAGACTCTGGAATTATCCGATGTGCTGTGGAGCGATCGATGGAAAACATATACGTATCGTCTGTCCTCCAAAAAGTGGTTCCCTTTACTTCAATTATAAAGGTTTTTTTTCGGTAGTTTTGCTAGCAATAGTGGATGCACAATACAGATTTGTTGCGGTAGATGTGGGATCCTATGGTCGGGAAGGGGATGCCGGGATATTTAAGAAGAGTAAGATGGGGGAAAAAATTATTAAAAATCAATTCAATCTACCACAACCAGCCACGATAGCTGGTACAGAAATTAAAGTACCCCATGTGATTTTGGGTGATGAGGCTTTCTCTTTACAAGATAACCTCATGAAATCATACCCGAGAGAACAAGCCCTGAATGACAGAGAAAAGGCAATTTACAATTGTCGACACAGTCGGGCACGACGCACTACTGAAAATGCATTTGGCATAATGACTTCATATTTTAGAATATTTCATTCTCCGATTCCTCTGAACGCAGAGAAAGTAGACAATGTAATTTTAGCTTGTTGTATTCTACACAACATGATGAGGGATGCAAAAATTCCTGCACCACAACAAAGGCATCTTGAGGACATAAATACACTGACACCAACAGAACACATGGTGAGCCTTTCAAAACCAGGAAACAGCAGATCAAAAGATTCTGCAATTGAAATCCGAAACAAATTTAAAGATTATTTTTGTGGTCCTGGAAGACTTGGTTACCCAAGAAATTAGTTCAATTCATAGCCTCCTGGGGAAATTTTTAACCGACTGACTCACCCACAGTTTACAATTTCAGAATAACCTACAACATAGATTGTAATAAAACTTGGAATTCAGTTTTCCCATAGATCCTAGTTGTTCATTTATGAAATATTTTAGAGAAATTCCAAATTACAGACTCAGCAACAGGTAATTAAAAAAGTTTATACTTATTATTACTCACTAGCAAGTAACCCGTGCTTTGCAATGGGGAAAGTTTTGTGTTTTAATATGGAATCAATTCAAGTCCAGAAACTAAAAAAAATACAATAATTATTTATTATCTCGTCAAAATTACGTGGATAATCTTCATCAGAATTGAACATTTTCAGCCAAAGAAAATAGTATGATTGGTCTCGAACCCACTACCATTCATTCATGAATTATTGATCTTGGTCTTGAATCGCGCGTGCTACCACTCACGCCACGAATTGGCGTTGTTTGGTTGGGTTTTTATCGTTGTGTAAACTTTGGATCACAAATTGAATAAATTTGTTACAATTATTTAATTTAAATTTATTGATTAATGAAAATGGAAATAGGCATATGACTATTCTTTGTAATTAAGAATCTATAAGCTTTGAAAATTTCAAGTTAATCAGTTCAGTAGTTCAGACATGATGATGCACCATTCAAGTATACAATCTCGTAGATGTATCAGCCAATACTTTTCTTTATAATATAGAACTTCTCTCAAGATTTAAAAAGTTGTATTTTTGGATAGATACTTTCAAAATTGATAGAAAAATGAATTCATCATTAATTTTGAGTGTGAATACTTCATGGTAATCTTCTTTAATTAAATAGAAATATCACAATATCTTCAAAATATAAATTCAATCAATTTTCGTAAAATTATTTGATCTGAGTTATTAAAATAAACAAAAAAACTTTGAGAAATGTCAGCTGTAGAAAGTTACAGAAAACCTGTTGCTAGGAAGGTTTTTCCTTTTTAACTGTTTGAAGTTTGGTCCCTTGGAACCAATGTTGTAAGGATTTAATGAATTTACCTTTTTTTGAAAGACTCATCATGATCAAAGTAGTTTTATAACTGTTGTGGTTCGAATGTCAGTAAATTAATAACAGTTTTAATTCAATATTAATATTTTTCAATTTTTTTTCTATCTGATCAAAAAGTTAGGTAAGTAATTAATTTTCAATTTTATTATCACTGTTCAGATTTTATTATTAAAAGTATATTTATACTTTTAATAATAAAATCTGAACAGTGATATTAAAATTAAATTTATTTTTAAATAATTAGAACCTATCAGTGAAATATGGATAACTTATCTAAGAATATACAGATAGAAGAAGTTTTGTGGGAAAAAGGATTCATATTTTTCCATTTCCTAATGTTTTATTTGTTCACATTATCCAAAAAATAATACTGATATAGCCTATACTGTCTGTTGGATAGAATACAACATGTTAAAATTATATTGTCAAAGTATTACGCGTCCCCTAGCTTTGCCTCTGTGACTTTGAAACGGCATAAATTGTAATATTTGAAATTTGTTATGAGTATTATGTATAATTTTAAATTTGGGTTGATATTCTTTGAAGCCATATTATGAGACATGTCTGCCGTTAACATAAAATTCTAGTACAGTTTATGGATACCTTCATATATTCAAATTTAACACACATCAGAAATGTGTATCAATAATTATTATCATAATCTGATGAGGTATATCGAGACATACCGATAATAATTGTTCTAATTATAAGTTTATTTATAATGAAAAGTTTGATTCTAAGTTTTTACATAAAGAATATTCTTACATTTATTTTGTTTTTCATCATTTTGTAAATTGTTTCTAGAATACTTTGTTAGGCTACTGTATTTGTCAGTTTGGTGGGATAAATTTAATTTCCCTTACACTTTTTTTTCATTTTTCTATGCACTTCATATTAAAATGAATGGGAGAAGAAAGAAGAAGATATCAATCTGAATAACAGCAATAATTTGCATACATGAAAAATCTTGCTTTCTATGATTAGAACGACAAATAATCAAAGATGTCGGATATAAATTACTTTCAGTGGTAATCAAGAGCATTCCTTTCTAAATTACATTTTTGCAACAAGTTTGGTACAAGTACATTGGACCAAGGTAACTAAATTCCTGCTATTCTTATATTTTGTAAGAAAACAGACGTCCAAAATGTTAATGACGACCAAGTTGAATGTGAATGAGGGATATTATTTTAATTTATTTATAATTGCTATATTCATCCTTTTTTAAAAATTAAATAAAAATTACAAGAGGGGAGTGAGCGAAAGTTTTTCTTTCTGAATATTTAGATGACTTAAATGTTTAAAATTTAGTTTTGTTCACATCTATGAACATCACAACTATGAATGAATAATGAATGTCCAAGTATATTAATAAATAAGTTCAAAGTAGAATAATTATTTAGACTCAATCCGGCAATAGCATAATTATAATATATTATGTTTCAAAAAAGGGTCTTATCTGGTTTTTCTTTTCATTTTTTGTTGACATGTCTTCGTGGTTTTGTAATCACATTATGGACATGCAATATAATATGAGTAGATACTCATATCAATAATTTTGTATTTACGTTAAGGTTTGTGTGCATAGAAAGCTTAGGTTAGGTTGAGGAGGGTTGTGCGAACAAAAAGGTATGGTTAGGATGGGTATTATAGGTAATGTTAGATTTATCATTTGATGAACATTTGATTTCCGATTACATGGCAAGCAGTGAGTTGATAATTGAGAAAACTTGAAAATGTATAATCGAGTGAATGGGTTGAATAATCAGTAAATAATACAGCCTGTAAATTGACAAGCACTGTCCAGAGACGAGATTAATGTTCAAAAAAATGAAAATAAAACTATAGGCTACATATAGTTGACAAGAAAGTTTTCCTGTCTGGGGGCACACTGATTCAAGATGCAAATTGATAATTTAAATTTAGATCTGAATCATGGAATATATTGAGATCAACTTATTGCCAGTTTCAATAAGTTGTCTGTAATAATAATAACTAATGTATTTTGTAATTACGTTCGTAATAGAGATATATGGAAGTCTTTTAAACCAGAGTTGTCAACTGAGATTTCAATGAACTATGGCCACTTGTTACCAACTTTGTTAAATAGGCTTGTACATAGAATTGACTACTTTATAAAAAAAACTATTTTCTTGTAAACTCTGGTGTAAACAAAGCTTGACATTGTTGGCATAAATTGGCAATATACCTATTAGCATATTACCAAGATTGAATTTACAACTAGTTCAATATTGGATTCTTCTCTGTTCTTTGTGATTACAATTTGTTACAGTACCTAAAAAATGTAGTCTAGGTTATGTAATTATTACTGAAATAATAGAACAGATATGATAAAATGAATATTATTTGTAAAAATCAACTTCTTGATGCATCAACAAGTATTTTCTTCTTAAAAAAGAAAAACTATAGCCTATAGGTTTGGCTACAATAGAGAGTATACCGATAGAATACAAGAATGTGCCAAAATAATAATGATATCAACTTGGGTAAATAAATTTATAAATAATTGTGTCTACTTACTTGACTTCTCCATAGTAGCAGCAATATTTTTCCATGTTTTATTTTTCAAAAAGGAATTCCGATAATCGGGATGCGATATTTGATACAAAACTTCGTTTTGCCTAATCAAGTCTATCAATTTTTCCTCTTCTTCCTTTGAAAATTTTGTTTTATTATCCATTTTAGAATAATTTTAAAAAGCACAATATTCCACAAAATAGCAAAGAAATCACAAATCGTCATAACTCAGAAGCTTCACAGAAACATTCAACGATTCAACATTGAGGTTAAAAGAAACATGGCGACCGATCCAGACCCAGAGAAAGATTAAATTCTGCTGGTGTCACGTGATCAGAGCAGAAAAATAGTTTGAAGCTGTCTGTTCCCGTCGACAGAATCCCGAAATTAGTTCTTTTTCTACTGAACGGTTCACTCGCAGTGATCGGTCAAAGCAAAATAGCATTGTGTTGATAGGCCTTAAAAAGAACGGCAAAATGAGTGACAGTTCGTTTATGAATTGAATAGTTCTTTTTTTCTGCTCAACTTTCTGCCGATGGGTGAACACTCCCATAAGAACCAATGTTAATTTAAAGTGAATTCTGTCGTCTGCCCGTTACGAAAACACACCTTTAGAAGAAAACGCCGAAATAACAAAATAACATCGAAAGGAAACACGACGGAAACAATCAACAAAGTGCAGTGAAACAAAGGGTCATACAAAAACGTCAAAGTGCGGGTTTGAAATTGGTGTATGGGGTTATCGACGAAATTTGAGTTCTTTGGGTTTTTTTGTTTCGAGTTTTGTTCTGAAATTAATATTTGCAACTGATATTATTTGGTTTGGTGACGTATTAATATCTAAAGTAAGGATAGTAATGCGCCCCCAGATCAGAGAATAAAGGTAATGTAACGTGTTAAATTTAATATGATTCTTATTCTCTTTCGTGTCAGTATTGTTGATATTTTGTTTGTTTTAAAATATTGTAGTGTTAAAATAGTGAACGGCGATTAAATCAGGCATGGCAAAAACCTATTGTAGTTTTTCTGACTCTAACCCGTTCGCCTGCATGAATTGAAATAGTATATACTCAGATTCATTTTCTAGATGTGCCGGCCTACTTCAAAATTCTAAAAATTTTATTCAAAATTATTTTTATTCAATTACCTTCATAAAGGTTAAGCACAGTTCTTATAATTAATTAATTAATTTGTTTCCAACTTTTTTGCAACCCTATTGTGTGTATCCTAACCTACAATTTCAAATTTTAAATTTTCACACTGATGATGACACCATTGGTGTTGAAACATGTTTGTTATTGACCGAGCGAAGTGAGGTATAAGATTCAAGTCGACGGTTTTGCATTTCTCGTTATGTTTATATTTATGTTCCGCATTTACAGCAAAACGCCGCAATAGATTTCCATGAAATTTGACAGGTATGTTACTTCTTGAATTTCACGTCGACATGTACATAAGGTTTTCCGAAATTTTGCATTTTAAGGATAGTAAAAAAGAAAAGGAGTCTCCTTTGAACGCCAATATTTACCGTAAAAATCAGACTTCAGAATTATTCATCATAAATCAGCTGTCGAGTGGATTATAAATTGCATGCAATTTATATCTCAATGTAACTTGGTAAGAAATCAGCTGTAGTGTGGACTATTAATTGCAAGCGATGAGGCATGCAATTGATAACTCGAAGTAGCATACTATTTTCTCTGGACTCTTCTCTGCTTTCAACTCGGCAAGCTTTTGATGGTAGTAGCATAGTAGTCCAGGCAATGAATGCTCAAAAAAGGGTATAGAGGGAAAAGTTTGGAAGACAATTTTTGACCCTGCAGTTCTGTTTAGGGTAATGAGGAGGTAAACATATCAAAAGTCCCCATCCCTACCCCCTGTGCTAAGAGGGTGGGTGTGGTTGAAAGGTACCATTTTTTGGTTTCTCGCATATAACTCGAAAGTTATGAATTTCACAGACATGACTATTCTATAAGAAATTAAAGCTACATAATTTCCTACAATATTGATCAAACAACTTTTTCTATATCTCTTTTACTTTTCAAGATAGCTCTAAAAGATGTGACATTTTTGAAAAAGCACATTTTCCTTCGATTTTTTGCTATTTTTGCTCTTATAACTTTTTTAATATCGATGGGAAAAATCCATGCTGATCATGAGCTTATAAAGCATAAAATTCTCTTCCATTTTAATGTATAATTTCATAAGTTTACGCACTAATGCCCACGACTGTTGCAGCAGCTTCAGTGTTGAGTGTGAGATCTTCAGTTATGCAAAAATAGACCAATTGACAAAGGAATTTGGAGATTATGTTTTGAACACAATTTTTGACTTCGCAGCTTTGTTGAGACCAGTTAGGGGGTGAACATATCAAAAGTCCCTATCCCTACCCCTTGTGCTAAAGGGATGAGGGTGGATTAAAAGTTTCATTTTTCAATGGTTTGCTTACACGCTCATATCTTGAGAAAAATACGTTCAACCGACATGACTAACCATTCAAAAATAAAACTTGATAAATTCTCTACAATATTTTTTCTGTGGTGATTTGTGATATCTCCAACAGTTTTCGAGATATACGCTCTTAAATGTGTAAAATTGTTGAAATAACAGCTTTTAATCCTATTTCTTGATGTTTCAGGGCCTACAACTCTCCAACAATGCATTGTAAAAATGAATGCTCACCGTCTATTTGTAGAGCTTTGTTTTCTTTTCAATTTGAAGTATTACTTCACACTTCTTAATGTTTTCCTTCCATTCTTATAGCAGATTCTAGGTGGGGGGTGAAATTTTAATTTTGTAAAAATTGATCACTTGTCAATGAAATATTTAAGTCTGGAATATCTGGTACACAATTTTTGACTTTGTAGCTTAATGAAGACTGGTTTGTAGGTTAATATAGCAAAAATACGCATCTCTAGCCCGTCTATTGAAGGTGTGGAACTGCTAAGTTGACACTTGTTGCAGAGTTGAAAATTTCACAACCAACATTGAATCTGCTATAACAATGGAAGGAAAACTTTAAGTAGTGAAATAAAACATCAAATTGAAGAGGAAACAAAGCTCTACAAATCTACAATGAGCATTCATTTTTACGATGCATTGTTGGAGAGTTGTAGGCCCTGAAACATCAAAAATAGGATTAAAAGCTGTTAACATTATGTTAACCCTGTATAACTTTACACCGACACCGACACGACAGGACAGGACATAATTCACTCTGATGAACAGTATTAGAGGAGGCTGTAGTTTTTAACTGCGCGAGGTCTACTGTTCACAGAGCTACTAGTTTTTTAATAAATAAGTGATTTTTTTAGACAAAATCCCAGTGTTTTCATTTTGGATAAATAACACAATATCTCATCAGCAACAGTATCTGAAGTGAAATTATAAGAACTTCGGTTCGAACAGAGATTCACTGATGGTCTTCCATAAATATCATAGAGAAAAAATAATGTTGATGAATTTTCATTATAAAATACTTGTATTCTTGTATACGAGAATTCTTGCATCATTCTTCTCTGTTCATATCTAGAAGGATGTCTTCGTGACATGCCAAAATCATGCTCGATCGTGAAATAATGGCTTCTAGCAAGCATCAACAGCAGGTTGATGCCAAAGAGTGAGCGAAGGGGAGAGGGAGTTGAGGTGACGTGAGATCGACAAACTGATGACATTCTATAAGCTCTCGCGATTTCCGGGAGCTGTCAATCCAGCGGCAACCGGCATCGAATCAAATCGCAGCATTCAATGTTGATAACTTTTACTCTTGCCTACTATTTGCTAAGCTCTCATAAACCAGCATTACATCAGAAACCGGATATTATCAGATATTGTTCATCTCACAAACCTGTTCATCCTTATAACTATGAAGATAATTAGAAAACGTAGTGATTAAATGATCGAGTAGTTTCTCACAATCATGCTGGAAATAAGATCTGACCTTTCTTATTGGAAGTATTGTAATGGAACATCGTACATCACTACTGCGTACTGCGTGACGATTATACACTAAAATGAACAGAATCTATCTCAACGTCATTTTGTAGTGTACAATGTATAAATATTATTCCATACTGGGCGGATAGGGATCCCTGGAAGGGATAATTATCATTGAAGAATTGATCACTTGTTCGAAAACGGAGCTATGTTGGGAGATACATATTATAATCATAATAATAATAATAGGATTTGATAACATGTAATAAAAACGAAATAAAACATTAACTTTAGCGATGGGAAATGTGAATACAATCTATCAACTTAAACCAAATAATTCATGAGAAACACAAGAAGCTGGGCAAATCTCTAGCAAATATCACCCTCTGTGAAGTACTCGTTCATTTGAGGCCTCATTGATAGAGGTCTAGTAAGAGACGTTCTATTTTGGACTTTCATAAACAACGCCATTCTGAAGCAATAAAATGGAACGTTCCAGATTGCTATTTTCTGTCGTTAAAATAATAATCTATCAATAGCAGAAGCCACGGAGTCTAAACATCACGAAATTCAGTTCAAAACAGAACTACTGATGTAGAAAGTACTGAACAGAAAAATTCCAGACTAATGTCTCAGAACGACAACAGTGCACTTTCACGCTCGTTCAAGTGCATGAAGTGAGAGGAAAAATTACAAACACGTGAAACTTTCTTTCAAAGTTTCTCATGGAAACATTTTTATTATTGGTTGTGAGGTTAGATGATTCTGTATGTATGAATTGTAATCATCTTCCTTACCTAAAGGCTATGTTTGTAGTGACTATTTCTAGAACTCGCATCCCACTATTCTTCATCATGTTATTCTTGTCACAACTCGACTCTTAGAAGATATAGAAAACTGAATCATTATAAGAAGATCCACTGCAGGGAACAACTCAATAAGGATTATTTATATCATTTCGAACACATTGATTGGTGAGGAACAACTGTTGTTCAAAGCAGCCATATTTATCTCTTTCACAAATTGTTGATACAAGCTGTAGTGGAGTTGAAATTGTTTATTCAGGAATGTTTGTATTTGAAGTTTGATATGAATGAGAAGGGGTAGCTTTCCTCCACCTAGAATCTTAGCGCACGATGAAGTGACGGGAATTGGGCAAAGTTGTTGCCAGAAGATGCTGTGTTGTTTTAGCTTCAATCTCCCACTCCCTCACTCCCACACACCTTCACCATTCCTGTCTGACGCAAAACTACGTAGCTCCATGAACCAATGACGAGCTCCCTGGCCTTCCATTCTAATAACTATGTCGTCCCATCTCCAATCTGCATAGTGATTATTAACCTATTGTTCCGACGTCCTTCACTTGCTGCTTGGAACACAATAACTTGTTCAATCAACGAATGGCGTCCACAGTTACTGTCTATGTCAATTTCACCCTATAATTAATATTTCAAGGAGCTGCGACACGTTCAATAACTCAGAGCAATGAATAACTATGCTATGAAAGAGAGAGGTAGCTGTTAACGTCTTGAGATATCTAGATAATTAATGAACATCCTATTAGTATACATGAATTAGTTGACTATATTAGTTCTCAATGTTTCAATGTAATCAATCTTATGTGATGAGCCTATCGTGAGTTCATCAGGCTGTCCTAGAAAATCAAAATTCTTCAGGAGTTATTTTTATAGTTAATAGTTAATCTTTATAGTTAACTCTTATGAGTTATCTGCATGATAATTATTGTTGATCAGGCAAATAACTGCAAAAACATGCAATATTGTTGATCATGATGAATGTTGCCTATGAACAGCGCTGATCTCACGTTTGGAGGATATTTTTGTAAAATCAAAACTTATTTTTTTCGAATCATCTTCTTAAAATTGACAAATCTTCATCCAAAAAAGTTGAATTGCAACTCTTAAAGGCTTTTGAATACCTTACGCTCTTCATTAACGTCTATTTCCTGTATCCACAGATAAATTTCAATATTTTTAGTTTATCTGTTGCGCTGTAATCCAGAAAAAAATCGTCTTCTATTTTTAATTTATAAACATTCATGACGACTATCATGAAACACTAAAGTTGAAATGCTATCAAATGAATGAATCAAGTTCTAAGAGTTCAGAAGGCGGTTGGAAACTGTTGTTCTGTTGGAAAAAAATGGGGGATTACGAGTCCCATGAGAAAGAAATATCAGAGATAAAAGTTTTACCTCACGAGTGGCATTTCAAGTACTGTCCGTCGAGAGAAAAACAAAAGAATCTGGGGGATGTCAAGGTGGAATAGATTCTTAGTAAGGAAACTACGATGATACCGGTATGAGAACATCTGGAAGAGGATAAACTGCTGTATAGTTGGAGAATAATGGCGATTGGGAGAGCAAAACCCACCTGAGTGGCCCTGAGCAAGATGGATGCTCAGCGTGCTAGAGAGCTAAAAAACATGGAAATGTATTTTTGAATGTAGTTGATGATGGGGGATAGAAAATGAGGGGAATATGACTTGTTATGATATAAAATTATTGTAGAGAATAGTTTGAATTATAGTGAATAACTCTTTTCAAACAATAAAGAGTCAATCGTTATGATATTCATGTAATCTAAAATCAGGATCGGCCTTTATTAGTTTGTAATACAGTTCGATTTGACAATCATTTTTCATTGATAATCATTGAACAGCGGAAAAATCAATAATTAATGCTGTAACATACATATTTTGTTTCCATTCTCTTCAACAAAGTAGATATAGTATTCAGGATTTTTGAAGTATCAGGCTTACTTGAATCGATTAGGCTTTTATTATTTTCTAATAAGTATGCATGTAACTGTATATAGAAGTATGGATAGCGCAATTGAATCTGTTTCTTTTGTGACAGTGAATTTTGTTTCTCAATGGTGAATTAAAATAAAAATACTGAATAAATGCTCTGCTAATGTTTTCTCATCACTGAAAATTATCTTGAAATTTTTTCAGAAGAATCACAACAAAAGGTTCTCTGTGAAATCAGGTAAGGTGAACATTTCACTTGTTTTCTTATTCCCCTCACTATTATAAAGAATGATACTTTTGAAAAATGTAAACTGTAAACCTCTATGAAACAAATCATCAAGTTTGGAATTCCATTGTATTAAATCAAGTTCTCTTGTCAAACCAATCTTCTTGTTACATTCAAAGTAAACGGTGTATGTATGTCGGGTCGTTTGGATAAGAATTTTACCATTTTTTAAAATTCAATATAACAATAATTCACAGTTCATAGTAAGCAGATCAAAGTTCTTGCATAAGCATACAAGAAATGAAATATTATTAAAAAAAGTACCGCATGATTTTTCCATGATTACATTAAAGTTTATTCATATGAGATCTGGGGTTTCAATCTTTTTTCGCGAAAATTCTGTATGTGCATATTATAATATTCGAAATATTTTTATTTAAGGATCTTCTATACAAAACTATACACACAGATGAATAGGAGTATTCTATGATGGCTCACTTGCAGGATACAAAAGAATCAAGCAAATACGAAACTATTCCACTTTTCAAAATGATAATATTCTAATTTAGAGAAGAAAACTGAAGAAATAGCAATTAATAGGCATAGATAGGCCGCCCGACGAGAAATGAGAATATGCAAAATTATTATGCCAGGGAAATCTTAAGATAACTCATCCAATTCCATTTTCCAACTTCAAGACTGTGTGAATACTGTATTTTCTCTGCAGTCTGGTTCTAATGGATTTCTCGATTGGAACTACATGGAAAACAACTAGTGAGTTAGTTCTTTATTGTTTAGCTGTTGAGAGGCATTCGACTACATGCTGAGAGAGATGGAGTTGATTATAAGGAAAGTGAATGCGGGGCGCCTCGCCACCCCCAGTGTTGTTGATGCTCTACGCATCCCCAATGAATCACATTTATTGCCGACCACTTGAGAGCTCTTACATGATAATGTGAATTCCAGAATAAACAAAACAATTATTCTAACACTCGCATACAACTCACTTACACGGCATGAACTTTAATATAATGGGTTCAATGGAATGAATCGTCTTATACCTGCATGGGATAGGAAATATTCAAGAATGTCACATAATCACGTCAGAACTACTAAACTGATGGCTTGAAATTTTGCATATAGATTCTTGATTTACTAAGGATTGTTATAGGCTTATTTTTGGTTCTTCAAGATTTCAGTACCGTACGTCAAGTTTTCAGTTTGTCAAGTGATTTAAACAGACCTTTGCGGAGCACGGGTTACCTACTACTGTTAAAAAAATCCAATTAAAAATGTATAATATTAACATCATGGTGCTTTGATTCGTTCTCTATCAAATTTTCCAATTATAAATGAAATTATTCAAGTTTAATTAATTTGCCATGACATTATAAATCAAGTATACGAATAAATTAAATGAAAATATCGATGGATACATGTATATAGTCGTGCTCAAGTTGAGTAAATTCGTATGGCTTTTGTTGGTGGGGAGTCCCTTGTGGGAAGGTCCCACCACCTGAATATATAATTTAAGCCGTCAATGGGCCATACGACTGTCATACTTCAGCCGGGACCGACAATTTAACGTGCCCATCCGATAAGTTGAGTGGAATACTTGAGATTCTCAATACACAGGAATAATAAATAAATTCTCCTGAATTAGTTGTTGACTGAGTTGCATTGCGCACTATTCTTATTACTGTTGGGCTATTTTAATTCAACACTCTTGACAAATTTTCAATGTTCACGTCCCAAGTATGTTGATGAGAATACAGTATCACATCTCAGTTCTTGAAAGATGATGGTAGTACATTGGATTTACAAGAACTAGGTCTACTATTGATCATCGTTTCTAATAGGAATGGATGCGCATCTCAGGAATGTGTTTTATTGGTATAGATTGGAACATTAATGAGGATAATATAAACAGGCTCAAGGGCAATAATTATTGTAAGTTCCCATGTATAGTGATGGATGTTCATACTTCAAATTCAAAGAATTGAATATCAACTCAAAATCATTATAAATAAGAAATTTTAAATGTGATTTATGAAGCCGATATCCTCCTGGTTGACTAGTTGGAATAAAAAAAACTCATTTGGAAACTGGAAAAATCACAAATCTGTAATATTCATGTTATCCAACAGAGAAACTGGATTGTATGTGGCTTCGGGTGTTATTTGTCATGAATCAATACTGTGCTTCTCCGCATATTCAGTACAGAATGAAATGCAATACTGTGAATGTAATGGATGCTACTCACTCAGTAATCAATAATTCCGTCTCTTCAGTGTTGCGGTTGTTTATTTAACAGTCATTCATCAATACAGTAATATGTTTTTCAGCAGTAACATAAATATGAATAGAATCATGACTGAGCGAATTTTGTCGTAAATTAAAATCTCAGTATTCTGAATGTTCTAGTTTCCAATCCCAATAGCTGACTGGAAGGACAGCAAATATAGATGACCGATAATGATACAGATGAAATCTATTCGACTTCTTGCAATCCCGTAATTTAATTGCAACTTATTCATTGTTTGTTTATTTGAAACACAAGTTTTGCATGCTTTTACAAGTTCCGTCGGTTCCGGGAGGGGCAAATAAGATTCACCCCCTGTACAACCTAAGTACTATTTCTTAGGAGTTAGTATAGGACATATATGTATATTATTTGCACTCAATATTTGTATTTTTAAAATATGATTTTTTCAAGAAATACCCATTCGAAAGAGAAATGCAGAGGAAGGAGAATAAAAACAATCCTTTTGAAATTGAGAATAAATTATTTCGAGCTAACAGATTACACACATTTCTTGGAAAATATTCAAGAATCCATCGCTCATAAAATTTGCAGTGGAGAAAGTAGGGGATTGGAAGCTGGACATTGAACGGTGGTTATATTTCTGATTGGGAGCCAAGCGGGTAATCAATCATCGGAGTTTTCTGTTGATGCCAAAAAATTGCGTTAAGGAAAGATGCTTTATATCGCTAATTTCTGAAGCTACTCAGCCTTTTCTTCTCCTCTGCTGATCGCATCAACGCAAGCTGTTTGAACAGATTAAATTCTTCTTCATTCGAAAGAATTCAATAGCGCTTCAGGTCTATTCATTCTGGAAGCCTTTTCACCTCGCTGCAAGCAAAAAATATTTCGTAGGATTTTATTAAGAGCCGTAATATCTGACGAGGTGAAAAGCAAGCGTCCTATATACTGTACTCACCCATTGTGAGTACTCAGCCCGCCTCACCTATCACAGACAACTCTCTCACTCTCACTGCCCATCACAATTAAGTCTTCTCTCTCTCGAGGTGAGAGTGTGTAATAATGGGCACCGTCTTTCAAGACTGCGTCACCCGAAACTTTCAACACACAATAGATTAGAGTGATAAATGCTCACAAAGGAGAGTTTTTGACATCCGAATTTTCATTTACGGCTCGAGTTTTCCTCATTATTTGTGGAAATTCTTCAAATTACAGAGGATTTGGAGCGTTCGCGAAGCTCAACTTGGTCTTCAAAGAGCTTATAACTCCCTCAATGATTAATATGAATGATAGATTAAATCTCTGATATAGTTCATCACATCTCCTGGCATCAAGTGGCTTTATTTAAAATAGTGATAAATTCTATGAAAGTATAGATAACGATAATGATCAATGGTTACACCAGAGTAACCATAAATAGGGTATGCTTATATTTTATCTCTGCTTATACATTCCGCAGTTTGCTGACTGCTGCATAAGAGGTCCACAAGTAATACTATGGCTTACATTTTTTTAGATAGTCCACTTTTTTAAGATGGCTCCACTTGATGGTCCACCAATTTAAAAAGCTTCAAAATAGGCTACTCCATTCCACGTTTGATAATCAATGATAATCGTAGTATGTTTCCCATGTTTAATTTTTCATATAGGGTTACCACTTTTATTGCAATCATAATAACATCAAGGTACCCTTTTTATGTTCAATGCATGACATGTTTCAGATCACCAGAGTCATTATCAAATGCAAACTCTTGCAAGCAATTTGATAATGACTCTAATGAGATTGAACATATCACGCATAAATTAAAATATAAAATATCAAAAGGATTTAATTAATGTTATTTTTATCTAGATATGTTATCAATATTTTGATAGATCTGGTGTATATGATCATGATTAAAGGTTTTAACTCGAGAGGTTTAACTAGTACTGTGGGTGGACCGTATTGTTCAAGATAATATCTTGCTGCAAAAATGAAGAATCTTGTAACCCTTAGACAATGCTCTTACTTAAATTTAATTTTGAAGGAAGCTTAAATACTCGAAATTATCTGAAACTAAGATAATGACTGTTAGTCGATAGTACTGGATCTCAACAATCAATGTACTGAATGGGAATGGATGAGAAAATTTCCCGGTGATAAAAGTCATGTTGATTTTACTTTCTCATTAGAAAAGTTCGTAATGCACAGTCTTTTTTAGAGCTCTATAAACACGTCATGAGTTATTACAAAGCAGTTTGGAACACTTTATTATGCAAATTTCTCCGTGTCAATGACTGTACGCGTATCAACTTTTCCGGGAGCGATTATCCCAAAGTGTGAAAAGTTTTGAGCAGGTGGATGGGGAATCACAGCTTAGCTTGAATTTCAGCTACAAAGTACTCAAACATATATTATCCGTGATCGTTTCACTGACCAGTCAAATATAAATTATTCATGAGCTCTTGAGATATTCCGTTTTTCGACTAGCTGCGCTTTAAAGTGATGTGCCACATGAAAATTCAAATTCATACCAGAGAATAGCAGTGGAAAGAGTAGCACGTCAGTGGAAGTACTGTCATTTCTGGCTTGATGGTAATGGTATAAAAGTCAGCTTTAGGGGAAAATTCCAGCTATTTGTCATGTGTGCGTCTGTTGAAGTAGAAAAGTTTAATATTAATGAGCTGGGTTTTGTTTGTGAGTCTAACTCGATTCAGCACAATGAAGAATAAAAATCTCAAGTGTCACGCACATTCTCTACAATTCAATTATAGTGCAATTAACAAAACAATCTTGAACTCGAATGAGCTCGATCTACAAAATGATGAAATGTTGGTAAATTTTCTTTTTTTAAATGTAAGTTTTGTCTCTCTTCTAATTCAGATTACAAATACAAATTACTGTGATTCCTTCCTGGAAATTCAAATTAAATTTGTTTCAGCATGATCAGATTAGTGTCATCATCATCATCATCATCATCATCATCATCACATCATCATTGATGATGCATTGTATAATGTGATACTAGCATAACACTGTAGCCTCACTAAACGCCTTCGTCACTAGAGAGCGAAGAAGCTAGCTGATAATCATCAATTGATATGTTTCCAAGCGGAGCTAGAATCTGACAGGTGCCTTTTCAGCAAGGGAGGGAGTCTCATTTCAAGCTGTAAGGGATGAAGTCTGCTGCTTCGATGATATTTATGAGCGATAGAACGCTTTGGCACAGCTCCTTGGTACATACTGCCAAGACTATCAAGTTATTGGCTCCTAGTTTCCCCGTCGCTAAACTGGAAAAATCCTTATTGAAATTTTAACAGCAACCGATTCCCAGCCAAGCATTTCCCTCGAATCACGAGATTCAGAACATTATTTCCTGAGTCAGTTACTGCCAACTGCCTATTACTGGAGATGACAAAAAAGCTATTCTATATTTCTCATACTTCGTTACAGGAACAAATAGTGTTGGGTTTTTTCGATCATGTGAATGAAATACACTCAACTTATCTTTCATATAAATAAATTTGAATGACATTCAACTACGGACTTTTCCACTGTAATGTTGAGCCTCAATCATTTGAACATACTCTATTAGAGAAAAAGTAGTTCAATTGAGCATATATTCAAAATCAGGTAGGAGAAATATCGTCCAACAATGTTAGTTTGGAAAAGTCAGAACTGATAGTGTTCAAACAAGTAAAAAAGTTTGAATCAGTGTTCCATCATGCAGCTTCCTGCTTGATACAGTAATCGAATATTAATTCGTTTCCGAACTTAAATTGAAAAACTATATTCTAGATAGAGTTCCCTAGCTCAATCAGTGCTGATGGAGGAACGTCTTGTGCAAGAACAACGGATTGAAGCTCATCACTTTAGTAAACCTTTTATACTGATTTCCCAACTTCTAAAGCACATGAAGAAAGACTCAAACTCGTTTTGTAAGAAACAACATTCGGTTCAACTTTGTTTTTGTTTCAAACTAAAGACGAAAGGAATAAACTCAATGTGCGATTTATTTTGTTTTAGTTCCTTCCTATTCAACTGAAGTAAGTCTTTCAAGAACAGAAATATATGGACAATCTAAGGACTGACTCTCAATCATTTAAATGCTCTTAAAATGTAAAATGAGTTCTAAGTTTCAATCGAGAGTCCTCACGATCCCATTCTGAATCAATCACTTCTCAAAGTATAAAAAAATGACAAATTCATCATAATATATTAATTTCAGGCTCTCTTATAAATAAACCTGTTGTTTGCCTTGCACTTCCTGCAAAGGATTATGGAGGATTTATTGTGATATTGAATACATGAGTGCCCACCCACAGAGGAAGGGAGCGAAGATCCAATGTTTTACACGGAAAAGCGGCTCTAGGTTTATTAGCAGAAAGCCTTTAATGACAATACAAAAGGCTTTTGATTGTTTCTGGAAATAGTTATCAACTTTTTCAAATAAATGAGTTTGAAGGAAGCACATATCATTTTATGATATTTTGGTTAGGGATAGGAAAATATGCATGTAGAAAGGGCTACCAAAGCTCAAGAACATCTCTTCTAATCCACCTGTCTGATATAACTGCCCACCCATCGTTATTGCGGGATAAAAAAATAGAAGAAAAAACAATAACAATTCAACTACCTACACTTCTGATTTCATTTTCCATTATCATGATATTACTAGAATCTTCTAGAAGCTCGCAATGAGAAAAACTATATTATCTCAATATCAAGTAACGATGTTACACATATATTCCAGCATACTAATAGCATGTATGTCGAACATGAATTGCACAGAACTGTATATTTTATAAAATGATAGCCAGAAAATTTGGAGAATTAATAACGTATAATACAAACCATTCTACAGTACCTCAGTTTTTGCTTGGACTTGATAATTTTATTATGAAGAAGCAGTGAATTGGATCATCCCGACTGGCTTTTGTTCTGAATGATTTTGAAATTCGAGCCGGAATGGGATGATGGATTGCCAGTGCTTGAATGCGTCCTGCGATTCGAATGTGTGAATCCTGTTTCACGTGTGGATCAACGGAAACTTTCAACAATTTCGCGTGGAATCAGGTAGAGAATTCGCGCATCATATAGCAGGAATGGTGACTGTGAACCTTTTGCAAAACTCGAATGTTCGAATAATGATTTGAAACTATTCTTGGCTTCTGAGTAGTTCATGCTGAGCTTCTGAGTAGAGTTGCAGCTTGACTTTTGAAGCTAATGACAATTTTTTTTAACAAAGTAACTAGTAAATTTATCGGACATGAGTAGAAGATAAAAATGTACGGTACAATTATTTTGAAGGCTATAACGTCATCAGAGATCATAATTTTACCAATATGCTCCATCGAATAGCCTTTTGTAAATTTTTTTCAAGTTTGGAAACTTATGAATCAATTGTATTTTCATTCGGAAGCTTACTTATTCTCTGATCCTGTCTCGTTTTAAAGATAGAATTGGTTTGGCTTTTTGTTGGTTGGGAATACCTTATGGACAGATTCCTCCTTGTCGTCGTCGTCTTCTTACAAGGATTGGGCAATTTGCCTGTTCCACCTTGTCTAAATATAATTCGTCAATGGGCCTTACGACTATCATACTTCAGCCAGAACCGACAATTTAACCTGGCCATTCGATCACACGAGAGTGACTTGTGAAAACTTTGCCCCATTGTGATTTAGCTCAAGAGATTTGACTATATCGTAATTTTATCACCTCTCATTTGACAGTCATAGTAGAATTGACTTTTAAACCCAAGTTCTTCCTCGAATCTAAACAGTTGGTCTTTCAGAGATGGCTCTGATAGGAGAAGTTGCGAGATAATGTTGCATTGATCTTGGTTCTACTAAATGCAACATTCTTGAATGATCTTGTTTGTGCCGATACATGGTTCTAAACAACATTGCATAGAACTAATAGAAGCTTCATAATTCTAACGAGTTCTCGATACAGTATGAGATGAATCTATTCCAACAATAAATCCATTTTCAGCAATTGTTCCGAGATGACTGATGATTGTGGCTATCATCAAAAGAGCATCACTCATCACTCATTCGACATCCGAAAGAACTCTTGTCAATAAAATTGATGTGACTAGACAAGTGAATGATTATTGTGCAGTTTGCTCACTGACATGACAGCTACACTCTTCTCCAGTCTTTCTCGCATCGATTTCCTCCCATATAACAATGAAAATAATGCTCCCACATGACATGAATGCACTTTTCAAGATATTCCTTGTTATCATGAATATTTCATATTCCCTGTGGATTATCATGAATATTCTACTGAAGACACTTTTATCAATAATGGATAGCAGAATATTATATTTTTCATTACGTTTTCGTTCTATTAGTTTGAACAACTGCATGTGAGTGATATTGAAAAATATAGCATTTCAATCAATGGTCGTTTGATTTTGTTATTTCAATCTTTTATATAACTTTTTGAATAAAAAATAAGCTATTCAATTCCATGCAAAGGTTATTCATTCATTATGATTTTTGTCAAAGCAACCAATATTCTACTATCATCAATTTATTCAAAGCTATTACCAAAAACATTGAAATAGATCAGACGTCTGAATTTAATGTGGGCGTGAATTCCAGTGGACGTGGGAAGCAATCATCATTTTTTCCTATTAAATAATAACTAGAACAGATTTTATTCGATAATCAAATATAGGTGAAATAAAAGCGATATTGTCAGTTCCAATATCGCATTATTTTACCTTAATGTGGAGGAATTACATAATATCTCTGTTCATAGTGTAAATTCAAAGATAGTTCATATCAATACAACTAGGTACTGTCTCTCTAGAAGCACATTCCATATTTCCGTACCGTACATTCCATATTTATGGCAGTTTTGGTTGGTTCCACTTCAATTCTCATCATATACTCAACATATATTGACAACATCTCTATTTCTTGACATTTCATATCGATTTCACCCTAAATAAGTTGTGATATGGATGGAGTTATTTGTTCAATGATAATTTATATACAGATAAATCAAATTCCACATCGAATAATGAAAAATTAGAGGTGTTTTACTATCATCGTAAGATTAATCCAATTTTGTTATTATACTAGTTTTTTTTTCAATTTGCCGCAGTTTTTCAGACTCATAAAAGAAGAAACTCTCCCAGAGATTTCGTTTTCGGATTGTCCTTTTTAAAACAATTGGATATTGAATTTGAAAATTTGTGTAGATGTTCACATACCATTTCATAAGTGAAGAACAGTTGGACGTACATGATAAACATTTTGATACGATAGAAATATTAATATCGGACTTAATTTCATCTGACTCATGAACGGTGGATAACTGAAATGAAAAGTCCTGAACACTGAAATCCCAGCCTCAGTATTCCCAAGGTGCATGAGAGAAAGTGTTAAAATAGAAAATTGTTTGGCTTCCCCCTGGAAGTATAGACCTATGGTAACCATGCTCTCTCTAAACGGAGTTAGTTCAAATACAGGCTACCATGTAAGATTTTCTTTCCTCCGAGAGTTTCGAGAGAGAGGGAGTGAGAGTGCGCGAGTGAGACCTGCAATGACCTAGAGAGAAATGCTCTTCATGTTTCTGAGCTCAACGCTTCACAAAGGCGAAATCATGAAAAATTAGAGAACGCTTTTGACGGTAGGAGCGGAAATTCAACCCTTTTCATTTGATGTCAGACTTATCTTCAGAGCACTAGAGAGACGCGTCAGGGCTTAATTGTCCTCATGAGATTGGAACTCTGTGAAAGGACGGCCAAGAAAATCACTTGCCACTGCCCTTTCAACACCAAAACCTCTAAATCTGATATCAAGACCATGCAAACACCTGAGATTAAAGAAATTGCCTTAGACTACTAGTCTAATAAACATCTCCAAACCTCCTCACAACTAAAGCTGCTCAAGAGTCTTACATTTGCCTGCACTTGACAGTTTTTGTTACAAACATTTCTCAAATAACAAGATGAAAAATAGTGCTATTCTTTTGAAGCACTGTATTCCTTATTCATAAAGAATTTTCACTGCTCAACTTTTCCGAACGTTTATTTCTCAATTTTAAAAACTGTAGTCTACTGACTTTGTGAGCCTCAATTCTCATTTTTCCAACCCTCATCAACCAGATACTTCTCTTCTTCTTCTCCCTCTATTTTCCTCACCATTCTAATCTCTCATCATCAATGCAAGAGAAATTGAATTTGTTTTCCAAAGAAGATAAGCATTAGTACTCGCATCATCATCATCATCATCATAATCATCATCGATGAAGCTTCGGCTATCAACATAGCAAATTCATTATTCAGCTATCTCTTTCTATTCTTTCTCACGTACCTTCAATTAGTTTATGATTCCTTTGTTCTGGCAATATTCCCTCTTTCATCTGTTTAACCTGTGAATTTCTCATCATGGAAATGTAATACACTCCGACCTCTGTGCAGGTATACTCAAATTAATTCTGCCCCGTCCGCTAACCACTGGCAAAACACACCCCGGATAATGTAATGCGTGTAGGCTGCTATGGTGAGATTCACTTTGATCTGTCAGTAATCCCCATCACTGAGCATTCATGCTTTACATTAAACCAATGCTGACTGATCCATGTAGCTGCCTTGCTCGCCTACAGCAACAAATTCTACAAATACAACTTGAACACACAAAGTGGTTACACATGCATGCCTCGTATAGCAGCTGCATCAGCAGCATGAGCAGCAAAAGGAAAGCATAGCAATATTATAAAGCACTTTGCTCTATGATAATCGATATCCTGTTTATACAATCAGGCAAGAATGCAAGCTACCAACATGCATTAGGTATTGTAATTCAGATATGGCCTGTTTAAACTACATGTGAAACGGTATAATATGCAATGTTGTGCATTTTATAATATATTAATTATGTACTAAAATGCATGCCTATATGATGCTCTAGATTGGTGGTTGAATAGGGTTTCTCAGCTATCAGAACTTACTGGTATTCACAGAACAAAATTGATTTCTTTTCATTAAAGCGAATTGAAGGATAAATTCCAGCAGTTAAATATTGTAATGGATGAACCGAATAATATAACTATTTGATTTGATTTTGATTATGCTTAGAAACTCATCGCGAAAAATTTTAGTGCTTTCCTACTACAGCCAGGCATAAAAAAGACAGTCTCTAAAAAAATATAAATGAAAATACTAAATATATTCAGCGATTCTTGGAATTCTCATGAAATATGATACTTTTTCGGACTGGAACAATGAGACCAAGATAATAATATTTTTCTCTGAATAAAGACTGTGCTTCTATATTCTAGTTGACAGCAGTTGACAGAAGAGTTGTTTTGATGTATTACATTGCGGATACTTAAGAATAACGTTCTAGTCATAGCTCACATCATGAATATTTCAAATCAGGAAAATCCTACATCCATTATTATCATCATACATTCTCGAAAATTTCTCCCTCATAATATTTTCCTCCAGTTCTTCACCAACATTCTCCGAATTACCCTAAACTGATTGACTAATTTCAATTCATCTTGGAGTATTTAGAAATCATGGGCATGGATCAACTCCTCAATCAACCACTTTTACTGCCAACCAATTCTACAATAGTTATTGAATTTTGTAATATTTTTTGAATCCTTGTAGTGAATCATTCCTCTTTAGAAATTAATGCATCCAAAAATCGTGAGAGCATGGTCATGAATCAGCTTCTCAATAAGGAGTTCCTAGTGTCGACCTATTCTACTCATGCTATTAAGTTTTACAGTTCGATTCTACTGTCTTTTTTATGTCTTGTAGTAGGTAATCTTTTCTCAACATAGTCAGAAAGCAGCATTTCATTACGTAACACTCTATGAGTTGGGAGAGAACTTAATCAGTTTTACCAACTCCTACAAATAAAGTTAATCCAACTTTTTCTACTGCTATTAATGCATCGATTATATAATATACATGAAGCTACTCAAGACGCATGATAAGTGAATAGTAATATTTTATATTCATTATTCCTATTAACATATTACATCTCAACATTATTCCTAGAGACTATAACAACTCATAAACTTCATAACTGTCTTCAGCACCTCTCATTTTCCAAGTGAATTCTTTTTCAATCTTTTTCCAATCATTTACTAATTCCATTATGATTCATTGCAATTAGAGAATAGAGTTATACCAGAGTAAACGACCTCTATGGATCGTCATCTTTCGCATAACGTGATGAAGGGATGCTTCCTTAGATGTAGGAAAGGATTACTTCTAAAGTTCATACTAAACTTAACTCAGTCTAGGGATGGACCTTATTCATGATCTCAGACTCATTGAAAGCTGTTCAATGATTTGAAAAATTTTAATTATTATATTGCTTCACATTTTTTTCACAATTTGCAAAGAGTCACTTGTTATTGAGTATCACTTGAACTCTGATACAACATTCCATATTCCAGTAATAATCTGTCACTTGGGATGTCAGTTTGGGATATCGGTGTCCAGGCTATTGCGAAAGCGTTTAATTTGCATCTGAATTGTGTGGCTAATCTAGCAGCTGTCATCCTCACTGGATAAGCGGTTCCAACTAACGCCTGTCTCTCTTGCTCATCACTTGTTCCCAATTACATCCCTCCTGTCAGAATATCTTCGAGAATTATTGCTGTCAGATAAATAACCAGTATAGATAGATAACCCATTTGCAATTATGCGATAGCTTTGCAAATTGTAATGTTTTGGGCTTCCCAAGTGACGTAATGCTGCATTCGTAAATTATTATTGAATTTCACACCTCTTTTCTGCATCATTGAATTACTTTATAAAAATGATAGTTTCTTAATGAAGTCAAGTCAAGTTAAGTCATGTTAAATCAAGCTTTATTTCATTGGATAAACTATATTATTTTTCAATGTCATCTATTGCTAGAATCTAAACATATTATAATGAGATCCACAATGTTTATATGAAGACATTAGTGTTAAAATATGTGGAATAAGCGAACATAGACACTGATGTATCCGTTCGTTCGCTGGGTTGGATTCTAACAAGTCTACAAATAACAATCCACAAAGGCAGGAAGAGGGAGTTCTGAAATGAAAAACGATCCAGCAAAGGAAGTGGAAATTTCAACCAGTAGATCAGAAGGCCTATTTCAATTTCTGACGTATCTTAAGGAGAGTAGTAGAATAGGGTAATAATCAATATTGATGAATAGTCAGAGATAATTCAAACAAGTAAACAGAGGAACAAGAAAACAGCACGTAATGACAAATAAAACACATCACTCTACATATCAATTCAATATTACAGTACATTACATCAGAATTAACTAAGAATTTTTAAGCTATAACCTTCCTGATTATTCGAAATAGATATTATGGTGATGAAATGGTAGTATAAAACAAGGTTGATGTTTTACCCTTATATTGAAAAAACACTTATAATTGCTACAGTGTATCATGTATACATGATATCATGATACATGCTACATGTATCACTTGTGAGTCTAACTAAAAATATATTGTGACAAAGCATGACAAGTTGTAATACATCCATGATGTATGACTTCATTATAGCACTAATTCACAGTAGTTGACAGTTGATCTAAAAATTCGACCACATAGGCAGCTATATGAATTATAAATACCTTCATTTGGCCAATTGGCAATTTTTGCAAGTAGGCATGAAACTTTGATGCAAAAGTTATATAAGGCGCGACAAAAACGGATTCTTTCCGACCCGGTGGCCCAGATGAGATGAGCTCCAACTTTTCTCATCATCCTATATGACGAATGCAAATTGGAGTTGCAGAAATGTTTAATAAGTAGCGCCGCCTTATCTCGCCTTACTCCATGAACATTTTTATTCAGGAGAGCATCAACAATGGAAAAGTGATGGAAGTGAGCTGTCTAATCCAATTCGGAAAGTTGCCTTTCCGATGCGAAAGTTATTAAGGAATCACAAGAAGAAGAGAGGCGCTCTAAGGGAATGCACGATGGATGAAGCCATGGAAGGTGAGAGAACATTACTCCAAGTTAGCTTGATACTTATTTCAAGTTAAAACTTCCACAGTTGAATTGACTATGATTTATGAATGAACAATAATTTATCTGTCCACCACAAGGAGATAAGGAGCAGACAAGAGCTCATTGTGTTTTACAGCTTTAAAGGTAATCTATTCCACAAAGCTCCACTCTTTGTGTGTGAGACAGTTTCCATAGAATCTCTCTTCAACAATAGACATTATTCTACTTCGACTCATTTTTCATTCACGACCACTCTCTGTTATTACCACAAACGGCACAAATCATAGACTAGTTTTGGGCTAGGCCTGTTGATCTCGCCCAGTCTTATCTCTATTTTGAATTTGTGTATTGATAAATAAATAGATAATATCGGGGACCGAGCTTCGCTCTGGAGTACAGAAGCATAAAAAATTTATTACGAAAGAAGAAATTATAATAACATTCATAATGTTCTATCTAATCACAGTAAATTGAGATTAATTCCCAGAGGAATGAAAAAATTTCCCTCCAAAGGCCCAGTTCACAAAAGCCAGTTAAATTTTAATCCTGATTAACTTCACCTGAACCAAATCAGAGAAGACCATTTCAAAAAGATGGATCTACTGGATTGAAAATAGCCCAGCTTTTTTGCAACCGGCACTAAGTACCTGATTGAATGATTACAAAAGTTCAACAGCTTAGTCAAATTTTTGACACAGTCCCACACACATGAACTCGCTCACTCACTTCCATCACCTACAGCCGACGAAATAATTATTATCAGCAGCTTTTCCAAGTATGAATAATAATTATCCTTTTAATGTCCTTCAGCGGGTTTTCCCAGGGATGAGACGTAGTGCAATCGAATCTTTATATTATAAACCTACTGTGCTCTGAATTTCGTGAGAATCGTTAGAGCCGTTTTCGAGATCTGTTGAAATACAAACATATAAACATCTAAACATCTAATCATATAAACAGAAGTTGCTCGTTTAATAGTATAGGATATGAATAAGTTGATAAATAAAATTTTTAAATTAATTTTCAAAATATTTGGAAATATTTCCTTTTGATAATAAAGTACAAATGAAACTTTTATATTTAAAAGTTTAAACATAAACATAAATTATGTTTATCACAATAATTTATGATTATGATAAAATTATTTATCATGAATTATAAATTTATAAATGTATATAATTTATAGATTCAAAAAATTTATAAATTTTTATAAGTGTAAAAGAAAATCATAATCTATACTTATAAAATTCTTATCTCACTGACTCACTGACTCACTGATCACGATTTCTGGAAAACTACTGGATGGATTGCAACAAAACTTAGAATATAGCTTCCTCGGTGCTCACTAAGAAATCTTTTGGCGATATTTCAACTCTAAGGGTGGTTTTCAAGGGTTTAAAGTTCGGCATTTAGCATGTATATTCTTCTTCTCCCAATCTCTTAATTATAATTGATATGGCCATACCATATGTTACTATAGACCTATAATCTAGAGAGAGTACCTATTCGAAACAGTTGATAACTGGCAACAAACAATTAATAATTTTGTCAGATTGGCATTAAGTTGAGATTATTTCATTAGGTTGGCACCAAGTTGAAGAATTAATTAAAATGCATTTATCGAGAACAAATTGATTGGGCACTGCTGCTATGCTGCTTCAATCAGAGCTATTTCTGGGAGTATAGATAATTTTTATTTTTCATAAAACAAACTTTTATGACGGGAGTTGCTTCTATAAATTATTGATCCTATTCTATCAAGACTAATTTTGTTTGTATATCCGACAGATCGCGAAAACTGCTCAAAGGGGTATTTTAAAAACTTCAGAAGTGTCCGTCCAAATCCGGCCAAAATTTAACTTGGGCGAAAGAAAGGGGTTATTTATTAAAACGGCCAAATAGCTGTTGCTTTTCCTAATGTGAAAATATCTTGCATAGAAGTAAGGCGCTTCCCCCATGAATCAATTATTCCCAAACATTGATTGTTTTACCAAAGAAAATATAAGGTAGCTTTCGATAAAAATATTGGAGAATATTTATAACAGTTCGTTGACTGTCAGTATTCCTCATTAATAGCATCAATGCTCCCCTTTCAAACAATGCTGACACATTGATGTGAATCTTACCATAATCTGGTTACTTTAGATGAAGAAAATAATGTTGATGATCGCTACTGTTTCAATTTCAATCATGTTTGACATTTCTGCTTTTGATGCCAGCTGTTATTATTATGTGAAATAAGCTCTCATTGAATGAAATAATCATAATCATTGAAGTCAATAATTATACTAAAAAAGCAATTTGTTTGAATATGAGTGTTTGTGGATATAAATATGTATCTATGTCGGACGGATCTCGAGAACGGCTCTAACGATTTTGATTGAATATAATGTGCTTCCAACAAAAAACATTATTTTGGAACAGGTCTCAACTCTGGGATAATTCGTTGAACTACCAAGAGAAAGGATTATTGGTCCCTCAAGTAGCATCTGATCAGAAATAAGTTTTCTATAGTCTGTTGAAAACGAGAGAAAGTGTAAGCAAATAAAAAACATTATAATAGCTGTGGTTGAGTTACCAAATTTGGCAACCTTAATTTAAAACATTGCAGTATTCATGGGACATCTGGAAGAATAGGTTCAAAAAGTGACAGGATGATAGCAAAAGAAATTTAAAATCGATCTCTCCAAACATATGGTAGTTGAATGTGATGTTCATTGTGAGGTGATAGAAATTCTACTGATTTCTTCAGCTTCTGTTGTGTTGGTTCCTCTGTTACTCTATGATGGTACGCAGCCATGGCCTTGAGAGAGACAGTTGCACTGGCTGTTAATTCATAATCCGGACTAAATACCACGAGAACCAGAGAAGCCTTCTATTAAAAAAAAACCCTGCTCTGATGAACTCTCATGAAATTTAATCCTGATTGAAATTGAACATGCTTTTGTGCTGGGCCTGATATTTTCATGTTTCAAAATTAGCTAAAAACTAGATCGAAAAAAACATAATATTCCATCAGCTGTTCCTATTTCCTTTCATGATGCTATTACGACACAAGACAAACCTATTGATATTGATAGATCACAAGTAAATTGTAAAGTTGTCAATTAAGATAGAAATTAAATTGAGTTACATGTTAGTTTACATGCAAATTTTCATCCCTAAGCTTTTGGTTTCAAGCTAAGATCAAACAAAGAAATCATATTATAATGGTAGTCAATAACCGAAACAATTGAATTAACTCTATTCAGATTTATGCAAATCCACATTAAAATGATCCCACTCTAATATTTATGATAGTAAAGTTTAGGACATGAGGAATCAGCCACAATAAATGTTATATTAACTATTATGAATGGACTCTTATGTATGAATGGACTTCCATGTAAGAAAGAATCAGTGGATTGGCTGCTTTTACACTCTTGGATAAGTGAAACGAAAAGTAAGCGACAGGCTATGCCAAAAATTCCAGAATAAGCAAGAGATCCATGTATACCAGTGTCATCAAATTCCGAATCAACTTAATTTGGAATTTATCCTTCAATCGCATCAAGCAAAATCGAAAATAATAATATGATCACTGCTAATTTGATAACTGTCAACGGGAAATATTAATCGCAATGAATAAAGTCGAGGTTGACTTCTAAGCCCCACCCAATATTTTACAAAATTCGATGCAATCAGACTAATATTCTACAGAACACTTCCAACACTTCCAAATTAAATTATAATTATTCGAATGATTCGACTCAATAATTTTCATGCCAAGTTGTGTCTCAATCTCAAAAACTATTATAACAATTTTTATAGAATTTAAATTATAAATGTTTCACAAAAATAATAATATATATTAATTCCTACAGCGAAGCACGGGTGCCCTGCTAGTAACTTTATAAATTTATATACACAAATTTATAAATTATCTCTTTAAACTATATGTTCTTTGTTCTTTAAATATATAGTTTTAAAAAACTATATGTTTAATTATGTTTAATAAAGTAAACATATATTTCATGTTTCCTTTTGATGATGGTTCTTTACTGGTTCATTTATATTTTCTGGGTAAATGAGATCTCGACGTAACTGTAGCCTCAAATGAATTGAAACTATAATAATTATTGTAGTTCATGAACTCATAGCATTTCAGATTCATCGAATGTTTATCGATAGCTATTGCAGGTGTGTCTTTTCAGTTGAACTGTAGTATTATTCATGAAGTAATCCAAAACCGATTCCACTAGAAATATCTATCACTAGTGAATTCAATGAGCTGTAACTTAGAATTGGAGTTGCATGTTTCGAGAGGAACATGGTCTGTCTATGGAAGGAATAAACTCGATTTTTCTGTGTTAGTTGTCGGTGAACATTGTGTGTTGTCCGATAAAACTCTTTGTGTTGTCCGCTCGTGCAGAAAGCCGCCTCAGGCATTACTGCATGTTGGTTGAGGTGAATTTTAGTTACCACGATGAGACCTGCCATCGCGCAAAGGGGCAACCTACATTGTTAGTAGGATGCTTCATAGCAATCGGCACATTAATGTTTCACAACGTTCAGTCCAAGTGTAGACATGTTCTCTTAACTTAGTGGATAAATTGAAATTGGAACTAGTTCAATACCGGGAATCAAAGTAAACGTTTTCTGAAGAATACTCGAGAAATTACAGCTCGGGATGAGGGAGAGGTATAGATGAGCAAAGAGAAATATAGGCCAAAGGAAATATACCTGAACTGTAAGAAAATCTCCAGTCAAACGAACATTTACTGTTCAAATGTGAATGTGACAGAAGACGCACTACCAGACTTGAACTTTCTAGAATTTTTTAGTATGAACACAACTTATAATAAGTTTTCGATATTTCAAGAAGATAACAGGACGTTTAGGATGTAATATGACTTAATTTCATATTTTACTAGTTGATCATTCACACCTAAAATATTTGAACGATGTTATTAGAATGAGGCGATTTTCAAACAGATCACTGAAACACTTCAAACAATATGAAAATTGTAATTATTGCAGTTCGAATTTAGTACGAATGAGATAACCTGTTTCATTACTGAACGGACGAGAACCAATAACAATAAGGAATCAATAATGGGGAGTTGGGAATCGATTACTAATATTCGTATTCATATGGAATTGATATCTATCATTTAAAGTTGAGATTGATTGCAATACTTGTTTAAGAATGAGCATCTTGATTATATTTATTGATTGGAGTCAGACATGTTGAAAATGGAAGAGTAAACGCTCTGGAGCATGGGAAGTCGAATCACTTCAGCTGTCAAAGACAAGGACCGTTCACCAGATACAACCAAACCCAAATTGCTGTTCAACTCTTGAGTTCCAAAACGGTTATATTCTACCATAGTTTCATTCATTTAAAGTTTGAATAGCCTTCTCACAAACAAGATAAGTTTGGTGAACTTAATGACCGTTGAGACCAGTGATTGAATCAATCACTAACACTTTCCACCTTCAACTCTGAAACTAGTTCGGTACCTGTCCAAAGCCGAAGTACTCTCAGTTCCCATATAGCTTGAAATCAGTGGAGTGACTGGAATCAGTAAAATCAGTTCATCACTTTGTCAATGAGGACGGTTTCTGTAAACTATTGCTAACAATTACGAATGTAATGCTGTCAATAAGAAGATATATTCATTTATTCATCCATGTACAACTAATATACATGTATAAGAATGAAAAACTGATTATTCCTTATCAAATTTATATAATAGTCCGAGTAAAAATGTAGGCTGTGTTAATCCCACTTCTTTGAATATCAAATTACATTATTAATTTAATGATTAATTTTTCAATTATTATAAAAACAATATATTCGTTGTTTATTATTTATTAATCGAGTGCTGTAACAATAAAAGCAGTAGTTCCTGCAGTTTCACCACATGAGTGAACCGTTTATTAGGTGTATAAACTATTCATTTTTTGAGAATTTTTTTGTGGAATGCATAGAGATTAATATGAATGTGCTCAATGTCCAAGTACATTTTTTATTGTATTGATGTATGATTAGTGAGTAGGCCTAGAGCACACACGGTGTGATTGCTTTGCAACTGTTTGAAATGTATTTATTTGAATGGGGAAACACAAACAAAGCAACACAACTGTTTTTTTTCCAGTATCAAACCAGTCTGAAACTAGAATACGAATATTGATCCAAGAAAATTAATGCAACTGATCAACAACCGGCCTTCTGTCAGTACATCCGGGTGTGGATTAAAGTTTTGTGTCAGTTGAAAATTGATTTCAGGAGAATTTACGGTTTGCAACCGTAACTGAAAGTCACAGTCACACCGTGTGCGCAGCGCTGGGCCTCTGAGTGACTAAACAATTGAGCGATTTAGTTATCTGTGAAGAATTAGTGAGAGAAAAGGCGAATGCACACAGCAACAGTCAGATGTGAGCAGATAGACTGAGAACAAGCGTCTATTGAGCATACATACAGACGTGTGAGTGCGTTGCTGTATTCTAACACCTATAAAGAGTGTCCTTTCCTTCTTTTGTCTGTTGCTGTGTGCGTTTCCCGTAAGAGTATCTGGAGAACAATCCATCATCATCTTCAGTGAATACAGAGGTTTATTGATTTTGATGTTAAGTGATATTTATATTATTATGACTTGGAAATCACCGTTTCTTTCTGTTACTCCGAAGATATTCTGTAGCCTGATGCTCTGCAGATACTCAGGTACGCCTTCACTATCAAAAAGAGCTCATGTTAATGTCGTCAGGTGAAAGTAAACGAGTTTCTCTCTCCGCAAAGCCCTATAGGAATCGATGCTTCTACATATGAATGAGCGTATAGGAAAGAAATGGAGCATTCACTTTCATGTTAGTTGTGCGATGACCATTTAATGGTTATTACTCTTTAGTTTTTAGTTTAAAAAACGATCTGTTAATCAAATTGCAAACATGCAGAGTTGCAGAATTAAATTTTATAAGTAAGATGGAATGTACAATAACAATCGACTCTTATTTCCATAGGTTGTTCAGTTTTTCGGACAGTCTTCTGGGATTTGTGAATGGAATGATATTTCTTCATCAGTTGGGTGGAATAAGCAATATTACGAGTAGATAGTTTGACAAAATAGTTTCATAGTCTGAATGTTTCAGATGATAAAACCATTAAACGTGAAAACTAATCCTGTAGTCCTCGTGGTTTGAAAAACATTTTTTTATTTGAGTACTAGTGAACATGGACATTTAGAAGTAGCATGAGATTACATATTTGGATTTTCGTTTAATAATTATTCATCAGATCATTTTTTTTTAAGTTGGAGTAGTTGGCTGATTCTTCTAGTTCGTAGAATTGACAAGATTTTTTGTTAATCTACGAACTAGAAAAAATTGATGAATTTTCCAGTGAAAATTTGCATACCTAGCATCGGTAAGGTATTGCCAGAACGGGATGCTGTAATAGGAATGTGTGAGCTCTTTGTGTGCGACTAAATTCGATTGAGCTACACAGACTGTTCACAAAGCAGAGTGATATCGACGAGAAACACATTCCTAAACAATCCAGGTTACTGAATGTATGGAATAACCAACCTATTCGCAGTTTATGATAACATGGATGAATAATAATGTCTCTCTCAAATTCTCTAGAAAAACGTTCTGCTCGTGATCACGAACATAAAGCAAAATATTCCTGATCCATATTCTATATTTCATTATGCTGTACTGTACTTATACTTATACTGTACTGTACTATATTTTCCATACACTGGTATCCTATGAAGTTTTTCATCTGCTAAAAGAACAAGCTCCTTATATATTTCTTCTAATCTTCACAATAAGCTTTTTGTTCAAATAATCATAGGGAAGAGTGGCGTGAGACCGGATAGCTAAGCTTTATTAGCATGTAGATATCTTACTATCATACATACAACTTGTAACAATTACACGGTTTGCTTTTTTGTGGTAATTTAGTTTTAAATTGTCACTGAAGAGAATCAAATCAGTCTCATGCTTTTCCACTTGTGAAAAAAGTGGAATTATATGGTTTTACCCTATACATAAATAAATTGAAATAAATGCAATTATTTGTTGTTTGAATTGATAAATTTAATTCGATTTGTTATATTTTTTATGATCATTCAACCATCAATGTGTAAAACAGAATTTCATTCACAGCTATCTGTACTAATAATATTCTGTAGAAAAATGCTCTGTAGCAAATACTGCCAATTTAATCTTTAAAATTGCGGGGTAAAATCTACTTTGCAACCGTAGCTGTAAGTCACAGTCACACCGTGTGCGCTGCGCTGGGCCTTTGAGTAACTAAACAATTGAGCGATTTAGTTATCTGTAAAGAATTAGTGAGAGAAAAGGCGAATGCACACAGCAACAGTCACATGTAAGCAGATAGACTGAGAACAAGCGTCTATTGAGGATACATACAGACGTGTGAGTGCGTTGCTGAATTCTAACACCTATAAAGAGAGACTTTTCCTTCTTCCGTCTGTTGCTGTGTGCGTTTCCCGTAAGAGTATCTGGAGAAAAAACCATCATCATCTTCAGTGAATACAGAGGTTTATTGATTTTGATGTTAAGTGATATTTATATTATTATGACTTGGAAATCACCGTTTCTTTCTGTTACTCCGAAGATATTCTGTAGCCTGATGCTCTGCAGATATTCAGCTACGCCTTCACTATCAAAAAGAGCTCATGTTAATGTCGTCAGGTGAAAGTAAACGAGTTTCTCTCTCTCCGCAAAGCCCTATAGGAATCGATGCTTCTACATATGAATGAGCGTATAGGAAAGAAATGGAGCATTCACTTTCATGTTAGTTGTGCGATGACCATTTAATGGTTATTACTCTTTAGTTTTTAGTTTAAAAAACGATCTGTTAATCAAGTTGCAAACATGCAGAGTTGCAGAATTAAATTTTGTAAGTAAGATGGAATGTACAATAACAATCGACTCTTATTTCCATAGGTCGTTCAGTTTTTCGGACAGTCTTCTGGGATTTGTGAATGGAATAATATTTCGTCATCAGTTGGGTGGAATAAGCAATATTATGAGTAGATAGTTTGACAAAATGGTTTCATAGTCTGAATGTTTCAGATGATATTCAATAAAACCATTAAACGTGAAAACTAATCCTGTAGTCCTCGTGGTTTGAAAAACATTTTTTTATTTGAGTACTAGTGAACATGGACATTTAGAAGTAGCATGAGATTACATATTTGGATTTTCGTTTGATAATTATTCATCAGATAAGTTTTTTTAAGTTGGAGTAGTTGGCTGATTCTTCTAGTTCGTAGAATTGACAAGATGTTTTGTTAATCTACGAACTAGAAAAAATTGATGAATTTTCCAGTGAAAATTTGCATACCTACCTATCGGTAAGGTATTGCCAAAACGAAATGTTGTGATAGGAATGTGTGAGCTCTTTGTGTGCGACTAAATTCGATTGAGCTACACAGCCTGTTCACAAAGCAGAGTGATATCGACGAGAAACACATTCCTAAACAATCCAGGTTACTGAATGTATGGAATAACCAACCTATTTGGAGTTTATGATAACATGGATGAATAATAATGTCTCTCTCAAATTCTCTAGAAAAACGTTCTGCTCGTGATCACGAACATAAAGCTTCATATTCCTGATCCATATTCTATATTTCAATATGCTGTACTGTACTAATCTTATACTTATACTGTACTGTACTATATTTTCCATACACTGGTATCCTATGAAGTTTTTCATCTGCTAAAAGAACAAGCTCATTATATATTTCTTCTAATCTTCACAATAAGCTTTTTGTTCAAATAATCTTAGGGAAGAGTGGCGTGAGACCGGATAGCTAAGCTTTATTAGCATGTAGATCATACATACAACTTGTAACAATTACACGGTTTGTTTTTTGTGGTAATTTAGTTTTAAATTGTCACTGAGGAGAATCAAATCAGTCTCATGCTTTTCCACTTGTGAAAAAAGTGGAATTATATGGTTTTACCCTAGACATGAATAAATCGAAATAAATGCAATCATTTGTTGTTTGAATTGATAAATTTAATTCGATTTGTTATATTTTTTATGATCATTCAACCATCAATGTGTAAAACAGAATTTCATTCACAGCTATCTGTATTAATAATATTCTGTAGAAAAATGCTCTGCAGCAAATACTGCCAATTTAATCTTTAAAATTGCGGGGTAAAATCTAGTTTAACCCCAAACATCATACCCGGTTGCTAGGGACAGTAAAAAGTGTGACATATTTTGAGTGTATGAATAAAATATAGCCATATCACAGTGAATACGGTATAAAGATATAAAAGTTATTTTATTTATAGTAGATGGTTGAAGTTTCTTTAAAATTTAGAAGTAAATCGGTGAAACAATCAAATGCTTTTCAAATTTTATACTGTGTAGGTATATTATGGCGTTATGTACTGAACTCTATTCCCTCTCCATGTAGGCTATTGGTTAGTATAATAATGTATTATTCATTGGAAGGTAGCAGCACTTACTGGATCATAATCACACTCCCCGGTTTCACCTGACTTCCCGGTTCCATCCTACTCACTCTCACTCTTGTTTTTACATATTTGTCAACACATATGACTGGAAAAATCAAAATGTTGTAATTTTAAGCTTCGTTTACACCAAATTTGTCAACAAAATGTTTATTTTTCCTTATATATTCCATTATAGATTCTATTAGATTGAACATGAATATTAGCATACACATTATTTGCATATGTGTTTGTCAAGTTCCGTTCAATATAAAATAATCTATAAAGACGGAAAAATAAACATTTTGTCGATAACTGTGGTTTAAACGCAGCTTTATCCTTCTTCTTTTGCAAGTTGGAATAGATTAACAAGTTCACGTAATTTTTGCTTCACAAGGTAGAATCATTAATTATTATTCTAATAAAATATTTATGGAGAAGTATGCTATATATTCATCCCAGTAATCGAAATCATGGAAAATTCAACTTGATGTGTTGTCACAGAGAAAACATGTACCTCCACTTGATATTCTTTATCCTTTCAAAGTTATTAAAGAGGACAGATTCTTCAATTTTATCAAGGGTGGCAAATTCAATAATATTGCGTTTCCAATGGATCACCCCTCGAAAATATTTTATTTCATAAAGATTCTACCGATAACCAACCGATCATTCTGAACTGGTCAGCCTTATAATTCTATTAAGGATTAATCTTATTTGAATAAATTTGATACAGTTAGAAATTTAATTCAATTAAATTAATTTTTTTTCTGAAACTTATGGTTTTTAATTTTATAATTATATTTAATTTAATTAGATTAGTAGTTGTTCGTAAACATTATTTGATAACTTTAATTAATCATCGTGAACAACATGTTTGTGGAGCAGTGAGAATAGGATAATGTAAAACATATGCATTTAAACATTGAAATTGTAACATTATCTGGAACAAATTCTAGAATCCTAAACTAACATTATTATAACAATAATTGAGATCATTGGACGATACTCCGAATTCATAATCCAGTCTTTCGGTATATTGTGGAATAGAATGAGCATTGAAATGAACTCCTGACCTTATGACCCGTTACGTCACAGCTAACTTGGTCTCTACAGGACGAGCAGCGCAGCGCTTACGTTAGCCCACTTGCATCCATCTATTGTTGTCATTAGCGAATGTCCGCACAATTATCACAAATTGTTATTCGGAGGACTAATAATAATAATTACCATTATCATTGTGAAAGTTTGAGAAAATTAGCTTCGATTGTTAATTGAAATCACAAGCATTGTTTGTGAATTTATTGTTATCCTACACATACATTTTTGTCAACATCAAGCTTTTTCTCAAGAAAGAATTCCTTTCTAGCAATAGCTTCAGCTTATCGATTCATATAGATTTACCTATGAGCGTTGAATAATTGGGATGTAATTTCAGAATAATTGAATATTCAAATAAATTTATGTATCAATATTACCTTTATAAATAATATTACTTGAAGAATATTTGCTGATAAGTAATTTATAATTACACTTTTTATTGTTTAGTGATTGTGGTAGTGTAATTTTCCCTTGCATGTGATTGCGATTGATCATTGTTTGAACTTTTTCAATAAATTCTGATGGTATAATAATACCCTGGTATCTTATTGCTTCAATACATCCACTTCGACGATATCTCACCATTTCTCGGGAATTCACCGAGCTATAACTTCTGGCACCGCAAAGAATGTTCAGTTTTTAATAATTTTAGTTGACTTAAATGTTATTATCATGATTAGTAAAGTCATAGAACTAGAACAGTTTACTGCTTAACAAATTTTTGTCACCTATGGTTTGTTTTACCTGTGTACCTATATTCCCAAATTTGAAACTATGGTCAAGTTGTCCTGACAGAGGCAGAGGCAGTATACTCGTTTATTAGTCGATGTTTGGCTTCAATATGTCGAGTCAATTCGTGCAACTTGCTGGGTGATAAATTGAAGAGGAGTGGGAGTGGTGAGGGAAGGGATGTCAGTCCCCAGTCTTGGAATTGGCAGACTTAATGGAGGGTAGCATGGCCCTGTGCCAGATATTCCCATCGCGCGGTACGTCCAATGTAGTTTCAAGTAGCAATCAATGGCTGTAAATACCAGCAAACTGATTCACTCAGCTGTGTGGGATTCCGATCCGACTCAAGTCCATCATTGATAATGATCGACCATAAACTACCTCGGCTACCACATACCACTGAGATTAACGTCTACATTTCACTCGCTAGTATCGCACATTGTTCGAAACAATGCACAAATCTTCAGTTATAAGCACAAACAATCAATTTCTTGCTAGTAAAGGATATATCAGATATTTATAAACGGTGTTCAAGCTTATTCTTATGAATTATACTTTTGAGCTTCTTGTTTTGATTACTCCTCATCCTCGAGATCTTATCAAAGATCGTATAATTATATATCAAGATCACAATTTTATTACAATAGAATCTCCAATCTTAAAAATTATGCCGTTAACCTTTTGAGCAACTATTTCTCATATTTATTATACTTCCTCAACCTCGAGATCTTCGGTAGTGCTTAATTTTACTTCAATAACTTCTCCAATCACTACTCAACCACAACAGATTGACACCAGAAGTTGAAAATCTGTGAAATTATTTGAAGAACTTTGAAAAATTGAAAATAGCATATACATTTTGAAGCTCTAGAACTAGAGATCTGGTCATAAATGACAATTATTAGAGTTCTTCGAGTTCCATTATAAGAATGATTGATGATCAGTTGATGACCGAACCTGGAAATGTCTTCAATAATGTTTATATTGAAGTTTGTCAAATCTCTTCTGTGGTAGTGGCGTTGATGGAAGTGGTGTAACAAGGATGTGGTGGCTCGGTTTACTGATAGTGTTGACTAGTTAACTCGGTTCTACCGATTATAACAATGATTGGATGATACAGAGCGTCATACTAGCCTGCATAAACACTGTTCACCAGAAACTCGATCAACTATTAACTATACAAGATTGATCTATCAAACTTGGTTATTAATTATGTATGATTCTCAATCACCACAAGCTGCTTCAACACAAACTAGGTCACTACAGTTTGGCTTTATTATATCAACGTAAAGGAGTTGCTTTAATTCAAGAATACACAAATCTTCTGATATGTGAGATCCAACAAGATTGTCTCAGAAAACTATAGAAATATTTTCATGGATTGGTGGAAATTTAAAAATGTATTAATCTTTAATTTGATCACGCATTACAATAGTTTGTAGAAAAAATAAGTCTACCCCAAAGATTCTATTCTATGCATCCTAAACATATTCCGAAATTGAACGAATAAATTAATGAAAAAGAAATTATGTTCAACGTATGAATGATTTCATGAACGATTGTTACTCACAGAGTTATACTCATTTTTGAAATTTGAGAATATAAAAAGGAATAAGCATACCAATAAACTGTCAATTCTTTTCTAAGAACATAAGTAATTCAACGTAAAAGGGGAGAAAAATTCTACAACATTGACATTTTATTCTGTAAGAAAATCCATTTAATATCAGAGAAATTATATTTTTCCAAGTATACACACTCATATCAGCTTAAGAGAAACCGATGACAGCACTCTCAGCTCCAAAAAGGATAAAGAGAAGTTCTGTTTTCCCACTTCACTAGAACGGTACAAACGAATCGTGGCGAGAGGAAAGTATAAGTGCCAACCAGAATCAATGCTATGCGAATCAAATTGAACTTGTTATGAACTGAATGCTCTGCAAATGCGGTTCTATTAGATGATGAACCAAACTATGAACAAAAGCACCACCTATGTGAATGAAAGCACGCTTAATTTTCTCCAACCGCCGGCATAACAAACACAGAAATTCACTCACGTATTAGGCTTCTATTCACTCATGAACTCAGCCTCACTTACTCACACATTCCACTCTCATTCCTAGGATTTCCTGAGGCTAATACGTACATTGGTTTTGTATCATAATACACTACAACCTTGCTATTTATTAAGCTAGCCTGATAAGAAACGAAAATACTTTACGAAAAGAGTAAAATTTCTAGTGAACTTCATGTTCTAGTTAGGGACTCTCAACATTTTCCAGTTTATTATATTAGTATAATAATCAGAATAATTCTTCAACCATTATTCAAAATTATGAAATTCATAAAGCATAAGTAACAATCGACATTGAAAAGTCATTGTAACCCCACAGAGACACACTTACTTCATGCTAACACAGTAGACACACTGGGGTGTTCAACACCCCAATTTAATTTTGCATTTTTCTTTGAAAAATATACAGAAAACAAGTACTTAGCCCATAATTTATCATCTCTTTATCATTTTTGTTCCAAGTGCATACACAAATCGAAAGTGAAGCACTGCTTATCAATATTTATACTAATTTTAGAAGTACGTATGTTCCGCCTGAGTGTTGGAGCTCCTAATCTGGTTTGAAGGAATGGCTTGATCATTGCCAATGACAACTTTATCAAAAACTCACGTCTCTTTATTTTATTGTTTTGAACCTCAAGTTGTAGAGAATCATAGCATTTATTCCACTCTGATCCATCATCCCATACCACATTCGTAGTGGTCAATACAAGTAAATCTTTGTAATAAAAGTATTTAGACTGTATCCTATAAAAAACCACGACCTGATATTTATAATTATTAAAATATTTCATGCTCTACCGATTGATGCCAAGCAGGAGGCTAATCGTTATTTAACTATAAAAATGACGTGACAATATCTATTGTTCAGGAAGTTATTCCTGTACATAGTAATAAAATTATGAAATCTTCGCCTCCTCATTCTTTACATTGACTAATAAAAGTTAACGCTTTTATTTTTCGAAAAAATGTTACGTATAAAAGCTGCAGCTCCTTACAAGACCTCTGAAATGATAATATCATGAGTCATACTCTTTTGATTTCCTATGATGTAAATAAATTATTCATAGTTGATTACCAGTTGATGATAGAAAATTGAATTTGGCCTCAAATTGTGGACCAGTATTGTTCCTTTCACAGGCATTGAATTGAGAATAAATAGTTTTGAAATTAGTTACGTAAGTATAAAGAAGCTGAATATTTCAAGAAATTCATCCTCTCCAGAGCATCTCCAGAGCAAATTCATCCTCTCAAGTCATTTTTCAATCAAATGGAGTGGATGAAGACGAATTCGAGGCAACGAAGCTTATGGAGAATAGAATTCTTCACAATTCTATTCACTAATAACTTGTTTTTCTCTTGCATTAATCTCTAGTTAGTGGGTGATAATCAAAAGAAAACTACTGAAAAAAAAATGATTTTCAATTACTTGTCAATTCTTTGTAAAATTTAATGGAGCTTGAAGGGGAGAAATGTCTCTACAGACTAACTATATTCAACAATTTCCATCTTCAATATTCTCAAAAGAGGAGAACAGATTGGAAATTTCGCCCAGTCTAAATTAGGTTTGTAGCATTGTCAACTGCACTTCACCACTCTGTCAGTAAAAGCAGTCTACAAGGTCACCAGCTCATCTTGTTCTTCGTTTGGGGTGTCTTCTACACTGGATCGGCAACGTTGTTCTCCTATATTTCTTCTCTGCCATTATAACGTGGACCTCACTAAAGTATATAGATACATAGACACATAGTATGTCGATGTATATAATATACTCACTTGAGTATGACATGTTCTTGTCATCATACATTAATGGGCTCATACAGGAGCTTATAAAAATAATACTGATAATTTATTAAAAATATATATATGGTATTTATCCTATAGTATTGAGGAATAAAAATAAATCGCACACCATAAACAATTTGATACATATATTAACAAATATTGCAAAAAATAAATCAGAGCAAAAAATATATAGAGCGACAAAAAATATATAATATAAGATAGAACAATAATCGAAATCAATAAAATATCACAGGCCAAATACTATTCCTTAAATTTTATAGCACGAAACGTTACCATGTGCTTTCATTTTTATGATCATATGCATTCATTTGCATGTAGCTGCGATATCAGCTTGCTAATACCTGTCGACTTGGACAATTCTATTTTTAAACTAAATTCTTAAAATCAGCATGACAAATTGACAAACTAGTAATCCAAATATATATATTAAATTCTATAGTATCTAATAGATTTCTTTGTAATAAATATATATTTTATCTCAGGGTGCGAGATTCGGCACCTGAAGGAATAAATAGAGCAATTCATCTAGTGAATCAGAGCTACAATAAACTATCGCAAATTATATATTGCAGAAATTAATGATCATATGAATATTGTATTAACAGCCTAGATTTTATACTTCTTTGATTGATAGATCTTCCAATATATGAATTGATTCGTTACTTTCTAATAAAATACCTTTTATACTACATTTACTTGCGCAAGTATTTTTACCAAATTCTTAATTTATAAGAAACCCTTTCGATGAGCTAGCTTTGATTCTTATGTAATTTCGAAGCACTGAGGGCGCCCTATCACTATTTCAATATTTTTCACTCACGTGCCGGAATTTTCTTATGAGCTGCTGAAGTCGATCCAACTCCTGGTGGTCCTGGATTATTGTATCCGGAGTCGTCTCTTCCAAGGGGTTACAAATTATTCAAAAATGACTTTTGCTTTATAAGAGCATCACAAAGTCTTATAAGAAATTTAGTAATTCAATTTAACTTTAAATTATTACAAGGTATTACGCTCTATAATTTTTGGTGACCTCTCATGGTGGTAGTTGGCAGGCGAGTGTGGTTCTCGTTTCTCAATTTTACAATTCTCATTTCCGATTTCTAAATTTGCATAAAATTTGAATATTCTATTCCTCCGCCATTCAAGGCTCAAATAGACCGTACTAAAATATTAAGTTATTACTTATGTTAGATATTTAATAATTTCTTTGCCTTCAGGCCATATCCAAAACATAGACTATACAACAATTTTTATAAATTCTTATTATTTGTAGAAATATATACAAATATTTTTGAATCAGCTCACTATTGCCGCCTATCAATTGCCACTATTTGATTGGTGCATGCAAATTATTACAGTATTCATGCACCAGTAACCTCATACTTCCTTAATACATTTAATTATTTTTGTTGTGTTTTTAAATATGCTCTTTACATGCTAAGTAATTTTTTATAGATTATTAGTTGTTTCATACATTACATAATTAGCCACGTGAGACTTTTAGTTCCTCAATTGCATACTGTTTTGCCACAATAAATTTCTGCTAAGGTGTTTGGTAAGATTCTACGTTGTATGGCTCGGTCGATCGTTAGGTCGCCGATCACTAAATGTTTATGCCTAACCTCAATTTTCAATATTTTATATAATATTATATATTAGCAAAATTCATTTCCATTCCTCTTAGGCTGTTGTACAGTTTAGCCAGGACGTCTGATATTATCTAATCTTTACGTTATCTCTTTGGCGATATTAGCCAATCACTTCACTTGGACCTATAAATATTTCAGCTAGGGATTTTTATTTATCAATCCAAATTAAATATGTTACAATATTGAGTTTATTTTCTGGTAATTCTTCAAAATTATATTTCCAATATGTGAATATTACTTATATTTTAGTTATATAATGTGAAATATTTATTCTATGTTCAGTTTTGAAACTTCTGAATTTGAAAATCTACTTTGTGAAAATACTTGAGGACTGAAAATTTTTGATAATTCGCAGATCCTATCTTAGACCTCCATCAAATACAATAATAAATTCTCCTTATCAACACAAATATATCATAAATATAACCTCTTAGACACATTCCTCCTTACAACACTTGAAACTCAGTATTTTTAAATTTGTCACTCGCAAGGCCGCCAACCTAACTCCACACATTACACTTGAGATTCTCTTATAATAGATTTCTTTCAAACATACCTTTGATGTACAAATTTTCTGGGGCTTATATTTTATTGTAATTCCTAGGTCTTAATATAAATAATTCTCCATATATCAGGTACAATTACTTCTTTTGCTACATGGTTTTTTGGCTTTTATGGTAACTAGCATTCAATTGAGGTTTTTTAGTAACAAACATGGCATAAACTAATGGTAATAAATTATAAAACATATAGATAAATATATTAACATTGATAAATACAATAAATAACAATAATAAATAACATTTTGGGTACAATATTTTTCCATAATCATATGTTAACAGACATTACATATTCGATTCAGGTGGCTTTGCCCAGCTGGTCGCTGGCTCTACATTTCATACCGCTTATGTCAGAATTTGCTGTCGAATCTCATAGTTAACCAACTGCTACATTTTTTCCTTTTAAAGGTAATTAACAAATTTTAATTTTACTATCCCCGTTTGTGTCTTATTTTATATGGTGTAGATTATTAAATTACATACTTAAAAATTATTCTTTTGATTGTTTCAGGCCTCTAACAGTTGGAAGGAATTAAAACGTCGGATTGTTGCCATGCGGCCTAGGTCAAGATTAAATTTATCATGATAGGTCAGTAATTCTTCTGATAATGATGTTTTCTCTTGATTTCTTATCATATTTATTTCAAATTCTGTGATGTTGCATGTAAAATTGTTGTGGTTTTCCCGTATCTTTTGGCTTTCTGCTTGTAGCTAACTGTAGGCCGGTTAGGTTATCTGCTTTCCATTTGTTGTTGATAGATGAGGCTGTCCTAATTGATAATTTTTCATCATAAATTTAAAACCCATGTATCTGATATATCCTTTTAAACAATTCCTTGCTTCATTTCTGGTAGTTCCTTTTAATCCATTCTTTTTCCAATCATCCTGTAATCTTAATTCATCTTTCCCCTTATTTTCATTTAATATTCTTGATCTCGGTTCATTATACTCATTATGCTCAAGACAATAAACATTTTCATAATATTAGCTTTCCAATTATCAATAGTAGTTTCATTTAATAATAATAATACAATATTTTTCATCCTATCCACAACACAGGCTTTATCCATATCACAGTCATAGCAAATAGTACACAATACATCAGAACATTTATCATCTCTCTAATAGTATAATCTCTCATCATATAATATCTAGGTATTTTCACTTTATTCATATTATTTTTCAATTCTTCCAATCTTATTAGCCACCATTTATCCTTTATCAAACTCAATACATAGTCCACTTTATTATTATCATCCACACATGAATCAATCGTAGTTTTCCTATCAGTTCCGTTTTTATCCCTGCATGAATCCATATTAGTCCTTCCAGTAGCTCCAGTTTCATTCCATTTATTAGGTCCATTTTGCCGGTCACATCGCTGATTTGCCCTCTTGAAGCGAATGTGCCGCGGATGTATGCCGTCGGTCTCCTGTCCTCCATCCTGGTCTCGGTCCGGTGTCTTCTTCGGGCGTTTGAAACGTGCATGCGGCCTCCATCGGTGCGCGCGGTTCCTCCTTCGTCGCTTCTTTCTGACTTTCTGCCTCCGGGCCTTACGATGCATGCCTCTTTTCTCCGGTAGTCCGTCCTGTAGTCGGTCGTCCGGTGTCCTCCTCGGGCGTTTGTGTCTCCGGGCCTTGCGGTGCTGGTAACTTCGGTCATGTAGTCTGTCCTCCCGGTACTTCCTGGTGTTATCCTTCCCGTCCTTGGTGCGCTTCGGTGGTGTCCCTTGATAGGCGGTTGTAGGTTCGGTGCGCGGATCTGTTACATTTTTAATCTTTCCTGTATTCACTAACTCCTTAATTAGTGCATGATCCTGGTGACTGTTTATATTTAGTAGTGACTCTTCGGTGGCGGGTTGCTCTTCGGTGGGGAACAGAATACTTAATAGAGGTTGATGCTTTTGGGGTGTTTTAATTGCATTGTTGGCGGCGGTTTTTGGTGGTGATTTATCAGGTGTTGGGTTCTGTGTTCTTTGTTGGTTTAATCCTGTTGCATGCGCTAATGTATAATTTGTACTTATTTGTTGAGGTGGCGGTTTGTAATTTCTATTGTAATTATTCTGAGTGTAATCATTATTTGAGTTTAATCGATCACGGCCATCATAATAATTTCTGCGAGTATTCTGGTGTGTGTAATGATTAGTTGTGCGATTTTGAAAATTTTTACGATTCCAGTTACTATTTGTCTGTGCTCATAGTGGCGTTCAAATTGAGGGGCAGATCGAGAGCGATCATATGATACCGGTTCATAGTTTGGCTGGTATACTGATTACTTTTTGAATTATGTGATTCTGTGTGTACCTTTGGTCTGACCGGTGATTTGATATTGCCATCATAGATTGTATATTGTATAAATAATCTATCAGCTGTTTGCAACTAGTTATTGGCTGTGTAGCCAATGCTGTTCTGACTTGGAAAGGTAGCTTTTTTATGATTATATTTGCTAGAACAGAATCACACATTGGCTCATCTAATGAGCATTTTTCAGTTTAAGGGTATTAACAAAATTGATGCATGTGTCATCTGTCCTAGAATTATATTCGCTAGCAATGATATTGGCTAGTGTATCCATTTGTCTATTTTTACTCCAATATTGTTCCAGGAAAGCTGCACTGAACTCGTCCAACGTCCTGAATTCGTGATTATGGATCTGGAAGAACATCATAGGTCACCGCTTAACAAACTGGATAATCGAAGATGCCAAAAATTCCAAGAGGTGGGTGTTAAGGATTGTACTAGTTTTATTTGGTCGATAAATTCTTTAGGTTGAAGATAGCGGTCTGTATTGTCAAAACGGCCTAATTCATTGAAACTGTGTAGTAAATCAAACGTTGCTACGGGGATAGGCTCTAAATTCTCGTGCGGAAATTGATGTACTTGACTCTCAAGTTGTACTAACTCCTCTTGGGCCTGTTTCCAATGACTAGTAGCTTCCGTTTCACTATCTACTACTTCGGCATTTAATTCAGATAGAAATAATTGCTGTTCTTCAACGGCTGTCTCCAATGAATTAAGTGGTACTTGGTTTTGATGATATCAGAATTTATGTGAGCTATTTGTGTAGATTTACTATTCTGTTGTTTATATATGGAAATAAGTTGACTATTGTTCCTGTTGTAGCTATTCCATGAATTTGCGAAGTGTTTTGTGCTGGTAGGTTATCTATTTTCTTGTTTAACTCACAAGTAACAGTATCTATTTTTGCTGCTAAGTCGGTTGTGATTATTCCTGTTTTTCAGCAGTAGAAGCTGGTATTGTGTCCGCAGTTTCCTTACCCATTCTTACCGATGTATCCTTCAATGATTCCCGCATTTCCTTCATTTCCGCTTTAAGTCCTTCATCACTGTGGTCATTGTTTTTCTAAACTATTAGAAAATGACTTGATCATCCCCTCTACTATAACCCTCCTTATTGTTTCTTGGCAAGCATTTAATGATTTGTTACTGTTCCCAGGATTCTTGGCGGTGATTGGAGATATCTGGGCGTTGGACTCCATCGCGCCCCCCTCAGCGTCGATCACCGCTACTACCGCCGTCTGCAGTGTGTCTGCTACCTTACTTTGCGTGGACGAAAAGAGATTCATATTTTAAAATGGATAAAGTGTCAAGTGTTTGTAAAAAAGTGAAAGTTTTGGTTAACAAAATATTAGTAAGGACACAAATGAGGATAGGCCTATGGGCATTACAAGCCAGGTAACCTATTTATTACTTAAGCTCTTATAATAAATAATACTATTTATATTTTCAATTGTCAGTTTCTGACTAGCTAACATACTGTTCTCCAACCATATATACAAAATAATTATGACTAAATTTCGGCAGTTTAGGCCCATAAAATATAATAGCTCTCTCTATAAAAATATTTTCTACCATAATAATAATATAAAAATTTCTTTAAAACACATAATTTCTCCTTATTAAGCTAGCCTGATAAGAAACGAAAATACTTCACGAAAAGAGTAAAATTTCTAGTGAACTTCATGTTCTATTTAGGGATTCTCAACATTTTCCAGTTTATTATATTAGTATAATGATCAGAATAGTTCTTCAACCATTATTCAAAATTATCAAATTCATTAAGCATAACTAATCGACATTGAAAAGTGATTGTAACCCCACAGAGACACACTTACTTCATGCTAACACAGTAGACACACTGTGGTGTTGAACACCCAAATTTAATTTTGCATTTTTCTTTGAAAAATATACAGAAAACAAGTACTTAGCCCATAATTTATCATCTCCTTATCATTTTTGTTCTAAGTGCATACACAAATCGAAAGTAAAGCACTGCTTATCAATATTTATACTAATTTTAGAAGTACGTATGTTCCGCCTGAGTGTTGGAGCTCCTAATCTGGTTTGAAGGAATGGCTTGATCATTGCCAATGACAATTTTATCAAAAACTCACGTCTCTTCATTTTATTATTTTGAAACTCAAGTTGTAGAGAATCATAGCATTTATTCCACTCTGATCATCATCCCATACCACATTCGTAGTGGTCAATACAAGTAAATCTTTGTAATAGAAGTATTTGATAAAGTCCAATGAAAAAGACACTCTGGGCTGTTAGACACCCCAAACGAAGAACAAGATGAGCTGGTGACCTTGTAGAATGCTTTTACTGACTGAGAGTGGTGAAGAGCAGTTGACAATGCTACAAACCTAATTCAGACTGGGCGAAATTTCCAATCTGTTCGTTATTGACAACTGCAGAACAGAAGAAAAAATTACTGGGGTGTGAAACACCCAAGTGTGTCTCTTTAGGGGTAAAATTGGTGCTATGTTCGATAATACACAGTTTTACTTCAATGACTCCTTTTTTGAGAATATTCAAGATGAAAATTGTTGAATAAAGTAGTCTCGAATTCGTCTTCATCCACTCCGTTCGATTGAAAAATGACTTAAGAGGATGAATTTGCTCTGGAAGAAAAAATTACTGGGGTGTGAAACACCCAAGTGTGTCTCTTTAGGGGTAAAATTGGTGCTATGTTCGATAATACACAGTTTTACTTCAATGACTCCTTTTTTGAGAATATTCAAGATGGAAATTGTTGAATAAAGTAGTCTCGAATTCGTCTTCATCCACTCCGTTCGATTGAAAAATGACTTAAGAGGATGAATTTGCTCTGGAGAGGAAATTCTCCTCTCTGGAAGAGACTCTCCTCCAGAGAAACTCTCCTCTGGAGAGGATGAATTTCTTGAAATCTTCGGCTTCTTTAAACTTACGTAATTAATTTCAAAACTATTTATTCTCAATTCAATTCAATGCTTATGAAAGGAACAATCCTTGTCCACAATTTGAGGCCAAATTCAATTTTCTATCCCAAGGTAGTGAGACCAGAAAAAACATTGTCTTCTAATAATAGTTTTCCGCAAACCCACCTGTTGGTAGTATTACTCAAATGGGCATCCAGCACGGGAAAGACGTACATTGTGCTGATTAACTGGTAATCAACTATGAACAATATGTTTAGATCATAGGAAATCAAAAGAGTATGACTCATGATATTATCATTTTAGAGGTATTGTAAGGAGCTACAACTTTTATACGAAACATTTTTTCGAAAAATAAAAGTGTTAACTTTTATTAGTCAATGTATAGAATGAGGAGGCGAAAATTTCATAATTTTATTACTTTGAACAGGAATAACTTCCTGAACAATAGATATTGAGTTTATTTTTTGATAATTCTTCAAAATTATATTTATAATATGTGAATATTACTTATTTTAGTTATAATAATGTGAAATATTCCTTCTATGTTTAGTTTTGAAGTTTCTAAATTTGAAAATCTAGTTTGTGAAAATAATTGAGGACTGAAAATAGTTGAATTGAAGAACTACAAGACTGATGATTCATATTATGTACAATACGAAGTTATGAAGAGTAATTGATAAAGTGTTTTAATTATTAATGAATCCATGAGTTGATTTATTAATTACAACCTGAGGATACAACAGAATGGCTATGTCGGACTATGTGTTATCTAAATTTGGGAGAGGAATAGCAAAAGGTTAACTTATTTTTCCTCTCTCTATCATTTTGATAATGTACTTATTGTATAAATGAATAAATATATACAATGAAATGTTATACGGCATTAATTGTGATTAAGTCAGTTTGCTATGTTGATTTGGAGCCGAGATTCACTTTTTCTACGGAATCATTGCAGTTTTGAACTACATGGGGGTACTGATGTGGAAAGTTGGAAATACCCTGCAAAAATGCAGTTTACCCCTAAATTTTTGCGCATAGATGTCTCCATTGACGAAGGCCATGATGAGTGCCAGCCACTCTTTGCTCTTTGCAAGCCTACCTGTTCTGATTGACCTTGATCGAATGGGATGGCAGTAAAGTGGCCGGCGTGCAAACAAACATTCTTAATCTGAAAAAGATCTAATTTATTAAGTTTGTTTTTGAAAATCGTCTGAAATGTTTTTAAAGCTTCTGGAAAAGCATTTTATAGTTGTCTATAGGACTTATCCAAGCGGACGTTTATGGGAATTTAATAGTGGGTAAACGTAAACAAAAGGGTGGCTGAGACCGAGAAAAAGAAATTTATCTGTCGATAAATACTCGAGAAAACATGGGTGAGATCGAAATCCTGGGAAGAGATGTCTGGTGAAAACAAAAGGGAGGAAGGATGGAATGGATAAAAGAAGGATAAATAAAGGACGAAAACAAAAAAAGTCATGTGGGAAGAATGATTGCCATGAGGTTGTGTGCATGCCGTTCCCTGTCTCGTTTCTTCGGCTTGTTTTTCAAAGCTTTCTCACTAGGATATCGGCGTCATTCCATCTTGGATTTCGGCTCGCGTCTCCTCCTTTATCTATCGCTTCCATCGTCGTCATCCTAATCAAATATCAATTTTCCTGAATGTCGAGGACGCACAGCCAACTACCAGCACCGAGCACCCATTCCATCGTTCAGCTCCATCATATTTTCTGTTAGAATCGGCTTTGTAAACTCTCGCGCTCTCCAATAGAAAATCATATTTCTTGAGATCCTATCGCGAGAATTTCGCACCGATCGATCCATACACCAGTACGTTGTACATGTTCCAATTGATTCAATTTCCCTTTCTCAGGAAGGAAGAATAAGCGTAACATGCTCCACTCACACTTGTGGAGTGAACGAAAGTGAAATACCCCTGTCATATACCGCGAGCAATACGACAATATTATTGTTGAATAACAATTCTATGTATTAAAAATTTGTGAATGTCACATTATTCACTAGATTGTTTCCATTTCATTATAAGTATGTTTGACCACCACGTAGTAATTGAAGTTAAACATGACAAGTTTCCAATTGAGCTTGAGGCCAATCTTCTGAGTAGATTTTTGCCCACACTGCTTCCTACTAGAAATCCCAGAGTCACCCTGGGCCGGTTTGTCTCAGTCGGCGTCTGGGATGGGCCGCAATAGGAGACGGGACGGTTCGTGTGGTGTCCTTCATCCACCTTAGCTCGTGTAGGGGGTACCTGTGAAATATCAACTCGAATAGATTTCTTGTTAAAAAATACCTATGTATTTGACATGATCAGAAATGAATTTGATTATGAGTATAAGCTGATTTATATAGTTTGTTCAAATACAGCAACGTAGTCAGTTATTTATTAGGAACAGAATTTAAGTGACCAGTATATTTTCATCTGAAAATCTACAAATAAAAAACATATTGAAAATACTCACAAAACCCTTCAAAACATCCAGTACTTTTATGATCATAGTTCAAAAATGCAATTCATTCACTATTAAATAATAACATTAAATATGATTACTTGTAATAAATTATTCTGCAATTTTCTCAAATACTATACATTTCCCAAGAATATTCAATAGTTTGAACTTCGATAACACTGTGTCCCAAATATTCGCTGCATCTCAAGAGAATGATAGTGAGAAGAAAACTTGTACTACCTTTTCTCTATTGTGCAGACTTGTTCTCCTCTTTGGAAAAGTTAATCTGAGATTCTTAAAGCATCCAGAAGGAAATACTAAAGAGTATACTCGGAGATATTATCGAGAGAAACTCTGCTGTGATGGTTCAATGGACTAAAAAAACTCCTTCATCAAAATTTAATGTGGATAATTCTCAAGTAATCTTTGTGTAAGTTTGAAGGTGGTAATACTTGAGCAAGCTTCACACCCTGAGGCTGCAACTGAGGGTACAATTTACGAGAAACAAACAGTAGACCTTCTTGTTGGTTGTTGGTTAGGGGGGGGTGGAGAGGGGCATGCATGCAGCCACAGTGTGCGCCCTTTCCTTCCTGCTTTGTTGTAATTTCCCTTGAGAGTCACCCAGTGTACTACATACCGGTGGCACAATACGTCCGACTGACACCGCATACCACCAGCAGCAGCAGCACAGTCACCGCACATCCAAAACATCACCCCTTCCCCTACAATTTCCCACCGCACCTCATTGCACCTCTCATTGTGTTAAACGTGGTCAAATTCTTTGAAGAAGCTGCGCTTCAGTCGTCACACTGACAAAACATTATTTTGCTTCTTTAAAGTAAGTAGGGCTTGTGTGAGTCACTGTATGAGTCTTTCGTTTGACTGCAATTGTCGAGTTGGCTCCCAGTTCTCTCTTCCCAGCTTCATGCTTGAAAAAGCAACTGCTTCTGTCCTTTCAAACTATGTGAAGGAAACAACAATACAAAGACGGTTATGTGGTTCAGCGGTCCCTATTCAAAGTAAACTTTGTTTCAGAGTGGATGCTTTGCTGTAGTCTGATAGACTTACTAGGACTTACTTGGTGCTGATTCACAATCCACATAGAAGATTTTGCTACTTCTTCTCTGATAAAGTAGATCAGTAGTTCTTAACAGAAGACAATTTCATATCACGCTGAACTTTGTTCAAGTTCATACCTTATTCCTGTATCCCTTGTAAAATGTGTAGCTTACTCAGAAAAAAATGCAGAATATCATAAATCAGCGAATACCAACAATGATATTTCACAAGCGGGTATACCAGTTAATTTACTATGGAATAAGTTCCAGAACTATCAATCATTAAGAAATTTACCATGGAAATGGTAAACTAATGGAAATACTGTTCACGAGAACCATAAATATTTTATTGTTAGAAACTGTAATGTGGAATATAGCAAGAAAACTGTTAAGGAATAATAATACGGCTAATCACCACATTGTTCGATGTGATTTGAGAATTTTTTCATGATTACTAGGTAATATTTGTCACTCATACTATTGCCCCTCTCAGATAATATGAAATTTCGATAAGTCGGTCATTTGGCAGCTGGTGCGCACTCTTAAGAATACATGAATGATGATTGCACCTTAGGCTTAGGCCTGAAATTTGCATATGAGTTTCCCGGGATTCATTCAAGCTGAAAAAGTCGTTTATGTTTCACGTTACGAATGTAATTGCAGACCATTCTGGCGTGTTAGCGGCCAAATGATTATTAAAAAGTGAGCCAAATGTAATGATTGAGAAATCTCAGGGAACGATTCTTGATAGTTCCCAACACACCTTCTTGGAGAACAAAATCTATTATGATATTAAAGATGATCCCTGAACGGAGATATTGAATCCAATATTGATTGATTAGTATAATTATTTGTAAAAACAATGTCGATTCATGAGAAGTGGCTTGTTAATTCTATAATTAAGCTATTAAAAATGAGTTCAGCTTGTTGATTATATTGTATAAGCTATTTTTTCAACAATGCATTGCTATGGATCTAGGCTAAAATGAAATTATCATTTTTCCATCCCGATAAAAGTGAAGATAAAAAAGCTGATAATTGATATTAGAACTCTCTGGAAATATAATAACTGATCACATGACATGAAACATGGGGTTTGTGGTTACGAGGTTGAGTGGTAGAGAGGACTTAAAAGTCCCAACTCCTCAAATAAAGAATTTTTCAATTTTCATTTTCATTTTCAAATATCATCAATATCTACTCACCATTTAGACTCATACTATTTTCACAATGATACTGGAGATTTACAAGCATGATCTTAACACCGGTAAATTCAAGCTTAGATACCACATACGAGCTGGATTTGGATAAGAGAAATTATACATCCTGAACATGCGTGGCGAAACAGTCACACGAACGCACATGTCCTGTTCTGCTTTCTCCTCACAAAAAAGTTGATAAAGTCCTGTTACATGCCATAAAGTGCCCAGTATGTGACGAAGATGTGCGCTGCCTGCAGACACCGCCCTTCTCTAGTTTTGCCTTTACAATATTGCTCAGCTCATGTATATATGAGTCTGTACAATGTACATATCAGGAACGCAATAGGAGGCAGTCAGTGAGCAAAGCACATACCAACTGAACAGCCTAGTGCTCACTCCAAATAGAATGAAATTCCTTTCTAGGAGGCACTGTTCAAGTGCTGTCATGGTTTATGGTGCACGGAGTACAAATCGACTGTCGACTTGTACCTCCTGCCAACTTGGTGATACGTTGAAGGCTGCAACTGTGTCAGACATCAATCAGCGTTACCATGCTCAACTTCTGTCTTCTGTCATGACAAGTGTGCAAATGCCGAAAGCTTGAGAGAAGCCTACTACTATTCTAGCAATGGATCATTATTTCAATATATTAACGTGATATTACGAGTACAATTTGAAAAGAGAATGTTATTTATGTTAATTATAAGTGAAAACATAAGAATATCTCTTTTTCGTTCCTAATTCGCTAACGTAAACTAATTTGCCCAAATAATCGTACTAACAATAATAATTTTGATTCTGTGTCAAGAATCAATATATCCGCATTGTGCAATGTACAGTGTTTGAACATATCGACCTGTATTTGAGATACAACGCTCCAGAGTGAAATGAGATCTCAATAACCAAATTTGAGGTTCACCTCAATGAATGGCTTTGCCTATGACTAATGCTCATGTTTCAACGAATAGCACAACCAGTTTACCACATGCAATTCCAATAATTATCCAGCAAGTGATTGTGAAATTGGAAAGCATTGGTAAAGATTGTTAGGATCAACAACCAGCATTGAGAAACTGAACGATTGATCGTCAACTGGAGGGATAAGTTCTTCACATTGTAATTACAAAACATTTTCCTCTCATCATGGTTTACATTTTTGTCATTTATTTAGCCTCGCTAAAAATTAATTCTGCAAATTCCTTCAAATCTGTCAATTGTTTAGTGGGCTAACTGGTACATTCCATCGTCTTGTTTAAATCTCATATTTTCCTTGTTCATAATGATCAGTTTAGGCCACAAGAAATGTATAATCATTGGCTGTATCCGCTAAGTAGGAGTCAGAGAGGCCGAGTTCTTGTGTACGATGACTGCCGCGGATTCTCCTGCTCATTCTCATGTATAATAGAGGCACTATTCTTGACTGGTGTTGTTTGAACAGTCAGCAAACCAGTATCCTCAAAAATTTGTTCATCACATTGCGATTTGTTCTCTTGGTAGGATGATTATAGCGACCGTAAATTGTCAAAGCAATCGTATATGATAAAATAGTTTCATTATTATTGGTAAGGACAGAGAATAGATAATCTCGATCTGACCCCACACACTACATCCACTTAGATCTGTTCCAATATCCAGGTTGATTCAATTATTTCAATGATCGTACTTGATCGGTTCTTGATAATATAGAACGTGTCAGATGCAATGATTGACAGGCTTAAGAAATAATCTAACTCAGAAGACGAATTGACAAAATGGAAATATAATATAATAAAATATATGATTTGACAGTGCAGATTCAGAGCTTGGATTACAGATTGAAAATAGTTTAACATTAACAAAAATGATTAGAAGTTTGCTTGTGCTCGCATGATACCAAGCATGATTCAACAGAATTTTATAATTGACAAATTTAACAGTTTTGTGAAGAATAGTGAAAATAAATTATAAAAGATTTTTAAAATTGTTCGGGTCGTGGTTCTGGCAGCGGAGGAAAGTTAATCAACTACAAGTTCTTATAAATTCTATATCAAGTAAAATCTAGGATCTTAATGATTATAAGCGCTTGTCGGCGTGGCCATTACTTTAACGAAGAAAAATTTTATATTTTCTGCACTGTATTTTCTTTCGAAGCGAAGATTGGGGCCCCAAAATATAAAACTCACGTGAATCCTCTTGGCGGTCGTGGTTCCTTTAGATCAAATTTGGTATGATCGGTGGCCGGTCCAGGCTTCGGTCACAGCACGTGTGGAATTTTAATTAAATATCTCCTTCACCAAAATAATTAGGGAATAATTAAATTAGAATTTCTAGAATTATCGATTGATGAAATAAATTTACAAATAACAAATAAAATAGCCTAAAATATTGGCTCACAGATAAAATATACAAAAATCGAACAAAATTTCACTAATAGGTCTTTGGTAACTTTAACAAGGTCTTAACGGTGAGGATTTTAAAAGGGAAGTGACTTGCCTTCTTCTAAGCCTTTGGCTAGAACCTTTTCTCTGAGAATCTCTGTGTAATTAATTTGCATGAAAATTTGCCATTGGTAGAATGATTATGACGTAGGCATGACGTCAGTGGCAAGCAGTAAAATATAATTCCTTTAATTACAATAATAACTTAATTTGTATAATTTTTTAAACTGCTTAATTCTCTAGATACAGTTCCTCTATACTGTGTACATGCACTAGCATATATGATAAGGTAGGTTTGTTGTCTGATAACAGATTAACATATAATGTTTTCAAACGATCATCCCTTTTGGTGCTATTTCTATGACATATGATTGGCTTAGACTTGCCAAAGAGATTCATTCACCATGTGACTCAGTTGAATCAATAATTCATAATTTAATATTTCTATACAATTCTTATTATATTTGAAACTGTTATAATTAATTTTTGTTGCTCTTATCAGTAATACAATATTCATGCTATGACCTAGTTCGTTAAAATAACATTTGACATTTTAATGTAATTTCGTGAATAATAAATAGATTTTAACAATAATACATACATTTTATTTTTTTATTTGAAATTCTTTGTCCTTTATCAATAGTTCCTTATTTTAGAAATAATATTATAGCTTGCATGAAAACCTGGCATGACATTTTATAATATATTGAGTCAGTCAGCTGTGTCTGAGCTGCTACAAAAACATCTGATCAATAGTAAACAAAAGTGTAACCTCCAAAAGTTCAATGAGCAATTCATAAATGGCTTGTACTCAATTTGCAAAATAATTTTATCAAATAATTCTTTGAAAAAATGCGTAGTACAGAACGGTACTCTTATCTTATACTCAGCTGTTGATAAGGAAGCCTTATCGCTCGGGTGCTGACTATTCGTTTGGCAGATCTTTCATTCTATAAGGGTAATACAATTTTCCTAGCTAATTCTCTCCTTTCATGAGATTTACTCAAAAGATTCATCACAGAGTGTATGTCCGTCTGTGTACACGATATCTCATCTCCCAATTAACGGAATGACTTGAAATTTGGAACTCAAGGTCCTTACACTATAAGGATCCGACACGAACATTTTCGATCAAATGCAATTCAAGATGGCGGCTAAAATGGCGAAAACGTTGTCAAAAACAGGGTTTTTGCGATTTTCTCGAAAATGACTCCAACGATTTTGATCAAATCCATACCTAGAAAAGTCATTGATAAGCTCTATCAACTGCCACAAGTCTCATATCTGTAAAAATTTCAGGAGCACTGCACCATCTATGCAAAGTTTGATTTTAGATTCTCAATTATCAGGCTTCAGATACAATTAAAACAGAAAATTTCAAGTGGAAAAGATTGAGCATAAAAATCTCTACAATTAATGTTCATTAGCATTTTCATCTAAAATTGAAAATAAGCTCGAAATCCGAGAAAATAAGATTATTCAATTGCAAACTGTTGGCAACTGTTGATTCTATTAAATCATCCACTATGAAGAGATTGCAGACTTCGTGTGCCTGCAGCGCTATTGTCCTGTCACCAGCTGGCTCAGATCTTAGAAAAGTAGACTTGAGAGGCGCGGGAACACTAGCGTCAGTTGATCAATTTTCATAACGGCAAGGAAAGTTGTGTGACTGCACCACATCAGATTTTTTTATCTATATATATAAAAGCGAAATGGCACTCACTAACTGACTGACTCACTCACTCACTCACTCACTCACTCACTCGCAGAACTAAAAATCTACCGGACCAAAAACGTTCAAATTTGGTAGGTATGTTCAGTTGGCCCTTTAGAGGCGCACTAAGAAATCTTTTGGCAATATTTTAACCCTAAGGGTTGTTTTTAAGGGTTTAAAGTTCTTCTTTTAGCATGTATATTCTTCTTCTCCCAATCTCTTAATTATAATTGAAATGTCCATATCATATGTTACTATAGAACTACAATCTAGATAGAGTACCTCTTCGAAACAGTTTTTAACTGACAACTAAATTAATAATTTTGTCAGGTTGGCATTAAGTTGAGTTGACTTTGTTAGGTTGGCACCAAGTTGAAAATTGAAATGCAATTATCGCGGAAAAAAAATTGATTGGACACTACTACTTCAATCAGAGCTATTCCTGGGAATATTATATTACTAGCCGTCAGGATCGCTTCGCTCGCCATATCCGTTTAGCCAGACGTTTAGTCTAGACCCCCGACTGGATTGTCCTAACATATGATAAAAATGCTCAAATGAAAAATGCAGGCGAGCGAAGCGAGCCTGCTGATCTCATTCTTGGACGATCCAGTCGGGGGTCCAGGGGGCGGAGCCCCCTGGCTAGACGGATATGGCGAGCGAAGCGAGCCTGACGGCTAGTTCAACTATATACGACAGCAATCAGATGTCAAAGTTTGAAAACCCTCAATCAAAAACCCTTTATATTCTGGGTACTATACATTTTACCAGCAGAATTCTTTCAACGAATATTCTTTCAGGAATCAATTACTCACATTATTTGATTATGAAAGATATTTCACCATTTTGATAGTTTGATAGTATCTAATCAAATTCTATTCCATCATGTCATCAATTGAGAGCAGAAAATAAAAATTGGATTTAGTTCGCTTCACTAACGAAAGGATGAATTTCATGGCCTGGTTTATCAAACGTTGTGGGAGTCTGTGATGTAAATTATAATTATAATAGTCTGTGTTATTGCAGAGGAAAGCCTTTTTATAGCCACCATTTTAGTATCCATTTTACATGCTGATAATTTTGAAGAGAAACCGCTCGGGATCTATAGAAGCTGGAAACTGTGACCTGAAACGTTGCATCTTATACATTATACATTCAACTTCTGAGCTCCACGTGTGGAATACGAAGTAAATGGAAATAATCCTCTTATCGCTAGCAAAAATAGAATTGAGTCTGTTACCCTGAGAGCCATTTTTTCTGTTGTTCACTCTCAACGGTCTATTCAGATCTCAAATTGATTTGGGAATACACCACTGTTTCACATTATTAACAGTCGTGGAGTGGTCACCGAGACGATTTTTCTTAAAAATACTGTTTCCTCAGGGAAGGTGATACAATCATACTCGATTTAAAAGAATATAGTCAAGAGAATAAGAGAGTAGAGAAAATAATCTTATGATTTCTCCATTATCAGATTTTCATTTTTTGTCTCTTGTTTCATGTATCATCGTTTCCTTCATACGCCAAGAATGATGGAGCCATATAATTTCAACTATTCCTCTGAATATCTTCCACATTTCATGAGAATGATACACTCTGCATACAAGTACATTCCAGTTAATTCAGAATTTTCCCTCTTGTTTTGGATTTGATTGTTAACTTCTGTTCTGGTATAATAGGAGAAACGACTTCTTGACTCTTTGTTATGAGGTGGAGATGAAAATATTATTTAGTACGCAAAAAATAATTATTGAAAATCTCTTTTACAAAGTTCAGGGGGGTATTCCCATATTATATTTTTATGGGAAAAATATCAGACGGCAACCACTGCGGAGACAAACTGAAGGCTACAAATATTTCCTTAGAATGAAGGTTTAGGAAAGAAAAATCCTCTCTCTTCTTGCTCTCTTAAAATACAGATTCCCTTTTTGGAGAAAATCGCTCACACGGGAGATGTCAGCTTCACGAGCTTGATGGGAGAAACTCTAAAGAGGCTTAGCGTGTGACAGGTCAACAATCCCTGACGTCTCCTTCCACAATATAATGAGATACATGGGAACCTGTCCAAAATTTCCCAAATTTATTGCCAGACGTTTCCTGGAAAATGAAAAGTTTAAATCGCATGCGACGTAATATTGTGCGACTGAAAAGAGGTTGAGTGGCTGTTTCCTGTATCCGCTTTTCTCTCTCAGCTACTCAATCTCTCTTGCTTTTCTTCAATCTGCGGCACTCAATCTGTCTCACTCACATACTCATTCTCCATCTCTCTCCTTTTGTGGCACACTCTCCGCCTAATTCACTCTAATGACGTTATATATGTTGGAGCGATACAAGCGCTAGTGGGTAACACAAGTAGCGTGGATGTGTGCTCATCAATCTAACAAGTGGTAGGTAGGTAGTCGTCGTTATTTGAACTCTTGAAAATCCTCCGCGGACCACTCACCCATCCTCCACCCACACAACACCCCTCCCCATCCCACCCAACATTCATCGTTACAGATACCTCGCCATTAAACGTCTGTATTCTCTTGAGATCCTTAAAATGTTTTCGTACACCGAAACGAGGATCCAAAATGTTTGCGAGCATTTACACTCACTCACTCTATTACGCTACGCAATGGAAATTCAAACTCAATTTCCCTTCTGTGTCTATCTAATTACTGCTACTTAATCAAATTTTCAATTTGTGTGATCTGTCAAACGCAAAACTTGTTGCTGAATGTAATTATTATCAGAAACAAATTTCCTGTGAAAAGCGTAGGCCCATTTAATTGTGGTTAGATGAGAGGATTGAACAGTATTTCTCATCCAACACTTATTATAAACAGGTGAAGGAATTGCAATAATATTCATTATTCCCGTTTTAAAGCCCATATGAAATAATTCCACAATATTATCAACTTCTATTTTGTGCTACAATCCAACGATTTTACCCGTATTCAATAACAAAATATTATGCAATCTGAAACCCTCGTATAAAATAATTATAAATACGAATATAATTTGTTGAGTTCCCTGCCTTCCTATACTTCAGAATCCTCCTACAAAATGAATATACTCACTATGAATTCATAATAATTATTGCAAAATAGCTCAATCATTTCTGACATTCGACTTTCTTCTCTTGTACATCATCAAAACACACAAACATGTGAATTTATTGATAATAGCACGTTCTAGTAATTATGGGCAATGTTGGTATAGCTGAGAAGTGAGGATATGGGTATCACTACATCGCTTTATCTCTCTCAGTGCATGTCACTATATCTACATATCTATGTTACATATTATCTGTTGTAACATTCTCTCATACGCATATATTGATATTGGTAACTTAATCATAACAATCACTTCAGATAATATTGTATCTTGATGACTAAATTACCAGGTTTCTCGACCCGAAGAAAATCTATAAGGCTAGTTTCACACTCATTCGGTTCGTTTCGTTTTCGGTTTGTTTTCGGCAAATTCCGATGAGTGTGAAACAATGATTCAGTTTGAATTCGGTACCGAATAGAAACCGCATAGAACCGAACGCCCATTTGACTCTAATAAACTCCATCAGATTTCAATTCGTTGCTAGCGAGAGGCTACTTTCACACACTTTCGGTTTGGTTCGGTTCGTTTTCGGCAAATTCCGATAAGTGTGAAACGATGATTCAGTTTGAATTCGGTACCGAATAGCAACCGCATAGCACCGAACGCCCCCTCGACACGAATAGGTTTCATCATATTCGAATTCGTTGCTAGGGAAACAGGAAAAAGCAAAGTCTTTTTTGCCACACTGCACAGAATGCAGTGCTGTTTTCCAGTCCCTTCTTAGATCTGAAAGACATTGTTTGCAGACGACTCTCGTCTGACGTCAGAACAGGTTTCTTTCCGGCCTAGCCCGGAAAGAGTACCCTTTCCAGCCGCCAACATGGAACTAAGAAAGGTGATCAAAAAACAGCTGATCAAAAAACTTTTCATTATTTGTGTTCATTATTCAATACTTAAAACCTTTATAAAAATATCATCTTATTGTCATTTGAAAGAACAAAAAAGTATAAACTCAACCTCCCACATAATTGAACATCATCTTTTAGATTATTTAGACAAATCAGAATAAAAATCGTTCTCACCACGGGCAAAAATGTTTTTCCAGCTCTCAATCTTTTCTAGTCCGAGGACTAGAAAACCGATTTCGAGCTGGAAAAATCTCATTTTCTGCTCTAGGTGCGAAATATACTATTACACACGCTTGCCTTTTTTGTTTTTATTTTTATTTATTTTTTATTTTACCTCACACCTGCGCACAGGGTTTCTTTGCAGGTGTAGATTCTTATATATATATATATATATATATATATATATATATATATATATATTTTTTTTTTTTTTTGTCTTGAAAGTGTTGTATATTTTTTTGAGAATCAATGAATTTGAATTTGAATTTGAAACTTCGATATAGGTAACTTACTGATTATCTCTTTATTTTTAGTATAGCGTTGCCTTAATAATTCGAGAAGAATCAAATCAATATAAATTACACTTGCTCTGGCAAGAAGTTGTGAGAGCACAAGTTTCAAGATTCCATCGTATGAAACAATTTACTGTACTAGTTAAAATGTCGGCTATTCAAAAGTCCTATCATTAATGACCTTACAGAAATTCAAAAAAATCCGTATAAATATTGATATAACACTGAATTGATTGATGTCTAATATTGATTGAGTGAGTACTATCAAAGCCACCTCTATGACTCATTAACTTGGCTAATATGTTGTCATAATCCTCTGATACAAATCATGTAGCTAAGGTGAACGTGACATTTTCGAGCTCAGAATTTAAGTGGTTTTATTCTTTATTTTGTGAATTTAAAGTTTGTTTCATGTTTTTACCAAAGTTTCACTATTAATCTATCCAAATTTAAAATAATTGTTTGTTTTACTCTAATCTATATTCCCAGATTGTGATTTGGTGTAGTTAATTGAAATGGACATAACCTATGTATATTATTTGGACAATTTGGAACTAAATTAGGAAGTTGAAAAAGTTTTGAGCAATAGCCTGTTCTTTCTTTTCCGATCATTGTATTGTTTGTGCTAACCTAATAAATAGATAAATAGATAAAAATTTTAACCTGATATCGTGATTATCTGTTTCAAAATTTTCCAAGTCAAAATCATATGGTCAATTCATTTCTGTTAGTTCACAGGAACATGTTTTCTCAATAAATAGCTTTCTAAAAAAAGATGAAAGATAAAAATTAAAACTCAGGAAGAATTTTTATTATTTTTATTTTTCCACGAATATTATTACATGATTTCATCAATGGAGAGGAGAGATGAAGTTTATATACCATGTGTCAAAACAAGGAACAAATTTTCAATTTAAAAAAAATAATCTCTCTGAACATCCAAAATTAACATAATCAAAAAGAAAATATTCAAATAATTCACAATTTTTAATTAAATTTAAAATTTTGTTGTTCAAGAAATAACATCTTGCAATTTAACACCAGCTGTTATATTTAAATATACCAGCAGGAACTGTGAAAATCCAAACACAGCTGTGTTTGAGAAGAAAATACCTAACTAGAACCGTACGAATTAAAACCTGACATGTATTGTAACGAATTGAAATTCGGATGGATAAATAAAAATTCCTACTTGAAGAAATTTATAGGTCAAAGTGGAATAATAGGCTAATATCGCCAAAGATGATAATGTTTAAAGATTAGATAATATCAGGCATCATGGCTAAATTTATAACTGCCGAATAGAAATGAAAACAATTTTGCTACCTATATAATATTATATAAAATATTGAAAATTTGAGGTTAGGCGTAAAATATCTATTGATCGGCGACCTAATGATCGACTGAGTCGCATAACGTAGAATCTAGCCAAACACCTTGGCAGAAATTTATTGTAACTAAATAGTATGCAACTCGAGGAACCAAAAAATCCACATGGCTAATTGTTGTAATATGAGAAACAACCTATAATCTTTAGAAAATTACTTTGCATGTAAAAAACGTATTAAAAAACCCAGACAAAAATAATTTAATGTATTAAGGAAGTAGGAGGTTCCTAGGCGCATGTATACTATAATAATTTGCATGCACCAATCAAATGGTAGCAATTGATGGGCGGTAATAGTGAGCCGATTCAAATATATTTGTATATATTTCTATAAATGATAAGAATTTATGAATTATTGTTGTTCAGTTTATGTTTTGGATATGGCCCGAAGGCAGATAAATAATCAAAGATGTAACATAAGTAATAATTTAATAGATCGGCACGAACTATTTGAGCCTTGAATGTCGGAGGAACAGATTATTTAAATTTTATGTAAATTTGCAAGTCGGAAGTGAAAATTGTGAAAAAGAAGGTAGAACTTCCCCACTTGCCTGCCAACCACTACCATGAGATGTCACCAAAAATTGTAGAGCGCAATATCTTACTGTACCTTTTAATAACTAAAGTTAAATCGAATTATTAATTTTTTCATAAGACTTTGTGATGCTATTGTAAAGCAAAAGTCATTTAAATATTTTAATCCCTTGGAAGAGACGACTTCGGCCACCAATAATCCAGGACCACCAGGAGTTTGGATCGCCATCTCCCCGCCATCTCCCCGCTCTTAGAAAATCCAACACGTGAGTGAATAATATTTGAAATAGTGATAGGGCACCCTCAGTGCTTCGAAATGAAATAAGAAATAAAAGCTAGCTCGTCGAAAAGGTTTTAAAAATTAAGAATTGGTAAAGATACTTGCGCAAGTTTTTAAAAGGGTATAAGAATATTTTATTGAATAGTAACGAGTCAATTCATATATCAAAAGATACACCAATCAAAAAGAATACTAAGTTCTAAGCTGATAATACAAATGTTCATATGATCATTAATTTTATAATATAATTTGCGATAATATAATGTAGCTCTGGTTCATTAGATAAATTGATCTATCTATTTCCGTCAGGTGCCGAATCTTGCACCCTGAGATAAATATATTTATTATAAAGAAATTTATCGGAAATTATAGAAATTAATATATATTTAATTATTGATTTGTCAATTTATCCTGCACTGATTTGAGAAATTTATATATGAAATAGGATTATCCAAATCGACAAGCAGCAGCAAGTTGCTACATGTCAAAGCTACATGCAGACAAATGCATATGATCAAGAAGTGAAAGCACATGGTAGAGTTTCGTGCTATAGAACTCAAAAAAAGTATTAATCTGTGATATTTTATTTGATTTCGTTTCTTGTTTTATTATATATTTTTTGTCGCTCTATATATTTTTGCTTTGATTTATTTTTGAGATATTTGTTAATATATGTATCAAATTTTTTTTGGTGTACTATTCATTTTATTCCTCAATACTATAGGATATAAGTTATATTTATATATATTTTTATAAATTATCAGTATTATATTATTGCGAAAGTTCATGTCTGAGCCTATGAAGATTTTAGTGAGATTCCTAGGAAAACCACGACCAGATTTTATAATTATTAAAATAACTCTCATGCTCTACCGATTGACGCCAAGCAAGAGGCTAAGCGTTATTCCACCAAAAGTAACGTGACAGTATGAAAGCCTCATTCGTTTTCGGTAACGAACCGAACCGAACCGAAAACGAACCGAACCGAATGAAACTGAATGCGTGTGAAGCTAGCCTAACTCTGAATATTAACGGTGTGATCCAAGTGTGGAATCAATTGTGAAATCAATTGTGATTCCTCACATTTAATTTGATTGATTGGTTTAATTCTAACTTTGTGCAGTGATTTACGTCCGACTGAATGTCACATTAGCTTTATTTGAATTCATAATTAAATACCGGTTGGAGAAGGTACACCAGAAGAGTAGCATTGAGATTCCAATCGAATATGAAACACAATAAGAATTATTTGAGACGCATAATATCGAGAAGCTTGCTCTATTGGATGGACTCACCATAAAATCGAACTCGGTTTGATAAGAGTTTATCATCTCTTCATCAAGGAGATTTATTATGAGAAATATGAAGCGGGCACGGAACGTCAATTTGTTTAGTCAGCTACAAAACGCAGAGTGACGTTCCTCACAACTGTTATCGATCAGAGCAGAGATGGGGATTGATGTGGTTAACAGATTAATGAGAAAGGAAGGAAGCAAAGGAGAAGGAGCATGGAGAGAGAAGTAGTGGGAGAAAACGTGGTTTGACATGCTCGATAAGGGAAAAGGGAAAAGGGAACGGTAAATTCAAGAAAGTATAAGGGTGAAGAAAGTAAGAACAGGGAAGGAATTATGAAGTGAGGAAGGGTGAATAGGGGGGAGTGGTTTAAACTAGAAGAGAAAGGATAAGATGAGGAGGATAAGAAGATACTGAAAGAGATGTTGTGTGGAAAAAGGAGGAAAATAGAGTACGGTAAGATAAAGTAGGAGAAGGAGGAAAATAAGTAGAACGAGAAGTAAGATCAAGAGAAAGATTAAAAGTAAGACGGTGGTGAGAAAGGGGGAAGGATCAAGAAAGGTGGAGGATAAGTAGCAAACGGGAAAGGAGGAGGAGAAGAAGAGCAAAAAGAGGAGGAGAAGTTGGAGGAAAAAAAAACAGATGAGGAAGGAGGGATGAAAAGGGAGAAGAATAAGAAAAATGAAAAATAATAAGAGGAATGAGAAGAATAATAAGAATGAGAATTATAAAAAGAATGAGAAGAAGAAGTGACGGAGAAAAGATGGGTTTTCGGGAGGTGGGAATGATAGAGAGGAGTTTGATGGGAGTGTGAAGGCGGAAGGCAGTCAAATTAGCCAACAGATAAGACGGGCCCCTGAGGGCGGCGGGGAGTGACCCGCTGTAGAGGGTGGTGGGGTTGCGGGTGGCGTTTATGATTGATGATGCGACAAGAATGGGACAAGCGTAAGCCAAAGGCACAATAAATCGCGCACTAGCGCGTCGCGACAAGCGACAACCGCCACCTTAACGGATACGTTCCTAATGGCGCGTGCAAGAAAAGCGCACAAAGCTTCGCCTAGCTTTCTTCTGCCTGCCTGAGAACTGTCTAGAATATCGGCACATATACACTCACTGGATCAACGACTCCAAAAATATCATCGTCGGAATCACGCTTAGAAGGATCGTAGGCTGATCAGCATCTGATAAACGAGTGCGTCTACAAAAAAGGATTCTATATTCCAGATGCTCAAAGAAGCCTTACTCAAAGTGGTTTTATTCTTTATTTTGTGAATTTAAAGTTTGTTTCATGTTTTTACCAAAGTTTCACTATTAATCTATCCAAATTTAAAATAATTGTTTGTTTTACTCTAATCTATATTCCCAGATTGTGATTTGGTGTAGTTAATTGAAATGGACATAACCTATGTATATTATTTGGACAATTTGGAACTAAATTAGGAAGTTGAAAAAGTTTGAGCAATAGCCTGTTCTTTCTTTTCCGATCATTGTATTGTTTGTGCTAACCTAATAAATAGATAAATAGATAAAAATTTTAACCTGATATCGTGATTATCTGTTTCAAAATTTTCCAAGTCAAAATCATATGGTCAATTCATTTCTGTTAGTTCACAGGAACATGTTTTCTCAATAAATAGCTTTCTAAAAAAAGATGAAAGATAAAAATTAAAACTCAGGAAGAATTTTTATTATTTTTATTTTTCCACGAATATTATTACATGATTTCATCAATGGAGAGGAGAGATGAAGTTTATATACCATGTGTCAAAACAAGGAACAAATTTTCAATTTAAAAAAAATAATCTCTCTGAACATCCAAAATTAACATAATCAAAAAGAAAATATTCAAATAATTCACAATTTTTAATTAAATTTAAAATTTTGTTGTTCAAGAAATAACATCTTGCAATTTAACACCAGCTGTTATATTTAAATATACCAGCAGGAACTGTGAAAATCCAAACACAGCTGTGTTTGAGAAGAAAATACCTAACTAGAACCGTACGAATTAAAACCTGACATGTATTGTAACGAATTGAAATTCGGATGGATAAATAAAAATTCCTACTTGAAGAAATTTATAGGTCAAAGTGGAATAATAGGCTAATATCGCCAAAGATGATAATGTTTAAAGATTAGATAATATCAGGCATCATGGCTAAATTTATAACTGCCGAATAGAAATGAAAACAATTTTGCTACCTATATAATATTATATAAAATATTGAAAATTTGAGGTTAGGCGTAAAATATCTATTGATCGGCGACCTAATGATCGACTGAGTCGCATAACGTAGAATCTAGCCAAACACCTTGGCAGAAATTTATTGTAACTAAATAGTATGCAACTCGAGGAACCAAAAAATCCACATGGCTAATTGTTGTAATATGAGAAACAACCTATAATCTTTAGAAAATTACTTTGCATGTAAAAAACGTATTAAAAAACCCAGACAAAAATAATTTAATGTATTAAGGAAGTAGGAGGTTCCTAGGCGCATGTATACTATAATAATTTGCATGCACCAATCAAATGGTAGCAATTGATGGGCGGTAATAGTGAGCCGATTCAAATATTTGTATATATTTCTATAAATGATAAGAATTTATGAATTATTGTTGTTCAGTTTATGTTTTGGATATGGCCCGAAGGCAGATAAATAATCAAAGATGTAACATAAGTAATAATTTAATAGATCGGCACGAACTATTTGAGCCTTGAATGTCGGAGGAACAGATTATTTAAATTTTATGTAAATTTGCAAGTCGGAAGTGAAAATTGTGAAAAAGAAGGTAGAACTTCCCCACTTGCCTGCCAACCACTACTATGAGATGTCACCAAAAATTGTAGAGCGCAATATCTTACTGTACCTTTTAATAACTTAAAGTTAAATCGAATTATTAATTTTTTCATAAGACTTTGTGATGCTATTGTAAAGCAAAAGTCATTTAAATATTTTTAATCCCTTGGAAGAGACGACTTCGGCCACCAATAATCCAGGACCACCAGGAGTTTGGATCGCCATCTCCCCGCCATCTCCCCGCTCTTAGAAAATCCAACACGTGAGTGAATAATATTTGAAATAGTGATAGGGCACCCTCAGTGCTTCGAAATGAAATAAGAAATAAAAGCTAGCTCGTCGAAAAGGTTTTAAAAATTAAGAAATTGGTAAAGATACTTGCGCAAGTTTTTAAAAGGGTATAAGAAATATTTTATTGAATAGTAACGAGTCAATTCATATATCAAAAGATACACCAATCAAAAAGAATACTAAGTTCTAAGCTGATAATACAAATGTTCATATGATCATTAATTTTATAATATAATTTGCGATAATATAATGTAGCTCTGGTTCATTAGATAAATTGATCTATCTATTTCCGTCAGGTGCCGAATCTTGCACCCTGAGATAAATATATTTATTATAAAGAAATTTATCGGAAATTATAGAAATTAATATATATTTAATTATTGATTTGTCAATTTATCCTGCACTGATTTGAGAAATTTATATATGAAATAGGATTATCCAAATCGACAAGCAGCAGCAAGTTGCTACATGTCAAAGCTACATGCAGACAAATGCATATGATCAAGAAGTGAAAGCACATGGTAGAGTTTCGTGCTATAGAACTCAAAAAAGTATTAATCTGTGATATTTTATTTGATTTCGTTTCTTGTTTTATTATATATTTTTTGTCGCTCTATATATTTTTGCTTTGATTTATTTTTGAGATATTTGTTAATATATGTATCAAATTTTTTTGGTGTACTATTCATTTTATTCCTCAATACTATAGGATATAAGTTATATTTATATATATTTTTATAAATTATCAGTATTATATTATTGCGAAAGTTCATGTCTGAGCCTATGAAGATTTTAGTGAGATTCCTAGGAAAACCACGACCAGATTTTATAATTATTAAAATAACTCTCATGCTCTACCGATTGACGCCAAGCAAGAGGCTAAGCGTTATTCCACCAAAAGTAACGTGACAGTATGAAAGCCTCATTCGTTTTCGGTAACGAACCGAACCGAACCGAAAACGAACCGAACCGAATGAAACCGAATGCGTGTGAAGCTAGCCTAACTCTGAATATTAACGGTGTGATCCAAGTGTGGAATCAATTGTGAAATCAATTGTGATTCCTCACATTTAATTTGATTGATTGGTTTAATTCTAACTTTGTGCAGTGATTTACGTCCGACTGAATGTCACATTCGCTTTATTTGAATTCATAATTAAATACCGGTTGGAGAAGGTACACCAGAAGAGTAGCATTGAGATTCCAATCGAATATGAAACACAATAAGAATTATTTGAGACGCATAATATCGAGAAGCTTGCTTTATTGGATGGACTCACCATAAAATCGAACTCGGTTTGATAAGAGTTTATCATCTATTCATCAAGGAGATTTATTATGAGAAATATGAAGCGGGCAGGCAACGTCAATTTGTTTAGTCAGCTACAAAACGCAGAGTGACGTTCCTCACAACTGTTATCGATCAGAGCAGAGATGGGGATTGATGTGGTTAACAGATTAATGAGAAAGGAAGGAAGCAAAGGAGAAGGAGCATGGAGAGAGAAGTAGTGGGAGAAAACGTGGTTTGACATGCTCGATAAGGGAAAAGGGAAAAGGGAACGGTAAATTCAAGAAAGTATAAGGGTGAAGAAAGTAAGAACAGGGAGGGAATTATGAAGTGAGGAAGGGTGAATAGGGGGGAGTGGTTTAAACTAGAAGAGAAAGGATAAGATGAGGAGGATAAGAAGATACTGAAAGAGATGTTGTGTGGAAAAAGGAGGAAAATAGAGTACGGTAAGATAAAGTAGGAGAAGGAGGAAAATAAGTAGAACGAGAAGTAAGATCAAGAGAAAGATTAAAAGTAAGACGGTGGTGAGAAAGGGGGAAGGATCAAGAAAGGTGGAGGATAAGTAGCAAACGGGAAAGGAGGAGGAGAAGAAGAGCAAAAAGAGGAGGAGAAGTTGGAGGAAAAAAAACAGATGAGGAAGGAGGGATGAAAAGGGAGAAGAATAAGAAAAATGAAAAATAATAAGAGGAATGAGAAGAATAATAAGAATGAGAATTATAAAAAGAATGAGAAGAAGAAGTGACGGAGAAAAGATGGGTTTTCGGGAGGTGGGAATGATAGAGAGGAGTTTGATAGGAGTGTGAAGGCGGAAGGCAGTCAAATTAGCCAACAGATAAGACGGGCCCCTGAGGGCGGCGGGGAGTGACCCGCTGTAGAGGGCGGTGGGGTGGCGGGTGGCGTTTATGATTGATGATGCGACAAGAATGGGACAAGCGTAAGCCAAAGGCACAATAAATCGCGCACTAGCGCGTCGCGACAAGCGACAACCGCCACCTTAACGGATACGTTCCTAATGGCGCGTGCAAGAAAAGCGCACAAAGCTTCGCCTAGCTTTCTTCTGCCTGCCTGAGAACTGTCTAGAATATCGGCACATATACACTCACTGGATCAACGACTCCAAAAATATCATCGTCGGAATCACGCTTAGAAGGATCGTAGGCTGATCAGCATCTGATAAACGAGTGCGTCTACAAAAAAGGATTCTATATTCCAGATGCTCAAAGAAGCCTTACTCAAAGTATTTGAGTATATACAGAAAAATACTATATATTTATTTTTTATGTGACGAGAAAATTCCGTGAGAATTCATAAACACAAGATATTAATATCGATTGCCTTGGTGTGCAAGTGATGAAAATGATAAGCATCTGCCATATATTTCTTCTCCAGCTACCGTAGTCTTGCTTGTTTGTGTAAGTGTTTGATTTGCATACCATTAAATGATCCAATCTATAATAAACAACTTCTGCAAAAACGAAAGCTTTATTAGAAACTGGAAACTTCTTCTTCATCAATTCAACTAGGTTATTGTGCCACATTCATGTTCACACTGCACTATTCAATTCACTAAGTGGATTGGACTCAACATAACAATGAGAATAGTGTACTCAAGTACTTTTAAAATTACCTCATTACTGCTCCTGTTGCTGTTGAGGTGTGGTTCAAATAGCACAAATGTAGATACATCTCTTTATTTCTTGATCACCACAAGCAATCTTCCAACTGCTGTAGTTTCATCAATTTCTCTCCATTTGTGATCTATTTGTCTAGCCTGCAAACATTATGAAATGTAAATCATCTCAAAAACAGCCATCATCTTCTTAAACATAAAATTTTGAAGCTGAATTTTGGAGATTTTCAAATAAAAATATAGCTTTTCAGAAGTAAACAATATTAAACACATTCGATGTTACAACTACTGTTCCAGATCATTTACAAAATAACATGACAAGGAAGTTGTAATTATTATAGGAATATCATCTGCCTGGTATCACATAATAGAACAGTATAATACACGGTGTTACACTGCTATCATTGTATGTTATGATGAGACTGAAGCTGTATTATTCCGTAGTTGGGTTGCCAACCTCCAAGTTTGGTTGCATAGCGAACATAACTGCCAGCTTCCAATGCCGAAACACGGATACGGCACCACTTGCCCCTTGCCCCTTGCCCCATGTCCCTTGCCCTTGCCCTTGCCCCATGCCCCTTGCCCCATGCCCCTTGCCCCATGCCCCCGACCCTCACCCCACACCCCCGAACCTCACCCCAGCACCTTCCCCTTACCACCCTGGCTTGCCGTGTACGAGGTCTACCCTACAAGCCGACAGCGGCTGTTTGGCTGTTGTTTGATTCGCCTCCGAAATGGACGAGGAATTAATTCAAAACAGCACTGCGATGCCTCACAACGAATGTATCTCGACCCCAACACGAGTCAACCAACTACCTCACTCCTTCCTGAAACTTGTTCACCAGTTCCAAATATAGGATATGATAATATGCATTTGAGCTACATATCGCACTATAAAAAATTTGAGTTTAGTTTTGGAACAACACACTTCTCGGATCTGTACTCAACCATGATTCGATTTTGTTGTTTTAATTACTACTAAGTCTAGTTACACACACACACACACACACACACACACACACACACACACACACACACACACACCGATTTCTTACTGTCCTTATAGATTCTATCAGATTGAACGTAATTTGGCAAACAAATGTGCTATTGATGTTTTTATAACTTCCGTTTAATCTGGTAGAAATTTATAGGGACATAAAAAAATCAAACTTCCAGAAATCATTGGTAGTGTAACTGGCATAATACTGCCCCATATTAATTAAAATGATTGCTCTCAAAAAACAATTGGGAAAATTGAAAGGCATTAAGATTATAACTTTCGTAAAGATAGATATTTTTCGGCTTTGTAGAAAAATTACAAAAAATTATAGAGATTTACTCTTGTAGATAGACATCCATATCTGAATCCTATCCATATCTCATCACTATCAAATTTTTCATTGATTGTGTTATGATGCTATCCATTTGGATAAATGGATATGAATTTATTGTGAATATTGTGGTATTGATAAAAAAATAACTAACTCGTTTTCGATAATAGAAACGAAATTGGTTTTAAAATTAAATAATGCTAAACATTTTATTGTGTGCCACTTTAAAGTACATTTCCCGATAAATGAATCGTTCAAGATGACCTTTAAGAGGTCTTGAACAATGCTCATAATAGTATAAAGTTGATTTATACTACAATATGCAGAGGTCAAATCATGTTTGTACAGTAGGAAATGCCTTATAGAAAGTCGGTTCATGGGAGGGTAGGGAGGGGAGGGTAGGGAGGTGAGCCTCTGAGATGAGAAAAGTTCTTGAATGATATTTGGGAGAAAGTTTTGCCGGACTCTCTCTCCCACTTCATCAATACTCAGAATCCCTTCACCGAAGAGAACTTACCAAAAAGCCCCGCGCCCAGAGCTACCGTATGCTCTGCAAAACAATCGCTAGTTTTAATTTGAGATTTTTCGCTGCAACTGAAGTTATTAAAACCATAAATATTCATTTGTGTTGGGTTGTTTTAAATGTCCATTTCGCTTTACTATGTAGACTCGTTTGCTCATTATATCGTATATTAGTTTTCCTATGGGCATACCTGGCGTAAAAACATAATTTCCACTCATATCCTGATTTTCATTATATAAGTCTTGAAGTAAGATGGCATATTTTCTTGTTGAACTTTATCCTCAGTTTATGTTTAGTATTACCTGTGTATTTACTATTTCAGGAGCATTAATCAAGGGTTTGTTCTAGAAAATTAGAGCGAATAACCTACTAGATTCAGGGTACCTCACAGTTTGAATGTGAGTGATCTGTTAAAGTGATTTTATCGTTATTTTTGCCCTCATATTTTCCTTCCCACCCTTGGTCCTTTCCTTTGAATTGTAGTGGATATTCAATTTGTCTGTTACAAAAATTATACAAATTAGGTTGTAAGAACTCGATAACAATCATGGATTGATGAACTAGCTTGTTTCAGTTTATCAAATTAAAATTGAATCTGAAAAAAATTAATTTGATGATAAGAGCTTTCATCCTGATATATTGAGATTTTAGAGAGCAGGGATTCAGTATGAAAATCATCGTTCGAGTTTATTGATCCGATAAAAACATATTTTCCAATGAGAATGCAATACAGGAATAGTCAGCGCCCCGATCGATCGACTGATTCAGCTAGAGCAGCAAAAAGCGAGAGACATGAGTAGCATCATGTTAATATCATTCAAAGTGAGTATTAATCAGGAACACGACAACATGAGATTTAATGGTGTTCATGTCAACGCAAGTATTTTAGTAGGTTGTAATCTTGTAGTCTACGGCATTACTGGGAAACTCAGACTCTAAAGTCATCAAATCAGTTCTAGAAAAGCAACATAAAGGCATTGCATATCATGAATGAAACGATACTACTGAAAAATTTCAAGATAAAGCACTGTCAAAGCCTATCCATTGTGGTTTGCGATTGCATAGAAGAGAAATTACTCAAAGAACAAGGTTGTTGTTGATTATATTGTGAGGTATTCCCACATTTAATGCCCCACGTTGTGTCAGCATGTGTGAGGTATCCCCACGTTTAATGCCCCACGTTGTGTGTCGGCATGTGTAAAGTGTCACTTTTATGGGTACATAAATATATGCCTCTCTATGTTATGTTAGAGCTGAGAATTCATTTATTTCCAAATTCAGAAGAATTTTGTCTAAGGGATTGAGGTTATGTCTGTATGACTCAAGATTATCTGATTCGGATTGTGAACTGATCTTATGGAACCCTGAAGGGGATAACCATATAAAATATTCAGAGAAAATAATATGTAGGCTGTAATAATTATTGATTTTACTAAAATAAATTTTGTAAATGTCACACACAGGGTGACAGATGAAAATATTTTTGATTTGGTAAGAGTCAACGGTAGTATACTGATAGACACACCTTGATCTCCTATATGGACCGTGAAATTTGTAGGTTATCCCAGATTTGGGAATGGGATATTTCAATTGCAATGAGCTTGAATAAAACAATCTTAAAACTATAACCTGTTTGTTGTTCTGATAAAGAGCCAATGCAACTTGAACAAAGATATATATCACAAATACATGTATGATTGTGTCTCTCACCCCTATCGGAGTTAATAATGAGTAATTTAAAAATAAATATGATATCTGAAAAGAGGTTCCAGTACAGAATCTAATCCAATCAGTGTAGAGTTACATTGACCTTAATCCTGCAAAATGCCGCTTACACTGCTTAATTTTGTCTGGAAATTATGAGCTAGGCTACAGTGTAGAATTTGACAACAAATTTGTGTTTTTATTCAAGCTAGGTTACCGACAGTAACCAATGTAAGCAAAACTATATTAATTAATTTCGTAGCAATCAACTGATACATCAGCAACCATCTACAACCTTCCACTCAATTAATTTCTTGACTTGTTTCACTGACCATATGAGGTCTACTAAAATACCAATTATAACGTGTCAAAGACGATATTAAGGATTTTAGAAAGGAAACGAACTGGAAGATATGTTCAGTTATTTCAATGTATTATATAATCATAAGATTTGCGACATTACAAGATAAGTAGACAGTAATTTAAAATTTTCAAGTGAGTAATGGTGATCGGTATGATGTGCTCTGGTTTAACAATACCAGACATGTACAATTGATAATTTAACAATCATTTATGAATTGAAAGAAAATAATATAATAAAATGATAATTACAGGGTTGTGAGTTCTGCTTTGGAATAGCTTGATCGATAAACAGATTATAAATTAGTTAAATTTAATAATGACTATTATAATGTAGATAAACGTTGAATTTTCCCTGATTGCAATCTGGTCATGACCATTAATTTTCTCAAGAATTTATGTCGCTTATGAATCGTAGATGGGGCCCCAATTTAATTATTAGAATAATAACTCACGCGACTTTGTTTTCCTTTTTCCTTTGTTCGCAAATAAATGTTCCACTATGTGCTGGATTTTCTGGCCTCCAAGTAGAGCGTGCTGCTGGCGTATTATTCGGCGATTCATTTAGATTCAATCGGGTATTTTATGTTCATTATTATTTTTACAGATAAAAAGGAACTTACAATTAACATTAATATTTCAAACACTGATATTAAAAACAATTAACATATAGCCTAAAATTTTCAATAAAATGCAAGTCCGCTAGAAAACGTCTAACTAGAGCAAGGTCTGTGCTAGAGAAGAAGTCTTCTTCCACGAATTGATCTAATGATTCCCTGAATCTTCATGTTTCTAATTTGCATAAGACAATAATTGCTATTGGTTGTAACTGAGTGACGTAATATACACGTCATATTTTTATGAAAAATAGTTCCTTTGTTTACACTTAATTCCATGATTTATAGGACAAATGAATACATTTACAAATCAATACAATTCAAATTAAAGTGTGCAGATTAATTCCGATACCAGATAAATTATAACAATAAAGATTTCTACATTTTGTGTTGTATTTTAACAATTCAAATTTTGGTATCCCTTTCTTTGTCCTCTGATTGGTAGTTCATGCAAAGAAAAACAAATCCAGCAAGATCGCTTCCATTCAATATTTATTTGTTAATAACCTAAAAAGTGAATGTAATTAAATTAAATTATACCGTTTATCGATTTAGACTTACATACAAATAGTATTTGTAATGTTTTTGTTGTTACTGTACATCAATATAATATATTCATTTCATAATTCGTTTTTCAAAAATGAATTCATCTATTATGCTAACAATTTCGATTAATTTGTTACTGTAGATTCCTTCATCCTTTTTTACAATGAAGTAAAAATAATAATTCATAAAGAATGGCATGCGTTCACATTATTTTATATGATACGCAAGGCCTGGTTGATCTCATATCTATGCTATTATTCTAAGCCTTCAAGCGTTTTAGGTTAGGTTTATCATAACATTTATTAACCTATAAATGCTGTTTTAGTACAATAATTTTATAAAAATAAATAATTTAATAAATAATATGAACTCTCAATTTATTGAATGGAAGAGACAGATTCAATAGAATATCGTTATCAGTAACGGTAAACGTTGATAAGTGGTTTATTAAGAGATAGTTTGCTGTTTCTGCCTTGATCCTTCATAATATAAATTAAAGAAAGTGGTTTTTTGAGTAGCCACTCTAAAGAATCGTCACAATATTAATATACTTCAATAATCGTGCTTCAAGAATTGAAGGGCTTCAGCTACTTGACAATATATCTTCCAAATAAACTTTAACTTTATCGAACCAACTGACAAATTGGTTCAATAATACTGACAAATCCTCCAATAATATTCAGAATATATTTTCAAATTAAATTTCACGCTCCATTCATTATAACGACTTATTTCGATGAATATAAAGGATATGATGATATAATGTTGAATCAACAAGAAGTGCCATTAGTATAGTCCAAGTACAATTATACAATAAATTGTACAGTATAAACACATACACCGTGTCCCACGAATAGGTTTACACGTTTAATTTTATATTACGTGCTCATTCATGCACCGCACTTTTCCAAATTTCACACAGTTTACAAAGTAAAACAAATCTAAAAATAAAAATATTCTGGCTCTAAAAATATTCTGGGAGAATTTCAACAATCTAACCTTCGTAGAAACAAAATGGCGGCATATTGAAAAAGAATTCTTTAAGAACATTAAAAATGTGTTTTCGGTTTTATAAAATATTTTTATTGTTGCACTTTAGGGCAATATGACTTTTAAATGGGAAAAGCTAGAACATAGCCTAATGACCTCAAAGCCAAAAATTATAATAATAATAATATATTCGACCAAAAACAAACATTGTACAAACAAATTGAAATAAAATAACATAACTGGTGTAGCAAACACCCACGCATGCACAATACATGTTTATCATCATAGTCTAAATGAAGCCCCAAAGGTAATCCTGTGTGGTGATAAGGTAAGGTAAGGTAATCCTCGTTTTTAATCACAATAGAAAATGATCAAACAAAAGCTAGAAAAAAAATGAAAGAAGGAATATATAGAGTCTTACATTAATAGTATACAAAATCTTAAGAAACTACAAAATTTCAAAAAAGAATCAAGAGAAAAAAAATTGAAACTAAAATAATAAATCATATTGCAATTTAAACAGTTCTCCGTGCGGGCAGCACATTCCAAATGATAATTATCTATTCTTCAGTCAACAGATGAAGCCATGCAAAATATAAGTGCTATGACACAATATAATCACATAAATAATTCAAATTCCCAACCATACAAAAACTAAATGGCGGCATATTGAAAAAGAATTCTTTAAGAACATTAAAAATGTGTTTTCGGTTTTATAAAATATTTTTATTGTTGAAAGTATCCAAAACTGCTTTAAACAAAAAGGAATATGTGACTGGTAATACATTAAGGGATCTGAACAGGGGTAGCGAGTGCTCGATCCTTGGCTTGCCACAAATCAATCTTATAAAATGCTTTTGTGCTACAATAATAGGTTTCAAATTTGTTGTATATGCACTTCCATAACATATGAGTCCATAATTAATTCTTGACTCAACCAGAGTATGATACAAATGTACTAGAAAATATCTTGGACACATATTTCTTAAAAAGTAGAAGTTCCTTATGGAAATTAACATTTCTGATTTTAATTTATGTATATGATCATACCATGAAAGTTTATTATCTATCAGCAAATCAAGGTACTTATCATTATTGAACAGTCAAATCTTGTGATCGGGATGGCAAATCTAAAAAATCACTTCCACGACCAAACCAACTGCCATAAAGTTTGGCATTTGGTATTTGCTTGACATGATTTGCGAAATGAGGTGGAGCATCATTTTGTTGGAAGATCGCTTGATTCATTTCTGGTACCATAAAATGAGTCAAGACTACCGCAACGTAGTAAACAAATCAGATAATAACTCATGAAAGTAGTTTTTATAGGAAGCGAATTAGTAAAATTTCCAATATGCCGCCATTTTGTTTCTAGGAAGGTTAGGGAGCTGAAATTTTCCGAGAATATTTACAGAAGCTACTTTGTAAACTGTGTAAAATTCAAAAAGCTCGGTACATGAATGGGCACGTAATATGAAATTAAACGTGTAAACCTCTTCGTGGGACAAGGTGTATAATAGTGTACCTACTCATTCACATACAAAATAATATTTTCCTACAAATGAAATAACAATTTATTCAGATCAAAAATTGACAAGACAAAACATAGTATTACAAAAAATAATGCTGTAATCAATACTCATTTGTAGAAGTCATGCATAGACGTACAGCGTTGATTATTGCATTTGGAATCATAGTCGTATCTCGATAGTATACAATATTTTGTTTCATGAATGAGACTGATAATATCAATTATAAATTTACTTAGAAGCACAAACGCCTCTGGAATCAAGTTTTTGCGTTTGTGAAGTGTATGAATTTTAAGGTATGAATTTTTCTGTAAGAGAGAGATGAATAATAATAATTGATATGACGTTATCAAAAATTATTGTATTTAAAGTGAATGAATAATAATTCATTAAATTGAAATTCATCTAATCAATTGAAAGGAATGGAAGCAAAGCGATCTTGATGTCTCAACTGGATAAATTATGACGCACTCCACATATTTCCTACATCAGGAAATCACCTGTGTCATCACCTATAAATTTGAGAGAAAAGTAGCACAAGGGCTACCTTATTATTTCATCTACCAATCTCATATATTACATCAGATATATTTTTATCGTGAATAAATGAATGAATGAATAAGGTTAACTATTGTTGTGTGGATCCAGATTAGAAGTCATTGAAGCCTCTTGAACACGATTATTTAGAGTCGAGCTTACTGATCAATGTTGGAGGTGCAATACTCAACTTGTATGAGTTTGCTCGATCAATCCGTAGGCTATCACTAGAATAGCGCTATCGCCAAGCAAAGGGTTTAGTGGGTGAACAATGGTCTAGCAGTATATCTGTCACACACAGGCAGTCACGGATTCACGAATAGCGGTGGTGGGGGAGAGGGGGCTCAATCACACTTGGTGGGCCGGTTGCATTGCAGGTCTGGTGCATTCATGACACGTACAAACGACTATTGGCTGGGTGAGGAGTCCGTTGCTCGCAAATAATTGAAACGAGTTAAAAGTCCTGCAGTCAGAGAGAGTCGAGAGCGCGTATGTAGCAGAAGCAGAGTCACCGACCATTAATTTTGTATTTACAATATTACTTTATGTGTATGGAGATTTGATGCAAGGAGAGGAATGTGTAGTTTATTTGTATATAATCTCAATTTCTTCCCATTACGAAACTAAAATGGTTCCAGAAACAAAACACAGTACTGTACAGACGAATTCTCTAGTGATTTCATTATTCATTTCAAATAAACTGTACAGTAAGAATTTGAAGGTTCTATGTATTTCTACAAAAGATAATAGAATAGAATAGGATGGAACAGAATACCTGCCTTTATTCTTACCTAGAAGGGCAGAGTTAGGGCGCAGCCCTATTTATCGCCTTCAACAACTTTATTGGATTATATATGGATTCAGACCAGGCCGTTCCTGTGTTGACAATTTATTCACCCTGAGACATCTAATAGAAAAGCGACTAGCAAGAGGTATGGGATTGCATGTTACTTTAATAGATCTGTGTAAAGCATTTGATTCAGTTCCATTACAGAAATTATGGCTCACAATGAAGGAAGCAGGCATAAATAATGTGTTTATAAGTGCAGTGAGAGCATTGTACAAAGTAAATCAAGCTGTAATAAAAATTGGCGACAAAACCTCTAAAGCCTTTTCTCAAACCAAAGGGGTCAAACAGGGTTCCTGCCTCTCTCCAGCCCTATTCAAAATTCATATGTGCACTGCTCTAAAGAAATGGACTCAAAAATGCAGCCCAATGGGAATTGAGCTGGAGGATTCTAAGGTACATACTTCGCGGATGATCAGGTGGTTCTAGCAAAAGATCATCAGGACATGACCTATATGATAATAAAATTGATTGAAGAAAACATAAATGGGGCTTGGAAGTTGACACAGAAAATAATAAATATATGCAGTTCGGAGGCACAAGACAACTGAAAATGGATTGATTAGAAATGTTAAGGAGTACAAGTACCTCGGTTTGTTATTAGTGATGATGGAAGATTGATTAGAGTGGATATCATGGGGAAGATAAGGAAGGGAAAAAATATGATAAGGGAACTACATCCAATCCTATGGAATAAAAACAATAAAAACATAACCAAAAAACTAATATATATATATATATATATATATATATATATATATATATATATATATATATTGACATTATTTTTGTGAATAACGGTTTGCCTGGCTTGGCCGCAGTCGGTAAAGCATGAGTGCAAAAATATATAACTCTGGTTGTGGTTCTTAGAATACAACTTAGATAAAATTCTTATAAGCTCGCTCAGGAGCTCCCGCAGTTCACTGCTCTTGGACAATTTATATAAGTCTCTGGAACGTATTATTTCCAGAGATTTGATTATCAATGCAATATATTGCTGAGTAAACCAGCTTATTCTATTAAGAATAAAATCGGATGGTAACTTTTTTAATATTTCAATACTGATAATTCGATAAATAAATATGAGATTGGTCATGCATGGAAGTGGAGAATCAAATAAAGGATACACCATAAAAAATTTGATACATATATTGTACAAGTAAATATCAAAAACCAAATAAATGTGGAAACATATAGAGCAACAAGCTCACACAATAAATATAAGAACAAATATATCAAAAATAAAATATCACAGATTGGCTCACTACTTTTTAGCTCTTTAGCACGAAACGTTACCATGTGCTTTTGATTCATTAATGATATGCATTTATTTTCATGCAGTTTAGGTATCGACTTGCTGCTGCTTGTCGATTTAAAAAATCTCACTGTATATCTTCTTTCCAAAAATCATAAAAATAATCAATTGATAAATCATAACTTATAAATATATTAATATCTATAGGTCTCAGTATATTCCTCAATAATATATATATATCTTAGGGCTTAAGGTTCGGCCTCTGATGGAAGTAGATAAATCAATTTATCCAGTGAACAAGAGCTACATTATATCTTTATGAATTGGTAAATAAAGTCAATGATTGAGTGAGCATATGTATATTATAAGATTAAAATGATTAAATATTCCTTTAATCTGTGCACCTTTGGATATGTAAATTTGATACAACTCTTATCCAATAAAATATATTTTTGTACCTTTTCAAGACTTGCACAAGTTTTATAATAATTTTCAATATTTATAACCTTTTCGACGAGCTAGCTTTTATATTTGTTTCACTCGAAGCACTGAGGGTGCCCTAACTTTATATATTTCGATAATTTATCACTCACGTGCTGAATTTTCACAAGATGTTGGCGGCGATCCGAATTTCCTGGTCGTCCTGGATTTTTGTTGGCCGAAATCGTCCTCTCCAAGGGAATAAATAAATTTTTAAATGACTTTCGCTTTGAAGCAGCATCACTAAGTCTTATAAAAAAAAATTAATGAATTTAAACTTTAAGTCTTTCAAAAGTACAATTTAACAAAGGGTCTTGTGCTCTACAAAATTTAGTGTCGTTCCATAGTGGCGTCTGGCAGGCAAGTGGGCAGGTTCTACCCTTATTTTCTACAATTTCATTTCTGACTTACAAATTCACATATATTTAAATAATTCACTACTATGCCATTAAATGGATCAAATAGTCCGTGCCAATCTACTAAATTATCACCTATATCTTAGGTATAACATTTTATAATTTCTCAGACCATATCCGATACATAAACTGAGAAGTGATAATTTACAAATTCTTATCATTTATAGAAATATTTATATATACATTTGAATCGGCTCTCTATTGCCCATCGATTACTGCAATTTGATTGGTTCATGCAAATTCACTACTGTATCCATGCGCCTAGGAACATCCTACTTCCTTAATATTCTAATTTATTTTTATTTGGTGGTTTATGTATGTTCATTACAGATAATAAATATTTTTGGGATTTATAAGTTGTTTCTCCCTCTACAACAATTAGCCATGTGCTTTCCAAAATCCTCTAGTTGAATACCATTTGTTTACAATAAATTTTTGCCAAGGTGTCTGGCTAGATTTCACATTATGCGACTTGATCGATTATTAGGTCGTCGATCAGTAAGTATTTTGAGCCTAACCTCAAATTTTCCAATACTTTATATAATATAATAAGTAGCAAATAACATTCCTTTTCTATTCGGCTGTTCTAATTTTAGCCATGGTACCCGTTATTATCTAATCTTATCTAATTCTTCCAAATAGGGATTTTGCTTGCCTATCAAATTTTAATATGTTACAATATATATATATATATCTATATATATATATATCTATATATATATATATAATATATATATATATATTATATATATATATATAATATATATATATATATCTATATATATATATATATCTATATATATATATATAATATATATATATATATCTATATATATATATATCTATATATATATATATATATAATATATATATATATATCTATATATATATATATAATATATATATATATATTGACATTATTTTTGTGAATAACGGTTTGCCTGGCTTGGCCGCAGTCGGTAAAGCATGAGTGCAAAAATATATAACTCTGGTTGTGGTTCTTAGAATACAACTTAGATAAAATTCTTATAAGCTCGCTCAGGAGCTCCCGCAGTTCACTGCTCTTGGACAATTTATATAAATCTCTGGAACGTATTATTTCCAGAGATTTGATTATCAATGCAATATATTGCTGAGTAAACCAGCTTATTCTATTAAGAATAAAATCGGATGGTAACTTTTTTAATATTTCAATACTGATAATTCGATAAATAAATATGAGATTGGTCATGCATGGAAGTGGAGAATCAAATAAAGGATACACCATAAAAAATTTGATACATATATTGTACAAGTAAATATCAAAAACCAAATAAATGTGGAAACATATAGAGCAACAAGCACACACAATAAATATAAGAACAAATATATCAAAAATAAAATATCACAGACCATATCCGATACATAAACTGAGAAGTGATAATTTACAAATTCTTATCATTTATAGAAATATTTATATATACATTTGAATCGGCTCTCTATTGCCCATCGATTACTGCAATTTGATTGGTTCATGCAAATTCACTACTGTATCCATGCGCCTAGGAACATCCTACTTCCTTAATATTCTAATTTATTTTTATTTGGTGGTTTATGTATGTTCATTACAGATAATAAATATTTTTGGGATTTATAAGTTGTTTCTCCCTCTACAACAATTAGCCATGTGCTTTCCAAAATCCTCTAGTTGAATACCATTTGTTTACAATAAATTTTTGCCAAGGTGTCTGGCTAGATTTCACATTATGTGACTTGATCGATTATTAGGTCGTCGATCAGTAAGTATTTTGAGCCTAACCTCAAATTTTCCAATACTTTATATAATATAATAAGTAGCAAATAACATTCCTTTTCTATTCGGCTGTTCTAATTTTAGCCATGGTACCCGTTATTATCTAATCTTATCTAATTCTTCCAAATAGGGATTTTGCTTGCCTATCAAATTTTAATATGTTACAATATATATATATATATATATATAATATATATATATATATATATATATATTATATATATATATATATATATATATAATATATATATATATATTATATATATATATATATATAATATATATATATATATAATATATATATATATATATATATAATATATATATATATATAATATATATATATATATATATATATATATATATATATATATATATATATATATATATATTATATAAAACAACTTTATTGCGAGGTAATTTATCGCTTCCGAATCTGCATCAAAGCTCATTCTGCTGTCTGTGGTAATTCCACTTTGGCTATGGTCGATTCTGTAGTCTATGTAGAATCTGTTTTCGAAAATTGTTGCTTAAATTAGTTTGGGCCAACTCTACTAAACTTCGTCACAGATTCAAATAATCATACTGATGAGACAAACACAACTTCCGGTAATAACGTATAAATTGTAGAGCTATGATTGTTAAATTTGTTACAACCCTCCTCTTCTGATGCCTAATTCCTTGATAGTTGTCGCCAACACACCTAAGGAATTTAGATTTTATAACTAAATCTGATGCTGCCTCGGACGCCAGGGTGTGAGCATAGGTTTTGTGCTATGAGAAGAGTGCACAAGATCCAATTCCAGAGACAGCAAAATTGAGTCAATTTTTTAACTGACCCAAGATATCTGCCTCCAGACTTACTTTCACACTTGCCACACAACACTCACCTTCACGTGCCGTAGCTTTGTTGTTTCTTCTCAAGTCTATGCCTATAATTGAACCTGGAGAGAAGATGCGGCCCTAAAGAATATTATAAAGTGCTACCTCCCTAGAATCAAATTAGACTCCGACCTAGTTAGACCACACTCATTAATAATGAAATATTGATGCTATGAAATTTGAGTGGTATGTTCTAAATCCCTAATGCCACCTAATACATAAGACAATAATAGAAATATTATTTGACTCCAGTATAATTGGAATTGCCAATATACTGTGTGCAATGAGTCAGATAATATGAAATACTCACGCTCTGCTCGCATACGTGATTGGAATTGTGAGGAAATGGTTTCACACAAAGCCAATACGAATTTGAGGTTTGATAGAAACTGGACCACTGCAATATATGATTATCCTGGAACTTTCAAATTATTGATGAGTGTCGTGGATGCATGTTCTCTCCACTCATAGAGTACATATACCCTCGACACACATATAGGATATTGGAATTTTAATGAAGAATAACTCAATTTTGAGTAGAGAATATGACATTATATCCAATCTATTAATTGAAAATCTGTGTTCAATAAGCTGAAATACAATGAATGTAAACTACGATTTACAAATGATTTGGATCACACAAAACTTGCCAAGACTTGCTTACGACTACTATCTCTGCATGGATCTATGCATCCAAATTTATTGAAATTCGGAAAAACTATTGGAATTTCCTAATTCACCTCAATCTTCTGGTGAATTTTGGGATATTTTCACTCATAGACTAATACGTAGATTATGCACTCATATTTTTTTTAAATTTGAACGTTAAATTTGTAACACTTCTGGGACTGGAACATTTCAATGAATTTAAATGATGGGAACAAAAAATGGTATATGTGACTAATTACAGCACAATTTTATCTCAACTATTTTCAAAGATAACGGCTCAATTTGTTTTTAATTTGAAGGGGAAGAAATAATAGGTGTCGCTGATATGAATTTCATCCTAAAAGACTAATTTAAACATTGAAAAAACAAGTTTGAATTTCTGAAGTGGGACTCAGCAATGAAAAATGAGGTTAGGTTAACAATGAAGTAAGAAGCCAATGCAACAGGTGACTGAGATACGGCCTAGTTGAAGATTTCAAAATATGCGATTGCTCGAATCAATTCAACTTCTTCGAAAGTGATTGAAGAGTAACTGCAGGCAAGCATGAACATTGAAATACCATATAATTGATTACTACTTGATGAAATAGAAATAATATTTTATTCTAGGAAGATTTATCGATTCAACAAAAGAGTTGTTATAGCTAACTGAAACACTACAGAAATTAGTGATTTTTATTGTAATGAAGAAATTGAAATGTTCATTATTATTTGTTTTTTTAATAATTCTTGGTGACTTCAAATTTTCCAAATCGTATTTTTTATTGAGGACGATTTTAATAAAACCATTCTCAAGTCATTTACATTCATAGTGATTAAGATGATTAAATAGAATAATTGAACATTGAGATAGGATTCAAGAGTTGAGATTAAGGAGGTTTCTCAAAAGGTAGAGAGATAAGAAGCCTTGGAGTATAGAAAGAACTTCAAAGTTCAGAACTGGGAGTTGAAAAAGTGGTGAACAAGGTACAACCTATACTTTTGATCACATTTTTTTTATGACAATGATGAATTTTAATTGAATGAAGTCTTGAATCGAGTCAAATAACTGCTAACCTGACCAAGTCCGATCAAAGCTTACTGAGCCTGAGCCAAGTCCAAATCTCTCCTAACCTAAGCTTTTTCTAATCTGAACAAAAACGTATTCTATTAGTTAAGAACTATATCAGATTTGCATGTCTAAGGATGCACAGAGGAAAGAAATATTTAAATTTAATATTGTAATATATATAAGCTCACTCAATTATTAATTTTGTTAGCAAATTATAAAGATATAAATGTAGCTCATGTTCACTGGATAAATTGATTTATCTAATTCCATCAGAGGCCTGATATATATATATATAGTTTGAGATTTGTGATTTATCAATTGATTATTTTTTATTATTTTGGAAAGAAGATATATTTGAGATTTTTTGTCGACAAGCAGCAGCAAGTCGATATCTGAGCTGCATAAAATAAATGCATATGATTAATGATTCTAAAAGCACATGGTAACGTTTCGTGCTAAAAAACTAGTGAGCTAATCTGTGATACTTTTTTTTATATAAATATATATTTTGTTCTCATATTTACTATTTTTGCTTGTTGCTCTATACATATCTATATTTATTTATTCGTTGTTTTTTTGTGCAATATACTTGTATAAATTTTTATGGTGTATCCTTTATTTGTTTCCCTACTTCCATGCATGACCAATCTCATTTTTATTTATCGAGTTACCAGTATTGAAGTATTAATAAGATTACCATCCGACTATATTCTTCACCGAATAAGTTGGTTAAGACGGCGATATACAGCATTGATAGTCAAATACATATATTCTTGGAAATAATACGTTCCAGAGATTTATATAAATTATCCAGTATCGTTATATACGACCAGAAGAGTCTCAAATTTGTAGCTTCAAGTTGTAGCAGCGCAAATTCTCGCATCTATACTTGCGGATTTCTACAAATCAGTCATAGAAATTGTGAACTGTTGGAGCAGCCGACGTCAGTAACCGGCAAGAGCAGAGAATTGCGGGAGCTCCTGGGCGAGCCAGTAAGAATTTGGTATAATTTATATTCTAAGAACCACAACAAGGGTTATATAATTTATTACTCATGCTCTATCGACTGCAGCCAAGCAGGGCAACCCGTTATTGAAAGAAATAACGTGACAAGCTTCTTTAAACCTAAGCTTTCACTAACCAAAGCTTTCCCTGACCAGAGCTTTCTCCAACCCAAGCATTTCCTAACCTTAGCTTCTCCTAACTTGAACTTTCCCCAACCTAAGCTTTCCCTAACTGAAGCTTTTCCTAACCTCACCTTTCCTAACCTAAGTTCTATTATTCCCAATCTAATAAAGCCCAACTCAAACTCACAAATGCAACCCAGCCTAACACAATGAAACCCAACCTAACTTTCCTCTAACCAAGCATAGCCCAACCTAATCCAACAAAGCCTAACCAAGCCAGAGCAGATAAAGACTGAGCAAGCCTCAGGCTTGCTCAGTCTCCATCTGGTAAGGTTTGGTAGTCACATCAATAGGGACCTGGGAGTCAACATGGTATCCTGTGAGATTCAAAGGTATGCAGAAAGTCATGAAGAACGGCTCCACCAACACACGAATGTCGAAGCAATCCAGCTGCTAGACAACGGAGGGTTGGTGCGGAGACTGAAAAGAAGGAAACCATTTGAATTGGTGTGCAGTGAAAGTGGTGTCTAGTGAAAAAGCAGAGCAGTGATTGAGTGAAATCTAGCTTAAGTAGTACAGTTAATAGATGTACATAATAATTATTAGTAGGTAGCAGTAAGAAATTCTAAAGAGAGTTTCACTGTAGTCCATATTATATACAATTAGTAAATTAGGTTTGATAAAATTTGCTCATTAGTCTCAAGACTAGATAGCAATAGTAATGTGATTAAAAAAAAAATTACATTTATAGTGATTAAGATGATTAAATAGAATAATTGAACATTGAGATAGGATTCAAGAGTTGAGATTAAGGAGGTTTCTCAAAAGGTAGAGAGATAAGAAGCCTTGGAGTATAGAAAGAACTTCAAAGTTCAGAACTGGGAGTTGAAAAAGTGGTGAACAAGGTACAACCTATACTTTTGATCACATTTTTTTATGACAATGATGAATTTTAATTGAATGAAGTCTTGAATCGAGTCAAATAACTGCTAACCTGACCAAGTCCGATCAAAGCTTACTGAGCCTGAGCCAAGTCCAAATCTCTCCTAACCTAAGCTTTTTCTAATCTGAACAAAAACGTATTCTATTAGTTAAGAACTATATCAGATTTACATGTCTAAGGATGCACAGAGGAAAGAAATATTTAAATTTAATATTGTAATATATATATGCTCACTCAATTATTAATTTTGTTAGCAAATTATAAAGATATAAATGTAGCTCATGTTCACTGGATAAATTGATTTATTTAATTCCATCAGAGGCCTGATATATATATATATATAAGTTTGAGATTTGTGATTTATCAATTGATTATTTTTATTATTTTGGAAAGAAGATATATTTGAGATTTTTTGTCGACAAGCAGCAGCAAGTCGATATCTGAGCTGCATAAAATAAATGCATATGATTAATGATTCTAGAAGCACATGGTAACGTTTCGTGCTAAAAAACTAGTGAGCTAATCTGTGATACTTTTTTTTTATATATATATATTTTTGTTCTCATATTTACTATTTTTGCTTATTGCTCTATACATATCTATATTTATTTATTCGTTGATTTTTTGTGCAATATACTTGTATCAATTTTTATGGTGTATCCTTTATTTGTTTCCCTACTTCCATGCATGACCAATCATTTTTATTTATCGAGTTACCAGTATTGAAGTATTAATAAGATTACCATCCGACTATATTCTTCACCGAATAAGTTGGTTAAGACGGCGATATACAGCATTGATAGTCAAATCTTTGGAAATAATACGTTCCAGAGATTTATATCAATTATCCAGTATCGTTATATACGACCAGAAGAGTCTCAAATTTGTAGCTTCAAGTTGTAGCAGCGCAAATTCTCGCATCTATACTTGCGGATTTCTACAAATCAGTCATAGAAATTGTGAACTGTTGGAGCAGCCGACGTCAGTAACCGGCAAGAGCAGAGAATTGCGGGAGCTCCTGGGCGAGCCAGTAAGAATTTGGTATAATTTATATTCTAAGAACCACAACAAGGGTTATATAATTTATTACTCATGCTCTATCGACTGCAGCCAAGCAGGGCAACCCGTTATTGAAAGAAATAACGTGACAAGCTTCTTTAAACCTAAGCTTTCACTAACCAAAGCTTTCCCTGACCAGAGCTTTCTCCAACCCAAGCATTTCCTAACCTTAGCTTCTCCTAACTTGAACTTTCCCCAACCTAAGCTTTCCCTAACTGAAGCTTTTCCTAACCTCACCTTTCCTAACCTAAGTTCTATTATTCCCAATCTAATAAAGCCCAACTCAAACTCACAAATGCAACCCAGCCTAACACAATGAAACCCAACCTAACTTTCCTCTAACCAAGCATAGCCCAACCTAATCCAACAAAGCCTAACCAAGCCTTAGCAGATAAAGACTGAGCAAGCCTCAGGCTTGCTCAGTCTCCATCTGGTAAGGTTTGGTAGTCACATCAAATTTTGGTAGGTATGGTTTCATCAATAGCATTAGATACAGGAGAAAATGTGGTCAGCAAAAATGATTGTCTCCATATAAAAATATTCACATAACATTTTTTCAGGCATGAACCGGCACTTTTTTGATATTTTTCAGATTTCCTATCAACTTCAATTATCAATATCTAGATGAGACTTCACAATTTTTTCACCCACTGGAGTTACGAACTTTTTCAAAGAAATAATTCAATCTAGGGAAAAATGTTGATTGAATTAGAATTCAAAATATGTCAGATTGAAGTTTGTAAAAAGAATATTAAAATTAAAATGGATATTGAACTCTAGAATCAGTAATCGAACAAGTGAAAAACGCAATCTTCCTCATCGTGCAATAACAAAAACCGATGACAACTTACTGTTTAGCATGCTTCAAACTTGTTTCCTCAAGCATAGAGCAACACCTCTATAACTCTAGAACTAGTACTAGTAAAAGCATTATAGGTTAGGCAAAATTCAAGCTTCGGACACCTATTTTTCCTTCCTCTTCCATTTAAAAAAATATTGAGTCGTAATGTTCAACAATAGTTGAGATACAAATATGCCGTAATTAGTAACGTTAGCCCAAAAAATTACTGGTAACTGCATTGAAATAGATCTTTGGCAATTTACAATTAAACATTTGAAAAACAGAAATTTACGGAAAAAGTTACAGACATTGGAGCATTCAAAGCAAGAAAAGGTTTAAAAGAAAATTTTCTCCAATATAGGTCAAGCGTCTGTAACGAAGTGGGAAAGGTACAGCTTTTCTACCAAGCAGCCAGCAGGTGTGTGGCAGGTTGGCCAGTATAATTTCAATAAACAAAAATCATTTCTGTAAAACATTGTTTTACAAAAATTATTTGTTGTGGGAAAGAATTGTTTATCTTTTACTCATGGAATAATTATTACACTTATTCTATTTCTTTCTAATAAATGCAAAAAATCACAATTTTTTAAATTGATTCAACAAACACCGAATCCAGTAGATCTAGCAGGCATGAAAAAACATTCGATCAGAACATGACGTTTAATGTCGTCTGCTCAGAACCTAACCTCGAATAATATAACCTCAAATTTAACAACCAAACGATGTTTTACCAAAATAAATAATTTTGTGATTTCCTATTTCTTATTATAATTCTTAGTTTTAGATTTACATGCCAACTTTTTAGGATTATGACGCTAAGGCGTGATGCGTCGTCACATATTGTAGAACTGAAAATTTACTCTGCAGCTCTAATTATGCCTTCAGTTGCAGGAGCTATAACGCAACCCGCTTAACAGTTGCACTTCAATAATAGTAATACGAAGGCCTTCCGTTGCAGGAGCAATAACGCAACCCGCTTAACACTTGCACTTGAATAAGTAATAGGAAGGCCTTCCGTTGCAGGAGCAATAACGCAACCCGCTTAACACTTGCACTTGAATAAGTAATAGGAAGGCCTTCCGTTGCAGGAGAAATAACGCAACCCGCTTAACACTTAATAGGTAGGTAGGTCAAACGCAAGGATGGACAGCTATACACTATCGTTGGGTCAAACGACCAAGTAAGATTCACTTGATACTGTCCTGACGTGATACTTGATTCCTCACTGATGCTTTGTGTTCAACCAATGTTGGCAGTATCAAGTGAATCTCAATACTGGATGAGAGAGGATTTCACGTGAAAAGCGTCGTCTAGCACACTAATACTAGATAATGATGCATTATTACTATCATTGATTTTTTCAATCCATCAAGAATTGATAATCGTAATCATAAACTCTAGCTAAGATTCTATAAAATTAAGTTTCTGACTGAAGGGGCTGTTATTCGCTTATCAGTAGACGTAAAAAAATTAATAGTCCTTGATGAGTATCTTACATCAATAGAAATACTTTTCTTGTACCACTCAAAATCAATTTCAATTCAGAACAAGCGCAATGTTAGTTATAAGTAGATGGTTGATCAAATCAGCATTTATCGACTTCGAAAACAGAGAAAACATGTTAGGTGGAATAAGAATGTGTTCTTTGTACCTTTTCTTTCAGAGTGTTGGTTGTTCCAGCTTTCATCCAGGAAATTCTACAGGAGCAAATGTTGACTCTATAAGTGGAACGCTTCAAATGTTTCCACACATTGGCGACAGTATTCAGCTAGTTTCCAATAAGCAGTCGTGTCTTACATGATAAAGAAAACTTTGTTGAAGTTAGATTGTGGTCGGCCGGCCAGCGGCGGTATCGCCATTACATTATGCGCAGCGTGTTTTGCCGGTGGTTAGTAAACAGAGAACGGCGTTAATTGCCCTGCCACGAGATCGACCCTGGCAACACCCCCCCCCCCACAACCACAACCACGCTCACATCATCATCCTTGTCCAGACCAAGTCGCTTGCCACTGCGCGTGAGTGCGCGTTAATTAACGCAGAAGAGGTGTCTGATGATAGAACAGTCCCCAAAATACCGACACCCCACCCAATTCGTAGGCTGAGGATGAGAACATGGTTTCAACACTAGCTGCTTCTAAGTCTATCCTCATGTACTATGCATTTCAATTCACATTCCAATTCTCGTAATGAACCAATCGCGAAGCGAGCTTCACTATTACTTGTCCCATTGTATTATCTCGTATTTAGTTCTCTATCCATTGAGAAATGATTGGCTATTTGAAACCGAGTAACCAACTTGCCCAATTCCGTAACTCGATTCCCGATTTGTAACTTGATCAACTCATACTTGAATATGGTTCAACACAAAGTGACTGACCGAAATGTTGGATGTTTGGTGTAATTATTTTGTAAATTCCACAGTAAATTGTATAGACTCATGGATGTATTGCTATTGTAAATGATTAACCACTCACCTAAGATATAAAACATCTTATAGACAGGGGATTAGAGACGGGATGTTACTGGCGGCCAATATTGTTTTTATTACGTACATTCATATAAAATTATTCACACAGCCAGAAGTTGTCCTTGATGGTAATTGTTGGACTATGGTGTAAAGAGAAGCACTAGCCGCCACTAGCTTCAGGTTTCTACTTTCCCTGTCTATAAGCAGTTGGCTAAATATCAATCAATCAATCAATCAAGAATATTCTTTATTCCAAAAATACAGAAAGTACAAAAATTATGAATAATATAAAATATTATATACAAATAACTAGGTTTCCATATTAAAGGTCATTTTTCCATAGTATATCAATTTGCAATGGTTCGGAACATACCTTAAAATTTTATTATTTCCATCAGTAGTAGAGTGGGATTGGAAGATTGCTTTTTCTTTAAGAGAGGGCAGAAACCCTCAAATAACCTTCACACTGCAGCCACGTTCAACGCCCATCTCATCACTCACATCCAAGACCAAGCTTCGAGCTCGGCATCATACACTTCACAAATTATTACTTTGCAATCTTTATGAGAGATTGCCTATTATGCCTATTGGTCCTTTCCCAACTCTTTACCAGCTTTCAAGATGGAATTTCTTCTCATGTTCTCGAAGAATGCGAATAAATTGATATTCTAATGATTAACATTACCAATTATTATGCTTGGATTACTTGGGAAGATTGTGTATTATGAAACAACAAATGCGTTTTCCTCACAGTTCTCGCACTAAAAATGATACTTCTGTTAAATATAGACTTTGTAAAATAATTTGCATGCTCTCAAACTCTCGATTTTTCGATTTCTAACAATCAAACCTGTTTTCCTGTTTGTGTGCTGATTCAATACAAAGTTTAATATAGATATCACATGAAAATCCATCACCAATGAAAATCCGATTTTTACAACTATGTTCATGACAATGGACAGGATTCATAAAATTGGATGGAATTGTATAAAAAAGAAATATGTTAAGGTGCATACAGATATACGCGCCGCGAACATGAGCAATTCACTTCTAATCAGCTGACCTTATCTGTATTTTTACAGAAATAATGGTAAGATACCGATATAAAAAGCTTGGAATCAGCTGATTAAAAGTGAATTGCTCATGTTCGCGGCGCGTAAATCTGTACGCACCTTTATATGATACTGGAAACAAAATTTCCACAAATAAGAATGAAAAACAATCAAGGTATAGTAAATATTCATCGCATATTCAATAGAAGCCTCCTCTAGACAATAGAAACTGCACATACAAAACATATTGGGAAATCCATTAAGTAAGATACTTTGAAGAGCGAGGTTGATTGTACATTATGGTATGAATTTACTCAAACAATAAAGCCATCACAGTTGTTTCACAACTACATGAGCAGTTGACTAATCTCTTTGCATTGCTGTGTAGCGATTGATGATTGTACATGCAGTGCAGCGTCCAAGTGATCGTACTACAAGCACGAATTAAGGCCACCTGGGTCTGCGTTCGGATGGCTTATAATTGGGTTAACACTGGTTAATTGCTATCTGCTTTTAGGTTACTCGAATGACTTGGATTACATGCTATTGGCGCATCGTGTTCTGTGTCTCCAATCAGAGAGGTCGAGCAAAATGACTCATCCCAACAAAGGCTCCTGCCGATAAGTGGGACCAGTGTTGATAGCCTCATTTGCTTGTCCACCTGAGATATGAAGCTCACAAATATTATCGGTTTTAATTTTCCTCATCATATTCATTCTTTGGGGCTGCTCTAGAACATCTAACATCAGATTCAAACATTCCAAAACAAAGTACTGCGGAACATGGTGAATGCGCCCTGGTACATAAGGAACAGCGATTTGCACCGAGATCTACACATCCCCTATGTGACCAGTGAAATAAGACGATTGGCAGTCCATCATGAGTCACGTCTTCATCAACACGACAACACCGAAGTCATCCAACTACTAGACAGCACTGAACTCACACGGAGGTTGAAGAGAACAAAGCCCTTCGAGTTGGTGTAGTGCTGGTGAAGTGAAAAAAGTATAAATTAAATAAATGTGTAGTGAAAGAATTTAAAGTAGAAGAATTATAGATTAGAACTCTAGGCTTCACTGGAAGGCTTTAGCAATAAAAATTAATATTTTAGGATAAGAAGTAAGAGAACAAAATTAATGGTTAGTCCTAGTGACTAGTTTTAATGGAAGTAATAATAATAATAATAAAAAAATTCATTCTTCATGGAACAGCAATGCTAACTGTAATACTTCAGAATGAATTGTACAGGAGATAATTGGAACAGGAATAAATTCAATAGAAAATCCTCCTCCATTACAATTGTGTTCTGAACATTTTCAAATGATTGATATAATTTTGATACTATCCATCTCAAGAGATTGGAACATTGTTGCATTTGTTGATTTTTAAATAATTTTTATGATTTCTACACATGTGAAATCTCAATTGAACTTACAAGGATTAAGAAAACTCACTTTTTTCAGGACTACTGGAATTTTATAAGCACAATGAAAGTTATCAATTACCCTTTTTTTTCAAAGGAAGTTCAATCTGTCAAATCATGTGTGAAATATTTTTTTATAGTTGAAACACGATGGAAGCTATCAAGTTTCCTTCGTGTTTCAAATATAAAAAAATATTTCACACATGATTTGACAGATTGAACTTTGTAAACAATGTAAATATACTCCCTAAACGAGGTTTTTGTTGATATTTATTTTTTGGATGAGAATATGACAGCATATTGATACTATCTTGACAATAATAATGTTATAGGTAGCTTTTTTCTTCTTCTTTTCCCTTCATTTAAGGTTTAGGCTCTTGCCTGTTCCGACTCACAACATTATAATTTTATATCTATCACAGTACAGTGGTCAGAAATTAAAATAATTATTTTTTTCCCTATAACTCATTAGCCAATCATTCGTTAGATGTATCAATAAAGCATATAATAAATTCATTCAAAATCTTCAACTGCTTTGCTCTTGGTAAAAAAGTAAAATCATATGGCTTTTGATGGTGGGGAGTCCCTTGCGACTGTCATACTTCAGCCGGGACCGACAGTTTAACGTGCCCATCCGATAACACGGGAGTGATCTGGTTAAAAAACTTTTGCTTATTTAGAGGGTTTGAATCCGGGATCTCTATGCTGCTACGCAAGCACTCTATCCACTAGACCACGGATCATTTGCTCTTGGTAATAAAGAGCCTGAACAGCTCTTCAAAAATACGGTACTATAATAATTATTGTAAAGAAAAAAAAACACAGAAAATTGAGCACATTCATGGCGGCAAGTTATGTTATGATCTCATTTTAAAATCGGTGGTTTTATAACTTTATAATCCATATCAATCAATGAATTGGTTCTCGATCAATTTAAGAAATCAATTATAAATAGTTTTTGTTAGTAATCTTACTAGCCTATAACTTCAATAATCAACAACACAAGATCAGTATTGGATTGTTGGGAGAGACCATGGAATGATAGTAATTTTGCTGTTGGATAAGCATCAAGTCAAGAGGGCTAAGCATAACAATATTGCTAATTAGCAACAGGCTAAATGGCCCTCCCATACATTGGTTTAGCGAAATCAACTTGACATGAGAAACATTTCCCAAATCGTTTGAAGTGGTATTGATCGGGTGGAACGATGTTAAAAGCTTGGTTAGATAATTCCAGAAATTTCTATTAATTTATAATGAAGAGCGAACAGGTCTGTGGTACAGTATGATAAAGAGGGTAGACAAGTATTTCGAAACTGACCATCGCATAGCGAGTGTAGAAACTGTCGTGGTGCAGAGAGTCCGCTGGACGGAGGAAACACACCCGTTTGGGGAGAGGAATCGATTAGATACCGCAACGCACGTATTAATACGTTCCACAGAGCTGGGAAACACGCTCGCCCGTAATGTCATCCCGAAACACGTCAACCAACCATGTGTGCACTGCTAACCAATAAAACCTCAACAATCGTAGCCAATGCAAAATGAGGACTGTTTAAGTTGTGCTGGTCAGAGGACGCTGCACTGTACAAACATTGTGGCTCTTCTAGTGAAATCATCAGCAGCAATAAATATTTTGATGGTAAAATTCATTAAAATGTCATGTTTGTTCAATAACCAGAGAAATTTTCAATTATTGTATTGATAAATGTGGGGCTACTTCATCTATCAACATTCAATATTTTGATGGTGAATCTCATTTAAGTTCCAGAGCCATGAACAAAGACTTTTTCGAATTATTGAGTTGATTGTGTAGGTCATGAATGTGTCATAAAAACGGATGAGTTATAAATATGTGAAATGATGGAAAAAATATTATATAAACATCAATTCATCACGAATGCTCTTGAATATTATAAAAATAAGAATAAAGAAATTTTATTCTCAAGAATTCTACCATTATGTGAAAGCATTAGAGACATTATGAGTCGATTGATCATCAGTCAGTATACGATATCTCAAGTTTTTTCAACAATAATAATCTATCTTTCCCATAATAATCCATCTGGCTCTGAATAACATCGATGATAATTGGATATGAGATTTGGTAGAGGGAAAATGATGAATACTACTGTAGTATCAAAAGATAAGAGGAAAGATGACATTAAAGCTGTGCAAAGGCTAAAAATAAAACTTTCTACTGATGATATTTTTCAAATTCCCTGAGGATAAATTCTTTATTGTATTTTCGATTGAATAAAACATAAATGTTTTGAAATATAAATTTTTGAGAAAGAAAATTATTCAATTTATCAAGAATATTAAAAAGTTATTTTTGGTCATTTTTAATAAATTTAATAACTTTCTCAAAAATTGATATTTTTGAAAATTTTTGTTCTATCCAATCAAAAATACAATGAAGAATTTATCCTCCAAATCTCATGGATTCATTCATCTCTTACTAAATTTGAAATGTTCTCTTGCAATCATTTAAACTTTAGGTGCTCATATCTCAAAAAGTAATGATCGGAAAAAATGTTTTCCTGAGAGGAGGGAGGAGAGAGTTTAGAGGAAAGACGACCGTTTAAGGAGAGAAGAGACGACTAGACAATGAGAACAATCAAGACGTCTCGTGAAGTCGTGATAAACTCTGTAAGGCGAACAAAATTAAACACCATAACCACTAGTACAAGTTTAAAAATTGTTCATCATTAGAACTATCATTTACATGCAAAACTGCAACGCTTGAGATATTCGTGATTCTACTTTGTCATTGAATTCTTCAAAGCTGTTAAATGTTGAAAATTATCCAAAGCATTATTAGAACAAAAGTCTCACTTTTTAATAGCGATTAGAACTCCGACGATGAATACCTTCTAGAAGAATTCTAGGACAAGTTTCATATATTATATTGTTCAATGTAATTATAATTAGACACTGCACTTGTACGCCTTAAGTGAGATGACACATGCTTATTTCATTGAATTTCATCAGATAAGCCGGATGGCATGAGACACATGACGTAAGCCACCAATGTGTGAGCTGGCTAACTGGTACGTGAGTGATATGTCATTCAAAGGGTTCACATCTAGAGTTTCAACATAAATATGTCCTCTTCATACTGACAATCTTATTGGGATCTAATAATTGTCTCATTTATAATATGCAGAATTTCATCATGAATTGAATATTTATCTTCAAATTATCTATCTCTTATCGTATTGGTACTTAATTGACTCTCCAAAAATGAGTATTCAGTAATTGTTTCGATCTTGATATTTCCTCCACATTCTCACCAACAACGTTTCGTGAATCACGGAATAATAATAACTGGTGTGATTCATAATATGTTTCAGGGAACGCTTGGTGATGTGGTTACGAAGAAGAAGGTGACAGAGGAGGTGAAAATAGGAGGAGGAGGAGAAGGAGAATGGACGGCGAGAACCGGATAATCCTGAACGTGGGTGGCATCCGGTACGAGACGTACAAAGCGACCCTCAAGAAGATCCCGGCGACGCGACTGTCGCGGCTGACCGAGGCACTCGCCAACTATGACCCCGTGCTCAACGAGTACTTCTTCGACAGGCATCCTGGCGTGTTCGCTCAGGTGCTCAACTACTACAGGTAGGCCTGCTCCACAATATCGTTAACATAATAAAAGAGAGAGTTCTAAGAGGAGTTGAGGAATTTTTTGAAACAGTTCCTGATAATACGGAAAAAGTATCCATCAAATTTACAATAGAATCAGTTTCAAGAAAAATACATTCTCTTCATTAGCGACACATAACAGATACGAACAGATAATTGGAATATGGGTCATTATTCCACTAGTAGTTCTGTGAACAGTGGACCTCGCGCAGTTATGAACCGCAGCCTCATCTTATACTGTCCATCAGAGTAAATCCTGTCTGTATGTCGTGTCGGCGAGATATCGGTGTGAAAACGGCTAATGGCTGTTGGGGTTGGTGTATCAAAAATGATAACATCAAAAGCTAATATCCTTCAAGACATACTGTCAACAGGACAGCCTGAGTTCGAAGCAGAGAAAGTTCGAGAGACAATACTATGTTATTTTAGTTATTATTTGCATGCGCTATTACACGCAATAAATAGTTTATCTATTTATTTATTCACAATGGAGACAACTGGTTTCCCCGAATATGTCTCCTTGAATAAAAATTGTACAGATACAAAAGAAAAAAGAAAAATAATACGAAATTATGCAATAATAAATAATACAAACAACTAAAATACCACCTAATTAAAAATGAAAGAAACAAAGATTTCAAATACTTATGAAAAAAGTAAACATAAAACAAATTGAGAATTCAAAATTCCAAAACTTATAAAAATTAAAGAATATAATAAAAACAATGAACAAAAAATTTATCAATAGAATAAATAACATTTATAAATGAACGACGTCTCAAACCATATGCACATCCACACTGATACACCAACTATTTATTCGATCAGATCATGCTTACACAAGATTTAACTATTGTCATAATAACGCTTTCAGGAATTTAGCGCGAGAAAACCAGAAAACATCTAGGCGCCCAGACAAGCTGTTATAAGTTCTTTGCATCCTATTTGATAGTGCATAAAGATTGCATTCAATGAGGCAAGCAATGAGGCATGCAATTTATAGTCTACACAGCTGCGGATTTTTCTTTAAACATTTAAACATTTAAACATTTAAACATTTAAACATTTAAACATTTAACATTAAACATTTAAACATTTAAACATTTAAACATTTAAACATTAAACATTAAACATTTAAACATTTAAACATTTAAACATTTAAACATTTAAACATTTAAACATTTAAACATTTAAACATTTAAACATTTAAACATTTAAACATTTAAACATTTAACATTTAAACATTTAAACATTTAAACATTTAAACATTTAAACATTAAACATTTAAACATTTAAACATTTAAACATTTAAACATTTAAACATTTAACATTTAAACATTAACATTTAAACATTAAACATTTAAACATTTAAACATTTAAACATTTAAACATTTAAACATTTAAACATTTAAACATTTAAACATTTAAACATTTAAACATTTAAACATTTAAACATTTAAACATTTAAACATTAAACATTTAAACATTTAAACATTTAAACATTAAACATTTAACATTTAAACATTTAAACATTTAAAACATTTAAACATTTAAACATTTAAACATTTAAAACATTTAAACATTTAAACATTAAACATTTAAACATTTACATTTAAACATTTAAACATTTAAACATTTAAAATTTAAACATTTAAACATTTAAACATTTAAACATTTAAACATTTAAACATTTAACATTTAAACATTAAACATTTAAACATTTAAACATTTAAACATTTAAACATTTAAACATTTAAACATTTAAACATTTAAACATTTAAACATTCAAACATTAAGAGAAATGCCAAACCGTAGACTTGAATTTTAGACCTCACTTCGCTCGGTCAATTAGGTATCGAGATTTTTCGACTCTCCCTACAAGTTCCGTAAGGAATCCTTCTTAGCTGGAAAAACTGTTGCTCCTTTCTCTTGTGAGTGTATGTAACATAATTAAATAAATGCAGATTGCAGCTTATAACACTATTAAACTCAAGTTCAATGCTTCCTCCCATTCTCCCATCTCCTGGAATCTCCACACTAATAGTAATCATTATCATATTGGATTATCAGGTACCTATTCAATCGATTACATTCTTTCGAATGTTTTAGGAATGTGAGATCAGGGAGAAAACAAATCGTATTCAATTAAATAACAATTGAGTGCTATTTTAAGGGATCAAAGAAAACGTTCTTCTGCAAGCTTTCATCTTGAAGGCCTCACCTCATTCCCTAGGCGAACTATAAATCCGATCTTCAACTCCTAGAAATCTTCCACACCAGAAGCCTACCCTAATGTTCATGCATAGACTTATCATGCTTAGGAATTATAGTAAATTGCAAGTCAATGATTTTGGGAATAGTGTTTTAAACAAGTTTACGTCATGAGTATGTATTAGCTTTAAATGGATTGTATTATTTAATGTTCTGATACACTAATTAAATTATAACTATACCAATGCATCCATGTGCGTTCCTCGCTTTTCTTCTCAAGGAATAAGCTGAGAATCAATTTCGAATAAATACAGGAATCACTAAAAAGCTTGGAAACAGGAATAACGCAAATACCGATTCGTGAACCGCCGCAATCACTTTATCATAATATAGAAATGGACCTGCACGACCAAAAGCCAAATAATATTTCTCTGAGACTGAAGTTATTCCTATGACTTCCATAGCTACTGCTTTCATTTTCTGCTCCATTGAATTGGACAGTAATCATAATCCAACGTTCAACGTCTTCTCTTGGTCGTTTCCCTCCTCCCACATATTCATAGGAAACTTGCACGATGCTCTTGATAACTGCTCATACCACTATGGGAGTACTTTATTCGGTTACAAGTGCTCAGGGCCACACCCTCGAATCCGAAACCCGTTACTTAGGTTCTCTGCCTAGTATTCTGTCGTGTATAAGCTCTATTAATCACAAACACAATTAGGCTATATAGAACCCGTTCAGGTTATGGGCTCATTCACTTAATGCTGCTGAAATGACTCAATGATTATAGCAATTAATGGAGGAGTTTAAACATTATTTCACAAAAGTTCAAACTCGGAAACTCGAAAGTGATAACTCAACTCCTACAAAATTAATTCAATCAAAACTTTCCAATATTTGAAATTTTTGATGATTTTTGACTAGGAAACAGAAATCGAACGCAATCAATTCAGTGTTTCTTCATCCATTGAAAGATCGAACAGATGACATCATCAATTAATAACAATATAATAAAATATGATATTGTAGAAAAATTTTTAACGAATTGAAAAACTCTCCAAGGTACGGTGGATAATTATTTCCTATCCTATTATATTAAGCGAGCAATTTCTATATACTTTATGTTAACTTTCAAAACTTCGCGGATGGATGAATATGGTAAATTATCAACCGGGTACATCCGATAAGCAGTTTCACTTACTTGCTGACGTTTCGCCATTATACCAAATGACATCTTCGGAGTGCAGTCAAAGCTACACTGACTCCTGCCTTTGCTTCGAAATTCTTCCTCGTGGTCGAAGGGAGTACCTGCTCCCCTCTCCTTCTTCCACGTGTTCGGCCTGGCGAAGCTGGGTGAATGGAATTCCCGGAGAAGTGTCTGGCTTTTGTGATCTGTTTGTTGTGTTCAGAATGATTTTCCAAAGAGAATAGATATTTTTACTGCCATCCCTTTTGTTAAGGCTACCTTGTTTCTCTATTTCTCTATTTCCAGAGCCTCTCGTATAATCCTAACCCGGAAATATTGAATATTGGCTATTTGTTTAGAATTGTTGAAGTTTATTTTGTGCCCTGAGTTCTTTTCGTGGTTGTAAAGAACTGAGGTTGATTATTTGTTTTTATGCTCAGTTTGTGTTCCTCTATCCTAGCTGAAATTCTTTCATTTGCTTGACCTACATACATCTTGTCACAATTCAGGCAAGGGATGCTGTAAACGCCTTGATTTTCTAGCTCTAATCTCTGAACGGGCTTCTTCAGGAATTTTAAAAGGTTTGTTGACAGGTTTGATTTGATGTTTTTTTAGTATTCTCCCGATACGGTCGGTGGTACCCTTGATGTATGGAAGGGGGACGGTTTTTTCAAATGCTTTCTCTTCCTTGAGTTTTTCTTCAGGTTTTGAAGGTGTCAGTTGTTTTTTTAAAGATTTTTCAATTATTCTATTATTGTAACCATTATACTTCAGTATGGATTTGATTGACAGTATGGATCTATTCTTCTTTGTTTTTTTGGTCGGAGAGATGGATAGATCGAAAGATGAGACTATTGATTACAGGGAAGGAAAGTGCGGGGTGATGATGAGATAGTGCATTGAGGTATCTATTTGTATGGGTTGGTTTTCTGTATACATAGTGTTCCAGATTGCCATTTTTGTTTCTGGTGATTAGGATTTCTAAGAACGGTAGTTTTGCTTCTTCTTCTATTTCGAGAGTGAACTGTATTTTGGGGTGTATCTGGTTCAGCTGATTGAAGAATTCGAAAAGTTCTTCTTTACCATGAGGCCAAATGATAAAGATATCATCTACATATCTCTTCCAAAGGGTTGGTTTCAGTTTTGTTCTACTGAGAGCTTCTTCTTCAATATAAGTCATGTAGAGATTGGCTATGGCTGGAGAGAGGGATGATCCCATGGGGGCACCTTAAATTTGTCTGTAGTATTGGTTATTGTAGATGAAATATGTATTTTCCAGGCAGTAGCTTGTCAAAGCAATGATTGATTTAGAAAAGTGTGCATTCTGATTCATGATGATTATGGCTTCATCAACAGGGATGTTGGACATTTTATAGTGTATATAGAATGTCTTTAGGATCATTTATAGTGTATAAATCGAAGTTCGGGGAAGAAACCATTTTGGGCTGTGCCTGTTAGTCCTTCCCCAATCATTTTGAAAAATTATGTTCTGTTTATCAATAAATAAATAGCGAGCGAAGCACGGTGGCCCAATAATAATCATTAATTAAAAAATAACTATGGGTCGGATATAAATGACACCAATAGAAAGGAGCTATTCTCCCCGTTGATTTTATAAAAAGTCGACGCCCAATGATTCTGAGAGAAGTGATATTAAAAACAAAAACAAATATTCGCAATGTTTCCAATTTTATCATGAAAGTTAAATTTCCTTTTAATCCTTTTTAAAACTTTTTTAGCTCTACTGGGATATCGGGGATGATATTCTACATCCAATTCTGGCATTGAATTGGAAATTTGAGAAAGTTGCAATTTTACACGAGTTGGCAACCTTGTAATTTCTTCAGATGGAAGGCCAAGTCTCAACTTATTTTAGACAAGTCATTTTAATTCAAGAATTAGAAATTCTGAACTAAACAGCTAAAATTGGTGTGGGAAGTATTTATAGGTGTTATTGTAAGGCGTTTGGAACTTTCTACTTCACAAGGAGCAAATACGGTATATTGGATTTCAGAAGCAAACTCTCGGGTATTTCCAGTTTTAAGGTTCTGCAGGATAGCCGGGAAAATTCAGGATCCATTATCCGTTCTTGTACAAACTAGGTTTGGACTAAAATAAGTACAAAATCTCTGAATAAGGTATATGTGTTTGTGTGAGTGTGAGCAGTGAGAGCGCCAGAGGGAGAGAAACAGCGAAATAGTTATAAACTAAGAGTAGTTATAGTCTTCTATAGGAGAACTCGCCCTCAATGGAAGATCTATTCAAAGTTACAGGCTTACGTGACTATATAATTGATTGTTGTAGGTTTGGGGACTGGCCTGAAAATGTTGCTAGCCCTGCTGAAAAGTCATGTTAGCTAGACACTTACTGTGAGAAAATTCACTTTCAACTGTCAGCATTCCTTATGAATAACATCAATGCTTCCCATTCAGTCAATGCTGACCGAGTCAGGTACTCCATGATTGTATTCTCAGATAGCTCGAGTACACAAGTTTATAAATGGGGAGCTTTAAAAAATCTCAATGATCTAGACTGAATATTAATTGGATGGATTCGGCTAGACTTCCTCTTCAATATTTGATTGATATTCATTACATTTTTCCAGGTGAAGCGTTGTCTTCTCAAGATGTATGAATGTGTTTTGTAATTGAGTGATGACTGAAAGAATGATAAGTTCATGAGCAGTACAGAAATTGATGACTATCATTTGTTATTATAATTTTCACCATTCATATATTGTGCTAGAATACTAACAGGAGTTTGAGCATACTAACAGAAATATGAACAGAAATAGATTACAACTATATACTTAATTAAGTTCGAAAATTTCAAAGAGTCCAAAGTTTTGTGACTGTATTTTAGTTATTTTTTTCAAATGCCTGTTTAATATTTTGTGAGAATGATGTTATTCAGTTGCACTTTATGAATATTGTCTTTTATTGATAGATTTCCAATACATTAAAGTGCTTAAAATAATTTAATGTCTCATACATTACATAACATTGATTTTTTTATGTTGCATTGTAAATCAAATACTTTTCCATAAAATACTTTCCATAAATAAAATACTTTTCCATCAGTTTTGATCGAAAAAGATCATCAAATTATAACATCAATTGCTCCAATGATACGCTACATATTGTACGCTACATATTCTCTTCTGTATCACGAGATTTGATACGAGACTTTCAAACTCAAAAATAACTTATGATGAGGATGGGAACAGAATTATGTTTTCCCAGATCAGGTGGAAAGTGTCTTTCTGTAATCAGTGAACTGTTTCAATCACGATTTTCAAAGTTTTTTTCATCATTTTTCCACTTTAATGGGAATTACACTTCCAACCTTCAAAAACACGAAATAAAAGGGGTACAAAAAAATTTTACAATTAGAAAGGGGAGAGAAGGTTTCATTTTAGCTATTGACAATGATTAATACCCGAATTTCAGTTCTAGTGGCCTAAAAAACAGTATTTTCAGTTTTAGTATCATTCTAATATTGCTTCAAATTATATGCTGCAGATTATAGACAATGGATATAATCACAAGATTTGATAAAAAACTTTTATTCAATTCATAGAGTATGTTGCGTCATCTAGAACTTATAATTAATTTAAATACAGTGAGTAAGCTCCTCCTGTAACCAAACCCTTACGAAAAAACATTTAACAAGTGAAATTTTGATTTGAATTACCAATACAATACACAAAATACTGGATTCTTCTAATTTAATTCTTTGACATGACATAACAACCACACAATATGTTTCTTAGCCATGATATAGTATAACATGACAAACATCAAGAAAATATCTAATGAGAGAAGGAATTATTGTTTAATCAAATTTATAACAGGAAAACTCGGGTCGATGTCAAACGAAGCAAACGACAGAAGAGTCCAGCGACAGCCGAGGCAAGCGACGGAAGAGGACTCCTGAAAAAGAGGCCTGAAATGTCGCCTGCGTTATGCAGCAGTTGAGGCCTCTTCAACTTTTGTACAGGCCCGACAGTTGAGACCTACGACCGTAGAGAACTTTTGAAAAAGAATCCTCAAATGTCGCCTGCGCTAGTCTCTCCAGAATGGCAGACGGCACCTGGAGAATTATCATTTAATTTGTATGGATTGACCAGCAATTCTATTTATTCTATTGTATGAAACATAATCATAATATTATAATCATAAAATATATTGTAATTTATTATATCCCATTATTCCTTCCATCCTATGAATAAGTATTGCAACTTTACAACTGTAAATATACCTTAGTTGCTTCTCATAAAAACAAAATTTTTGAACTCTTAAATACCTATTTGGATGTCAAATTCACACATTATAGACTACAAATCCATGTTTGAGAAATGAAGAAAATTCACATTTCGTTTTAAGAAAGACAACATAATAAGAATAGAAAAAACTTTCCTTGCTCTTCAGTTTTACATGTTTTAATGTAAACCCAATTTTCAAAATTATTATTGATAGAAAAAAAGTGTTTGCAGCATATCTTTGGAGCGTACTGAATTCCCATGTATTGTGAGGCGAACTGGATACTGGATCAATCAGTAATTCGCAAAAAGATCTTAAAAAATAGAGGGAAATTTTGCATTAATTTCTTATTGGATAACACTGCCATGATGATGAAGATCTTTTTGATCAATCAATGAATTCTACAAATTTACAGAATTAAAGCAATTCAAATTGACGAATTATTGATGAGAAGAATATCCTTGTATATCATTGACGTTCATAGTAAATGGCACAGACACAAAAACACAACTTTAAACAGAGAGATTGAGTGAGTGAGTGAGGGAATGAGTGGGATGTGAGTAAGATAGATAGTAAACGAGAAAGAGAGAGCGAATGAGTGTGTGTGAGAAAATAATTGAAAACAGAAGGTATTACAAAAAGAAAAATCAGTATACTAGATTTTATGTTTATTACAAGTTAGAACCAAAGATATCAATAACTTTCTGAAAATCAAAATTTCGTTATAATTCCACGAAATGGGCAATATAAATACTATATTATTATCTAAAAATAATATTTAATTTTTTTTCCAATTTTTTACCTCAAAATTGATTTAATTTCATAATACCATACTTTCTCGCCAATTTCCGATAGATTAAAGGCTATTTTGCTGAGGCGAATTACGAAAGGGGGTGCGAATAAGGAAAAGAAACAAAAAATGTTATATGCTTCCTCTCTCATTGACAACCCCTGTCTTTGACAACATTTTCGCCATTTTAGCCGCCATCTTGGATTGCATTTGATCGAAATTGCTCGTTTCGGATCCTTATAGTGTAAGGACCTTAAGATCCAAATTTTTAGTCATTCCGTTAGTTAGGAGATAAGATATCGTGTACACAGACGCACATACACTCATACACACATATATACAGACCAATACCCAGAAACCAATTTTTGGACTCAGGGGACCTTGAAACGTATATAAATTTAGAAATTGGGGTTTCTTAATTTTTTTTCGGAAAGCAATACTTTCCTTACCTATGGTAATAGGGCAATGAAAGTAAAAACTCTCCCTGCTCTTCAGTTTCACATGTTTTAATGTAAACCCAATTTTCAGAATTATTATTGACTAGCCGTCAGACTCGCTTCGCTCGCCATATCCGTCTAGCAAGGGGGCTCCGCCCCCTGGACCCCCGACTGGATCGTCTAGGAATAACATCAGCAGGCTCGCTTCGCTCGCCTGCATTTTTATCATAATGTTAGGACAATCCAGTCGGGGGTCCAGACTAAACGGCTGGCTAAACGGATATGGCGAGCGAAGCGAGCCTCACTGCTAGTAATATAACATTCCCAGGATTGAAGTAGCAGCGCCCAATCAATTTTTCCGCGATAAATGCATTTAAATCTTCAACTTGGTGCCACCTAACAAAGTCAACTCAACTTAATGCCAACCTGACAAAATTATTAATTTAGTTGCCAGTTAACAACTGTTTCGAAGAGGTACTCTATCTAGATTATAGTTCTATAGTAACATATGATATGGAAATTTCAATTATAATTGAGAGATTGGGAGAAGAAGAATATACATGCTAAAAGACGAAGTTTGAACCCTTAAAAACAACCCTTAGAGTTAAAATATTGCCAAAAGATTTCTTAGTGCGCCTCTAAAGGGCCAACTGAACATACCTACCAAATTTGAACGTTTTTGGTCCGGTAGATTTTTAGTTATGCGAGTGAGTGAGTGAGTGAGTGAGTGAGTGAGTGAGTGAGTGAGTGAGTGAGTGAGTGAGTGAGTCAGTCAGTCAGTGAGTGAGTGCCATTTCGCTTTTATATATATAGATAGAAAAAAGTGTTTGCAGCATATCTTTGGAGCTTACTGGATTACCATGTTGATATGATAAACCATATGTTTTCGTTGTCATTGATTCATTCATAAATATCAAATGTTATTGATCCGTTACTAGTAGAAAGTCATGTTCAATTTTATTTGATTAAAGCTCTACAAATGAAGAGTTTACTTATTTCAATTTAATCAAATAAAATGCCGACAAAGAAAAAGACAAAAACGATTGAAAACCGTAACTACGAAGAAGATAAGATGGAATCACATATTGACAAGTTTCTCAAGCCAAAGGAATTATCTATCGACCCAGATTCGCCTACGGCAGAGAGAGAGTGGAAACATTGGAAAAAGACGTTCGAAAATTTCTTAGAAGGAACGACAACCAAAGACAAAATGAAAATATTGGTAAACTTCTTATCACCTGCTTTATACGAAATTGTGGAAAGCTATACTTCATATGAAGAAACTATATCCATGTTGGAAGATATGTTCGTTAAACCGAAGAACGAAATTTATGCACGATACTGCCTTGCTAATGCAAAACAACAAATAGGTGAGTCCATTGATCACTACTATTCTGAACTAAAAAGATTAAGCTTATCATGTAACTTCACTAGAGTGTCAGCCGAAGAAAACAAAAACGAGCATATTAGAGATGCTCTTGTTTCAGGGTTATGTTCTATTGAAATTAAAGAGAAACTTTTTCAACAAGGAGATTCGAGTCTACAAGAAACCGTTTCCCAAGCACGTGTTCTTGAATCCGCAAAAACATATGCCGACTCCTTTAAAAGTACTTGTTATACAAACTCTGTTGAAGAAAATAAAAACATAAGCTTGAGCGAATCTTTCTCAGATGTTAATGCTGTAACCCAAAATCGACAGGCAATTGTAGAGAAATCCGTTCAATGCCAACGTTGCGGATATAAAAAACACTCAAATTCTCAAGAATGTCCTGCAATAGGAAAGACTTGTCATAAATGTTCCCGAATTGGACACTTTTCCTATGTATGTAAAAGTAAAACGCTCAAAGAAAAACTAACTACGTCAACTATTACTGCAGCTGGTATAGCCAGTAATCTTTCTAAAGCTACAATTATTGTTTCGGTGAATGGAATAAATACACCAGCTCTTATTGATACCGGAAGTGTTGCCAGTTTTATTGATGAAAAATTTGCAAAAACAAATAAATTTAAAACTGCATCAGATTCTTGTTTTATAAGATTTGCATCTGTTCAATATAACACCGCTACAAAAGCATGTGTTTATAGCAATATTGTGTACAAAGGAAATGAATACAACAATATTAAACTCTTGGTATTAAAAGAATGCTGTTGCAATGTGATACTTGGTCACGATTTTTTGATGAATCACTCTACAATAAGTTTAGCATTCAATGGTAATAAACAGCCTCTTGTAATAGATAATAATTCTACAACCACACCACCCTTGAAAGATTGCCTCTTGGTGGAGGCCATGATAAAACCATGTTCCCTTTTCAATGACTTGACTCCCGATTGCCACCCAATAACTACCCGATCCAGAAGACACCCACAAGATGACTATGAATTCATGAAGAATGAGATCAATCGCCTCCTTACAGAAGGAATAATTGAGAAAAACCAGTCCAGTTGGCGTGCCCAGCCTTTCATTGTAACCAATGGACAGAAGAAACGAATGGTCATAGACTATTCACAGACTATTAATAAATTCACAAATTTAGACGCATACCCTCTCCCATTGATCGAAGATCTTGTAAACACAATTGCCAAGTACAACTTTTTTAGTACTGTAGATTTCAAGTCAGCTTACCATCAAAAAACGATTCTTGAGAATGAACGACATTACACTGCCTTTGAAGTAGGCCGAAAACTTTATCAGTTCAAACGAATACCATTCGGAGTAACCAATGGAGTAGCTGCCTTCCAACGTACAATAAACGGACTTATAGAAAGAGAGAATTTGAACGACTGCTTTGCTTATTTGGATGATGTTGTCATTTGCGGTTCAGATCAAGAAGAACATGACAGAAATCTTAAGAAATTTCAACAAGTAATTGAATTGTATGGCTTGACTATAAATGAAGAAAAATGTAAATTTTCAAAAAAATCATTGAAGTTCCTTGGGTATGAGATAAAACATGGAGAAATTAAACCTGACCCAGAACGCCTTGCACCACTCATGAACTTTCCACCCCCAAGAAATGCTAAAGAATAGAATAGAATAGAATAGAATAGAATATATTTCTAGATCCATAGGCATATTGATGCATAAGATCACGTCAAAAATTGAGATGTTTTATTGTTTTTTAAAATTTAGAATTCATTTCTATGTTTGGTTCCGACATCTGCAGAAACTCATCGACCTCATAAAAAGGATTACTGCATAGCCACCCATACATTACACATTTGAACTCTCTGAGGCTTAAGTTCCTGACCTTGAGGGGTAATTTATTGAAGAGTCGTATACTCATAATCAAATGACTGGATCTCAGTTTTTCAAGTCGAACAAAGGGAACGTCAATGTCATGTCTACGTCTGGTATTGAGTCCATGTATGTGATTCTGTGCTGATGTTTATGCTTCCCTTTATACGCGTGAACTAGGCTATTGTAGATGTAGAGATTTACAACTGTCAGAATTCTAAGCTCAAGAAAAAGTGGCTTACAGTGGGCAATTCTTCCAGCTCCACTCATAATTCTTATTGCTCTCTTTTGCATTATCAGCACCTCTCCAGTCTTGGTTGCATTGCCCCAGAACATTAAACCATAACTCATAACTGACTGGAACAGTGCAAAATATGTGGATTTTACATATTCAAATGGTACACAGCACATTAAACGCGACAACAGAAAGTTGACTCGAGACAGCCTATCCAGAACTGCATCAATATGAGGAGCCCATGATAAATCCCTATCCACAATCAGACCCAGAAACTTGGCCTTATTGGTCACCAAGGAGTCTCCACTGTACGGTCTCAAACTGAAGACAACCATCTGAGTCTTGGATTGGTTCAAAAGAAAGCCATTTGCTGAGAACCAGTCTGAAGCCTGTTTTGTTGAATTTCTAGCTCTCTCACCAACAGCCAACACATCAGAATCTGAATCAATCAGAGTTGTGTCATCTGCATATATGTAAGTGTTGCTGTCTACATTATTGGGTAGGTCATTTATGGCTATCAAAAATAGCAGGGGTCCCATTATGGAGCCCTGAGGCACTCCACATTCAACATTCACCACAGGGGACCATCTACCATCAACTTCAACAGTCTGTTTTCTGTTACTAAGGTAGGAGCCAATGAAATTTAGAACTGAACCCTCAACACCATATAAATTAAGTTTTTCAATTAATATTTTGTGATCAACACAGTCGAATGCACGACTTAGGTCACAGAAGGTGAGAAATGAAACGACTCATGGGATTACTGGCTCATTACTCCCGATGGATTAAAAACTTTTCTCAAAAGATTCACCCCCTTGTCCACATACAGAAATTCCCTCTATCTCAAGATCAGATGGAAACTTTGGAATTGTTGAAAAATGAAATTGCTTCCGCGGTACTGCTCTTTGTTGATGAAAATGTACCATTCATAATTGAGACAGATGCATCAGATTTTGCAATTGGTGCAACATTAACACAAAATTCTCGACCAGTAGCCTTTTTCTCACGAACTTTGTCCCAAAGTGAAACCAGGCATTCAGCTGTTGAGAAAGAAGCCTATGCCATTGTGGAGTCTATAAGAAAATGGAGACACTATTTACTACGAAAACAATTCACTTTGATCACTGACCAAAAATCAGTCACATTCATGTTTGGCACTCAACACAATAGAAAAATAAAAAATGAAAAGATACAAAGGTGGCGCCTAGAATTATCTGAATACAAATTCAACATAGTCTACAGACCTGGAAAAGAAAATGCACCAGCTGATGCACTCTCTCGTATATGTATTACAGCTGGTTGTTCAACATTGAACTTAGCTTTGGCAAAATACCATGATGAACTTTGTCACCCTGGTGTAACTCGTTTCTACCACTGGCTCAGAATGAAAAATCTCCCCTATACTGTAGATGATGTAAGGAAAATTTGCTCCAATTGTGCAATTTGCTCTGAAATAAAACCACAGTATATGAAGACAAAAGGAAATCTCATAAAGGCAACAAAACCTTTTGAACGAATTAATATGGACTTCAAAGGACCCGTACAATCAAAAACAAGAAATAAATACCTACTGGTGATGGTTGATGAGTACTCAAGATTCCCTTTTGTATTTCCTTGTCCAGACATGACTGCGAGAACAGTCATAAATTGCCTGGTCTCATTAATATCAATGTTTGGCCTTCCAAGCTATATTCACACAGACAGAGGAACATCCTTCATGTCAACTGAGTTGAAGAGCTTTCTTGGCTCAAAAGGGATAGCAACTAGTAGATCAACGCCTTACAATCCGAGAGGGAATGGTCAAGTAGAGCGATATAATGGAATTATATGGAAAGCAATAACACTAGCTCTAAGATCACGAGGACTTGATTCAAATCGATGGAGGAAGTGTTGCCTGATGCACTTCACTCTATTCGATCTCTTTTGTGTACTACAACAAATTGCACCCTCATGAACGAATGTTCCTTCACATGAGATCCTCAACAAATGGACAGTCACTACCATCTTGGCTAATGAGCCCAGGACCAGTTTGGCTGAAGAAAATGAACCGAAATTCAAAGCAAGATTCATCAGTAGAAGAAGTTGAATTGATTGAGGCAAACCCAGAGTATGCTCACATTCGTCGCCCTGATGGACAAGAGTCTACTGTGTCGCTCCGTCATCTTGCCCCTAAGATAACACGAAAATCTAGCCGGGTAGAATGATATGATAAACCATATGTTTTCGTTGTCATTGATTCATTCATAAATATCAAATGTTGTTGATCCGTTACTAGTAGAAAGTCATGTTCAATTTTATTTGATTAAAGCTCTACAAATGAAGAGTTTACTTATTTCACATGTATTGAGGAGAACAGGATTCTGGATCCATCAGTAATTCGCAAGATCTCAAAAAAATAGAGGAAAATTTTGCATTAATTTCTTATTGGATAACACTGTCTCATGATGATGGAGATTTAAAGATCTTATGGATTATACAATCAATGAATTCTACAAATTTACAGAATTATAGCAAATTTAAATTGACAAATAATTCATGAGAAGAATATCCTTGTATATCACTAACGTTCATAGTGAATGGCACAGGCATAAACAGAACTTTTATCAGAGAGATACTGATTGAGAGAGTGAGTGAGTGGGGGAATGAATGGATGTGGGTAAGATAGATAATAAACGGGAAAGAGAGAGCGAATGAGTGTGTGTGAGAAAATAATTGAAAACAGAATGTAGTACAAAAAGAAAAATCAGTTTAGATTGCTTCTCATGCAGATCACCATTTTTTGACTTAAATACGAGATCGATCGTGTTATTATGATAACAACGTGAAATTCACATATCATTAATTTTTTATCATTCTATGAAGATGAAGATGCAAACATCAACAATGAAGATGATGCATGTTAATGATTATAAGAGTTGACTGTATGGAATTAATGAAGCGGAATAGGTTGGAACGGTATTGATAGTCTTTTTGGATAGATTCAACTGCACTTAACCATTGAATAACTTCTCAGTTATTCCCAGTTCTTTGAGTCTATAATTAGGTTAATGTTGTCAGTTAGCAAAATTTATTTGTATTGGTAATGTGCTGTCTTTAAGTCTTCAGTCTTCACCATGTCTGCTCATATTTCGAAAAGAGAATTACTGATGGATCCAGTATCCAGTTCTCCTCAATACATGGTAATCCAGTAAGCTCCAAAGAAATGCTGCGAACACTTTTTTCTATCAATAATAATTCTGAAAATTGGGTTTACATTAAAACATGTGAAACTGAAGAGCAGGGAGAGTTTTTACTTTCCTTGCCGTATTACCATACGTAAGGAAAGTATTGCTTTCCGAAAAAAAATTAAGAAACCCCAATTTCTAAATTTATATACGTTTCAAGGTCCCCTGAGTCCAAAAAAGTGGTTTCTGGGTATTGGTCTGTATGTGTGTGTATGAGTGTATGTGCGTCGGTGTTCACGATATCTCATCTCCCAATTAACGGAATGACTTAAAATTTGGAACTTAAGGTCCTTACACTATAAGGATCCGACACGAGCAATTTCGATCGAATGCAATCCAATATGGCGGCTAAAATGGCGAAAATATTGTCAAAGACAGGGGTTTTTGCGATTTTCTCGAAAATGGCTCCAACGATTTTGATCAAATTCATATCTAAATAGTCATTGATAAGCTATATCAACTGCCACAAGTCCCATATCTGTAAAAATTTCAGGGGCTCCGCCCCATCTATGCAAAGTTCGATTTTAGTTTTCCAATTATCAGGTCTCAGATATAATTCAAACGAATAATTTCGAGTGAAAAAGATTAAGCCTGAAAATCTCTTCAATTAATGTCCAGTAACATTTTCACCTAAAATTGAAAATAAGCTTGAAATTTGAGAAAATATGATTATTCAATTGCAAACTGTTGGCAACTGTTGATTCTATCAAATCATTCACTATGAAGAGATAGCAGATCTCGTGTGTATCCAGCGTTATTGTCCTGTCTCCAGCTGGCTCAGATCTTTGAATAGTAGACTTGAGATGCGCGGGAGCACTAGCGTCAGGTGAACAATTTTCATAACGGCAAGGAAAGTTGTGTGAGTGCGCTACACCAGATATTTTCTAATCTTATTATGTTGTCTTTCGTAGAACGCACTGAAATGTGAATTCCCTTTATTTCTTAAACATAGATTTGTAGTCTATAATGTACTGAGAATTTGACATCCAAGTATCGAAAAGGTAATTACGAGTTCGAAAATTTAGTTTTTTATGAAAAAGCAACTAAGTTATATTTACAGGTGTAAAGTTGCAATACTTATTCATAAAAGAGAAGGAATAATGGGATATGATATACTAGTAGGTAACCCGTGCTTCGCAAGGGTCCTTTTTAAAACTTGACGTAATAAAAAAATCGAAATTAAAAAAAAGGCCTATAACCATCCTCGGTTAATGAAGAATCTTTATGCAAAATTTCAAATCAATCAGTCCAGTCTGAACTCGTGATGATGTGTCAAACATAATTTTCCTACATCACGTACGTGTATGAGCCAGCTCTTTCCATTATTATAGTGAAGATGATGGATAGATAGATGGATGATTTATCAGTATCTTTGAATGAGATTAACTTTTGAACGGTTTGAGAAATCGGTGCGGTTTTGTTGCGACAGAAAATCAGTTATTTTTATTCGAATAGGATCCCCAATTATACCTATCATCTAATGTCCCTTTTAAAAGAAATGTTCAGCTGCTTCTATACAACAACTGGATGCATGACAAATTGAAAACTTGACATAATGAAATCTCGAAGAGCTGAAAATAGGCATGAAAAACCATCTTCGGTTAATTAAGAATCTATTATGCAAAATTTCAAATGAATCAGTTGAGTATATTGTAGACGTGATGATGCGTCAAACATAATTCCCTATTCCTTACGTGAATAAGCCAGTTCTTTCTTTTATTATAGTATAGAAAACTGAAGAAGACATAATACTTGAAAACCTCACAGAATCATATTGATTTTTCCAATACATCAATAAATTTTAGTAGCGATTAGATCCTCCTCAATTTGAATCAGGCAGCCTTTCGTTTTCCCAATTTCAAACAAAATACCTAAAATACTCGTTTCACTGCGAATTTGTGTCTGATAGTTCATTATAACTGAAGAATATAAATTATTACTTATTTTATTGTGATCTATTCATGTTTTCCTTATGAAATTCAATGATAGGCCTACAGCATGAAGACTATGTCCATTTCATTTGTACTGGTGGCAAAATTTTACATGAAAAATAACTATTTCATAAAATCCAAGTTCAATTGTAATGAAAACAAATTCCTTCAAAAAATAATTGATAATAATACGTTTTGAGGAAGAAAATTAAGAACAAAAAAATTGGGAAGAATCAGGATTCAAACCGAGGAACCATCGCTCCATAAACTAGCGTTCTACCTTTATGCTACACGGCCGTTTGGAAATCAATGTCTTGTAACAGCATTAAAAACACACTTCTGGGCTGCAACAATGTAGCCTATGGAACTTCATGTACGGAAGCAAAGATGAAATTTAAGCTTTAATTCTGAAAAATCTAGAAGGAAAATTGAAATTTGGGCTTCCAGGTGCACGAGATTGATATTTTTAGAATCTATCTGCAAAATTTGGAGATCTAAATCATTCCCGTTTTTCCGGTATGCAATCCACAAGTTGACATGTTTTGATGCTAACACACGAACACACGAACAAACACAACCCTACTCTCTCTTATTATATAGATGACCCAATTGCTGGTAAATCCATACTAATTAAATGATAATTCTTTCGGTGCTGTCTGCCATTCTAGAGAGCCTAGCGCAGGCGATATTTGAGGAATCTTTTTCAGGAGTCCTCTACGGTCGCAGGTCTCAACTGTCGGGCCTCTACAAAAATTAAAGAGGCTTCATCTGTCGCCTAACGCAGGCGACATTTGAGGCCTCCTTTTCAGGAGTCCTCTACGGTCACAGGGCTCGACTGTCGGGCCTGTACAAAAGTTAAAGAGACCTCAACTGCTGCCTAACGCAGGCGACATTTCAGGCCTCTTTTTCAGGGGTCCTCTACCGTCGCTGGCCACAAATGTCGCAGGTTTCTACCGCGGAAAATTCGGGTCGATGTCAAACGAAGCAAACGATAGAAGAGTTCTGCGATAGTCGAGGCCAGCGACTGACTCTTCTATCATTTGCTTCGTTTGACATCGACCCGAATTTTCCTGTTATAAATTCGATTAAACAATAATACCTTCTCTTATTAGATATTTTCTTGATGTTTGTCATGTTATATTAAATCATGAGCTAAGAAACATATTAGGTAGTTGTTATGTCATGTCAAAGTATTAAATTGGAAAAATCCAGTATTTTGTGTATTGTTTTGTTATTTCAAATCAAAATTTCACTTGTTAAAAGTTTTTTCGTGGGGCTTTGGTTACAGGAGAAGCGTTTTCACTATATTTACATTAATTATGAGTTCTAGATGACGTAACATTCTATATGAATTAAAACAATATACAGTAGGATTCTGATCAACTAAACAATATAACTATTGATTATTTGAAGCCTGTGTAACAAATCAATAGGAGAATTTAATCCAAGTATTGATATCAACGAAAGTTGTGTGCTGGCTGACGCATTATTGAATAGGAATTCAACCATGAATCAATAAGATTCAATCAACATTCAATATAAATATAATCAACTGTACAAGAGAACTAGTAAATTCGCAGTCTTTCTGACAAAACAATAGAAGAATTCGTTACAGTATTGACATTAATCAAGAGTCCTGACTGACACAACATTTAATAGGAATTCGATCATAATTCAATAAGAACTCGATCAATAGGATTCCAATCAACTGAACAATAGTACAAGTGAATTCACAGCCTTTCTGACAAAACAATAGAAGAATTCGTTACAGTATGAAATGAAATGAAATTGCTTTATTGTATCTTCGAAATAGATGCATAATTTACATACACTATATTATTATCGACAATAAAGTTTAATAACAACCTGCAAAGGAGATCCTGAATGCAGGTGTGAATCAATTGTAATTACATGGTACAAAATAAAATCACAATAATAATAAAGAAAAGAATGAATACAAAACAAAAGCAAAAATATTAAATAATATCCTCAACATCCTAAAATTTAGACATACACGAATGTATCTCAAACTCTTATTCATTAGATTAATTTAAAGTAGATGTTCCTGTCAATCCATTCCTGTATAATTCTATTCAAATTCCCAGTTATATTCCTGTTAACAAAATCTAGTGGTATTTTATTGATTAAATAATAACAATAGTATTGAATTTGATGTATGCATATAGTAAGCTTTATGAGATGTATGTTAAATGTATTTGTACTGTTTGCCCGTATGTTATAGGGAGTTGTATGAATTTTAAACTGATTTCTATGTTTGTTTATGTGACGAATTACTCTTATAATGTAGGTCTGTCTCAGAGTCGGGACATTTAGTTCGATGAAAATCTCTCTACTTGAATAAAGCCGTGGTCTTCCAAGAGCTGCTCTTATAATGTGTTTTTGCAAAATAAAAACTTTTTTAAATGAGTATCAAAGGCGGCGCCCCAGACCTCTATTACATATTGAAATAATGAGTGGGTGCATGCATAATATACTTTCCTAATAATATCCATTTTTTTTATTTTATGTATTTTGTAAAAGATGTGTATCACGTACTTTAGTTTTGAACTTTGTTCCTCTTGAGGTGTTGGTCTACTAATATTCCTAGGTATTTCATAGTTTGCACTCTTTCCAGTGATTTTATCTCTTGCTCTTCATTCTTGGTATTCATTTTTAAATCCAGAGATACTGGTGGTTGCCCGGTTATGTTGGGTGAGAAAGTGATGTATTTGGTTTTATCGGTATTGTAAAGACGTGCTTCCTGGGGGGTTATCTCTTGTGATAGAGTCCCACGTTGTGAAGCCATTGTGTAAAGTGGTAAATTGCAAATCCTTCACATGTGATGCGGTATTCTTGATATTTATAAGAGCGGTCGCTAAAATCCCTATTTTGCAAATAAATTTGCAAAAAGTTAAGGCCGTCCGGCTCGCAAATATGCTGGGTTCAGACCGCAGCTCTAGCTCAGTGGTAGATGCATGAATTTTCCTAATATAATTTATCGCTACAGGGTTCAATGACTGGTGATCAATAATTCTTACCGCTGCTTCCGTGAAGTTCTTGAAAAATACCAATAAGGAAGTCAAAAAGATAATTGGTGACTGATTATCAGTAACCATATATTCAATCGAGAATAATGAAAATCAATTATGATCTTTCTAGTTGATTTTTAAAACGCTTATCATGAATACAGGTATTCACCAACTTACCCTTCTAAAATTCCTTGGAACTTACAACGCCAGTTCTTGAAGTTCTCTGGATCCTTATATGATATACTGTAGACTTATTAATATAATTATCAGTAAGACCTTTCTGGCTGAATAGTGTTTCTATCATCAAAGGATGATAAGTAATAAATGCTCTGAATAAGATCAATATTAATTGATTCACTGATTTTATATGCTGCTGACGAATATTTCTTGGTACCAAGACAGCTCAAACTGTATATCACGAGATGAGTTAGGATATAATAAAAACTTCTATGATTTTGTATGCTGACATAAAACTTAAAATATATTCCCATAAAATAATATATATAAAATATTCTTATATTTATAATTCCAATATATATAAATTCTTTAATAGTTTAACAATTATCACAAGGTTTAATAGCATTCACAGTTGTGAGCTTTAAAAATTATAAATTCGTATTTAATACTGATACGTGGACTTCCAGTCAATTCAGAATTCTACAACTTAAAACCTGTTCGGTCTGTAGATTTAACATGACATACTTTGATCAATGAGCAAATAATAATTAATAAAAATGACAATTCAATAATCTCAGGGTTTTATGAATTCGTGCCATGCATGGAAGTAAGCTTCCTACATAAATCAAGTAAATTCATAAAACGTTCTTATAGACTATATGATAGTATTCAACACGTTGCAAATTTCTTAAACTTGAATTAATTTATATAGCGCTTTGATCAATTTCCCAATTCACTATTAAAGGCCGGCTAATGAGCTCATTAGAACTAAAACTCACAGTAATGATGTTCTTGAAGGTCTTGTAGAGTGAATTAATTATTTCCAATAATAAATTATGTAGGTCCTTTTCATCTCTGCTGGGCTCGCGCATGGTCCAGTTTTTTTTTATAAATTTCTTTCAGTATAAAAATATATTTATGGGAACAGATTACAATTAAGAACTCTTTATCAACACTGAGTTCACAAATAATCAAACATCAATTACATATATTTCACATTTAACAAAGGGATTGGCTTGATGATTTTAAAATTTAATAGGAAGTAAGAACCCTAATCTCCATGTGCGTCCTCACAGATCGGGATCACAAGCCAGAGAGTGAGATTTCTAGAAAAGTTTCATCTCTTCCTTGAACGATTTGTAAGCTTCCTTCTGATTGGCTTTCTCATCTTAGTAAGACACAATGCAATTGGTTCTTTAGGATTCAGGGTGTTCCTAACTTTGTTATACAAAGATAATTGAGAATTTGTTACATAAATAAATCAAATGATAGACTAAAAGTATTTTAATAATTAAATCTCGATACATGATACTATAAAATGATGTATATATAATTTTTTATGTGAGTTTTGTGTACTCTTGGTTTTCATACTTTTTTAGATTGCAATAAATACTCATGTAACAATAATAGTTGTCCTCATTTATTTACATAAACCTTCCCTAGTGTATATAACATATATTTTGTGAGTAAAATTTATAATTTAATTCCTCCTGTTTGATCGAGCGATCAGCTGATTCATTAGGTATCGAATCAAAGAACTGTCGAAGTGTCGATTGATCCTAGATCGATTGATTCATTTAGAACAAAAACAAAGAATTCTAACCTCAAAAGTACATGCAAACTTATATTTTTATGATCTGCCAATAATAAATAAGCCACTTTATAATTTTTAATTCTGCCAATGAATTCTCATTATTGTCGAATTACAATTTGCTTGATTCTCTTATCGTATTAGATAATATGATTGCTCTTTATCACTAATAACATTCGATTTTACTTGAGTGGTACTTTGACTAGACTATCTTTCCTTTCTATTTTATAATTCTATTAAAGCTCAATAGTTCATTTCAAAAATATTTTGTGGTGCTAAAATACCACGTGACAGTATTTAAGGTGAGAATGTGATCCTGAAGCCATTTTTACACTATTTTTAAACTGTTGTTTGCATTATTGAAGAGCTCCTCCCAGCCATTTCCACCACATTAATCAAGTGTCCTGGCTGATGCAACATTCAATAGTAGTTTGATGATAATTCAATAGGAATTCAATCAATAGGATTCTAATCGACTGAACAATAGTACTTGTGGATTCGCAGCCTTTCTGACAAAACAATAGGAGAATTCGTTACAGTATTGACATTAATCAAGTGTCCCGGCTGATGCAACATCCAATAGGAGTTCGATCATATAATTCAATAAGAATAAAATCAATAGGACTCCAATCAACTGAACAATAATACTAGTGGATTCGCAGCCTTTCTGACAAAACAATAGGAGAATTCGTTACAGTATTGACATAATCAAATGTCCTGGCTGATGCAACATTCAATAGTAGTTTGATGATAATTCAATAGGAATTCAATCAATAGGATTCTAATCAACTGAACAATAGTACTTGTGGATTCGCAGCCTTTCTGACAAAAAAATAGGAGAACTCGTTACAGCATTGACATCAATCAAGTGTCCTGGCTGATGCAACATCCAATAGGAATTCGATCATATAATTCAATAAGAATTCAATCAATAGGATTCCAATCAACTGAGCAATAATACTTGTGGATTCGCAGCCTTTCTGACAAAGCAATAAGAGAATTCGTTACAGTATTGACATTAATCAAGTGTCCTGGCTGATGCAACATTCAATAGGAATTTGATCATAATTGAATTGAGATTCAATCAATAGGATTCTAATCAACTGAACAATAGAACTGATGATTATCCACAGCTCCTGCGACAATCCAGTAGTTGAATTTTGATATAAATACGGCTACCTCGACACTCAGATAGTCAGAAGCTTCCGAGATCATCTTGCTGTTTCACAACATTGACAGATCTTCTCTCAATCACCAAAATTGAGATGAAGGTATTTACTAACTCATTCCAAATACTCTCATTGTTTTGACTTCTGGGAATAGATAATAATATAGAAATTATATTCAATTGAGTTTGGTTCGAATTTTTTCTAATTTGCTTTGTCATTGTCAATGTAATATGGTTAGATTTTGAAAGGTAAAAAAATACAATCAAGTTATCTGTACTCGACAATTTTTCTGTTTAGTGCGCAATTTGCAGCACTGAAAGAAACGTTTACGCACGAGCCGTAGGTGTGGGTGGAATGGTTTCTTGAGTGCAGCAGAGGAATTTTGCTCATGTATTTCACATTAAATTTCTCCTACAGTTACCGTTGAATATGAGAAGTTATTGATTATGGGTAAAATGATGACTAAAATCTATCAAATGTTTGTCTGTATAGTTTTGTTATTAATAACAACTTTAATTTATTTTAAACTTGTTAATCCAATTGAAAATTAATAATCGATAACTTATTCAAATCATAAATTGGATTGATCCACTTCATTTGAAAAAATTTAAAAAAATCTCAATTTCTGAACAATTTTTCAACCAATCAATTTATGAATGAAAAAATATTATTTGAAATAATGAATAATCAATAATATTCGAAATGTATAATTTAATGAGTTCTCATTTTTATTTATTCGAAAATCAGAAAAATATAGATAGAACAAATTCGCATTCAAAATACAGCCAACAATGTCAACAGCCGATTGGGATGGCTGCAAGATGATACGCAAAGTATTAAGAGTATGCAAAGTAATGCTTTGTGCACTAGAATGGAAAAGTGATTTTTTGGGTTCTGTAATAAGTGCAGGAATGGTCACTTTTCAACGTAACTGTGGGAAAAATAATTTCCTTTTGGGTCGGTAATATCATCATTGTATTGGAAATGTATCGAAACTTTATCAAAATTTGTATCATCTCATTGAGAAAAAAAATTGACTTTCCTTATCATTGAATCGAGAATGTATAAAAAATTAGTAGCTTTGTATAAAGAGTGTTTGCCTATTTGCTTCTTTCACAGTTCTTCTACATAGCTCTCATAGCATCTGCGTTGCGTTGGTTGTCATGCTGATGTCTCCGGTTCTTGCCATTCCCAAGCCCGGTCAAGTTGCTCTAAAAGGACGCAAATGATTTCTCATTTTTTAAATTGCGTTTTCTAGTTCAATTGAAATAATGTAATAAATGCGATTGCTACTTGTGAAATGGATTTTTTTATTGATTCAACCCAAGTATCATCTTAGAGGCAAAATAGCATTCATGCTGAAGCTATATCTTCTCTATGGTACTACACTGTAGTGTTTGTGTCATTGATTTGCCATGATATAGAATAATTTTTTACAGATATTGTACTAGAGCTTGAAGATACATTTGTAGGTTGACTGATTGTCGTAGAATGTTGATTGGTAGATTTTGATCAATTTTACTTTCGTCAAAAAAATTTCCTTATTGGATATTGTCTAACAAAACCTTCAAATATTTTGAGAAGTTTACTGCCTTAACCTGCTTTCCGATGACGTCACAAGGGCACAAGAATCTAAAACCAAAAACTTGACGATGTTATTATCATTATTATTAAAATCAAATAGTTTTATTATTTGTTCTTGAGCAAGTACTCGTACAAATAGGAGTTGCTATCTTAATCAGATACATAATACATTCTTCATTAACAGAACAGATGATCAAAACAGGAACATTTCAAAAAATCCTGCTACAATAGCCTAATATAATAACAATATTCAAAAGTAACATTACAAATCACAAAAATAACACAAGTAGTTTGAAAAATAAATCGATAGAAATTTCCAAATACAGCAATAACAAAATTAACAGACAATGTGATGTTAGATTAGGAATTTTGTAGCTACATTATTGTGTGAGAATTCTAAGGTATAAATTATTACCAATATAAATATACGAAATTCAATATGTGAGAAACTGTAAAAACAAGTGATAAAATGATCAGTAAATCCTTGAATGACAAGAAAGGAGTTAATTTTAACAAGTAATCTTTGAAACAAATTGAATCATCTCAAATACAATTTTATTCAATACACAAACATTTATGTGAAAATACTTCAATTTTCGTTCTTTGATCCCAAATCACAATGAATATAATATGAGAAATTGTCGCACTTCACCAATAAATTCTAACATAATAATAATTAATCAGGCCGATAACAAATTACTTTCTTTGATAGCCCCGATCCAGTAACAAGTAGATGTTTTCAGTTTTCTCACTATCCAGGTTTGATAGTAGAACCAGCATCTGATCTGAAGGATTAACAATGTTTTCTATGTGTTTCATCAGATACTGAGATCTTAAAATAAGTTTACAACCTCTACATTCAATAAAGAAATGCTCCAATGTTTCCAAGCCTGAGCTAGATGCTAGACACATCGTCTCCAGATTGGGATTATCCCTTGTGTAATGGAAGTACAGATGCACACCTGTTGTTGTTGGTATACGCAACTGCAAAAGACATCTCATTCTATTTACAGGAATTGGGAAAGTCAATTGATCAGCTACTTCGAAATTTGGATTCAAGTTGGAATAGCGTTGACAATTAAGAGTACTAATGACTTTCTACCTATCTACCTCCCCAAGCAGCCATGAGAACTCATTCAGAATAGCCGCATAAGAATTGCTTAGATCTACCCCATAAAAACCGTCGAAATCATCCGAAAACCCTGGACTTTCCGGACAAATGTCCCTCAACTTTCTCCTAATACAGTGCACCCAATTATCTACTCTGTCATATTTAGCTTCACAAAGAATCCTATAATATATACATAAGGCCCACCCGGGAGCGGTGCGATTTAGTAGAAGAGTACGCTTGAGAAGAAATAACTGAACTCGCTCGACAGCTTCCTCTCTACCCAGTGACCAAACTTCAGCGCCATACAACGCTGATGATAGAATTACCGAGTCAAAGAGTTTAATTTTTCCTAACAATCATCCGATTTCACCTTTGCTGGAACTGTCATCTGTATCTGTATCTGTATCTTGCTCATTGCACCTGTATCAGTTTTAGCTTCATTCATGCAATTTCTAAACATTGCTGTGAATTTTCCTGATGACTGGGAAGTTACACCCAAATAATTACAGTCTTTGCAAATCTCTATGCAACACCCGTTGACAGAAAATGGCCTAAGAGCTCTCAATCTGCCTCTGTGGAATGGCAATACTTTGGTATTTCCTGAATTCACTCTCAAACCCAGTTTTCCGCTGTACTCCAATAGACATTTCAACTTATTCCTTACATCTGAGCAGCATAAACCTGGTCCCCGACTTTCTCAAATCCATAAAAAATTATATCATATTTTTGTACCTTTTTGTACAAGCGATTGAACAGTCGGGGGCGGGACCCCGACTTCAGCAAAATGCAATGAAACACATACCAAATGAAAGCTAGAATTTTGTACCTTTTTGTACCACCAAGAAACATTTTTGTACCTCTCCCCATCATAAGTAATTTGAGTTTGAAAGTTTTTTATCAAATCTTGTGATTATATCCATTGTCTATAATCTGCAGCGTATCATTTGAAGCAATATTAGAATGATACACAACTGAAAATACTGTTGTTTAGGCCACTAGAACTGAAATTCGGGTATTAGGCATTGTCAATAGCTAAAATAAAACCTTCTCTCCCCTTTTCAATTGTAAAATTTTTTGTACCCCTTTTATTTCGTGTTTTTGAGGTTGGAAGTGTAATTTCCATTACAGTAGAAAAATTATGAAAAAACATTGAAAATCATGATTAAAACAGTTCATTGATTACAGAAAGACGTTTTTCAACTGATCTGGGAAAACATAATTCTGTTCCCATCCTCATCATAAGTTATTTTTGAGTTTGAAAGTCTCGTATCAAATCTCGTGATACAGGAGAGAATATGTAGCGTATAATATGTGGCGTATCATTGGAGCAATTGATCTTATAATTTGATGATCTTTTTCTAATTCTCACAAAATATTGAACAGGCATTTGAGAAAAATAACTAAAATCACTATATTATACCTCCTGTCACAAAACTTTGGACTCCTTAAAATTTTCGAACTCAATTAAGTATATAGTTGTAATCTATAACGCTCATATTTCTGTTAGTATTCTAGCACAATATATGAATGGTGAAAATTATAATAACAAAGATAGTCATCAATTTCTGTACTGCTCATGAACTTATCATTTTTTCAGTCATCACTGAAAAAAAAATGTAATGAATATCAATCAAATATTGAAGAGGAAGTCTAGCCGAATCCATCCAATTAATATTCAGTCTAGATCATTGAGATTTTTTAAAGCTCCCCATTCATAAACTTGTGTATTCGAGCTATCTGAGAATACAATCATGGAGTACCTGACTCGGTCAGCATTGACTGAATGGGAAGCATTGATGTTATTCATAAGAAATGCTGACAGTGGAAAGTGAATTTTCTCACAGTAAGTGTCTAGCTAACATGACTTTTCAGCAGGGCTAGCAACATTTTCAGGCCAGTCCCCAAACCTACAACAATCAATTATATAGTCACGTAAGCCTGTAACTTTGAATAGATCTTCCATTGAGGGCGAGTTCTCCTATAGAAGACTATAACTACTCTTAGTTTATAACTATTCCGCTGTTTCTCTCCCTCTGGCGCTCTCACTGCTCACACTCACACAAACGCATATACCTTCTTCAGAGATTTTGTACTTATTTTAGTCCGAACCTAGTTTGTACAAGAACGGATAATGGATCCTGAATTTACCCGGCTATCCTGCAGAACCTTAAAACTGGAAATACCCGAGAGTTTGCTTCTGAAATCCAATACCGTATTTGCTCCTTGTGAAGTGGAAAGTTCCAAACGCCTTACAATAACACCTATAAATACTTCCTACACCAATTTTAGTTGTTTAGTTGAGAATTTTGAATTCTTGAAGTTAACTATTAGAGTTTTTTGATACAGGGAAACAATAAGCAGGCAAACAAAGGCTTGTGACCCTCCGCAACGAACCGGAATGATTTGCTAATAACCGTGAAATGAGAGAAATCGCTTTGGGTCTCCACATTGTTGATTCTTATAGTTTGTCTAAAATAAGTTGAGACTTGGCCTTCCATCTGAAGAAATTACAAACAAGGTTTCCAATTCGTGTAAAATTGCAACTTTCTCAAATTTCCAATTCAACGTCAGAATTGGATGTAGAATATCATCCCCGATATCCTATATATCTGAAAAAGTTTCAGGGTTGAAGGATTAAAAGGAAATTTAACTTTCATGATAAAATTGGAAACATCGCGTAGATTTGTTTTTCTTTTTAATATCATTTCTCTTAGAATCATTGGGCGTCGACTTTATATCAAATCAACGGGGAGAATGTCTCCTTTCTATTGGTGTCTGGATCATTATTTATATTCGACCCATAGTTATTTTTTAATTAATGATTAATATCGGGCCACCGTGCTTCGCTCGCTATTTATTTATTGATGAACAGAACACAATTCTCCAAAATGATTGGGGAAGGACTAACAGGCACAGCCCAAAACTGTTTCTTCCCCGAATTTTGATTTATACACTATAAATGGTCCAAAAAGTAGGTTAGGTTCCATACACTTGAACTCAGGTCCAATTTTAAGTCCAAATATTTGAAAACAGAAAAGTTCTAATTTTGAAAGTTTACAAACCAAATTGAATAACAAAATAATCTTCACTAATCACTTGAAACTGTAAAATAATTATTAATTTTGAAGATTATGATATACCATGTCATGTCAACAAATCAGATTATTTTGATCGAGTCTATAATTTGAGATTTCTTGTGAGATACGGTAAGCTGATTGATTACACAGCTGATCTCCCACACAGCCACACGCATCCTCTGTTATCGACAGACGACGAAATTATCATCGGTTTTTCCAAGGATGAATAATTATTATCGTTTTCATGTCAGCGAATTTTCCCAAGGATGAGACCTAGTGCAATCGAATTTTTATATCATAAACCCACTATGTTCCAAATTTCGTGAAAATTGTTAGAGTCGTTTTCGAGATCCGTTGGACATAAATAACAATATATATATATATATATATATATATATATATATATATATATATATATATATATATATATTATATATATATATATTATATATATATATATTATATATATATATATATATATTATATATATATATATATATATTTATGGTATTCATTTTTTTTTTATTTATATGGTTATGAAATTATATGGTTTTATGGGTGTATATTTATGTTCAACGGATCTCGAAAACGGCTCTAACGATTCTCACGAAATTTGGAACAAAGTGGGTTTATGATAATTATGAAGATTCGATTGCACTAGGTTTCAACCCTTGGATAACTCGCTGAAGGACATTAAAAGGATAAATACCGTCCTTGGAAAAACAGCTGGAAATTTTGTCGTCTGTCGTCTACCGTAATGGAAGAGAGTGAACGACTGCATGTGTGAGGGATCATCCAGCTGATCTCACGAGAAGAAAAATTCAGCAAGAGAAACTTATTTCCGTCTATTTCTCTTTTTTTAGAAAACATGTTTACTTCAGAAAGGCCAAAATAGTAACTAGATGCTTTTAGTGTAGAATTGTACATAGTATATTAACAAATTAATATTGTAGCAAACATAGTAAATCGAACTCATCGTATATCTATTTGTAATTGATGATGTGTTTGTTTTTTGAAGTGTGAATAAATTGTTATTTTGATGAGTGATAGTAGCTTAACCTAGATTTTGATTTGGACTGTAGTATAAATTTGAAAAGGAACAGTTTTGGGCATAATCCTGTTGTGCCTCCTCATATAACTGTAAAAATAATTATACGACCGAGAAAATGAATAAATAATTATGAACTATATTTCAATATAGTTCTATATTTATATTGTTCTATTGAAAAATTTTATATAGTTCTATATAGTTTTATATTTCACTATAGTTCAATCTTTTGTTACAAATTTTCTATGCTTTCACACTCCAGAGCAAAGCTCGGTCCCCCGATATTAAATGAAATGATCTGGAGGTTTTTCTATTGAAATCAATTTTATTGCACCTATTAACCTGAGATAGCCACCATAAAAGTTGGAAGAGAGCTGCAAGAGTGGCATTGCTACGGATCCTTTTCAAATTCCAACGGAAAGAAATTCAAGAAGGAATTCTGCTCTATTGGCTTTTATCGGAAAACTTAATACATTGCTGTATTTATTGCATTAGTCTATTCTTCAAAATATTTTATTGCTCTTCATGAGTCTGCCATAGAATTGGAAGCAGTAGTTGTGGTGATGTATTATCGAGGCGTATAGACAAGGAGCTGAATAGTAGTATTTTACAATCCACATTACATTTGAAAAAAGAAACTCCATTATTGTTATCACTCATCCATTAAAATATATGGACTTTCCATGCATTAGTCTGAAAACTCATTTCACGATATTCTGATTGAATATTTTTCCAAAATTGAAATGATAGAAGCGCTGTAAAATATTAAAATAACCCATATTAAATGTAATGTCGATCTTGAGCCAATCAGCAAAACAGAGTAATGGATTAAGCATCCATGATGGAAAATAGAACACAGTTCCGTAGAATACGTGTTATCCTACATTGCTGCTTGTATAATATAGTGATCAAAGTTTAAAATCAAACAAAACTTTCTCTATAAATAGGAGATTTGTAGACTACAAGCTTCATTCTTTTCCAGTCTGAATGACCATAGATGCTCATGTATATTATCTCTCTCATTTCGTCTGAGATTATATCCTTTGTAGTACTGTCACTCGTGCATCAGAATAACAATGTATTGTTTTCTTGCAGAATAGAATAAAATGACTTTTTTTATTTGTTGACGTGGTTAAGTTTGGTCAGTAATGTCCACTCTACTACGAAAATTTTAAATGATTTAGAGTAGAACCGCATCAATCCATAAAATTATGGTGAAACATTCATGAAAAAGTAAAGTATCTATACAGAACAGCTTGAAAGAGATGATAAAATGGATACACTGAGCAAAATCAATAATTTTAAATGAACTTATTTTTTAACAGATTGGATCCAATGCAATCTCAATTGAATAAACAGTGATATTATCTTTTATTGAAGTAATTATTCCGTGCCGGATTAGTTGCAATTGAATGAAGAATGCACAGATAAAATGCAATATAGAGATTGGGATGCAAGTATCATAAGGAACAGATTATCCAGAGAACAGTAACGGTTTGAAGTGTATTTTCTATCATGATGAATTATCAGCTTTTTATAATAGAGACTTGGTAACGACGTGAGACGTGCGAATATATTATGGTCAAATAGTAGTGATTCCATGATCTTTCATCCTTTGATCGAATGTTGGCGATTCTGGAAGAATCATATTGAGATTCATGTTTATGTACAAATAATGATATCGAAGCGACATGTTTGAGCACGTGCTATGAGGTGCTCGGCCATCTATTTGCTGTGGCGTGGGGAGTGGTGTGTGGCAGAGAGCAAATAGCTCAGCCAAACAACAGACATCGACTGATGGAGATTTGGTGACAGAGCATAGGCCACAAGCGTGAGTATCACATATTTGTGTTCCCATTCAACCCATGTATCGCTTCTACCACGTTCACATTCAAGACTATCCCACATGCCAACTTGTCAATATAACTTCTGGATTATTCTATCCAGATGTGTCAGAAACAATACTTATAACTCACAACTGATATTATAGCACTTGAGCTAGAGTCTAGAAATTTGATCTTGGGAGGACTTCAAAATTAATTTCAAAATAAGCGTTTTTCCAGCCTTTTTTTGCATTTTATCAGCTTTAAGATCATATTATGAACAGAAAATGTTAAAATCTAGTATAGCTTTTTACCTAGATTCTTGAAATTTCGTGTTAGAAGGGCTTCGAAATTTCACTGCAGATACGCCCGGAATTGGCGTTTTTCTGCTTTTTCATAGTTCTTCGAGTAGTGATAAGTGATTGACAGAGAAGTTTGGTATTTGGTACAGTGGTTCAACGGAGATGTACGAATATTGTATTGAGAGCGCTTGAAAATAATTGGGAACGCCAAAGATAATTGGCGTTTTTTTTTGTGTTATCCAGATTTCTCGAGAACGAATGTAAAGTAAGCGTTTAGATCTGTTACAAAGATTCTGCTAGAATCTAGGGACGTTGTGTAGTAAGTTCAAAATTCTGCCAAATGGTTCTCAGGAATGACGGAACTAGAAAGTCTATACTCGATACACAGGGAATGTTTGAGTAATGACGGTGCTAAAGTTTAGAGGGTCCTTCTCTACATAAAGTTTTTCAATGTGCTCTTTCAAATTTTTCAAGAAGATTGGAACTTGATAGGGTGAATATGAATGTTTTGTAAGTTCATCTTCACTTCAGGGATTAGGTTTATTAAACAACCTGTTCAGGTACCCATCTCTTTCTTGGCCTTCCTACGTCTCTTTTCCCAGTAGGTCTACAGTTTTTTTGCAATAAAATATCTGAAAAAGCTTTCTCTACAATTCATTTGATGAGGAGGTTTCCTCTAAAACGTATATTTTCTTATTTTTTACCTTTCAAAACTCTAAACAAACATTTTCTCTTTATTTTCTCAAATGTCTTCCTATTATCATAACTTTTCTATGTGAAAGAAACAAAAAATTTTAAACCTATGAAATTTAGGTAGTTTTCTAAAATGATACTATCGTCTTCACTTCACATCATCGGGTTTCTCATACACTCAGTGTATGTGCGTATAGTCCTGAGGAAGAAATTAGGACATCTTCAACGGATGTAATACCCAAAAACCAAAGACCACGGAGTGTCTTTTTTAGTTTATTTGCATCCGGACTGATAGCTTTTTTTAGAACGGCCAACGTACAAGTTAGTGCCCGGTAGTGCCATATTGTAATTGATGATTGATTTCATCATTTGTAATTGATTTTATGGCAAATGAATGAATTACGATTAAAAATAATATCCAGTTCGAAATGCTTTATTTTTATTTCTCAGCTTCTCAATGTCCTCAAATGTGTGGTAGTGTCCGTGGCAGAGAGGACCAACAGATCTTATTCCACCCTCAACAAAGGCGATCAATCAAATAATGTGTGTTGGGAATATGTTGATGAATTAAAACTACGACTCAAATCTACAAGCTTATTTCCAAAACATTGTCAGGTTTTCTCAAATCGGCTTGATCAAAAGCCAAGGATGAGTTAGTCAGGGAGACAAGGTTGAGTCTTATTTATGATTCATTCATAATTTCCGCCCAAGAAAAATTAGGATTGTTATCCAGGATTTTTGAATCCTAAGGAAAAGCTTTCTTTCAGCACTCATCAAGACGCATAGTATCATGAGTGAGAATGGATGATGGATGGATAACTGAGAGTGAATATGATCTCATCAGAATAAGGATTTGAGGAAGCGACAACTCAGTGATTGATCACAATTTAAAATGATTCACTGCTACTATATACAAACCTTGAAAACATGTCCTCAGTCTTATAATAATAGTGTGTCAGTGTGAGGCTCAGGTGTTATTGAATGCTTACATGAAGGAATAATTTCTTCATAACTTTTATCAATATTTACTTGATTGAAAGCATTTAATACATTACATTCTATCAGACAGGTTGCACTGCCATTTTTCAGAATTATGCTGATCCTTATTTTCCATATTCAAATTATATGCTAACTTTGTGTGGGAGAATAATTGACTCTCAAATCTTCATAGCATCGATTTCAAAGCTGGATTGGAACCTCCATTTAGTCCGCTTTTCAACTGGATCACTGAATAAAAAACTAAAGTGTTCGTATGGGAGGTGGGGGAGTGTGAATTGATATCACGATCCCTTCTCAGTATAATCAAGTAGGCCTCCATGTCAGACTCTCAATCACAATCCCAAGAGAACAGGTTTTAGAACGCATGTTCCCGTAACTCAGCCCTACTCTATGGATTTCAGACGTTCTTTCATGTTCTCTCCTGCTTTATTCCCTTTGTTACGATCACATTCCTCTCCATTGAAGAGATATGCATCTCTTTCAAGAAATACTGTAGTCCATCTCAGAAGATTGCAAATTCGTTCGTGGATTCCAGGCCGTTCGCTTCGGAAAGAAGCCTTCGTATATTCTTCGTAGTCGAGATCCGTATAAATACAACACAATATTTCTCTATATTTTTCGATTCCATTCCATTTCTGACACAGAGTTCGAAGAAAAGGTAGCGTGATGATGATAGTGTAGTGGATGACCTTTTTTCGAAATATGCAACTTAATTTTTTTATATCATGCTGAATTACTGGGTTATTTTATCAAATAAGCTCCTTCACATACGTTCTCACAGTTTATGTTTACCCATTATTGGTCAATATCACTCGTATTATTTTTGAATCTGTCTAGTTTTCAGTTTGAATTTCATCTCTCGTTTAATTGTACAGTAAGCCCTTATATTATTTCCAGTCCTTCGGAAATCATAACTAAATTTCTCCAGTAATTATAGTTCTCCTCAGCTTATTTTGAATAAGCTCATGTCTCGTCCCAAACATGCCTACATCCCAAATCCTTCATCTTGGTTACACATACTGTATATGTTTTTGTTTGGTGGATTTATGGACAAAAAAATGGAAAATGAATATTGAATAATACTGATTGATTTTCAGATGAGACGTGAGTGATGCTGTTGTGGGTTTTCTATGCAACTTTGATGGTTCAATGCTTTCACGTGATAAATCCACATGTCATAACAGGACAAATCATGAAAAACTGGACCTCTGCAGATGACATTCCAGCCTTACTAATTGGTTCCACGTGAAATTGATCTGAACCAACTAATTAAGGGAGAATGGCCTGATTTTACTGAAAGCTGGTGCAACCTGCTCCTCATATGTGGAGGAAGTGCTTTTCCGTAATTACTAGGCCATCATGAATATGACATTCCAACTTGGGCTGTGATGAGTGAGAGTTTGGAATGGGGTTCTCGGTGAAATCCTTGTATCACAATCAAAGAGATTTTCGTAAAGATTTTTTTTTCCAAAACCAGAATATTCTTTAAAGAAAAAAATGGATGAAAAAACAATTAATGGGAAAATGAGAATTGAAGTTGAATTAATTAATTATTGAACAATAATTTATCGAAATGATGTCAAAGCATCTCAGCCATCAAGAGGAGAAATGGATTTTGTATGATTTCTCAAAGAATTAACTAGGAGAATTTTATTTATTCGAATTAGAGAAAGTTTGAAAGAGATTAAAAGCTATTAACGATCAAATTCAACAAGAGTGAATGCTTGATGGAGAAAAGACAAATTTTGAGTTGTCACTTCATTGAAAAAGGAGTAACAACAAAAGCAAGTTTGAAAGATGTAAAGTTGAGAATATAGACTAGACAAGGACTGAATTGAATAATTGTATCTATTACTCTTCTTATTAGTTCTAGAATGATGCTCGTTTCAGGAAATTGGACTCTTGTCCATTGCATACTAAGTTAATACATTAACAGTTTCTATGTATCGTTTAAGTTTTCATCTCTTATCACATCAAAGATGTCTCTAGACCTCTTTTAATTGATCAAAATTGTTTATTTGTGGTATCCAACATTTCATGGATAAAATTTCTTGGAATACCTAGCATTTGTGTTAATTAAACCTCAAATTATAATTGAAGGAAATAATATCATTCTCATTCTTAACAGATAAATCAGAGATTCAAGGAGACCAGTTGGATAAACAAAGAAATTTGTCTTATTCCTCCAAGCTTGGAGCTGTAACAAGACGATGAACTCAGCAATCAACTGATTGCTGACTAAAAGGAACTTTGAAAATGCAGAGCTTTCCTCATCTCGCATCCGGTAGACTAATGAAACAGGAAATGTACAAAATCGAATGTGTCATTCAATTTCGAAACGTGACTTGATGGTCAGTGCTTGGAACACTATGGAAGAAACAAAGATACCCTCCTGCTACGTCCGATAATTTGATTGCTTCCGCTTTGGCAATTCATTGATTGATAGGAATGATTCATCAACCAAATAGACAACGTGGTATCAGGCTTTTTTGGGGCTCATGTGAAATGTGATTCATCATCAAAAGTTAGCAGCGTCAATTATCAATGTCAGCTCTGATATGGTTGATGAGAAAGTTTATGAACATTATACTGCACCCCAGTACAAGCAAAGAAGAGGGACAAAATGGAAGCCAGCATCCTAATGAATAGACCAGATGGATGTAAAGGTAATACAATTAATTACTTTACGACTACGTTACTTCAAATTTTTCCTCCTTATTCATCAGGAGCGTGCTTGCTTCTTGGTTGCTCGTTTCTTACTCATTATAATGTTTTCTTCATTTTATGTGTTTTTGTAGCGACATGCACTTTACATAACTCCGATATAGCACTTGTATGGCACTTCATCGACTTCTCATCGCATTAGTGTTGACTAGAAATAATAAGCAGTGATATAGACTACATAGAGCATACACTTACATCAATAGATTTTCTTCCACTTTTTCATTCTTATACTTCTTATTATATTTTTATTCTCATCCTCTTCTTGATTTTATAATGGTTTATCTCTCTAAAGTAAGTACATCCGTCTCACGCATTAGTCACATAATAAAACATGTAAAATATTAAGCCCACCTCGGAAATAATATTCACCCAGAAACATTGTCACCTACCAGTGGGAATTTGATTCGATTATTGTTTGTTCCAAGGAAGAAAATGTTGATGACTTTTTTCTTCAGAGAATGAATAAATTTGACTGCAGAGAGATAATTGAATCAGCTGTGACGGACAAACGTGTTGGAATGGTGACACGCCCTTCCGTCTCCACCCCCTACCATCACCCATTCTGATTACGAGGAGTGTCGTTTAGGGGCGAATAAATGGAAACAAAGCTGAAAATAGAAACATCTCTCAGCGGGATTTCCTCAGTTCTTGGAGGAGAAACTTACATAAGATCTCTTCCGAGAAAAAGTTTTGCAATATCTCAAGAAATTTGGCTTTAATCCATTGTGAATTTCATCTCAACTAAGGAGAACTGTAATTAAATTAAGATAATACTCACACATTATTCTAGGAAGTTGGTTTATAATTCTAATAATAATTATTCCAGTGAATGCTAGTTTTCAATTATTTATATCCAAATTAATTAGAATTCCACATCAAATCTGTTACTAATTCAAACTTCGATGGCCTTAAAAGTGAGCTGGTTATTTTTCTCAAGAATCCTTTTAAATTATCTTCCCATTTCAAATAAAATATTTTTGAAAGATAATTTCCATCACAATTGATCTTTGTTATCATACTCTAATCCATTGAAGAAGAGGTTTGTGAAATAGAACTCATTCTTATTAAGTTTACTGCTCCACTGAACAATGAAATGATGTTTTTCCTCTAAATTCATTTTTGGAGATTAGAGGTTACTTCAATTGAGCCAAAGCTATCTCACAGCATCAAGTGATAGAGTTTCTCTAAAAAAATTATGATATGCTGATAATTATTGTGAACTCATCATTGATTCGATGAAAGAGTTGGAGGGAACTTTGTTATGTTAGCATGAGGGAGGAAAGCGAATGATGTGTTAGTTATGAGGCAGAGAAGACATTTTTCTCGATAAGGTACGCTCGGCAAATAATATGCCGGTGACTTTTCTTCTTTCTTGTTTCCTCTTGCTCTGATAAGAAAAGTAAATCTTTGTTTTTTTGTGCTTGCTATTTTCTTAGCCACCATTTTGTCGCTGATTTTATTGCGTGGACGTGACTTGGTTGCCGAGCCATATTTGTGGAGCATCGCTTTACTCGGCGAGGGTCTCTTGCAGTAATAACGACATCTTGGAATGGGTCACGTCACTGCATTAACTCGAGATCACTTCGTCACGCTACGACCCCTTGCCCCCCTCTCCAACCTTGTCTGACCATCCCTCCAATCAACCCCCCCCCCACCCTATCACACTTGCTCGATAGCTATTCCAATGTTCTACCGAACTTGGTTCTACAGGCTCCCTTACAACACCATCTATTATAACTTTGTGATAATGTTCTCAACCCAACTTCTTCATCTTTTCATAGATGAATAGCGTTCGAAGGTAGTTTGATTGGCTTCCATTGACTAGATGTTTCCAAATTACAACATAGGCCTATACTTGACAAATCTTCCCTGCAAAACTAAACTGTGGTTCCTTTATCAAACTACAGAGAGTATGCAGGAGTATAGAATGTAACATTACATTCTATACTTTCTGACTGAATGTGAAGAAACCGTAGAATTAGAGTTATGAGATAGCATCACTAGAGTATTCGGAATACATCGGAAATCGACTCTTTTCAATATCCAAATCATTTCGAATTGGTGGGGACCTTATTCAACACGACAAACAATTTGATTGATTTGTATTTAAGTTATTTGAGAACAATTTAACTTGGAGCAATAAACTTGATTTGCAGGTGTCTTAGAAAAGGATGGTTAGGTTTTTAATGACTATAATACAGATAATTTTCAACATAACTCTCAATTTTTTACATGTCTGAGTTTGTTGAACGAGCGTTAGCGAAACTCTCACTTTTGACTTACTAGAGCTCAAAGTCGTTTTCTGTCTGTTTGTATGTTTACTTGTGATAACAGTTGCTATGATAATTTTTTTGTTCAAAGTGTTGAAATGTGAGTAGAAGCTACTATTAGTGTTCACTAACTCTTGATTATTCAATTTATAGGTACCGTACTCATTCATTTCATTTTTGTATAACTTATAAGTACCTTTAAATGTTGAGATCATTGAAACGGTTTGAGATATCGATATGCGGGGTTCACCATTAATTTTCCTTTTAAATTCTGTATCGGAATAATGTATCACATGACCACCTTATATGCGGGGTTCGCCATTAATTTTCCTTTTAAATTCTGTACCGGAATAATGTACACATGACCACCTTCCCATTTCAAAAAATGGAGTTGGATTCAAAATGAAGCTCGATTCGAAATGAAGTTGGATTCATATGACTTATCCAAGATGAACAAAAGTTTTTTTTTCAATTGGAATAGGATTCCCGTGGAACCTACAACTGTAATATCATACTTAAAAAATAAAAGATATATTTAACTGTTTCCATAATAATTATTCTCACCAACTCTGTATAATTACAAGTTGCGGATCCCAGAGATCAATACAACAGTTCATGAGCGAGTTCTTCAACCCAGGGGGTCTCTAGTTAAGCGCTTCTTCAGTATGCCAAAAAATATCTGACAAATTCAGAAATTGAGTTGTAAATGACCGATTTCCACTCATATTCGGAGTTGAACATCAAAGAATATCAGTCTAGTATCCGGTTGAAGGGAAATGATCAAGTTCTTGCTGATAGCAATTATTTTCTGTATCGAGAGATTCCATCAAATTTTTCCTTTGAAAAATATGCTAGAAAAAACTCGATTTACTTTCAGCTGAGTTGCGACAAACTCTTTCTCTGCTTTGAGTGAGAAACAGCAATTAGAAAATGTTTCAGCAAAGTTGCCAATTACGGTGACGAGTCAAACTCGCCAAGTAGAAGTTTGATATTCATACTTCGCACCTATATTGGCTCATAACAATCTCTCTTTGAACCATCATCCATTAAAATTTGAAGCAGTTGGTGCTCAATAACTGATTTTGATGAGGAAAGCATACGTATTGAACATGTAATACATTACACAAGACAACATTAATAATTTAACATGTCGATTAATGTATTGAATACTCGAGCTTCATTACTAGTTAAATCTCAACTACAAGTTGAATCTATTTGAGCTTTACTAAATTATTTGAACATGCAATATCAATTCAGCTCTGATAAGATCATAACAATTGAATAGTAGAGTAATTTACTATTAGTAGTAGTAGTATATTACTATAGTATATTAGAGTAATTTCATATTAGACTCATTAGTTCTCTGAATTTTTTTAATATTTTATTCACACAGAACTCTTATCTTCTTATCGTTTGAACTTATAGCTGAACTACTATAGTAAAATAACAATACTTCAATCACACAATTTTAAAAGGAGAAAAAGACATTGAATGGATAAAATAATTTACAACAGTAGTTGTTCTGATTAATTTACCATTCATTTGGTGGTTGGTCTTTTTTAATTTCGTCAATTTATCCATGACCGATATTTTTGATTAATTATATTTTTGTCATTGTCAGCACATTTGTGCAATATCAATAGCAATTGTCCGTCTATGACAGTTAATTTGATTATTCTATGAGATAGAAGGTTTGTTGCAGGGTGTTGCAAACATTTGTTTTATTAATTTTCAATCAATGAAGTGTTTTCTAAGCATTGCAATTTTTGAAATGAATGGACTGACGCAAAAGAAGATAAGAAGAGTAATTTGTATTATAACGGTGATGTGAAGAGAAAGCGTTGCATTGGCTATGGTTTGAATCGATCGCTATTCGGAGGAAATTGTGAAGTGGAAGAAAGTTTCAGGAATTAGATCCAATTCTTCTAGAGTGCGTAGAACGTGAAGAGAATTGAGGAAATCCTTTTCCTCTCAGATTCCGTTCCCAAACTGATTGACAAGTACAGTTCTTTAGTTCAATAGCTCTAAAATAAATAAGCTCGAAACAATCCCCGAGTTCTCAACCATGGTCAAGATATTGAGTACATATTGTGTAATCCATTTCAATACTTGCATTGATCAATGCCCACACACTACCAGTAACTTCAAATAAATAAGTTGCTTCAAATTTGTATAAAGTTTGACCTACACCAAGCCTAGAGTTTACTATCTAGTTTATATAAGATCTTTTCTACCTCAATGAAAGATTGGTTGTTCACAAATGACTATTGAAGTCTTGAGAGAAGATAATTATAATAATATGATAGATCGATAACAAGAGAGAAACTTGATTGATCAGAAGTGCGTATTGTTCATGTACTTGGACAGCAAGGGCTTTTGTTCTTCGAATAAGATTTGATCCGAAAATATATTCTTCAAATATTTAGGATCTGATAGATCAGATAGATTTCCTCCATGCACACGGACTTATCGTCCAAGCATTGAGTTATTAATTCATGTTTAACTTGTTTTTCATATTAATGTTACAATCTAATGTATCGCCTTCACTTTGCTTTTACTTACTATGTAATGTATAAATTTTTGAATAGATTGAATTGAATTGAGATCTTATTGTGATAAAAAAATAAATAAGATCAAATCAAATAGTGAATAATGTTTCTCTATTGCATTGTGCTTGTGCGACGTGAGCGGAATTGGTAGAATTAAATTGGTTTTTTATGAATGGCAAGGAATCTACTCCTGCTGGAAATCCAATCTGAGAAAACTAAAAAGAGACTTTTCATTTTGAAATAAAATCGAGTAAGGATTAACTTAGTGATTACCTTATTTCTGATTCCTTAGCATCAATGTTTCACATAAACCCATTGCTGACAGTTTGAATTGAGTATCAATGGATATGTTGGCATTTTCCGGGAAATTGTATCTTCCCGGAAGTAGATGTTTGGAAGGGATAAAGTTACTTCTGTATACGAAGTGAAATTGAGCATTCGAAACAGTTTTCAGTGGAAACCACCACCCGCCTTGCTTTCTGCTTCAAGCCTACTGAGTCAACATAAAACGCAACAAATGGCCCAATATAAAGCCAGCCTTCTTGTTAGAAAGCCGAAATTTATAAGATCTCCAAATTCCTTGTCTCTCGAATGGAGAATGGTTCATGAATTTCGCCCCGTTGTAATTGCATTGACGCCTCTTCGCATAGTAAATACCATAATTATGAAGTTTTTGTTGCTGTCTTCCAAGCATAGGGTCGCTCTGACTATGGCCTGGGAGGATCGATCTGTACTTAAACTGTAGCTTGAAGTAGAATCAGTTGCATACACTGTAAACATTAGACCGAGCGTCGAATGGATGCCTAGTAATTGCTAGCCCCCTACATCTACATAGGATAATTTATAACTTCAAGTAAACAACCGGGGACCATAAAGTGTAGAATAGTGTTGCAAGGTTGTGGCTTTCGGAGTTCATGGAGATTGGAATATATTGGTAGTCATCAAATGCTGAGTACCATGCTGCACGACCTCTTATTATTCTAAATTAAGTTTATTGTTCGGGAACTTATTCCAATATCAAATCAAAGGTATTGTTTATAAGAACAATATTGTTGGAGCAAGAATAATTATTGATTTTAATGGTTTAATGATTCATTAGATTTGTGACCTGGAGACCGGGCCTTAATCTCTTATATTTATAATAATTATTATATCGCTTGTCTTATATTATGGCAAATAGTTGACCTTTTGTGGTGGAGCGTTTCTCATTAATATAAGAGATTAAAACCGGGTTTCCAGGATACTTATCAAATCGAATAACCAGTAAATTCAATATAGATTCAATTTTTCATTAGATTCAATCAGTACCATATCCTAGAAACCAGGCCTGAATATAATATTATTTATCATATTCAGAATCACTGAACACTTCAAGAGTTCTTTTTCATCTTCATATTTGATTACTGGTTCTCACCTGCAAAACTACTTGCTATCATGTTTCATCTCAGCTCTTTCTGTAAACGATATTGCACTACAACCTGTATACAAGTCCACTCTTCAGAAGGGAAAATGAAATAAAGTGATCTCTTCTGAAAGGTTTGTTGTGAGAAAACACGAGGATTTCAGCCAAGTATGACGTCTTTCTGTGAACCGTTATGAGTCTGAACTGAGCAGCTTGAATGTGAGACGCCGATGCTCAATCGTCTAAAATAAAAACAAATGTGGCATGAAAGAACGCGTCGTGTAACGGCTTGTATTCGTGTTGAGTATCACGTCGTTTCGCAGCAAAATGGCGACAGGTAGAACGAATGAAACGATTTCGTAGACGCAGAGAGATGCCAGCCTGGCAAAGGAGCTATGACGTGGGAGAAAGACTTCTGGAATGAGTGAAGACGCAGCTTTAAAACAACGCGTTCAACTTGTCAAACGTATTCTTCAAATTCCTCCTATCTACCTCTCTCTTAGTAATTTTCTTCTTGATTTTACCCCTATCTTTTCCTGATTTTCCTTCTACTCCTTAATTTTTCATTACAATACGTTACCCCCTCTTCTCCTTCCTCTTTTCCTTCACAATTTATATTCCCTTGAGGTCTGCCTCTCCATATTCCCTCTTCCTATTCATTCCTGAACTAGGTATAGGAATTAAAAATTTCATAAAAAATAAGATATGGTTACAAGAAGCATCTGAAACATCAATATAATATGGCGGGTATTCAGATCCCCAAACAAACGACTCCATCCTCCTGTTTGATTCCAAGATCGGTCAACTGGCACTTCAAATGTGAGTGACTGATCGAGGCAATGATAGCTCTCTCATACCGTCATTTGCCATGTTATTTATTTCATCAATGTCTTGCGAAATCATGTTTGAGATAATTGTGTAATTTTTTACAAATATCTGCCTAAAAGTTATATGTTACCTGTAATGTTATGTTTTTATGTTGGAGTAACCTACTGTCGAAAACAGCTCCCTACAAATTGCAATAGTTAAAAAACTTGAATTCATTACTTTGTTCTTTGTCTTTTATTTTTACCATAATCTATTCATTGGCAATAATTCAGATCATCTTTCAAACACCTCGAAATTCACGTAATTTATTTCGTGATTTTATCAATTCACAACAACTGTATTTCATGCCTATAACTTTTTTTTCTCAGTGATATACAGCTGAACAGAAAATGTATAGGAATAAAAATTGATTGACGAAATACTGAGAAACAAGTCACTAGTGGAAACCTCTCAGGAGGACGAAGGATTGAAAGCAATAAAACGTTAGAATGCACGCGATAAAAAGAAATATCATTTCCGTATCCAGGGTGGGTGAAATGATTCTGCGAATAAGCTCGTATGTCTCCATTTGTTCCATATTGAACAATTCCAGTCACCTCACAGCCAATATATTGAATCGTGTGTGAACACGTGTGCAAAACATGTGTGCGTGATCAACCAGAAGGGTCGGGTTGGGTCGGGTCGGCCAAGGAAGGAAGGAAGTACGTCTGAACAGTTGACTACCTCCAGCGTCTACCTCCATAGCGACGCCGCACAGGCGCCCATCTCAACAATAGAATAGGAATTGAGTCTCTTGTCCTAGCCTCTTGTTCGAAATTCCTCTATCACGATCGCAATAAGGAGACAACTGACAACATCCCCTCAATGATAAGGAAAGCCAGGTTTTATCAAGTAGTTGCAGTTTATCGAATCTTCTCCTTGCCAGACTACTAGTTCGTAAATCGCTCGAAAACGTTATTGGAATACGGTAATCTAAGCTTACATTTGAGTAAACGTGACCTCATCTTATCTTGCTATCATGAAAAAGGAAGATTCCACTTTCGAATCGTGAACATTAGTTGAGGATATCATCTTTTCCGTGAATCACATCTTAACTTCACATGACTATTATCATTCCTTATGAAACAAAGTAAAACTTCTTGAGTAAAAGTTTATGCTGTTGGGAGATTATAGCCTGTAACCAAACATAATTTATATTAATTATAGGATCTTTTCAACCAAAGGCTATTTTTGTTATTGTTTATTGCTTTTTACTTTCCTTGCCCTATTACCATAGATAAGGAAAGTATTGCTTTCCGAAAAAAATTAAAGTACCCCAATTTCTAAATTTCTATACGTTTTAAGGTCCCCTGAGTCTAAAAAAGTGTGTGTGTGTGTGTGTGTGTGTGTGTGTGTGTGTGTGTGTGTGTGTGTGTGTGTGTGTGTGTGTGTGTGTGTGTGTGTGTGTGTGTGTGTGTGTGGTTGTGTGTGTGTGTGTTGTGTGTGTGTGTGTGTGTGTGTGTGTGTGTGTGTGTGTGTGTGTGTGTGTGTGTGTGTGTGTGTGTGTGTGTGTGAGTGTATGTGTGTCTGTCTACACGATATCTCATCTCCCAATTAACGGAATGACTTGCAATTTGGAACCTAAGGTCCTTACACTATAAGGATCAGACACGAACAATTTCAATCAAATGCAATTCAAGATGGCGGCTAAAATGGCGAAAATGTTGTCGAAAACAGGGTTTTTCGCGATTTTCTCGAAAACGGCTCCAACGATTTTGATCAAATTCATACCTAGAAAATTCATTGATAAGCTCTATCAACTGCCACAAGTCTCATATCTGTAAAAAATTCAGGAGCACTGTACCATCTATGCCAAGTTTGATTTTAGATTCCCAATTATCAGGCTTCAGATACAATTTAAACAAAAATTTAAAATGGAAAAGATTCAGCATAAAATCTCTACAATAAATTAATGTTCAGTAGCATTTTCACCTAAAATTGAAAATAAGCTCGAAATTAGAGAAAATAAGATTATTCAATTGCATACTGTTGGCAACTGTTGAATCTATTAAATCATTCACTATGAAGAGATAGCAGACTTCGTGTGTCTGCAGCGTGGTTGTCCTGCCACCAACTAGCTCAGATCTTAGAAAAGTGGACTTGAGATGCGCGGGAACACTAGCGTCAGTTGATCAATTTTCATAACGGCAAGGAAAGTTGTGTGAGTGCACTACACCAGATTTTTTGACTAATGAAATTTGGCTTTTATAATAATTCAATGTGGAAAGTATGGCGAGGTGTAACTATGAAAGGAACTGGAGAACCAGAGGACCGGAGTGTACACAAAAAAGGTCAAGATATATTTATCGAAAAATGCGGTGTACAACTTTTACGGCGATGAGCGTCTGGCAAGTGAGAACAGAAGATTGCTCAGGGTAAAATGCCCTACTCCTAATGAATCATAAGCTGTGGCGTGGTGTTGGGAAAGGGTTGAAGACAGGAACAGAAACGAAAGATATGAATACCTCCAACTCTTCTTATCATAATGAGTAGTGCAGAACTGGATAAAGGAAAACCATAAAATTGGATCCGAAATCAATAATTTAATGGTTATTCCACTATTAACAGAACTCATAAACTCCAATTCAATGGAAAATTAAAATGGAAATTGATAGAAAATCGAATCCAATCCCTTTGCTTGAAGAATGCTCAATCATCGATATGAAGGAATTTTTTTCGGCCAATTCAGTATTTAAACTCAGCACTTCTATACTGCCACGATCAATTCCGATCGGTATCCATTCCACTTCATTGGTGGATACTGCCTCCCTCATCTTCGAATAGCCGCCGAGAAAATATTCAGTAGAAACCCCATTGTAGAGAAAATGTTCTGTTCTCGTTTTAATCAGTGAAGTGAGCAGAACTGGAAAAGAACTTGCACTTGCAGCATGCAAGAGAGCAGCACACGTGGGGGGTTGGGACAGCTATCGGAACTCGCCCTGTTGCTTTTTTCCTTTCCCGGTAAAAGAAAATAAGTTTCAAAACAAAAAACAACGAAAAGAGAGGGATCAAAAGGGATAAGGAGGGAGAAACAAGAAGAAGAAACCATTCAGCATCACTCTCAGAGGAACGCAATCTTTAGACCGTGAATTGTTCTTCTCCTCTGATCACTAATTATTGTTTCTTCCTTTACACATTTTTCCCGAGTAACTATATACTGTACGTAACTTTTCTCGTCCGACTCTTTTGTTACTGAGAGAAAGGTGAGTTGATAGAAGAGATAGCAGATTTAAAACAACATCAAAGTGTGATTTTCATAGTGGAATGTTTTAGGAGATTTGTCTCTCTTATCTGGTTCTATTTTGGACGTGAAAATCAAATTATTTTTTCTTCATTTTGATTAAATGACCTAAGAGCTTCAAAATAGCTCAAGGGAAGATTCTGATAGTTTAATTTGGGTGTCAAGTGGAGATTCAAAACACGTGACGGTTAACAATATTTCTATTCTCAAAATACAAATGAAACTTTGGGCCTATTATTGCATTAGTTTGTCTGTATATCCTTCCGTATCTGATAAAAAGGCAGTGGCTATTAGTTTCTGATTCACTCGCTTAGTAATTGAAACAACCTTTGTTTGTCTTTCTGTCTCAGATGTCTCTGTGATTTCAACTGAAATCAAATCAACTATTATGAAGAAATAATTAAAAGAATCATAGTAGGAATGTTCAGAATTTATTATTAAAGGTTTGATTCAAATCTGCTTTATTTATTGAGTAAGTGCATCGATTAAAATTTGTTCTTTGTTTAGTGATGTTTGGACCGATATGTCTACTTTACCAACCACAAAATAAAATGTATATTTCATATTGGATGAATGGAAATGAATAATTCCAATAAATACTTGTGTATCTAAGTATGATTGGATGTGGCATACAATATCTTATTGTAGCTCCAATCAGGGACGATCGTGATACATTGATATCGATAATATGTTAAGTTCATCAGTCACTTGTGATTATTGATTGGTTGGTTGCTTGTTAGATCGTTTAAGTGAAACTCCACTCTGATGTGTGATATCGATAGCTAAACTTGATTCACAATCATCAACATTTGATGCTTTGTTGCTATGACTAATAATTCAATTCCCTATCGAGGAGCTGCAATTGCGAAATTGGTAAACTAATCGAGTAAACGAAGTTTGCCAATTAATTAACTAATTGTTTTTGAGCGTTTTTGGCGAAACTAATATTCATGCGATATCAATTATCCATTTGCAAAATCACTGGAAACAAGAGAAAGGAATGAAATATCAATGATCAAAAAGTTTTTATACGTTCGAAAGTCTCTCTTTGATATTTATGAATTATTAAGACGCATAGTAACAGACGGTGGGGGCGGGTTGATGTTGTTTATACGGATCTCTCAAAGGCATTCGATTCAATCAATCACAGAATATTAGTTAAAAAACTAAAGTCGATTGGTTTCTGTACAAGCCTGGTAAATCTTGTTGAGAGCTATTTGAATTCAAGAGTGCAGTATGTTAGATTACATAATTTCAAGTCTAGAACTTTCAACTGTACATCTGGGGTGCCTCAGTGTTCTAGCCTTGGACCACTTCTCTTTCTTCTATTCATTAACGATCTCCCTGCTGTATTTGATGGTTCATCCTGTCTGATGTATGCAGATGATGTGAAGCTGTACAAAGCGATTTTGAGCCCTGATAACTGCCTTAGCCTTCAAATGGATGTTGATAAACTAAGTGTATGGTGTATGAATAATGAATAATGGCCTTAGAATAAATATAGCTAAATGCAAAACTTTATCATTTTCCCGGCAGGTAGCTTCACACAGATGCATCTATAGTATTGATGGTATATATATGATGGTATACCGTTGGAGGAGTTAGAGTCTTTTAAGGACCTGGGTGTGATTTACAGCTCTGATTTTACATTCAATAAACATATAGACCTTTTGTGTAGTAGGGCCAATCAGCAGATGGGATTTATCCTGAGAATATGTTCACCTTTCAATGATGTCTCACCCATAATATTTCTGTATAAATCTCTTGTCCGAAGTATTCTTGAGTATGCGTCTGAAATTTGGAACCCTTATTGTAATGATCAAGTGCTACTTTTGGAGCGTTTACAAAATAAATTTTTAAGGTACATTTACTTCAGGAAATTCAATTTCAATTGTCCGTTTGACTTTCCCTCTGACACTCAGAGAAACATGTTTCAATTGAAATCATTAAAAACAAGACGAGATGTTAAGTCTTTAATTTTCCTTCATAGCTTATTAAATAATAAAATAGATTCCCCATATTTGCTTTCATATGTAAATATTTATATATCTACCATATCACGTCGCTCCACTTTCTCTTTTTTTGTGCCCCGGTCCAGAACTGTGAGTCACTATAATTCTCCAGTCAACAGAATTCAAAGACTTTTCAACTGTTTCTCTGGGCAACTGGACATCTTTTGGTTCTCTCGTGAAAAATTTTATAGAATATTAAACAGTCTATTGTGAGATTTCCTTGCTCAGTCGTGTTGTCGATTATTTGTTGCTGTATATAGGTGTGTATCTTTTGCACTATGTACTCGTACTTCTTACTCATTCTGTTGCTTCATTGGCAGGTATCAGTCCTCTGACATCCATTTGTTAGTTTTATCCATTCTTTGTAACATTTTTATTTTAATTTTAGAACCTTTTCATTTCTATATTCCGTTTTATAATTATTTTATTGTATACATCTATTTTTTTCCTTCTCTTGTATTTCTATAGTTTTTTTTCTTTTAACAATAAATAAATAAATAAATAAATAAATAAATAAATAAATAAATAAATAAATAGATATATAAATAAATAAATAAATAAATAAATAAATAATAAATAAATAAATAAATAAATAAATAAATAAATAAATAAATAAATAAATATAAATAAATAAATAAATAATAAATATAAATAAATAAATATAAATAAATAAATAAATAAATAAATAAATAAATAAATAAATAAATAAATAAATAAATAAATAAATAAATAAAAATAAATAAATAAATAAATAAATAAATAAATAAAATAAATGAATAAATAAATAAATAAATATAGGAATTTGATAGCACTGTGTATAGTGTATCTAGAAAGTCAGTTGATCTTCCACAAGAAGACTTGTCAGTCCACTGGCGCTGAACATGGCAATATTATATGCCTAGAAAATACCATAATAATGAAAAATAATATTTTAAGAGAGTTTTTCCAACTACGGAGATTATCATGAGCAATTAATTTTTATCAATTATCATTCTGATTCTCATAAATCTGAATACAAAGGGCTCAAAATTCAGTGAGTCTAGTTCTCGATCAATTTAGTGGAACGGTTCTCGATTAATTATTCATCGTTAAAACCGAGTTATAATTTTCTTGAAAATACGCCATAATGATTTAGGTTCAGGGAAACATATCAAGAAGGTTCAACCAATTTTGTCGTTAACAAAATTGATATACATGTAGTTATATAATAATATATAATATATTATATTCAAAAATAAGGATTAGAGTATAATATTATGAAACTTGTGAACCTGAGTCCACTCGACATTTGAAATGTTTCATAAAAAAACAGGAGTTGGTCAGAAATGCTGTGACAAAAAGCATTCTTTATAACATGAGACGTTAGGATTCGTGTTGAGAAACAAATATGAAAATTAGTTCATCGCATTCTGTCAGAGGTTAGTACAGGTATGAGTTTCATGAGAAAGGAAGTCAAAGTTCCTAACATAGCACTTTTTAGGGCTTTCCCACCACTGTTACGTACTGAATTTTTTCTCGTCCAAGTACAGACCAATTGCAGATCCACATTTCTCTTTGAAGTTTTCTAGTGAATAATAAATTCCCACGAGCGCTGCGCAGCAAGTCTAACACCTATTCAGCTGCATTTCAGAGAACATGACAATTTATTCACAACCCTGCTTTGACTCTTCTCCCCCATCCTCAAGAAAAAAGCTTTCATAACTTGCACAGTTCCATGAGATTTCACTCTGATTGAATCGATTTCTGCACTCTCTCGTCATAGAAGAGAATAAAAAAACCAAAGAGACTTTTGAGATTTTTGAAACCATATACATCAGTTTCTGTTCATTAAAAGTGAATCAACCAGGAAAATCTGAAAAAATATGAACCAAACATTACTTACGTGATTGAGAATTCCAGTTTCATGTTGGATAATAAAAAGACTTTTGAATAGAAAACCTGTAATACAGTACCCTTCCCTTCTACAGTATCTTGTTCATAAATATTCATTTCCCACTCATATTACTCTCCCTTCCTACTCATATTTTTCATAGCTTCATTGCAATAGTAACTGATAGGACTGTTCAATAAAAAATCATGCTGTATCTTTTATTTTTTCTCTCTTGTCTATCTTTTAATCATGGATGTAAATCCGATTCATAGTTTCATTGTACACTTCATGTACATGGATGTAAGCATGGTTTACTCAACCACATAAAGTAGCGGTTTTAATGAAGTCATCAGAGCATTTACGATTCTGGCCAAGCAATAACCGATGTGAACTTGATTCAAGACTCACATTCTGTAGATTTGATCAGCCATCAATTAGATTGATGGTAGGTGTAGCGATCAAATTTGTTTGTGATTCAAATCTTTATTGGATGGAAGATCTGTTGCGAAAAATATCCGTCGATTAAACTTATCAATATTTTATTCTTGTTATATTTATGAGAAAAGCTGGATAAGTAACTGTCTATCAACGAATTCGCTCAAAAGTCTCAACCATCAAAGAGAATTCTGTTTATAACTTTTATTTCTTCCATTCAACTCTTGATAAACTTACTTTCCAATTATGAACTTCCCTCAAATCTTCATAATGCGTCAACACCAATATTGAAAGCAGCATCAAAACAGAAAGATTTATTCTATAGTGCCTGCGAAAAGAGACTCATGGTGCGATGTTCCATCATCTTGCATTTATTTTCGAAATGGGATAATGCATTTTTAACTACAAGTTAGGCTACTCCGCTTTTTCAGGTTTAAGATTCTAAACACTTCCAAACAGTGGGCTGAAATCAGGCTGAGATTATCGCAACATGAAAAAACTCTTAAATGGATAGGATCGGCTAAACATCGTTCAGACTTCTTCGAATTGAATATGGAAAAAAAGTATACAGAGTGAGTCATATATGATTGTATGGGAACCCTTCAATAAGTTGGAGACTGTTGTAGATATAATACAGTAACTTTCAGGATAAATTATTAGTCGAATATTCCACCTTCTGACGTACATCTGGATTTCAACCCCTCAAAAGGGGGTGACTTAGAGGTTGTAACTCAAGTATTTCAAATGTGTTTACATTTTTAGTTTTTAAAGAAATGAGGGGTTGTAACTCAAATACTTTGTAAACACCCATTATGTGGTAAATCATTTTTTTAAACAAGAAAGATGGCATCAATAAAAAGTTTCGATGATACTTAAATCCAAAATGGCGGCTGATTGAAGTTTTGGTTTTTAAAAAAATGAGGGGTTGTAACTTGAATACTTTGAATGTAAACACCCATTGCGTGATACATCATTACTTTCCTTGCCCTATTACCATAGGTAAGGAAAGTATTGCTTTCCGAAAAAAATTAAGGTACCCCAATTTCTAAATTTCTATACGTTTCAAGGTCCCCTGAGTCTAAAAAAGTGGTTTTTGGGTATTGGTCTGTTAAGGTGCGTACAGATATACGCGCCGCGAACATGAGCAATTCACTTTTAACCAGCTGATGCCAAGCTTTTTATACCTGTATCTTACTGTTTCTATAAAAATACTGATATAGTCAGCTGATTAAAAGTGAATTGCTCATGTTCGCGGCGCGTATATCTGTACGCACCTTTATACATACAGTATGTGTGTGTGTGTGTGTGTGTGTGGTGTGTGTGTGTGTGTGTGTGTGTGTGTGTGTGTGTGTGTGTGTGTGTGTGTATGAGTGTATGTGCGTCTGTGTACACGATATCTCATCTCCCAATTATCGGAATGACTTAAAATTTGGAACGTAAGGTCCTTACAATATAAGGATCCGACACGAACAATTTCGATCAAAAGCGATTCAAGATGGCGGCTAAATGGCGAAAATGTTGTCAAAAACAGGGTTTTTCGCGATTTTCTCGAAAATGGCTCCAACGATTTTGATTAAAGTTATACCTGAAATAGTCATCGATAAGCTCTATCAACTGCCACAAGTCCCATATCTGTAAAAATTTCAGGAGTTCCGCCCCATCTATAGTTTGATTTTAGATTCTTAATTATCAAGCTTCAGATACAATTTGAACAAAAAATTTTGAGTGGAATAGATTGAGCATGAGAATCTCTACAATTAATGTTCAGTAACATTTTCACCTAAAATTAAAAATATAAGCTCGAAAATCGAGAAAATGTGATTATCCAATTGCAAACTATTGGCAACTGTTGATTCTATTAAATGATTCACTATGAAGAGATAGCAGACCTTGTGTGTTTCCAGCGTTATTACCCTGTCACCAGCTGGCTCTAATCTTTGAATAGTAGACTTGAGATGCGCGGGAACACTACCGTAGCGTCAGGTGATCAATTTTCATAACGGCAAGGAAAGTTGTGTGAGTGCGCCACACCAGATTTTTTTAAAGGTCTTTCCAAAACAAGGAAGATGACATCAATAGAAATGTTCTATGATGCTTGTATCCAAAATGGCGGCTGATTGAAGTTTCAAGTAGAATACAAGCGTCATACAACTTTTTTTATTGAAGCCATCTTTCTTGTTTTAAAAAGGCCATTAAAATTATGTACCACACAATGGATGTCTACATTTGTAATATTCGATTTAAAACCCGTTAACACAGTCTTTAACACAGCCTTTAGTCTGTGTAAAATAAGTTGAGACTTGGCCCTTAATCCGAAGAAATAACAAGGTTGCCAATTCGTGTAAAATTGCAACTTTCTCAAATTATCAATTCAACGTCAGAATTGAATGTAGAATATCATACCCGATATCCTAGTAGTGCTAAAAAGTTTCAGGGCTAAAAATTAAAAGGAAATTTAACTTTTATGATAAAATTGGAAACATCGCGAAGATTTGTTTTTCTTATGAATATCACTTCTCTCAGAATCATGGGGCGTCGAACTGGGTAATAATTTCATATCAAATTAAGGGGGGGAGAATGTCTCCTTTCTATTGATGTCTGGATCATTTTTATCTGATCTATAGTTATTATTTAATTAATGATTATGTTTGTCAATGTTGAGACATTCCGAGCAGAAAACATGAAATTTTCGACATGCTGGAAATTTTTCGTATCGAAAGATAAGTGGGTGGTGGAAGCGAGAAAGTTTCTCAGAAATAAATGAAATTATTTGTTCGATTAGGGAGATGCGTAATGAAATAATATATTAAATTGAAGAGAATATGATGTTCTATAAGCTCATGATTAGCACGGATTTTTTCAATCAATCGTTGAAAATTTATGAGGCCAAAAAGATTAAAAAATCGGAGCCGGAAGGGGATTCTTAAAAATGTGACACCTTCGAGAGCTCTTATCTAGAAAACTATAAGAGATATGAAAGAATGTTTCGAATGAAACTTGTAGGCTAATTCATAAGATTCAATTTTGAATTTCAATAAAAGTTTCGAAAGATGCATATTGTTCGATATATGTGCAAAAAACCAAAATATGGTACTTTCAAACCACCCCCACCCCCTTAGCACAGTGGGTTGGGGTGAGGACTTTTGATATGTTTACCCCCTAACTATCTCAAAAGAGCTGCGGGGTCAAAAATTGTGTTGCAAATTTTTCCCTCTATAATCTTTCGTTGACTGGACTAAATAGCAAGGTTTGATTGATTGATTGTATTGAAAATTTGGATCATAGCTAAATAATCAATGTATATAGTCACTTTCTCATGAATACATTTAATCATAGTTTTTTTCTACTGTATAATTAGGGTGTATAGATATTTCTTTAAATAACTATCTGCAGTATTGATTAACATCAATTTCTCATAGTGCCTACTAACTGAGATGACAAGTTATTGAGTTGTCATTTTGTAAAAGTACTGTAATATGGATTTCGATTCTTCAATATTCCAAAAAGATCACTCATTCAGTTGATTCTTCCAGTGATGCGTAATTAGTATGCACACAAAAAATTTCAAAAACAAGTATTAATTGAAAAGGTGAGGAGCTATAATGCGATGGAGCTGGTATCTTTGCCGTAAGGAAGTCTCTTGAAGAAGATTTTTTAATGGTGCTCAACTTTTATTCTGTTTTGCCAGTTCATTGTTGGCGACTGGTGGCGCTCATTTATCAGCTCTTCACTAATGTCAAGTCTTGACATTATTCCTTGTTGCATAAACAACGCCGCCAGCTAGCTGAAAAGACAGTGATGACATGATCGACACCAGATTACATCCTTGTCTTAAATCCTTGAACTATGAAGAGGCTTTCAAAATAATGTAACCATCAGCTAGCGACATGAATGGCAAGTAATTATTACTTTATCGATTCATCTAGAAAACAGAAAAGAAAGAATTTACAAGAGGTCTATTAGTGAAGGAGAGTTCTCTTAATGTATCTTTGTGGAGTATGTGACTTTTCGCGGTTTCGGATTATTCCTTCTTACTTATTTCTTGAAAGTAATTGTTTGCTTTTCTGTGGTGCTAAATCGGAATTGGAAAATAGGTCAATGGAAGTTACTTAGGGAGAAGAGAAAAAGGATTTAAAATTCCAACCGACTAATATTTTTCTGTTCAATTAGCTAAGTCACAATAGTTTTTCTTTTTCAAACCTCTTCTGGTCTTCTCTAGTCAAAACAAATATAAAGTTTCTATGAACTTTTCAGAGAAGGGAATAATGATGATGACCATGCTATCATTGTGAATTTCTTTCAAAACACATACAAAATCGATTCATGAGTCGAATGCCTATTCGCTTTGATTATTAAATTCTTATTTCTTGTGTTGCCTGCATAAACATATGTACATAATAATAGTGATAACACAGTAATAATCTTGAATAATATCCATCTAATCGTCTCACTATTACGATCACTACTTCTTTCTATTACATCATTATTCACATTCTATAAGTTCAAAAATGTGAATAATGATGGAGATGGAGAGCAATATAAGAAATGTACTTCTTAAATTATACGAGGCCTATCCATATAGACCCTAGATAGATACTAAAAAGACTTCTTTCCCTGTTACTTCAGAGAAAATAGATACGATTGAGCTTCTTTGGTTTTACAAACATTTTTTCGAAGGAGAAGTTAGCATTCATCAGACATTGACGTTTTGAAACGTTGGAAATTACTGCCTTCGATTGGATCTTGAATTGAGTTTGAATAAATTGGATAATTTTTCTCTCAGCTCATTTTTATTCTCAGGAAATCTCATTGGAATGAGATTGTAAAAGTAGCTTGGGCAGACAGTTACGCGCTTATCAAACAGAAAAGTCCAATGATATCCAACTTTTGCTCTGTCATTCTTCTCAAATCCAACTTTCCTTTTTTCCTATAATTATGTGAGTTCCGAGAAATCAGCTTTCTCAATTTTTCCACTCGATATTGATTCCCAGAATATGAAGCTCCCGGAAGACCTGACTTATTACGATTATAATAAAAACTATAATAAATAATTCAAGGAACCAAGAAACTCGAAGCTATTGAGTTCATGCTATGTCAAGAACAATATTTATAGCAAAACGAACTTCTTTTATAAAGAGTGAACTTGTTCAATTTTCCGCCCACATGCTCTTCAACAATATCTTTTTAAAGAATAATACATGTTTGTATTATTTCAATCAACTTGGGATAAGAATATTTTTAGAATTCAACTATTTAAAAGATCATCGTCTTCTTCCTTTGATGGGCCTACTTCTGCTAAATAACCGGTGATCAGTGCAATGCTATTATTTGTTTTATTGATCACAATGATATTAAAGAATTATTGATGTTTACGTTTCTTGGTTCACTAATTCTTCATCATGATGAAGCAGATGTTCAAAACACACGAGGGTATAGTAATCATAATCATCTAGACTGCAACGGACATAATAACCAACGGGTAATACATTTTTATTGAGTGACCACTGAACTGTCGTATTCATCAATAGCACTGATGTAAAATTTGAAATTGAAGTTGATTTCCAATGAAATAAACACCGCCTATGACTTCCAACATTTCTGCTTCCATCATGCTATACTAGCCTTCAGAACTCCTCTCTGCTTCTACTGACTCACTGATATCAAACATAATTTTTTTACTACTATTTCACTTGTCAAACGTCACTAATGAAACTTTTTATTCAAACAGGACTGGAAAACTACATTACCCGACCAATGTTTGCGGACCATTATTTGAAGAAGAACTTGAGTTCTGGGGTCTAGACTCCAATCAAGTGGAGCCTTGCTGCTGGTCAACTTATAGCATTCACAGAGACACACAGGTAATCACACATATTACAATCTAGCACAAATATCATGAATAATTATTAAGTTTTCAACAATCTAATAGGCTTGAGACTACTGTGAAAAATAATGTGAGTAAGCCTATAACATTTATTACTCGAATTGTATTCTGATATCTTGTGCCGAATGTGAACATAATTCGAAAATTCTGAATTCATTACTTTTCGTTTCCATTAATTCTATCCAACCAAGCCCAGGAAATGCCCCGTAAACTAGCAAAAACCTATGGTTCGAAAGAAAAACTTTCACACTCGGAAGACAGTCATATTCTCTAATATCATTTGAAGGGATTTGGATATTAAACACTTAGTTGCCTGATTAAAACCCGTCTTGCAAAATAATAATTCCAAACAACCCTCAGATGCAAACATTTAGCACATTTTAGGATCAACCATACTTGATGAATATTCATGAGTTGAGCTGGATTAGACATTGGCACACTTATCAGTATTCCTTGTGCACAAACAGCAGAATGGCAGTTACTCTTTCCAGCTCTAGAAGTGCAAATGAGAGAGTTAGCTGCTGAAAAGAGAGAGATGAATGTGGAGTTGGTGCGACAGGAAGGAAGACATCAAGAGGTGATTAATTGCTGGAGTTGAACGGCAGTGGATTGAGAGAGTCACCTTCGCCTTCGCCTAGTCTGCTAGTGATGAGTGAGCGACATCCTGATCCTGAGCAGTCCAGTTGCATTTCGGAGCAGTGTCGTTTACAATTAGCAGAGTCCTGGCCCCCAAACCACCACTATCCTCCTAATAGCCGAGCTGATAGAGATAAGAGATGCCGCAGGAGTCAGGCGTTAACGGCATTAATTAAGTGACTCTTCTCTCTCACTCGCACTCACTCTCTCTCTCTCTCTCACACATTCACTCTATCTCCCTCTCCCTGTCCCTAGGTGGCAACTAAGCTTGTCTGCTGTTACCCCTCTAACGACATGCACGGTGATAACTCAATTAGCAGCTGCTACGTGGGTCGCGGATCACGGGATAGAACCAAGAAAAAAAGTGCCGACGCTTCCACCCAATATTGGATTGACATCGGTCTTCACTCCTCAAAGAGTATTTAGAAAGGATTATTCGAAGAGACCTCTGGAACGGTTCACTTGATTATTTGATTAACCCCAATTTTGCAGATTAACAAACTTGTAGAACAGCATCCTAGTAGAATCGGCAATCAAGTAAACTACTCCATTCACTTCTATGATGGGAAGCATACCGTGCAATTTCTATCACAAGAAGTTTTCATATTAACATTAAAATTTTGACGATCCAACAGAATGAAACATTAATAATTGATAGTAATAATCGACGTCGGTTTTTCTAATACAGACTGATTCTTAATTCCATAATTCCTTATTTCTTGGAAAAATTACGGAATGGTATTTGGAAGAATACTCAACGAGCATGCGCAAGTCGTATATCAAAAGGTTATTAGGTCATTTACCCGGTCGATAAGAAATTTCGTCACCTGGAGAATGACATGCCTGAGGTTTCACGAACATAAGATTATTCTGATTATTTTTATGACAAGATATGGAATTTTTATGGCATTATTTATCGATGACAAGAAAGTGTATGATGAGGGAGATTTATTCAGTATTTAATGGAGAGAAAAACAATTTGAAATAAAATGTTGTTGAGATAGAACTTTTGCTGAGAAAACATTTCTCGAGAAGTAAAGTGGAGAGTTGAGTTTATAGTTGCACTTCTCCCAAGGTTACTTGGTGATATATTTGATGGTACTTGCGGTGAATATCGCGAGGAGTAAATTGAATGATCTAGATTTTCTACGTTCCACTAACAAGGAAATGTTCACCTTATTTGGATTTCGCTGCTTTCATATTTAAAGGTATCGGCATTGGAATTGGATGATAATTCTTTATGGTGTAGAATCAAGACTAGGAGACCAGATTAATGCTTTAATACACTCGTATCAATCAACAATACATTGATACAATACAACATTTTTTCAACGTGATTTAAATTTATTCAGTACACTAGTTAGTATTTAATACATTTTTATAAGTGTGCTTCATAGGCTCAGAACTGAGTTGTGATAAGGTTAATCCAATCAATTGCTATATTCCGAGAATTTTGGATAATTTAAAAGCAAGAAGTGCTCTGCAACTGACTGCCAACGTTTCTCACTTGTTTTTTCAGTGTCGTTTCATCTGAAATCTGTTAGAGGATCGAAATGGCTAAACCTATTCAGAATCAGAACCGAACATGTTTTGTGACCAGCTCGAAAGGCCGGTTGAGAGTAGTATTGGAAACAGATCTACCAATTAATCATGAGGAGGCACCCACAGCACAGTTCTAGCAGATTAAGAGCTTTTCGGTTTATGGGCTTATATCGTTGCACAAGATGATCGAGTTTGGCATTCGTCCTCTCCAAAGTGTGTGAAGTGGCCGTTACAACTTTATTGGTTCTTGTTGAAAGATGGTCATTTCTTTTATGTGAAATGGAAATCAAAATAATTTCTTCTTACAAATGACTCAATGGTGGAACTATTTCATTGTATCATAGTTTTATATAGTATATTCGCTTTATCTCATATCATTTTGAACATCTCTATTAATCAATACAGTCTTGATTGTAATATCTGAATTTAGAAAACTTGAATATTGAATACGGTACTCGAATATAAAAGTAGACTGAATGATGTCCATAATTCATTCCACTCAGCTTATTTGACTCATACCTGTAATAGTTTAGGTTTCTCGATGAACTTTACTCTCATCATGATAGTTAAACAACATAGAATAACTACTGAAGATACTTATCATAGAAGACAACTAAACGTAATCAACAACATGAAAAATCATCAAAATATTTCATCTAACAACAAATATTAATTAAAAGCGTAAAAGAATTGTCGGTGTAAGAAACTGGAGTTGCTTAAATGGCTTGCAATAGGCTTTTGCTCAGTATATTGAGTTGGAATCGAATAAATTTAATGTAATTTCAATTGAATAAGATGAGCTACAAAGTGTAAGAATAACACTCACGTGCGAGTGCAACACTCACTCCTTGGTGTGCACATTATCGAGCTATAATAGAGGATCAATTTCAATCCTAAATTATATTATTCTTATCAAGATTTGTGTAAATCGATAAAGAGTTCTACAAACTATTGCATGGAGAAATATGTATAAAATGTCACAGAGAATCAAATTCATCGAATGTAATCCAGTACAATAGTCTTCATCATGTTTTTCAAAAGACAATAAAGAAAGTGAATGTTGCTATTTGCAGGCAACACTGGCTATCCTTGACAAGCTGGACATTGACGCTGACCGTCCCACAGAAGAAGAGATAGCTCGCAAATTCGGCTACGAGGAAGACTTTTTGGCGGGGAGGCTGTCATGTTGGCAACGGATCAAACCTCGCATCTGGTCACTATTCGACGAACCCTACTCGTCTCTGGGTGCTAAGGTTTGTAACAACTCCAACTTCGGTACTTATACTTATCAATTTCCTGTTCATCGGGAAACTCAATTTGATAGATTAAAACGCTGCTCGCTCAAGTAGAAATGATAAGGAGGAATTTAAATTAAAAAGCTTCAAAAAAAGAAATTGATTTCATTATAGATTTCTACAAACAAATTTCTACATTAGGCTCCGACATTCATCATTGGAACAAAATTAGAACCAACATAACTAATTTATTTTCAAATTAAAAACATACCTATTACAATAGAAAAATCTGGTGTGGGACCAGAAACTTCTATAAATCCAGTATTGCTAGAGGTTTGGAAAATAATTTTCTGATAATTCAAATTTATAAGCTTCAAAAAGAATACTTTGGATTTCAAAAAATGAATGTTACTGTGCTTATGTCACTCTGTCACTGTTACTGTGCTTTGTAGGCATTATGTCAATTTATATATTGAGCAGTGATTTAATAATGCTTTGTGTCTGAAATCCCCACTAACAAGCAATCTCGTAACGGGCCTAACGAGCTTCAGTCAAGAACTTCAAAACAAATCCATAAAATGAAGCTTCATCCACATCATTACGGATAACGGTTGTCCTCTGTCACAGCTCACAAATGAAAAGCTCACAAATCTGTTCCAATAAGAGACTTATTTTGGAATATTTGCTCCAATTATACTGTGAAATTATTCAAATAATGACATTAAATCCCAGAAATAACAAATTGATAAGCTGAGAGATGAATCTATTCTCTATTATCTCATACGGTACCCTCTTCAAAACTTCGAATTACAAAAAATACAGTAATTGTCAAGTGGATGGTTACTGAGATCTACCAAGCGTCAGGCAAAATATGAAATCATGTTCTTAATCATAGTCTTAAGCTGCGTTTAAACCAAAGTTATTAACAAAATGGTTATAACTTAATCCTTATAGATTCTATTAGATTGAACATGACTTATCATACACATGATGTGCATAAATGTTTTTCAAGTTCCGTTTAATCTAATAGAATCTATAAGGACGGAAAAATAAACATTTTGTTAATAACTTTGTTGTAAACACAGCTTAATGATAATATTTGTCAATGTGATAATAGATCATAAATGATACATTATTGAAAGAAAACTTTGCTCCTAGAAATTATATTATATTTATTTTATATCTTCGAAAAATATTCATGAAGATGTTATTGAATTGTAAATAGTACTATGTTATCATGAAATTAGTGTTTAAGAAAAAATGAAAATAATACAGAATCAGCATCAGAGAAATCATAGTAACCATGGAGGTGACAATTTTAGTGTTAACAAAACAATAAATTACAATTTAGGAATACTCTTTTGATCCCCATTGAGCACCATTTTATGGCATGATATAACTAGATCAGTAGAATTAATTTCCATACCAGTTATGATCAGAAAGTGTTTGAATAGAAGTGGAATGAATCCTATCTGAGCTTATGCTCCGATTTAAATCATCCAACTGCGTGGGCAAAGTAGCAGATGCTGATGTAGCCCACCGTGGAACACTTTTAATCCTGTTGCCATAATTGGTGTGGAGCGCCCTCAACCAACATTGATTATCAATCACCCACATAAACGTTTTGTGGAATGTGATTATCAGAGAGAAGTTTAACACGGAATATATGTCTTTTAGAACCCGGTCTGTACGTAGTATTCAATAGAAGAATGTATTTTACATTTTACTTGAATCCTGATGAGTGTATATGAAAAAGGAAGGGATATTCAGTTACAACCAAGAATATAGACTACAAAAAGAATGTAATGAAATTTTATTCGGTCCACTGACTCGAATTCGATTCACAACAAAGAGAAGCCGATGATGGGAAAAGTTTGTGAGGATGTAACGTGCTTTTTTCAGAAAGCTACTGCCAATTATAGTTGTTGAAAAAGCAGCCTTTGTGCTTTGCCATGATGGAGTTCTGATTTAATTTATACATACTGGACTCTATTTAGTCTGGTCTCAGACATCATTTCGCTGAAGTTGTTGACTGAAAGAGGAAGAATTGAATCAGAGCTATCTTCTTTTATAATATTGTATTGAAGCTTTAAACTTTTTATCAATATTTTTAAAGTACAGTAGATTCTTTATGGACTTGTGCTTGTTTAATGATATGTGAGGTGAGGTTCAGGCTAACTAAAAAAACAATGTCAAGCGAAATTAGGATCGAAATCACATCACTGATCGAATTCGAGTCAGTGGACCGAATAAAATTTCTCATGGAAATTGTACACAAATCACCAGCTGCAATACCAGCTGGTCTCAAAGACCAGCGTTGCATGCTATAAAAATCTGGTGTGGCGCACTCACACAACTTTCCTTGCCGTTATGAAAATTGATCACCTGACGCTAGTGTTCCCGCGCATTTCAAGTCTACTATTCAAGTATTTGAATAGCCAGCAGCTGGTGACAGGGCAATATCGCTGGAGACACACATGAGGTCTGCTATCTCTTCATAGTGAATGATTTAATAGAATCAACAATAATTTGCAATTGAATAATCACATTTTCTCGAATTTAAAGCTTATTTTCAATTTTAGGTGAAAATGTTACTGAACATTAATTGTAGAGATTTTCTTGCTCAATCTACTCCACTTGATTTGTTTTGTTTCAATTGTATCTGAAGCCTGATAATTGGGAATCTATCTGCATTGATGGGGCGGAGCTCCTGAAATTTTTACAGATATGGGACTTGTAGCAGTTGATAGAGCTTATCGATGACTATTTTAGGTATGAATTTGATCAAAATCGTTGGAGCCGTTTCCGAGAATTGGGAGATGAGATATCGTGTACACAGACGCGCACACACACACACACACACACACACACACACACACACACACACACACACACACACACACCACACACACACACACACACACATACAGACCAATACCCAAAAATCACTTTTTTTGGACTCAGGGGACCTTGAAACGTATAGAAATTTGGAAATTGGGGTACCTTAATTTTTTTCGGAAAGCAATACTTTCCTTACCCATGGTAATAGGGCAAGGAAAGTAAAAAGGGTACCTCTATTTTTTCCAATATCCTATGAAACTACGGGTACAATACAATTATTAGAGAAATAAGGAATAAATTACAGAGGATAGCTGGAATAAGTTATAAGTATGTTATTTGACGAGGTGACGAAACGGAAATTTGTTATTCCAATACATCTCTATAAAACTATAATTCTTCAAAAAAACATAAACCACTTTTTGGACACACTTCTATCAAAATTCATTCGGAAATTTAACAGTCTCGGGTTAGGCGCCTGTCGGCCCTTTTCTGATTACGTACCGTATATGATTTGTGTATTATGAAATTTTGCAATGTATAAATGTGGGTTTAGTAACTGTAGTATCTTCAAATCCGTTGAATTTGTTGAAATATTGTATCGGCAAACACAATCAGTGTTGTCACACCGAATAAAATATAATATTGAAAAACTTTACACAATTTGGTATCGCCGTTATTTGGCCGGCTAAAGCTTGAGCCACAACTTATTTTATCAAAACTGTAACTGATCGAACATATACAATAAATGTAAATTCACCAGTGTACCCATCCAGCAGTAATACTTTATAATCTATTCCATTTTGCTTGTAGATATTTCAACGATTCTGTGAGAGACTATTTCTGATTTCATGAGATTATTCTTTTCTTTAAGAATGGCAAAAAACCCTTAATATTTCCGTTAAGAATGTCAAACAACTCCATAGGTAATTATTAGTTGCCTGTAGCACAGATAATTCTGTACTCAGATTACAATATGAACTGTGACTGCAATGAGTAGCACTCAATATAACAATGAATACAATACTAACGTGTGAGTCTAGATTTTTACATTCAGGCCTACATGTATGATGGATTTGTATGGAGTAGGCCTACTATTATGATAATATGTATGTGCTTACAATGTGCTCGTTATTTTCAAATATGTGATAGTAATATAATAGTTTACATGGAATTAGCTTGTGATATTTCTCATACAAATTTTAAAACTCCAGTTCAGCACTTTGCCTATATGTACCAGTGCAGGCGCTCTCTTGTACTGTACTGTTCATTTATTTTCTAGGTAATCAAAAGCCATATAGGAGAGTTATCTCATCATCCATAAATGAAATTGAACTGCAGAAATTCATATTGTTGAATATTTCAATCAGGACAAATGATACGAATCTAGAAACCTCCCAAAAATACAAGAAATAAGGTTCTCAAATTTTACATAATTATGCAAAGGATACCTACTTTTCACATGAAATGAATTTTCGAGCAAGGTAATTCTTTTCCCATGACAATCTTTTTCGATTTTGGTTTTCCAACTTCACAAAGTATTTGAAGTAACAGATGTAGGCCAGCTCTGTGAATCAATCACCGGAAAAACATCAGTGCAAACGTATTTTTGAATCGAGGGAAGGCTACTCTTGTAGATGCTGCGCAAAAAGAGGAAAGGTGTCGCACAGGAGTGGATGCGGGAAGGGTGCTGCGGTGGTATTATTGGTTCGGACTGTAACAGTTGAAGCTGAGCTTATTACGGCTGCTGGCGTTTGCCTGTTTTTCCGCTTTTCCGAGTCGGTCGGAGGAGAAAAAGTGTGACCAATTACGAATAATTGATGGTGCATTTTGCTCCCCGCCCCCTCTGTGGGTTGCCCCGCCGGCCACAACGTCCTTTCTCGCGCCGAAATACCAGCGAGTGCTCGGCTCCCTACACCCCAACTCCCGAGCGTGTTGTTTCCTTTCCTTTTCGAGAACACAAATCTCTTTCCCTCAACATAAGAAAGGTCTCCGAACGATGCAGCCGTCTCCCCCCCCCACGACACTCCTCTCCTTAACACAAAATTGAATTCCCGCCAACTCTTCTAAACACTGGCGAGACGGCCGAGGTAGCGCATTTTTAATGAAGCCTCGTATTAAAATCGAATCTCACCTAATGACAAGATTAAATAGCATCAGTGACGCTAATTCAGGCATTCTAAAACAACGTAACTCGATTTATCGATTAATGCCCCGTGAGAAGAACAACATTAGTGATAGAATTACTGTAGTAATGGCCCTTGACAATGACATTAACATTCACTAGATTCATTGATAGTGTATGACGGTGATGCTGTTAGTGAGATTTCCACAATGTAAATAATCTATAATAAAATTTCAAGATTCTTATTAATAAAATTATTGCATTACTGCATTTATATTGAATAATTGCATGTAGACTAATAATAAATTGAATTGAATTTGATAATCAGCAAAATCAATAATTTCTGATCAGTCTGTCAGTACTTTATATTGCTATCTAAATACTCGAGCTTTCTCAGTCATTTTACATGACAGTTTCAAATATCTATGAAAATTAATCTGAGTTGAATTAAGAGCGTTTAACATGCATAATTCAGCATGTCCCTCTACTGTAATGAATTATTATTAAAGTACTGTATGTCACTCTTATCGAAACAAATATTGGAACATTATTATTATTAGGCTATAATGAAAAACTAAATGAATAATTGATTGTTGTGAGGACTTAGTGAAGACTTACAACTGAGTTGAAAATAATAAAATATAAATGCTAATTAAAACAATAATATAAAACTTGTAGTAACCTTTTTTATTTCAAACATTTTAAAAATTTAAAACAATTCAACGACTAGTTTCGACCTACTTTCGAAACCAGTCATTGAATTGTTTTGAAGTTTGAAAATGTTTCAAATAAAAAAGGTACTACAAGTTTTATATTGTTTTTATTAATATGAATAAAGTAGCCCATATAAGTGAAGTGATTTTACGATAAATTTTGTATGATGTGTAAACAATATTACTGTTCTAAAGAGTGTGAGCTATTACAGTGTGATATTGAACAGTGTAATAGGCCTACATAACACATTGCTACTGATGATGATAAGTCTAAAATTTTTAACTGTTGATATTATTGCGAATATGGATACACTTCTGGATGGAACAAGAATAAAAATGTTTCTTAATTGATTTTTCTTTCCTTGCCCTATTACCATAGGTAAGGAAAGTATTGCTTTCTGAAAAAAATTACGGTACCCCAATTTCTAAATTTCTATACGTTTCAAGGTCTCCTGAGTCCAAAAAACTGGTTTTTAAGTTATTGTTAAGCTCTATCAACTGCCACAAGTCCTATATCTGTAAAAATTTCAGGAGCTCCGCCCCATCTATGCAAAGTTTGATTTTAGATTCTCAATTATCAGGCTTTAGATACAATTTAAACAAAAAATTCCAAGTGGAAAATACTGTGCATGAAAATCTCTACAATTAATGTCTTAAAGAAAACTGAAATTCCCAGCTGGATCCTTACAGAGAAAATATGGCCTCACATTTCAATGTAAAGATACAACCGAAAATCTACTATTCAAACGAAATAAAAATTTGTAATCTATTAATTCCCAAATCAAAGTTACGATTTAACAAAAAAAGTCCAATTCAGCACGTTTTAATTGATTTAAATGGTTCACGTTTTACACCCCTCCCCTTTTTGAAAGTCTATAGTCACTAAAACCCATTCTGTCACATCCGGAGTTCCTGGGATGTTCGTTTAATTTGGAAAAAAGTTGTTACCTCAAAGCTGTTTCTTCAATTTGAATCTAGGCTCGGTGATCGAGCTCTACACGTCCAGATGAACAGGAGCCAGTATACCCCAAGCTTCTAGGACTGCCATCGATTCAGAGGCATCTCATCGGCTTAAAGACACACGTTCACGAGACATTCATGACCCCGTAAATTGATGGACTTGTACATTGACGGACCCATAGACCGCTGTTAGAATAAAAAATAATCTAGGATAAAACAAATTAACTTAACTTCAGTTATATCATAAAGTCAACCTACTTTAGGTTTTTTTATATAAAACTCAAATCAATACTTATTACTTTAAAACACAAATAGACATTACCTACTTCAATATCTTGATTTAATAGAAAAGAATTTATTTGTAATCAGGGTCATGCCCTTTATACAAAGAGATGAGTACATAGTATTCCATAATACATAGTTCACAAGTTGATTGAATTACTTCATAATAAGGTCTTTCGAGTATTGTTGTTAGTTTGTTCAGTCTGTTCTCTTACAAAAATTACATATTGAGTGTAATTTAAAAAAAATAAATTACATGATAGGTGTTTCCTAAATAATCAAGAAAGCTTTTCATTAGAATCAACAAAACGAATAAAATCTATAACATAAAATACTGTCATTTAAATTTAGGTTAATAACTTCCTCTTCAAAAATAGTTTAAAATCAAAAAAATCTCAATTCTTTCTAATAGGTACTCTAAATTTCTACAAAACATATACCATTCATTTTCTTCCAACATTTATCAGTTTTAATATACAAATACCACCTTCCATTACACAAGAGAATCAAAAGGACTATTCTCAATTATTATACTTTAATTATATTACAATGAATACTTTGATGGAAGCTTTCATCGATAATAATTTCCTTAATTATATTATAAATCTATGACGTACATTAGTAGCGGTAATAGGAGGAAAATTTCCATTGTAAGGTGACAATTTGATATCCTCTCTTCTTAATTAAAGCATTTACTGAGGCGGAAAAAACTAAAACATCCTATTGGAACAGATGGTTCCACAGCCAAATACTACCAAGCCTAAAGCTGGCATAAAAGCCATGATTAACACAAAATACTGTGACTACATTTTGTACTGCTTACAACAGAGGACAGACGCTGAGTGAAGCCACTGTATGCTTGCCTTGTCGAGGACAGCTGTGTACGGCCTCACTAGATAGGAACCTAACCAACATTAACTGTGATTGGCAGTTACCATTTTATTGAAAATATTCATCACAATTTCTGCCAATAGAATGGAACGGTACAACTATAATTTAAGATACATTCTCCCACCAAGTGACAGCTATTTTCCAAATTCCTAACCAAATAAGGCATGATTGATAATCAATTGGACACAAATTCCTTGCCTTATAAGGTCATGAACCAGACTGATGCTCCAGGAAAATCGTTGATTTTCTTAGTACCATAACTTCTATGCACACACTTACAGAGTCGTCACAACACAATGCAGAAAAGCAAACCAGTGAAACAAACTATTATAACAGACTGACTTCTCATGATAATTTGCATAATCCTCATCATTCATAATATGACCATAAATAAATAGACTTTCTAGAATAAATCACGCTATTTAATAACATTTCACAAAATTCACAAAGCTTAGACAACAACAGACAAGACTCCATCACAAGACAAGACTCCCACTCCCCTGACCCACAGCACGCAGGCTGCCAATATAGCACTGCCCTCCCCTTTCTCCAATTTAGAACAACTTGACCAAAATATACATTGACATACAAACTACAAGACATAAGACATAAGAGCAATGACTGACACTTTACAATTTCTGACAACAATAAAAGCAAAATCATTTTCATGAAACACTACCAGTTTCCTAATACAATTTTCATAAGACATTATTTCGAAAGAATCAATACAGACATTAAACAGTACATTCATCAAAACAAAAGTATTAATTCTAAGTACAAAGTAAATTCTTATCAATACAACTAGAAATCAGAATCTGAATACCTGTTTGGTCTTCGTATTACCCTATCAGATCGTCTTAAATTTTGTAACCCATCATCCACTACTCTACCTTCATCTACTCTGCCTTCCCCCTCATTCACCCCCTCAGGAATCCTGACTGCTAAGGAATTATTCAACCTTGCATTAGCATAGAATTCACGCAATTGATTTACATGAACCTTCACCACTACATCATTAGACATTTTCACAAAATATACATAATTACTAACTTTCCTTACAATTCTTCCTAATTCAAATTTGACACCTTCATAAGATGTTTTTTCATTAAGGTTGACCCATACCACCTGATTTTCATGAAACTTTTTAACTGACCTGACTACTGACTTATTTTCATTCTCTACCTCATCTTTGAAAGTAACGGTTTTCTTCCTAAGATTAGACAAAGGTACTCTTGGCTCATAATTCAACAATGCAACCATAGGCGATTTACCAGTCACTGAAGAGGGAGTACATCTATATACAAATAGACAGTCTTGCAACAAATTTTCTGCATTGACACTTTCATTTCGAAACCTCTTTTCTAAATTGAATTTGGATAATAAAATTTTGAACGTTTGAACACTACGCTCAGCTAACCCATTTGACTGTGGTGAGTACGGTGGAGAAAAAATCAACTTTATCCCCTTATTTTGACAAAATGTTTTCATATCATTAGAACTGAATGGAGGTCCATTGTCGCATACTATTGTGTGTGGATATGAGAAGCGCGAAAATACTTCAGCCAACTTGGACAGTACACATTGAAAATTTGATTTATTCCCAAGAATAAAACATTCCACCCACTTAGAGAATGAGTCACAAATTATCAAATATTTTCTATTAAAGAAATCAAACAAATCCATATGAATTCTTTCCCATGGAATTTTTGCCATTGGCCATGGATGACGATATCTATTATTTGACCTATTTTGCGTGGCCTGACAAACTTTGCAAGTTACCACTTTATGATAGATATCATCATCCAAATCAGGCCACCATACATAAGATCGTGCAAAAAATAATTTCGATCTTACTACCCCAGCATGATTGGAATGAAGTATGTCTAACACTTTTTCTTTTAAGCTAGTAGGTATTACAATTCTATTTCCAAAATACAAACAATTATCCAGCACTGACAATGAACTCTTATTCTGCATATATATTTTCAAATCCTTAACAACTTCATTCGGAAATCCATTCTTAACATAATTAGGTACTGTACTCAATACCTTACTAGTATGTTTACTAACTTCCTCAACATTTATCAATGGCGTGGATAAGTATGTAAAAAAACTTCATTATCGTCAACGCTGTCAGATGAAGGTAATCGCGAAAAAACATCTGCATGAGGAATTAGACTTCCTTTTTTGTGAACTATTTTGTAATATTATAGGCTGACAATATTAATTGCCCAACGTATTAATCTGGAAGATGCCATGATTGGAATCTTTTTATTCTCAACAAAAATCGTCTTCAATGGTAGGTGATCACTGAAAATAGTGAAATTACGGCCATACAAATATTTATGAAATTTCTTTACCCCAAATATGATTGCTGATGCCTCTTTGTATAATTGAGAATAATTTCGTTGAGAAGAATTTAAAGTAGCAGATCCGAAAATAATAGGACACTCTACTCCATCTACAATTTGACTTAGAATTGCCCCAACCTCAAATGAGCTAGAGTCCACTGACAAAATTAGTTCCTTGCTAGGGTCATACAAAACCAACATAGAAGCTTCAGACAAAGCAGTCTTACATTTAGAAAACGCTATCATACATTCTGAAGACCATACCCATGGCTCATTTTTCCTCATAAGTTTGTACAATGGCTCCAGAATAAGTATTTAATAACATTTCACGAAATTCACAAAGCTCAGACAACAACAGACAAGACTCCATCACAAGACAAGACTCCCACTCTCCTTACCCACAGCTCGCAGGCTGCCAACATAGCAATTCACAATTGGAACAATGAATATTGTTACAAATTTTACATAAGTGTATAATATTGTTGTGTGTAAGGTGGTGGCGGTGATGTCGGTGTTCTTCATCTGCGTGTCAGTGTTGTCGTTCGCACTGAAGACGCACCCGGACATGCGTGTGGCGAGTGTGCGCAACGTCAGCGTGAGTCTGGCCAACGGCAGCTGGGCGTGGACACTCGACAAGCAGCGCACTGACCCGCATCAGGCCTTCTTCTACGTCGAGTTGGCCTGCAACGCTTGGTTCACGTTCGAGCTCGCTGTGCGCTCTGTGGTCAGTCACACACAACACACCACTCCAATATTGATAATGGCTCATATTCAATTTGGATTGAACTTCTTCATACTTTTTGAGGAACATATTTAGTAAAAAGAATGTCTGCAGAAAGGCTTCCCCAACAGGTATAGACCAAAAGGTAAAAGATCGATTGAAAGACCACGTAAGAGATGGCAATAAATGACATGTTATGTACGAATGTAAATTTTTATAACTCTTTTAAATTCAAATAACTACTGTATAAGCTGTTTGTAAGTCGGAACAGGCAATAGCCTAATCCTTGCACCTTAGATGATGATGCTATTCAGTACAATAAACACGCAGCGCTTTAATTAATGATGGCTTAAAGTTAATTTGAGTTAAACTTTTTCACATTTTTTTAAAAACATATTCAGTGAAAGTGAAATATAAAACATCTTGAGCAATATACTTGACAGATTGGCTGTATTCTATGGTAGTCTGCCACTCCTGATTCACATAACATGAACTCGCTTTGCGGTCTGTCTGTGATCAGTGGCACCACTTCAATTTATGGATATTAATTCTAATAAATTATAAAATTGTAATAAATAATTTGCGATATTTATGAATTGTATAACATACACCTCTAGTGAAGGTGCCTGTTAGCTAGTCAGCTCGAGTTAGAAGCTGTGAAACTCAATGCACTTTAATCTTTCTAAGGGGTAACATTATTTTCAGTACTTTTCAACTCGGGCTGCTGTCAAGTCGACCGAAACGTCATATATGCGATGTTGCCATACATTGGGAAATGAAAGTAGTAGTTGCGATGCATGCCATCAACTGAACCTCAATAAGCCCCCTGTGGGTTGGGGGAGCTTTGAGTCGATCATCGTACTCAAGAATGTGTTGAAAACCAGAATTCACCCACAGTATCCATGCTTGTCGTAAGAGGTGACTAAAATGGACCTCAAGGCAACTCCAGAAGTTGCCTTGCCTTCAAACCCACGGGATCTGCCCCATCAGGGCAGTATCGGAGGGGCAAAAAGAAAAACCCAAGAGACCAGAGATGGGTGAAAATCCAGGCACAAATGTAGGTCAAGAGGCTAAGTCGAGGGTGACCAGGTGCCCCAGAGGAAATTTGGCGACCCCTCCTTCAGTGCAAGGACCTACAAAGAGGCCAGAAGTGGAACTCACGTAGGTCACGAGTTTGTGGGTGTAGATGCCAAAACTCACCATTGCTCAGAGAAGGGCGGCCATTCAGGCAAAACTTCTTGGGACAGGTGAGGCTTTTGACCCTGGAGAGCTTCGGAGGGGCAAAAAGACAAACCCAAGAGACCAGAGATGGGTGAAACTCCAGGCACAAATGTAGGTCAAGAGGCTAAGTCGAGGGTGGCCGGGCTCCCTAGAGGCAGCTTGGCCACCCCTTCCTCAGCGGTAGGACCTTCAAAGAAGGCCAGGAGTGGAACTTACGTAGGTCATGAGGACTAATCAGTCTGAAGAGACTGAAAAGCATATCACAATGGATTGCAACAAGCAACCGGGTGATGAATGGGATGTTAGTATATGGAAAAACTCCTGGTACTCGTAAAGAACACGGGTATTGGTTTGCTCAACTAACATACTACTTGGGATCGCAATAAGCTTTGCTTGACGTGTGGGGCTCTTTGAACCTTTGGATCCTAGAATCCGTCCCTTCAAAACAATAAACAATAAACTACAAAAAACAAAAACCTACAGGTTTGGCAGGACCCTAAATTGTTTTTTTGAAATTGTGAATAAAATTTGATTTGATTTGATTTGATTTGAACTGAACCTCAATCTATAGTATTTCAGCATTACTAACTTGTTAAGAATTGCATCATACCAGAAATCTATATTATTGCATTCAATTTATTAAGACATATAATACAAGAAACCATATGAAGAAAGTACGTTTTAAGAATAGAGTATGGTACCTAGGGAAACGAAAGGAAGAAGAATTCAAACCTAGTAATTACCTGTGCTTACAGAATTAATTTATTTGCATGAAATTAAAGTAAGAGCAGAAGACCATTGCCATATGTATTTCCCCTTTATTACTTGGTGAGTCTCGGATTCTTGTTAATTATCATATTCCACAGAAATATTGTGAACTGTAACATCTTACATGACGATACCACCTCCTAGGAAACATCTATGAGGCTCTCCATTTCCCATCTAACTGAAACAATCAATTTCCTCTCATGTATCAGTCATTTGTGGTTTTAATTTGTAGGTGAGTCCGAACCTGGTGCAGTTCGTGAAGTCGCCGGTGAACGTGATAGACGCGGTAGCGACACTCAGCTTCTACACGGACAGCCTGCTGCACAACAGCCTGGACCAGCGCCTAGACAAGTCCGACATCGTCGAGTTCTTCTCCATCATCCGCATCCTGCGCCTCTTCAAGCTGACCAGGCACTCGCCAGGCCTCAAGATACTCATCCACACTTTCAAGGCGTCCGCCAAGGAGCTAACGCTGCTCGTCTTCTTCCTTGTCCTCGGCATTGTTGTGTTTGCCTCGCTCATCTACTATGCTGAAAAGCTGCAGGTAAAATACATCTAACTTTCAAATAATATTCCTCGCTCATCTACTATGCTGAGACAATGCAGTTAAAATAATATAAATCAAACTTTCAAATCAATGGTGATGTCAATAAGAAATTATTCCCTCAATACTTAGCCTACAATTCAGTTGGGTTTTCTAAACTTTTTGGAATCTGTCAATATCCATAGGTTAACCATATGGACCTGCACATTCGAGTTTATAGAGATGCATATTCATGATTCCATAGAACGTGAGAGAAATCTCCTCTTCGTAGTTGATGAGTAAATTCTTCAACATCACAAAATCGTATGTGTTCTCAAACAGTAAAACACTCTGCATCTCTCTCTAAATCTAATGAATAATATTGTGTTTACGTCACTTACTTTCCATGCTGGAAACTACTAAAAATTTAAATACAAACGAATACTTGAAATTTGGTAAGTAAGGTTTGAGTGGTCGAACTATTTGGGAGTATGATAATTTCAATGTAAATCACATGAAAACTCAAAATGTAGTACGAATAGTATACGTAGTAAACGAATAGTATCGCACTATTCGTAATAGTACGAATAGTATACGAATAGTATCGCAGTCGAACTATGTGAAGACAATTTAAAAAGGTAATTACTGAAAACATAAAACTGGGGTGTCCCCCCTTGATATTACAACCATTTCAACCATTAGGAGTATGACTATTCTAACTTCATTCTCATTTAAAAATAATCCATCGCTGTTTATATTTCCAAGGAAAAACTAATACTGAGTACTATTTATCACTTTCTGCCGCAGTTTCCAAGTGGAAAACACAAACACATTCCTAAAGCCTAGCAGGGCATTTGATGAATTGGTTTTAATTATCACGTAGATGATAAAACCTTCTTATTGTAGAAGTTCATTTAGTGTGAGGTGGAAAGCCAGTGAAGCTCTTAACGAAGCTGAAACACTGCTGAGTGTTAGTAGCAAGCAGAGCGCATGGGGGGGGGACAATAGTAGTCTATTTTCATATGGAAGCCGGAATGACGACTATAAGTTTAATCCCTGCAGGCGAATCCGCACAACGACTTCAAGAGCATACCGGAAGGTTTATGGTGGGCCATCGTTACCATGACAACGGTCGGCTATGGCGATATGGCGCCAAAAACTTACGTCGGCATGTTTGTGGGCGCGCTGTGCGCTCTCGCAGGCGTACTCACCATCGCGCTCCCCGTGCCTGTCATCGTTTCCAACTTCTCCATGTTCTACTCGCATACTCAGGTGAGATCATTCATTCCTCCATCAACAAGCACAATGTTCAATTTAGAAGCAAGTTCCAGAGAAAAATGCTATTCTTCTTTAAGGTAGTCTGATGAAAAGTCTAAATTGAAATTATAATTATAAGTGAAAAACTATATATTTATTTTCTGGTGATCTATTGATTCAGATAAAAGAGAATCTAGGTCCGTTATATATATTTCCAGTCATCTACTATTGTAATTAATTTGTGAATTAAGTTAGAAGAATCGTAAACCCCAACTAGGGAAGCTCATAAACTCAGATTAAGTTAGTTTTAGAGAATGAAAATTTAAGTTTTGAGAGAGTAATTCTGTAAAAGTTGAACAATTTTACATCGTCAATTTTTGATTTTATAACAAAATCGAATAAACAGCATAAAATATTTTTTGTAATAGTCATTTCATCTCAGCTGTTTTCCATGCATGAAATCAAGCCGGCAAACAGCTGATTGCAGAACAGGAAAACATGTGATTTTCACTACGTTATACTATACTGTAAAGAGATCATATGTTCTCTTTACAGTCGAGTATGTTAGGACTCTACTGAGTCTCAATAACATCTGAGTAATTAATATACTAACTCAAATAATTAAAGAACTCATTTAAGGAGTTTCAAGTTATAAGAACTCATCTGAAATCTTTTAATTTAGGCCTTTATTATGTTATTTGAGCTCGAAGGGTCTGTCTGCTATGAACTAGGCGCTACGGGCTAGGTCATGTTTATAGAATGCAGTAGCTCGAGCAGCAGCAGGTAATGGTTTCTGTTTCTCAGCAATATTATTCTTTCTCAGATAAGTATGACAAAAATATTGTACGTAACTTGTACGTTAACGTATTTACCGCATTCGTATGAAACAATCATAATTATGCGGTAAATTATCGTTACCGGACTTGTTACGTAAAGTACTAATAACATTAGATGATAATATGAGGTTTTACGTGAAAGCGCACAGTGTTACCTTTATAACAAGAAAAAACTATTCATTCTACCTATAAGCTAACCTCATTATTCTAAGAAATTCGAATATTTGAAAAATTGCCGAAAATCATAGAAATACTTGAGCGAGAGTGAGCTGTAATCCGTTACATTATAGCTTTGAATCTATGACTCATAGTGGAGGAAAATTATACGTTTCGAGAATGCTGACTTCCTGAGCATAGCAATAGAATGATCACTCTTTACCAAAGTGGTTCATACTCCATTATTTTGATGAAAAAGTTGAATCGTCTTGAAAGAAGTGCCGAACAAAAGGAATATTTAATCTTCTAAACGTACACTGGAAAATTGAACCTGTCATGAGGGTATCATGAACATTTTCCGGATGAAAATTGCTATGGAATGTAATTTGAAATTTCGTTAAGCATACAGCTTGTTTTTAATTATTCGTCGTATGATACGATAAGCATATTCGTCAGGCTAATTGGAAAACTAATATTTAATCGGCGCGACGAGAGGCAATGATGCTGTGTTACACAAGCAAGCAGATTGCGAAACACAAAGTCGACAAAGCAGGGAATTTCCCGACTGTGGAGGGGGGAGGAGGGCGTTCCTTTTGTAGACTGGCTTGCAATATTAAACTAAACATTCATAATTCACTAAGACTTGACGGAAAGAGAAGGACTGAGCCGACAAAGCGGCTGGCTGGCTTTGCTGCGCTGTAATGCCTTTGTGTCGACACCGAACAGTCTGCAGTCTGCCACACGCCTCCCACAGTCCCACACCGTCACTGCCAGGGAATGAGGATAGCCAAAGGCAAATCAAAGTCCAGTTTCTTATCTGTTCGACCAGATTAAACCAGTATCAGCTTGAAATGAATCGGCGACCCAGTTTAGGAGAGGTTAAGATCACTTTTACCCCTCCCTCCTTTCTTTCGCCTCAAGAAAAGAAACGTCCAAATGAATCGCAGAAGACGTTTTTCAGCGAGAAAGAGAATAAATGAGCCAGAAAAGTGAGTGAGACTGTGTGAGTGGAGAGTGATCGATGTGGTTGCCACCCTCTTTGATGAAAGAAAAACTCATTACCAAAACTCGTTAAAAGACATTAATATAAAGAGCTTGAATCCGGAAAAGTGCTGCCGCTTCTGCGGTGGCTGCCTGAGTAATGTTCAATTATTGACTAACAATGGCGAAATCTCTTTGCCAGAACAGAATTAGAATTAATGTCAGAGCAGCTGGATTTTGTTTGAACAGCGAGATCGGCTAAATGAATGTTGCACTTCACTTCTTTCGCCGATACTTGACGTGCAAATTTTATAAAATTTCATCATTCTTTTAATGGATAAAATTATCTCTGAAAAATCTTCACCAATTTTCATGTAACAGAGGATTGCCAATCGATAACCGCTACGCTTTGAATAAGAAAATACAGACCATAATAATCAGATGAAAATAAATGAGAGCTACTATCATAAATAATAAGTTTTAAATAAATATTCTTTGAGAGGGACAGGAATTTGAATTCAATTGAAATCAGGGAATTGGCAACCTATTGATATTATTAGTATAATATAACTATAAGATGAATGAAATAAAAAAAAAAAGCATGAAATAACATTCTTGCACTGCTTGAGACTTCGTACAATAAATTCAGATAAAATGAGAAATCAGCTTTTGACAATATGACGACGCAAAGTGCGCAATATATTATTCACGAGCATATTTTGATACAGCATTTATTCATAGCTGAGTGTAGCCTTTACCCTAATTATCTAGGCTTGGAATCACTGCTTGAACTGAAAAGAATTGAATTTCATTTGTTCATATTCTACAAAAAATACAATATTGAGTAACATCATATTTCATATAATAAACAGTGAAACATATACCGTACTGAAAATTGTATAAACTGCATACCGTACTATTGAAGTGTATCATAGATGTTAGTTAGGTAGGTAGTTACATAAATGGTATAAGGTAGCTATCGAATTTGCTGCTAGACTTGATTGGGAAATGTTACAGGCGCGATCCAAGCTGCCGAAAAAGAGAAGACGGGTGCTGCCAGTGGAGCAGCCACGACCGAAGCGCGGAGACTGCACCGCCGTCAACCGCCGCATGGGGGCCATCAAGCACCATCAGCACCCCGCCACTCTCAAGGACGCCAAACTCGGTCAGTTCACTTACTCCTTCTTCAATTACTATTCCACTCATTTCAACAATTTGTCTCATCTCATTTCTTTCACTTATTTGACTCAATTCACTTATCTTACTAACTTACATAATCTATTTCTCTTATTTGAATAATGCACTCATCTTACTTCCCTTGTTCCACTCATTTATCTTATTTCACATGTCTCATTCATTCCTTATTATTAATTTGTTGTTACTTTTTTAGATCAGGTGCAATAAACCTAATCCGTGAAGTGTAGATGATGATGATGATGATTCTCCTATTTCACACATTTCACAATTGCACTTACGACTGAATTCTTCCTCTCAGCCTTGGGATCTAGCCTCTAACCCATTTTCGTCATTGGTTCCTGAATCTTGTATTTATTCTGTATGGCTCAACTATTTGATAGTGGCTGAACTATTTTTATAAATATTATTTTCGTTAGTTCGTTTGGTATCATTATTTGTCTGACACTTTCCTCTTTTGGAACTGATTGATAGGTAATCAATGATATAATGGTACCGTACTCCAACATGATTGAACTGTTCATCAATTATTACCTTCTACTCTTCAAATGTATTAGGTTATATCATTTTTTCCATTTCAACTAGCCTACCGTAGGGATATTGTCTATGTAGTATTAAAGTTGTCTTTTCCTGTTTTGGAACTTGAAGTTTTGTACGGTACTTGTTACTTGTCGCAAATTATTAAATATTGAGAAGAATCTTGTATTTTATCAGACAATTTGATACTCATAAATAAGCAAATAATGGATCATTCACATCTAATTCCTTGACTATTGACATGGGTGAAGAACAGCCTAAAAATGTTGCCTGTTGAGATGTTCAAAGAACAGAGCTGCTAGCACTGAATTGTCAAGTGCTAATGTGACGTGAAAAATGTCTGGTCTGGCAGTTGACATTTCCCAAGGGAAAGGGTCAAAGCAAGGAATGTGCCAAAGTGAAAGGGACGACAAAGGAGAATGGAAGAGATATAGATAGAGGCGGAGCGCACATACCTTAGCTTGCTTGTAGCCTAGGCTACATCAAACGTCTCACTGAGCAGCATACCGAAATGCTCAAGACTTCCATCATCAAGTCTAAGAAGATATAAATATGCAAATATACGATTAGTATTTTATCAGCTTATCGAATTCTCATTGAATATCACAAGATAATTGAATTGAGTTGAATCATTCAGTGGAATGATTGGTTATTTTTAATTGAATTAAAACCTTGAAGGTAGATTTAAATAGCTTGCCTGGTTAGTCCCTTACCGAACTAAATCCCGTTAAATAGGAATATGAAATTGTGATTCCTCACGAGAAGTTTTGATATTATTTTTATTTCTGATAACAAACAGCTTTATAAACTTTACCTTTTTAATAAACTTGTTGAAACTGATAAAATTTGTCACTTATAATTTATGCTGTTACTCACAGGCACAGTGAATGGTGTAAATATGCTGGGTCTGGCTCTTCAGGGACCATCTATACCCGGCCTCACATTACCTGCCCCATCTGCTCCAATTGGAATAGCCTTCACTGCAGGTAACATTTCGGGAATATCGCATATCTGCTCAAAATATTCATTCATTCCTCGATAATCGACGCCATATTTAGTCTGACCATGATAAAAGATTTGAAATAGTCACAGCTAGGCTACTTGTTCTTAAAAGAAGCATACCGTAGCATACCGAAGCATACTAGCTTCAATTTTTACTCTTTAATCATCAATATCCAGAGGGATATTGTTTAGTGGATAGTGGAAGAGGGGGGCTCTTATTGCCTCAACTTCGCTCACATCCCTTTTAATGTTATATAGTGCAAAAATAAATACATTTATATCTATGGAATAACTGTTCATATGCCTGGCCATATACCCTACATCCCATACAATCGTATATGCTTGTTATGAATGAAAAAATCTGGTGTGACGCACTCACACAACTTTCCTTGCCGTTATGAAAATTGATCAACTGACGCTAGTGTTCTCGCGCATCTCAAGTCTACTATTCAAAAGATCTAAGCCAGCTGGTGACAGGACAATAACGCTGCAGACACACGATATCTGCTATCTCTCCATAGTGAATGATTTAATAGAATCAACAGTTGCCAACCGTTTGCAATTTAATAATCTTATTTTCTCGAACTTCGAGCTTATTTTCAATTTAAGGTGAAAATGTTACTGAACATTAATTGTAGAGATTTTTATGCTCGATCTTTTCCACTAATTTTTTTTGTTTAAATTGTGTCTAAAGCCTGATAATTGGGAATCTAAAATCAAACTTTGGGGCGGAGCTCCTGAAATTTTTACAGATATGGGAATAGTAGCAGTTGATAGAACTTATCAATGACTACTCTAGGTATGAATTTGATAAAAATCGATGGAGCCGTTTTAGAGAAAATCGCGAAAAACCCTGTTTTTGAAAACATTTTTGCTATTTTAGCCGCCATCTTGAATTGCATTTGATCGAAATTGTTCGTGTCGAATCCTTATAGTGTAAGGACCTTAGGTTCCATATTTTAAGTCATTCCGTTAATTATTGAGAGATGAGATATCGTGTACACAGACGCACATACACTCATACACACACAGACACATACAGACCAAACCAATACCCAAAAAACACTTTTTTGGACTCAGGGGACCTTGAAACGTATAGAAATTTAGAAATTGGGTTACCTTAATTTTTTCGGAAAGCAATACTTTCCTTACCTATGGTAATAGGGCAAGGAAAGTAATATGATTTAACTAATACTGTCCAATGTTTTAGCAGCGCCGGAATCAGAAGGCAGCAGCTCAACGGGTCTGGCGTTGATCAGCAGCCGTGGCTCAGTCGCCCCAGCCCCTCTGCAGCCCAGGGCAGCCACAATTGGCACTGCCAACCTTCTGCTCCCACTTCAGGTAGCCTACTCATGAACTCAATCTCTAGCATTCAACTCTGACTATTCCTAGTTCCAAATGTGATACCGTACGGTAATTGATTTCATTGAAATTTCCTTCAACACATTTTTGTTTCTTTAATTAAGATTATCTTTAGTTTCAAATATAATAGTTTTGGTTGATTTTATACAGGTCTCGTTCACGACTTTTTGCTCTTTGAGAACTTTTTTAGTTACAAATGTAATATCTAGTATTAGTTGATCTTGCTTGAATTATAGTTGAGCATATTTCCTCCAAGCAATTCTAACACAAAAGATCAGCATACATTATATTGCAGTTAATTGCTGAGAATAGAATCTTTTCTCAAGGTCCCATTACACGGTCAGTATTCGGTCAAACATCTTTCATCAACGATCTTTGATAGTCATAATTTTTATCAAGTATTTATTGCTAGTTTAACACAGTTGTCATAGGGAATCAAATCTTTGATTATATTTTTGGTCGTTTATACGGTCATTTGACCGTATAATGTGCACCCAATTCGTTATAAATGGTAATTAATTTAATAATTTTTATAAGTTGATAGTAGAAGGTATCCTTCGTTTCTCTCCCTCGATCTGTGTTTATTGTGAAAACTGTGATGAATTTGTTTTTAGTAAATCTCATGAAAGGAGAGAATTAATTAGAAAAAATATAATTACCCTTATAATTAAAAGGTTGCCAAACGAACAGTTAGCACCCGAGCGATAAGGCTTCCTTATCAACAGCTGAGTACCGGTATAAGATAAGAGTGCCGTTTTGTGCTGCGCATTTTTTCAAAGAATTGTTTGATGGAATTATGATTGTTTTGCAAATTGAGTACAAATCATTTATGAATTGCTCATTGAACGTTTTTGGAGGTTACACTTTTGTTTACAATTGATCAGATGTTTTGTAGCAGCTCAGACACAGCTGACTGACTCAATATATTATAAATGTCATGCCAGGTTTTCATGCAAGCTATAATATTATTTCTAAAATTAAGAACTATTGAAAAAGGATAAAGAGTTTCAAATAGAAAAATAAAATGTATGTATTATTGTTAAAATTATTTATTACTCACGAAATTACATTATAATGTCGAATGTTTGTAACGAACTAGGTCATAGCATGAATATTGTATCACTGATAAGAGCAGCAAAATTAATTATAACAGTTTCGAATATGATAAGAATTGTATAGAAATATTAAATTATAAATTATTGATTCAACTGAGTCACATGGTGAATGAATCTCTTTGGCAAGTCTAAGTCAATCATATGTCATAGAAATGGCACCAAAAGGGATGATCATTTGAAAGCATCATATATTAATCTGTTATCAGCCAGCAAACTTGCCTTATCATAATATATGCTAGTGCATGTACACTGTATAGGGGAACTGTATCCAGAGAATTAAGCAATTTAAAAAATTATACAAATTAAGTTACTATTGTAATCAAAGGAATTATATTTTACTGCTTGCCACTGATGTCATGCCTACGTCATGATCATTCTACCAATGGCAAATTTTCATGCAAATTAATTACACAGAGATTCTCAGAAAAGGGTTCTAGCCAAAGGCTTAGAAGCAGGCAAGACACTTCCCTTTTAAAATCCTCACCGTTAAGACCTTGTTAAAAAGTTACCAAAGACCTATTAGTGAAATTTCGTTCGATTTTTGTATTTTTTATCAGTGAGCCAATATCTTAGGCTAATTTATCTATTATTTTGTAAATTTATTCATCAATTGATTATTCTAGAAATTTTAATTTAATTATTCCCTAATTTATTGGTGAAGGAAATATTCAATTAAATTCGACACGTGCTAAGACCGAAGCCTGGACCAGCCACCGATCATACCAAATTTGATCTAAAGGAACCTCGACCGCCAAGAGGATTCACGTGAGTTTTATATGTTTGGGGCCCCAATCTTCGCTTCGAAAGAAAATACAGTGCAGAAAAATACAAAATTTTTCTTCGTTAAAGTAATGGCCATGCCGACAAGCGCTTATAACCATTAAGATCCTAGATTTTATCTGGTATAGAATTTATAAGAACTTGTAGTTGATTAACTATCCTCTGCTGCCAGAACCACGACCTTGAGTGATTTTAAAAATATTTTATGATTTGTTCTCATTATTTTTAAAAAACTGTTAAATTTGTTAATTATAGAGTCTGTTGGATCATGCATGGTATCATGCGAGCACAAGCAAATTTCTAATTATTTTGTCAATGTTAAACTATTCTCAATCTGTAATCCAAGCTTTAAATCTGCACTGTCAAATTATATATTTTATTGTATTATATTTCCACTTTATCAATTCGTCTTCTGAGTTCGATTATTTCTTAAGCCTGTCAATTATTGTGTCTGACACGTTCTATATTATCAAGAACCGATCAAGTACGATCATTGAAGTAATTGATTCAACAAATTAAATTTAATTGATTTAACAAATTGTATTCCGTATTTGTAATATTGGAACAGATCTAAGTGGATGTAGTGTGTGGGGTCAGATCGAGATTACCTATTCTCTGTCCTTACCTGCTCATATATCAGCTTTTATCTGTTACCAACTTCGGCTTGGGAGCGAATTTTTCGACTGTATGGCAGATGCAGCTGGAGATAATATAATTTCCTACAATAGAGCATAAAGCCCGACAAGACTCTGTTCTCGAAATATATTCCGAACGATCTCTGGTCCTTAGTACCCTATCTTAATCCTTCGGAACTTATTAGAGATGCAGTCCCGTAGATTATCTACATCGGGATTTTTGCTCGACCTGTATGATTTCATATGCTGTTTCATCACAGGTAATAGTTTTAAGATATCTGTATTCAGTGTTTAGCAACCGCTACACTACCTCTGAAAATGTTATTATTATACAATCAGTCATAATAAGAATCAAGGGTGAGCGAGTGTTTATGCCTCCCGCGATTCAGACGATTGTACCGAATCTTGTAGTGACTCAGTACAAGATTCGTTATATGTGTGTCAACCTAACCTTGGAGGCGATAGTAATTCCCCCAAGAAGAGCTATTTGTACTCCACAAAACATAAATGAGAAACGAATATTACTTTTACTACAATGAATTCATTATATTTACTATAATGAATTCATATGGTATTTCAATACCATATCGTGCTCAACAGTAGCTTCAGAATCAATCATCATTTCATGTACGGCACTGCACTGAATTTATATAAGGAAGAGGTAGCTTTTCTTTTAAGGTGAAATATTATTTTTCCCACCTACCGGTACCATTAATTAATTATAACGATGGTACCTACACTTTGAATCACTTTTCTGTTAAGGTAGAATATTATTTTCCCCACCAACCATTGATTAATTATAACGCTGGTACCTACACTTTATATGATTGTCCACTGTTTCAGCACAGTTATTGAAGTTAAATAAGCTAATAGAGACTTCAAGTAATTGAATTTCTATTTTCAGCCTTGCTTACTAGCTGCGACAGCTGAAGAGATGCAGAGAATGAGAGGACCAATAGCAGCACAACCCAGCAGCGTCATCAACGGCGAAATGGAATCCTCTGTGAATCCAGCATCGACCGACTGATTGCCTCATCACTGGCCATTTATTGTAAATCTCAACATAGAACAGATTATATGTATATTTTTGTGTATTGGAAACTATTTATGATCTAAGATTCAACTATTGCCAGAAGTCTTTCATTGAAATAGTCTCGTTTAACTGGAAAACTATAACAGTCGGAATTTTAAGGTACAGTCATAAATATAACCATAGAATAAGCATACAGGAATTGTGTATGTTTTCTCTATGATTAATCATAATACTTTCTATGAATAATCAATCCATATATTATTGTCTGATTATATGAATTCGAGCTTCTTAGAAAAGAATATTTATAATTCAGAACAATTTTTCCCAAAACAAAGAACTGACTGAATCTGAAACATGACATAATTATATATAATGCCATAAGGATATTATCAATAAGAGGAATTCAATTTAGAAACCTTTTTCAATGTGTGGAAATATAAACTCTATTCAATTTCACTAATTTGATTTATGAAATACGCATTATAATTATATAATATATTCTGTGTGGAAGTAGGCCTTTCATACTCTCCACTTTAGGGACATGTATAATATAATTTCTTCTGTTCAAAGATGTCGAAAAGTATCTAATAATTTGGACGTCAGTTTGATAACAGAAAAAAGAAAGCAGATAGAACAGACACATGAAAACGGCAGCCTTTACAAGCAGAAAAAGAATAATGTAATTGCATTTAAAGACACCATACAACTTCACACAATATTCAATCTGTTGAGACATGTGACCTGATTGATTTAAACTGATTAGTCATGACAACTATGATAAAAATTATTTTTTATCAAGGCAAATAAATGACATGAATAAAGATAATGTTCAGAAGAGGAATATAGACAACACTTCTACAAAAGAGGTGAATTTTATGACAGAGGTAAATAATTGTGTAGATTTAACAGAGCAAGAGTCCTTAATAGATGAAAGTAATGGGTCAAGGGTGGAACAAGGTGAGATTATGGATCTGAATGGACTCGACAGGTCATATGTTATGTGTTTGAATATCCAGGGGTTTGCAGGGAAAATTGATGAAATAGAGGCTACCTTTGAAACATATAAGCTCAGACCATTGGCAATCTGTTTGAGTGAGCATTGGCTGGGGGCGGCAAATTCAGGTATCCTAAACTCTCTCACTGGCTATTCCTTGAGGTCTCTTTTTTGTAGGAAAAATAAGGCTAGAGGAGGAGTTGCAGTTCTACTCAGAGATGAAATTTCTTATCTAGGGAGAGATGATATTGGCGGTTTGTCAGTGGAGTGTTTGCTTGAGATTTCGGCAGTGGAGTTGAGGGATGATTGTTTTCAAAAAGGAAGGGGCACTGTTATCGTTTCAATCTATAGGCCACCCAATGCTTCATTCAAGGAATTTTATTTAGTCTTGAATTGCTTTTTAAAAGATTACGTCTTGAGTCAATAAAGAAAAGTATATTTGTTTGTGGCGACTTTAATATTAATATATTGGATCAAAAGTCTAATAATAGCAAAAAGTTCCTGAATCTATGTTCTTCTTATCATTTAGGACCTATGAATAATCCCCTACAAGAGTTCAATTTCAATGCAATCACACATCTATATCTTGCATAGATATTATTTTGACAAACTTAGAAATAAGTAATTTGAACTGTACTACTCTGGATATTGGGCTGTCAGACCATCATGCATTGTTCTTTCAGGTTTCTGAAGCTGCTTTGAAAATTAAAGGATCCTATGTAAGTAAAAGATATTTTCCAGAACCTGCTATTAAAAATTTTACCTCACTGTTGGAAAGGGAGACTTGGGAGAGTTGTTTGAGAGCCACTTCCTGTTTGGAGGGTTTTGGCAGGTTTTTTCATAGTATAGACAATGTTTCTTGGAGTCTTTTCCATTGAAAACATTCAAGGTGAACACTGGTGACAGAGCTTGTAGGGGATGGCTGACTAAAGGTATTAAGGTATCATGTAAACGCAAAAGGGAAATTCTTGAGATGTTGCATTGCAATCCTAACCCTACCACTATGGAATATTTCAAGAAATATAAACTAATTCTGAGAAATGTTATAAGATTGGCAAAAAGGAAATTCCTATCTCACTGCATTACTTCTTCCAGCAATGTTACAAAGACAACTTGGAGGGTTATCAAAAATACACTTGGTAATAATAAAACTGCAGGTCCTTGTCCATCACTCAAGATGGGCTCCAGCTTGATCTCTGATCCACAACAGGTGGCCAATTCCTTCAATAAGTATTTTAATATAGTTGCTGAAGGATATATAAACTTGTCTTCAAGGAATTCGGCTGGTGGACGGAGATATGAGAGGACCTTTGATGCTCCCCATAATAAGCCTAAATCAGCTTTCCAATTCAAAGAAATAACATGTGATGAGGTACTCAATATTATCAATGGTTCAAAAAATAGCAGATCATCAGGGTGGGATGAAATTCCAACATTTATTTTGAAACGAACTGCTCAGCTTATTTCAAAACCTCTCTCACATGTTATCAATTTGTCGTTTGGAAGTCGTTCCCAGATTTACTAAAATTCTCATCCATAAAGCCACTGTATAAGAAGGGTGATTCACAGGAAATGTCAAACTTCAGGCCAATTTCTCTGGGAACGGTATTTTCAAAAATATTTGAGAGAGCAGTTCATATTCAGTTGAATTCCTATTTTGAGAGAAATAATCTTTTCTGTGATTCCCAGTTTGGATTCAGGAGGGGTAGAGGTATTGACAATGCTGTGTTTGGACTGAATAAGGAGGCTCTTAGTGTTTTGGATGGATCGCAGAAGGTACTTGGTATCTTTTGCGATCTGTCCAAGGCCTATGATTGCGTGGATCATGACCTGCTTTTGTCCAAGTTGTGACACTATGGTGTGAGAGGAGTTGAATTTTTGTGGCTGCAATCATTCTTGCGGGGTAGATACCATAGGGTTTCAGTTGTTGCTGATGGAATGGTTTTCAACTCTACTTGTTGGCAATGAATCGGGGTATTCCACAGGGATCTATTTTGGGACCATTGCTCTATCTGGTATATGTAAATGATATCTCAAAGTTTGTTAATTATGATCTAACTCTATTTTCTGATGATACAACAGCTCTCATTAAGGGTGGAAATGTTGAATTGCATTTGATCGAAATTGTTCGTGTCGAATCCTTATAGTGTAAGGACCTTAGGTTCCATATTTTAAGTCATTCCGTTAATTATTGAGAGATGAGATATCGTGTACACAGACGCACATACACTCATACACACACAGACACATACAGACCAAACCAATACCCAAAAAACACTTTTTTGGACTCAGGGGACCTTGAAACGTATAGAAATTTAGAAATTGGGTTACCTTAATTTTTTCGGAAAGCAATACTTTCCTTACCTATGGTAATAGGGCAAGGAAAGTAATATGATTTAACTAATACTGTCCAATGTTTTAGCAGCGCCGGAATCAGAAGGCAGCAGCTCAACGGGTCTGGCGTTGATCAGCAGCCGTGGCTCAGTCGCCCCAGCCCCTCTGCAGCCCAGGGCAGCCACAATTGGCACTGCCAACCTTCTGCTCCCACTTCAGGTAGCCTACTCATGAACTCAATCTCTAGCATTCAACTCTGACTATTCCTAGTTCCAAATGTGATACCGTACGGTAATTGATTTCATTGAAATTTCCTTCAACACATTTTTGTTTCTTTAATTAAGATTATCTTTAGTTTCAAATATAATAGTTTTGGTTGATTTTATACAGGTCTCGTTCACGACTTTTTGCTCTTTGAGAACTTTTTTAGTTACAAATGTAATACCTAGTATTAGTTGATCTTGCTTGAATTATAGTTGAGCATATTTCCTCCAAGCAATTCTAACACAAAAGATCAGCCTTTTCTCAAGGTCCCATTACACGGTCAGTATTCGGTCAAACATCTTTCATCAACGATCTTTGATAGTCATAATTTTTATCAAGTATTTATTGCTAGTTTAACACAGTTGTCATAGGGAATCAAATCTTTGATAATATTTTTGGTCGTTTATACGGTCATTTGACCGTATAATGTGCACCCAATTCGTTATAAATGGTAATTAATTTAATAATTTTTATAAGTTGATAGTAGAAGGTATCCTTCGTTTCTCTCCCTCGATCTGTGTTTATTGTGAAAACTGTGATGAATTTGTTTTTAGTAAATCTCATGAAAGGAGAGAATTAATTAGAAAAAATATAATTACCCTTATAATTAAAAGGTTGCCAAACGAACAGTTAGCACCCGAGCGATAAGGCTTCCTTATCAACAGCTGAGTACCGGTATAAGATAAGAGTGCCGTTTTGTGCTGCGCATTTTTTCAAAGAATTGTTTGATGGAATTATGATTGTTTTGCAAATTGAGTACAAATCATTTATGAATTGCTCATTGAACGTTTTTGGAGGTTACACTTTTGTTTACAATTGATCAGATGTTTTGTAGCAGCTCAGACACAGCTGACTGACTCAATATATTATAAATGTCATGCCAGGTTTTCATGCAAGCTATAATATTATTTCTAAAATTAAGAACTATTGAAAAAGGATAAAGAGTTTCAAATAGAAAAATAAAATGTATGTATTATTGTTAAAATTATTTATTACTCACGAAATTACATTATAATGTCGAATGTTTGTAACGAACTAGGTCATAGCATGAATATTGTATCACTGATAAGAGCAGCAAAAATTAATTATAACAGTTTCGAATATGATAAGAATTGTATAGAAATATTAAATTATAAATTATTGATTCAACTGAGTCACATGGTGAATGAATCTCTTTGGCAAGTCTAAGCCAATCATATGTCATAGAAATGGCACCAAAAGGGATGATCATTTGAAAGCATCATATATTAATCTGTTATCAGCCAGCAAACTTGCCTTATCATAATATATGCTAGTGCATGTACACTGTATAGGGGAACTGTATCCAGAGAATTAAGCAATTTAAAAAATTATACAAATTAAGTTACTATTGTAATCAAAGGAATTATATTTTACTGCTTGCCACTGATGTCATGCCTACGTCATGATCATTCTACCAATGGCAAATTTTCATGCAAATTAATTACACAGAGATTCTCAGAAAAGGGTTCTAGCCAAAGGCTTAGAAGCAGGCAAGACACTTCCCTTTTAAAATCCTCACCGTTAAGACCTTGTTAAAAAGTTACCAAAGACCTATTAGTGAAATTTCGTTCGATTTTTGTATTTTTTATCAGTGAGCCAATATCTTAGGCTAATTTATCTATTATTTTGTAAATTTATTCATCAATTGATTATTCTAGAAATTTTAATTTAATTATTCCCTAATTTATTGGTGAAGGAAATATTCAATTAAATTCGACACGTGCTAAGACCGAAGCCTGGACCAGCCACCGATCATACCAAATTTGATCTAAAGGAACCTCGACCGCCAAGAGGATTCACGTGAGTTTTATATGTTTGGGGCCCCAATCTTCGCTTCGAAAGAAAATACAGTGCAGAAAAATACAAAATTTTTCTTCGTTAAAGTAATGGCCATGCCGACAAGCGCTTATAACCATTAAGATCCTAGATTTTATCTGGTATAGAATTTATAAGAACTTGTAGTTGATTAACTATCCTCTGCTGCCAGAACCACGACCTTGAGTGATTTTAAAAATATTTTATGATTTGTTCTCATTATTTTTAAAAAACTGTTAAATTTGTCAATTATAGAGTCTGTTGGATCATGCATGGTATCATGCGAGCACAAGCAAATTTCTAATTATTTTGTCAATGTTAAACTATTCTCAATCTGTAATCCAAGCTTTAAATCTGCACTGTCAAATTATATATTTTATTGTATTATATTTCCACTTTATCAATTCGTCTTCTGAGTTCGATTATTTCTTAAGCCTGTCAATTATTGTGTCTGACACGTTCTATATTATCAAGAACCGATCAAGTACGATCATTGAAGTAATTGATTCAACCTGGATATTGGAACAGATCTAAGTGGATGTAGTGTGTGGGGTCAGATCGAGATTACCTATTCTCTGTCCTTACCTGCTCATATATCAGCTTTTATCTGTTACCAACTTCGGCTTGGGAGCGAATTTTTCGACTGTATGGCAGATGCAGCTGGAGATAATATAATTTCCTACAATAGAGCATAAAGCCCGACAAGACTCTGTTCTCGAAATATATTCCGAACGATCTCTGGTCCTTAGTACCCTATCTTAATCCTTCGGAACTTATTAGAGACGCAGTCCCGTAGATTATCTACATCGGGATTTTTGCTCGACCTGTATGATTTCATATGCTGTTTCATCACAGGTAATAGTTTTAAGATATCTGTATTCAGTGTTTAGCAACCGCTACACTACCTCTGAAAATGTTATTATTATACAATCAGTCATAATAAGAATCAAGGGTGAGCGAGTGTTTATGCCTCCCGCGATTCAGACGATTGTATCGAATCTTGTAGTGACTCAGTACAAGATTCGTTATATGTGTGTCAACCTAACCTTGGAGGCGATAGTAATTCCCCCAAGAAGAGCTATTTGTACTCCACAAAACATAAATGAGAAACGAATATTACTTTTACTACAATGAATTCATTATATTACTATAATGAATTCATATGGTATTTCAATACCATATCGTGCTCAACAGTAGCTTCAGAATCAATCATCATTTCATGTACGGCACTGCACTGAATTTATATAAGGAAGAGGTAGCTTTTCTTTTAAGGTGAAATATTATTTTTCCCACCTACCATTAATTAATTATAACGATGGTACCTACACTTTGAATCACTTTTCTGTTAAGGTAGAATATTATTTTCCCCACCAACCATTGATTAATTATAACGCTGGTACCTACACTTTGAATCACTTTTCTGTTAAGGTAGAATATTATTTTCCCCACCAACCATTGATTAATTATAACGCTGGTACCTACACTTTGAATCACTTTTCTGTTAAGGTAGAATATTATTTTCCCCACCAACCATTGATTAATTATAACGCTGGTACCTACACTTTGAATCACTTTTCTGTTAAGGTAGAATATTATTTTCCCCACCAACCATTGATTAATTATAACGCTGGTACCTACACTTTGAATCACTTTTCTGTTAAGGTAGAATATTATTTTCCCCACCAACCATTGATTAATTATAACGCTGGTACCTACACTTTGAATCACTTTTCTGTTAAGGTAGAATATTATTTTCCCCACCAACCATTGATTAATTATAACGCTGGTACCTACACTTTGAATCACTTTTCTGTTAAGGTAGAATATTATTTTCCCCACCAACCATTGATTAATTATAACGCTGGTACCTACACTTTGAATCACTTTTCTGTTAAGGTAGAATATTATTTTCCCCACCAACCATTGATTAATTATAACGCTGGTACCTACACTTTGAATCACTTTTCTGTTAAGGTAGAATATTATTTTCCCCACCAACCATTGATTAATTATAACGCTGGTACCTACACTTTATATGATTGTCCACTGTTTCAGCACAATTATTGAAGTTAAATAAGCTAATAGAGACTTCAAGTAATTGAATTTCTATTTTCAGCCTTGCTTACTAGCTGCGACAGCTGAAGAGATGCAGAGAATGAGAGGACCAATAGCAGCACAACCCAGCAGCGTCATCAACGGCGAAATGGAATCCTCTGTGAATCCAGCATCGACCGACTGATTGCCTCATCACTGGCCATTTATTGTAAATCTCAACATAGAACAGATTATATGTATATTTTTGTGTATTGGAAACTATTTATGATCTAAGATTCAACTATTGCCAGAAGTCTTTCATTGAAATAGTCTCGTTTAACTGGAAAACTATAACAGTCGGAATTTTAAGGTACAGTCATAAATATAACCATAGAATAAGCATACAGGAATTGTGTATGTTTTCTCTATGATTAATCATAATACTTTCTATGAATAATCAATCCATATATTATTGTCTGATTATATGAATTCGAGCTTCTTCGAAAAGAATATTTATAATTCAGAACAATTTTTCCCAAAACAAAGAACTGACTGAATCTGAAACATGACATATATATAATGCCATAAGGATATTATCAATAAGAGGAATTCAATTTAGAAACCTTTTTCAATGTGTGGAAATATAAACTCTATTCAATTTCACTAATTTGATTTATGAAATACGCATTATAATTATATAATATATTCTGTGTGGAAGTAGGCCTTTCATACTCTCCACTTTAGGGACATGTATAATATAATTTCTTCTGTTCAAAGATGTCGAAAAGTATCTAATAATTTGGACGTCAGTTTGATAAAAATCGTCCATAATCGAGAGCACTGGAAATTTAAACCATTAGATTCAAATATTTCTCACTTCAAACATGGCATTAGAATATAAATATTACGTACTGTTTTCCTTTCACCTTATCACTGTAATTCTGAAATCACTGAAATCTGAACTGAATTTCGACAATATGGAGTAATCAAAATTATTGTTCCGGTTTAGCTGAAATTGAAATTTTGTATGGAAACCACATTGCTTCTTCAAGTTTTTAGAAAAACTTTAATCATTATCAGTCGCTTCTATATATCTTCAATAATATATTCAATGCGTTTTAATTTTTTATTGCAGCTTCTCATTTAAAATTGGTTACAGAACTTTAAAAATTATACACGGCCTAAAAGTATGTGTTCAAATTATTGCATATGCATAATAGGTATGATATGTAGGCCTGAACAGACGAATCAATTGGAAAAGTATTGATAGAAAGTACTTTATGAACTTCCGTACAATATTGATAACTGAAATAGGAATATTGAAAATTGCGTGTACCTATGAAATATTTTGGAAAATATCTTTCAACTTCATGAGCTCGATGGCGTTTTTTGAATATTCAGAAAAAATATTAGAATAATTGTACTTGTATTGCCAGCTCCAAGAAATCTGAAAAAATCAATACATTTACTTCACTTAATTACACTTACACAAAATTATTTTATAGATTCTATTGATATAATGTCCTTTAATATGAATTAATTTAGATTGTGAATCATTGTGATTAGTAATATTATCAAGCCCGTTCATATTAATGTATCCAGTAACATGACTCGGAATCAACTAAATACTGATTATGAAAATGTATAAGACTGATTAGCTTGTATGCGGAATGTAGGAGAACATTGTTTTTAGAATATTGGCAAGAAATTAACAAGGATATTGGAAAATACAATATTGTACTGGAGAGAAAAGTATAAAATTAATTTATAATATACATCTGTCCAGTTAGTATTATTTATTTATTGGTGTTACATTACTAATCTAATGATTGAGGCTTACCATTAGCATAGGATTGATTATTGGATCAATTAGCTTGGAGGATGATCAGTGCTTATTATTGATTAGAATTTTCTAAACGATCAGGTTCCCTTCAATACCACTTAAAAAATAAATACTTTTGAAAACGGGTATCAAATTTCACGTATGATAATAATTTATTAATTTACATAATATTTTTTGAAGAAAATTAGGTGAACTTTTTCTGTTACACATGAATAGAATACCTATGTTATATGAACATAAATCTTTGCTTTTTCAAGATAATCTGAAAAAATTCAACTCTTGTCAAACTCAAATTTTGTTCAATGTGAATTTTTTTCAGGAAATCTATAAGATAAAATCAAACAATAGAAGAAATAACAAACTATATCACTAATCGGTCGTATAATTCAATTATATTTTGTGGGTTTCAATAAGTTTTCATAAAGATGATTTCCCAAAAATCTAATTACAGTCTATATTATCCTGAAAAACTACTTGAAGTGGAGCAATTATTATAATACTATGCATTCTGTCCTTATAATTCAAGAAGTGAAAGGCATTGTTAATTGATTCATTAAAAAACAACTACCTATTTTAATTGTATGCGTAGGTATCATTGCTAAGTATTGTATGATAAAATTGGTTGTTGTTATTATTCAACTTAGACTATACAAAGTAATCGGGATGAAGAAAGTAGATATTGAAAATAATTGTGTCAGTTATTGTTTTAATTGCATAAAAGTAGGTGTTTATTGTGAAAATACGCTTTTCCTCCTGTATGCTACAAGAAAAGTATCAATGTTTTTGCTCCTCCAATTTTATGTCATTCTTTATGCTGTCTGTATAATGCTGTAGCTACTAATGCTTTTTCAAATTGTGCCAATTTTATAATTAAATATCTATCAAAAGTTGTATGAGTTAAAGAATATAGTGGAAAATACTCAATGCCTAACAAAAGGCTACTTTCAAATAAAGAATAAGCGATTGCTGATATGAACAAGCGAAAAGTAAGAGTCATATCATATTATGATTCTGCAGTTCTTATTGATTTATTCCAAGAGGAAAATCAATCAATTGATGATAAAATATCTAAGATCTTGTTCAATAACGAAGATGTACCGAACCACGGAATAAGGAAGTTGTTCTTTATTCTGTGACCGAACGTACATAAGCAATGCAAGTAGATTGCAAATAATTTATATTTATGATGCAAATATAGCAAGTAACTCTAATGCAATCTTATGCAACTGGATGGAACATAAATGTAATATTGTAATTATAATGTAAGTTATGTGTCGAATAAATGTGTTTATATTTTTAAACAGTTTTCAATATTATCTGTCTCCAGTTCAATATATCTACCCTGGGACCGAGTAAAATAGGAAAGCGCCTAGTAAAAATCTGGGAACCGGACTTGGTCATGACAACCCTCTGTTGCGTGTACAGTCCGGGTCATGTAGCTTTGCCTGTCAGCGGAGGGCCACTAGAGTTCAAATACTACCCGTTCAAAAACACCGACCATTTTCAAAACTTTCCAGTATTGCTCCAAAAACCGTGATCCTATAAAACTAATAATTACGCATTTTTTGCCCTTTGAACTTTTAATGTGAATCTACTCATTCAGAAGATAAATAGAATTTAATAAGAATCAGACTTTACTTGTAAATAGTGTTCAGTTTTCATTTCCAACTCAGTTACTCTCGAACAAAGAATTAGAAATTGATTAAACTTTTGTAATATGATGAGAATCGTTGGAGGATGGCAATTATGTCAATAAAATTGAAAATAGTCAAAGATATCTTGTAAACTAGGTACTCAAGTTGAGCAATCTACATGTTGATATTTTCATGACATGAAAAAGTTACTGATTGAGAAAAATTTTGTTTTTGATAATTCGTGTATATATAATTTATTTTTCAAGAAATAATCATGGAACTAAGTCTTTTCGCTGAAATTCTGAAGAGCGTCTATCATGCTAATCAGTTGCATACGGTATGCGCTTGCTAGGCTAACAATATAATATCCAACTTATCTGTACTGCTTTGTGTGTGTTACATCTGTACAGCAGGCGTATCAGTTTTCAATATGAAGGATCTCTGTGTGTAGGGAGCTTCTTCAAGGAAGCTTTGTATGGATCTAGGGACTCTGGAGCCTCATATTTGTACAAAGGCATAAATATCACCCCGTGAACCATACCTTGCCTATATGCCGTTTGAAGGACACGGTGGCAAAGCAACAGGACGCGCACTGTATAGTTTCACGTTATAAAGTCAGTGGAAAGTCAGTTATTGATGGGACTTCAGAGTTGCCGATTCTCTGCGTTACCATTACCTTCTAAAATTGTAGATAGCTGGTCCGGTAGGCCTATATGTAATGTAATTGACTATTAATTATAGTTCATTGTTGTTAATAATGATTATATTCCATTTATCAAGAAAAAATATTTTTAATGATTGAATAATAAATTTTCATGATTAAGATTAAATATTTAGGCAATTCATTATATTTCGACATAGTCTAAAAACACAATCTGACAACGTTGCAGAGCTAGAAAAGGATAGAGCTCTGCTTCGTCTGCTGACAGGTTAATCAGGTGCTGACTTTATAACGTGAATCGGACCATTTTTGTGCTGTTGACTATAGTGAGCCCCTGGGTTGGAGAACTCGCTCACAAATCCTATTATATTAAGCGAGCAATTTCTGTATTTATATATCTGGTTGTTTTTATATCTGGTTATTTTTATATCTGGTTATTTAGGTTTAACGGTTCTCGAAAACGGCTCTAACGATTATCACGAAATTTGGAGCATAGTAGGTTTCTGACATAAAGATTCGATTGCACTAGGTCTCATCCTTAAAAAAACTTGCTGAACGACACTAAAGGATAATTCATCCTTGGCTGAAACAGCTGTGGATAGTAAAAAGTGAGTATGTGAAAAATCAAAATATCGCATCCTGAAATTCATAAGATGACGTATAGCCAGCTGTGAAATATAAACACGATCATTTTAGAGAATTGTGTTATGTTTATCAATAAATAAAAATAACGAGCGAAGCTTGGTGCCCCGATATTTACGAGTGAATCGTAATTGGGTGAATAAGTCAATGGTTTCTTGAGTGCAGCAGAGGAACTTTGCACACGTATTTCACATTAAATTTTTCCTACAGTTACCATTGAATATGAGAAGTGGTTGATTATGGGTAGAATGATGGCTGAAATCCATCAAATGTTTTTCTGTATAATTTTGTTATTAATAACAACTTTAATTTATTTCAACTTGATAATCCAATTGAAAATTAATAATCGATAATTTATTCAAATTAATCCAATTAATTTGAAAATTCGAATAATTTTGAGTATATCTTCATTTTTAAATAATTTTTCAACCAATCAATTTATGAATGAAAAAAAATATTATTTGAGATAATGAATAATTAATAATATTCAAAACGTATAATTTTATGAGTTCTCATTTTTATTTATTTGAGAATCAGAAAATATATAGATAGAACAAATTCACATTCAAAATACACGCCAACAATGTCAACAGCTAATGGGATGGCTGCAAAATAATACGCAAAGTAATACTTTGCGCACTAGAGCAGAAAAGTGATTCTTTGCGTTCTGTAATCAGTGCAGGAATGGTCACTTTTCAAGGTAACTGTAGGAAAACATAATTTCAAATGTAAGTTATTAAAATAGAGATGCTTTCCATGTTATTTAAATGGAGTTACTTTTATGCTAGGGAGTTTTTCTCTTTTTTCGTCCCGAGAGCAAAAAAGTGACACTTTAGTATTATGTTACAGTGAGTAAAGTAAGCACTTTACACAGAAGCTGGAGGAAAAAGTAATAAATTAATCGTCGAGCAAACCCACAAACGGACGACTAGTCATCAGTAAGAACTCATTACGTTCGTTCAACAATTTTCAAATTTGACGGAGAAACTATTGTATTAATTTGAAAACAAATAATGAGGCCATTCTTTATATAAAACTCGGGTTTTATTAGGAACTAATATAATACAACATTTAGAATACACCAACAAGTCATTGCTATTCAGGGTAGAGTATTTCCAACAAATCCCAAAAATATTTTACATCTTTCATATATTAATCACGCTTCTTTTATGAACTGATGGATTACTTCGATCAACGTTCAAGGGAATAATAAGCATGATATTTTCATAGCATAAAATTATCGTTTGCTTGACTAATTATAATTCACTTATCATTAACATCACCTTCATGCATTCAACATTGATATGAAATACAACAATATTAAAATATGAATAAAAAATAAAAAATATCTAATACGATTATCGGGAGAGGCTAAAAATGTTGATTGATCCTGGAAGTGCGTTTAGCTTTGATCCGTGTCGCCTGCAGCATTCACCTGGTCACTGTCAGCTTGGATGTCGTCGTTCTTCAGCTGAGCCTCCCACATCGAGTGGTACATGCCACCAAAGTTCAGCAGCTCTTCGTGTCTGAAATCATCACAATATAGCCGACACTTGATACACAACAGCAACCAAGAAACATAATTATATAGAAAGCTATCGAAACCGATACTTCCAAATATAATCAATAATCAAGGATACCCGATAAACTATCAAAAAAAATTTATGGAAAAATGTTTGCTTTGGTATTGAAGGTTTTAGTTTATATTGGATAAAATTAAATCTATTGCTTGTATGATCTGATGTGAGAAAATGGCGGGGGAAGGGAATTTTTCAAGTTTTATGAGTAACTGGAGGACAATATATCATATCAAAGCGAGGTAAATAAACACCATGAGCACAAACAGGACAATTCTTATGGAATATATATGGAAATCGCTGTATTTTACGATTTTTCTCTTATAAATTAGGATAGAGAATTATAGAAATCAGAAAATAGTGCTTGTCAAATAAAAGGAATAATTTGAATAACCACACAATTTTAATAATAATTCTCATTGAATATACCAAATCTTCACTTTCAATTTCTGTTTTTTGAAGACAAATAAAAACTGAATTTCGATCTCACTCACCTTCCTCTCTCTACGATTTCTCCATCTTTGAGGACTAGAATCTCATCGGCATGGATTATTGTGGAGAGCCTATGCGCAACTATTATGGTGGTTCTGTTCGCACAGACTCGAGACAATGCAGACTGTGAAAAATTATAATCAATCTGATTATGAAGAATAGTTCAAGTTTTTAACAAAATTTCTTAAATTTAATATTATCCAACTTCCTATGCCAAAATGAAAAACCAATGACTAAATGGCTTGTTAGTTAAAAAAGTTATGAAAAAATCTAAGAATGGATCAAGTCTAATTGCAAAGAATCTAGAACTGAATATTTCAGTCGAAATAAATTTCATTCCTCTATTTCAGTTTAAGACTTAAATCACCATCATATTTAAGAGAAATCGGTTTAGTTATTGATTGACTTGTTTCTAAAATGTGATCATGAAAACCATTCAACAAAGTATACCATAAAAAAGTGAAATATGCCTTTTTATAGGTATAAAAACAAGTGAAACAAACGCTTGTCCAAAATAATATAAAAGCGAATATACTATTTTTGATTTGTATTCTTATTTATTCATATTTACATATTATTCGTTCAAAAACATTACAATATTGAAACAGGTGCTAGCTCAAAATTTTTTCTCTTTTTTAAAATTATGCAAAGTAGGGTTATGTTCTTCAATTTTTACAATTTTTCCTTTTCACAAGACTAAATAACTCCAATAGGCGTAAATTTTATAATTATAATCTAAATAAGATTATTTTCATTTTCAAGAACCATAAATTGATCGAGTCACGTCAAATGTGGTTACACGAGAACCAATCAGAAAAGACTTTCGAAAAATAGGATCTGATTGGTTCTCATGAGATTAATCAGGATTAAAATCTAAACGACTTTTGTGCAACCGGCACTAAATGTTTAATTGTTATAATAAATTTGACAGACCTGGATGTTGCGCTCAGTTTGGGTGTCGAGCGCACTGGTGGCCTCATCTAGCAACACAACGATTGGCGATTTGAGAATGGTTCTCGCTATTGCAACCCGCTGCTTCTCCCCGCCACTCAGTTTCAATCCCCTCTCACCGACCTGCAACATCATCATCATCATCAGCCCTTCATCAATATTCCACAATTGAATGCTCAGTTCACAGCATTCGGTTTCCGGTAACTGAGATGATTTCAAATATAAAAAGCACAACACATTGAATACCAATTCAGATTGTTGAATATTAAAACTTTGAAATAGTGGAATCTTAACCTGGAAACCTCATATTATCTTCCTACTCAAACCTAGGCACATGGTTTGACACATTCTAAAAATTTATTTACATCAACTATTGATAATAATTTCAACCACATACAATCTAAAACAATACCACATTACCACATATAGAAAACTATTGATTCAAACAAATTCGCAAATTTTTCATCCAATTGGTGATGATTGAATGCCATATTCACCATAATATTATTTTTATAAGTAGAAAAGCATTAGAATTTATCTTTCTAATTGAACATAATAGTATAAAATGTAATAAAACATAATAATTTGGTTCCAACTTGGTTAGTAGTAAACAATCCAAAATTGAGTGCAAATGAACAATAAAAAATTCTTACTATAGTTTTTTTTTCTATTATGCTTATGCTTATTCCCACTTGAGCTATGGGACAATTTTTTGGGGGAATTCAGTAAATAGCCACAAAATCTTTATTATCCAGAAGAAGATATTAAGAGTGATTTGTGGATTACGAGCAAGAGACTCTTGTAAAACGTATTTTAAAGACCTGGACATTCTTACACTGCCTTCTATCTACATATATCAATTGCTAGTTTTTGGTATACTAAATATTCACCGATTTCACTTGTGCACAAATAACCATGAGTACAATACACGACATAGAAACCTGATTGCTTACCCAATTCATAGACGCACATTCATGGTAAAAACTCCCTTTTATGCCGGAATGAGATATTATAATAAACTACCAGCAGCCATTAGAGATATAAATTCGGTATTTTTTTTTTTAAAGCAGTCGGAAAATTTCTAATTGAAAAAACCTTGTACTCCATTTCACAATTTTAATTAAGTAGAATAGATACATAAACATTATAAACAATATTATTTTGTATACATTAAGGCATTCTATGTATAATCATGCATTTTTTATTATTTTCACTTGACAATACCGTATAGTAATTATATAATAATTTAGATTAGTAATACTGACATGTCACCAGTCATCTGAGTGAAACTCAAAAAATTGATGTAATGTGACAATGAATGAATAGATAAAATAAATAAATAAAAGTATTCAATTTGTTCTATGTAAATAAAGAATATGAATGAGTAATAAATAATAAATTTTTAGTCTCTATTCGTTGTTTTACAAGTATCGCCTGTTGTTTATCATGATATTCTTTTGCAAAGTATAATGATCTCTGACCTGTGTGTTGTATCCTTCGGGGAATGTGAGGATCCTCTCATGGATGTCAGCTGATCTGGCAGCTTCAATGATGTCAGCATCAGGGGCGGCCACCCTGCCATACTGGATGTTGAATCTAATCAAAACAGACATTGGAAAAGTTCAACCAACAGCACAGAGCACACCATTAATTTATTGCATCAATTGAACAACACAACTACGTTATCAAAGTATCCCAACTTCAGGCAGCTATTGCTGCGTTTGGTCATGGGTTCGAATCCCGGTTATTTGGTTAACATCTTCTTGTTGCCCACGCACAAGGCCTTTTTTGGCCATCTTTCATTAAAAGTTCAACAGAGATAAAATTTACTTTGTTAGTAATACAACAGATAATCCATGTCTTAGTAGTTAAAGGTGATAATATATTGGACTGTATCTGTATAGTACCTTCACTGAGAGCATTTATATTAATTAAATACACCCTTTTGAAGCTTTTGTTGGTATTGGAAACTTTTTCATATTCAATTAAATAAGGGAATTCTTAATTGAATCAAGGAGAAATTTCAAATTCCATAAACTGCAATAAATATGAAAAATGCGTGCATATTATCATTAAATAGTATGATCTCATTAAAAGATGGTATAGTTGAGATATTAACTTCGACATATTAATCCGACCCAACTTAACTGTAACAACATTGATCTTATTTTCTACTGAAGCTACAGTTTCCCCACTTATTGTAGTCGGCTTGGTGTTATATTAGGGTTGTTCCTTCAACATTAATCTTGATAGCTTTGAATACTTGCAATTATGAAGACTGTAAAAAATTGTGATGTTTTATAATTTATTTTCCATCAGATTAATCAGATACAATACAAAAGAAAGATGAAAGATGATTATTACAAAATTCGAATTGAGAATAGAATAAGAAATAATAAGAATAAAAAGTAATTTATTGATACAATAAAATGCTGGATCATTTGCTACTGAGTTCTTAGAGTACGAATATATACTAGAAAAGTGCACTCACTTGATTGTATTATTGAAGAGAACCGTATCTTGGGGCACAACGCCAATTGCTCTTCGGAGAGATGACTGCCTCACTGTTTTCGTGTTTTGCCCATCCACCAGAATGGCGCCCTGGTCCACATCGTAGAAACGGAAAAGAAGACGAATTATGGTGCTCTTTCCACTTCCTGAAGGACCAACCTGTAACAAATTATGATAACGAATTAATACAACAAAACAGGTTTTCTATAAAACACGAATATACTCATTTGTAGTAAACATTCATCAATAGATATATTTTCACACACAGCTTACACGGAATAAATGCAGAGGCATTCACAATATACTTTATACAAAATAGGCAAGCAAAAGGGTTAATAGGTAATGTTCAATCAACTAATAAAATAATATGAGAAACAGTTGTCTTTGAGCAATAGAATGGGGGAACGCTTTTCAATGAAAGTAAGGAAAATATTAAATATAAAAAAAGAGGTTCAATTATGAAATGTATACGTTCAAATAAGTAAGAATTAAAATTATGCTTTCATAAGTATCGCACTTGAGTTGGAAAATCAATGAATCTGAGAATAGAACTTACAGAGGAAAGTAATTTGAAAAGGCTCTAGAATACTATTCAAATAATAAACTATATGATTTTGTCTATTCTATTTATAAGAAAATTATTATTGTTCTTGAATGAACTGAACTAGCTATAACTATCAAGTGTGATGCAGATGAGCAGCAAGACATATTCATTGAGGCGGTATACGGAAAAATGGCACATAGAACTATATGCCCTTCTTCCGGAGATTACTTTATTCGATCGGCCATCTTGTTCTGCATATAACCTAAAAATCTCAAACAAAAATCTTGAAAACTGATGTTGGTATAACTGTTTATAAACAGCTGTGTCAAGGAGGGATTTGGTGGTCAGTGAGACCACGGTATTTATATGAAAACGGTAGTGGTCATGAAATGTGTGCGCAGTGGCCAGCCAGCTAGATTGCGTCATCGCCACCAACCGAAGTTTTTAAGACCTATTGGCAATAATTTATAAAACTTATTTATAAAAACAGATGATTGGATATAAAATGACGTCAGCTACACCGGAAATTCAGCACAAACATGCGCGTGACACCTGTCGTCTTCATCTATATACCGTGAGTGAGACTATTATTTTCTCCCTATGTTTCTGTCAAAATCATCATCAAAGTCAAATAAGTTCACTATCATGAAATATCTATATTATATATATATATATATATTATATATATATATATATATATATATATATATATATATATATATAAAGCGAAATGGCACTCACTCACTGACTGACTGACTGACTCACTCACTCACTCACTCGCAGAACTAAAAATGTACCGGACCAAAAACGTTCAAATTTGGTAGGTATGTTCAGTTGGCCCTTTAGAGGCGCACTAAGAAATCTTTTGGCAATATTTTAACTCTAAGGGTGGTTTTTAAGGGTTTAAAGTTCGTCTTTTAGCATGTATATTCTGCTTATTCTCTTAATTATAATTGAAATAAGGCCATACCATATGTTAATATAGAACTATAATCTAGAGAGAGTACCTCTTCGAAACAGTTGTTAACTGGTAACTAAATTAATAATTTTGTCAAGTTGGCATTAAGTTGAGTTGACTTTGTAAGGTTGGCACCAAGTTGAAGATTGAAATGCATTTATCGCGGAAAAATTGATTGGGCACTGCTACTTCAATCAGAGCTATTCCTGGGAATAACATATTACTAGCCGTCAGGCTCGCTTCGCTCGCCATATCCGTTTAGCCAGACGTTTAGTCTGGACCCCCGACTGGATCATCCTAACATATGATAAAAATGCTCAAATGAAAAATGCAGGCGAGCGAAGCGAGCCTGCTGATCTCATTCTTGGACGATCCAGTCGGGGGTCCAGGGGGCGGAGCCCCCTGGCTAGACGGATATGGCGAGCAAAGCGAGCCTGACGGCTAGTGTTATTATAAAGATAAAACAAGATCGTTCTTTGCTGTGCTCTGAAAGCTTCAATACTGTGAATTTCAAACATATGCAACCTGCTAGGAATACCTATGCATATTTCAATATTGATTTTTTTCAACATATATAATCATTTTTTTTTTCAACAATCATTTAATAAAATGATTGAAAACTTATTTATAATATGTATATAAATTTTTAATTTAAGAGAAATACAGCATTTAGAATTGAATAACATGTGTTTTATAGTTGATGAAACCCGAATTTGTACAAAATAAAATTTGTCTTTGGCAAAAGGGCGCATACAAGCAACTTTTCAAACATATTTATTGGAATAAATTAGAAATACAATCATGTATCATTATTGATCAACATGAGATCAATATAGTGAATTTTGATTTGGTACTAACAGAATGTTTAACTCAATTATAAAATACATTGATCCATCCAAACTAAAAACTTAAATGCGATTTGCTCAAAACACAATTTTGCTCTATGTTCACTTTTTCCGTATACCGCCTCATTTTACAGGACTCATATAAAAAATAATCATAGAAAATCACTAGTACCAGACTAGTATTATTCTATTTTATATCAATTATGACTATTTTCGGTGATAATGCCATTACCAAGTGTCCTTCACAATAATAAGGGGAATAGTGATTTTTTTATAAATTGATCATTCAAGTATCCATTTTGAAATACTTGATTATCTGAAAAATATGGCGTGTTTTTTATGTGAAATATTTCAAGTGAACTTGAATATTCAAAGGAATATTCTCTCAATCACTTTGAATATTCAAAGTTAACTTGAATATTTTGTTACTAGAAGACATGCAGTAAAAATGAAAGTTCCGTATTAATCAAGAAAGTAATTTACCAAGGCAACTGTTTTTCCAGGTGGTACAGTGAATGAAATGTTTCGGAGGATCAGTCTTTCCTCAGTGTAAGCAAAGGAAACATTTCTGAACTCGACCGCTCCCTTCGTGATTGCCAATGGCATTGCTCCAGGCGCATCCAGAATCTCAGCTTCTTCCGACAACAAGTCCAACATGTTTTCCATATCAACAAAGTTCTTCTGAATTACTCTGAAAGAAATAGAAAATCATTAAATGAGATTCATCTGATAAGTCGAGCTGTTGTGATAATTTCACATATCGTTATTGCATTGACATAGTGATTTAGATCTCACATGTTACATGTCACTGTCAATCAAACGTTCAAAAATCGATGTGTGTGTAACTGACTTTGTTATTCAAATGAAAAAGGCAGGATAAATTGATTATTAAGAGTATTCTATCCATAGTTGAATTAGATAATGAAGAATTTTTTCAAAGCCAAATTAATACGGTTGTTGACTCATACTACATTCAGTATACAGGTAAGTTTATGAGGAGGTACACACAACCGTAATGAATTAGAACTGAAAAATCTGGTGTGGTACACTCATATAACTTTCCTTGCTCATTGATCTATAAGCCTCATTCTTAAACGAGGATAATCTAGGGGAATAACATTATGCCGATTGGCGGCTAATTTTATAAAAACTACGATTATACTATTGTTATTGTTTTCAGAATGCATTTTCCTTTGTTTGAATTATGAAATTTGAGGATTTTTTAAAAGTTGTCAAAACAGCTGTTCTACAAATAAAATATCGACGTGTGTTCTTTTGAATAAATCATAAATCATAATAAAACTGCTCTACCCACCTACCTCAAGCATGAGAAGTAGATTACAAAGTAAATTTCTCAAGGATGGGGTGGACCCCCTGTTAGTTTTTCAAGGAGGAGACTCATGCTAGTTAATAGAGCTGATATATAACTATACAGGGTATGAATTTGAAAAAAATCGGTCAAGTCATTTTTGAGAAAATCGTGAAAAACATGGTTTTTTAGTGATTATCCGCCACTTTTCTCAACAATATTAAGGAGCTCCTGCAATTTTCCCAGAAATGAGACTCATGTCAGTTGATAGGGCTTATAAATAGCTATCTAGGGTATAAATTTGAAGAAAATCGTTAGAGCAGTTTTCGAGAAAACCGTGAAAAACATGGTTTTTTAGTCATTATCCACCATTTTTTCTGCCATTTTGAGTTGAATTTTATTGAATTTCTTATTGTCGGATACTCATGGTATAAGGACCTTATTAGTTTGAAATTTCAAGTCAATCGGTTAATTAGGAATGGAGTTATCGTGTTCACAGACACACACACACCCACACACACACACCCACACACACAGACCAACACCCAAAAATCATGTTTTTGGACTCAGGGGACCTTGAAACGTATAGAAAACATGAAATTAGGGTACCTGAAATTTTTTGGAAAGCAATACTTTCCTTACCTATGGTAATAGGGCAAGGAAAGTAATGAAACGTATAGAAAACATGAAATTAGGGTAGGCCTACCTTTTTTTTGGAAATTTTTTGGAAAGCAATACTTTTCTTACATATGGTAATAGGGCAAGGAAAGTAAAACACATAGTAAAATTCGACAGATCCGCAGGTGTGATCATGACAATCCAATTTTTCAGTTTAGGATCAAGGCTGACGTGCTGAGTTGTTTTCACTTTTTAATCGATGGTTTTTACTAGAAAAGTAGCAGTGAAGAAAATATACATACCTATAATACGTTCCAAACCAGTTCAAAGGAACATAGAGCTGAATCAAATAGGACGCAAAAAGAACATAGTCACCAGCCGTCAGCTCCTGTTTTATTGTGACCAAGTAGACACAGAACAATGATCCCACCAGCAGTCCTCCTGATATTACAGTGTTTTGCAACGTATTCAAAAGTTGCAGTGACACAACACTCTTCCATTCTTCTTCCTAGAAACAAGCCAGCAGCAATTAAATTAGAGAAGCATGTTTTCCTTCTATTCGATTGGAGCAATTAGAGGAGTGAAATGCACACACATGTTTGACAGTTGGAGTGATTGATTTTCTCTAAGGGCCGTTTGCACAGTGTAAGTTTAAGCTAAAGCTTAAACCGAATCTGGATTTTTTTTGTTTAAACTAAAATTCCGTTTGCACAGTATTAGTTTAAACTCTGTATTGAGTTTAAACTCTGGTAAAGTTTAAACCTCCAAAGCAGGAGTTTTAAACCAAATAATTTGGATTAACTTGACATCTGTAAAGATATGATGGAGAAACAACTGATAGTAAATTATTTTTCGACGGTTGTTTTTAATGCTTCTGTAGACGATAATCATTATTAATTATTTAGGTTATAGTGAATCATTATTTGAATGTAAAAATAATTATAATGGAGGAATTGATAGAAGTTTTTAATGCGATTGATAAAGATGACTGCGAAGAAATTTTGAAACTGAGAAAAATTGGGCAAAAAACAAATGATTTGAATTTCTGGAATAGAGAATTTTTTAACGGTTTTGCTTAAGTACAGCAACTGCTAATTTAGTATTTTGATTGAATAAACCACTTGATAAAAATTGAGATAATTTTTAACAGTGGTCTTCGATTAGAAAACATGTTTTTAATAACACATTAATGAGATATATTGCTTTTGAGAGATTTCTAAATTAGGAAGACCGTAGTAGATTCAAACGTAACAAAATAACTTTTTTATCTTACATTCTAAAATATATTTTCTGGTGCCAACTAAACATGAGTTTTTAAAGAATATCTTGATTGCTTTTCACTTTTATAACCGTACAGCTTATACAGCTCTGTCGATTTTGAACAAGAACAAAAAAATACTAAAATAGTAGCTACATAACCTCAATTTACTGTTGGTTTGTAAACAAATAACAAATTTCCTGCAAAAATCAGCCTTCCTGATATTATAAACGATGACATTCTATTACCAACTTAACGCTAAACTAGTTTAACTTAAACTGGATTAGTAAATGCACTGAGAAAACCAATTCAAGTTTAAACTTTCAGATTAACTTAAACTCGATTAACTAATCGAGTTTAGCAACCTATACTGTGCAAACGGCCCTAAAGAATTCAAACTATTAAACCATGAAAAGCACAAAAATTTAAACATCCTACTTCTTTTGAGAAAATTATTGGATGACACCATCTTATGAATGAATAGCTATCTATCTTATTGACTCTATAAGAATTTTTACAATATTATCGAAATATTACAGAACACTTTAACCTTTCAAATTGAGAGGAAGAAGGATTACCAAGGGCATAAACTCAAGAATGTTGAGAAAGCAAGGAAATAATAACTTTCAGTGGCCTAGATTAGAGACAAGATTGTAAATAATGTTTATGGATTAGTATAATTTCAATTCCTCAATTTAATCGACAATATCTTATTCAATATCTGATTTTCATCATAATAAGCATGTCAATAGGCCATCAGCAGTACTCTTACTTACTCAAGAGAATGTCATTTACAAAAATCCCAGAATTGAAGACTATTATTTTACTTTTCTATTCATAACGTGAAGTCTTCATATTTATATTAGTGATGTGATTGTTTTGAGAAGTACACACCTGGTATTGAAGGATTGACTCTCTGTAGGCCTCCACCTCATATGCTTCAGCGCCATAGTACTTGACTGTTTCAAAGTTCAGAAGCGAGTCCACACTCCTTCCCTTGCAGGCATTATCAGCCAGATTCATGCTACGCTGAAACTTGGTTCTCCATTCAGTGATGATGACTGTGAAAGCTGTAAGCGGTAAAAGTAGAATACTTTATTGCAATTATTATTATCAAAAAAATTTATAATGAGCAGCTGAATTGTTTTGTATTGACTATACGATTGAGGTCTTCAGTGTTGAATTACCACTTTCTATTTATTTTCTAGTTGTTTTTGTTTCAATTAGTCAATTGGACTGATCATAATTTTTATATTTTGCCTAGTTTAAGAATATCAATAGACAATTTCTTATAATATTCAATAATATTGAGGAGAAATCCATATCATGAATTCGAATAATTTGAAAAATGTGTTTTCTAAATTTACTTCAAAGCATTAGTTGAAAATGTCTTTTCTTGCCTCAAGTTAAAATAATAATCATGAACATGAATAATTATGGATTGTTATCACTTTAAGAAGTTATTTACTGAAGAAGTCTTATTTTTGAAGTCTGAATTTTTGTGGCACTTGGACGAGTTTCCTTCAATTATTAGGAAAATTATTGAAAATTGAATAATTGCTGTACCTCAGTGATGATTGCACTTGATAATCTTACCTAGATACAGCGCCATGGTGGTGAATACAATAGCACCAAACCAAGAGTTGAAGAATGTGGCGAAGAAAATGACAGCGATGATAATATCAATCAGAGTCGGAATGATACTGAAGAACAGGGAGCTCAGCAGGCTGTTGATGCTGTCAGTTCCTCTGTCCATTATTCTTAGCACCTCACCAGTTTTCCGCTTCAGATGCCAGTTCAAGCTCAGACTATGCAGGTGAGCAAACAGACTCACCTAAACAATACAAAGATTTAATGGTGAAAATAATTAAATGACCGGGAAACGGTGGATCTATTTTCCAAGATATTTAGAGTACAATACTTCAGAAGTAACACATAAAGAACTATATTGAGTAGGAAAACATACCAGAAACAGCTTTTGTTCATTTTTCGAATAAAATCATGTTTACAGATATAATTAAATATTCAGTGATCATGCTATACTTACATAGATGAATATAAAATATGAATATTTCATGAATCATCAATGCTATAGCAAGCATCCAAATTGGATTCAACCAAAATAGGTTGAGAGAATGAGAATAAAATCCGGACGGTTCAACTAAAATCTTATATCTATTTTTTTAAACAATTTTTTCAGAGGATTCTGAAAACGTCAACATTATTTTTTGTGGAATGCGTGATTATTCGCAGTCATAAATCTCCGTCTTTGTTAATCGTATATCACAGTAATTCGTACAGTACATTTGAAAGTGATACTACCGTAAGGAGTAATACACCATGATATGAACATGCCGATCCATTTTTATGCCTGTTGTTCATTTCCCAAACATTATTCATAATAAGTTAATAATGACTGTGTATCAATGAATCTAAAAAAATAATAAATATGTATTAATTTGTTTGAATGTGAATTTTTCACCCAGAAAAATATTTTACATCAACAAAACAGTAGTAAGCCTATTTCTATTACCTGCACTTCTCTAGATGTATACTGCTGAATTGCGAGCCAGAGGTACGACCTCAGATTATTCAAGAGTCCCATTCCTCCGGTGCCCTGACCTTGAAGGAACTTCATTCCAACAAAGGTTACAACCAGATCCCATCTGAATGTCAGAGGCACTGTCTTCAAGCTATCGACTGGAACAAAAATAAATACACACGTAATTAGAAACAGGTTTAATGAAATTTGTGACAATTTTGCTACGGTTAATTTATAAACACCTTTATTCAAAAACACAGTTGGATTAACACTTTTTTTTCAATATTTCAATTAAGAATTTCGAAATCGATTAACCAATAACCAATACTAGGACAACGCAAAAGTGAATTCAGGAGATTTCTGTTCAACTAAAAAGAGAGATCGACTTAAAATTTGTAATAGCCCTTCGATAGTTAACAATTTAAAAACCACAAAACTATAGACGAAAAATAAATTATACTCACCAATGTATTTACTGTAGAGAGGAACAAATACGTTTATTATTCGCGCAATAAATAGCAGCAATATGCAAATAATCAGCTTGATTTGTAGGACAGTACTCTTCTTTGGCCAAAGGAATGGAAGTAATACGGACATATGATGATATGCATTTCCCAGCCACGAAGAAGATCTTTGTGAGTTCTGGAGAAAAAAACATTTTGTGATTTGTAGTCGTAATAGAGTTATCAATGAGCAATAAATGGTTGTAAGCAATACAGCATAAAGGGTTTCTATAAAATGAGGAAAGTGGTAAGAATAAGACTGAATACAAGAGGTATGTTATATATGATATTTACTGTATGAACTCAAAGTACTGTACAATAATTATAACTTTTTAAACCATTAATAAAGTACATAAATGAGTGGTTGTCATTTAATACACTGTATTGCAATATTTTGGATTATTTAGGGCGCAACGCAAATAAACGAAAGAAGAGATTGCGGTCTATTTGAGCAGATGTAGAACTTGAAAACTTTTCCACCGTTAGGTCAACAGTACAAAGACAATAATTGCTTTAATCAAATACACCTCTAAATTTGTTCAAATACATATCACTTAATGCTTCGATTCAAATTATGATGCTATTTTACATTGCATTCAAGATTAGTATTACAATACAGAAAAACAATGTTTTAAAATTAACAAAGACAGCCACTTTTTTAAGAAAATCCACACTTCAAGTTATACAAGTTGATTTGCACAAAACTTTCGTCGTTTGGTAGCTGAAAGATTGTCCTTTTGACAGTTAGAAGGTACTTTTCTGTCAAATTACGTAATAAATAATCATTTATTAAAATAAATTACCGTAATTTTCATTATTTTATATATATATATATATATTATTTTAGTTGATTTATTGTAGAATGAATTGCAAAACCAAGCTTGCTGAAAGTGAAACCTACACTTCTGTTAGGAGGCAGAATTCGGTTGGTATACTCATGCGCATTGAAGTAATCCCTCGTGGTAATACCAGGTGCTCGAAGTCCAAGAACAAACAGCAGTAAGCAGGTGACGTATCTTCCCACAAATAAGGCCATCTCTATTTTGTCCGATAGTCTAAAATTGAAAAAAAAAAACAATTTTGAAATTGTTTGCCGAAAAACTGACCAATTCAATTCAAGACAACAACAACCAATGAAAATTCAAAAACAAAACAATCGAAAAAACAATAAAACACTTTATTATAGAATTACTATTAAACTTCAGTTTTTCAAGACACGGCTGTTTTCGGCCAATTATTCCATTATCAAGTGTCCAAATCATAAAGTGCCAGTTTCAGTTAGTACGAACATAGGATTGTAAAAGAATTTGATATATTTTTGTTCAGTTGATATGCCTTGGTTCGTTATTTTCCCCATTTTTGCAAGTTTGAATATTCTGTTCACATCCATACTGAACAAAAAATAATATTATTCAAAATATGAAGAATAAATTACTCGGGAGATACACACGCATCATAATGTATCAGAGAAAAAAATTGCTGATAATTTGTAGCAATAATAAGACAATGATAGATAGAGTAGATTGAGCCATAAATTCAAGAAGGTGTGCTTGTAAAGTGATTACCTGTCTTATCTTACAGTCATTCGAACACATTTTAAAGATGAAACTGCATTCTTCAGAAATTTTCGACAAATAACGTTTACTTTCATTTAGAGAAACGAGTGTTTCTGTTTCAAGTGAAATTAGTTTTTATTTAACCTGCCTAATCAGTTTTTATTCATCACAATCACAATTGTCTGATTTCTTTGTGAAAATGATCTCTATGAATCATTTAGCTCAAACATTAGATTTAAAAATTAGTTCAAATATTCATATCTTATTTCACTAAATCACGCGACCAAGTAGTGTGCAATGAAATAAAGTTAGGAGGACAAATAACATTGATAGAGTAAATAGAATAGCATGGATTCAGGAGACCGAAATCGCACAAACACCTAAAAATGTGATAATATCTAATCATATGGAGATAGAATTTAATATAAATATTGAAAACCTATGATAAGAAATTGTATCGATATAGTGGTTTTAATTTAAAAGACATTATTGCGTAAGAAGCACACATCATTATAATGTACCATTTGAATTTATTTGTAGTGTAATATTTATCTCTGTATTTATTTTTAGTGTTTATATTTAGTCACTAATTGGAATTTATTAGCAAACTCAATCACACCTACTATTTTTGACACTACTTTAAAATTTAATAGATACTTTCACATGGTATGTGAGCTAAAACAAGACTCGGTATATCAAGAAGGAGCTATTAATAATGGTATTAATTTCAAATAGAATACATACTTTGTTGGATGAAACCACCAGTCATGTCGAGCCAAGTTCAACAAAGTTAGATTCTCTGTGATAAAATTCAGCGTCCAAAAGACAAGCAAGATTATGCCATGACCCTTGGGTGGCACAGAAGGAAGATGGTAGTTGCATTCAAGCCAGATCAGCACAGCCGAATATGGATAGATGAGAACACTGACACTGGTCCAAATCAACTGCACAACACAAAAATCAAATACTTTCATCACATAAAATCATATTCAAGGAACCCTACTTGACTATCAAAGTTTGATTGTTCATCTAGAGGTTAGAATTAGGTAATAAGAACTGGAACGACAAAAGAAAACTTCAATATGATTAATTTTCATTTTTGTTTGTATGGTATCAAGTTTTTATGTTCATACTATCTTTTGTAGCCTGGGGGTGTGACACGATATTCTGATTTTATAGGATTTATAACACATTTTTTTATTTTTCAAGGAATAATGTATATTATTTTTTATTTGAGAAATTAAAATTCGTCTCAAATAAAAACAAACTTGAATATACTTTATCTGTATCGATGAAAAATGATTGTAAAAATAGCCAACTTTCTCCAAGAATAAACTTCTCTACTCGTTAATGTATCTTACTGTAACTGCAGGTACAGGAGGCCGACTAGAGTGCTATTTATACATAAGTTAAATTCTAAAAACCTCACATTTTTAAAGGAGCACAAATTTGAAAAGCATCATTAGGCGAGGTTCACACCTGGGGGGGGGGGTAATATCCCAGGCAATTTCTACCGTGTGATATGACCCGCGAGATACGCACAAATACTTGAGAAAGGGAAAGGGAGCCATAAAAATGGTTCACCGGCGCGATTTTCAGAACAGGAAAAATAACCTCGAGTGCTGCTTGCTGCAGGTCCTAGCGGTAAACTGGTCGCGATTTTATTGAGGTTCATCATAAACTGTCAGCATTGAATCATTATCTTTAAATAACATTCATACGAACGAATGATGACTTGAGCTCATTTTGTGACTGAAGCCACAAAACAATTCCGAATTCAGAAATGACGATCAATTATTATTGCCTTCCACATTTCTACCGTGCTGAATAATCGCTTGCTATATGAAACCCCATGCGATTTATCTTGACGATATTTCCTAGGCAATTTCTCGCATGAGTAATATTGCGCCGGTATGATCCCCTCCTTAGTCTCAGCTAAGATAATAGAGTATTCCATTATCCGTGGGCTATCTTGCACGTTATTTGATGATGATTATAAGTAATACTGTTCATATTAATTAATAAAAAAGACAAATAACGATTATCATACTAACCATATATCCATAAATAGCGCCTGGATTCAGTAATAAAACCTGCAATAGAAATCTGCTCAATGCCAACGCACTGAGTAAAAAGCAGAGAAAGAACTGGAGATAGTAGAGCGTTGATTGGTGCAGCGGAGCGGAAGCCAGAGTTCCATACCTTTTGTACATCCAAACTTGCATGGTTCCAAATAGTAGAATATAAACTCCAAGGAGGTAGGAGGAGAGCGTGGCTGCAAAGCACTCCGAGATGCCATGATTCAGCCAGATCTGGATTAGAGATATGCCTTCTGGACAATACAGCATCTGTGACAAACATTACAAAAGCCAACTGAGACTGAGAAAAATATATTTAAATAGTATAATACTTAACATAATAAAATAGCAATAGTATAGAAGGATAAATAGAATTATTTTCGATAAATTTATATAATAATTGATTAAACGAGATCGTAATTAAAGTATGCAATCCTATAGTCCATGCAGAATTCTGCAACTGCGAATACAGCCAATCCTTATTATGAAAGGTGTGGCAAGGGCTTAACGTTTGAAAATAATGTATTTCTTAGAGACTATTCAATATTTTTTGAATAGTTGAATTTAAAACAGTAATACAAATTATCTTAATTGTGTACCCCTGTATTATAGCCTATGTAGGCTAATCATATATAAAAACTTTATATACAAAGATAATATGAAGTTATAAAGAAAAAATGTCCAGTCACTTTATTGCCTAAACTCAGAATTGTTCGAGATATTTGGGCAAATAAAAATATTGCAACTCCATTTTTTGCTAACTAGGGAGAACTTAGGTTAGAAAAAGCTTAGATTGGAATAAGCTTAGGTTAGGAGTTTGGATCAGTAAAATATTAGGTTAGGGGAAGCTTAGGTTAGGAAAAGCTTAGATTAGGGAAAGCTTAGGTTAGGAGAAGCTAGGGTCAGGAAAAGCTTAGGTTAGGGAAATCTTAGTTTAGGAAAAGCTTATATTAAGAAAAAAAAGCTTAGGTTGGGAAAAGCTTAGATTAGGAAAAGCTCAGGTTGGGAAAAAGCTAAGGTTGGGAAAAGCTTAGGTTGGGGGGAGCTGGGTCTGAGAAAAGCTTAGGTCAGGGAAAGCTTGGGTTAGGAAAACTTGCATTAGAAATAGCTCAACTTAGGAGAAGCATAGGTTAGGAAAAAGCTAAGGTTAGGAAAAGCTTAGGTCAGGGGAAGCTGGGTCTGGGGAGAGCTTGGGTTGGGAAAAGTTTGGATTAGAAAAAGCTTGAGTTAGGAGAAGCTTAGGTTAGGGGAAGATGGGTCTAAGAAAAGCTTAGGTTGCAGAAAGCTTGGGTTAGGAAAACGTAGATGAGGAAAAACTTAGGTTAGGAAAAATTTGAGGTTGGGAAAAGCTTGGGTTAGGAGAAGCTTGGGTTAGGTAAAGCTTAAGTTAGGGGAAGCTGGGTTTGGGAAAAGCTTGGGTTAGGAAAAGCTTAGATTAGAAAAAGTTTAGGTTAGGAAAAGCTTAGGTTAGAGGAGGTTGGGTCTGGGATAAACTTAGGTTGGGAAAAGCTTAGGTTGGGTAAAGCTTAGATTAGTAAAAGCTTAGGTTAGGAGAAGCTTAGGTTCGGGGAAGCTGGGTCTGAGAAAAGATTAGGTTGGGAGAGCTTGAGTTAGTAAAACTTAGATTAGAAAAAGTTTAGGTTAGGATAAGCTTAGGTTAGGAAAAGCTTAGATTAGGAAAAATCTAAAGTTAGGAAAAGCTAAGATTGGGAAAAGCTTAGGTTGGGAAAAACTCAGGTTAGGGGAAGCTTAATTTGATTCAATTATTTTCACAATCTTTTAAAGCTCCTGAATTGCATTAAAAGCTGAATAAAATGTGATCCTCAATATCGGTCTGCACTATGCCTATGCAAACATATTGAACTCTTCTGAAGCTAAAATACTACATTTTCTTGTATTTTTCCAAATATCTTAATGATCTATAAAATTTTCTGACCTCAAATCTATTTTAATGAAATCCCTGCAAAAATCCCAATGAGATTTAGCCAATTTAGTAGTTACTAAAAGTAGTAGAAAAAAAATAAATATGAGAATTGAAGAGTATTGAGTGTGCATTTCTTTTTATTCTCCCAAATATCTCGAACAATTTTGAGTTTAGGCTATCAAGTGATTGGACAGTTTTTCATTAAAATTTATGATTCTACTAAATCCAATAGTTTTAAATACCTATTAATCATCATGCAAAACAATTTAACCTTTTTTAAAGCAAAAAATTTGCACTTTTCTGCACATTTTTCGCAATATCTCAAAAACTATTGAAGTTACAAACCTGGAATTAGTTTCATACTCGTCAAATTTTACATAAGATTGTACTAGTTTAAAATATATTGTAGCCATGAAAAAATTATTAAAAATAAAAATTGATATAAAAATGTTGAAGTTTCCGCCATGTTTTTTCAGCTAATCCTTGGAAATCGACAACAATGTCATACATGGTTGATCTCGTCTTGACCTCCTCTATCGATCTATGTAGGTCTCAATGCTAGATTCCGCGGCCCATATACTAAAGTGCCCCCCACTAGGCTCCCCCAGCACTATTGTCTATCTTAAAGTTGGAACATTGGGAGTCAAGACCCTAAGTTTTAAGTTTAGCCTACATTCATGAATTTTGGTTACATAACTAAAGCACTATCTGAATTTACTTGCTCATAGACCTACCCAAAATACCAAGTAGGCCTATTTAACATGAAAAATTATATAAAAAATATTGGTATATTAGTTTACGTTTCTTCAATAGTTTTTTAAGACATTTTAAGGACAGTATGTTTGAAAGAATATCCTAGAAACAAAGCACTGCAGTTATCCTGTTAAAACCTAACCGGCGATTAGGTTTGTATTTACATCTACTCTGTATCACCAAATTTATTTTCAATTAATCAAGAACCAACTATGGAAATTTAGCAACCTGATATATTATCAAGCAACTTGAATTTAATTTGTTTAGGTAGCTTACGAATCTATAATATAGGAAATAAACTTTGTACAAAAGAGGTAACATACGCAAGTAAATACAAAGAAAATCAGATTTACACACCTTCAAGTTATATGAAAATTATTTATAAGATAGAATAATGTTATTTTATTAACAGCAATGAAGAATTGTATTGAACTTCATTAGACCGTATTTTGAAACCAAATTTTAAAACTCATGATCAAAACAGAAACAGACCGATAAATTTGTCGCAATATTCTGAAATTCTAAAAGCTGAAGACTGATCATTTTTCAGCTGTTTTGAGTTTTTGAACAAAACAGCTGTAGTCTGTAATGTCGACTGTAATGCATTTATATTAAAACACTAAAATTCTGAAAAAATTATACTCATCTCATATTATATATTATTTTTCAGCATTCTTTTCTGACATTCATTAAATATCAAACTGCATTTAAAAAAATATCAAATGAGCATGAACGATCACGTTTTCCTGAGTCGTCTTAGAGTCGTCTTAACGATAGAAGTGGAATTTGAAATGTTTACCAAGATGGCGGCCAGAAAACAAAACCATAACATAACCTCATATCTTGAAGTTGTAGCTCTGTGGTTGTAGCGTAGCTCTACAATTCCAGGAGCACGTGTGTAAGATTTAGAAGTAAAATGTTTTGAAGTATTGATTATTCATTATGTGATAAGACTATAATTTTTCTTCATTTTTTTTTTTTTTGGCCGTTTTTATTTGTTAATATCAGGGCTCAACATGTTAGATCACCCTACATTGAAGAACTTGATTAGTTCTAATTATGCAAAAGCACCTAAAGTTCAGAATTCTGTAAGTGAATATTTAACTCTTATTTAAATTATTATAGTATTGATATTTAGCTATAATATTCATAGCATTCAATAACTCATAACAGATATCTCTTGAATGTTTTGAAATGAGTTCATTAAAAAAAATTACTTAGCTTTTAACTGTAATATCCTGTAAGTTATTATGGCTCCTAATTTTTATATTCATTTTATTTCTGCATTTTTCTTTTTTCTTAATATAAGACCACGAACGTTAGAACATGCATCATGGCTTATCCACTGTGATTTATGACTCTTCGCATTGTGTTTCAAGTGGAAAGTCTTTGTTGAATTTAAACAGGAGGTAGTTGAAGCTGAGCACACAAGATAGGCATCATGATAATGGAGCAAGAAGATCATGTTTACTTAGGTAGTGTAGCAAAACTTCTCAAGAGTACTTTTCAAAATAACTCTGTTGGCAGTCTGTTCAAGTGGTAACTGGTAACTGTCCACCTTGCAAGAGCTCACCAGTGGTGGGAGGGACCACTCTATTGCCTCATGATCACTGAGTGAATAGTGCATGACAAACTACCAAACATTTACATTCAGCCTCATATTTGTGGCAACATTATCCAGACAAGCCTCCAATCTTGTAGATTGATCAGCTGTCAAAAGCATATTTCGTGCCTTCAACAGGTTCATAAAGTTCTTTGTTTTGTTGTCATCAACAAGTACATTTATGTTGAAGTCTCCACTTAACACTCATTCAAAGCCTGGGTGCAAGGATTCGAAGTGATCAAGCAAAGAATCAAACACCTTGAAGAAACTGTCCAACTCACCATTAGGATGTCGATACACTACTATAATGAAGACTTGTTCATGTAGCAATGCAATACTTGCAAACTCATGCTTACCATCTAAGCAAAAGCAGTCTACATTTATGAAACTAGCTTTTACACTATCATTAACAATGATAGCCGCACCACCATTACGGTTCTCTCTATGAGGAAATTTAACCTCAAGTTCAATAACGTTTTATTCTTTTCTGCTGCAGGTTTTCTTTCCTCTGTCTGTGTTAACAGAAGCACGAAATATTATACTCATCAAAATGTTCAATCGCTCCAATCTCATAGATCTTGTTGCTCAAGCACTGAATGCTGTAGAAAAGATACCTTCAAGGATCCTACTCCGGTTTAAGTTTATGCTGTTCTATACCCTTAGTTGCTCTTCAATTCAGAAAATTGCCAAAAAATCACAAACATTAAAAAGCACATGAAATGCTGGTGATTGAGCAATGCTCCAACTACCACGAATCTTTTTTCCGGATTAGTAACTAACAGAACAAAATTCCCACTTATGATTTTGTAAAGTGGGCGTCTTACAAAACTAATTGAGATTCAAGATGGAAATTCCTAAACTTCATGTTCTTATGTTGTGATTCTTTTGTATTGCAGTTTCTTGCATCGTTGGGGAAACCTCATCTTGATTCTTTCAATTACATGCTTCATGAAGGACTAGCTGCAGCTGTTGAAAATATTAAACCTCTGGATTTTCAAGTCGGCAGTAATAAGCTTTTTATTAAAATAAAGGTATGTATTTTGTTGAGTACTTTTCGCTAAGATTGCTCTGTTTGCATATGTATTACTGTATTATTATTTATGATGTTCGAACAATACCTGACAATTACGGTACATCAACTAGAATATTGTCGATATAGTGTGTGCAGTGAAACGCGTTTCAATAAAATTCGTGCACTGCTGTGATTTAATTTTATCTATGGGGTTTTCTGACATTTCTTGAAACGCGTTTCCTCGATTTGCATCGGCCCAAGTTTACACAACTATATTAATACTTGTTTGCCGAGTAAACATTACAAGTAAATATTTGAAATATAGGTTACATAATATAATGAAATTATTCTTTGACAAAAAAAAAACAAAAACATTAGTCCCGAAAAAAACATTTTGCTCTGTTATTAGTTGAAAAAGGATGTTTAACAGTACAATCGATCAATCAATCTAGTTGAACTAAGGATACAAATAAATAACAACTGAAAGGGTAGTAAAACTTTGAGAATCAATGCCCTATTTATTATCTAAGCATTTTCTCAACTCTCATTACTACGCCCATTCAATAACATTTAATAATGTTCAATTAATAACGATTTTAATTCATGTTACAGAAAACTAACTTATACTAATTTGTGGTGTTGCAGACTATAAAAATTTCGCCGTCAGTTGTTCCGGCCGGAGTGGGGACGAAATATCCGCGCATTCTGCCGAGTGAGTGCCGGCAGAGGGGAGCCACCTACAATGGACCATGTCACGTGGTTCTCGAGTGGTCAGTCAACGGCGTCAGACAACCGCCACTCAATCAAGATTTGGGCAGAGTGCCTATTATGCTCAAGGTGGGTGCTAGCTCATTTAGTAGGCATATCTACATATTCGTTTCCTCTCTAAAATACATTTGAACATACCAATCGTGCCAACTCACTGTCGCCCGATGAAATGATCTAGCAGTGCTTTAAGTTACCAAATAATATTCTACAAATCCATCTATAACACGGATTTAGAAATGAGGATGAGCGGCTTTCGGATCACTCTGTGTTATATTTTATGTTGATCTGAAATATGGAAACAGTTCATCTCTCATAATGGGTGACAGACATTTTTAAAATGTAAATTATTAAACATATTAATACTATTTAGTAATTGAATAAATATAATTGATTAAATAATAATGTAATTTATTAATTAAATTTTATCATAATATTCTTGTGTTGAATGTAAGTTGAATTGTGGCATATTCCTCTATATTGAATAGAAACTTGACGTTGTTACAATAAATGAATGAATTGAATTACAAGAAACTACATCATTTCATCAAACCTTGTCTAAATTTCAGAAATATATAATGGTGAACCACAAGCTTCAAGCAATACTATTCATTCATTTCTAAATTCCCCTTTTTTATTCTAGCCAACCTGGATCTCAATATTGGAATTTATAAAATCTATAAACATACAGTCGACTAAATTCATATGAAAATCAATTTCAAATGAATATTCAACAGGAGTATTTTGATTTAATGACAATAGTTTTCATAAATATTCGTAAATATTGAATGCTATATCATATTCTTATTCGTGTCTGTTGACATTTGTGATTTCAGTCGGAGCTGTGCCATCTGTCTAAATTGAGCCCCGCAGAGCTGGTCGAGCACAACGAACATGAAGACGAGTGGGGCGGATACTTTGTGGTCAAAGGATCAGAGAAACTCATTCGTATGCTGCTCATGACCAAGAGGAATTATCCGATCGCAGTCAAAAGAAATTCGTGGAAAGGCAGAGGTCCATTATTCTCCGACATGGGAATATTGATTCGATGTGTGAGAAATGATCAGTTATCATCGGTAAGTACAAATTGACATCCCTTATTCAGAATTCAATTTTAATCCAAGCTGCCATCTTCTATACTGGATACAAGCGAGCCTGCTGAAAATATGCGCCTTCTCGTTCTCTCATGTGCTGAATTCATTCCAATATTGTTTAAGTTTTTAAGTTGGCGATGCATAAAGTTTCATCAGCAGTTGTCGAACAAATATAAACTTGCTACGCAGTGGCACATGTATTTCCATGGCAAATTAACAAATGTATTACCCATTTGACAAACATATATTACCGATGACAGTGGTTTGATTGGAATTCTGTATTAGCTTATGTGGCTCTTGTGTGAACAAAATTCTTCCTATTCCCCTGATTTATATGAATAATCAGAAATCTTCAATTACTCCATCATTCTCAACTTTACTAGTCAATTTTTATTAAACTTGTATGCTCACTAAGCTTTATTACACTTCAATTCAAATATTAAAAGCCACTTACTACCATTACTATCCTGTGTTGGTCCAGGATAGTAATACCAAGGATAAATTGTTAGTAAATTGATAGTAATACCAAGTAAACCAAGGATAAATTGTATAAGGAAATTATAAACTTGGAGCATGATATAGCTGAAAATAGAAGTATAATTAGTTCATTGGAATTGGAAAGGGAAAATCTTGCTAATATAATATCAAAAGTAAGCCAAGAAGTTGAATTAGTAGGAAAATTAGTAGTGAGTGAGGACTGCAGTGAGTCATTGGGTCAAACAAGTGAATCTAAAATAAGGAATATTATAGAACATGTAAGGGGGAAAATTATTATATTCTCTGATAGTCAAGGTCGTGATCTGGCATCCTATCTACAAAATAGAATACCACATTCATATAGTGTCTCAAGCTTTGTATACCCTGGTGCTGGTATGTGTCAAATATTAGATAGAATTTTTAATTGTAAAGAGGTACAGCTTATGAATAAAGAAGATTATTTAATTATATTAGGTGGTACAAATGACATAAATGACTCAGCTAATGAAAAGGACACTATTATATTCAGATTGGCAGTTGAGAGTTTACTGCGTCAGACAAGACATACTAACGTGATAATAGGGACTGTGCCTTACAGATATGATATGCCGGCTGCCTCACCCATAAATTGCATGATAAAGGTGATTAATGGTCTCCTGAAAAAAATTGTCTCCGGATTTGTTACCTTGTTGAACACATGGGATCTCACTGCAAAAGAACACACAAGTCATGGTTTACACATCAATAAAAAAGGGGAAATTAAAATAGCTAGGAGGCTTGATGCTATTATTAGGGATTCCCTGGATAGGAAAAAAGCCACTTCTAGTAGTAATCTTTATGAGTCCATGATTATTGAGCTCACAACTGGGCCATGTTTGGAGGGCAGTACTTCGTTGATTGGGGGAGAGGTTGATGCTGTAGTACCGGCTACAGGCGAACCAGATGTAGCATTAAATTTAAACTAATAGCTCCAGACAATGAAGTTGAACAAAGCTTCAGCCTGCATGCAGAGGTAACTGGCTCTCTAATACCTATAATTTCGAACTCCATTAGAAAACCTAAACCTCCCAGAAGTATAATGATTGCTCATTCAAACCTCATTGATATACCTATAACAGCCATGGACAAGCACAGAAGGGGATCAATTGAACATCATACAGGTAGGAACGTAAAATTGTGCTCCATTAATGTCCAATGCATGCGGAATAAAATTAGTGAGCTTGAGTTACTTTGTGAGATGCATGACATCGATGTTTTGTGCATCTGTGAACACTGGCTTGTTGAAGATGAGATTGAATACTACAGCAATTTGGCTGGTCTCAGGAAGGTAGCTCATTTCTCTAGGCAGACTTCAAGTGGTGGTGTAGCTGTTTTTGTGCGAGAGAGTATGGCATGGTCGGCAAACGCCCTAGACCTCAAAGAGTTCTGTATTGAGATGCATGCTGAGTTTGCTGGGATACATATTCCGGAGTTGTCACTTGTTGTGGTAAGCATGTATCGCTCTCCTAATGGAAATGTTGAATGTTTTTTCCAGTAGCTTGAATTATGTGTTGGATGTCTCAGTAATATTGGTTTGTTTGTAATAATTGGAACTGATCACAATATTGATTTGCTTGGCACGTCGGCAGCATCCTCAGGTTTTTTGAATTTGTTAAGAAGTCTGAATTTGTATAGTGCAGTAATGCAACCTACAAGAGGTAATGCTTCCCTTGATAATTTTTTCACAAATTTGGACCATTGGAGCTATGTTGCTGAGGTTAGTGTTGATCAGATTGCAGATCATAAACACATTCTCATGGAAGCCACTTTTATGGCAGATGTTGTTGGAAGTTGTAATGGTTCCAGTAGAAACGTTTCTTACAGAGTGTTCAATGATGGTATTGTCAGACTTTTCTGTAATTATTTGGGAGTTTGGGTTGACTCTTGGTTGGAATCTGTTATTGATATGCAGGCGGTTGGTGGTTTTCAATGTTTCTTTCATGCTCTCATGGATGGTTTCAAGTTTTTCTTTCCAATAAGAATGAGGTCGCTAAGTTCTAAAAGATTCACAACTATGAAGGGAAATTCTGTACCACAAGTAAAAGACTGGTTCACTCCTGAACTAGCCCGAATGAGAGATATGGTATCCATGACAAATGATTTAGCTAGAATCAGGCCTCACCTGGTTGAACTAGCAACTGGGCTCAAGAAGGATTACCGTTATAGATTGCGAGAGGCTAAGAAAAACGCCAATGCAAAATTCATTGCAGAGGCTCAAAATTCATGTAGGGCTGCCTGGAGTCTTATAAATTCACATAAGCCTAAATCAGAAGAAGGTGATCTAAGTTTCACAACTGCCAGTGAATTTAATCAGTTCTATGTCACATCTGTGGAGAGTATTGTGAATAATATTCCAAATAATATTGCAACCGATCTTCCCAATGCTCTTCAGGGTATTCCAGTTGTAGAAGGAAACTTTGAATGGAACCATGTGACACCTGCTGATGTTGTAAGCATAGTAAATGATTTTAGTGTATCAAAGGCAAAAGATATTTATGGAATGAGTGTGGCTTTTCTGAGGCAGATTATTTGTTTCTTGAGTCCAATACTTGCATGCCTTATCAATAAGTGTATCGATGAGGGTGTTTTCCCTGATGAGCTCAAGATATCAAGAGCAGTTCCAATTCACAAGAAGGGTGCTCTGGACAGTGTAAGCAACTATAGATTCATATCTTTGATCCCGGTGATTGCAAAAATTTTTGAGACGGTATTGTTTATTCAGCTGTACAACTATTTTGAGAATAATGGTCTGCTGGTTCCTGTTCAGTTTGGTTTCAGGAGAGGAAGATCGACTGTCTCTGCTGTGCAGACTCTCATTCAATCAGTCCTGGAGGCATTTGAGAATGGAAGATCTTCATCGCTTTTGCTCTGTGATTTATCACGTGCCTTCGACTGTGTCTCGCACAATATTCTATTGGGAAAGCTGGAGAAGTATGGCCTTGGAGTCGGTGCTGTCAGACTGATGAAATCATACCTGAGTGATAGGTTGCAGGTTGTGGACTGGAATGGTGAACTATCAAGTCCTGCACCCTTGAAACATGGAGTCCCACAGGGATCAGTTTTGGGACCTTTGCTCTTTCTCATCTCAATAAATGATATATATTATTCAGTAGATGGTGGTGTTCTGTTATTCGCAGATGACACATCACTATTTGCGGATCATAAGAGCGTAGATTCTGCCAGGCTTGCTGTGAGGGAGCTGTATCATAGTGCGTCTCAATGGTTTGATCTAAATAAGCTGGCTCTTAACAGTGACAAGACTCAGGAGCTATCATTCAGCCTCAATTCTGGGATTGCCACGGGTACTGTGAAGCTCTTGGGGTTTTCCCTGGATAGTAGGTTGACCTGGGAGGCTCACATCAGCCAGCTCTGCAAAAGGCTAAGTAGAGTCATTTTTCTGCTTAGAAGGCTTGTATCATCTGTGCCTGACGGTTTTGTGCGCCAAGCTTACAGAGCCATATTGCATATGGTACAAGGCTGTGGGGGCACGCTGCGAGTGTGAATAGGGTGCTATTAATGCAAAAAAGAGCCATTAGAATTGTGATGAGAGCTGGTTGGATTGATCACTGCAAACCATTGTTTGTACATTTACGAGTGATGACAGTTTACAGCCTGTACATATACGAGTGCTTGGTTTCGGTTAGAGAGAATATTCATTTGTACACCAGGGCCAATCAGATCCACAGTCACGCTACACGGGGAAATGGAAACCTGGTCCTGCCCGGGGTGAGATTGGAAAGATCCAGGAAAAGTTTTCCCATATCTGGCATCAGATTTTTCAATAGGCTACCTGATGAAGTAAGAGAGCTGCCTCTGGTGAGCTTTAAGAAGCGGGTCAAGTCATGGCTGGTCGCCAACCCGTTCTATTCCATTCATGAGTTTGACGAGTCTGACCCAAGCACTATGTAAATTGACTGTGTAAAGCACTAAGTAAATTGCCGACTGTGATAATAGAGTTTATATGGTTTTAGTTTGTTCACGATTTATTGTAAAAGTAGGTATAGATTAAAATTAGAATAGGCTGTATAGACTGTGATAGAATTGAAGTTTAGTAATTGTTTATTGATATTTCTGTATTATTATTTATTATTTTCTTGTGAGAAACCGAATAGCTTTGAAGCCTGCTCTTGCACTGCATGTTGTGTATTATCTTTATTTATGTATTGTTATTGTAATTCTGTTAGAAATTTTATTGTAATGACATGGCCTAGTGTACTGTATGTATTTTCTGGCTGTAATAAAATCATTGAATCATTGGTAAATCAGAATAGACATTTTCTTTCAATTAATTTAATACATCACACAAAACTTATTCAACAAAATAACATAATGAAGTAGGCCTAGATAAAAAAAGTTCTTTGATCAGGTGTGCAAATCAGTAAAGCCATAGAAAACTAATCAAAGCTCACGTACTAGGATAAGTAATGTTGGAAATAAATAAAGTAGTTAATAAATTGAATAAAATATGTAGCCTGTCCAATAATACAATCAATTTATTGTGAAGGAAGATTTTTGTTTGTATTTGTATTATTTTTTTTTTTAATCTGATAAATTAAATGAATTAATCTGATAAATTCAAAATTGTAGTAGATATACATTTTTTTGACTAAAAGTAGTGTGTGAATTAAGTTATCATTTTTAACCTCTAGACTGTGTATTCCTGATTGAGGTTTAGAACAGTTTTCGGCGAATTCCTGTTTTCACCTGGATTGTATTTGTATATGAATAAAAAAATATGAATTTACCAATTTCAACTTTCTAAATATCCTTCTGTTTTAATATTCTCACTAGTAAATTCTTCTTCCATTTTTCAAATTTTCACTTTAGATAAGTCATTTTTCCGCCTAAACACTTCCATAGACAATTTAACTTTTGTTTCAGAATAACGTTCTGCATTTCGTTACGGACGGCAGTGCAAAGCTTATGATTGCATTCAGGCGCACTCTGTTCTACATACCAGTCCTTCTCATCATCAAAGCGTTGGTCAATAAGTCCGATGAGCATATCTTCAAGTGCATTGTTTCTGGATATGATGACGACTTCTATTTCAAAGGGTAAACCACACTTTCCCTGTTTATTCATAAAAATTGTTTATCAATTCGGGATCTTTCTTTCAGCTGATCAAAACTAGTTCAATTTATTCCTAGACATTTTTCATAATCTCTGATACATGGTGCTTGAAACCCCTGTATACGCATTTTATCTTTATTAAGTTGTCATTTTTTCAGCTTCAAGTGGAACTTCAAAGAAATTTTTATTATTAATATATCATCAATATCACTAATTCAAGTAAAAATTCTCAAGTACATGAAATGAAACAAAATCGACTCAACTACTTTTCTACAGGAAGTGGAAACTTTGAATATTCTTCTGGAACACCAGGTTCATCACTACGTTATTCGAGTTCAAAAAAGAAACAAAAAAATTATTTGAACTTGAATTTTAAAAACACTTTTGAAGTGAAAATGCACTTACTTTTGTAGTGACGATAGTTTCGACCTGTTGTTGGTCATCATCAGACTGTGGGAATTTACTCAGATGACAAGGCTATGTGTGGTAAGGGATGAAGGTGGTGGAATAGGTTGTGGTGGGGGTTGGGTTGGTGGATACTTAGTCGTTTGGTCTAAGTATCCACCAACCCAACCCCCACCACAACCTATTCCACCACCTTCATCCCTTACCACACATAGCCTTGTCATCTGAGTAAATTCCCACAGTCTGATGATGACCAACAACAGGTCGAAACGATCGTCACTACAAAAGTAAGTGCATTTTCACTTCAAAAGTGTTTTTTAAAATTCAAGTTTAATTTTAACAGTGAAGAAGTATGGATATACAACAGACATTTATTTGAATGTTGATAATATACCTTATACCTTATACGGGGTTTTTACAGCGTTCCCGGCCGTTTGCCGCACTCAACACGCCATCTGCCTCTATCTCTCCATACGTCTTGTTGGATGCGCCTGCTCACCATGATTGTATGGTGATAATCATAGTAATTTTAACATATCTTTAATATTTATTCGGATGTTCAGTTAGTTATTAACAGAGAAGTTCTATAAATATCTCAAATAATTTCTTTCCAGATGCATCTTGAGCATGCTTCGTTCACTGCATGAGATGAACATTTTCTGCCAAGCTGATGCGCGTAACTATATTGGAAAGACTTTCAGATCAAAGTTGCCTGACATAGCTAGAGAAGCCTCTTCTGATGAACAAATTTGTGATTACATACTAGAGTAAGTAAGCCTTAAACACAATAAGGCTCCAAAATATTTGGCGTGATACTTGATAGGACACTTTCATTCAAAGAGCACCTAACAAAGACAGCAGAAAAACTAAAAACCCGAAACAATATTATTCAAAAACTTTGCGGAACATCATGGGGAGCTTCAGCATCTACATTACGCTCTACAGCCCTAAGCCTTGTCTTTTCAGCTGCTGAGTACTGTGCTCCAGTCTGGATGAATAGCTCTCATGTTTATAGGGTTGATGTTCAGCTAAATACTCAATGAGAATGATAGATGGTGTTCTGAAATCTACCCCTGTGGAATGGCTCCCGGTGTTGAGTCACATCCCACCCGGGAGCCGAACTGTCAAGGCATGCTGAATGCACTCGAATCAAGAGACTTTTTCATTTAGGTTAAGTTTTATCAGTTTCATCCCCATTTTCCCCGTCATGTGTCGTTCTGAGGTCGGTTCACGATTGGTCTGCTGCTTCCATGATGCCTCTCACTGACACGTCAGCTCGCTCGCCCTCAAGTAGGTATGATTATTTCAATAATAGTAATAATGACGCAGGTATGTTTCTAGCAAATAAGCTCCACTCTTTCAAAAACTTTTCAAGGCTGCTCACCTTAACGTACAATCCCTCAGTTGCCACATTGATGAACTCAGAGCAATCTTCCGTTTTCAGGACTTCAATATAATCGGAATTTCCGAATCATTTTGAAGCCTAGTATTTCATCAAATTTTGTTGCATTGCCTGGATATAATCTTTTCCGAATGATAGATTGAATAAAGCTTGTGGGGGTGTAGCAATTTATGTGAAAGAAGGTATCAAAACAAAAGTTTTAATCACATCTAAACAAGAGTATTGTTCCAGACCAGAGTTTATGCTACTTGAATTATCCTTATCTAGTACTGATAAATTACTCGTTGGTATCTGTTATCGCCCACCAAAAATAGGTCATTTCACAGATTTCGAAAGTGCCTTGCTTTCTCTTATGCCTTGTTATAACCGTATACTAGTTATGGGGGATATGAACACCGACTTGAACATGACAAATCGTAACTTTGACTACTTTCAACTGACTACAATTTTCCAATGCCTAAACATGACTATTTTACCTCTCGATCCAACTCATCATACTAATGAATCTGACACACTCATTGACCTTCTCATTGTTAGTGATCCCAATGAGGTTGTTCAAGCAGGCCAAATCTCAGTCCCAGCTATTTCTAGACATGATTTGATCTACTGTGTACTTTCCCATAAGATACCCAAGCCAGAACAGAAAATTATCACTTATAGAGACTTCAAAAACTTTGATGAAGCCGCCTTCCTGACTGATGTGCTCAGACTCCATGGCATCAAATGAAGCATTACCCTCAGTTGATGACATGGTCAAGACTTTCGAGATTGGACTTTGACTTTGTATGACAAACATGCACCTTATGTGACAAGGAGGATTAATAGAAAACGACGAGTACCGTGGATGACTGAAGACATACTTAAGATGATGGGACGTAGAGACAAAGCACATAGAAAATTTAAAAAGACATTTGACTTGGACAGTTTGATAGAGTATAGGAGCCTTAGAATAGGGTTAAACAGGAATTACGGAACTCAAAGATTAGGTACTTGAATTCGTTTATGACAAACAATAGACAAGACTCTAAATCACTTTGGCAGGGAATAAAAGAATTCGGGCTTGGCAAAGAGAAATCGAATCCACAAATTGACTTACCATTGAATAATATAAATGACCATTTCGTTTCACACTCTAACCAACGCGACGAAGTTGTCATTGCTAATCACATTGATGATCTTGAAGAGCAGGTTACAACTTAGATTTACCAATCACTGATCAATTTCATTTCCATCCAATCTCAGAAGAAGACACTTTCAGAGCAATTCAACGTATTCATAGTAATGCTATGGGTGTAGACAAAATTCCTATTAAATTTATCAAGAAGATGTTATTTGCTGTTTTACCAACCATTACATACATTTTTACAAGTCACTTGAAGAAGGCATTTTCCCTGAAAACTGGAAGTTTGCTCTGGTTCGCCCTCTAAATAAAGTTCCATCACCCAATAAAGTTGAGGATTTTAGACCAATCAGTATTTTACCTGCATTGTCCAAAGTGCTAGAAAGACTCATTCATGCTCAAGTTGTAAAATTTCTAGACAACAATAGTAAGCTTCATAACTTTCAATCAGGCTTTAGAAAATTCCATTCAACTGAGACAGCTCTGCTTCGTGTCACTGATGATATAAGGTTAGCTATGGACCAAAGAAAATGCACCATCCTCACCCTATTTGATTTTTCTAAAGCATTCGATACTGTTGATCATACAGTCCTTCTGAATAAGTTGGCTATTCTTGGTTTCAGTCACAACTCGTTAGTTTGGTTTAAATCCTATCTATTAGGTAGGAAACAATGTGTATCTGTCGGTGACAAAAAGTCAACTTGGAAAAACGTTATGCATGGAGTACCACAAGGTTCAATTTTAGGCCCTCTCCTCTTCACTTTGTATGCTAATGACCTTTCTTCCATTATCAAATTCTCCAGTTTCCATACTTATGCAGACGACCTTCAAATCTATTTAAGCTGTCCCATAACAAAAATTAATGAAACAGTTGGAATAATGAATCAGGATATCAATTCGATAGTGGAATGGACAAAGAAAAATGGCCTTAAGCTTAATCCCATCAAAACACAACCCATTATAATTGGATATTCTCGTCTTATAAACAATATTGACCTTGAATCGATTCACAAAATTAGTGTAGACGGTAATGACATTCCTTACTGTAGCTCAGTTAATAATTTAGGCATTATTATGAATAATACTCTTGACTGGTCAAACAAGTGAACAAAACTTGTAAAAAGGTATTCTCAGCCATGCATGCATTGAAGAAAATGCACGATATCCTCCCTAGAAACATTAAATTATTATTGGTTCAATCTCTCATCTTCCCACATTTAATGTATTGTAATTCTGTTCTTAACGATATGCAAGTCACTCTGAATGATAAACTACAGCGTTGCCAAAATTATTGTCTACGTTTCGTCTACTCTCTCCAACGCCATGATCATATCACCCCAGCCCACATTGCTAGTTCAACATTAAGCTTCCCGATCAGAGGCTTTTTCGAATAGTCAAGCTTGTTAGAGATATCTTGATATACGGTAATCCGAACTATTTTAAAGATGATTTCAAATTTGTCTCTGAAGGTAGGAGGATAGATGCTTCACATACTAGAACCGGAGAAAGTACTTTAAGGATACCCAATCATCGAACTACTATTTTCACAAAATCCTTCTTAGTCAGTGCCTGTCGTGCATGGAATGCACTTCCTGTTTCTATCAGGTCCATCGAGAGCCGAGCGAGCTTCATCCTGACTTTAAAAAAACATCTTTTGGAACAAATGACTGAAACTGTCCGGCCCTAGAACGATCACATGACAACCATCCCCCACCCATCCCACAAATACAAACCTTTAAACCATGTTATAGAACGAATTGTATATATATATATATATATATATATATTATATATATATATATATATATATATATATTATATAAACTCATGTTATTTCAATTATCCACTGCATACTGCTGTATATTACTGAAAGTTGATAACCCTGATCTACTTTCAGCCTACTTCATTTTATTAATCAATTATTTGATCTTATCTACCTATATAATTGTGCATTAATCGTACAAATTGTGAAAATTGAGCTCTATCAGTTGATTTTTTCACTCCAGAACTCTAGAAAACATGTTTCATTCTACTGACATCATAAACAAGTTCAATTACAAATTCTCAATTCTTTTGCAAATTCTTTTGATGTCAAAAAGCATTCTAACACGCTTCAAGATTCTAGCTATTTCTAGAATATTATTTTTTCACTTGAACAAAATACAATATTCCTTAGTTTTTATCTAGATGGACTAAAGAGTAGGCTATTGTATTTCTTATCTGTGTTTTTCAATTTTCAGAAACAGTGTCTGTATACATCTGAAAGACAACAATGATAAATTCAATTGTCTATCATTGATGATAAAGAAGTTATACAGCTTTGTTCAGCAGAAATGTATAAACGAAGGTGTTGATTCAATTATGACACAAGAACTACTCCTGGGAGGACATTTGTATTTACAGGTATGCGAAAATGATCTCTCTAGATATTTTTTTTATAATTAGTTCTATATAAATTTGGAACTTAATCACTGTGAAGTTAACATAATGGAAGTAGCAGAGGAAAAAAATACCTGTAAATTATTTAAAAAGAGCTCTATGTACAGTTATTTGTATTAAATTCTTATAAAGTATTTTAATAGGGCTACTTGAATATTTAATTATAGGAAATAACTAGTTTTAGACCAAGTCATGCATAGCACAGCACTGAACACATTTATTTAAAACTCAAGATAACCTCCGAATCATTGAGATTGTAAATTGTAATCTCATTACCTTTTTAAAAATATTTCATAAAGTTATAACTAAAAATTTGTTTAGTTTTAAGGTGGAAGTAGAATTAAAAATGTTAAATTTCATATTTTTTTCAGGTTCTTGCTGACAGGATGAGGATATGGATGGCTGTATTGAAGGCTAATATAATTAAGAAATTTGATGGATCACTTGCCAAATTCGGGATAGGTAATTATCAGGTTCCATACTGAATTTTAGTGCCAATAATTGTAGTGTAAACTTTGTTTACTTGAATAGTATATTTTGTAAAATACTGATTAATTCTCCTTGTTACAAATTTTATAATAACTGCACGTTTCACATTGCAGCTCACCTTCAAGCCGCAATAAAAACGTGTGGAACAATCGAAGCCACAATGGAGTCTTTCTTGAGCACTGGGAATGTGTCAAATGCTTCACAGATCGGTGTACCTCAGGATAAAGGTAAAGCATTCATTTTAAGATAAAATATTTCCAAATATTGTTTTCAGCTTTGCTATGTCCTTTCGACTATTATCTATATAATAAGAGAGAGTAGGGTTGTGTTTGTTCGCATCAAAACATGCCAACTTGTGGATTGCATACCGGAGAAACGGAATGATTTAGATCTTCAAAGGTTGCACATCGATTCTAAAAATATCCTTCTCGTGCACCTCGAATTTCAATTTTGCTTCTAGATTTTTCAGAATTAATGTTGAAATTTAATTCATGGGACATGAATACATACCTATGTTAATATAGAACTATAATCTAGGGCAAGGTACCTTGAATATTTACATTATCTACGTATTCTAGGTACTTTGATCTAGAGATCAAGAGGTACTAGATCTAGTAGATCTAGAGATCTACTACCTCTTCGAAACAGATGGTTGAAATTGGCAACTAAATTAATAGCCAGTCCAATTTTATCTGGTTGACATGAAGTTGAGGAAGGTTGCTGAACAAGATTTGAGTTATGTCACTTTATTATGTTAGTATCAAGTTGAAGAATTTATCTATACCATAATAAAGGAAAGAACTGGCTTATACACGTACGGGATATGACAATTATGTTTGACGCATCATTACATTCAAACTACTGGACTGAAATCAACTTTAAATTTTGCATATAGTTTCTCAATTATTAACTGAGGATGGTGTTCTATGCCTACTTCAATCTCTACAATATTCCACTCAGTCAAATTTTCAAAATGGACCCTTGCGGAGCACGGGTTACCTTCCAGTAATTTATAATATATTGTGTCACATTATCATTCATATTCTCTAGGGTATAACTCAAGTTTAGAAATCATTAACATATTTTAAACAAGTTTTTTTGCAACATCCTTTCACCCAAGTTATCTTGAACATAGTTCGTATTTCTGACCAGCTAGCTAGGGTGCAACAATTTCCTTTGAGTAGTGTCAATGGTATAATACCATATTATCACCATATTGCAAGTAGAGTAATAGGATTGTTCACTTTTCACCAATAACTTCTGCCCCAATTCAATGTTTTCAACATTTCGAACAACTTTCGAATTTTCCTTCAATATTTACCGTAATGAGACTTAGAAACGTTACCCGTTATAAAATAAATAAAATAACCGATCTATATTTGGTTCGTTGTTTCTCGTTCCTCACATAGTTTCATTTGAGGAGTCTTCTTTAGAAAAGATACTTTTTATTTGATATTAACTCTTACTATTATCTGATATTTTATTAATAGTATATATTTTATAATAGTTCAATTTAAGGAGCCTTTATTAGAAAAAAATATTTGAATTTAATTCTTCTCTAGGGGATTATCTAATATTTTTGTCCTGGCACAGTTTCAAACAAACTTCCAAATCAGAAAATAAATATCAAACCATAATTAATAAGTTGTAAATAATTAATAAGATGAATTATAAATAATTATAATTATTCATTCATACTCTATAAGAAGCTTTCCTGTTAGAAACTTACAGCTCTCATCTTTTTTTAATTTACAGAGATTATCCGCAAATTCTTACCAATTTAGTATTGGCTTATTTCAGATCTCTCCAATATTCTATACGTAAAAATTTAATGTTTAGCTTTGAATCATAGTCTTTTTATATCCTCAACTTTTCTATTTTTTTTTTTTTTTTAATATTTCCGAGTAAATTGTAGCTTATTGTGAAATATTTCAGGACTGGTTATAATAGCAGAAAACATCAACCGAATGCGATACATGTCGCACTTCAAGGCGGTGCACAGAGGCTCGTTCTTCCAAGAGATGCGAACGACGGAGGTGAGACAGCTGCTGCCTGATGCATGGGGCTTCATCTGCCCAGTGCACACGCCTGACGGCGCACCCTGTGGCCTACTCAACCATCTCACCAAGGCCTGTCAGGTTAGTATATCTATATAGCTGCTCAACCATCTCACCCAGCCATGGTTATCCAGCTCACCCTGATAGCAAGACTTGTGTGGCTTAGGAAGATTACAGCTACTGTCTATCTGTATAGCTGTTCAACCATCATGGCTTAGGAGGATTACAGCTATACAGTATCTGTATAGCTGTTCAACAATCTCAACAAGGACTTTCATAAGAGCCTACTCTATAATACATTCATTCTAAATCATTTTACAAAAGTACTAACCTAAAATGAAATTTTTCTATGCTAATGGGAGGAGAAAATTTTACAGTATTTTTTCACAATAATTAAAATTATTAATTACTTTAGACAAGGTAGTCAGGTGGGCGTGCGATTGCACACACCGTCATCAGGCATTTTTGTCGAACAAGGACAGCCAGTTGACAGCCTTATTTTGACTGCAGAGACTGGTGACCACACCTGTACCCCAAACGTGACTGCTCTAGTCTAAACAATGCATGAGGACTAAATATGTTGTCGCTAATAAACACTGTCTTGAAATTGAAACTTGTATCTGGCTAGCAGAATATTTTTATGTGTAGAGTACGACTTGTTGCGCACTGTGCTGTTAGAAATGCTTAGAGTAGCTTATTCAATAGTAAATTATATTTGCAATTGTAACAATGTAAAAAGTTTTTTATTTTTTCTGGATTTCTTTTATAACTTCAGAACTTCGAACTTTAACTTTTCTCATTATGAACATAACCTATTTTTCCGGACATTTTATCATTTATCAAAATTTGGGAACAGAATAGTTTTGGGCTATGCCTGTTGTTCTATCCCGATCATATTCATATGATTTGTAATTATATTAACAAATAAATAAATAATAACATTTTAAAAGCTCGTGTGTGGTTTTTGGTTCATTAGATTAGATGTGTACAAAAATTAGACTTTTCAATAACTTTTTAAAAACATTATTCTTATTTCCCAGGTTACAACGACCCCTGACGAGAAACTTGTAGAAAAACTGCCTGAAGTGCTGGCAGTTCTAGGCATGCAGCCATTGGAGCAATCTGCTGGAGTTCCACCAAATTCTTGCTATCCTGTTGTTTTGGATGGTAAAGTAATTGGTTATTTACCTTTCGCATCTGCTGACAGATTTGTCCAAAAGTTGCGGTTTTTGAAAATTTTTGGAGAAAAGGTACAGTTGTTCTACCCATTTACTCTGCTAGATTCACTTTGTCATTATGAAACCTTCCTCTGATGAGATTGAATAGAATCATGATTATCTGATCAAATACGATCTTCAACAATGTTTCTTTTGAATTAATATTAATTGATATTCACATTGTATTCCGATAAAAAATCCCCGTATTTTATTTTTAGGGCGCTATACTGCATTATCAGTCTTTGATTAATCCACTGAAGCTTTCACATTTTTGCAGGTCCCTTCTACACTGGAAATAGCACTGCTACCGAATAAAGAGATAGTGTGTCAGTTCCCGGGATTGTTCTTATTCACAGGGCCAGCTCGATTGATGCGACCTGTCTATAATTTGGAAGCCAAGCAAATCGAGTTGATAGGAACGCTGGAACAAGTCTACCTTGATATCAGTGTGATACCAGAAGAAAATGTTCCTAATGTAAGTGAAATCCAATACAATCTCTTATTTTAGATTTATTGTTAATTTGATTATTAGGTTGACAGATTAATTGACACATTATTAAATTGACAGGTTAATTGACACCTGATAATTGAGATAAATTGTTATTATTCCCCCTAAATTGTGAAGTTAAACTATCGTAAGTAGGTCACATGCTCGCCTAATTAGGTCTATGAGTAAATGTATTAACAAAATTCATTCTGATTTGTTTTTGTGCTTTCATGGCTTTTTCATTAATTAGAACTGAAAATACTACTCTTGTTTTCTTATTTGTATTAATAGGAGTGTCTCGATTAGACCAGGTTTCGTTTATCAGAAAAGTCCGACCTGGGGTAATCGAACACCTAGACTAATCGAAGACCTAGACGAAATACACCCATATTAATGATCACCGGCAAGACTTTAAATGTGTGTTTTCGTTTTTTCTTTGTTTTTAACCAAACTATTTTTGATTTTATATAAAAATTATTCTACATTTTATGGTATCTAAACATTTTAATGCAAGAAAAGATCCAGACTATGTTGAGAAAAAAGTATAATGCTGGGAGGAACGGGAGATATTGCATCAAATGAATACCAATAAAATAAGAATAATTAAACGAAATTCAAAACAATTATCTGAATATCTCTTCATATCAAATATCGACAACAAGTGAAATAGCTAAAATAAATAAATTAATTTTTGAGAATTTATCTAAGACACAATATTTCTAGGATCTTTCAAAGCTCTCCTAGAAGAACCTACATTACAACATGCAAATCAACTCACTTCACTTCAAACATTTTTGATGACAGGTTACCACACATCAAGAACTATCAAAGGATAACTTTCTAAGTAACTTGGCTTGTCTAATACCAATGCCAGACTGCAATCAGAGTCCACGAAACATGTACCAGTGTCAGGTGAGTTATTATTGCTCGAGTTTTGAACAAAATCATAGCTCGTTGTTGTAGAGTATTGTATCACAATAATAGAACCGTGATTTCCATTTGAACTTTACCTCATTTTCCATCAAGTATATTTAATTTTAATTCTTCCACCCCCGATTGCACTCTAGACAAAGCAGTTCTTCAAAAAAATCCAATCAGTTTGATTTGTGCCGTCTTCCATTTTTACTCTTATTATATTTGTTAGCCAATCAACGTTATTTTCCCCGATTGAAACGTATTCATATAAGAACGCTAACATATTTGTTCAAGCACTATTCTTTAGAAAACGTTTCAGCTGTCAAGATTCAAGAGAAGAACTGCTTTGCCTGAACCGAAGCCTGATGTATCATGATCATTGTATGGTTTGTAATTTTATAAATAAATGACCCAATATTATATAGTGGATATCAGTGGATTGCCAGTTACTGTGTACATTACAATATTACAACTGTACTGTACATTATTACAATTTTCCTTGTAAACTGCTGGGTCGCCGTCAAGGTTTACCTGTACCCTCGTAAAAATATACCATTGCCGTCAAGTTGTCACCCCGACTACTTGTCACCTACTGGACCGAAGGTGCCAACTTGTCATGACCGTAAACGACAACCTGACACCTCGCACACACTCGTCAGAGTGTCACCCCGACTACTTGTCTCCTGTACCTGAAGGGGATAGTTTGTCAGTACCGTTCATGACAGCCTGACACCTTGCACGCTGGTGTCCTGTCTGTCACCCTGACTACTTGTCACCAGAGTACAGACTACAGAGCACCAGTTGGAAGAACTTATACCCCCGCGGCGTGGGGAGGGGGATCAAGTAATTGTTATTACTGGTTATGATGTAGAATTGAATTCTCAGCACTTTTGGTTCAGCAACATTTTCCCGTCAAACGCACGGTTCGGGAGATATTCGCCGTTTTTGCTATTTTTAGGACATATTTTTTCGAGTTGGTTGGAAACAGAAAAATTGAATAATAAGCTTTGAATAAAACTGAATTGAATAAAACTTTCAAATGAAGAGCCAGCCAGAATGGTGACTTCTTGTGGTGTAAAATCGAGGTCATAGGTTGTCGTGACCGTAGACGACAACCTGTACCCTTGTAAAAATATACCATTGCCGTCAAGTTGTCACCCCGACTAGTTGTCACCTCCTTAGAAAGGAGACAAGTAGACGGGGACGGCTCACGTCAACCTGTCCCCTCAAAACCGGTTTTAAAAGGGGACAGGTTGACGGGGTGTCAAGTAGTCGGGATGGCACCTAGTCACGTTAACCTCTAACTGCCTTGTCTACTCAAGAATTATTTTCATACTAATTGCAAAGTTCAATTCTTTGTCATTGGATTATTTTGTGTTATGTATTATTTATGTTATTATAGAATATGCTTAAAATGTCTATCCATTGAAGCTACACACGCTTTAACTTTTTTGCCATATTCATGTTCCATGGTAATAAATATTCTGTTCACGTTTGAAATCCACACAGAATGTTACACCGCTCAAGGATAATCAACTCGCACTGCCTTATGAATGTTGATTAAATAGGGTTTCGTGTGAAAAAACAAAATTTTCACTTATAAGTTGAGTGTTTTACCTTACACTTGAAATAGGGTAACAGGACTAAAAATCACTCTGTATTATATTCTTCTTTGATGTTTCGACAGTCTTACAGAATCTGTTGATACATATTTTTCAGATGGGCAAACAAACGATGGGAACCGCATGTCACACGTGGCATCTGCAAGCAGAGACCAAACTGTATCGGCTGCAGACTCCGGCCACGCCCCTATTTAGACCTCTGCACTACGACAACATCAACCTCGACAACTATCCAATGGGAACCAACGCCATTGTAGCCGTCATCTCTTACACTGTATGTGCAACTATTATTATTTCTTTATGTAGAAGCTTATCTGTCACTTGCTCTGAAGCGGCTCAATCTTGAGATGAAATGAAAACTGGTTCAATAATTGTCCTTAGAATTAAAGAATAAGTATCTAAATAAGATTAACACAATTTAATTTAGTGAGCAGCCCTGGAAAAGAATTTATTTAATTTTAACATTAGAGTGAGTATTTAAATTTATGTTACAATTAATGTTTTTATTTAGGCATGATTTTTTTCCAATTGAACTAACCGAGATGGTTGAATTTTAGTAGAATACAGTAGAGCTCACAGAAATCGGTCTATCAGTAGACCGATCCAGAAATTAGCTTATTTGATGTAATTTATTAATATTAATATTCCCATCCAGGTTTCGTGGCATAGAAAGTTTATAATATAAATACTGTGTAAATTATTATATTACAGTCAGGTATGGCTTCACAATTGCACTCTGATTCGCTGCAACTGAACTTAGGCTCCAGTCAAGCAAAAACTGATGTGGCTGTGGGCATCATCCAACACCTGAAACAATCTTTTTTTATAATTCCAATTGAAGTAAAAAATAGAACTTGAAGGAAAATTGCCATTATTTTATATCCCTCAGTGAAATTTCAGTTTATTCGAAATACATGTACTGCGCTTCGAGAACCCATATCAAAGTCTGGTATGAAACGTTTTTTGATAGAGCTATTACCTTATTCTCATTAACTTTTTGACCGAGCGAAGTGAGGTCTAAGATTCTGGTCGACAGTTTTGCATTTCTCTTTATGTTTATATGTTGCGCATTTACAGCTAAACGCAGCAATAGATTTTCATGAAATTTGACAGGTCCTTTGAATTTCCGTGACATTCTTTTTGAATTTCGCGTCGACGTATAAGGTTTTTTTAAAATTTTTCATTTTAAGGATAATACGAAAGGAAAAGGAGTTTCCTTCGAACACCAATATTACCGTAAAAATCAGACTATAGAATTATTCAAGGTACCTAGAATAGAAGGTACTGGCCACGCGCATCTCAATCTTTTAATGATCAGTCAGATGATCGGTGTGATGTCATTGGTGCTCTAAATATCTATTCTTCCTATCTTTTCAATGTTAAATTGAGCAACTTTGTAAGTCTTTTTCTCAAAAAGTACATAAATTTCAAGTCCCATCAACATCTCAAACGATTCATACAATATTTATCTTCAATTTTTCTAGAAATTCAATACTTTTGGACGGCTGGATCTTTCAGAATGATCGATTTTGTAAGAGCCTGCACATCGTATACTTCTTGCTCTATTATTAAAAATTAACATGCTTTTCCTGGCTCTTTTGTAATTCGATTACTCAATGCTAATGAGTTCGATGAATCTATCATTGAATAAGGAATTAAAAACGAGAAAACATTGATTGTACTATAATATTATTTCTCTCACAATCCTTCATCTTGTCTGTGTACTGTATATTATATGTAGAATCAATAGAACATCTTGTCTCCCTTAGGAGGAGGATTTCTCTTTTTCAGAAAAATTATTACTTTCACATACTTGATCAGGAAATAGTTTTCTGGTTGAATCTCTCTAATTGGAAACTACAACAAAATATAAGGGTGAATATATATTAAAGCATGCATACCGCGTGGGGAATTCTCAATAATTGAGAATTGTATTGAATATTTGCTCTCGTATTGTGAAACACATATTTCTCATTTATTATTTATGAGAGGAATTCTCAGATAATACTTGTTCTCTTATTGTAAAACTCTCATTCTTTATTATTTATTTGCGATAAGGGAAACATACTCTTTATGTTCCAATAATGTATTAAAAAAATGGATCATTAATTGAAAATCATACGTATGAATATGAATTCATACTATAAGTATCCTACAATATACCGGGTGTCCCACGAAGAGGTTTACACGTTTAATTTTATATTATGAGCCTATTCTTGCACCAAATTTTTAAAAATGTTACAGTTTACAAAATAGGTTCTGAAAATATTCTGGGAAATTTTCAGCTCCCTAACCTTCGTAGAAACAAAATGGCGTCATATTTAAAATTTTACCAATTCGCTTAATACTTTCATGAGTTATTATCTTATTTGTTTACTACGTTGCAGTAGTATTGCCTCATTTGATGGTACCAGAAATGGATCAAGCAATCTTCCAACAAGATGGTGCTCCACCTCATTTCGCAAATCATACTAAGCTATTACTAAATGACAAACATCATGGCCGTTGGATTGGTCGTGGAAGTGATTTTTTAAATTGGTCACCCCGATCACCAGATTCAACTGTTTGTGACCTTTTTTTATGGGGTTACTTGAAGGAGAAAGTTTATACCCATAAATTCAATAATGATGTGGAACTAAAACGATCAATAGAAAAGGAACTTCTTCGGATACCGCGGAGTTTCATTGTAAGAGCTTACGAATCATTTCTTAAGCGCTGTTATCAGTGAGTTGCTGTGTATGGGTTTCAATTTCAATAATTTTGGACTTTTAAGGTTTTTTATTAGGCCTTGTTCTAGTTGCTTTATTCAAAAGTTATATTGCCCGAAAGTGCAAAAATAAAAATATTTTATAAAACAAAAAACGCCTTTTTAATGCTTTTAAAGTATCGTTTTTCAATATGCCGCCATTTTGTTTCTACAAAGGTTAGGGAGTTAAAATTTTCCCAGAATATTTTTAGAACCTACTTTGTAAACTGTGTGAAATTTAAATAAGTTCGGTGCATGAATGGGTACGTAATATAAAATCAAACGTGTAAACCTCTTCGTGGCACACCCGGTATATTCCTTCTAATAAAATTGATAATTCTATAAGACAAGTGATTGGTTGAATGCCTGTTTGAAAGATTACGAAAGGATGACAACCTCTTCAACCATGAATTTACTCTTGAATTCACTTTTATCAAATTATTCTTAGCTTTTCCTTTATATGTCTTCTGCATTAGATTGGTATTAGAATCAATTTTGAAAGGATAGATATTGGTTGAGTTTGCAGAAGAATATCACAATGAACAAAGGAAACAGCTCGAATGTGTAAAACTTAATAAATAACGAGAAAGCTCAAGATAACTATTAAAGTATTCAAGCCAAGCCTAATTATTATGATGATAAAACATTGATTGGAAAAATATATGCCTATATTATATAATTCAAAGTATTACTAGGAGAAATACATTCAGTACCTTTTTTTCAACTTTATAATTGTTGGGATATTAAAACTTTGAATAGAAAACCTCCAGTAGAAAACCTTTGAAGCCATTCATCTTTTCAAATTTTGCCAAATTAAATCTATTCATTCCTTATAGATTATCCCTTCTCGTAGTATCAAATGTTAGTTCTCTATATCCAAACCGGTATGCCCTCACATTAACGAGCATTCTGGAAAATCTGAGAGTTCATAAGTGATGAATTTCTAAAAAAAAATGAAGATAAATATTGTAGAAATCGTAGATGTCGGTGGGACTTGAAAGTTATGTACTTTTGTAGAAAAAGACTTACAAAGTTGCTCGAGAAAAATAAATATTGTATATGACCGTAACACACAACTATCACCAGGTTGAAGTATGTGTATATGTGTATATCATTTTTTTCTTGAATTATGAGTGCAGTCCCAAAGGATTAAAGATGTTGAACCGGCAATATGTTCTACTGATTCTACGTAATATACAGTAGGCTACACAGACAAGATATCAAGGATTTTGAGAGAAATAATATTATACTTTAATTAATGTTTTCACGTTTTTAACTCCTTATTCAATGATTGATTTATCAAATTCATTAGCATTGAGTAATTGAATTACAAAAGAGCCAGGGAAAGCATGTTAATTTTCAATAAGAGAGCAACAGGTATTCGATGTGCCGGCTCTTACAAAATCAATCATTCTGAAAGATCCAGCAGTCCAAAAGTATTAAATTTCTAGAAAAATTAAGATAAATTTTGTATGAATCTTAGAAGATGTCGATGGAAGTTGGAAGTTATGTACTTTTTGAGAAAAATACTTACAAAGTTGCTCAATTTAACATTGAAAAGATTGGAAGAATAGACTTTAAGAGCACCAATGACGTCACTATGTAAAAATTTAGGGGGTTTGCGATTTAATTTTTTTGTTTTCTTCGATTAACTTCGAAGCGAGTAGTTTTAAAGAAAAATGAGCCGAATAATTAATGTAGCCACTCTTATTGCAAATCCATTGATGTATATTGTTATGTATTTGCGATTCGATTTGACGCCGTGGAAGGGGAAACAGTCAACGCGGAACGGCGCGGTTGACTCTCTTAGCCATAGTAAACAGCAAACTGGAATTCAATTATCTCTGTAAACATTAATCGGAAAAAAATCTATCATATGCCATTCGATTCGTTAAATTAAGGACTACAATATTAGTCGAATTAATTTCCTCAATAAATCGAACAGTTTCCTTAATAAAATAATATAATGTAAAAATCTAGGGGTTTTTCGATTTGATTTTTTTGTTTTCTCTGATTAACTTCGAAGCAAGTAGTTTCAATGAACAATGTGACGAATAATTAATGTAGCCACATTCATTGCGAATCCATTGATGTATATTGTTATTCATTTGCGATTCGATTTGACGCTGTGGAAGGGGAAACAGCCGACGCAGCTGACTCCCTTCACCATAGTAAACAGAATAATACTGCTGTCTACATTGCATCTCATTTACAGTATGGCGCTCGAAACAATCAATTTTGTCTATTGTTTTGACATGCGCTGTATGTAGATTTTCACTTTTCAATACTCTTAAAAAATATTACAATTTTCTTGATTTAACCATGCTCATGATAAAAATCAGGATTTCGTTGTTTTCTCACAGAATTTATTATATTAATTTGAAGTGTGCCTTCTCCATACGAGTCAGAGGTAACACAATTTGATAACTCTAATTTCAGATATTGATGTTTTTCATCAAAGTTTCATGATATATTATGTGTCCGACTCCTTCATCTTATCCTTATTTTGTGAAAAATTAAGATTCAAAATTTATTTTCAAGAACAAAAAACAAAAAAAATTTCAAGCTGAAAGTAGATCAATTTGTTGCACATTCGGTTCAAATATTAACAAATGTTACCAAATATTATCACATATAGTGAGAACGAATTATTCTGAAGCTTACTATTCTTACTGAACATGAAGAGGCAATACCAAGCCAGAATCGCAGTTCCGTTCAAATCATTATTATCAGAGCTTTCAAATTGATGCTATTTAACTATGGATGTTATCCCCATCTCACAATTTCCCTATTTATCCTTATCCTGATTCAGAATAAAGTAGTTGATCTCTATAATCACAGAAATCAATGTACAGTACCTATAATAAATAGTAAAAATAACAAAATTTCTAGTAATAATGCAACTTTCTCTAGGTATGAATTTCAAGGCTCATAAAATGACTTTTTCTCAATCACAGACAGAAATTCCAATGATTATCATAATAGTAATTTAATGAAAATTTTTTATATTGTACATTGTTCGACGTAAGATAAGCTACATCTTTAAGGTAACCAACGTATTTAGGATTATCATGTTTATGAATGAAAGCGAGACTGTGATGGAAGATTGGTCAAACTGAAATATAAACATTATAGACAATCCATATTTCTGATCAACTATAATTATAAATGATAGTATCAAGCCGTAATGAATTGAGCAATTGAATTTCAAAGTTACTATCCACTGTTCAAATCGCACTGTGATTTCCTTTTACTTCCAAATGGATTGACTTGCCTCACTCTTCAACGTAACAATTATTGAAAAATCCAATGGAATGTGAACGTCATCCAAAAAGCATTTGAATTTCAATTTTCATATCATGAAATTCATAAAAAACTAATTCTTGAGAGAATAGTGATGAATTGCAAACAGTGCAAGTAACATTGATACAAAGCGATACAATGAAAGTCAACATCGATTAATTTGATATTGGACTTATCAAATTTATATTATTTATAAAGCTTATAAAATGTGGAACCAACATCGATAGAAAATAAAGAAGAGCCCATCATAAGCACAATATACTTGTGTACTAGAATTCACTTGAACTAACTCATCACTTCAACCCTTCAATGATCACAATGAACAAGAATGGTATAAAAACCATGGAATTGATAATCAGGTACATTTCTCAAATAGCTTCACCCAACTAAATCTGTAAATAGATTCAATTTGAATGCTTCAAATAGAAAATGATCTATCCTTTTGGTGCCCTAATCAAAATCAATTTCAATCAACATTAATCGACATAAAGAAAAGCTTCTGCCAACCTTGTATAGTGAATGACAAGATGCGAGTGGAGGTGAAAAATCGATGTGTTAACAAAAATAATAGAAGATGATGAATCGTCTTTCAATTAATCTTATACGGTAGGGTACTTTGTGGTTAAATGTGAAACACTTTCATGATTTTCCTACCTTTTATGCATGCTTACTCTTCCTTAATTTGTATTTTTGCATGGCTTTCATCTTTAGAATCTACTGAATTTTCATATTGAACTGTCTAAATAATCTAGATTCAACTAGTAAGAACGGAAGATAAGCTACTTTACAGAGAGAATCATAGAAAGCTTCGACTTAACTATCCCAATGTATATTTTTTTTATGCCTCAGCCGTCATATATATTTGGCTCAACTGAAGGTATATTATCAACCTGGCTTGAAGAATATTAACTGTAGAAAACAGGTAAGACTGCACGCTATGATTTTTCAGGAAATTGCCACTGTTAACACTATTGTAATCTATGATTTATCTCAGTTTTTGACAAAACTTATGATACATTTTAGCATAGAATTATAATCATACACACATATTTTAAATATGTATTATATTATGTAATAGTATGAATATTTTATCGGTTGCAAACAATATCTTTGTCTGTCATAGAATGCATGATTTAGCACATCTATAACAACAAAATGATTTTAGAGAATTTAGAGAATTAAAATGTGAAAAATTAGTTTCATCGCATGTCAAAACAATAGACAAAATTGATTGTTTCGAGCGCCATGGTGTGAATAAGATGCAACTTAGAAAGCAGTAGGCCTACTACTGTCGTATTTTACTGTTTATTATGGTGAAGAGAGTCAGCCATGCCATACCGCGTCGACTGTTTCCCCTTCCACAGCGTCAAATCGAATCGCAAATTAATAACAATATACATCAATGGATTCGCAATGAATGTGGCTACATTAATTATTTGTCTAATTTTCTTTAGATTATTTGCTTCGAAGTTAATCGGAGAAAACAAAAATCAAATCGAAAAACCCCTACATTTTTATGTATATATTATTTTATCAAGGAAACTGTTTGATTTATTGAGGAAATGAATACGACTAATATTTTAGTCCATAATGTAACGAATCGAATGACATATGATAGATTTTTTTTCCGATTAATGGTTACAGAGATAATTGATTTCCAGTTTGCTGTTCACTATGGCTCAGAGAGTCAGCCGCGACGTTCCGCGTCGACTGTTTCCCCTTCCACAGCGTCAAATTGAATCGCAAATACATAACAATATACACCAATGGATTTGCAATGAGAGTGGCTACATTAATTATTTGGCTCATTTTTCTTTAAAACTACTTGTTTCGAGGTTAATCGGAGAAAACAAAAAAATCAAATCACAAACCCCCTCAATTTTTACATATATATCATTTTATCAAGAAAAATGTTAATTTTATTGAAAAAATGAATATAACTAATATTGTAGTCCATAATGTAACTAATTGAATGGCATATAATAGAACTGTTTCCGATCAATGGTTACAGAGATAATTGATTTCCCGTGTTTACCTGCATTTTTCATGTTTTAGGGGGTTGGGGCTGAAAGCTCCAAGGGGATTTTTTGGGACTTTTGGGAGAATGACCCTCTGGAAGGGTTCTATCGATGGTGGGAAATTCAGCTTTTATTTAATTTTCGGATCGAAACTGCTTTTTTGGACCTTCATTGACTGGGCTATACTGTCTACTAACGTTGATGGAAAGATACATTTTCAAGATGTTCGATGTTTTTGAACGAGTAGACAGCTGTGTCTACTGTCTACTAACGTTGATGGAAAGATACATTTTCAAGATGTTCGATGTTTTTGAACGAGTAGACAGCTGTGTCTACTGCCTACTAACGTTAATGGAAAGATACATTTTCAAGATGTTCGATGTTTTTGAACGAGTAGACAGCTGTGTCTACTGTCTACTAACGTTGATGGAAAGATACATTTTCAAGATGTTCGATGTTTTTGAACGAGTAGTATTATAGTCCACTAGACAGCTGATTTATGATGAATAATTCTACAATGAATGAATAAAAGACAGTTGTCTACTAACTTTGTCTTTGTCTTTCCATAAGCTGAGACCATGATTCTAGTTTGGAGTTATTGATAAAAAACATTTCTTTTACCTTTTTCTTTTTTAATCTGATGATTAAAATTGCAACAAATATTATTGAAAAGAAATTGATTTCCAAAATCATGAAAAGTAAGAAATGAAGTTTGTAGGAAATCAGCATTATTTTGTTAATTTCAACACACCGATTTTTCGCCAACCCGACAACACAGAATGTTCTGTTATGGGTTGATTGGATTGGCGTATCGACGGCAACCAGACCAGATAACAGAGCTCACACTCACATTCCGGTCACGGGACGACGATAGAACAGAAAGCTCTATGTTTATTTAGGATTTTATCTAGACATTTTAAATTGATAAATTATTTATTAATTTTTGAGAAAACATAACAACAGGTCAATGTCACTTACTGAGCGCGAGGTCCACTGATCACAGAACTACTAGTATTTTCATGTTAAATTTTCTACGACTGATCAAGATTTCTAATTCAGAGCTATGGTGAGCTCATGGTGCTAGCCTCATCATTTACATTGAATAAATGGTGTTAACTAAATTTGTACTTATCATCAATAGTGATATGTATGCTTATCCAATCACTGTAGGCTACCGCTGGTTTACAGCTGTTAGTGCCTTCAGGTAACCAGAATGGTCCACCAATATATTCCACCGACTGGTAAACTTTTGATTCATTAACAATAGGCCATGAAAATCTCGAAATTTAATAACAATAGGTATCAGCTGAGATTTTTACCTTTCCATCTGTTGTTTTCGGCGGCCCGTCTCGTTTCCCAAACCCACTATATACCGTATATTGGATGGCCTCAAAAGCTAGATGGTTATACTTGTGATGTGCTTTTGAAGATGTAATCCATGGAAATCAATCTAATCGTTGTTGTGTTTTCAGGGCTATGATATGGAAGACGCAATGATAATAAATAAAGCATCTTTGGAAAGAGGATTTGCTCATGGTTCAATTTTAAAGACAGAATTTGTCGAATTGAAAAATGTGAGTATTTTACACTGAAGGAACTTTCACTCTCTGAGAAAACTATAAATTCGCTTGTCGAAATTCCATTCAAAATGCTATAAATTTTATTTTATATCCATAAATAAAAAACTGTATAAATAGTCCAGGCAACGAATGCACAAATAAAGGGAAATGTTTAGAACACAACTTTCAACTCCACAGCTCTTTTAAGGATAGTAAGAGGATTAACATATCAAAAGTCCTCACCCCTACCCCATGTGCTTAAGGGGTGTAGGTTGTTCGAAAGTACCATTTTTTCATTTTTCGCATATATCTCGGAAACTATGCATCTTATGAACATTTGTATTCTGTGGAAAATTGAAGCTTACAAAATTACCAAACAGTTTTGTTCTTTACATTTTTTCCATATATCTCATAGTTTCCGAGATATCCGCTCTTGAAGGTGGGACATTTTTTGTAAAAACACTTCTGCCTCCAATTTTTTCATCTTTTCGGCCTTATAATTTTTGAACGATTGATGAAAAAAAATCCGTGCTGATTATGAGCTAATAGAGCATTAAATTATCTTCAATTTGATGTATATTTCAGTATTTTACGCAATTCCCTACGACTGTTGCAGCAGTTTTAGTGTTGAGTGAAATTTTCTGTTCAGCAACAATAGACCAGTTAACAATGAAATTTGGAGGGAAAGTTTGAAACACAATTTTCGACTTTGCAGCTTTGTTGAGACTAGTTTGGAGGTGAGCATATCAAAAATCCCAACTCCTACATCATGTGCTGAAGGGATGAGAGTGGTTTGAAAGTTGCATTTTCCACTTATAACTTACATCTTGGAAACAATGTGTTCTATTGACATAAATAATCAACAAACAAAAAAGAAGCTTAATAAATTGCCTACAAGTTTTTTTTGGTAGAGGTTTTCGATAAATCCGATACTTTTCGAGAAATTTATGCATTTTCGAAAAAGCAAGTTTCTCTTCCATTATTTCGCTCTTTCAAGTCTTTTAACTTTTCAACAATAATTGATGAAACAAGAATGTGCTAATTAGGAGATTGTAGAGCATTAAATTATCTTTCATTTCATGTATAATTCGACTATTTCACGCATTCCCATGCGACTGTTGCAGCAGTTTTAGATTTGTGTGTTTTTGTTTGGTAGGAAGTTAAGAAATACCCCCTGTGTTTAGTTTCGCAGACGTTCCAATAGGTATTCAATATGAATGTTCATACTGAAGCACACTGCCAATTTATGATGACAGAATAGTGTGATATTCGATGAAAGTCACTTGTTGCAAATCTTGAGATTTGACACTGAAAATTAAAACTGCTGCAACAGTCGTATGGGAATGCGTGAAATAGTCGAATTATACATGAAAGATAATTTAATGCTCTACAATCTCCTAATTAGCACATTCTCGTTTCATCAATTGTTGAAAAAGTTATAAGACTTGAAAGAGCGAAAAATGGAAGAAAAACTGGTTTTTCGAAAATGCATCACTTTAGAACATAAATATCTTGAAAAGTATCTATAGTAACTATAAAAGGATTTATCGAAAACCTCTACCTAACAAAACTTGTAGGAAATTTATTATATAATATTATTCCTATAATATTTCGTTGACTGGACTAATATCCAAAATATATTTTATGAAATCACAGTATTAATAAGAGATGCATTATTGATTCAAAGTTCTGATTCTTTTCAAAAAGTCTCTAGAGAGATTCACAGTAATTGCTATCAAACCATAATTATTTTAATTGATGTTAAATTTTCTTATGGTAGAAATTTTCTGTTATTGGGTGAGTCAATAGAATTTCAATAATTCAATCATTTCAGCATCATCACAATCTACATCACTCTACAGTCAGATTTATTGTACTCTACTCCACTTTGTGTAACTGCGGTATGGTTTCACTTACGAATACCAATTCTTTTCAGAGCGTAAGAAACAGAGCATTTCTTGCATGAAGTTAATTTTTGACTTTCATTTCTATTTATAAAAGCTATTATTGTGGTAGTTTATTTTCTTTGAGTTAAGGACCCATACACGACCGAGTCCGGCTCGCCAACTCGGCGAGCCACATTCAGGAGAAGTTTCTCCCGAGCCGAGTCAAGCCCCATTTGCCGACCGCTCCTGCCCGGCTCGGCTCGGCTTGGCTCGGTACAGTGTACGGATCCTTGCGAGACAAGCACTTACTGTACAGCACATAATGAGAAGGCATGCATTTGCACCATTCGTAGTATTTTGTTTATATTTTACGGTTTATTATGTATTCCATATAAGAACCGAAATGGCTGAACAGATAAATACAAAAAACTGTTCATATTTCAATTCATATAACATTTCTAATCTCATAGATTTATAGTTAATTCAAGTTATACTATTCAAAGTTCATGTGAATTTTACTGTTGATTTCATTAAACTCACGAATAATTTTCAAATTTCAAATCATAGGATGAAAATATTGATTGATTACAGTATCTAAAAATGTTATTCATTCATTCGCACAAGTTTCTTCCTATATTTTCAAGCACAATTTATTTTTAAAAAATGATAACCATACGTAATATCTATTCTTTCATCAAAGAGCAAAGGTTACACTACCAGTGTCTTTCAATAGATTTAACCTCTCTCTTGGACCCCTTGATCCAAGCCCAACAGACTTATTCAACAATTTATACAAGGGAAGCGTCATTAAATACATAACAGCACGGATAGCCTGTGCTGATTTTTTATTCTAGTTTCCAGTGCATTCTGTTGGAACGTTACTCAGAATTTTCTATATTATACAGTAGTATTATAAATGCTGTTGGAACAAATGGCCAAACTCTAGAATCCTCCTGCTAAAACTAGAATATGTTTCAATTACAGATCCCTTGCAGTTTTTGCGAACATCTTGAATAAAACTAGATTATCCTACCTAAATTAATATTAGAATCTATGGTTAAAATTATATTTATTTTTTATTTATTGCTAGCATGTCAATTCTGCTTATTTTTTATTATTTTCTCGATAAATTTTCTCAAACATGACATTGATGTGCCGTGCTATGAATTTAGAAAGTTAATTTGGAATTTAGAATTTAAAAGCACACACAATATAACTTAATAAATGGGATGCTTGATAAACATACTTAGTGCTAGAGAACGGGAATCCAGAAATGACAAAAGAGACAACTAAATAGAGAGAAGATATCAAGTATATTGTCACCTTTAACAGTTAAATTCAACATTAAATAAAACAAAAATTAAGTTGCATCATGAAAACGAAAACAGAATTACTAAATTTAGAAAGTTATCTCCGATACACATAATTCGGTAATAGCCTACTCTGTCTGCTTTACATTGAAAACGTTTTAGATTGAATCATAAGAAGCTTAAAGGACTCTTATTATAGAAAGAAGAATTGAAAGTTACCATAGATATTTCTCAGAAGTTAATCATAAATAACAATAAATATTTTAAAAGAAAGATCAACAGAAACATAAAATTCAGAAAACTCTTAGAACATTTAGAACACACTTGGTAACGTTTAAAACACTATCAAAATATTTTCAAATAATTATAATCCCCGATAATATCTATTAAATAAATAAATACATTTTTATTGTCATTAAGCAACATTGGCAATAGACCAAGTCAAAACTAATACTACACAATATACAAGTCAGAAGGTTATAAGTTAATGTAATTGAAAGTATATACGATATACATATATAAACATATATATGTATGTATATAAATATATATTCTGTATCTTTATATTATGAAAGCTTTAAAGACAAATATTCCTAACGGATCACATCACCGAAATTCTACATATTAAGACTATTCAAAAAATATATGACATCAAAACAAATTTAGACAAAGGCTAGGGTCGTTGAAACTTCAATCGATTCTTCACAACTTTAAGAAAAAATCATTTTAAAACATTTATCAATAACCGACCTTTAAACATTTCATATACTAGTTCAAGTAATTTAGTAGATTATAAAATATAAATTTGAAGAAAACTGAAATTCCCAGCTGGATCCTTAAAGAGAAAATATGGCCTCACATTTCAATGTAAAGATACAACCGAAAATCTATTACTCAAACCAATTTAATAAAATTTGTAATCTATTAATCCCCAAGTCCCAAATCTCAAAGTTACGATTTAACAATAAAAGAAGAGTCTAATTCAGCACGTTTTAATTGATTAAATGGTTCACGTTTTACCCCCTTTTTGAAAGTCGATAGTCACTAAAACCCATTCTGCCACATCCGGAGTTCCTGGGACGTTTGTTTAATTTGGAAAAAGTTGTTACCTCAAAGCTGTTTCGTCAATTCGAATCTAGGCTCGGTGATTGAGCTCTACACGTCCAGATGGGACAGGAGACAGCAGACTCCAAGCTTCTAGGACTGCCATCGATTCAGAGGCATCTCAGCGGCTTAAAGACACACGTTCATGAGACATTCATGGACCCGTACATTGACCGCTGTTAGAATAAAATAATAAACTAGGATAATGCAGGTTAACTTAACTTCAGTTATATCATAAAAATCAACATTATTTAGGTTCTTCCTATATGAAACTCAAATACAAAAAATACTTTAAAATACAAATAGCCATTACTTTTATATCTTGATTTAATAGAATTTATTTGTAGTCAGGGTCATGCCCTATATACAAAGAGGTAAGTACATAGTATTCCATAATACATAGTCATAGTTAATTGAATAACTTTTCATAACAAGGTCTTTCGGGTATTGTTCTTAGTTTGTTCAGTCTGTTTAAATTATATGATAGGTGTCTTCTTCCTAATCAAAATTACCAAAATACAGTAATAAAATTAATAATAGAAATCATTATAATGTACTACAAACATCAGTAAATTTGGATTTAAGCAACAGTAATTTAAATTTAGGTTAATAGCTTCCTCTTCAGAAATGATATCAAACAAAAATATCTTGATTCCTTCTTATAGGTACTCTAAATTTCTACAAAACATAACGTTCATTTTCTTCCATCATTGACAAGTTTGAAAGACTTTATAAAAATTACAGTTAGCATCTTCCATAACTAGAGAATCGAAAGAATTATTCTCAATTACTTTACTAATATCACAATAAATTCAACACTTTGATGGAAGCTTTCATAATTACTCAAATTATATTATAACCTAATTTCACGTACCTTAGTAGCGGTAATTGGAGGAAAATCTCCATCGTAAGACGACAACTTTTGATACTCTCTCTCTCTCTTCTTTACTTTTGTTGGAAAAAACTTCTAAAACGCAAGCAAACTAAACATGCTACTACAACAGAAGGTTGCACAGCCAATAAAGAAAGACTAAAGACCAGTCAAAAGCCATAATAAATATCTAATCACTACACAAGTTTAAGCAAAGTTATTGAGAAACTACATATTCAGTTCTGTTAGCAGCAATGGACAGACGCTGAATGAAGCCCACGGTACACTTGCCTTGTCGAGACAGCTGCATGATCGCCCATACTAGACTATTGCAACTTAACCAAAGTCAACTGTGATTGGCAGTTACTATTTTCTAGAAAATATTTATCAGAATTTCCGCCAATAGAAAGGAACGGTACAACTACAATTCAAGATACATCCTCCCACTAAGTGACAGCTATTTTCCAAATTCCTAACCAAATAAGGCATGATTGATAATCAATCGAACACAAATTCCTTGCCTTATAAGGTCATGAACCAGGCTGATGCTCCAGGAAAATCGTTGATTTTCCTAGTAGTGTGCCTTCTACGCACACTACTGACTTCTCATACAACTGGAATAATGAATATTGTTACATTGACCATGTATTATTTTGAATATTACTTTAGTGAGTTGGAAGTTTAGTTGTATAATTAATATTGCTCGACGTAATTGGTAAAGCGATTTAATTTTCGACATGTTAGTTATGAACATGTGCTTTATCACGTTCATTAGCTGAGTAATAAAGTTATGATTTACTTCATGCGTCCTACTAACTATAGTAAGTTGGCTTTTGGTCAGCGAATCAAGGTATTGATTGGAATCACACAAATACTTTTTGATTTTTTATTTCGAAGTCCATATCCGTTTGTTCGTTAACAAGTGATTGTTTGAGGCGCTGCTTACCTGAAAGGATCTTTGTCTTGGAAATCAATTATAGGCTGTCTCAGTCTGGGCAAAACCGTACGTAATTGTATTTTTCAAGATTGATCTTGTAAGGAAAGGTGGTGTTTTAAACATTAATTTTGTAAAGATTTTTTTTATATTTTTTTAATTAACGTCGTGAGTTGTTGCCATTTCGAGACCTGACCAAAAGGACCAAGGGATCCATAAGGTAGGATTTTAGATAATAGGATTTTTGAAGCTCGGTTCAATATCAATTACATTTTCTTTTGAGTCCCCACAGACACCCTAGCTTGTAGCCAATTGAATATTTTTTTTATAAATTCATTTTAGTTTTCAATAATAAATAAAACGTATTAACCTTTTGTTTTTGTAATTATTATCATTTTTTATAATAATAAAAATTAATAGTAAAATAAATTGTTTAGTTTTCCTCTGTTAATGTTGTTATACATTTTCATATCCATTAACATCTCTTTTTAATATATTACATATTTGGTGGAGGCGCCGGGAAAATGTAGAATATTTTTTTAGTTTTCCTATGTTAACGTTATATATCCAAACGCTCTAAATACATTATCATCTCTCTTTAATATATTACAATTTGAAATTCCAGTCAAAATCGTATTTTGGACTTGATCCTGCAAATCCGGAACTTCGTACATTTTTAGGTGATGACGGCCTTCCATATCCAGGTTCAAAACTCACAGATGGAACCCCCTATTATTGGTATGTTTCAATTCAATGTTCATCGATTGATCATATTATTTATATATATATTATAGTCAAGTAAATTTAATAACTTACTTATGGTAAGGTGGTTCAAAGGAGAGTCCGTATTTTTAGTTGAAGTGGCTCTTCATAACTGCATAATTATAGTTATAATTCATCATTCATAGTTGAGAATGACATTGCAGCCAATGTATCAATGTATAAATGTATAATTTATTGTAATCCAACCTGCAACCTGCACAGTATGTAGTATCGTATGAAGTGCTCAATTATCATTCCATTTGGACCTATACTGACTGGTATTAAAATTACATGTTCCTTAAATAATATCAACCTCCTATTCTATATGCAGCATTTGCTACTCATTCTTTTCCAATATATCGATATTAATAATTGATTGAATAAAAGTAGACTCAGGATATCATAGATTTTTTTCATTGCTGCTCTTTACTCATTCAAAACTCCATATCACTTAAATATTTAATTTGCTATCTGCATTATTATTTCTCTATGTATGCTGATAATGATCTCTTCTTCATGATCATCCTGTTCTGCTTTTGACTAAATCTCTCTTTTTATGATATGGCTCTCTCATTATCTTATTCTCTTCAATCTCGGTAGATAAAATCATTTTCTAAACTGTTACAATACATAATCCTTTTTGATAGCCTCTATGGAAAGAGATATTATATCTTTCTTTCTCCCTTCTCTCTGCCCCTGATTGTTTGTCTTTCCAATTTTATCTGCAGCATGATTAGACAACAGTAGGTCCGCTGATGGCCCTGCTTTTCAGCAAGCTATTCAATACCTTTCCGGATTCTCTCATTGCTTTAGCCAACTCAGTTGTATCTCACCTTTTCTGTTCTTCTTTTATTTTATCACTGATGAGACTAAACAACCCAGGCCTATTAATATGGTGCTTATCTCATTGCCGATTACTTATTTATTTTGCACTTCGTCATGATTTATATCTCTCCTGCTTGTTTGTAAATGTCACTCATATAACTCCCATGCAACGAGGCCTGAATACATGTTTTTTTTTTTAATTAAGTGTAATCGAGTTGAATTGTTGATAGCAGTTTTCTACAGACCACCTAATATTAGCTATATGCAGAAATTGTGGAAGTGCTTTTAAAACTTGCCCATTTAAGGCAGTTATAATGGATGACTTTAACACTAGTTCCTCATGACAATCCTATGAACCTGATTTTCATGAAAAATACTACTAACCTCTACGAGTTTTTGCCCCGTGATAGCTCTCTAAGCTGCACATCATTTATCCACCTCAGGCATATTGTTAGATTCAATTGCAGTTGCTGATCCAAACGCGGTTGGAGCAAATAAGTTATATAATTCCTTTATATAAAAAGTTACTCAGTTAAAAGTCCCCAAGGATCCTGCCCAATTGCTCACCACCATACGATAACAATTTCCATCGAATTCCATTATGCAAACTTTGAAACTTTATTCCAACTCCACGATGAGGTCTCATCTGTAGGGACATGCGATGGATTAGGAAGTTAGATTTGGCTGGACAGGTTAGTAACGTTGTTTGTGGTTGTGTGTGAGTGTGTTAATTTTAGTAGAATTTGCTGAATTTGAACTGATGTTTGTATGCATAGTATTTCTTCTATTTTCTGTCTTATTATTTCTATCTAGTTGTAGTAGCCTAGTTGTTCTGATAAATTTCCGTTTAACGCTTCTTAATTATTCTCAACTTATTTTGCATTATTTTTTTCAATTTTCATTCCTTTGTGGATGTTTTCTATAATTTGTATTTTTCACATTTCTATTGGAAGGTCGAAAGTAAAGGTATTGTTCCGCAACAAGAGACAGATAAGGGCGACAGAGACATTCTTAGGCGATGAAGACTGAGACACCATATGAATTGTCTCTCTGAGACAGCGACAGTGTAGAGTGTACTGCTACCAGTGTACGAGTCAGTACTGAGAAAGTTACGTCCGGCAACAACACACTTCACTATTGCTCTGCTTTGAAAATGTAAACTCAAGAGGCAGATGTTTAATTATAATAATAATTTACAATCACTTCAATCGTATATGTATGAACCCACTTACAAACAAGGAGAATGGAGGGGAAAACATAACAAAGAAATCGGGACATTGGAAGCGAAATGAAATGTAGGAAAATCGGATGGGATGGGGAGGTACTGAGAAGAGGAGGCGAGTCCAAATTGAAAAAAGTATTAGCGCCCGACCCTCGAGGAAGGCAACCCCATGGAAGAATTAGACAGAGAAGGTAACAACAGGTTACGACCAAACATGGAGAGGCTTGCAGCTACCGAAGGAGATGCTGATCGATATTGATCCACCTTGGAAACCTTTTGTTGGTGTGAGAAAATGTCAACTTAGATATACATGTCCCTGGGAGTAATTTAGTAAGTACTTCAAACCTGTTTTGTTACATGTTCACTTTTTTATTTTGTGTTTGTCTTCGCAGCTACTATGATGAAGATACCCAGAACTATGTCACGGGAAAACACCATGGATCTTATGAAGTAATAATCGACAATGTAAGAATGTTTGATCCTTTGGGCCAGAAGAAATCGGTCTATCCAAGAGCATGTATTACTCTCAGAATACCAGTAAGTTCTTATCAAGTCTCAAAATTTATGCATAGTCAATTTTAATTATACATCTTAATATTCAATTATATATAAATATTTTCGAAAAAAGGATTCGCTACAGTCCTCTTTTATGAAATAATAGTCTCACTCATAAGTAATCATCAATGTTTCTGTTTTTATACAGAATTTGAATCATATTTAATATTATCTGAATTTGAATAATATTTTTTCATACTTTCAAATCTAATTGATTTTAATTATGAACACTTTCATTCTGAAATCTTTTATGGTTTGGCAAATTTTTATCGATCGCCTTCCAATAATAAATCGTCATAAACTTATCTATTTTATTTCTTTACTTTTATACAGATTTGTAAACGACAGGCTTCGACAGCACAAAACTGTTTCCGATTCAATAATAAGAAAAATAAGCGGAATATAGTATTTACAGAATATAAGTTTTTAACTCTTTCAAGAAGAGAATTATTGGAGAGTGAGGAAACATATGATGTATCAAATCAAGTCTTTGAGAGTTACCTTAGTAGATATACCTTACTCAAGAGAACACACTTATGCCCGGCGGTTTCACCAAGCTTGGTCAAGATTTTTGAACGCTTTATAAGTGTGGACTGGAATTATCGATAGTAACTTTTGCAAAAGGAATCATAATTATGTTCCAGTGCGCTCGACAGACCCTTCAAACATGTTTAGATTTCCACATTCCAATTTTCTATTCTGCTGAATGCAATAGAGAATATTAATTTAATTATGCATCAATAATATATTATGTAATACATTACGTACTCATAGCTGTGTATAAGTGTAAGAAAAACAGATGCTATAACATGGAAAATAACCAAAGACATCAGGGAAGAACTGTCAATAACGTCATTCACTAGATTACATAGGGAAAAAATGCAATGCATATTTCTCTTTAGAAACCAGTGTGTGCAATTTTAACTGCTCCTGCACGTGCATTCGTCAATTTAACGAAGATCATTTTGAAAACTTGAATACCATTAATCTATTGACATAAATTACAAAGCGAGAACAGACATGTGCTCAAAACAGCTTCGATTATTAATTTTATATAAATAGTCCCAAGATATTATGTAATGTCTTTTTTCGTTAGGGCTACTTTATAAAAATAAAAAATGAAAATCCAAGTACCCTTTTTTAAAATTGTACAATTTTTAAAAAAGGCTAGTCTACTTAGATTCTTATTTTTTATTTCTATTATGTAATGTATATTTTCAATTCACATATATTTTTTCTTCAATTTTATTCAATTGAAACATGCAATATGAAGAAGACAGTTTTAGGCTAGAAATTTATTCAATGTCAGTTGATCACTTTCGATATTATTTCCTACATATATCCTCAAATCTTGACTATAATTTGCTGGAAGATGAATGAATAGTGTAGATGTGAATTTCATTAGCGTATATATTTATTTATTCAATAATCATAAATATCCCATTTTCAGCGTAATCCTTCAGTCGGTGACAAATTCGCCAGTCGAGCAGGTCAGAAGGGAATTTGCAGCTACAAATGGCAGGCTGCCGATCTTCCTTTCACAGAGAGTGGATTGGTACCAGACATTGTTTTCAATCCTCATGGTTTCCCGTCCCGTATGACAATTGGTCAGTTCAATTCTCATGTCTTATCTCTTACTCATCACACTCTTAAATTATGCGTACCTTGACCAGTTAAAAAATTATTCTTCTCTAGTTGAAGACTATTTTTATTTTGGTTGAGGACTGAAATTTTCATCTTCTCTGTTAATATTTCAATCAAAGTATCAAGTAATATACTTTCGAAAAGAAAATAATCATATGAAATGATAATTATTACCTTATTTCATGTTCTACAACGTTGAACAAATTTATTCGGGTTAGTTCAACTCTTATTTCGTGTTGCTGGAAAATTCTCATTTTTGTAAAAAATATGGTACTTGAACAAGTGGGAAACTTTTTGTGTGGTTGAGAAGTTGATATTGTGCTAATTATTCATATTAAATAAAAAGAATAAAAACTTGTCGAAACCACAGATTTTATTAAAAGTAGAACGACCGGTTTCGGTTGTTACACCAATGTCAATCTCTGATAAACTAAATACAAAAGCAGCAGAATTTTATACTAGTGGGCGAGTACCGCTATTGGTCAAGGACATGAACGCCTGCCATTGGCCATTACACTCTTTTCCCATTTAACAGTGCATATAATAGAAACGCCACAAAAGCAATAGGTGGTTTGAGCAATAGACCCGCCATGATAACAAAATTTACTTGCAGTACATAATAAAACCAAACAAATCAAGTAGAAGATAATAAAACAAATAAGTTTTAAATAAATAGGAAAAGTGGGAAACTGGAGTCATTTGTAAGTGCGATATCTCAAATGTGTATTTCAACTTTTCGTTTGTTTAATATATAAAATTATAAACACATTTTAAATAATATTAACATATTGCCATTTAAAATCCAAAACCTTTCCTCTCCCTGGGAAACGTCAATGGATATTACCATAGCTACCTCTAATGCAATACAGAGGTTATTAGAGGTGGCTATGATATTACACGAGGTTCGTGATATGGAGACGGTGGATCCAAAAACTTGAAAGCTGAAGCATGGTGAAAATCCCTGTTAACATTTGTTTTTTATCGAAATGCAATGCAATTTGTTGAAGGGTGTACTATACTGTATAATGTAAAACTACAGAGACCGGCATATTAATCTGACGATTTTGTAGTAATTGGCATCACTGTCATTGAAAAGCCGGGAATGTTGTACATCGGAAGGTCTATTCATGCCATTTCAGTAGACGGTATGTCGTGGTCAAGTGAACATCGAGCGTTTCTGATTGAAGCTCATTTCAAAAATAATGACTCAGTTATTGTAACACAGCGTTCATTACGCAGACATTTCAATTTAAATCGACACGCGACGGTTCCCAGTAGAAATACGATCTTATTATTGTGGGTAAAGAATTTTAGGAATACGTCGTCTGCTCTATAAACAAAATCAACAGGACGAAAACGGACTGTGAGAATTCCTGAAAACATTAACGAGGTAAGAGTAGCTGCTACACGGTCTCCACGACGTTCAACAGCGAAACATGCTGTTGCGCTAGCCATTTATGATCGAAGTGTACGACGAATTATTCATTCCGACCTGAAATTCTATCCGTATAAGATACATTTTAGTGCAATAACTTAATGCAAATGATTGGACACATCGCAAAGCCGCTTGTGAGATCATTCTCGAAAATGTCCACCAGGGTGCCATTATTCTTTCAAGTGACGAGGCATATTTTCCTTTGTCGGGATTTGAGAATGAACAAAATTGCCGTTATTATTGGGCAGCCAATAATCCACAGAACTATAGGAAGTCATTCAACGAGAAATTAAAGTAATTCCACAAGAGATGATTGAGTGAGCAATGGCAAATTTTAGAATTGGGTTGAGTGAGTGTGTGAAAAGTAACAGAAAACATTTGGATGACATAATCTTCAGATAAAAAACGTTTCAAGTGCTCTATGTAATTCACTGTAAATTGCAAAATTTGATCTTTAATTTGATACATTTTACATCATGTTTTAATTGTACGAAACATACTTTGATTATTGTCCCTCAAAAATCGTCAGGTTTTTATGTCGGACCCTTTATATTATATAATGGCTATATAGCTAGCTATATATATGGCTGTATAAGCACTATATTCATAGTGTTTGATATTAGTATTCTTATTTGTTGCAGCAGTATTTTTGCAATTTTAACAGTGCACGGCCAAATAATAATGTATTGCTCTAAAATACGATTAAAGTTAGAGACACCTTCCAAGTCTCGAATTGTAGAAACTATATTACCCTCAGAGTGAGTTTAAATAATGGATTGCACTTGTCACAGTCGAAAGATATAGTTGACAGTTTATTAATAACTAAAAACACTTTATGTATAGTATATCCAGCAAATTGTATACGTCTTTGAGAAGATGTAAGTTTAAACTGATTGAACATAGAACGATTAATTAGATGTTATTATCTTCGAAAAATCCTTATTTACTTTGAAAAGATTACTATTTCTACCCGTTAATTGTATTATTGATGGAAAATGCATTGAACTGAAACAGGCACAAGAATTTCTAGGTTTATTTGGCACTAATGTAACTGTTCACCAGACAGGTTCAACAGTCAGATAAGAAGATTTGAATTTCTACTGTTATTCGGTCACCTGTTCGCCTGCACAGCCAAATCGAAAGCGACAGGTTTCGTTGCCCAGGTGAACTGTCCAGTCAAACCTATTTAGTGATACAAAATATCTCTTGGAAAAATATATTCTTTTAAAAATTGTAAGTGATCTAAATACGCTTGAATAAAATCATATTTTTAGTAGGCTTTTACTGCAATATTGTTGATGAGTGAATAATTATTACTGTGGTTACAGCTATGATGATCGAATGTATGGCAGGGAAGTCAGCAGCCCTCCATGGACTCGTACACGATGCATCGCCTTTCAAGTTCAATGAACAAAATACAGCGATCGATTACTTTGGAAAGATGTTACAAGCTGGTAAAGTATAATCAATTGAATAACATCCTCTCATATGGGCGTTGTGCACGCCCGTGGAAACGCGTGACGGTAAATGCAGGAGCGGGAAATTGTCAACCATTTATAGGTCTCTTCACACTTAGCTATGCTACGTTGAAATACGTCCTATCTCCCAGTGTTAAATCCAAGCTACGAATCTGTCCCGTTCACATCAGCGTAGCGTAGCTTTCAATATTGGGAGATAGGACGGCTACGTCTTTCGAAGGCGAGTTCCAGCATAGCTAAGTGTGAACAGACCCTAAACGCTGCCGTCGCCTTCATGAGTTTCACACCGGTGTCCGCAAGGCTATGGACTTGATAAATTTGAATGCAAAACTTGGTATTAGTAATTTTTTATTCATTTTTGCACATTTACATTCAAAACTTCGATATTATACCGAATCGTAATTGTGAAAAGTTAATTTATATCATGAATATGATAATGAATTATATTGTTCCGGTAATTTAGGACTATAAAGCTAGATTCCCGCACAACAATGAAAATATAATTCCCATAAGCTCTTATGGGATTATTCATAGTCGCACGGTCGGGCTGAATGGGAATAGTCCAATAATTAGGACTCGTGAGAATTATATTTTCACTGTCACTGACATATTATGGGAATCCATTTTAAATAGTGATTCATGATCTTCTGATAAATTATCAGTTTTTTGTCAGCTCACTGGCATGGTTGTATCAGAATAGAATAGACTATAGTGCTATATAGTATTTTGAACTTTTTCATTTCTCCTCTCAAAGATTAAGGTCTTGAAACCTAGTTAATTGATGAAACTCCTCTTTCATTAGAAATGTAGATTCAATAAACAAATTCAAACTAACAGTCAGAAAAATGCTAGTAGAGAAAGCCCTATACTCTGCTGCCGAATTTTAATTTATGAAAAGGGGCTGTAGAGTGCAACTTAACTTTTTGTGACTTTCATTTCCATGTGAATTTGATGAGATACATCATAGAGTGTATTTATTTATTTTACTTTCAATAAGTTAGAACTAAGTCTTTTAAATATAATTTTGTTCTAGTATTGACATGTCCCAGTCAAATGAGTGTTACTCAAAAATTGGTGTAATGTGACGATAAATAAATGAAATGAAATTATTCTGTGATAATGTGATAAAAATGTACTTTTGTCAGTGATCCTTTGGCAGCTTAAATAATGAAGTGGAAAAACACAGTTAAATCTCTTTTCTGTTCTAATCAATTAATCATGTATCATTAGAATCTCTTGAAAATTTTTCCTACAGACAATATACATTAATATTGGATTTCTCTATTACTTGGAGGATGATTAAATAAGGATTTATTCATTTTTCCAGGAGGATACAATTATTACGGAACTGAAAGAATGTACAGTGGTATCGACGGTCGTGAAATGACCGCAGACATATTTTTTGGAATCGTCCATTACCAACGTCTAAGGCACATGGTGTCTGACAAGTGGCAGGTAGGCCTACAATAATGCATCACTACTTCAAGTTCCAGTATTAATATTTTCTAGAACAATTTAAAAATCATTTGAACGCTATAAACACAGCAGAGTCCAGAGAAACCAAAAGATCTGGTGGTTCAGATACAACTAACAATCTTTATTTATTCAATCTTCAATAAGTTTACAGAAAAATACTTTTGAGTTCAATCAGGTCTGATCTTTTGTAATTATAGTTTGAATAGAATAAGTTGAGACTTGGCCCTCAATCCGAAGAAATTACAGGGTTGCAAAATGGTGTAAAATTTTAACTTTCTCAAATTTCCAATTTAACGTCAGAATTAGATGTAGTATATCATCCCCGATATCCCAGTAGTATTAAAAATGTTCCAGTGTCGAATGATTTAAATAAAATTTTTTCATGAAATTGGAAACGTGAAATTTGTTTTTCTTTTGAATATCACTTCTCTCAGAATAATGGGGCGTCGCAATGCGTAAGAATTTTATACCAAAATAACGGAGAGAATGTCTTCTTTCTATTGATGTCTAGATAATTTTCATCCGACCCATGTTTTTTTTAATCAATGATTATGTTCGTAAATTTCGAGCAGAAAACATGAAATTTTCGACATCATAGAGTGATCTGTGGTAAAGGTTTGTATTAAAAATTTTTATTGAGGAATGTATGTTGTTATTTCTAGTTTCTATTCAATTGAAAAGTGAAATGAAATTATTTTATCCGATTTTGGTTTTAATGTTATTGGCTCTTTTAGGTGCGCAGTACAGGACCAATCGATGTGATAACAAAACAACCAGTGAAGGGTCGAAGAAGAGGTGGTGGCGTGCGATTTGGGGAGATGGAGCGGGATGCCCTGCTCGCGCATGGAGCTTGCTTCCTCCTCCACGATCGACTATTCAACTGCTCTGACAAATCTTCTGTAAGTATTATCATAGAAAAAAGATAGCAGAAGAAGATATCCCATAGAATAGGTCGTTTACGTACAAATTTCAAGCCGATATTTTGTTAACTCAAGCCCGCCTACTACTGTCTATTTATTCTGTTTTAGCCGGGTGAAAGTGTAAAAACGGCACAGTATGAGATGCTACACAGCACAGTATGCTACCAGCGTCACATAGCTTCATGTTAAACAATTACTAGGACTATCGGCTTTAATTAACATTGAAAATTGGAACATAAACGCCCTATACCATGGGATATCTTCTTATGCTATATTTTGTCAATGGTATTATGCACTCCATTCACTGTGCTCTCATAACTACTCATTACTGTTATCACATATATTTGCATATTGATAAACTTTGCCTCCATTGAGATTTACTCACAATTCATTATTATAATTTTATAATAATGACTGCAGGAAATATTACACAATGTATCATGAATATTTTTAATATTCCAGGACTGAATCCGTTGTCACAATCTAGATGGAAAAAACACTTTTATCTTGCCCAAAAAAATTGAACGTACAGTTGTTAAACTGCATCTTAAATACCAGTGGTCTCAGTCATGAGATTTTTAGGTTAGAAATTGAGTTTGATTTATGACGAGTGATATCATAGCCACCTCTAACACAGAATAGGTACAGAATGGAAACTTGTAATCAAACGCCTATCTAACCAATGCTTTTTACATGGCGCAAATACTAGAAACGTCACGTGACCTTGGGAAGTTCCAATCCTGGTCTTCTGATTGGCTCGTAGCAGTAAACGAGATCAATTATTCCGGATCATTAAAGTGATCCGAACCTACCATCAATACTATTACAATGCGGAGCTTCCTAACAAGATGGCGGATTTTTGCGTCAGGGTACTAGCCAAGTTTCCATACTGTATGTATACTGTGCCTCTAATACAAGGCCCCGGCCTACGATATTGCAACGTCGCAGTGTAGGCCTAGAATCTAATACATGATTGGTGAAAAAGATCAGCCGGTATTTTTTTAAATCGATTTCACCAATCATGTATTAGATTCTAGGACTACACTGCGACGATGCAATATCGTAGGCCGGGGCCTAGTATTAGAGGTGGCTATGGTTATATCTATCGACCATTGAAGTAATTTATTAAAATGATCATAGATGTTGAAATTAGTAAATTCAATATTCTCTTTTTCAGACATTGATTTGCCAAACATGCGGAAATATTCTCAGTCCATCAGTGGTAGTGGCAGAAGTTAACAATTCTAAGAAGAACCAAGGAAAGACTGACAGTAAATCTGCAAAATGTAAGATTTGTCAAGAGAAAGGGAAAATCTCTATTATGGAAATACCTTACGTATTCAAATATCTAACAGCTCAATTAGCATCTGTCAACATAAACGTCAAATTAAAAATTACAGATGCAGAATAAACGTTTCACTTTGTCATAGGATAGGCAATTTTTTTTATCTAAAAGTGATTTTAAACGTGAAATTTACAGACGCCGAATAAATGTTTCCATTGTTATAAGGATAAGCAAACGTTTCATACTATAGAAAATCCAGTTATTCAGATACATCATAGTTCCTTTGTATTCTATAATAGAATAGCACACTTTATAACATACTTACTAGTAAGTATGAACTGAAATTCCCTATCAATGTATTATTCCTTAAATTAGTGTTGAATTATTGCAAAATTATTTTTCATAAATTAAGATGTTTCTATAATTATTGTTGCTGAAACTTGCTGTTCTTTATTTCAGTGAAATAAACATTGTTGACTGTGGACTTTTACTATTTTTACTTGGGCTACCTAGTTGATTGAAGGTGATATTTCGATGATTCATTGAAAGCTCAATAGATCAGTCTTGTTGAATTTTAAATTCTCCATAATTCTAATAATTTGCTAGCTGGTTTAATTGTTGAGATTGAGATGGTTGATTGGAGGTGATTTTTTTTTCATTTTACTATTTGATAGAATACAGTGAAACCTCAGTGACTAATACAAGTTTTTGTGAGCTTGAAGACTATTCATATTCCTCTTGTTGAAGATGAAGCCCTGTTCTGGTGTGTTTACAATGAACAGGGAGATGTCACTTATTCAACTATAAAAAAAATTGTTGAACTTTAGTTAGGTCCACGTTATAATGGCAGAATTTGATTAACATTGGTGTTAATCCAATCGTCTATCATTCAGCAAAGCAGATCATTTTCTAGATCCACAACGTTTCAGATAGTTTCATAACAATGTAGAAATACAAATAATTAACAGAATATTTCATCTCAATTATTATAATTTATTATTAAATCATTGAAGAAAAATATTTCCTTGATGAATTAAATATAATGTAATTATTATTTAACAAAAATTAATAGTATATATCATAATTTATAATGGTATCAGCTATCTTCTATAGAAGGCAGTGGTAAGACAGAGAATTTTCAATTATGTTGTTCCATCTGTCACACAGTTATTATTATGTAAACCTCACTAGACGTGTCCACCACATCATTTTTGGCAAATTTCAGACCAGTCTCCATTGTCCCATTGTTTCCATTATCATATATTTGATGAAGTCAGTCTGTAATGAAGGAGCAACAGGTTAACCACTTTGAGAGAAATAAGTTACTCTGAGAGAAATAAGTTATTTGTGGAGAGTCAGCATGGTTTTCGCGGGGGCAAATCTACCACTACAGCTGTTTTGTCTCTTGTTAGGGGTGTTTTGGAGGCTTTTGAGGCAGTGTATTCCATGGGATTGGTGCTATGTGATTCAAGTAAAGCCTTTGATTGCGTATCACACACTTTGCTGCTGCAGAAACTGGAGTGCTATAGAGTTGAGGGTGTAGTGCTCAGCACTCTACAGTCATACCTACAGAACAGAAAGCAGATTGTGGAGGTGGAAAATGCTCAGTCGGCTGAGCTTGATGTGCTTCATAGAGTCCCACAAGGATCAGTGCTTGGCCCTCTAATACCTGCAGGGCTGCATGAAAGGTAATAAACAATCATAGACCGAAAAAATCAGAAGTGGAATCCTCGCTGAGTCCTGACGAATTCAACAATTACCTTGTGTCAGTTGCGGATGATATCCAGATGAGCTTACCAAACACTGATGTTGATCCATCCTCTAACATCAGGATAGGACAGAACAGAATGACTGCATGGAAAGAAACAAGTCCCGCACGGATTATTAATGTGGTGAAGCATTTCAAAAATTCAAAATCACAGAAAATCCATGGAGTATCCTGCGATATGTTGAAAAAAAACTATCAATACAATTGCAGACCCATTGGCCAGTGCTATAAATGAGCGCCTGAAAAGTGGCAGATTCCCGGATATCCTGAAAACCTCAAAGACTAGACCAATCCACAAAAAGGGCAACATTAGAAAAAAGTAAATTCATATGGCTTTTGTTGTTGAAGAGTCCCTTGCGGGAAGGTCCCACCGCCTGAATATATAATTTAAGCCGTCAATGGGCCTTACGACTGTCATACTTCAGCCGGGACCGACAGTTTACCGTGCCCATCCGATAACACGGGAGTGATCTGGTTAAAAAACTTTTGGTTGTGAGAGGGTTTGAACCCGGGATCTCTATGCTGCTACGCAAGCACTCTATCCACTAGACCACAGATCACTCCAAGGGCAACATTGACCAGCCAGCAAACTTCAGGCCAATATCCATCCCACCCACGATGTCCAAAGTTGTTGAAACCATAATGAAACAACAATTGCTGGAAAACTTTGAAAACAACAACCTCTTCAACAACGCTCAACATGGCTTTAGGAGTAAGCGCTCAACAACAAGTGCCCTCATTGCCCTCACAAATAAAATCCAAAATGCTTTTGAGACAGGTGACACACTAGCCCTAACACTTTTTGACCTGAGTAAGGCTTTTGACTGTGTTCCACACAAAATCCTTGTCAGTAAGCTGGAAGGGTATGGGATTGGTGGACAAGTCCTAAAGCCATGACCATCAGCAGCTATCTTGAGAACCGGAAACAAGTTGTCTCAATAAGAGGAGCAAGTTCTCAGATCAGAGATATAAAGCATGGAGTTCCGCAGGGATCTGTACTGGGCCCACTGCTATTCATACTGCTAACAAATGACTTCACACCAGCTATCGACTCCATGCTATTCGCGGATGACACAACAATTATGTCAAGAGGAATTCCAAGAAACCAAGTCCATGTAAGAAATGAAATTCTCACCCGTGAGGCAAACGGATGGTTCCTGACAAATCGCCTGAAACTCAATGAAGACAAATCCCAAATTCTCATTTGCTCATTAAAAAATGAAGCTGGGAATGTTGAAAATGTGCCAGTGAAATTGTTGGGATTCTGGATTGACAGGAAGCTGAAATGGAATGTACACATCACTCAGACTTGTACGAAACTTTCAAGAGTGCTTCATCTGCTCAAAAGGCTGAGATATGTGGTGACGATGGATTATTTGCTGACAGCCTATCACTCACTGTTCCACAGCCATATAACCTACGGGATTTTGATTTGGGGGCATGCTTCGACTGCATCGGGCGTGCTACTGCTTCAGAAAAGGGCAATCAGGATCGAAACCTTCTCGGACCGCCTGGAATATTGTAGGCCACTGTTCAGAAAACTGAGAATTATGACAATGTTCAGCCAGTACATATATTGCTCATTAATATGTAAAAGACAATGTGGACAGCCTGAAGAAACGGGTACATGTTCACCAAACCCGAGGTGCAGGGAACTTGGATATACCCCGTAGCAGACTGACAGGGACCCAAAGGAGCTTCCACATAGTGGCTCTTGAATTGTTCAATCAGCTCGCCAGGTCTGTTAAGGATGCTGAAAAAATGCTTTCAAACGCACGATAAAGGAGCGACTGGTAGAGCGGCCCATCTATTCTCTGACGGAGATGGAGGATGAGCCTTTATTCCTCAACGATGTCTATGGCCTCACCAGAATCTGAGGGATCAGATTCGTCTTCCTTGACACAGTCTGTCTGGTCATCCCAGCTAACGACGAAGGATTCAAGTATCAAGTAAGTATTTCTGATTCTTATCAATGATTTGGAATTAGGAGCTCAGTCTCTCTTGTATACAGATGACACAACCCTGTTGGTAAGGGAAAGAAGTATAGAACAGGTTCAGGTGGAATGTGATAGACTCCTTGCTGGAGATTAAAGCCGGTTCAGAAAATAGGCTTCAATTGAACGAGGACAAGACACAAAGCCTAATATCATAGAGAAACAATAGCGTAAGTAGATATTCTATGGTATAGGGGATTTATGTCGCAACTTTTACTGTTATCTCAAGCCGATTACTGTCGATTATTGTAAATTTTTTCTGTGTTGTTGGGGTGAGAGTGTATGAACGGCACAATATGAGAGACTTCCAGCATCACACAGCTTCATAGGAAAGAACTACGTGAACTATCGGCTTGGGATAACAGTTGCGACATAAACGCCCTATACCATTGGATATCTACTTATGCTATCGTTTCTCTATGCTAATATGTACTTTGAAAAATACTAGTCCTGTAACTACATGTTCACTTAGATTAGTTACTTGGATTCTGGATAGATCCAAAGCTGAACATGGAACGAGAATATATCACAGTTGTGTCACAAGCTTTCCAGAGTCACTTACGTTTTGAGAAAATCGAAGACATCTGTCCCATCAGACTATTTGGCTACTGCCTACCATGCCCTATTCCATAGTCATGTAACCTATATGGAATTCTACTGTGGGTTCATGCGGCAGGGACGAGAAGAATATTGCTGCTGCAAAACAAGACAATTAGGATTTTGTCATCTAACACAGGCGGTATGTATTTGACTCCCTTGTGCATATTGTAAAGGATAACATTGGAAGGTATGTACAAAGATGTGCAACTCACCATCACCACACCAAATCAGAAAGGAACCTTGACATCCCAAGATGTAGACTTTCACATCCAGTATGAAGAGCTCTACTAGTAAAGACTTTTATTATATGTCTAGTAGGTTTATAAAAAGTATTATTAAGCTGATTGTCGTTCCCCTGACATACTGTATAAACCTACGTTTAGCTCAGTCTGTTTTTCCTAGCCAGCTTAAATTGGCAAAAACGATTCCAGTTTTTAAAAAATGTGATAGATGTGACCCCAACAATTACAGGCCAATATCTATATTACCTGTACTCTCAAAGATATTGAAGATGGTAATAGCAGAGCAGCTATATGAATTTTGTGAGATTAATGGCTTATTTGCAGGTACACAGTTTGGATTCAGAGCGGGGAGGTCCACTGTTGAGGCTGTGGGATATTTAATCTTAAAAGTAATTGAGAGTTTGGAGGGGGGAGGTCTTGCTGGGTTGACTCTCTGTGATCTCAGCAAGGCTTTTGATACCCTAGACCATGACATCTTAATGTCTAAGCTCTCTGCCTATGGCATAGTTGGCAGTCCTCTGGTGCTTCTCCGCTCCTACCTGGAGGGTCGTCAGCAGGCTGTGTCTGCAAATGGTATAAGGTCGCGGGTGAGATTGGTGACCTGTGGGGTACCCCAGGGCTCTGTGCTGGGGCCCTTATTGTTCCTGATCATGATAAACGATGTCGCTCTCTCCAGAAACAGGACAGTGGTATGCTATGCTGATGATACCTCATTATTGGACATCAATGGGGACTTGGCTGACCTGCATGAACTGATGCAGGCTTCAGAGGGGACCGTGGCTGACTGGTTCCGAGCAAATAGATTTTTGCTTAACAGCGAGAAGACTCAGTCCATTGTGTTCAGCCTCAAGAATGGTGATCAGTTCAACTTCCCCTCGGTGAAGCTCTTGGGCTTTACAATGGATCGTAAGCTTGCTTGGGGAGATCACATTCAGGGTGTCTGTTGCAGGCTCAATAGAGTGCTGTTCCTGCTGAGGAGTCTGAGAGGTTGCATCCCGGGGGCTCATCATCGAATGTGCTACTTTGCCTTCTTCCATAGCGTGATGGCTTATGGTATTACACTGTGGGGTGGTGCCGCCGAAGTAAAAAGGATATTGCTGGTGCAGAAGAAGGCTATACGAATTTTATGTGGGGCTGATTATCTGGCGAATTGCAAGCCACTGTTTGTAAGGGAGCACATTATGACAGTCTTCAACCTCTACATTTACAGGTCTGCCATTGCAGCTTTTCGGGGACTTGTTGCCTTGCCTACCAGAGGTGACTTTCATCGGCATGACACCAGGAACAGGAACAGGCTGAACCTCCCTTACAGTAGATTGGGGAGGACTTAAAACAGCTTGGCCAACCAGCCGGTGAGGATCCTCAACAAGCTGCCCATTTCCGCCAGAGGTTTGCCTGAGGTGGTCTTGAGGAGGAGATTGAGGACGTTCCTGCATGAAAATCCCTTTTACTCTTTAAGGGAATTTTTTTGAATGTGACACGGCAACTGTAAGTAGCTACTTCTTGTAATAGCGCATTTGCCTGCTGCTTGGTTGTATTTTTCTGTGTTTCTTTTTACTTTCTGTAACATTTTATTATTATCTTGACGTGTTCCCTTATGGACATGCCCTGGTGGCATGTCTGTGCTATGAACAAAAACTATTATTACTATTATTATTATTATTATTATTATTATTATTATTCAAGGACTCGGGGATCATTTCAAATGATGGCGCTGAAGCTCTTCAATCTTCTTCCTGATGATATAAGAAGGCGGGGTCTTCTGACTCCATAAAAATATTATATATATATAAACTGGGAATGTTAAAAAACGTTCATCCTTCATTTCAAAATTCCCGCACATACTACTCAAAGAGTGCCTACTTGATACGATTGTTCGTTGTTGTACTTGTAGCACGAAGAAGTCTGATTTTGTTGTAGTTGATCGATATCTAAAAGTTATCCTTATATACTGTAATTTGATCAACCTCATAATATTTTCATTCTGATTAATTGATCAGTTTGTTCATACATCATTCATTGCAATTTAATATGCAAACAAATGTTCAGAAATGAAAATATAGGTGGCCATGGTTAAGAACTTTTTGCGGTTTTCTTATTCAGATTTTTGAAACTCCAAACTTTGTTTTTGAGGTTATATTTTTTTATTTACAATTACAATACTTGCTCGAACCTGACAAAGTGACAAAAATAGTGTTATTTTCTTGCCGTATTTAATACATTATACATTTTGATTTAGTTTTCCTCAATCTTCATCAAGTACGTGAGTAATTTACTTTATTGATTTTACTTATTCAACAATTTTAACATAATTACAAACAAATTTGCTTAGTAGAAGATATAATTATTTTATATATTGTGTTGAGCATTTACACTAAGTAGTGTATATTTTTATATATTCAACAATTCATTTTCATTTCCAAACAATCAATAAAATTTTACAATAAATTATTACATAGCCTACCTGACTAACTGTGACTACCGTACGGTACGGTATTCTAAATTACAAGATGTTTCAGACAAGTCTATAAGTTAGTTTTTTTTATTAGAATTATATTTTTTAATATTTCTTATAAAGGTACCTAATTTATTAAGTTAATCTATCATATAATAAAGAAAAGAATTATTGTCTTAAACATTTAAACTCTTGACGCAACCCATCCGGCATTGCTGGTAGCCTATTAGTGAAGAGGAAGATAGGGGATATATAATACACGAATCATGTCTGAACTACTGGTCTGATTAACTTGAAACTTTGCATTTAGATTCTTAATTTACCTAGGATAGAAGCCTATTTTAAATTCTTCAAGATTTCATTAAGTTACATCAAATTTTCAGTTTGTCATATTTTTAATTTGACGCTTGCGGAGCACGGTTTAGGCCTACCTGATTATTCTTAATAATTCAAAGACCTCCCAAAAAAGCAAGCTAAAGCTGCTAGAGGATACGTATGAGTTTTATCTGCATTTGACTGCATGTTCAACTATGAAAGAAGTATGATAACAAAGGAGCATGGGTTACCTGCCTAGTTCTTGATAATTCGTAGACCTAACAGGAAAGCTAGCTCAAGCTGTAAGAGGGAGTACAATACTGCATTTGACTGCATTTTCAACTATCTAAGAAGTATCATTTAATTACGCCAATTACATATTGATAATAAAATAAAAACTGGTGAAATTTTCTTGCTCGGTTCCACTAAGTCCGATTAAGACAATTTAACATGGCGAAGCCAGGTACGATTTACAAGAATTGTGCACTGTTCACTGAACATTTGTAGCTTCAGGCCAATCTCCATAACTCCTGTCTTTGGCAACGTGATTGAGGCAGTGATCAAGCCTCAGCTGGAGGCTTCCTTTGAGGAGAATGGCCTGTTCACCAAACATGCAGTTTGGCTTCCGAGTTGAGAGATCAATAGTGGATGCTGCCTTGGAGGATGGTGAGTCTCTGGCTCTGTGTGATCTGAGTCAAGCTTTCGAATGTGTGGACCATCGCATTCTACTTAGAAAACTGAGTTTCTATGGTCTAAGGGACTCGGCCCTTTCCATCTTGGGCTCATACCTTTCTGGAAGGACTCAGCTTGTTTCCCTCGGTGGTGCAAACTCCCAGACCCTTCGGGTGGCTTTTGGTGTTCCTCAGGGATCGGTGCTGGGGCCTACACTGTTCCTTGTCATGATAAATGACCTCGACGACCATGGTTCTTCTCTGATGTTTGTGGATGATGCATCACTGCTGTCATCGGGTGCTGAGCTTGAGCGGGTTTTGGAGGCGTCTGCGGAGCATCTTCGATCTACCACTTTATGGTTCCTGGCTAATCGATTCCAGCTGAATGAGGACAAGACCCAAAGGATCATCTGCAGCTTGTCACGAGAACTGCGTTACCCTTAGAATCTAGTAAAGCTGCTGGGGTTTGTCTTGGATTGCAAACTCAGCTGGAACAATCATTTACAGCAGGTAACCAGCCGACTCTCCAGCATTTGCTTTATGCTGATCAAGATGAGGGGCCTGGCGACGGAGAACTATCTGTTAATGATGTATCACGCTCTCTTCCATTGCCACATCACTTATGGATTGATATGTGGGGTCATTCAGCAGGGGCTGCTGATGTCCTGAGGCTGCAAAAGAGGGCTTTAAGAATTATAACAGGCAGCGACCATCTTGCCCACTGTAAGCCATCTTTACTCGCCTTGGTGTACTGACTGTCTCCAGCCATTACATCCTCCTGCGCTTGGTGTATGTCAAGAAGATACAGCATACTCTAGCTACCCGTAGTGACATCCACCGCCACAACACCAGGCGCAGTGAGCTGTTCGATATCCCCAGGAGACGCCTCCACCGATCACAGGCCAGTTATAGGATTTCTGCCCTGAAATTCTACAACAATCTGCCTAGTAGTGTGAAGCAATAAGATGAGGCCGCCTTCAGGAGAACCGTCCGGAAGCTACTGTGTAACAATGCATATTACAGTGTAAATGAATTTATGGTTGATAATTTGAATATTTACTGTGAGCCCGATCACTGCTATCTGAACTGTTACAGTTTTTGTTGAATTGCGGTACGTATTTTGATTCTTTGACGCCATCGATCCCACGATTGTGGGTAATGGATGAAGCAGAAGATATCAAAGGTATTATTGAGATGAATGTTTATGCCATAAAAATAATATGTTCTAGTGCACTCGTAAAGCGAACCTGATTTAACCATTACATGTTCAAATGTCTTGACTGAGCTTGGTGAAATCGGACTAAAATCCGAATCAAAAGTTTAAGAGAAATTAGGGCATACCATATAAATATAAGATATAGGCCTCATGTAACACGAAATCGAGTTTTGAAACTCGAAATGATAAAATTGCATGTATAACAAGCTACATGAATTTGTATTTTTGAACCTGTTATATGCTAGGCCTATAGCAAAAGCTTTATATCAAAGTTACATGGCGTAAACGGTTTTACGTCTATTCTACATCAGAAACGTTTTATAATAAATATAAGTAAATAAGTTTCGCCGATATGCCGAGTCCAACGTCTCCGTATATTTTATGTCCAATTTTATGTTCAAGTACAGATTAATTATATATCATCAAAAAATGTTGTATTCTAATATGCTTCCAAGGTTTTAAAAAATGAACTGATTGGTTACTTGATTACGACCCTTCAATCTTAATTAGGTATTTTCAATGTTACAGATCATGTCAAAAAAGAAGGGAGTAAGTGCAGATGAAAAACGAAACAGGATCCTTCAGTTATTTTACGAGAAGAAAGACTTTTTCAATCTAAAGGTGACTGAATCCATATTAAATTTCTTACTTGTCAATTTCTAATTAATTACATTTTTTTAGTTTCTGTTTTTTTTTTTAATGTGATTAGTATACTAGAACATCTATATCTTTATACAGTCGAAGACAGTTATTATCATGGAGATACCATTTCCTGTAACAGCGGGTTCTGGAGAGAGGCAGAAGGTAATTAGAGAAATCAATCAAACTGGCCCAAGGTCTACATTGGTAATTTTTAGTGGAATAAAATTCTTGGACTAAACCATATTTTCTGTGTATTGGACTAACAGATAATGAACTGGATTTTTAACACTTGGGCTCGAAGTATATTCGGCCACCAGTCTCGACCACCAGTGAGATGCCAGAGAGCAACCATTGGCGACCGAGAGTAGAACACGCTGAATCACCAGGATTCGCACGACTCGAGCGAGACAACAGTTGGGTCGCCAAAACCCGACTGGACACCCTAGTGTAATGATTACAATAAGATCTAATTTCCCCATACCCACTGGTTGCCGAATAATATACGAGCCTTAGCAAGCGGAATTATCTATAATTTATGCTTATAGTCTTACTACTGCATGATAATTATAACTCAGTACAATTATCATGCATATGCATTAAGATTATAATGAAAGTGTTGTTTTTAAGAATATAGAATGTAATATTTCATAAAGCAACAGTGTAATAATTACAGTATGCTTAATGCTTAATTTGATTTTTTTATATTTTGGTTTCTTTTTTGTTCATGTTGTTTTAATTGTTGTTGATTAGGAAGTGGAAAAGATTGGCCAGAAAGAGAAGGGTGTGAAGAGTCAGTACATCAAAGATATAGTTCAAAACTTGGTGGCTGATGGTCTTGTAGACTCTGATAAGATTGGAACGTCCATCTATTATTGGTCTGATCCAAGGTTAGTAAGTTATAGAATAAGTTCAGTATGTTGAAAATTTCAGTCACCAAAAAATTACACAAGAGTGGAAACCGTAGATTGAAGGGTAAACTTGAGACTGCTGAGGGTAATAGGCCTACCTAAAGAATGTGTATGGGAAGGATGATGATGATGATGTTGGTGATAGATGGAGTGTGTGTTGAAGTGTTTAAAAAACATTTGTGATGAAGTTTTAATTAATCTAAAAGATCCAAGGACAATCATTAAGTTTAACAATTTCAGATTGTTTGTCTTTTTCATTCTCTCAACCAGCAGCTAAGAAGAAATTTACTTTCTTAAGTAAAAATTAAATAAACAGACTTCAATAATATTAATAGGAAACACGTTTATTAAATTTATTGGTTGGAAAGCTGTAGACACAATACTTGAATCTTGATGTTTTTAAAATGAATTATGTAAAGCTCTAATTCAACATTCCTTTTCCGTCTTCCCAATTTCAGTTATAGTATTTTTTTATTTCAGGAAAGCTATAAATGCTAAGAAAAGATCACTAAGCGATATTGAGAATAAACTTGAGGAATGTAACAAAAGGTTGAAGAAATCAAAAGATGGACTATTGGATGCAAAGGTAAGTTTTATAAGATTTCGCCTGTTTCACTCAAGAAAATCTCTTTCTACTGTAATTATTTTGACATAGAAAACAATAATTATTATCATTTGAAATAATTACTATGACATATTGTGTAATTTGGCATAAATTACAGAATAAACTAATGCATTGAAATTACAAACATATGTACAATTTTTTTTCAATCGTGATCCTTTGAGCCAAATAAAAATAAAGATATTGGTTATAATGCTGAGACTATGACTCCTTCAAATATTGATATACAACTCATGGAAATTTCCTGGGGTTGAATTTAGTAGTATGTAGGCTACCAATAACGTTTAACGCCTGCAGAATTCATCCCACAGCCTGGAATTCTCCATTTATTTTAACCAATTAGATAAAAATATAAAAGAGAAAATTATTCTTGGTGCGTTACTGTGTTCATCTAAAAGTAGTATCCTCCCTCATACATTCTTTTCCATTTCATTGCTGACATTTCGTAACTCACACTTGAAAATTATTTATAAGTAACTGATATGAACATGGAATGTTCATAGCGGGGAACATGCAATTTATGTCAGTGTTTCTTTCACAAACAACACCATTATTTTATTTTTTATGTTGTCAATATAAATTTGTATAACTAAGTTGTTAATACTTAATACACAATATTACAGTTTCTATACTACTATATATTTTCAATTTGCTCTACTAGAACTGTAATTTTCTCAAGCTTTAGAATATTGAAAACCATATTGTCGACTCGTTTTCATTTCATTCCTCTCTAATTAAAATTTCTTATCAATCACCAGATCGGTCGAGAAGAAACTCCTGAACGAGCTACTCTTATGAAAAGGTTGAGCGAGTTGGAGGAAGAAGAACTAGCTGTTAATAAAGAATGGGAAAAGTATAAACATGCTGATCCTAAACTTCTTGAAATAATGACAGAGGAAGTGAAGGTAAGGAGAAAAAATACAGTACAGTTCCTTCTCATCTTACTATTCGACCAAGACTTGGTCTGACCAAGATATTTTTCTTTAGTTTTTCGGATGAATGTCTTGCATTGAACCTACATTGAACTCGATCGGACTAATGCCCAAAAACAGTCGTAACGTTATGCCGGAGGCCATGAAATTGATCTGGTATTCAATTCATCAGTTTTGAATATAAGTTGCGTATGAAATATATTGCATTCATTTTTGGTTAATGGTTAATTTATTTTTCTTCTATTCACTTGAGTGTTTATTTTAACTCATGAACAAAGTTTTGTCCATCACATAAAATCAGCAAGTTTGCTTGTGAAACATGCAGTGAGCTCCAGGTACATTGGTTTTGTCTATTCCACAAAATCAGCAATCAAGTATTTTGTTAATTAGACATAGGTGCAGTTTTCTATTTCGAAAAATTAGACATGCTTGACATGTAACTTACGTGTAGTTTTGCACACATTGCCATTCATTTATCGCATCCATTCTATGGTTATTGCCACACACTTTTTTGCATTCACTGTCTTTATTAGTTTTGAAAATAACTTAATATTGGAAAACATTATTCTCATTCTTAACGTAATTAGAAAAGTTACTTCTCTCGTAAAGAACCAGATGACCTGGGAGTAGTTCGCTAATAGTCGTCTCCTAAAATATCCAAAATAACTTAAAGTCCGAGAGATATTACTTTTTACACGGTTCTTTCTCGAAGACAGAAAGGTCCGATGCTCTTTCCTTCACTAATCTCTCTCTCTACCTAACAGCATTCTCCCTACTATTGTGTCAGCATCCAAATGTGAGCACCATGCTTACTCCTCTCCACTACTCTGTCCATGCTACAAACTGTGGAAGGAGAAATCAGTTTCTCCTCTTCATATTAGAAGTAATATATCTCGGACTATAGCTATTGAGAGATTCATCCATTTAATCGAACGTTATTGGACATTTTTATCCACTGTCAATATCAATTCAGTCATATTATGACTTTTTCATCTCGCTAAGTTCTAGTAAACAAAATGTCAAGATAACTGTAATACAATAGCATAAACTAATTGATTAGTGACCTGTTCAATTATAGTAGCCCACCTTCAAATGCATTGTGTTTTTCTAGGTTGCCAAAGATGCTATCAACAGGTGGACCGAAAACATAATACTTACCAAATCTTGGTGTAAAAACAAGTTTGGCATTGACGAAAAAACGTTGGACAAACAATTTTCTATACCTGAAGACTTTGATTACATTTAATCTACTGCAATCCGAGAATTGCTTTTGCTGATTTAAAGTTTCACGACTAGTCATTAAGGGAATAATAATATTATTAATATGATTGATAATTTTCGAATAAGTTGAGCTAAATATTTAGTATTGCATCAACTGTTTAAAGTTCGTCCATTCAATAGCACTTGTATTTCGTTCATATATTACGGCACCCAACTAGACTGATACAGTACCTGAAAATATAATAGTAGCCTTTCGGAATTGTAAAAAAAAACAACTTTGGAGTAATTAATTCATTGAGTTATGATACATGACTCATTTTCGATCATCATCGAATCAATTCATAGCCTAATACCATTTGAATTTTTCTATTTTTCATGTTCTATTTTAACTAACTTATTCAAATATACACATATCATAAAAAAGAGATACTAAAGGCTTAACTCAAGATTGCCTCTCTCCCGAATTTTGATGAAGTACTATGTTACGTGTTGAAAATAAACATATTTTCAGATGCAGGATTTGTAAATAGTGAAGTAATATTAAAGATAAAACTTTTGATTAGTATAAGTAGTATTTTTTCAATGACGTTTGATAAAAAGCTCTGAATTTTAATATAAATTCGAAATCTCAAGGTTGACTACTGGTAGCATAAACTAATATGTAAGCAGTTAGCTGAGACCCGGCCTCAAAGGCTGAGGCCAATCCAGAAATAGGCCTCAATACAAAACTCCTCCGGCCTTCAGGTCGAAAATGCAAGATTGATTCCTCAAATTGCCTCTACGTGATTCCTCGAAGTGAAGTTCCTTCAACGCAAATTGCTTTTGAACTCTGCCTTGAGAATGTTCAACTATTAAACTTTCTCGAAGGTGAAGGTATGAATATGAAATAATAATAATTAGTAAATTCAGTGACCTATTCTCAGGAGTATAAGACCAATCAGTAATCGAATTTTATTAGTTGACGTTATTCTTTGCCAAAATAATTGCCGGTCAACTTGGGTTGCACCTACAGGATCAACTATTTTGAAATAGCTAATACCCAAGGATAGTATATAACTGTATACTATCCTTGAATCATACCTGCTACTTAGCATCACAATGTTCCAGGATTGATTATTATGCTCTCATAAAAAATTAACAGTATATTATCAGTTGAAATCTATAATTGCTAAATATCCCATTCATTAGTTCTCTAATACAGAATAATACCTCAATTTTCTATTTATGAATAACATTTTATTTGGCCAGTCAATATTTCAACAAAATTAAGCTTGAATTTGTATTTAATCACATTATTAAAAGCTATATTTTATTTAAAAACATTTATGTTATATAAAATTAAATTCAATTCGATAAAATGTATGTTATTCAGTTAGATAAAATAGCAATAAATTCAGATACATTGCTTGAATTTTATGATTTATGTTCTATTACCTAATTCATAGAATTATTACTGTTCAAATGGAGTTTTAAAATCTTTTATTTCTATCAATATGATTGAAATTCAATTTTCAATTACATTATTATTGCTTCTGTAAGTACAATATTATTTATAGATCTCCTAACAACAATAATTGCAATAAGAAGAGATTGATGAATACATAATGTAATGAATAAATTATAAAGAATCTTAATACGGTTGTTCCTAGCATGCGCATGGAGCTTCGAATATGACATGAAAATTATAATACAAAACTGATAAGTTGATATAAAATCTATGTTATTCAGTTGGATAAAATAGCAATAAATATGAATAAATTCATAATTTAATGAATAAATGATAAATAATCTTATTACGGTTGTTCCTTGCATGCGCATGGAGCTTCTTCGAATATGACATGAAAATTATAATACAAAAATGATAAGTTGATATAAAATCTTTTTTGAAAATGTAACATTCCTTGTTATACAAATTTACTGACTAGTCTAATTGTTGCAATAGATTAAAGCATGCTACATTCTGCTCGACTGAGAAACTGCGCTCCAACAATCAAGTTTTTAACAATTAATTAAAATCACTGAATACTCAAATTAATGTATAAATATTAAAAACATAATTGATGTATATATTGGCTGTAGATATTTAGCTAAGTATAGTCTTAATAAATATAATCCAAGTATAATATAAGAAATAAATTCATAATATACAAAAAATCTTAATGGTCAAATATAGGGGACTCCAAAATATTTACAACACATGATATATCTTTTACTGAGATGAGGGTGGTTGCAGCATTATCAGACAACCTAAAAATTTTACTTGAATGAGTGGGAAAAACAAAATAAATAAAATCGAATCACATAACTTATTCCGGTACTGCTATAATATGTGTATCTATATTGTATTGGAGAGAATGTACAATGGATTATGTCATTGTTTGTGAAATACTTTTGATTATAAGGTATTGCTAAGTAGATCACTTTTTATGTTGTATAAAGATTGAATAGAAGATTTGAGGACATGTTTTAGAGATTAGTACCTATGGAATAAATTATCCACTACTTGAACACATCTGAAGACCATCGATATCTTCAATGCACTCTACACAATTATCACATAATTCGAAATACAGTTTCACAACTCCATGGTGATTCCGTCATCGTCGTGATCAGTAGTCACAACACTGTTGCCGTCCAGGATTATGCCCGACGTATTAGGAGAAACGTTCAAGGGGGTTGTGCACATTCCGACAACCTAAAAGAGTCATCAAGTAATAAATCATACAGTGGATTGGAGATTAAATTATATCAAGCAAAAAACTGAAAGACAGTATAACAGATGAAACCCATCCAGAAATGAAGCTGCGAAGTCAAATATTGTGTTTTATTAATCATTCACTCCAAATTTCTCTGTCAACTGATCTATTGTTGTTGAATAAACAAATCTTCAACTGAAGATTTGACACTAAACACTATAACGGCTGCTACAATCATAGGGAAATGCGAAAAGTAATAGAATTCTACATTAAATTGATAATAATTAAATGCTCTATGAGCTTATAATGAGCACAATTTTTTCAATTCATTGTTGAAAAGTTACAAAACCAAAGATTAAATTTGTGGAAAACGTTGCTTTCTTCAAATTTCATTCCTTCGAGCGAAAATATATCTAGAAGACTATGAGAGATATGAAAAAATGTTATGAATAAAACTTGTAGGCACATTTGGTAGCTTTAATTTTGTATTCGATACAAATATATTGTTCAAGATGTAATGCGAAAAACCAAAAAATGGTACTTTAAAACCACCCCCACCTCCTCGGCATAGGGAGTAGGGGTGAGGACTTTTGATATGTTTACCTTCTAACTCCTTGAAAGAGCTGCGGGGTCAAAAATTATGTTACAAACCTGTTACAATTCCTGCTCTATTCATTTTTTCAAGCATTCGTTGCCTGGAATACAGCAACAACTGGCTATTAATAAGATAGTTGTGATGATTTTTTTATAATCATTTTTCAGATTAATTTTAAAAAAGGGTTGCACATTTTCAATAGGTACACTACTTTCTTATACAGAGTGGGTGAAAAGTCCGAGAACGGCTTAATATCTCATACACAAAGGTAATTTGACGGTGGGTGTGATTGGGGATCCTACTCAAATTGAAAATACTACTTTACTATGACTTCAAAAATCTGGTCCTCCATATTGAATGCAACATTGTTTTTTTAAATACATGATTTCGATACGGAATTTCAAGAAAAAATGAATGGCGGAATCCGCATATCGATATCTCAACCCGTTTCGAAGATATTCACATTATTAATCAGTACTATTCAAAGCAGAAAGATAAGAAAAAAGTATGAGAACATCTCGTGAGAAAATGTGATTTCAAGGTGGGTGTGATTGGGGATTCTGAATGCAACTTTGTTTTTTTTTTAAATGGGAAGATGGTCATGAGATACATGATTTCGATACGGAATTTCAAGAAAAAAATGAATGGCAAAAACCGCAAATAGAAATGAAATAGATGAGTAGTATTGATTAATAATGTGAATATCTTCGAAGCGGTTTGAGATATCGATGTGCAGTTTTCGTCATTCATTTTGTCTTGAAATTCCGTATCGAAATCATGTATCGCATGACCACCTTCCTATTTGAAAAAACAAAGTTGCATTTAATATGGCGGACCAGATTTTTGAAGTCATAGTAAAGTAGTATTTTCAATATAAGTAGGACCTCCAATCACACCCACCTTGAAATCACATTTTCTCATGAGATACTAAGCCGTTCTCATACTTTTTTCTTCCCTTTCTGGTGTGAATAGTATTGATTAATAATATGAATATCTTCGAAACGGTTTGATATATCGATAAATGGATTTCGCCATTCATTTTTTCTTGAAATTCCGTATCGAAATCATGTATCACATGACCACCTTCCTATTTGAAAAAACAAAGTTGCATTCAATATGGCGGACCAGATTTTAGAAGTCATAGTAAAGTAGTATTATCAATATAAGTAGGATCCCCAATCACACCCACCGTCAAATTACCTTTGTGTATGAGATATTAAGCCGTTCTCGGACTTTTCACCCACCCTGTATTTACCATTTTGTGCTGCAATTTCAAGATGATGACAAATATAAAATAATGCCTACTTATAATGATGAATATACAGAGTGTTTCCGAACTCCCTGCCAATATTCTGGAACATTGTTCCTGAACACCTAACATATCTAGATATAATTTTCAAACTGTACGGAAGTCCTTAGTTACTCACATAGCCGCCATTTTGTTATTTTTCTTCTAAATATAATGGCTGAACATACATAATGCTTTACATTGTGTAAGTGAAACTTTGCACAATACTTTATGACAACTGGACAGAGCTACAAAAATTATGAAAATTTTTCAAGTTGTCATTTATTTTCAAATTTATAAAACAATATGAATTTGAAATATTTATAAAACAATGACAAATTTATAAAACAATATGAATTTGAAATACTGTTATATTTTTTGGTAACTCTGTCTAGTTGTCATGAATTATTGTGCAAAGTTTCACTTCGGTATGTTACCTTATTTAGAACAAAAATAGTTAGTGAACAAATAAAATGGCGACTGTGTGATTAACTAAGGACTTTCGGACAGTTTAAAAATAATATTCGGATATGTTTCCTATCCAGGAGCAATGCCAAAGAATATTAGTAGAGAGTTCGGAAACATCCTATATAGGGCTTAAATTCCCTTTCGAAGAATTCATATAACAAGCGAGCTAGCGAGCGCTGATTCATCTGAGCCACGAAAGATTAGTCCTTCCAAAAATAAAAAACGCTATAATGTTAACTCTGTTTCTTCTTCCCGTGAATAGACTACAAAATAAGTTAATGTTATCATTGCTCACCTGAACAGTAGCATTATTTGCCGAGATCGAAGATGACTCTCCAAGAACAGACAAAGAAGCATTGTTCAACTGAAGTCCATTAGAGGCTAAAGGATAGCTTATCTGAAACAGCCCATAATAATTTCCCAAATTAGCATTCAATTCATATGCACTCTATAAGAGCTTCCCCGAGATCTAATATGCAGAGGTGTGCAATACTTGAAAAAAAACTTGAATGAGAAATTTGTGTAAGGAACATTAGCTTAATGAACTATTTTTTATGAACTATATTTTGGAGATAAAAGATAATATAAAGTCAATAATGATCTACTTTAAAATTTGCTGGAGAATGGTAACAAAAATCTGCTCCTTAGTTCAAATGGTTGGTGAAAATGTGGTTCAAAACTTTCTTGGATTCAATTCACATAATTATTTCAGAGTTATTTCCAATTTACAATATTAATGATGTAGGCCTACTAAAGTGAGGTCCACTTTATAATGGCAGTGTTTGATTAGTAATGGTATTGCTATCCTTGTCTATCATTCAACAAAGCGGATAGCGCTATCTCTTTCTTGCTTTGCTCTGTTGCCAGATCGTCTTTTAAAAATGTAGAATTAATAATTAATTAACAAAACATTTCATCTTAATTATGAAATTATTGAAAAATATAATTGATTATTTTAAACGAGAATGAACAGTTAATATTACATCGATAAACCTGTATCAACTACCGTCTATAGAAGGCATTGCCAAGACAGAGGATCGGCAACGTTTTTCTGCTATCTTTCTCCACTGTCATAACGTGGACCTCACTATATATATATTATTATAGTATTAAGGTAACTTAATTAGGCTATATAGTGCTACTTTTTTATATGTAATCTCTTCATCTCATATTTTCATCTGAGTGATTCTGATAAACTTCAAACCTAGCATGTATCAATAAATTGAGAAAATAAATCAATTAATTTTTTTATTGGATCAATGATACTGATAGCAATTGTTTCTCCTACTTAATAATTTTAACTTCATACCTACTTTTCTCAACAAATTGAGAAAATAAATCAATACATTTTTTTACTGAACCAATACTTTTTTCATCAAATCAATAAACTTTTTCTCAATAAATCAATACTGAGAGAAAATTAAACTGATCCTATTAAAAAGAGTTTTTAAATAAGTAACTGTGATGCGAACATAGGCATATCTACGGGGGGGGGGAAGTTCCCCGGTATCCTCCATTAGAAATAATGAAGCACTAAATTGAATGCGTGTTTTCTGAAATAGCCTACACAGAACGATGTTTATCAATAATTATTTAGTCTATACAGAATAGGTAAATAGTTTTCATCTATGTAGAAGTTTTTGTTTGTAAAATAAAAGACCAAATGGAATAAGTTGCAATTGGCGTCTGTAAAGCAAACAATTTCGTCACTTACTGAGAATTAAACTTGCAATTCATTCCCATATTTCATTTTCCCTTTCCAATTCGCATAGTATATTGCACATCTTTTCCATATTCCACTTTGCCCCTTCATTTTTCCACACGATTTTTTCAAATTCATTTTTATTCAAGTTATTCTATTCTTTCTTCACCCTGAAAAGCTCAGAGCTCAGTACTTTTGCTGGCATCAATCCGTGTAGTTAGCAATTCGCTTTTGAATACGAGCCCGGTGAAGATATTGTGATAATATACATTTTATAACTGAATCGTGATTGTGATAATGCGAAGTTATATTAATCCTTAGATGCATGATTTTTTGTAATAAGTTGATTTTTTTATTGCTTAGACAGTAGTCTTAATAAAGCTGAAAAAATAGTAAAACATTTTTTTGGGTGCCTAAGCTTTATTATACCAAAAATACTGGTATGATGCATGTATGCAACATCATGGCCTTGAATCTAAAAAATTAGTTTGACTTTTTACCATGCAACATCATGGCCTTGAATCTAAAGAAATAGTTTGACATTTTACCATGCAACATCATGGCCTTGAATCTAAAAAAATTTGACTTTTTACCATGCAACATCATGGCCTTGAATCTAAAAAAATATAATGACTTTTTCCATGCAACATCATGGCCTTGAATCTAAAAAAATAGTTTGACTTTTTACCATGCAACATCATGGCCTTGAATCTAAAAAAATAGTTTGACTTTTTACCATGCAACATCATGACCTTGAATCTAAAAAAAAAAATTATTTTGACTTTTTACCATGCAAAATCATGGCCATCAATCTAAAAGATTAGTTTGACTTTTTACCATGCAACATCATGGCCTTGAATCTAAAAAAATAGTTTGACATTTTACCATGAAACATCATGGCCTTGAATCTAAAAAAAAAGTTTGACTTTTTACCATGCAACATCATGGCCTTGAATCTAAAAAAATAGTTTGACTTTTTACCATGCAACATCATGGCCTTCAATCTAAAAACATTGTTTGACTTTTTAATCGTTAATGCATAGTGTTGCATATTTGAGACAAACCGAGGTACATAACTCATTAGGTAAAAGACAAATAAAAGGTGAGGTATATAATTAAAAAAATATGTATTGATATTCAAATTAGGCTACAAAATTAGCAAAATATTATTTTTATTGTTTAAAAAAATTAAATAACCTACTGTGAAATAATGAAAAAATGTCTGTTAGTTACTGTCAAGTGAAACAAATAAAAAGTGAGGTGTATATGTAGCCTATTGATACTCAAATTAGGCTAGGTCATTTACAAAACATTATTTTTACTGTCTAAAAATATTAGATAACTACTTACTGTAAAATAAAAGAGAAAAATGTCTGTTAGTAGGCCTAACTGTCAAATTACTGTAAAACACTAGATATAAAACTAGTTACTGTGGAATTATAGGAAACAATTCTGTCCTTGTTGAGGCACAGATTCAATGAACATTTTTCACATTTGATGTAAGAAAACCATTTGCAATTAGGAAGCTTACACCTTGCCTCTCTTCAGTCCAAATTTGCCAATGCCCTGAGTTGTCTAGTCTCAAATATTTTGGAGGAGGCGTCAAAGCGTGCCCTTTCTTTTTCTTTGCTTGAAGTTGGTTTTCAACATTGCTGCTTGAAGATCTTCCTATCTTTGTAGTGATCTTCTCTCCTATTGAACACAATGTTACCGCTAAGTCCTCACGAAATTTTGTTTGTGTCATAGTGTTCCCGTGAACTCGGCGGTACAGCAGCCACGCATTAACCATAGTCAATGGTAAAATATACGAAAATACCATTTTTTCGACTTGATAGAGATTTTGTGTTGAACCAATAAGCTGTCCAACAAGGCAACACGTCCCATAAACTTGGCATATTCTTGAACTATCTTTGGCCTGGGCACATCTACCTTGGATCGGCTTTTTTGTCAAACCGCTAGCTTATTCCTACTGGATTGGTTCCAACCAATGTAGAAGCTTTAGAAACCAATTTGTTGTCAAGCCACTGAACAACTGCTACATCCACACCATCTACCACTGCCATATTTTCATTAGATATTCTTCTAAGCTGTTTTTTCACAATTTATTCCTCGGGAAATTTAAGGCCAGGAAACCGATTTTTTTCTAACAGTCCCGAAAGAGTGAATGTCTTTTTTTCTAGATGCACTAGAAGAGGTAATGTTGTGTACCAATTGTCAAAGTAGAGCCTGAAATGTTGGCCATCTGGAATGATTCGAGAAAGTCTCAAGACAACATTGGCACCTAAGTTTGGTTCTTCAGGAAGCATTTCCATGTCAGTGCCCAAAAATATTTCGAAGTTGCAAACCCGCTCACACCGCTCAAAACAAACAATTTAAACCCCCATTTGTGGGGTTTCATTGGATTGTATTGCTTCATGAAGTGTCTAATCTTGGTCGCACGTACCTGTTCGTCAATTGAAAGTTCGGATTTCAAGGGTACAGTTCTGAACCTACTAAGTAAATGGTCAATGACCGGTCGAAGGCGGAAAAGTCTGTCATGAGCACGGTCCTCTCTGGGTTTCATATTACCATAGTCATTGAAGTGTAGAAACCTTCATATGTCTTCGAAGGTGTTGATGCCCATGGTTTTCGCAATTAACTGGTTGCCAATATTAGGGTCCCAGTAGGATCGAATATTGTTCAGCTTTACAATCGACATCATTACCAAAATACCCAGGTATTTTTTGAGTTGAAGTGGGGTCAAATTGAAGGGTTTACTTGGATCTTTCATCACTCTGTATTTCACAGTCTCTTCACAAATAGTTTGAACTAATTCATCATAAAAAATAACAACAAAATTGGTAAGGAGATTGGAGGTTCAAAATATTGTCTGGTAAATTTGTATTGCCCAAAAAGGTTATATCTTTGGAATAATCAAGATTCTTCACCATCCATCTGGGTTTCAATGATTCAGGTTTAGGCTTAGCTTTAGGTTTAGATCCAGTTGCAATTACATTTTCGGTAGGACTGGGACTTGCAGTAGGAAGAGAATCATGTTTAGGCTTAGTTTTAGGTTTAGATCCAGTTGCATTTACATTTTCACAAGGCCTAGGAATTACAGTGGGACGAGGATCAGGTGAAGTTGATGAACATGTTACACTATCACTAACACTATCTAATTTGGTGGAAGTTGTGGGCTCATATTCAAACTCTTCCTTTTCATTAGGGTCCAGCTTTTCCCTCAACTTAGCACTTGAGACACTAGTAAACTGCACAACCTCATTATCATTTAACTCGTCATCTGAATCTAAATCACTGCCATCAGGTATCTGTAAGTCTGTAGAGAAAATAGCATCAAGAATTTGCTCATCAGTTAGTCCACGATTAAAAAGCAAATCATCTAGTTTATCCATTTTCTTCAAATCATCACAAGTAAAGTAATCATACTAAATAAATAATAAAAGTAAAAACAATATAAATCAAAAATACTATTTAGCACTGGGCATAAACTACAGAACACAAGAAATTGAGAGTGTAAACAGTAACAGAAAATCTAATCCAACTAACCTCAAAATGACAAGAGTGAAAAACATGGAAGTCCATGATGTTGCATATGTTCTACAATCCGTTTTTTTACTTTAGGAAATAATGGAATAGCAAAATGAAATATTATGTGGTTTGATATTGTTCCTAATATATATTCTCAAATTTAGAAGATATTCAACTTGAATACCCCCCCCCCACCATACGAAAATTGCTTGTGAGTAGTCTTGAACGCTGTGCTGAAATTTTTTGGAACCACCCCTCTGCCCCGAAGAATTTTTAGGACGCAGTCATTGTCCAAACCCATCATCCTATAGGCACCCCTGCTTTATAGGTAAAATTGTGTTGTAAAATATGTCATATGAAACACATTACATTATCATCATTACTTATTTGTATTCTAGTCACTATTATCAAATTATCCATAACGAGACTTCAGGATCTTATCTGTGATTCAACAGAGAAATCCTTGGTGTACGAGCAGAACGGTCAGGCATCCATCTTTACCGCAACTTACTCGTTCTGTTCACACCTTTAGATCTTTATAGATGAGAAACCTATCTGTTTTTTTAATATTTTTTTTTATTTCTTGGGAGCTTACAGAATGTATTTACCTACCAGTAACATGTGAACTTCTAGAATTCAATTGAATCAAGAACTCATAATGAACAGTAGAACATTTGTTGAACGGTGGATCGAAGAATCTTCATGTTTGTATCCAAGGCCAGAACAGGTGAATCTCAACTGAGTAAGATGTCATCTCAATACAATGCTGGATTATTTTCTGTGGAGTGATTCATCAAAGTCTCAAATATTAAAACTGCATAAAATACTGTATAACAAGAGAGCAATGTAATTTGATTGAAATAGATTCAATTTAAATTTAATTGATCTGAAGTTTAATTCAACTTTATATCAAAGTTCTAATAAATGTATTCATTTTCTGTAGACATACTTGTCCAACTAAGCTACTTGTTTAACTGTCAAATGAGCGTAATAAGTAATAAAATAGTTATTGTGCATTTTAACTTGACTGGTTATCAAACCTGAAAAAATCATTCGCTACAATAATTGTTCTATTCATTCAATTTCAATCAAAATAGAGTGAGTCAAATATTATCGGAATGATCAGAGCTATGCAAAATGATGCCGGAGGTCCATGATGTCTTCATTCTTCAATCTTCTGCTGCTGAATAACAGTTTTTCTTCTTGAAATTCGTTGCAGACATTACAGGAAATAGCTAATTATAACTAATTTATCAATCCAATAATGGCATTAGATACATTTGAAGCATCAAATCTATCTCAACAGATTCTATGAAAATGGTAAGCCCCCGCAGGGGGTTATATTATTAACAGCTTTTTCAAGATGTTTACGAATGAGTCTGAGACAGTATGCTATCGTTACGTTGGTTAAATGATCTATTGGTGTCTGTCATTTATTATAATCATACCTCATCTTATAACCCCCTATAAGTCATAAATTATAGTACATGCAGACTTGAGGGTGCATCACAAAAAAGTTCCTACCTAATATCCCAGATAACCCTACTATAAGCATTTCATTAGATTTTAAACGAGTTGAAATCGTTGATGATTGCATAGATTTACTTTATATTCATAAGATTGAGAAAAGAAAATATCGGTAAAACTTTATACACACACTTATCAAATTGAAAATACTGGAATTTTAATGTATTTTTTTCAAAGATTAAAATTTAATATGAAATCACTGGAACGTTTTCAAATCAAAAGATGTTTTTTTGGGATGATGTCCACTTAAGCTTTTAGCTTGTAAGTAGGTGATTTTATGGGATGATCAAACGTCCATGCGGAACGTACAGCGGAATTCGAACCCACGATCAGGTACAATATCTTAGTCGTCTCGGCTGGCTATTTAAAACATACTTTTATTTCTTTAATGCTTATTTGAAAAAATACTAGTCTACAGTATTTTTGATCATGATGAGTCAAGTCATATAGAAACTTTCAATTGTTAAAATTGTAAACTAAATATATAAGTATTTCGAAAATAACAAAAATTCGCTATTCGGAATTAAAAGAACTGTCATAATTTACAACATTTTATTGGTTCTTCAAACAAATGATTTTTTGATACATAAGCAACAAAATAATAATACTGGTTAAATGAATAGGAGCTTCCTTCTTGAAAATGGAATGCTGTCTTATAAAGAATAGCAAAGGCCTACTACTAAAAATGCTCTATTGGAATGCATAATAATATGCACGCTATCATAATACATTTTCAGGTACTCTACCTTGAAAAATAAGAACTTAATTCTATTGAGAACTTAGATAATTATTATTATTTGTACTTTGTAGATTATGATATTAATATTCTTGTACTTTATGTAATATAATATTATGAATAATACTGGTCATAGTACATCATAATTAATATGCTATCATAATACATTTTCAGGTACTCTACCTTGAAAAATTAGAACTTTATTCTATTGAGCTCTTAGATAATATTATTATTTGTACATTGTAGATTATGATATTAATACTCTTGTACTTTATGTAATATAATAGTATGAATACATAATATTAATAAAAAATCAATTTTTCTAAGAAGAGGTTTACAAAAAAAAACTTGCAAAAGGTAAAATAAATGTTAGAATAAACAAAAATAGCCGTATAATGATAATAACATAAAGCTGTTTTGTAAAGTTTATCATATTTATGATAACTTTGTATTTTTTATTACATTGTTAAATTCATCTTCTTGGGCTGGAGTTAGACCAACCACGCAAATGCTTGTTCTGAACAAAGATGGATAAAAATCTGGATAAATCCAGTTTAAAAGCTCTAGAGCCATGAGAACTAACATGGCATTCATACACTTTTGGAGACTAATAAAAACAATATAAAAACTTGTAGAACCCTTTTATTAAAACTTTAAAACATTTTAACGACTCATTTTAAAGTATTTAAAATGTTTTAATAAAAGGGTACTACAAGTTTTATATTGTTTTTATTAATTTGTATAAAATAGCCCATATAAGTGAAGTGATTTTACTTTTGGAGACATAACTTATCAACCTTTTCATATGTCGGGTTGTTTCTATGTGTTTTATGCTCTAGAATTCGTGCTTCAGCTCTATGCTCGTTTGGTCCAAACAGCCCAGTAACATAATTTGCTAGCTATAATAACGGTACTCTACCTTGAAAAATGATAACTTATTCAGTTATCGATTGATCATTTGACATCTTGTGGGAATGGACGCCTTAAACTAAAACGTTATTTATTCTACGTAGCTCATAGATTAATATTATTTGTACTTCGTAGATTAGAATAGGTACTTACATTTTTGTACTTAATGCAATATAATATTAATACAAAATCAGGTTTTTAAAGGGAAAAATACAAATCTTGCAATAGCTAAAAGAAGTACTTCTGAAATAAACAAATATAACCGAATAATAACAAAGTCATTTAAAATTATATTTTATAAAAAATTGTCAACTGATTTCTATAAGATAAAGTGTTGTCGTTTTATACTCAACTTAAGGTTAATAGAATAATAGGATGAATATTACTTTGTAATGAATAATACTTTGAAGATTTAAATATTAGTATAATATAGAACCAACGAGAGTATAATAATATTGATATTTTTTTTTACATATATATAAAATATAACTTGAAAAATTATCAACAGGAGATTATTATTCTTAAAAAATACTGTATACATTACAAGCGAACAACTTCAAAGTACCTCAAAGTTTTGGAATATATGTTTGAAATTTCAACAAATTCTTGTAGCCTATACGAAAAATATTGCACAAATATACAATACTACGTTCTTGACACCATCCTACTAGGGCCTCCTATATACTATATATACTGTAGTACTAAGTCCTGATCCTGCTAAGATGCATTGAATCGATAAAGTAATTAACCCCTGAGCAAAAACAAACCAACTGATGTTAGTACTTAGTTATTACAGAATAAGTCATATGATTGCACAGACGCACCTACCGCGTATTCAAATTGAACTTTGACTCTGTTCAAGTTTAAGGCTGTGCAAAGGCTAAAAATAAACTTTCTACTCGTGATATTTTTCAAAGTTTTTCTATTTGTATATCATCAAGCTATCAAAATGAAAAAGTTTCCTCAGAAAAACATGTTTTTTCCAATTATTACTTTTTGAGATATGAGCGCCTGAAGTTTGAATTTTTGGGACAGAAAATTTCAAATCCGGTAAGATATAAATCTATGAGATTTGGAGGATGGATTTTTCATGGTATTGTTGATCTAGTAAAACAAAAATTTTCTGAAAGTATCAATTTTTGAAAAAGTTATTCAATTTACCAAAAATAACTCAACTAAAAGTTATTTTTGGTTATTTTTAGTAAATTTAATAACTATCTTGAAAATTGATATTTTCAAAAAAGAAAAATAACTGTTTTACTAAATCAACAATACAATGAAGAATCTATCCTCTAAATCTAATAGATTTATCTCTTACCGAATTTGAAATGTTCTGTCCCAAAAATTCAAACTTTAGGCGCTCATATCTCAAAAAGTAATGACCAGAAAAAAAATGTTTTCATGAGAAAACTTTTTCATTTTGATAGCTTGATGATATAAAAATTGAAAAACTTTGAAAAATATTACGAGTAGAAAGTTTATTTTTAGCCTTTATTCAATAATCTAACTCAAATATTTCTATTCTGAGGTAGGGATAATTAGACTAAATTATTGAAATTCTAGATCATCATTACAAATAATAAAAAATACAAATAATAATAATAATTATAATAACAAAATAAGTATATCATCAGCATAATTTGTATAAATGACACAATCTTTTGTTGAGCAAAATCTTATCCCTGGGAGAGAGCATATTAGGACGGATGGAAAGGGGTAGAAGACCATTTCGAGAACAATAAGATTCCCTTCACCTTGAATAAAGTTTTTTTACAGTTTAAAAGGTTGAAAAGTATCAAAAATGGGCTACAATATCAGTTAATCATATTTTAATTTATTACGATTTAAATAACTTGAATATAAATTTTAATTAATCATCAAACATAATGGAGATTGAAGCTCTGCGTGGTTAAGAAAACCTGCTTACTAAAATACACTGATCGACGATTCACAAGAAAACATGGTGGCATTCAATTTACAGAATGAACAGTTACACCATAAGAAATCCAACAATATTGTGAGCATGATCAATTTACAAGAAAATGACTATTTGTCAAGGATCATTATAATCTTAGTTACTATTATTACCAAGCAGGAACTCTTAAATTACAGGCACTAATTTGGTATATAATAGCCAACATTCAATATTTACAAAACAAATTATTAAAGCGATACCTAGTCTTTTTTAAATGAACTAGATTTTTGAAAAGCTCGATTTTTTCGCATATACAACATTAAACAATAATGTATTCTTTTTGAAAACAAACTTGAAGAAATAACTAGTAGCCATCAATTAGATGGTTAAAGCATGACGTTATTCAAATGAGCAGTACTAAATCAACTTGAAAGCTAATATATAATTATTTTCATGCTACACAAAGATTAACCACTTCATGAACATGTAAATAAAATAAAAAACTACTAAAATCCTTCTCACTGAATCATGGCTCACATATGATGTGCATGGTGGCATGCGTATCAAGTCAAACTCCTGTTTATTGCAGCACTCAGACTGGCGAAGCTTTTAAGCATCGTTGCGGTTATGGCACGGCTAGCAGTTTTCAAAACTTGGACAACATAAAAAAGCCAGCAGAACCTGCATGAACAGCAGGCATGTCTCAAATAATCGCCAGTATGAGTGCAAAAATGATCAGGAGTTCGATTCTGTGAGAATTTCAGGCCTTTTTTTATTTTACATGTCTATAAATGGGTTTTAGAGCCAAGGAGTGAGTAAAAATTCATGATGTCCATGCATCATATGTATCATGCATGTTTATCATTCATGTTCTACCGCTAGTGGCCAGCCTAACGAGCAGTTGTAGAAGAAATAATTTTTATAAATTGATTTCATACTGCTCTTTTGAAAAATCAGTTTCCCTTATGACACCCTAAGGCTTGTTTCACACACATACGGTCCGTTTTCGGTCGATTCCGAATAAATTTGAACCGGTAATTCGGTACCGAAACCGCACAGCACCGAACACACGCTCGAAACGAACAGGTTTCATCAGGTTCGAATTTGTTTCCAGGGAAAGCAAACAGTTGATTTCCATCAAACACACTTGTTCAGTTTCTGTTTCAACCTGATAGCGAGTGGATCTATTCCAAAATCTCCTAAAAGTCATTTTTATCAATTCATTCCAGCAGTTTATATCAAATAATTTTATTTAATTCAGCAGAATAATTTTAATTGATTCATTGTATATAGTTTTTAATAAATTGGTTAGGTTTCCAGGTGTTTATATGGACTGATTGATTTCTGCAGTGATGTGGGAAAAACTATGAAGTAAAAGTATTAAATTAATATAAAATAGATATTCACAGGGAAACTACTTGATTACTCTCAATATTGATGATCAATATTCACTGTGGGAGAGGTGACTGAAGCTTATACTTGGAAAGAGAATACAAAACCTAAGGCTGGCCTCTGACGGTAGAACATGTTCATCATTAGCGAGAGGGTTCTAACATGAAATAAACAACTTAACAATAAATAAACCACTGGTAAGTTATAAATGATAATTATACAAAAATAATTTAACCTCAAATAGAGCAGCAATGTAAAAATAATAAAAAAACCGGAGATACAAAAATCTAGCCTCATAAAATGTTTTTCGAAGCCTTTCGCTCTGATTCACTTAACAATTAGGTTTCCGAGCTCGGGATTTAGCTAAGTTCTAGACTTGGAGTCAGAAAATTGGCTTTCCGAAACTGGACGTAATCGCAGTTTTCATGATAATCTTATTTTATCATTTCTATAATAAATTGGAGACGTTTTTTTCTTCGACGAAATAAAACATTCCTAAATAATTCAAAATATCTGAAACTTTACACTACTTTCTCTTTATTGTGTTCATTCTTCTAGTTTTTCAAAATTTAATTCAAACGTGGACTGCGACTACGCCCCGTTTTGGAAAGCCAACTTTCTGACTCCAAGTCTAGAACTTAGCTAAATCCCGAGCTCGGAAACCGGCCGTTAATGACATGTTTATCATGGATGTCCTACCGTTAGTGGCGGTTTCTAATATCGATAGATTTCAGAATAATAGCTGACCTAATAAGAATCTTTTATGAATGAAAGTCTGGTATAAGGTTCTTTAACCAGCTCTCCACATCATGGAGTGATTTAGATGTAAGACTCTTTCAAGAACTCTGACTCATAGGCTGTTGGAAAGAGTACCCTACACATTAGATGAATGCTGTGAAGCTATCACGGGATAGAGGTAACTCCAGCATATAGAATGAGACTACAACTTGACGTGTTGCATGATGCAAGAGCCCTGCTCACTTAAGCGGCTAAACGCAACAAATTAATATTATAATAATAAGTCTCAATTCGTTTTTGGAAGCGACCCAAAACTAACCATATATGTGTGAAACAAGCCTTATTTGTAAAGATCATTCCTCATAATTTTTGGATATTCATATAAAAAAAGTATTACGAGAATACATATGAATAGTATTTATCAAAGGAAAGAAACATTTGGAAATTATTCTTTGGGTTTAACCCTATATAAATGAACTTTTATTCCTAATCATATTATCAACCCATCCTCTCCCTCTCTCACATTCAACTATTCAACCAGCTACTATTCAACTATACTACAGCTACAGCATACAATAGAATGAGTTATTTTTTGTTGACCTTTTGTCCGTCGAGCGTGTGCGGGTTGCGACATCCGCGACACTTGCAGTCGGAACAGGCGCGGCGCTCGATGTAGCAGGGACAGCGCTGGCCACAGCAGGTCAGCTTGCCAGGCTGCGCCGATTTGGTGGCGATGCCACACCGACAGCCCTGCCTCGCCGGCGTCACCACAGCAGGCGTTGCTGTCGCGTCCACCACTCCTTTGCTCGCACTCCGCAGCGACTTGCATGATCGCGCCACGCTTCGAGACCTTCGCGACCCCGACGTTGCTACGCGCGCTTTCAGCGCTTCTCCTGTCTACAAGTGACAGACAGTATTCATATTATTAACATAATCACACACAGTAATGATAAAACAATAAAATTATAAATAATTGATGTGTTAAAATTAATTAAAAGTATAAATAATTCATTACGTTGCATTTTTTTCCTAATTTGGAATTTGTTTTTAATGTAGGCCTAACTAATTTTAATACATTGTGGGCCCAACTATTAATAATGATTTTAGGCATAATTATTGGTTGTGTCCCTAAAAATTAGGATTAAAATTATTAATAATTCAAATTTATAACTCTTTTTACTCACTGCAAATGACAAACAATATCTACAGTGTATTATTGATAGTTGCCCCCAAGAAGCAATACTTCTGTTATGACTAGGCTACATGACTGACACTATCCGTTAATCATGTTAGACACAAAGTTAAGCGTTATTGACATTGAAACGATTAAAACCATCATTTCAATACTTTACTTCTTCTAAATGAGGAAACGAAATACATCCATGCTCTATGTTATACAGGATTTCTTAAACGTTAAAAGGACATTTTTTCACTGCTAAAGTTAAATACAAATCTAGGTTTTTCTGAAAAAGGTTCGGATGTTGAAATAAGTTACTATTTCAAAATATACAAGATAATCTTCATCAATTGCAGAAAAATTGTAGACGATTTTTGTGTTAACATTTACTAATGAATAAATTGCCAGTTTTAAAATAATTTTTATTGAATTATTCAAAGCATAGGAGGAGAATTTTGAGAAAAATGTTCAGTTTTACTAAAAATAATTTATGTGATACCAAACAATAATTATTGAGCTGAAATGAAAGAGATGTTGTCAGTGCCACGTAATTTATTCAAGCTAAATAATAGTTTTAATTAATTTAAGGCATCATCAGTGGTGTTGAAGACATTTTACTCGGGCTACTCCCGTGTTTCGGATGAACACGTTAAGTCATCGGTCCCGGCTGCCTAAAAGCAATCGTTAAGCCATGTCAGAGGTCCTGAAATTGACCAGGAGCGAGGAAAACTTCGACACTATACCTAACCCAGTCAGGGGTGACCATCAGACCGCAGCCCCTGGTTGCATCCTCAAATTCTATTTATTTTATTTTTTATTTTTAAAAAGACCACTGATAACTGACAAAACTTTAGTACGGTATGGGAGAATTTCACAACATATCTAGTGTAAATTTTACACAATAATTATTTCATTATTTTTTTACACACAAACTGATGCTTTTAGGGTAGTGAATAAATGATTTTCTTTATTACAAAGGCTTGTTTCAATTGAAAAGCTTCAACAATGATATTTGAACTATACATACCTTTTCTTGCAATTCAATGACTGGTAAGTCAACAACTGATATTTCAGTAGCATTTTTATCAAATTGATCATGATTGCTATCTAATTGGCTATAGACAACGTCAACTTGATAGACTGAATTGTGGGTTAAAGGCAGTGAGGATGATAAATTGATGCTACCACTTTCAAGTACAGCTTGTAAGTTATCACCGATGGGTATCTGATTTGAGTCTTTAGAAGAAGTGAATTCAATTTCAATGGGAGTTTGAACGTCAGTTTTACCGGATGTCTGAGTTGATGTGCTGGAGTACAGTTTTGGAAAAAAACTGTTGGCGGTTTCTGCTAATGTTCCTTCAGGTTTAAAATCATCTTCAAAACCAGATCCTTCTTTAATCAGTTCAGCCAAAGTTGAACCACCACTCACAATATTGCTAACTAAACGTCTGTAAAATGCTGAACTTGCTAAGTATTCACACAGGGACTTGTAGCACTGTAGAAGAATTCGAATTTGAATATTCTCAATGTATTTATCATAGTCCTTACACCAACTACAAGACGGTTTGAGATTTTTCTTTCTACCTTTACAGGACTTACAAACATGATGTTGACAATTTGATTCTGTAGGTGTATGAGGTTCTATTAGTAAGTTACCACATACTGTGCAAGAAAGAGATTGACGTAAATGTGGAATAATATTGAATAATTCCGAGTATGTTGTTAAATCTTCCGGATCGGCTTGAAACACAAGACTTGTTGTTGATACATACAAACTAACAGCATTCATTATCAGAATACTATTTTCAGAGACTATAAAGCACAATAGAATTGTTTTAAACAAATGAACACAAACACTAATTAAACTATAAGTAGGCTAACTCATAAATTGTTGATAAATTATAAAAGTTTAATAACGTATAGAAGTTTTTAGGTTAGTCGTTAACTGACAAAGAAAACGAGCCACTTTGCCAATATATTTTCGCTCCCATTTTTCACTTTCGATACCGCTTTTTAGTGCGTTTCATTTGAACACGACGGATAAACAGAATTAAAATTGCTCGAATTGAAAGTAGTCAATTTTCAAGTTATTGAAAGATAACTACACGTGCCAAATATCAATATTTTTGTTAGAGTACCTCTTTTTAAATAAGGTTAAATAAATTTACTTTGAATTAGATATCAATAGTTGTAACATAAAACCAATATAAAATTCTAACCTCTCAAACATATATTGGATGCACGTTTGTGCACTTGAGACCACACTTGCAGATGAGAAATGAAATCCGGAAAGATCCATAGAAACTATAGGTAAACATTACAAGGAGGGACACGTTTATACTACTTGTTTGTCTCTGCTCAAACGCCACTAGCAGGTGCACGCATTCAGTGTGTTTCTATGACCCTCTCCAGATTTTGCTTCTTTAATGTTATCATACTCTAAAATCGTGTACTAAAACCATAGAGTAGAAATATTCAACCAAATAAAGATAAAGATTCTGATCAATAAAGATATTTTATGAATTAGATAGTTTGACTCTGCTAAAACTTCAAGCTAAGCTCCAAACTACAATTCTGAACAGAACTCATAACCTAACCTGACCCTAACATAACTGAAAACTCATTCTCCCAACCAGACTGTGTCTTTGTGGGAAACATCACTTTTTTATTGAGGCTGTTCGGTACACAAATTTTAGACCATTTAAATTGGATAATCTTATAATTGTTAAGATCATTAAAAGAGTGAGAAAAAGTGGCAACTGAAATTTTTAAGTGGTCTAATGAGCGAGTTATGGTTTGTTGAAGTGCTAAACTCCGTTTTCTTTCCAGATCATAAACGGTTTCGAATTTTCCATTGGTGTTTTTTAAGACATTCAGTTTATTACCATTGGCTTTGTTATAATATGCTGTTTTTTTTGCGATTAATGTCAAATAAACAAGTTAGGTATCGAATTTTCAAAAAATGTTACTTTTTTATTTATGAACGATATGGGGAATAAAATGTTCTAGTTTGGAAAGATACATTTTTTGAATTTTCAAGAGAAGTTTTAATAATATAGTCAAAACCGTATTAAGGATTCCTACTAATATAGGTAGGTACCGGAGGTTTTCTTTGTGAATGAAGATTTATTTAATTTGAACTTAAATGGTAACATAAACATACTTACAATACCAGTAATTTAATTAGAAATAAATGTTTAGAGGGAATGTTAGGAGTGTAGGCTACTTGCATAGACGAATAACCGAACTCAATACTTTCTGTATGGTATCGGGTAGTCTCCAACTGAGAGTGAGCCTTGCTGAGCAGCGGCTGAGGGCGAGGTACTCGCTGATCAGGTCAAAAACCAACAGACCCTGCAAGCTGTTAGGACTGTCGACCATTCATCTTCGTAATGCATTGGAGAGGTGACTGCTGCAGAGCTCCAACCAACATAACTCACTCATACAATTACCTTGTCTACATCGACTATAAAATTTGTTCTTCAAGTTGGTCAAAAAAGGTTAACCGGTCACCTTGGCAGGGTTTAAGATGCCATTAAAGCGCTTTCAATCAATATGAATTCTTATAAAAGTGCTTAACTCCAAGTGTGATTTTCAATCAATATGGCACTACTGCAAATAATAAAGCGCCATTATTACAACAGAAGGGAGAATGTGGATTAAAAAAAACATTTTGGCCACTTGTAATTTATTACTTTCAACACTTAACAATGATGAATCGAACTATACACAAATATAACGCAACACTTAATATGTTGTTAACAAATAGGCTAAATAATTCATCTACACAGATTCAACTGAATACAAATAATGACTACTACATCTCATTTCTGTAGTACAAATTAATGAGGTTCAAGTTTTATCTACATAAAAACAATCATGCAACAGGTAACAATAATTCAGAAACAGAGCTGCCAATCTAGAAACTGATCAATCAAAAAGTAATTTGAATAATTTTAATGTAAATCAGGACAATAAATATCATTGTGAAAATTGGTTAAGAACGATTTGGTAATGAATTCGGAAAAATAGATGCATAGCAACAAAAGTTGATTAATAAAATTCTATTTTGCATAGTTAATTAAGAATTCAACTATTTAAAAACTTTTTCAAGAAAATAAATTTACTCTGTAAAGATATTAACAAATATTAAAAAAGCATCATTATCAACTTTATAAACGGTAAGACCTTAACAAATGTTTTTAATAATTAGGCCCGGTTGCACAAAAACCGGTTAAATTTTAATCGTGATTAATTTTACAAGAACCAATCAGAGAAGGCCTTTGTGATAAGACGGCTTCTCTCTCTGATTGGTTCTCGTGGAACTAATCACGGTTAAAATTTAACCGGCTTTTGTGCAACCGGCACTTAGAGAAACACAGAGGTAGCTAGTCAAAATCTGAAATATTTGTTAAGTAGTTTAAATAAAGAACGAGAGTCCTTCCGATATTTCTAGGGTAAAAAGCAAGTAAGAAGTGATATTACTTTTGAAACAATAATGAATAAAACAGTATCGGAATTTTCAATAAATTTCCATATAAAATTATTTGATCGATTAACCAACCTATCACAATGATTGTTTTTATAATAATCAGACTAGCAAAAATTACTATAGAAACCTAGTTTGATCGACTTTACACACATTAATAGCAATCTATTATAATATTACTGGTTGAAAATCGAGTTAGAAGAATTATAAGAGATTGAATGTAAAAGAAAGTATACATAATATGTAAGAGATTGAAATCAAAACAGCTTAAAATCACCAGTTATTAGAGGAAAATTGTGATTGATATTAAAACATGAAATTAGTGAACTACGTTGGACTGATTAAACAAATATATAATGTTTGTTTTTTTTTAATAAAGTTGCAATCCAGCTCTTAAATCCTTGACAACCAGATGCCATAGAAGTTCAAAAAGAAAACTACAACAATCTCCTAAAACTTTAATTACAGTAATTATTATTTATATTTGCAAACAATGCATATCGGGAAAACATGTTTCAATATACTTGACTCGATTCTTTTCTAGCCTGTACATTATTATTGTTAGTAAACAAATTTACATTGTACTGTCAATTTAGTTATGCGATTTAAGGTACGCTTCTTCGAACATTTCTAACTCTTTAATAATATAAGATGCCTTGTTCTTGAGAAGTTTTGCTGAAGTGGCAGCTTCATCGAGCTGGTGAAGTTGCTGCTCCAGCGACTTCATCTCGACATCCATCTCTTTGGTGGCTCCATCAACCAGATGACACAGGCGAGCAAATGTACTCGACAACTCTCTGAAAATTATAACAATTAAATCAAAAACACATGCTAGAGTGCAACAGGCAGAGCCACCCAAACATCATTCATAGAATAATTATAAAAGAAAAACGAATCAATAGGCCTATAAATAAAATAATTTATTATAAAAGAATGAAATCAAAATAATTACCAAGATCAATATTTATCTGTATGAGGAAATTAGCAATATTCATTTATTTATTGTACATTAATTGCTTATCAAGAAATATTCATTCTTGGCAAGAAGGTTGGCATTTACACAATTCAAATGAGACAATATCGATGCATAAGTCTCAAATCATGACAGTAAATAATGATATCATGAAACGAATTTTGATAATTAATCAAAATTCATTTCCCTTTTCTTTAACTTGACAAATAAGTTTTGACGTTCAGAAAGAAAGAAGAAGAAGAACGAAGAGAGCATTTATTCATTTTTGCTTATTCATGTGCTGATATGACTCAGCTAAGTCTGGGTGACAATGCTTGTATTGATGGAGGGGAGAAATTATTCTCTCCTTGTTTCAGTTGCAGTGAAACCGCCCTGGGGCTAGCATCAACTCCTCAATATGTAAATTCTGCCCTACTTATTTTTCATTTGCTAGTATTGTCAGTTTATTTTTGTGTGAAACTGTAGTTTGTGTAATCGTGAATATGTTACGTAACTTTGTCAGACCCGCTATTGAAGCGGTCCATGTTTAAGGCTACTCAATACACATAATCATTATTTGAAGACAACGGACGCAAGGTGCATCATATGAGGAACAGATTAATTAAGTGAATATGGAGGATAGGAGACAATCGCCAAGCTGTGTTTTTTTTTTAAATTGTCAATCATCATCACTAAATAATCTTCACTAATCATCATCGCTAATTTTCGCAACATAACTCGGTACCGAGGTAATGTGATCGATCAATTAATATTTTCCTGTCATTGAAAATCATGAAAGACTTTATTAAATGAATATGGGCCCATCGTCAATTTAGAATAATTTCATGTTCATGTAGGCCTACTGGCCTATATAATATTTTGTGAAACAGTAATTTTTCTTGAATAATGAACTATTTCAGAACATTTATTGTATTTGTTTGAATTTTTCCTGGTTTCATTACATTTTTTAAATTATTTATATATATTTTTTTAAATCGTCTTAACAAAATTTTTTTTTAATTTCAAAATTTCTTTTCAAAAACAAACGATAACGATTTCAATCATGCAAAAAAAACTCATGAAAATCTTATTTTAATTTCACAAATAAATTTCACTCATCATTAAACAAGCAGGGAATAAGTAATCATGTGATAAGAAGTAACAACCTACATAAATGAATAGTGGAAATTTGAAGGCTTCAATTGTATAAGTAGATAGAGTTATAGTACTTAGTTCCTGGGCATCTGAGGTTTTCGAAGTTTTGGTCTTGAAACTGTTTTTAAATACAGCTCATTAATGTATGAATTGATGCCAAAATAGTATGGAATGACTTTCTAGTTCTATGGCACTACATTTGCTTTGTAAGAGAAGATTATCAGATATATTTGTATGGCGTTGAACTTGAAATGAAACGTTTTTTATTCTACGGTAATGTTGTCTAATTGAGCGTTAACAGATCAGGTGTGAATTAAACTGCATAGGAGCAGTTTGAACGAATCTAGAGCACAATTGAAATAACATTTTAAGCAAGTGACCATAATTCTTGAATTCATTTTCTGGACATCTATTAAAAGCAGACAGTTGCATTTTGTTTTCCTGTATTAGATCGATGATTGATTGACTTACTGTTGCACTTGGTGGCTGCAGTTGGCGGATGTGAGATCGACGATTAATTTGAGTTTCTTTGTTGCGTGGTTAACATACTGACTCTTGAATGTGCGCTCTTTTGCTTTGTTCGTCCACGTGAGACGCTCGTAAGCGTACAGACAGCCGTACAATGCGCCTGTTACCAGCACAAATCGCCAACCAACTGTTTTTAACATCTATAAACAAAAAATATTAACAATTTAGAAGGGTAGTATTTAAGAAATCGCCGAAAAGCACAAGTAACAGATAATACTTCATTGCATCTTTCAGTTCCTATAGTTTAAAATTTGCAAAGTATAATAATTAAACATGTAGTACCATCACAGAAAGTATTAGTACTGAAAAATGTGGCACTAAAATTTGTGCACGTGAAGATTACACAATCACACACGTGAATGATACACAATTATTTGGTGGAGGATTAACAGGAGCAGCCCAAAACTGTTCCTCCCGCGAATTTTGATTCATTAAAATAGTCCATAAAATAGGTTATGTTTTCTTCAAATTTCAACACATCAAATTTTGTATAATTTTCTGAAAAAAAACACTTGAAACAAGAAATCTTGAATTTAAAAAGATTGAAATCCAAATTAATAACAAAATTCCTCTCACTTAACTTATGTTAACTCAACTCTATGGTGAAGGTTAGTGAGTATAACAGTTTGAATTTACACTTTTAACCTCATTAAAATTTGTAAGAAAATTCATGTTGGTAGTCTACATAACATAGAACATAAACACGGCCCAAAACAGATACGTAATCCAAGACTGAAATAAATTTGAAATTGACAACTCCAAATTTTATGACAGATGTATTCTCAGAAAAGGTAAAAAATATAGCTCACTTAAGTTGCTTTCTCATCAGTGTATGCTCCTATGATTTAAATTATGCGACAGTAAAATGATGAGAACTAAATATTTATTACACCAACTGAATTTGTATTCAAATGAATGATTCGAATGAATAGATGTAGTAATTTTTCAAAGTAATATTGGGAAAAGCCAGGTAACAATATGAGTTTTAGTTTCAACTAATCTCATATTAATCTTATTTAGTGAAAATTACATGTAAATTATTGTGTAGAATACGAACAGCACAAGTGAAAACACTTAACGATAACAATCATATTTTACTTTAAAATATATTCATTATTTTTTGAATCAACATACTTCAACATCAACTGCATGTTAACACATTGAAATGAAGATTATTACTTGACATAAAAGTTATCTAAGAAATAACATGTATTCTTAAATCAAGCCTTTTGATTGTAAATATAATATTATGTACAATAGTGTAGAACTCCAACCACAGCTGTAAGGCTAGGCGCACACCAATTAGTCAAGACAAGACAAGACATGATCAGACACGTTCAGTCACAATTCTTTACATTGTTGCTTATGACGCAACACACACTGATTAGTCATTGCAATTAGACATGTCTTCATGAGCAACTATGTGAAGTATTGTGACTGAACGTGTCTGATCATGTCTTGTCTTGTCTAACTAACTGGTGTGCGTCTAGCCTTAAGCTACTGTTATTTTTTCCGTAATGATACTGTTCTATATAATTTATAGTATAATAATAATATTGTAGAACATGTCAGTGTTGTGAATAAATTTCAATTTCGAAAATAAAAATTGACTGAATAAGAGGAATAAAATATTCACAGCTGAATTTCCTGAATATAGTTTAGGTTCACTTACAAATCCAGCTACAAGCAGTCCTCCCATGGTGCCTTGAGATCCCGCTGAAGCCAGAGCGAACCGTGATATGAGAGACCATTCCTCCGACTGCAGTTGCGGGAAATAAAAGGCATTGTTGGCACTGCCGTAGCCCATGCCTTCGTCAGGCTCCACCGGAGACACCAATGACGGTGGAATCTACACACATGAAACATTTCAATATTCCACACTGGTACCAGACTGCATTGCATGTTATCAAATCAGCAATAACCTTCCCACTGAATAACTTACGGTAGTTTGCATTTTCATAATATTTTACAACTGATTACTGATGATACATATGATATTTAAGGAAAATTAGAAGAATATGTGAATACAGAGAAAGTTACATGATGGAAAACACGAGATACGAGATATTGCATTCAACTGAAAATTGATTAATTATACCTATTTATATCGAAGTTGCACTCTGTTGAACGCTTCTTATTTTATTCATTATTGAGTATAGAAGAGATACGATTGAATTTATATAAAATTTCATCACGACATAGTATAATATGTCATCATCACGATTAATGGGATTTGAGAGCAATGACTGTTGATGAAGATTTCAAACTGCCTCTCAATGCTTATATGGTTTTAAACAGTTTTTCAATTAAATTGACAGTAAATACGCATAAGGTTTTGCAGAATTATCATATCTCAACTCTATATTTAACAGAGTTCAAGAGTTTGAACAGCTCTGTCGCTACTTCGCAAATGCAGATTGATGGTTCTATTCTAAAGTGAAATAGAATTTTGGAGCGCCATGCCAATAAATTTACCCTTTGAGGATGTTGCGAATAGTGGTTGACCGCGATATGATTGGATTTCTTGGCGGCGAACCGCTGTATGATGGAGGTAATGCTCCACGAGAACCTGAACTGAAGATCTTCATGGAAATCAGCACACAGGTTGTCACAATTCAAACGGTACAGAATTTCGAATGGCTCTCTTCTGGGCAATACATTCATATGCACTTGTTTATTATCTGGGGGTAGTAGCTTCGCCATACGATCTGAAAAAAATTATTTTGATGTACGCCAAAACATGTTGAAAAAATTCTACTTCCTAAAAATAGTTCAAAAGAATCGAATAATATTGCAGCATGTTAAATAATTTAATTTCCAACTTATTCTAGATTTTAAGCAGTATAAAAGATTAATTTAGTTGACATTTAATGGTACCGATATAGGCTAATGGTATGAAATGTCAACTTTTCTTCTAAATTTACAAAATTTATGCATCAGATAAAGTTTACATAAATGTTACCACAAGGTGAAGGACAGTCAAATTGACTATCATAAACAAAACAATTGACGATGAATATATAATAAAAAACAATTGACGATGAATATAAATCATACATAAACAAAAGAATTTTGGATGAATATACAGAGTGGGTGAAAAGTCCGAGAACGGCTTAATATCTCATAAACAAAGGTAATTTGACAGTGGGTGTGATTGGGAATCCTACTTATATTGGAAATACTACTTTACTATGACTTCAAAAATCTGGTCCGCCATCTTGGATCCGCCATATTGAATGCAACTTTGTTTTTTTGAATAGGAAGGTGGTCATGCAATACATGATTTCGATAAGGAATTTCAAGACATAATGAATGACAAAAACTGCACATCGATATCTCAAACCATTTCGAAGATATTTACATTATTAATCAATACTATTTATCTATTTCATTTCTGATTTGCATGGTATTGATTTAGAATGTGAATATCTCCGAAACGGTTTGAGATATCGATATGCGGTTTCCGCCATTTATTTTCTCTTGAAATTCCGTATCGAAATCATGTATCGCATAACCACCTTCCTATTAAAAAAAACAAACAAAGTTGCATTCAATATGGCGGACCCAAGATGGCGGACGAGATTTTTGAATTCATGGTAAAGTAGTATTTTCAATATGAGTTGGATCCCCAATCACACCAATCTTGAAATCACATTTTTTTATGAGCCGTTCTCATACATTTTTCTTCCCTTTCTGATTTGAATAGTACAGATTAATAATGTGGATATTTTCGAAACGGTTTGAGATATTGATATGCGGTTTTTGCCATTCATTTTCTCTTGAAATTCCGTATCGAAATCATGTATCAAATGACCTCCTTCCTATTTGAAAAAACTAAGTTGCATTAAAAATGGCGGATCCAAGATGGCGGACAAGATTTTTGAAGTCATAGTAAAGTTGTATTTTCAATTTTAGTAGGATCCCCAATCACATCCACCATCAAATTACCTTTGTGTACGAGATATTAGGCCGTTCTCGGACTTTTCACCCACCCTGTATTATAAAAAAAACAACTGTCAGCGCTGCTGAGCATAATACACCCCATAGAAAACCAATCTCCAACTTTAGTAAAATATCAATCGCGCATATTATTAGTTTTGCAAATCACTATCCAGTACTCAATATCAATCCACCTCTCACAACACTCAATATGAGCCTCAAGGGTTATAATATACTTTACCTAAAAAAATTCTAGTAATTTGTTAAATTACTCACCAGTCATTTCTCGTTGACTGTTCTCGATATTCATTGATAAAGCTGTTGAGAGCCGCGCTCGCAGATTACTTCCTAATCCAGCTTCGACATGCGTGTGTAATTCCTTCTTATAAACATTTAATACAAGTGGCTCTGGATGAAAAGGCACACTAAATTCATCAACAAGCACTGAAAGTCTACGAATTTCTTCACTCAGTGCTTTTGAAACCTGGAATGAATGAAAATTATTACTGACAACTGGACCGTTTTGGTAAATTGCATAGAGAATTGTGATAGAAGTTTCTTGTTCGGTTTTGTGTTTAGAAATGTATTAATCAGATTAATTATTCAAAATTCTAGTTCATATAATTTTGGGATTTAAAATTATGTGTAAATAAAATCATGGTCTCTACATATCCTCTGGACTGTTTAAATTAAGGTTGAAAGCCGTTTTGGACGAATGCGTGTTGTTTACACCTGAATTGTATCTATCGTCTATGAATAAATAAATAAAATATAAAGTATTGCATGAATATTACAATATGATCTTCATAACATGTTCAGTGATATCTAGGGTGAAAAGATATGCGAAACTTCTCATCATTATTCAAGTCGAACGTATCAAATTGTTTTTTTTTCGTTAGAGCTACTCTTCAATAGAAATAAAAATCTAAGTATCCTTTTTCAAATTGTTTACTCATGGCTATGATGCCATTCTCAATTCATTGAAAAAAATCTATTTATTTTTCAATCACTTGATAATGCCATCTATCATAGCCGAAACAATTTAAAAAAGGGTACTTAGATTTTTATTTCTATTAATGTATCAATTATGTTTCAAAAAGTTGAAACCGCGATACTCATTTGTGAACATCATGTCGGCCCTATTTATAACATTAAGAGCCCACTCTTACTTTTTGTTCAACATCTTCAACCATGAAGCGTATTTTTTCTTTCATTTCTTGGGTTATCAACATCAGTTGCTGCTCAGTGAAATTCAGCTTGTCATAGACTTCCTTCTTCAGGTACGTTTTCTCTTTCTGTAGCGCTAAAGCTCGTTCGTACACCTTTTCCATTACGTCACGAACTTCTCTGTAGACAGAACAAAAATAATTATGGAACTATTTGGCTGTACAGAAACAAAAAAGTTTATGAAACAAATTTATATATTCAAATTTACATGAGGATTATAGGTATAAGTGGGTTTAGATTCTTATTACATTTGATCATTCCACCATCTAGCCTAAAATGATAATGAAAAACAAGAATATCAGCAGTTAAATGCTATCGGAACAGGTGACTTTGAATTCTCTAGTAAAAGCGTTTCTCGAAATACATATCTGGCCCGGAATATAGGCTTGCAAAACTAGACAATCTGAGAAAACATTCTATTTCTAAGTAGAGATAGAAGCTATAGAATAGGAGGCCACTTGATCCAGCTCAAGAATAAACGACAGATTTTCAACTTGAATATCACACACTTGGGAGGAATCATTTCAGTTACTTTCCATAGGTTCGGCAAGACAACAACCAAAGGATTTAATAAAATATAATTTATTTTAAGTCGGTTACTCACACAGCTATGTTCTTTCCTCGCTGAGAATGTTGTTCGAATTTCGTGCGCACAGCTGAATTTGATATACATTCTTCAAATTTCCTCTCAAAATCTTGAAATTCAAAATATCGAGATTGAAACCCTTCTGCTAATGCACCACCTGCAAATTATCATATTAATAAACTATTTGTTTACATTCAAATTTAAAACAGTATAATGAGAATATTATGGATACTTTTATTATTGCTGTTTAATTCACCAATTTTTAATAGATTTCGAGACATTGTGTAAAATAGTTATAACTTAACTTAGCACATTCATTGCTTATTGTTCTACACAGTGCCAAACATATTTTACTTTTTGCAAACGACTTTGCTTGGATACCAGCTCAAAAAAGTCTTGCTTACAATAAAATTCATACGGATATTATTATTACTCTATTAACATATTATACGTTTCATCAGGGAGCGGTTTGACTCAGTGTTCGCGCTGATAAGCTATCGCTTAGATAAGTTAAGAATCATGAACCTGATACTCCCGTTGGATGGGTGACCGCTTGAGCCAACTCCTCTGAATATGATTCATGAAATGTTAAATCGCTTCCCGGTGGTTTGGAACTCACCTAACACTGTAGGTCCATTTATCTCTCATTATCATTCGCCTCATTACCCATGCACTAGCCTAGAGCTCATGTGGGCGCCACCCTCAGCAAAAAAATCTTCTAGTGCCAATCAGATATCTTTTTGATAATTTTTCAAGTATTCGTCATAAATTTATCACAAACTTAGGGAACAATTTTGAATCCAATAAAAGAACATGAAACTTGAAATATGAAAGCTCGCTCCTTCTCACAAGAAGACTGTTGAAAATTTAATAATGAGTAGCAGGAGGCCTATTCTTTATTAATTCAATTAAGAAATGTTTTAATTGAATGTTCATATAAACTATCAATAATTCTGAATTAGAGTAGTTGGAATACAATAAATTCAGTGATATGCTCTTACTATGTGCTGGCAGCCCTTTCTGCTCCTGAAGCCTAGCTTGGAGAACTTCTTTAGCTGAGATGAAAAAGATTCGCTCTGCTGCTTCCTTTGTGCTGCACACTTTCAACTCTCTAACCAGAAAATCAGCTGCTCTTTCAGAGTGTTGACTTCTAACCTGTTGAGAATTAAATTCAACATTGTTGATTCAGATGATTAGCTCAGCAGTTAGCGTAGCATCGCAATTCATTATTTTATTATGCATGTTTCTCTAAAGTACTTGCTTAAAAGGGGTAAATACTCTCAGATGAGTGAAGAGTGCTTAAAACTCTCTGGAATGGCCGTTTGTATGATGATTTACTAAGGTGCCAAAATATCACGTTCGGAAACAGTTGAAACATACCACTAACGTATCATGGTATGTAGCACAGAATGCCCAAGGAACGAATAGAAACTAAAATGACAATGAATTCCTCAAAAACACAACTTAATTTTTCCCCAAAGGCGTATACCCACAGGTTTCCGGTTTACTTCTGACCCTCAAACGGCGAAAATCATTGTTTCAATAAGTATGAACATGTTAAATTATAAAAATATAGCTCTACGAAAATTATTATGTTCAGTCAACGTTAGCACAGTTAATCTTGAACTTACTCGTAAACAAAAGCCTAAGCCACACGAAGCGATTATCAGACGGGTCGGCAAGGCAGGAAGCTCTCCGATTGGCTGATTATCAGCTCATTCCCGAAAGACAACCCAATCAGCCAATCGAAGAGCTACCTGCCCAGCTGACCCGCCTGAAAAACGCTTGGTGTAACTTGGCCCTAATGCTGACACTCACATTGGTTGAGTTCAAAGCCACTCATCAATTCCATCGTGTTTTTTTACGTTCAGTAAAAAACCTGATCACAGATGTACCACAGAATGGAAAGTCGGCTAGTAACCTGACGCCAAAATCCGCCATCTTGAAAGAAAGTGTAGCATTGTATTATAGCGGTAGTTTCAATTTCTAACAAGATGATGCAGTCATGTGTCGTGGTCAAGTCTTGGTTAGATTGATACCTTCCATTCTGTATGTATTCTGTGGCTGAACGGTTGCTCATGAGTCATGACTGACAGATGTTTCGTCTGTTGCTTACATTATAAACAAAACTTGAACCTAACCTATCTCATTGTATAATCAATTGAAATGAAAAACCATCAAGTGATTGGAGTTGTTTAAAATGCTTTGGATAATATTTTAAATGTTATTGAATTTATGTAATCATGCATTTATGTGCTCCCAAATACATTATAATGGAGTCCATTATAATTGTAAACAACCTCGTATTCAGCCATGTCTGCTTACGTTCAGCTACTCTACGTTCTTTTCCATCAGTAGAAAGTACGATGAGCTTGATCAGTGAGCGAACCGGATATGACGTATTTCTTTTCTTAACAGTTAGACCAAAGACCTTAAAGAGGTATAAACGCACAATGTCTATGCCTTCCCAATGCTAGCTCTTACTTGAAATTGAAGGTATTTTAGCGCGAGTTATTATATAATATATATTTTTGTGATATTATAGATTACAAAAATCTTCAAGGTCTTTGGTATGTAATAATCTTCCAGGTTGTCCCCGTAATGGCCGATTTCAATTCCAAGTACAGTAGCGCTGCATGTGAGTCTATGCATCGTTCAACGACCTAACAGTGGTTCGTTCAGAGCCACGTTCACTCACCGGTCTCATCGTTCACTCATCGATCAGTGGCTTTGAACTCAACCATTGTTACTGAAAATAGCGTTCAACTTATGGAAATATTTTATAGAAGAGGATTACATTAATTTCTCTAACTACCAAATTGAATAATAAGCTATCTGAATACTATTGTTGCATATAATTAAAGCAAAAGGTGCGCAAATACAGTATTCATTTATGACATGAAATATAACTACTTCTCACCTGTCTTTGAATAACATCATTTTGCTGCTATCCAATGTGAAAATAGAATGTTGAATTAGGGTTAATTTCCTCAAATACTTTACACAGGAGAATTTAAGTGAAAAAGCAATAGAAATAATACTATTTTTCAAGAAAGGATCAAAGAGACTCAGGAAACAGGATTCAAATACTTGTATTATTATTTTGTATAGAGGTGTATTAATAGTTATTTATTTAAAATAGCTTAATTAGATAATATCATATCTATATCAACATATAAGATCATATTTGCCAGATAAAACATACATAGAAGCAACAAGGGCTCTACATAAGCTATTTCATCACTGTATGAATCAGAATAGATCTTAGGTGAGTAGGAGAGGTTTGCAGTTTCTAACAGTGGATCTAATCTGCCATGTTATTGAAGAGTATAAGTTTTAAGACAATTACAACTAGAACTCGTCCACCAATATTATTGCTATGTTTGAAAGAAATCCAGTTACCTGATCAATGTATTCAGCCTCTGATACAGATGCATCCCACCTATTGTTCAAGATAAATATATTCGGCTTCGATAAACGTGTCGATACTTTATGGAAGAAGTTTTTCTCCTGAAAAAAAAAAACATAAATTCGTCAAAATCCAATATGAAATATTTTTTTACGTGGAATGGAAAAAGCTAGTTCGATCGACCATGTACACCAAGGTGAACTAATGACATTCAAAGAAGAATCGCTTTACCAATAAAATTATCACTAGAACTATTTTTCCTACAATATCACTCGAGTTATCACCACTATTTCAACAGATCATCAAAGAATCAACGATTGAGTAATCTTTATCTGCAATACCAATTCAAATGCAATATATATTTCAAGGACGCATATTTTCGAACTAACTCCTGCTCCAAGGTATAGCTGAACTCTAAGCTGAATCGCTATTACTTCACTTTTCCTACAATATAACTGTTTTAAGAAAAGTTATCAATTACAATACCAAAAATATAAATACAACACAATCAAGTTCTAAAACTGTTTTTTATTCCTCTGATTAATAAACTTCCAAACATGAAACCAACCCAAAACTTCTATCAAAATTGATGAATATATTTAAAATTTCACTTGAAGTAACGATAGGAATAAAGATTCAACTTTGGATACAACAGCCCAACTTTTTGTATCTAGGGTTGTATGGAAAGTGATTGAATAATGCAGTTCAACACAAGTTCAACTTAATCCAGGATTAAAATGAAGCTATGATCACATTTAATAAAATGTTACATTTCAAGTTTCGTCTAAGCTGTGAGATGGTGCATACGGTCCTAAATTAAATTTTACATAGCATAACATAAAGTCGACATGAGTTGGATTCGGCGTTGACGCCTATTATTATAATGTGTTAGATCCAGTTCAGAGTTTAAAGCAGCAATGATGCGAATGGATAGGGGATACTGACGGTCAACATGAGAGTAGACTCTGCGTTGACGACCAGCACGAAGACGTCGGCGTCGAGGCAGTGCTTGTCGATCCACTCGTCCATGTTGGGCGTCACGTCGATGCCGGGCGAGTCGACCAGCACCACGTCGTCACGCAGCAGCAGGCACTTGTCACGTGGCCAGAAGATGCGCACCAGCTGACTCTCGCCCAGCTTCTCCTCGCACAGTGCGTGTGCTAGTTGCCCCACTGACTGCAATTCATTCAAATGTTATTATACCCACGAAAGGTGTAACAGCGGAATACCATAGATTCTACATGAATTTTGCAACAAAACATATCTAGTAAGATTTTCTTATATCGATCTTTTCGACATATTTTGAAAAAGATGAATAACTAGAGAACTATCAGTTAAATTCTATTTTTGAGGATATGGTTTGAAATTTGGCTTTGAACTTGACGAATGGACTTTTTTCAACTTTCAACTGTGTTTATCGTTGGTTTGATTTTTGTTAGCCCAGAGGTCTCTAATGGTGAAGCTTTCAAATAGAAGCTACTGCTTCAAATCTGACCAAGGGATTTTTCTCTTTTCACTGTCGTGTTTATGATGGACACGTTAAGCCTAAGGCAGGGAGCACACCGGAGAAACGAGTTTCGTGAAGCCCCTTTCAACTTGTTTCATGCGATCCGTTTCACTCGCGCATGCATACAAAAGAAACGGTTTTCCGTCAGTTTCACGATGGATTCCGATGAGGATGTGGTCGTTTTGTCGTGGTGGCTAAGGAATAAAAATAAAATACTGGGTACACCCACTGATCAGGGATCGAGACCATAGTTCCCTCGTTATTGCGAACTTGCTCATAAGCGATCCTATCAAGTTTAAGGATTTTTTCCGAATGTCTAAGGCACTTTTTCTTCGTTTGGTGGCATTGGTTTTTCAGCTTCGGCCAACTTCACTTAGAATTCCTGCCATAATATTCTGTAAATCACACAAGTTTCTATAAATAACACAATTTCTCAACGCGATACGTGAAACTACAGCTAGAGGAAACCAATTATTCGAGTTTCACGCAATCAAAGAAACTGGAATTTCATGAAACGCAGTGTGCACAGCCCTGCGTAATCTTTTATCAGTCAATTGCGAGCAACTTTCGTTTCATGTTTCCTGAAACGCGTTTCTCCGGTGTGCACCCCGCCTAAGTGGGAAGTCACAGGCTTTGAAACTAATAAGGGTTTGACAGAAGTTTTTCTGTCTACAGATCTGTCCAGCCAGGTCACACAATAATAAAGTTAGCATGAATATTCTCAAAGAACTTACCTTGACATTCTGCTTCATATCTGAACCCTCTGTCATAAGATATGATTCGCCATTTTCGGATCCCTCCACTTGCAAGAAGCAGTTTGTTGTATGGCCGATTCCACTCGGGAGGATCTTGTCTCGCAGCATAGCATTGATAACACTACTTTTTCCATTGCTTGTTCTGAAAAATATTTTTAATGCAATAATTAAAAATGGTACTACACTCCCGACTTGCTTCCAACAAATCCCGACTATCCGTCTAAATTATACAATATAGATTCCTCTCTATTTTAATGATTAAAATCATATCACTGTTATAACCGTTTATTTCAATAAAGAAATATAAACTTTCAGTAGCTTATAAAATGAGTGAGAAATGATACTCCAAGTAGATCTTACAGCATGGAAAAAAGTATTATTTTCAACTAGTTTCATATCGATGAAAATAAAATATTTATACATCCATGAGACTACTCGATCAATATTTTAGGTAGCCTAGGCCAATAAGCTTATTAAAATACAAAACTGCAACAGATTACCTTCCAAAGAAGGCCACTTTCATATGATCACGCTTCAACACTTCCTTGATTCCAGCGACTTTGCCTACATATTCCTCAACTACAGCTGCTTCGGCTTTTTGAATCAAGTCATCATTACCTTCGGTCGCTGAAACATACAAGTTAAGCTTAGCAAGCAATGCCATTCATTTCAAGCAAATTCATTATCCAAGCGAGACCGTTCATTTAGGATTACATTTTGGGAAGAATAAATTTAAATTGGAATAATTCAATATCAATTAAACAATCTTACAAAACAAGTAGCCTTCATTAGATTTTCATAACTTCTCATTCCAATAATCTTTTTATTCAGTAGATTCGAAGGGGAGAAAATTTAATCTCAGAATTGAGTCTGCATAAAGAAGACTTTCTTGCAATGGAAGTAGATGCAAACTGACACCTAATTCGATTTTTCATGGCTGATAATCTGAGCTGATAAGTCTTATCAATAGCACTAAAACTTCAAAACTAAATATTTGAATGAGTTCAACATAAACCCTTCAAGTGATGGGTGTGTTTACTCATCTCAGTGCACTGTGCACACAGTGCATAACGGAAGGTTTCAATATTTTTTCCTGAATATTTAAATAAAAATGAATCAAAATATTACCTAGAAGCTATTTCAGAATTGATTATACATCATATACAGCTAAATTTGATAATAAAACAGAAAATTTGAACAAATGTTTTACCCCTCATTTTTTTAAAATAATAGTGTAAGTGCTTGCTTGTTGTAGAAATGAATAAATTCAGTATTCATCTAAATCTTTGATCATTTGAAAAAACATACAAGCCTACCTAGATTAGAGCTAGAAACGTTCTACTCTCGTCTAGTCTTATCAGGTGACCCAACAGTAGCCTACAGTTAGGATATTCCAACAAACTTTCTGAATAGAATATTTATCCACCATTGGATACATTAGGCTGCTTCATTACATGAAAAAGCAATGTACACTAACAGGACATATCAAAATCAAAATATTCATCAAGACTATAAAATTCTCTGTCCTTGAGCCACTGTAACACTACTGTTCAATATTTTAATTCTTGCAGTTTTCCAACTGTTAGAGGTAACTAATTGTTGGTACTGTGGCTTTTAAATGTCTCTCGTAAGCGTATGTATGGTGTCACGAGACTACGAGAGTAGTTTCTTCTTGATACGTGTCTGTGGGGCTTCTCCTGTCGTTGGAGATCGTTTCATTTATCTTCATGTACATCAGGTTGCGGAATATATACATAGATGAAGAGTAGAGTCATTACTTGAAGTCCTGAAAATTGTGATTATCTCAGACATGGAATACATCTAATAACTTTTTTCTGCCAAATACCATCTTCATACCACTGCAAGTACCCCACAGGCGAAATCAATAATTCAAATTAAAATAGAACATTATGGGCGGATATTAGAGCATCACAGCTCAAGCACAGTTTGTCTCTTGAACACAAACAGCTGCCAGATAGTTTCCAAGGAAATTTACAAGAGATTAAATACCTATTGAGCAGCTAAGTATGAAATACATTTACAAGTATTCTAAAAAATATATTACCTGTTATGTATTGCACAGCATCGTGTACATAATCATCGATCTCGCCAAAAATGTCATTGATTTTGCGCTTGGATTGATTGAATAAATGTGCATCAATTCGTGAGAGACTATTCAACTTGAATTATATTTTCAAAATTATTTAGAATAACTAGACTTATTGATTATTTATAAAGTTTAAATATAATATGTAAGGAAAATCATTACATTTTTAACGAATTATTTACAAAAAGGGCATATTTTGAATAAATATAAAGTATGTTGGTTATAATCGAATTAAAAACACACAATTTGAGCAAGAGATGTTTTTTGAACAACCTATAAGCCTATGCTAATATATTGACTGCAATAAGTTTCGTTGCAGGATAATTTATCCGAACTACAAGAGATAGGTTTCTGCTCTAAATACACAACAAACATGCATTAATATTATATTAAGCTACATATCTTTATTATTTACAGTATGAAAATTTCAATTGTGACACAGGATTGTGTTTGTTACTTAAAAATCTGTCTATTAAAGTTAGTAGAACAATTGATTCAAATTTTATTCATAAGAATATATTAACTTAAATTTTCCTAAAAGAAAATATAACCAGACATTGGCATGCATGAAAATAAGACAAAATAAAAGGTAAATTTAATCAATCAAATTTATCAGTTTAATGGAGTTTAAAGTATTATTCGCTAAATTGTGGTTTGCAAACATAGATTGAATGCATAAAACAACCAATGTAGGCTAATTATTACTTTCTTTATTTGCTTTCTTAATTTTATGTTTGAAGTTCAAGAACAGACAAGTTGAGATCCTATAAGTAGCTAAGTTATCAGATTTCAATAACAATTTACAAAACAGAAGACCAGTGCTTTTCTATGATAGGTACATCATATCAGTAAATATTGAATGAAAATAAACAAATTTAGATATTGTGTAGCTTGGAGAAGAATTTCAAGGTTAGGTTAAAAATAATTCTATTTTACTTATAAACTGCTTAACAAATTTGAAATGCTTGGATTATTAGGAATTCACTGGGTATAAATTGCACTATTTATATTGCAAATTGCAATTCACATAAAATTTGTTTATATTATTTCAAAAATTGCGTTCTAAAGTCTTTGATACAATTGAATGCAAATCGATAGGAGTGAGAGTAAAAGAAGCCGGTATTTTTCAATTTTTATAATACCTACTCCAAATTTTTACTACAAAAACTTAATATTTTTCAGGAATTATCCTATATTTGTAAAATTATAAATAAACAAAACTTACCTCGATGGAATTGAAACTGGTATTACTTGAATTCATGAAGTAGCCAAAAGTAGAAAGATAAAGATTCAAATAATATTTGATTGTTGAATAGAGTATAAAACGCTAAAAATCAATTAATAACCCCATTTTAACAAATTGAAATGGAAAAATGACAATATTATATTTCATAAAATCTTGAAGTTCAGAACTGATGAAACATACAAGGCAAGAATACAAGATCAGCTGATTTGTTATTACAGAAGAGAAACACATGATTGAAGATGACCTTGTGGTCAAACAAGAGACGATTCAAAATAAATTTCAAAAATGAATAATCTACTATATTTCTGTTTCTTCACTATCAGATTTTTTATTTCATATTTTATAATAACATCCTTATTGAATTCATTTTTTCAGTTTGTTCAGCAACAAACTGATCTCAACAACTTTATCTCATCGTGTTTTGTTAGGAAAACATCAAATTATATCACATTGAAATTGTTCGAAGTGACAATAGCCAATAATCGGTTGTTTGAATAATGTATTTTAAATTGTGAATCAGTATTTTTGTTGAATTATAGTGAGGTCCATGTAAAGGTGCGTACAGACTTTCGCTCTGCTCCGCAGCCGAACGTCACTCCAGCAGAGCGATTGATGATCGACCGGGGAGCAAGAATGGTTCGACCCGGGGAACGCGAGAAGATCTAACATCTTCCGTAACGTTCATGATGGGTGCGTGGGCGGCGCGACTGTAGTTCGATGGAGGAACGAGGGCGGTACGAGGGAGGAGCGTGCTCGGTGCGGGTTGGAAGAGCGTATATGTGTACGCAGCTTTATAATGGCAGTGGAGAAAGACAGGAGAAAAATGTTGCCTATCCTCTGTCTCAGTGGCGGCGCTTGACCTGAACAGTTGAGTGGGCCAATGGTGGGAATTGTTGGGGGTGTGAATGGGAAGGGTGCTTTATAAAGCATATTCAACTTTACAAGTTGTTACCCAGGTAGTCTATAAATTAAACTTTAGTTTAAAGTAAACTGAACTAAACTTTATTGTTCTATAAACTAAATTAAAACAGCATAATATGCAACTCAAAGACCTTAAAAGATGCAGACCTTAAAGACCTTATCTCTTTAAGGTCTTTGATGCAACTCACCAAAAGACTTGTCAAAGTAAACCTAACCTCACTTAAATCAAGATCATCACACACTAATATAGCACTTCACAATAAAATCACACCTCTATCACAACCGCAATCATAACACTTGGATTATTGCTAATTAATCTATGCAAATATTAGCACAAAAGTAGTTGAAAGTATTAACTTATTAACTTTATAAAATAGGTAATAAAAAAGCTGTTGCCAATTCGGAAGCAATTCAATTTTCACATGATGGCTGGCATGTAAACAAAGCTATACTAGCGCTCAGCAGTCTGAGCGAGAATAGTGTGAATCAACGTGCAATGGGCCAGCTCAAACTGGCCCACTTGCTCCGTATATCAATACATTGCTCCCAGCCAGTCTAGCGCCGCCGGCTTGCGTTGTCTTGCCAATACGTTCTTATGAGAGCTGGAAGGGCCTGAATTCTGGGGCCCTTCAATGTGCTACGCAATGATTCGTGGCCATCGTTGAACTCGTACGTATTCTACGATGGCCACAGATGCATTTGCATGGTATTTCAACGAGAATTTTTACCAGTTGACAGTTCAAAATTGATTTATATTGTACTTTATTCAATAATAATTAGCCACATAACCCAAAGTATTTTAAAATGTATTTTACTGTTCATTTGGGTGGGCCCGGCCCACTTGGCCCTTATGGAAGGTTTGTCTTGTCAATGCCTTCTATAGACGGTAGCTGATACAGGTTTATGGGTGTAATATTAACGGTTCATTCTCGTTTTAAATAATCAATTATATTTTATCAAGCAAGAAATTATATTTATCAATAATTTCATAATTAAGTTAAGATGAAATATTTTGTTAATTAATTATTGATTCTAGATTGTTGAAAGACGATCTGGCAACAGAGCAATGCGAGAAAGAGATAGCGCTATCAGCTTTGTTGAATGATAGACAAGGACGGCATAACATTACCAATCAAACACTGTCATTATAACGTGGATCTCACTATAGATCAAATTTTACTTGAGACTGAATATTGATATAGGTTGAACGATTGCTACATGTGGTGGCTGGAGGGGAACCTTACTACAGTCAGGTCCACGTTGTATTGGCAGTGGAGAAAGATAGGACAACAACGTTGCTTTGCAGCTTTCTGCCTCACAGTAGTATAAAATATAGCTGATACCGGTATATCTGATATTACCCTGAATAATAGATTTTCATAATTGAAATTGAATATTTTGTCAATTATATTTCATCTTAATTATCAAAATTCAATCTGGCAACGTTGTGGAGCTAGAAAAGGATCGAAGCTAGAAGCGCTATCTACTTCTTCGTATGATAGACAAGGATTTCAAAACCAATGTTAATCAAATAATAACATGGATCTCACTATATAGTAAAATGAAAATACTGAAGGATAGAACATATCTACTTGCATCTCCTTATAACTTAATACCTATTTATCCAAAACAGGTAAACTTGAGTCGACAAATAGTTCATGAAAATAATGCCAAATAATGTTGAGATCACAACTAAGCTGAATTTCCTACATTCCCTTGTTCCGTATTTCAACACTCAATGTTCATTAAATTTTAGAAAAGCCGAGAAAAACATTGTAAAAACCTATTTCGAGCTTATATCATAGGAGTTATTTCAAATTCGTTCTCATTGTGCGTCTAGAGGTCTATCAGAACATACATCCCAAATTTCTAAGTTATTACATAAAAGTAACCCAAAATATGATTAAAAAAAGGGTTTTCAAGACTCAATTTTCCAATGGTTCCCTCCGGACACTGCTCTGATTTGGGAGGGGAAGAGGGATATTTTTAATACTTACCTTAACACCCGGAATGAGCCCACCCCAATAATTTATCGTCAGCCCAGCGATGATTACTAATTCCACAATTCAATGATGAATAATGCAATAAAAAGTAAGATTTTAGCATATTTATTTTACACTAATATTTATAAAAATTACATATGAACAATCGAGGTATGATGCTTTATGAATTACATTTACTTTGTTCATCAACAAATATATCTATTTTTACACGTTCACTGATTATGAACATACTAGGTGCAAGGCTTTACAAGTAACATTACTGGATGAATTCAAGATGAGATTCGTAAACGAATTTCTGATGTACATTTTTTCTGAACTATTCGGGAATGTTATACCACTGAAAGATGAGTTATTTATTTCCATTCTTTGCTCGAGCACCAATTCTGATCCGGACGACTTCTCACTTCCAAGAGATTGACACATTTTATTCAAGTTCAGTTCAGTTGGAAAATCGTCAAAACAATAGGGCATCCACTGTCCAAACACTTTCACTTTCAGCATTCCTTCTCTGAAACCATAGATTCAAGCATTTCAGGAAAGATTCATTCAATCATTCATACAATAAGTACCTACATCATCAAAATGATAGGGAGAGAAAAAAAGGTAACCTTGTGTTATTTCTCTCCCAAATTTAGATAGGGTTTCACATAGTCCGAAACCGGTTAAGTCTTATCTTGTAATTCTTCACTTTACAAAATTTTCTGTCCTTAAATATGTTCACAAAGTAGATTTTCAAATTTAAATGTTTCAAAACCAGAAATAGAACATATATTTCACATTAACATTACTTATATATAGAGAAGATTCACATATTAAAGAACTAATTTTGAAAAAAAGAACGGAAAAAAACAAATTAGCTAAACATAACAATTCTATAGTTTTCATGATATAATCTTCTTGTTATTTGATGGTATAATCATGAATTGTTATTTGATTTTGGTGTTTTAATATGGGTTCCAAACCAAAAAACTTTAATATGAAACTAAGGATAAAACTAAACTTAGAAGGATGAAAGCTGAATTAGAGAGATATTATCTTTGAGAGAATTCTTGGAAATTCTAGAAGTATTATATTATTCCAATGAATATTATGGATAATTAACAGTATACCAATGAGTGTAATATGGTTCCCCAGTGATCTCACTTAAAAAGAGGTTGTTTTTGATTATATCAATATCATTCGATTGTAGCGGAAAATGTGCAAAAACACCATGCAAAATTATATAAACGGAATAAGTGAATCAATCAAACGAGATAAAACTATGCTCAGACAACATAGTTTTCAAAAAGGACAAATGAATAATAAAGAAAAAAAATTGAAATCACTCAAAGAAAATTGAGTGAGAAAAATGATGAATAGGCTAATGATCACTGTCAGGATTATTATGTATCAACGAATTTAAAAGAAAATCGACAGGATTTTACTCACATCTTTTGATGCCCTTTTGTATCAATAATTGCACTGCACTCCTTTTCATCTTCTCCATCAGGGCAGTCCTCAGCCCCATCACAAACAACGTCATTTGATATGCACTTTCTTGAACTGAAAAAAATGATCCTTATGATAGGTTTTTCGAATTTTGCAAAATCATTGAAACATGCACACACTGAAATTTCGAGGAGCCTATCCAGACTAAGATAAAAGTATGAATTAAACAGATTGTCAATGGCCTATCGTCGATTCCAAAAATCATTCAAACTTAAAAAACATTATCCTTACTTGGTGGTTGAGCCATCTTTTATCAAGTTTAGAATCCAGAAATCGAAACTCGACTTTAAATGATCCTGTTATTTGTGGATTTGACAATATCTGTTTAAATCATTCATCTTCAAATTATTTTATAATTTTTTATCAACATATTTCATCTTATACACTCACTCAACACATTTTCTCACTTTCAACACAAAACTTTTTTCACACAACAAACTCAAAACTGTAAAAATTATTCCTATAAAAAATGTCACTCTATTTTACATTTTAGAACATGATCATATTGCTAGTTTGAAATACCAAGTTTAGACAATACCAAATTACAAAAATTGTTATAATTAATGCGTGTATGCTTGTAAATAACATAGAACACAAAAATATTATAGCGAAATGTTATGGCTGTGGAAAGGTGATGGTGCACTAAAAGGGAAGCCGAATCTAACTCATGTTGGGGAATAATGAAACCGTTTTGGACTGAACCCGTTGTTCTTTTCCCCAAACATTTCAATGACTTGAGTTTAACTGGATTAATAAATGAATAATAATTATGTTGGTCTGTTCAGACCTTTCATTTTTATTATAAAGGTGCGTACAGACTTTCGCTCTGCTTCACAATCGAACGTCACTCGAGCAGATCGATTGATGATCGACCGGGGAGCAAGAGTGGAACGCGAGAAGAGCTAACATCTCCCGTAACGTTCATGATCGGAGCGATTGCGTAGCGTGCGCGGAGCGTGTTGGAGGCGCGTATATCTGTACGAACCTTAACAGAAACAATTTAGATGAATAGCCTACATTGTTTGCGTATTCATTAAGACACCTTTTGAATCTAAAAATTGGTAGGCTAATTTTATATATTATGGGGACCTTGTTTTGAGTGATGAATAAATAATTGAAAATTAAGTTTGTTAGTAGGAAATTGAAGAAAATGATTAAATATTAGAAACAACAATTGCGCTGCGCGCAAACGCGGTTGGTTAAACTCCAGGCTTACGCTTCAAATTATTCTACTGTAGACCTATATTCTATACAAATTTTATTCCTCTATATATTTATTATTTTGAGCTTCCAATTTTCATCTTCTCTACCTCCATCAGTAATCAACCAATGAATTTAAATGCATTTAACAGCCATTTTAGAATGTTGGTGTGTGTGTATGTGTGTGGTGTGTGTGTGGCTGTCTTCCCCCTCCCTGTATGTGTGAGTTGTATGTGTGTAGTTGTGCTACAATATTTCTATGATTGAATAATAATTTCTATTATCTAACATATCATAATTCAATTTACTTCTTTATTTAAGTTATTCTTTTCATTTCAATACAATGTACCTAGCCAAATCTAATTTCCAGGAATTTCTCTCAAGTTATAATAATTTAAATAATGTAATTACGAACTCAAACAACTCACAAACAGACCTGCGTGTCCATGTGAGTGTTGTTTCAATTATATCTTTTTATATATTGTTTATACTGTAAATGCTGGAAACAAATAAATTTGATTTGAACAAAGAACACCAAAAATAAGTTAAGTGATTTGATTGTGAGCTGTAGTGTGGTAGTATAAATTACCGTTTGCAGGTAAAAGAACCAGGTGCGTCACATTCCTTTTTTCCGCAATATTGCCAGCTCTCGTCCGATTTGTCAAGACAATTAATGTGGCCGTCACACAATTTCGATTTGTCAGAAAGCTCAAAATACATTGTGCAATTTTTCTCACAAGAATCTTGCTCATCGCTTCCATCATTACAATCCTTAACTCCGTTGCAGTACAACGATTTTTTAATGCATTGTCCACTTTTACATTTGATTTCATCATTGCGACATTCTGTAAATGAGAAAGAGTTGGCAATTATACAACGTTTCTATGAAATATACATGAATGTATCATCACATTCCACTGCAAACATACCAATGATAATATTACATATCTTGCCTTCATGTATACAAAACATGTGTGAAAGTTTTCACGAGCAACATCGTGTGGATTATACCAGTTATTTAAATGTTAATAAATCATTATTAAACATTAATACTGAAAGCAATATATTGAGCTGACAAAATATTCCACTTCAGTGGAATATGAAATATTTACAAATATATTTCCATTGGCAATCTTCTTCTATGAATTTTTTGAAAGTGATTCTAAAATATCTCTATATTTCCTGGGCATTAACTTGAGATTGTCCTGAAAATATGCATTTACTCAAGCAACCAAGGAAAAGCATAGAAGATTCAAATCAATTAAGTTTAGTAGATTAGGAGAACCTACAATTAATCAAAGAAGTTTATGACAATTCTTACCTTCAACAAATGTCTTCAATAATCGTTTCTTCTTCATTTCTTCAGCTGTGTGTTCTTCATCGCTTCCATCTTCGCAGTTCGGAATTCCATCAGCAACTTTATTCCAAAGTATGCACGTGCCTCTGGGGCATCGCCACCCGCTACAAGTTGCTATTTCGTCTGTACCACTCAATTGACTTTTCATTTTTGTGGCAGCAATAATTTCATCTGAGAGTTGAGGAAGACTGTCAAAAGAATACACTTTGTTTTCATTGGAGAAAGCATCTTGTACACTGAATGTGGAATCCGCATACCAGCCCCAACCATTCACTCCGTTGCATACGATCACACCAGATAACGCCTGTTCTTTTACACTTTGGCCATCGTCACTAGAATTGTGTCTATTGAAACAACTTTTACCAATTTCACAATCAACTTCAGTACTTTGTTTGTAGGCCCTCTTCGACTTGAGATTGACGGCAATGATTCTATTGGACCTGCCAAAGCCAGCAGCCATGCACTGTCCGTTGGAATGGTGCACATTGTACATAGAAGGAAGTCCCAGAGGCCGTACCCTATAGCTCAAAACAGCTGGTTGTTTAAGATGGATTAATAACGCTGAACTTGAAGGGATGGGTACAATATTATCAATCCCTATATTTTGTTCATACAGTCCTAGTTTGTTAACAGATAGGAGAGAGCTGGCTCCAAGGGAAACTGATATGTGCTTTTTCCACGAACCAAACCTCTCTGCATTGTGCCTATTGGTGACAAGCCAATCCAAACTGAGGAGAGCTGCAGATCCTATCAGCTCCCCATCTACAAAAATCCCTGCCAGCCAAGGATACTCTGTGGGATCCTTCAAGCCATAGCACTCCACAGAAATTCCCATACATTTGTCCGAATCACTTCCTCTAACATCTACACTTCTATCAGTTCTATGTTGAATGCTTTTATTACTTACGGTTTCGGTTTTGAATTTATCATAGCCAGCAAATCCCAAGTTTAGACAAGTTTGGAACGCACTTCGAAACTCCATAGCTTTTTCAACACAAACTGGCCACCATTCACAGTCGCGATATTCTGTTACAAAACCACCAATCATCAACTTTGGCTGACCCCCAGCATCTAATTGAAGGTTTTTACCGTCAGTCAGCATGAAACGATTATGCTTCTTGGTCTGATTCATCGTTCCTGTATGATTGCTCTGGCCACTTCTGATGACATTATGTAAACATCTTTTACTATAAAAATATTGTGGAATTCTTCTAGTGGGACATTGGTGAACAGAACAATACATTTCATCTGTTTCATCAGCACAATCTACAATGCCATTACATATCAGCTCTCTTTTTTCAATCAACAGTATTTCATAGCAAGTGCAATTCACTTCATCCGAACCATCTTCACAATCCACTTGACCATCACATCTTGAGCTTTTTAAAACTAATTGATTGAGCATTTTGCATTGAAAATGTGAACCATGAGTTTGATTCTCAAAATTAGATTCACTAAAACGGTCTCCAGGACAAATTATTGGGAAGTCATCTGTGACATTTTCTTGGCCCTTCAATAGAGAAGTCGTTAAGTTGGACTTGCTATCGTGATCAATATCGTCTGCTGATTTTCTTATCTCATGGGAAGCCTGAGATTTTGAGATATACGGTTCTCCACATTTTTTCAAATAATTTCTACACAGATCTCTAAACAAACAAACCGAAGAAATTTCATCTTCACTCAATGAGTCATAGTCCTCCAGATTACATGACAGCTCGAATCTATCCAGTAGCTTCCATACCACATCAATCGTGAGAGCTGTTAGATTATCAGAATGGGCAATTGAAGAGTCAGACTGCATTTCTGTGATAATCTTTGACACTTCTCTCTCCAAAACCATCTTCCTCAGCATATTTTCAGACACATTCATGCCAATTGCAATATCTGATGCATTGCACAGAACATCAGTGATAACCTTGGGCTCCAGCTGATGATTGAATGACTCATTGGATGATTGTGAATAGAAGGGGCTTGCAGTTGTAATGCTTGGGTGTTGAGTAAGTTCAGTAGGCTGTTTATTTTCACCAATAGAGGTACCTTCAATGTTTTTCAAACCATCTGGAAGTTTATCGTTAGATCTGCTATTCACGGTTGTTGTTTCATCAAGTTTATTACTACTGATAGTAGTTGTATAATCAGGATACTTATTAATTATTGTAGTTAACTCATTAACATCCTTACTAACAATTATTGTGGTTTCATCATCAAAATCCTTACTATTCATTGTTGTTATATCATTAACAACCTTACTATTAATTGTAGTTGTATCATAAACATCTTGAATATTGATTTTAGTTGTATCAACATCCTTAGCATTAATCTTAGTTTCATCAGCATTCTTACTATAAATTGTAGTTGTATCATCACCATCATCACCATCATCATCATCATCATTACTATCAATTATTGTAGTAGAATCATACAACATATATTTACTATCAGTAGTAGTGATATAATCAATATCCTTACTATTATCAGTTGTAGTTATATCATCGATATCCTTACTACTGATAGTGGTTGTATCATAGAGATCATACCTTGTCACAGGTTTGTCATATGCTCTGGATTCAAAATAACTGTTATCGTTATCAATATCGGAACGATTAATATCATATGGTTCAACAGAGCTGATATCCATGGTTGTCGTGGAAGGATATTCAGTAGTAGTATTAGCAGCAGCTTCGGTTGTATGATAATCTGATTCATTTTGCGATTTGGGCTTGGATTCAGTAGTGGATGGGAGCTTGTCATCGGTGATATTTTTAGTGGAGCCTAGCTCGAAAGAGCAGCCAATCTCGTCGTCGGCGTTGAAGCAGTCCACTTTTCCGTTGCAGCGCCTCATCGCAGGAATGCAGTGGTACCCACCACTGCACTGGTGGCCGGGACAACTGGCAAGAGGCTTCTCCAATGGCAGCCTACTTTCTGCAAACAGAAAAGCAAAAATTGAGTATTCATGTAATTTCAAAGGCAAATGTCGTGATAGTTTTATTTGAGTGGAGTCTAAATTTATTGTAGTATTGCAACTTGTAGTGATGTAGTTATATTCTACATATTTCCTTTTTTGTATGATATTCTAATTTTCAATGACATTTCAACTTTATTTTTAGTTTTCTCACTTCTTTGTATTCTTACTAATGTATAATAAATCATTGTAAGTATCATGTTATGGAAGCAATTTTTGTGAGAAATCCTGTCTGCTTCCATGTTTTCATAAATGAATAAGTACCAAATTAACAAATACATTTCGATTGGCTCCAATGTAAATGTTCGCACCAAAACAATTTCAGAGCCTTTGTCAAGAATAAAGACTGTTTCTAGACAGCTGGAAACGACGATTTGACTTGTCCATCCAACAATTAATCAACAATATTAAATACACTATAGCCTACACTTTAGAAAATTATTTATTGAATGAATGGATATTTTTCGATCAGTCGTATGAATTGCTATGAAAAGTTAAAACTGTCACTATCATAATATCACAATTTACGGGATGGTCTAAACCCCCGTACGAAAACTATAAAATCTAGGATCAGTCTAGTTAATACGAAAAAGGAAAAGAATAACAGGTCTGCCTTTTAATAAAATCCAAACAAGTTTGAACGTTGCAATAACGCCACAGTTTTAAAAAAATATATTTTTTATAACTTCTCGTAATACAATTACTTAATATATAATTTTGAATAAATTGTTCCCAATATATATATGATTTTAATCAATGTCTCCTCTCGAACAGTGTAGCCAATTTCCAATATGAAAGCCTATCTCAAGACTTACTTGGGAACTTGGTGTGAATCAGTTATTTTTGAATAATTGAAAAAAAGAAAAAGGGTTTCAATAATAATAGACTATTTACCATTACTCAATAAATTGAGGATTTTATAAAAATAAAATAACGTTTAAAAATAAATTTATATCTATCATTACTTTAAACAATTTAAATTTCTTACCAGCTTAGGTTTTTGGTTCGAAATTTTCCAGTTTAATTCGAAATTTATAGGTTATTTGAATAACTGTTTTTTTATTATGTGAATTTTAGTTATTCATGATATCTATTTTTAATTGAAGATTTGTTTGTTTTTGAAGTGTGAATTGTTATTTTAATAAGTGATAGTAGTTTAACCTAGATTCTGATTTGGACATAAATTTGAAAAGGGGCAGATTTGGGCATAACTCTGTTGTGCCTTCTCATAATTATAAGTGTGTAATAATTGTTCATGACTATATAAATAAATACAACTGTGAATAGCAGGCCTGATACTTACGCATTTTAGTGGTTATCCAATCGAGATAGTTGGCAACTCTTGTATAAGCACCGGGCTCGTTGGGCCTGGCGCAACCCTCGCCGTGGCTCACTATCCCTGCCACATACCACTTGTCTCTAGAGTCTTCAAATCTATAACAAAGTCATCACCAAATTATTAATTTCAGTGGAAATTGAGAGAATTAAGTTCGTATTATGAGTCATTCTATTTGAAGACCTGAGCCAAAATTATTCTTCTTCTCTTGAAATCAATAGGCTAACATGATATCTAAATTGGAACTGAGACTATGAATATTGTACCTCAGGCTTAGGGTGATTATAGAAGGACTTTACAACTTTGAAAGCAAAATATTTTATTGAAATTACTTACAGAATTGAGAAATGTGTCATTTTGTTACAAAACACTTCAAGTTTAAGGTGTGAGTGACGGGTGACAAGTTTAAGGCGTGGTTATTTTGGTTCGATGTGACAGCCGTTGGTAATGCAACATACATCCCACCGATAATCAATTTCTTGTCACACTCGTACCAGCATATCAGGCGTAACTTATGCAACCGCAGCGATATGATTGTGATCCGATTTCGGAGGTAATAAAAATTGTCTGGTAGAGACGGAACATAAATCTTATCTTCAATGAAACACCACAGGAAGAAATCCATCGGTGTTAAATCCGGTGAGCGAGGTGGCCATGTAATTGGTGCTGCACGGCCAATCCAGCGAAGTTGAAAGCAATTGTCTAGAAAATCCCGAACTTTTTAGTGGAAATGAGCTGGTGCACCGTCATGCTGAAAGGAAAAGGGCACTTGTTCACCTTGTTCAGCATGACGGTGCAACATTTCATTTCCACGGAGAAGTTCGGGACTTTCTAGACAATTGCTTTCAACTTCGCTGCAGCGCCAATTGCATGGCCACTTCACTCATCGGATTTAACAACGATGGATTTCTTCATGTGGGGTTTCATTAAGGGAAAATCTATGTTCCGACAATCTTAATGACCTCCGAAATCGGATCACTATCATATCGCTGCGGTTGCACAAGTTACGCCTGATATACTGGTACGAGTGTGGCAAGAAACCATCGATTATCGGAGAGATGTATGTTGCATTACCAACGGCTGTCACATTGAACCAAAATAACACCCACACCTTACACTTTATGTGTTTTGTAACAAAATGACACATTTATTAATTATGTAAGTAATTTCAATAAATATTTATGTGGTTTCAAAGTTGTAAAGTTTTTTACACTGTATCACACAGTATTTTTTTTCTATTGGACAATACTATAACCATCTAGTCTGAAGACTAATGAGCTAATTTTTTCTATCCTAAAATACTACTTGAAAAGCGGCGCTCCTAATAGTGGTGTACTAGAGGGTTAATATTCTATTCTGTATTTTAGTGAATGGAATATTGTATGTCGAATTGCCGACTGTATTTGAAGGTGGATTTTCCTGGGGGATTCTCTGTCCTTGTAGGTTTCATTTAGAGCAGTTGTTCGGTGAACGGGTTTGTGTACGGCTGCGTTCCGAGCGGCGCTCCTAATAGTGGTGTACTAGAGGGTTAATATTCTATTCTGTATTTTAGTGAATGGAATATTGTATGTCGAATTGCCGACTGTATTTGAAGGTGGATTTTCCTGGGGGATTCTCTGTCCTTGTAGGTTTCATTTAGAGCAGTTGTTCGGTGAACGGGTTTGTGTACGGCTGCGTTCCGAGCGGCGCTCCTAATAGTGGTGTACTAGAGGGTAATATTCTATTCTGTATTTTAGTGAATGGAATATTGTATGTCGAATTGCCGACTGTATTTGAAGGTGGATTTTCCTGGGGGATTCTATGTCCTTGTAGGTTTTATTTAGAGTTGTTCGGTGAACGGGTTCGTGTACGGCTGCGTTCCGTGCGGCGCTCCCAATAGTGGTGTACTAGAGGGTTAAGATTCTATTCTGTATTTTAGCGAATGGAATATTGTAAGTCGAATTGCCGACTGTATTTGAAGGTGGATTTTCCTGGGGGATTCTCTGTCCTTGTAGGTTTCATTTAGGGCAGTTGTTCGGTGGTTGAGCGTGAGATCGGGTCGCGAATCTCCTCTCCCTACGACGTTCCCGATACTAATTATTATTCTATTTTGTGTTAATATAGAATATTGTAGGACGAGTTCCGGGCAACTCGAAGATAGAACTTCCTGGGGGATTTTCTTTCTTGTCAGCTATTTATCCTAAATTCGTATCACTGGGGGTGAACGTGTTATCCTTGGTTTGAAACCTGTAAGGGATCTCAAGTTTGTGCTACAAATAGTTGAGTGGGAAATTTAGCTAGGCTCTTATAGCGGATTATTTTTGAGTACTTAATTTATAAGCCTCGACTCTGTCGCTTCACGACGTTTTTAATTATAATACGGGAAGTGGGAATCGGTTCGCTATTCTCCGTATCAGTATCCACGTCGATTCAAGTAATTGTATGTCAGGACTGGTAGTCCGTATATTTTTCCTTCTCTGTAGTAAGGTGGCCTTCAGTTTAAAGAGTAATTTTTCTCCATTGAATTTTTATTCTTGTAGGGAAATCCCTGTCCTTTTTGAGAATAGTTTTACTCAATTAATTTTTATTCTTGTGGGAAAATCCCTGTTCCTTTTGAGAAAAGTTTTCTCGATTAATTTTTATCCTTGTAGAGAGATTATTATCATTTATGGTAAATTTTCCTTGCTTAGTTTTCATACTATAGAGTGGCCCTGTATTTTAAATTCACTTAGCAGTTTCTGACTTGCTGTAATTCCAAGTAGGAAAAGTCCAATCGTTTTCCTAGAGAACTCAGGTGCAGCTTGAGTTCGTCCTTGTCGAAGTTTCTAGACTGCGACGTCCATTCTCTTTCTTTCTCTTCACTTTCCCTATTCTAAAATCCTTCTAGCTCTCAGGTACAGCTTGAGGACTTCCTCGCCGAAGTTTCTAGACTGCGGCATCCTTTCTCTTTCTTTCTCTTAATTCTTCCTGTGTTAAAATCCTTCCTGATCTCAGTTTCAGATTCGAGATCGTCCTAGTCGCGGGTTTTCAGACCCGCGAATCCTTTCTAAAATTCTTAGAAACCTGTCTTCTTTAATAGCAAATATTATTTGCTGGTTTTCCCTGTGGAAATTTCACGAATTTTCCCGTGATCTCAGTTGCAAATTAGAGATCGATCTTGTGGTAGTCCTTAGACTGGCAATTACTTGGAAAAGTCTATTGAAATCTTTTCCTGAATTAGGAGTCTCAGACTCGATATTTTCCTTGTGGAAAATCCTGGAAAAATCCTTTCCTACCCTGACAACGACAGACTGTTGTTTTCCCGATATTATTCTACAGACTGTGTCTGTGAAAAATCTTTTCTATCCTCTCATAATAGTCGACATACTGACTATTAATTTAAAAGCGTTTCGGACGATTGAGAGTGATTCCCATACCCTTAAGGGCAGTCACAGACTGGCCCTTAATAACCGGCGCGCAGTCATCAGATTAGCGCGGAAATCCTGTTTAGCAGTTTCAGAATTGCTGAAAATCCTTTCGCAGCTGCAGGCTCGCGATTCAGAAATCCGACACCCGAAACCTCATCCTCCAAACTTTAATAATCATATAATTGAAATTGATATACTGTATTTAGCTAGCAGGTCCAGCTTGCTGAGAGCTAGAGCGCAATTCTCAGATTGCGGATTATTGAGCAGATATTTATTTGCTGTAGAGATTAATAATCTTATTATTAATTGATTCTCTGTTCCCTATACCCTATACCGTATACCTCATACCCTGCACCCTATTCTCTATAGCTTACACCCTATGCCGTGCCCTATTTAACTACATCTTAAATACTACTAATAACTCCATAGTTCCGTCATACCTTTACCCCATAGCTCTCACCTTAAACCCCATAGAAAAACCACATCCCGGGCTTGCAGGTACAGCTTGCTCGCCGTCAATTCGCAGTTGGTTCAGATTGCGTACTACCTTTATAAATAGAATTATTGGTAGGGATCTGATAGTCAGATCCGTCTCCTTGTATAGGGTTATCTTAATCTCCCTTAACACCCACCCTGTATTCCAAAGGCCGAGGGCCGAATCGGCCAGCAACGGCACGGGCGAACACTCTTCCCCTGATAGTAAAAATCTCGCGAAAGAAGCAGAGGGTAAAGAATCAGGATAGAGGGAGAAGTATAGGTCCGGTAACTCCACCTGTCAGTGCGGCCACTGACCCCGACCCATATCCAACTGTAGCTAGTCCGCGTTGTAGCAATACTTCGCAATTATTAGGAAACCTAGAGGGTGGAATAGGACATGCTAATAATACATCCCACCTATAATCAATTTCTTGTCACACTCGTACCAGCATATCAGGCGTAACTTATGCAACCGCAGCAATATGATTGTGATCCGATTTAGGAGGACATAAAAATTGTCTGGTAGAGACGGAACATAAATCTTATCTTCAATGAAACCCCACAGGAAGATATCCATCGGTGTTAAATCCGGTGAGCGAGGTGGCCATGCAATCGGCGATGCACGGCCAATCCAGCAAAGTTAAAAGCAATTGTCTAGAAAATCCCGAACTTCTCAGTGGAAATGAGCTAGTGCACCGTCATGCTGAAAGTAAAAGGGCACTTGTTCACCTTGTTCAGCATGACGGTGCAACATCTCATTTCCACGGAGAAGTTCGGGATTTTCTAGACAATTGCTTCAACTTCGCTGCAGCGCCAATTGCATGGCCACTTCACTCATCGGATTTAACAACGACGGATTTCTTCATGTGGGGTTTCATTAAGGGAAGATCTATGTTCCGACAATCTTAATGACCTCCGAAATTGGATCATTATCATATCGCTGCGGTTGCACAAGTTACGCCTGATATACTGGTACGAGTGTGGCAAGAAACCATCGATTATCGGAGAGATGTATGTTGCATTACCAACGGCTGTCACATTGAACCAAAATAACACTCACACCTTACACTTTATGTGTTTTGTAACAAAATGACACATTTATTAATTATGTAAGTAATTTCAATAAATATTTATGTGGTTTCAAAGTTGTAAAGTTTTTTACACTGTATCACACAGTATTTTTTTCTATTGGACAATACTATAGCCATCTAGTCTGAAGACTAATGAGCTAATTTTTTCTATCCTAAAATACTACTTGAAAAATTAAACAGTGAATTTCTCATTAGGAACGCTTACTGCTATTGTTTAATTAATATGTAAAGTTATTGACTGCACTATAGAAGTTTGATTCACTCCATCACTGTTCTGCTCTTTCACTGGACACTACTTGAACAAGCACTACACTAGTACAAACGGTTTCCTCCTTTTGAGTCTCCGCACCAACCCTCCATTGTCTAGCAGCTGGATCGCCTCGACGTTGTCATGTTGGTGCAATCGCCCCTCGTGCCTCTCCGCATGCCTCTGGATCTCGGTGGACACCAGGTTGACGTGCAGGTCTCTATGAAGATCGCTGTTCCTGACATACCAAGGAGCATCCACATTGTTCCTTAGCACTTTGTTTTGAAAACGTTGTATGACATTGATGTTGCTGTCTTTGGTACAAAGTTGTATACCATACGTCCATACTGGCTTTAATATCTGTTTGTACAGAAGTACTTTGTTTCGGATTGAAAGGATGGAGTTTCTTCCGATCAGCAAATACAGCCTCTTATATTTGATTCTAAGCTCTTCTCTCTTCTTTTTGACATGGGCCTTCCAGCGAAGCTTTGCGTCCAAGGTCATACCTAGATACTTGGCATCATTAGCATATGGTACAACTTGGTTGTTGATAGTTATTGGTATGGGCAGGTTCTTCTTATTGGTGAAATTGATGTGAATCGACTTTGCTTCATTCAATTTCATTATCCATTTTCTAGTCCAATCTTTAATTTTTTTGATGGATCTCTGTAGTTTCTCTGTTGCAATATGAATATTACTGTCTACTGATAATATGGCTGTATCGTCTGCAAATGTTGCTGTAGTATTCTCATCAAGGCTGGGAATATCGCTGGTAAAGAACTGGTCCCAGAACACTGCCTTCAGAAACTCCTGCTTTAATTTCCTTCAAATCAGAATATGAACTTTCATGCCTGACCCCAAAGTATCTGTCAGTCAGATAGGATTGTAATATATCTGTATATTGCTTTGATAGCACTTTTTTGAGCTTGAAAATAAGACCTTCATGCCATACTTTATCAAAAGCTTGCCCTATATCAAGGAAAGCTGCTGAACAAACTTTTTTCTCTTCTAAGCACTTCTCTATCACATTTATAATTATATGCACTTGATCTATTGTTGAGTGTTTCAGTCTGAAGCCAAATTGGTGATTTGGAATTATGTGCTGTCTCTCAAATATTGGTTTTAGCCTACTCAGTAAAATCCTTTCAAACAACTTGGAGAGGACCGGTAACAATGATATTGGCCTATATGATGATACTTCATGTGGCTCTTTACCTGGATTTAGTTGCATTATAACCTCAGCTACTTTCCATATTCCTGGTACGAATTTTAGTCTGAAAGAAGCATTCAAAATGTTTGTTAATTTCACTATTGCTTTCCTTGGTAGGCGCTTGAGGACCGAGCCAGTTATCATGTCAAATCCAGGGATTTTTTGTTATTCAGATTTCTTATTTCTCTTCTCACCTCTTCCACTGTGACACGCATTATTTCTTGATTAGGCTGTAATATATTCTCATCCGCGTCTAAAGCTTCCTCTTCACCTGTGTTGTTTGGCTGGAAAACGTTTACAAGATGATTCGCAAATGTCTGTGCCTTTTCATCACTACTTCTTGCCCATTGTCTGTCCTGCTTTCTGAGAGGAGGAGATTGTTGAATGGTTCGTTTTATTTTTTTTAGCTGCCTTCCAGAGTGAGTAGTCCGTACTGCATTCTGCTGTCAAGTTTCTCGAGTAACTATTAATTGATTCATCCTTGATACATTGAATCTCTCTCCTTAGTTCTTGAGTTAGATTGTTCAAAACTCTATTGTCTTGGGGGGAACGTGATTGCTGCCATCTCCTTCTAGCTCTTCGTTTTTCAACAATCAATTCTCTGATTTCCGCAGGGTAATTATTTCCAGTGGTTCTTCTTCTGATTTGTGGGGTATTACACCATGCTGCCTGTTGGATATCAGTCACAAACTTCTCCAACTCCCGATCAATATGTTCTTCGTTCCTTAATGGTGAGTTCAATTCTATTCTTTCCTCCAGCATCTGTTGGAAGCCATCCCAATCAGTGCGGCTATTTGCTAACGCAGGACAAGTATTTTCCTTCCGTACAATTAAATCACCCAGAGTCATAATGATGGGTGAGTGGTCGGAATCAAGGTCGAAACTATCATCCAAATGCAAATAATTAACTGATATATTCTTTGTCAGGAAGAAATCTATGAAATCTGGGATTTTCCTCGTATCGGTGGGCCAGTAGGTTGGTTTACCAGTTGAGCTTCGCAACTCATCTCTTTTATTGCTTCGAAGAGCTGTCTTCCCTTGTGTGTTGTTAAGCGCGATCCCCAATGCAAGTGCTTTGCATTGAAATGACCACCAAGAATGAATTTTTCTCCTAACATATCAAGCAATGATAGAATATCTGGGAGGACAGTAGATAGCTGTAGCAACGAAGTGATAATTTACCGCTTGCACTGCTACACCTATCAATTGAATTCTATCACTTTCATGTTTCACTTCTTCATGATGTTGTAGACTGTCTCTGATGATGATGGCACTCCCACACCTCGCGGCATTGCTGGGATGTAAAGCATGATAGATCTTAAAGCCTTTGAATTTGATAAACGATTGATTTATAAAATGAGTTTCATATATAAGACATATATCTATTTTTTCTATTTCTAGAACTGCTTCTAACTCCTGTTGCCGTTGTAACAATCCATTCGCGTCCCATTCCATTATTTTTAGTGAATGAATCATTTGAATTTCAGTAGTTTACTCTGTTATAACTTCTGAAATTTAGATTGTAGTGAGATGATTATTTGCTCTTGTCTATCCAGTTTTGCCAAGATGAGCTGCAAAATATTATTGGTGCCTTCTTCTACTTCACTTTTTGGCTCTTCCAATTTCGGTCTATTTTCTTTTGAGACAATCTGGGCGAAAGTTGATTTCTTAACTGCTCTACCATTGTTTAGATTGTGAGCTTCTGTATTTTCCGTGATTTTTGGTGGGATATTTTGAATGATTTTCTTTCGTGAATCTGCAATAGTTTTTGTTTTAGTAGAATTCCTGATTTTTTGCAATTTGATTGCGACAGTGCAGCCTCGATAGCTGGCTGGATGTGCTTCACCGCAATGAATACATTTTGGTAGAGCATCGTTGGGTTTTAAACATTCCTTTGTTTGGTGTTTACCTGCACACTTATCACACCTAGGCTTCTTGTTACAATATTTTTGTGTGTGGCCGTATGCTTGGCACGTTTGCATTGCGGTATCAGATTGGCCTTCTTCAATGCTTCAACCTCCACTCTACAGCCCAGTATATATTTTTATTCAAATACTGTTTTAATATATTCTTCCGTTCTGAATGATAACATGAACATATCTAATGGTTCTCTTGTCTTCCATCTGAGCTTGTTTACTTCTAGAACTTTCAATCCTCGTACTTTCAGATCTTCCAGTATCATTTCTTCCAGTATCACACTGTAAAATTGCATTATAATGATTGTAAGAAAATATATTTTTTGTAATTAAAGTTATTCCTCAATATAGTGTAATTTCATTTCTATGTTCGCTTGACTGACAAAGTCCATGTAAAAAATTCAAATGATTTGATTCATATAAAAACACTGATGAATAAACCATGATAAATTATCATGATTAAACAAATTCAATTGAATTATTTCCATAGAATAATACGACTATAGAATATAATACATACACCGGGTATAGTAACACTACAAATATTCAAATTGATTAAATATAGCAATACATAATAGTGGGAATTATCCCCATCACTTTACATAACACCATTATTACTATTATCGAATACTATTTTATTATAAATTATGTAAGTACGGTATTATACGGAAATGTATTATTATAAAGAATGTACAGTAGGCCTATACCAATACCCTGATAGTGAAATAATAGTAATTGGCCACATAGACTAAAAAATTCTGATTGTGGGTAACAACACTGATGATTCAACAATTAATATTATTACTGGAAAATGATACTTTGTTAAATAACTTGTTTGCTCAATTACTGTAAAGATGATAGAATATGTTGAATAAATAATCAAATAAAATAAAATTTATTCATCAAAAACAATTACATTACAAATTAGAATACTATATCAATTAAAACAATGAAGTTTTATGCATTGAATAATTTCTTAATAGGAAAAGATAATTCAATGAATAATATACACCCCACTATAAATGATATGTGTTGGGATATAAGTTATTAGTTGCTTGTTGCGTGTTATAATTACTATTTACAAACTTCATTCACTGATGTGGGAATGAAGTTCTTATAATGAAATTAGTAAAAATGTATAGTACAAACAGAATTATGAAATTAGTAGATGAATAATTATGTTCTATTAAGGATAATAATAAGAAAGTTAATTTTTAGAAAAATGAGAAACTAGTAAAGGAAAAGAATATTACGTAAGAGTACTAACTTGCAGAGAAGCGGCCCGCCACTATCTCCCTGGCAGGTGTCACGGCCTCCCTCGTGCACACCCGCACACAACTCGTTCCCTTCCCTGTCCGCTCGGTGCACGCACTCTGGCAGGATTGGTACTTCTACTTCTCTCATGTGGTCGGCTGCAACAAAGCAATGTCATTCATTAAACACATATATTTCTACTGCATATTAGTTTTGAGATCTAAAATCTAAACAAATATACTGAAATTTTGTATATTTTTGAATTCAGTGAAATATTGTTTCCACATTCTAACAGTACATTACTATAGTGAGGTCCACGTTATAATGGCAGTGGAGGAAGATAGGAGATCAACGTTGCCGATCCTCTGTCTTGTCAAGGCCTTCTATGGACGGTAGCTGATACAGGTTTATTGATGTGATATTAACTGTTCATTCTCGTTTGAAATAATCAATTACATTTTATTAAGCAAAAAATTATATTTTTCAATAATTGCATAATGAATTTTCATAATTAGGATGAAATATTTTGTTAATTAATTATTACTTCTACATTGTTAAAAGACGATCTGGCAACAGATCAAAGCGAGAAAGAGATAGTGCTATCCGCTTTGTTTAATGATAGACAAGGATAGCAATACCATTAATTCTAATCAAACACTGCCATTATAACGTGGACCTCACTATAGTGTACAACACTCAGATTACAGTGTACGGTAGTTGAAGCTTCAGATCACAATTTCGCATGTTTTTCGCAGATCAGTTTTCAAAGTCAGTTTCTTATAATCTATTTATTCTCAAATTCAAAACAATAAATGTATTGAATTGCCTTTATAATTTGAATCATACCCATTACAATCAGCATAAGAACAACCGAAATTATCAATTCCTGCTGTGTGCAGTTTATAATAATATAAAACCAAATAAGATAAGGTGCTTCACTATTAAAGTGTTACTCATGATCGGTCTGATCATATTGATTTCTTGAAAATCGACATATTTTTGCCGCCATCTTGTTTTTTTTCATGATGACAAACATTTTTGAGATTGCCTTCATGGATAATCTCTTCCTACACATCATTATAGAGAGATTGATACCATTCCCAAGTCTGTACCTTCAAGGAGTCATGAGTTACACGGTTCTCTAATAATTGTTGGGATTGGCATTTGGTGGAAAAAGCGTGTTTTCCGCTGCAAACAGTACTTTTTACTCTTTTTCCAATTATGCTCCAGTCGTAAAATATGGACTTACACTCTCCAACCAGTCATTTTGAAGCTTTGGAAATATCCTACAACACTGTGCCAATAATACTAGTGCTTGTCTACTGCGAATATATATATACAGGGTGGAAAGTAAAATATTGTCCCCGAAAAATGTATGTTGCAAGTTTTTGAAGTTGAATAAATAATGGAAAGTGTGGTCGAAATGAGATGATTCTCTCGAACATCATTGTTTGGCTAATTCTAAACACTTTGGTGGTGAAACCAATCCGATATCGCTCACAATAACTGAATAACAAGCGATATAAAAATGTCTGTCAATAATGACCGCCATCTTGTATTTTTCAATGATGTCGAATATTTTCGTTGTTTCCTTCATCAATATTCTTATTCGTCTTGTTGCAACGAAAAGATTGAGACCATTTGCAAGTCTCTATCTTAAAGTGGTCATGAAAAAATCGATTTTATAGTTCTAGCTTGTTACCTCATGCGTATGGAAAAACGCACCAGAAATCATGCAGGATTTCTTTGGAGGGCGCTGGAGAACTCATTTTTTGACGTACAGCGCATGGAGATATATCGTTCCAAAGTTTAAAAAACGCTCTAAATTTCATAGATTTAAAATTTCTCTGTATCTCTTGTACAAAAAAGTTATAATGGAATGAAATTTGAACAAATTTAGAAAAAACGTTTTTTGGGCTTTTGAAGGTTATAACTAAAACAATATGTGTTATAGAGGAAAATTTTATAATATAAAAATTAAAGAGGATGATTTTAGAAATATTTTCGTCTAAAAAATGGAGGAATATCTTGAACGGTTATTGAAATACAAGCGGTATAGCAAAACCCTGAACATTTTGGCGGCCATCTTTTTTCCGAGGTGTTTGCCTGTGATTTCAACTTATCATCATCACGATCCTCATTATGCTAGACCCAACGAAGAATTTGAGACATCTTCCACGGCTGTTACTCAAAAATGACCACGGAATGACATTTGCGCCCGGACTATCAATTCAATTTTATTTCCACATGAAATAGCAAGTTTGTACAATATAATTCAGTTAATAAATGTAATGATAAATTACTATTTTGTTTTGAAATTGAAAAAATGAATTTTAAAATTAAAACTGAGACAGTTTTAACATTGAAAACTGAAATGCCCCAAGAAGACTATACGTATGTGAATGGGGGAGAGTTCCTAGAAGCAAGCTAATGACAAAATGGAAGAAGATAAAGAGTGAAATAGTAATGAGCAAAATAATATATATTGAGTTAGCATATATGTTAGAATGATAGAGTGCAACCTACAGACTATTGCACTTCCTTGCTGTTTTTGTCACCATTTGTGAAGAATATAGAAGAATCTATACATCTCAAAAACTAAGGTCGATAGAAGAAAATTCTACTCGACATTTTTTGTTGAAAATTTAATATTGAATCTATTATCGTCTTCGGCTGTTAAAACTTTTGTGGGACACTGTACAAGTTTTAAAAAATGTATGATAGAATAGTTTAGAAAATTGGCACTCACGATCAGGTCCATGCTCCTGTGTGGCGCCCCAGCCGACGGCGGTGCAGAGGGTGCCAGGGCGGGGCATCCAGGCAGGCACGTCGAAGGGCAGACAGATGGGGCGCACCCAGCGACTGAAGCGCAGGGGCTTGGCCAGCCTCACCAGCGCCACGTCGTTCTGCATGACCGAGCGCACGTATCCCTCGTGCATCACCACCTCAGCGACGCGGCGCGTCTGCTCCATCGGTGAGAACGAAAAGCGTCGCAGCACGCCTGCCTGCATCTCATAGTAGTGGTGCTTGTACCTGCAGAGCGATTTAATGGAAGATCACCTTCTATTGGACTGATAAGCTTCAGTTCAGTTTAGTTTTCATGTCTTCACCAAAGGGAGATTACCATGTATTAGATAAATAAGCTCCAGTTCAGTATAGTTCTCATGTCTTCACCATAAGTCACCAAAGGAAAATTACCTTCTAATAGATTGATAGGCTTCAGTTCAGTTCAATTCTATGTCTTACCATAGTTACCAAAGACCGGGCACTATAGTGAGGTCCACGTTATAATGACAGAGGAGAAAGATAAAAGAACAGGTTGTCGATTCTCTCCCTTGCCACTGCCTTCTATAAAATATACCGATATATCTAATGTAATATTGAATATTTAGTACCGGTTGCACAAAAGCCGGTTAAATTTCAGTTACGATTAAATTCCACGAGAACCAATCAGAGAAGGTTTCTCTGAGAAGAATGCTTCTCTGATTGGTTCTCATGGCATTTAATCGGAATTAAAAGTTAACTGGGTTTCTTTCAACTGGGTGTAACTGTTCATTCTTATTTAAAATAATCAATAACATTTTATTCGTCAAGGAAATTGATTGTTATTGGGTTTGAGGACGAGAACAGAATAATGTTTTTAGAGCACAGTAATGATTTGAATCGTAAAACTATGAATTAAATTTCCGAAGGACCAGCTTGACATCAGTTCAAGCAATGAGAGATATAATAAAACAGAGGAATATGAATATACTGAGTAGCGACTTTGGAGGAGAGGTTTGAACGAAGCATTTACAAGAGGTAGGGTGTGACCGACTGAATCTAGCAGAGGCGAGCAAGCGACTGTTGTACTAGGCCTAGCTAGTTACCCCGGGCGAGGTATGCGACTAGAGCCCCGGGAGAGATAGCACCGCGCAGGCGTACTATGAGAAGATTACGATGACTTATTAAAATAATAATTATATTGTTGGCGGAACTGATACAAAATAAGTAGTGAGCTATTAATTCAGTATGATTATTACTTAACAGAAATACTGTAACTTTCAAATAAAATGGAATAAAAAAATTGCCAATGATGAATAAATGAAATTTCATAATATAATTGAGATAAAATATTTCGCTAATTGATTGTATTTCTACATTGTTGAAAAACTATCTCACAACATTCCGGAGCTAGAAAAGGATAGCTATCTGCATTGTAGAATGATAGACAAGGATAGCAACGCCATTTCTAATCAAATACTGCCATTACAGCGTGAACCTCACTCTAGTCAAAGTCATTGTTCTTCTAGCCAGGACGCCCTGGTGACGGCGTTTCAATAATTCAGTAGAAAAAAAATCTTTTCAAAGAAAATAATTCAGTCTAAAATTAGTAGAATCAAATAATATTCTAACATTCTATTATAAAAAACTTGAATATTGAAAAGCATGTTCCAATAACATGTGCTCTGAACTGCTTAGTCATCAAAAATCAAGCGTATCTTAATCAGACATTGTTTTCAATCCAATTTTCAATGTAATTGTTCTAGCTTTCAGGTATTTCAATCATAGAAATGCATAAAGAAACGTTTGAAAAAGTCGATATTTATGAGCAAAAGTGGAAATTTGAGTCATCAATAGAATCGTAATCTTCATTTCTCTCTTCAGATGATGGCTTGTACATTCTAGTTCCACACTGCATGTCAGCACATGTAACAAATGTTGCAATTCCGGTTTTTCCGCAGCCATTTGTCAAGGCTAAATGCTCGTCATCAATAGGAGTCAGGAACAAACCATTATAATGATGTGAGACCGACAAGTATTCCAGTTTTGGAGGCCTGTAACAGAGAATAAAACAAGTTATGACCCATTCAGTTATTATTTGGTGCATTTTGAAAACATAAATATTTCAACATTTTCAAGATCCAAGAGTATTTTACCATAGTAGATAAATGGTTTCTTTAGTACTGGTCTTGAACAAACAAGTTGGGATCCAGTTAGAAAATTGAAAGTGTTTGATTGTTGTGGCTCTAACAATTGAGTTTCGATATTTTTAGCTCTGATCCCATTGTGGACTTTGGCCTCCTCAACAACATTCCTCCAAGCATCTGTCTTCAATAAATCTTCTCCCTCCTCTATAATCCATCTTTATTAAATCTCGCCTCCCATCGTATTCTCGGTCTCAGAAGAAAAGGGGCTTCTTCTCTAATTTTCTCCTATTGTTTCGATATTGGTCAGAACCAAAACAGAACGAAATTTGACGGAAAATTTCGGTAAACAATTATTTTGTATAGGTCCGTAGATGCTTGGATCTAATAATATTCCAAAAATGAATGAATTATTGTTACATATTGATCGTTGGATAGGAATTAAATCTGTGGGAATCTTCTTACATTATATGTAAATGGCACATAGAAGTAACACCGAATTGTATGTCCCCTGTTCGGAAATAAACCTAATAACATTGTAGCATTACTAGAAAGAATGAAATAATATTTTATAGTATATACATTTTCGTGATTTGAGGAAATCGTATTGAAAAGGAACTGTTAAGATTAAAATCGTACTTACAGGGAATTTCCTACTTCAGCAGAGCAAGCAGTATTGGCCCAAACAGAAGATCCGGTCCTGAGATCTGGGCAGGCAGGATACCAATTGCCTTGCCAATTTCTATGTAAAATGCCTTGAGAAGATGGTACCGAGAACGACTGCAAAGATAATAATACAGTAATAATGTTTTACTAACTTCAATAATAACTCAAAATAGTACTTCAAGTTAAGAGTTTCAATCTCCAATAAAGTAAGGATAAACAAGAATGTTTCAATTAAAACTGAATACATTAAAATCCTTCAAACCAAATTGAATAATTTTTGTCGTTATCGTACATCAAATCTTTTGTATGTCTGTAATTAATCTTTGATATTTGCTCTTATTTAAAGTCCATGTACCTGACGATGTACATGTATTTGTGAAAATGCTCACGAGAGTAAAGAATGAATTAAATTGAATTGAATGAATATGGGAGAATGCACGTATACGGTTCAAAAGAATCTATGAATCAGAATATATGCGAACTTCTGAAGAATACCCTACAAATCATAGATATTATTGTATTGCAGTAGAACCCAATATGGTAACACATCAATATTGCAAAAATCAAGAGCTGCAAAAATAAGCAAAAAAAAAAAAATATTTGAATGGAAAAAACAAAGTATAGATTGATTATACATTTTAAGGAAGAGAATATTCAATGATTAATCTCAAGAATCAAGAATTTTATTTGTCGTTAATATTCACAAACTACATCATAGACAGTCAATACAAGTAACTGTCTGAAATGTTTAGACTATAATTTAATTTCAATAATAGAAGAAAAACTTCAATTATTATATAAAAGTAAGCTTAGTCGGTCTGGTTAACTCTTCAGTCTAAAAAGCTAAAAAGGTAATGTGAGCATCATCCGTAATAAACAAATGAATTACAAGTACCTATTCGATTGTGTAAGAGTGATTATAGATGCGTCAATCTATCTCGAAGCATTCATCAACAGAATACAGCCATTTCTCAATTAATAAATCGTTTAGGCTGATTCGAGTTGCGGCCTTCCTTCCCCCCGCCGATCAAGAGAGAAATGTCTCACCTCTTTTCTGCTGATTGTGCTCCTGAGTACGGAGCAGTCGGCTTCATCTTTGGCGTTGGGGCAGTGCGCGATTCCGTCACACCGCTGTTCGATCATCACACAAGTGGTGCGGGTTCCATCATGACTCCAGTCATCGCAGCTGAATGAGTCCTTTGGACAATCTTCAATCAAACAGCAAAAAACAATTCATCTATCTAAAAGAAAATCAAAATCCATTGAACATTTTTTAACGTTCAGATAAAATTCAAATATTGAATAAGATAAATCATTGATTAAAATAGTTCCCTTCAGAACACGTCACGAACACGCGTATCACGCTTTAAATCAGCTGATGCTATACTTATTATATATGTATTTGTACAGATATAGTAGGATACAGAGTTACAGATATAATAAGTAATATCGGGGCACCGAGCTTCGCTCGTTATTTTTATTTATTGATAAACAGAACACAATTTTCTAAAATGATCGTGTTTATATTTCACAGCTGGTTATAATGTCATCTTATGAATATCGGGGATGCGATATTTTGATTTTTCACATACTCACTCGCTTACCCAGTTTTTTACTATCAACAGCTGTTTCAGCCAAGGATGAATTATCCTTTTAATGTCGTTTAGCGAGTTTCCCCAAGGATGAGACCTAGTGCAATCGAATTTTTATATCATAAACCTACTAAGTTCAAAATTTCGTGAAAATCGTTAGAGCCGTTTTCGAGATCCGTTTAACATAAATAACCAGATATAAATATAAAAATACAGAAATTGCTCGCTTAATATAATAGGATAGCATCAGGTGATGTAAAGCGAAATGCGCGTGTTCGTAGTGCATTATGTCTGTACGCACCTCTACTGATTTACGAGGGTCATTTTTTTCAACCTCCAATTGGCAATAAATAAATGACGAATGTATACCATATATACAAGAATTTTATATTTTTCACCAAACGTTACTTACACTTATGATTATTCTTCAACTTATAATTATTCTTATTATTATGAATATTATTTAATTTCCGTGAAGGTTGAGACATTTTTCATACCAGAAGACCAGCCTACCAAAGCCATCTTTTTAAAATGCTACCGCCAAATAGGCTATGACTTTGTTTTGGAGCTCCTCGTTAATACGGAAGCTCTGCCCTCAAAGTCATGTCTCAGTTTGGGCAAAAGTTATAATTTAGTTATTAGTAGACAAGTCAGGTTTGTATGGTGGGTGATCGAAATTATCTTATTTGATTTTCTGGAGAAGCCATTTGGTTTCATGACCATTCAAGCACAACATTATCAGTCATAAGGTTTTTTGCGTACACTTGAATCATTTTTCGTTAGATTTATGCTGAACTATAACATTTTGCTTGCAAAAACAAATAACGCTACGTAACTATCACTTGACGCAAGACTCAAGTGAGGCGGCCATGTTTGTAAGTCTATAACTAACAACAATTGACGGTCTGGCCGCACCGATCACAGGGTGTTTGGTGGGGACGATAAGCTCTCTGTGAAAGACGCCCCCAACCGCCTGTCTGTGAAAAAATTACCCTCATATATTAATCTCATAATAAGAAGGAATTGGAGCTATTTGAAAAATGAGTGATTTTCAAATCACCACTGAAAAAAAGGTTGTTGTATCTATAAGAACAGTAAGAAGTTATTCAGTATAAAGCACAAAATGCTGTAATGTCTTGTATCGATTAGTTGCTAACAAACAGGACTGATTAAAATACTTGAATACTTTAATAATTACAACTAAGGATTGTATAAAAAAGAGCATAAATGAGCTTGAAAAGCTGAAATAATTTTCCCAACAAATTAGAACTTCACCAAGAAAATAAAATATAGGTAATCTTCGAACGATGAATTCTTAATGTGAATTCTACTCACGACCGCATCCCAATTCGTCCTCTCCATTCGGACAATCGAAGTACTTGTCGCAGAGACGACTCTTGTCGACGCGCTTCCGACACGGACACGACATTTCGTCACTTGCATCGCTGCAATCGACTCTGCCATCGCACACAGCTGACACCGCCACGCAGTCACCGTCCAAGCAGTTTATCTGGCCGTAATCACATTTCTGAACTGGTAAAGTACAAAACTAACATAAACAAAGAATATAGGTGATCACAGAGTTGTGGATAAAATGATGAAAATTATCATATATTTATAACTTAATTTAGACTCATGAGCATAAATTTTATTATAATTCAATACTGAAACAAATAGAGTGTAATCTGCTTTGAAGTAATAATACAAAAATAAAGTGAAGAAAATTTGAAATGCATATTTTTCTCATCCATAAAAATATTATTTATTCATCCTAAATTTCTATTTTATATTTTATCTATCCATCATAATACTTTCTAATGAATTGTTTAACTTGATATGTATTATGGTGGTTTTGAAATAACTAGATATAACAGATTGTAATAAATTTAGGTACTAAAAAGATTATAGAAGAATATTATAAAAGAATAGAAAAAAATATCAAGTTTGATAACTAGTCTGTTATTTAATAACTGTATGACATAAAAAATATGTATTATGGTGGTTTTGAAATAACTAGATATAACAGATTGTAATTTAGGTAGGCTACTAAAAAGATTATAGAAGAATATTATAAAAGAATAGAAAAAATATCAAGTTACACTAGTCTGTTATTTAATAACTGTATGACATAAAAAAAATATTATAATATTAATACATTTTTTCATTTCAGTTCATCCACTGACCTCCTACAAAAGGGGTATATGGATTTGTCAAATTTATACCACAAGAAAATGTGTGTTATCCTCTTAAACCTCCAACTTGAGGTTTGTAATATTCATTAAATTCCTCCACTGAATATGCACCAATTGACAGCAGTTTCCTTCTCAAAAGAATTCTAAATTTCCTCCCTGATAATTATTCTAAGTGAGATGGCAACAGGTTGTACATTCGAATACCTGAGCTCCGTACACCTCGTTCATACATGCTACTCTGCTACATGTTAATTGATTAACAGAAGAATAAATTATTATAATATTTGTGATAAAATGTACTTACATCAGTCATTCGCACAAGAAAACATTGCCAAAAGATGTTGTTTAACAACATCTCTCTACATCTCTACACGAACTGTAAACTATGTTGTGGTTGAAATTCTAAAAATCTCCTCAAAATGAACAGTAAAGATACTCCATGACTGCATCTAGAAATTAACTAGGACTAGGAGATCAGTTAAACTTAATTATATAGGAAATTGGAGCTATAATATGAAATTAGATTGTTGGATGATTATGTTAAAGTGTGCTACATACTTAGATACATCCTTGGATTGATGGTTTCATTGCTGCTTCGGTCGTGACTGTTGACTGGATAGTGTTCCTCGTCAGAATGCCGCGTCTCGGCCACACCGGGGACAGTGGGGAAGTTGACGGTGCGCAGGGAATCGAGAACATTGCACTCCAGTGTGGCAGGCTGACTGTCGACGACAGGAGCTTGAGGCTTCACTTCAATGCCCGAGGAGTACGGTAATCCAGGCATATCATAATATGAGTTGACATTCCCATTCGGAGCTAAATTTTTATAAGGAGCTAAACCTGGTTGCGGGGAGAACAACGGTCTACCACCATTAGCTGTAGGTATTATGTATGGATTGGGAGATGACATAGCAGTGGGTACATGAATAGCACGGCCGTCCATTTGGTTTCCATTCAATCCACTAGTTCCATAATTACTTTGTCTTGCGTTCAATATACATTGGTTGCATATAGTTTGCTGAGGGAGAGATTGCAATCCAAAATCATTACTAGGTAGTCTTTGGTAGTTAATATTTTCAAGATGTTTATTCTTGCAAGCAAGGTAGATATTATCACTGGTCTGACCATCGTCAGCAGTGGCTGGCTGTTGAGGGTAAGGATAGACTGATTGTGGCGATACGGATAGCTGCTGGCTTGTTTGTATTTTCTCGTAAGGACGACCGCCAGACGCGGAGATCCCTGGACCTGATGGTGGAATGAATGATGGCTGGTTGATGAATTTGTTTGTTTCAAAGCTGTAGGGATGATTTCTTTGACTACCCACATAATCAGTTAGGCCGGGTTCAGAGTCTATCGAGGGACCAGTAACTGAATAATAGTTGACGGTATTTGAAGATGCAGGAGGTTTTTCAGGTTTTATCTGATCCGATATACCTGTAGTTTGATTATTATTGTTTGGAGAGCAATTCACACAATGATTCATATTGTTTTCCTCCATCAACAAGGTAGTACACTTCCTGTAAATTTCATCCATAATTTTCTTTGTAAATTGTCTCTCGTCGACTGATAAATCTCCGGTCTGTTTCTTTATTTCTTCGATTAAATTTAAAAACTCTTTCAGTTTTAAAACGCAGTCATTGAAGCTCTTTATCTGTTTCATGAACTCATCATAAATGTAACTGATTTCAACGCTGTATCTTGACTCGATGCTTCTTCTTTTTCGACTACCGATATGATACTCATTTGCCAAATGATTTCTATCGAAAACTGTTTCACGCGAGTTGGGCGTCGATGACTTTGCCGATTCGACACCAGACATGTTCTTCTTTTCTTCGATTATGCTTAAAATCTGGCTTAATCCTTTAACAATATTCTCATTGACAACGTCTTCCAATTTGATGCCATCCACCTCATTATTTTTCAAATATTGTTTCAGCAAGTTGGTCTTCAATTGTGATGGACTGCTATCTTGTGATGAAAATTTCGAGCTTGAATTGGAATTAGCATCTTCGGGAATTGTGGAGGAGTTTGTATTGTCAGAGTGGCTGGAATTTAACAACACAGTTGTATTGCTTATTACAATTTGCGTTGTTGGATAAATTGCAAGAGCTGTTTCATTAGTCCCGTTCATTGGTATGTTTATGAATGGATTCGACCGTTCTAAACTGTGTGGTCTGATAAGAAGATGGAGAATTTGCGCTCCTCGCTCTACTTCTGTAATTGAAAAAAGAATAAATTATTCAGGAGTAATATTTGTACTACTTTAACCATTATTTTCAATGGAAATAGATGAGTTTAACAAATACTATTATTTTAGTAATTCATTGCTACAGAATGATGATAGTTAGCTTCTCACAATAATTAGTCTATCATTATATATTTTTCTTAAAATATAAAATAATTATTTCCTTTATTATTTAAAACTGAAGATAAGAGCAAGGACAATTGTAATTCAATAGATTCAAGTTATTTATTGTGATTATTTCATAAATTATATACAAAGGATAATGGCTATTCACAAAACATTAAAGCCTACATTTTAGCCATATCAAAGACATTGAACAAATGTTTCAGTACGGTAATTTAGCAACTGACAAAGTAGGTATTGGGATTATTCTGATTGATTAGTGGCTGGACTATGAAAAATAATTTTAATAAGAAAATTGCTTGTATGTCGAAGTTTCTAAAGAACAAATCCCGATTCATTTCTTAAAAATACAAAAAAATACCCTAGTAATTTATAGTAGAACTCCAATTATCCGAACTCTGATTATCCGAATCAATTTGAGAAGAAAGTAGGCTAAGCTTCCGATAGTTTCGGATATTTTTTGAAAGCATTGACTCTTATTTTTTTAGCGAACTTCGATTTATACAGTTAAGTATTTTTTAACCGGTCATAATTGAAGTAAATTATACTATAATATATTTAATAAAGGTATTTTTTTAAATTTTCTGTTTTTCTTTTAAGCTCCAATCATCCGAATAACTTGATTAACCGAATGAGGTCCGGTTCTAATCAATTCGGATAATTGGAGTTCTATTTTACATTCAAGATCATTAGGCAGCATCCGAATAATACAGTTTTGAAATTTAGAGAAAGTTTGTAAGTCAACTATGACTTTTTTCAAGTCAACTCATTTTACAAAAATAGAGCAAATGGTATAGCTGAGATTTAAAAGCACCGGCATATTTATTTCATTGATATGTTTCAAAAGTAGAAATCTTCGCAACATTTCGAGTGGATGGATAGATTGTTCTATTATAATTTATTTTACAAAAACAATTTAACAGATCATTTGAAAATAGAAAAATAGAATGTAACATGACTGTGATAGTAAAATAATTGTAATACGGTAATTACTTTATGGAAAATAATATAATAATTATTGTTGTATGCCTTAAAGGTCTACAGTACTTACTTTCCATGTTGATCAATAGAAACAGCGAAAGAGAAGTAATGTAGATGAGTCCAAGAAAGAATCCAAAAATCAGAGGCGTTAGGTTTCTGTGCGAACATTTGTAGTTTCCACACTTAGTGCAGTAACGCACTGACGGGTAGTGACTTTTCCATAACCTTTGCAAACAACCTGGTGGAAACAGCATAAAATATGGCAATATTATAACAATAAGTAGGCTAATAGCAGTAAGTTTTGCAATCAATAGTTATCTCAGACTAGTTTTAAATTTCAAGATGTATAGAATTTGTTGAGATGAGTTTTTTATTGAATAATTTGAATGAAAAATTATACTAAACTTCTAGTCTAGCGCCAAGATATCATCTGGTATCTAAGCTATACCATTCTTACTAAAGTGGACATATAATAGAACCTTTTTCACAAAGAAGGTAGACAAGTTTTTCAATTTTAATATTAAACATGTCTATCAAATAGGATTAAAGTTGAAGATAGTAATAGCCCAATCAGCATTCATCAGTCTCAAGTCCAGTTTACACTTTATTCTTCCACTTTTTCATTGTTATTTTCTATATGATCAGTCAAAAGGTATCAGAAAGAGTATTCACGTGAAGCGGATGGTTTTCCCAGCGGAAGACATTTGAAGGATTTTCCTTAATTCTTTCAATTAATCGTAAGAATTTGTCTTCCATATGAAAGACAATTTGAAAAGTCAAATTTTAACGGAAATTCTAATGCCTAAGTTCTAGACTCATGATTTGATAGAATATTGAGTAAATAAATTCACCTGGTGGACGATCATCCGTTGTCAGACCCACACTGCTTCCACCCAAGATGCTGTTCGTTTGGAAATTCTCTATCCCCAATTTGTGGAGGGAGTCCGATCGGCTGTTGTAAGCTAACATGGTTTCTATTCAGAAGGAAACCATACCTGTAATATCATTTCAAAAGTCAAAATCAAAAGTCTTCAAATAAAATAATATCTTCGGTATTTTAAAACGTGACAGGTTCAAATGATAAATTTATAAATAAAAAAGTGAGACAATTGAATAGAAAAAATAATGCATGATAGATATTTTCAATTCTGTACCCGTGCTCCTTGAGGCTGTATGGTACACTTTTTTATTTAAATTGGATAATCTTTTTCAATACAATTGTTAAGATTATTCTAAGATTGAGAAAAAGTGGAAACTGAAACTTTCAAGTGGTCTAATAAGCGAGTTATGGGTTGTTGAAGTGTTGAACTCAGTTTTCTTTCCACATCATAAACGGATTCGAATTTTCCATTTGCGTTTTTTTATACATTCAGTATATCATTGGCTTTGTTTTAATATGCGTTTTTTCGCGATTTATGCCAAAATAAACAAGTTATCGAATTTACAAAAGATTTTACTTTTTTATTTATGAACGATATGGGGAATAAAATGTTTTAGTTTGGAAAGATACATTTTTTTATTTTTAAGAGAAGTTCTGTTAATATAATCGAAACAATTTATGATCTGGAAAGAAAACGGAATGAGCACTTTAACGACCCATAACTCCCTTAACTCGCTTATTAGACCACTTAAAGATTTTAGTTGCCACTTTTTCTCACTCTTATAATGATCTTAACAATTATATTGAAAAAGATTATCCAATTTAAATAATAAAAATGTGTTCCGAACAGCCTTAAGGGTCCAATTAAAAATTTGACTAATCGCAAACTTGATACTGAAATCTTGAAGAGTTTAGAATAAGCATATAACCAGCCTCCATAAATTGAGAATCTATATGCAAAATTTCAGACGTGATGATGCATCATTCGTGAATTTCCTATCCCGTACGTGTGTGAACCAGTTGTTTACTTATTATATATAGTATAACATACAAGTATATGATATACAATATACAAGTCAAGTAGAACAATAAAAAATCTGGTGTGGCGCATTCACACAACTTTCCTTGCCGTTATGAAAATTGATCAACTGACGCTAATGTTCCCGCGCAACTCAAGACTACTATTTAAAGATCTAAGCCAGCTGGTGACAGGACATTAACGCTGCAGACACACGAAGTCTGCTATCTCTTCATAGTGAATGATTTAATAGAATCAACAGTTGCCAACAGTTTGCAATTGAAATGATAACATTTTCACGAATTTCAAGCTTATTTTCAATTTTAAGTGAAAATGTTACTAAACATTAATTGTAGAGATTTCCATGATCAATCTTTTCCACTTGAATTTTTTTGTTTAAACTGTATCTGAAGCCTGATAATTGGTAATCTAAAATCAAACTTTGCATAGATGGGGCGAAGCTCCTGAAATTTTTACAGATATGGGACTTGTGGCAGTTGATAGAGCTTATCAATGACTATTTTAGGTATGAATTTGATCAGAATCGTTGGAGCCGTTTTTGAGAAAATCGCGAAAAACCCGGTTTTTGACAACATTTTTGCCATTTTAGTCGCCTTCTTGAATTGCATTTGATCGAAATTGTTCGTGTCGAATCCTTATAGTGTAAGAACCTTAAGTTCCAGATTTCAAGTTATTTCGTTGATTGGGAGATGAGATATCGTGTACACAGACGCACATACACTCATACACACACACACACACACACACACACACACACACACACACACACACACACACACACATACAGACCAATACCAAAAAAACACTTTTTTGGACTCAGGGGACCTTGAAACGTATAGAAATTTAGAAATTGGGGTACATTAAATTTTTTGGAAAGCAATACTTTCCTTACCTATGGTAATAGGGCAAGGAAAGTAAAAAGAATACTTTCAATTGCGTTATTTCATTGAAATGAACGGAGAAAGTCGGTATAAATTTTAATGTTCAAAACTAATATGAGCAAATACTATTGTAAATTCCAAATAAAATAGTGCTAGTGATTTAATTTGTTTTCAATCAGTATCCTGTATACAGATAAAGAGAGCTTGTATGCTTCAAAAATTTCTAAAGAGATAGAAGATGAATGGTAAACCTCAAGCACCATTCCATTGACTGTACTGGTAATTCAATTCTGTGAGATTTTCTCATACATCTTTATTTGTGTATATTTATTTACTAACTGAATATTTTTGACACTTGATTTTTTTCGACAAACTGAATATTATTTTTGACACGTGATTTTTTACGAATATTCTACCAATTCTTTATAAATAACATTCCATCTACTTAATGTATTTAAATAATTACCGTTGACTGAAGTGAGATTAACTCTAAAACTCATGCATTTTCATGTATACTAATTTCAATGGTTTCTTCTCTGTATGGTGATTACAAGAATATACTCCTAACTATTAATGTGTTTATTCAATCTTGCATTTTAACGAAACTGCATAAGCATATAAAAAATATAACTTTCGTATTAAGTCTCTCTGACTCACTTAATTTAGTTCGTTCCAATTCAAGTAATATCATAGCCACCTCTAATAAAAGGCCCTGGCCTACGATATTGCAACGTCGCAGTGTAGGCCAAGAATCTAATACATGATTGGTGAAAAAGATCAGCTGGGATTTTTAAAAATCTTTTTCACCAATCATGTAATAGATTCTAGACCTACGTTGCAATATCGTAGGCCGGGGCCTTGTATTAGAGGTGGCTATGATATTACTTGAATTGAAGCGAACTAAATTAAGTGAGTCAGAGAGACTTAATACGAAAGTTATATTGTTTATATGCTTATGAAGTTTCGTTAAAATGCAAGATTGAATAAACACATTAATAGTTAGGAGTATATTCTTGTAATCACCATACAGACAGAGAAGAAACCATTAAAATTAGTATACATGAAGGTGCCGATATACAGTTATTACAATAATGCGATAATATACCGGTACAGTCTGTGATGGTATGACATGTGACATGGTTAGGCCTACATTGAACTCAAATTGAAAAAGTTTTGTTGCCTACTAATAACAATATTTTTCAACCACATATTTAACAATTCACCAAAAGTTTCTTGAGTCAGAATTCTTGAAAGATGAATAATATTTTATTTCTACAACATGTAATGCTTTTCCCAGAGATATTTTTTTGTGAATTGATTTTATTTATTTATGTTACAAAAATAACATTGGTAGGTGAAATACTATTATCCTTGGTAACTGAAGAAAGAGAAGTCGCAGATAATTAGTTAGATTATAATTTTATCATGCTTTAAATGATTGAGTTGGTTCTATTCACTATGAATCATCCCAAATCGTTATAAGTTACAGATGAGAGAAAAAACATTTTTCTATTACCGTAATATTAAATAAAACTATTCTGTCAACTGTAATGTTTCATTCACTTAATATTATTTATGGTAATTAATTTATTACGGAACCTCAATTGGATTTTAGAATATATGGACCTTCTCAGATTTAGATTATTAAGGTATCAATATAAGACAGCTTGCTATAACTTATGTATATATCTTATCACACATAGTATTTATTAATTGGAATTATAATATATGATTACATGCATAGGATTGAATTACTCAAATATTTTTTATTATTAAAATGAAACTGGAAACTCACCGGGAAAACAGGGCAGGTTCTTGAGTATACACTACAAAGGTAGAAACTACGGTATTTTCTGCAACGCAATCTGAAAACTAATCCAATAATGAAACCAATAATTTGGGAAAACAGTTGAGAATTAACAGCGCAGCATTAATTTAGAACAGTAGACTCATCAATGCTGTAAGAAATGAGTTACAATATTTCATTTAGTCAGAATTACTGAGTAAGCAGGCAGGCCTAATGCAAAACTATGTCATCAAGCGTATTCCATGATACAATGTTTTCGAGTATATAGTATCATTCTGATAGAGAATAAATTGTTGACCCATAGGTTAGCTTAAAAATAGCTACCGTTACTAATCACTTAACAATATCAATATATTTTTTTCAAATACGAATACTTTCATACAATAGTACTTCGAGAAGGATGCAATATTTTACAGAATACACAAATCGAAACCATTCTATTCCAAGAGTGCATGGATTTTATTTTTAATTCATTTATATGAATTTTATTCCAAGAGTTCCAAATCGAAACCATTTTAAAGCAAGAGTGCATGTTTTCATGACCATTTCACTTTGACCATTGTGAGTCTTGTAAGGTCATTCATAATTAAAAAATGAATCTAAGAGAAAAAATATTTTGAAAAATGCTCAAAAAATGTTTTATTATGAAAGAATAACTAATTTAATTGATTCAGAATTCAAGATACCAGTGTTTTTACTCACCAGTTTTGCCATATTCGATGACAGATGTAGACTGTAAAGTTTCTCAAGTAAACAAAGCTCCAGCATTGTTTTAATAAACTGAAAAGTTTTATTATAGCCGAAACTTCAACTATTGCTCCTCACAATCCCTTGACTGTGTAGTTGATGACTAGTCATAAACATTTATCCATTGTTATCAATTATTTTTTCAGATTTCAGTTCTCGTAAATGTTTTTTGAAGTAAGTTTGAGAGGAGATTTCAAAAAAATAGCAGTGATATTTGCTATGATAGTAAAAGTGATTGATTATCATATTCAGTGTTTTCACAATTCTGAGGTCTAAACCGATGGTTAAAGAATGTTAATGTTTGTGGGGGGGGGGGTGAGTTTCTACTCAACTAAGTTCAATTTCAACCGATCCACATTGTTACTGGTACATAGAAGTACAATAAATATCTATTTATTTTACAGAGTTACTTGATGATAGCATCAAAGGTACTACTGATTCTATTTGAGAAAAAAATATTTGCCAAATTAAAGTGAGACGACCACTTCCATTAACATTTCAAATGTTTGAGATATTTCATTCGTTTGAAGACGTTATTATGAAAATAGTATATACTACTACCTTATTGACTCATGATTCACATTATTGTTCCTATTGGATGCCTTTAAAAGGATAAGTTCATTGACCACACCATTCATAGCTTGTATTGTTCACAAATTATTCGGATCGTATTCGTTTATTATTGGTATCTGTATTTTACAAGTTGAATTTTTGGGTATTTTTTCAAGATAAGGTCTTGGGTAAGAGAGCAATAGATAAAGTAGCATTCAAGTTGAAGTAGAAGTACCTACTGCAGAGTAAGAGTATTTTTTTAAGAAAAAGTTGACTAATAAATGCTCTACTAGAATCCTAGAAATTCATAATTAATTACTGTATTCATTTTTGCAAATCAGGCATGTTAAGCTATAAATTTAATTTGCATGCTAAAACAGTCTCATATAATTATTACAAGTAAATATTGTAGACGGATTTGTGTTTTCAAGTATTGCAGAATTTATCGTAACATGATAAAACTAAAACTCTCTTTTAAATTTCAATTGAAGTTGAAGCACAGAAACACCAAATTAATACAGCAATTATTGGAAATAATTCCAGATATATGATTATAAAAAATGAATCTTCAATACTAGGTTTGGAGAACCCATGACTGTTCACTGTTGAAATTCGTGAATTTACTAAAGCCTCTGGCGGAGTTTTTAATAGTATTGAGTTTTCCATAACAACATCAAAGGAGTGATAACAAAGAAACGAATGAAGTTACGTGAGACTAACTAGTTTTGGGTAGGATAAGCATTGATTAGCGACAATATTCAATAGTAAATTTTATACAGATCTCCAAATGATGATAAATTATAAAAAATGATGAAGATTTAAGACCAACATATATTAGTTCCCGTATCGAATAGTAAAAGTAATTTAACGCTGTAAATGATTTTCCAGTGATACTTCAAAATTCCAGTGTTTCAAATTATATACATTCTTATAAATTTATTTTATTGCGGATGATACCCACATGAGCTTTTTGAGTGTGCGTGGGCAATGGAACTTCAGTTATCAGTTATCAGAGTAGCAAAGTAGAAAAATAGGACATGACTGGTGAATATCAATTACGTGATGTATTAGAACATTTTTAAAATAAAAGTCGGCATAATTTTTGTTTGTAGCTAAGAAACATTAAATCATAACAAAGAGGTGTGGTAATGTAATGCTATAAATTTAGGTGAGAAATTCGCTTGACAGCGCATTATTTCATTATTTTGAATGTAACCTGCTCATTCATTATACCTTAAAAGTAGTCAAAGAGATATTATGACATTCATTTGTTGAGCTAGAAATTTTTCATGACACAGATTAGAATAGATAAAGAGAAATAGAGTATGAGAGAACAGAATACGGATTACTGAATTTTAATTCAGTAATTTTATTCATCTATCTCTAAGATAGATGATTAACTATGATTAATTATTTGCAACAATACAAAACTATGCATGAAGATTCTGTAAATCAAGATTAATACCAGAGCTGAGTGGAAAGGCTTTGATTTTTATGTGGATTACAAGTATGATAAGGAGGTTTGATAATTTACACCTGTGTGAGTTAGGAAAATAATTGAAGATTTAGAAAAACATTGGGACAAAATCTGAATTATTGAGGTTAGAAAAAATGATAATTTTCTTGTATTAATATTGAAATCAATAAAAAGTTGGAATGTATGAACTCAACTGAAAAATAATGAATTATAATTGACCGAGCGAAGTGAGGTCTAAGATTCAAGTCGACGGTTTGGCATTTCTCTATGGTATGTTTATATGTTGCGCATTTACGGTGAAGCGCGGTAATAGATTTTCATGAAATTTGTCAGGTATGTTCCTTTTTTAAATGCGCGTCGACGTATATACAAGGTTTTTGGAAATTTTGCATTTCAAGGATAATATAAAAGGGAAAAGGAGCCTCCTTCATACGCCAATATTAGAGTAAAAATCGTACTATAGAATTATTCATCATAAATCAGCTGACAAGTGATTACACAGATGTGTGGAGAAGCCAGTCTATTGCTGTATTTCCATAAGGTCTATAGTTTCAATCAGGTACTTGTGGATGAGAATACTGCGTGAGGTCTACTGTTCACAGATAACTACTAGTTTTAAAAGTATTGGTCATTAAATAAATTTATTAATGTCACAGATTGGTTTCATGTCATTCAATAGAATAGACAAAACTCTCATTGACATTGACATGCATATAAAAAAGTGCAGCTCTTATAATATGGTAACTATCGATATTCTTGAAATATATAATAGATATATTATTAATTATAAACTAACGATAAATTATTTAAGAACATTATAAACTAGTAGTTCTGTGAACAGTAGACCTCACGCAGTATTCTCATTCACAAGTACCTGATGTCACCTGTTTTGAATGTTAACAAACTCAGTTCACGTTTGAATTTGTATTCCATTATGATATAATTCATCCAGTTCCGTGATAAACTTTCCATTTGATGATAATTAATTTTTACAATCAAAAATATTATAATTTTTTCATCATTATTTAGTTAATTTGATTATTTTTAATCACCTATTAAATAAGTTTTATCGAATGTGAGAATATTGATACTGATGGGCACGCATTACCATTTATGATATTACCATGACTGCAAAACAAAATATTGAAACCAAAGACCATTAAGATGCATACCTCTTTAAGGTAGGCGCACACAAATCGTCATCGGACGGACGGACGGCACGCATCGGACGATTAGATTTGATGCATTGTTTTCAATTGGAGTGCGAATACCTATACGATGCGGATAAGTATGCGCAATCCAATTGAAAACTATGCATAAAATCCAATCGTCCGATCGGTGCCGTCCGTCCGATGACGATCTGTGTGCACCTACCTTTAAGGTCTTTGATTGAAACTATAGACCTTATAGAAATACGGAAATAGACTGGCTTCTTCAGACATCTATGAAATAACTTGTCTTGCTCACTTGTCAGCTGATTGATTATGAATAATAATTATTCTATAGTCCGATTAATCCTATTTTCAGAGTAGATGATATACAGTAGAGATATCGGAGTATGGAGGAATTTATTGGAGGACCTTTTCATACTATCCTTAGAATACAAAATTTCAAAAATCCTTGTGTATACATCGACACGCAATTGAAAAAGGAATATTTCTGCCAAATCTCATACAATTCTATCAACGCGTTTGGCCGTAATTGCGTTACATATAGACAGACAAAAGAAAATCCGAGTTAAAACATAGACCTCACTAGGTTCGGTCAATTATAGAAGATGAGATGTCAAGTAAAAACGCCATGTAACATGTAAAGAGTGAAGAAATTTCTTATCGATTATCTGAGGATTTGAACATAGAAGAATCTCTACATCCTTCAGATATGTTATGCTTATTGCATATGTTGGTTTTTAAAGGAATAACAGTTAACTATGGTGCCTGCGAAAATATGGTGAGCTGGACCCCATGCTCAAACAATTTATCAGAGAGCATGGATGCTTGCACATCGTCTCTCACCTACAACTGCAAGCTCATAATGTGAAGGAGTATGGGTCTCTTTTTATTTGAACAATTCATTGTCATGAATGATAAATTGACAGGAGCTGATAAATAATTTCTGAAAAAATAATGAATTTCACCGAGTGAAATTGATGTTAAACTGTGAATGTGACAAACTTTACCAAAGACAATATTGTAGCTGTTATGATGGAGGATGGACTTGACCTGAATGGGAGGAGTTCTCCCATGATATCAGGGCTACAAGCTGACTAAGGAAACATAATTTCTCACAGATAAGTGTATGTAAATTGTTCAAGATAATTTGCAATTCAAGTTTCATTAGACAATAGATTAAGGGCCGGTTTCTAGGACACTTATTAAATTTAATGGACCATAGATGAGTATGAATGGACCATATACATGAGCATGAATGGACCACATACATGAGTATCAATCGACCATTACAATGATACTCATGTACGGTGAAGCGCGGTAATAGATTTTCATGAAATTTGTCAGGTATGTTCCTTTTTTAAATGCGCGTCGACGTATATACAAGGTTTTTGGAAATTTTGCATTTCAAGGATAATATAAAAGGAAAAAGGAGCCTCCTTCATACGCCACAATTAGAGTAAAATTCGTACTATAGAATTATTCATCATAAATCAGCTGACAAGTGATTACACAGAGAAGCCAGTCTATTGCTGTATTTCCATAAGGTCTATGAGTTTCAGTGGATGAGAATACTGCGTGATGTCTACTGTTCACAGAGAACTACTAGTTTTAAAAGTATTGGTCATTAAATAAATTATTGTCACAGATTGGTTTCATGTCATTCAATAGAATAGACAAAACTCTCATTGACATTGACATGCATATAAAAAGTGCATCTCTTACAATATGGTAACTATCGATATTCTTGAAATATATAATAGATAATAAATTATTGAATCACCTTGAAGCTAAAGATAATAAATTATTTAAGAACATTATAAACTAGTAGTTCTGTGAACAGTAGACCTCACGCAGTATTCTCATTCACAAGTACCTGATGTCACCTGTTTTAAATGTTAACAAACTCAGTTCACGTTTGAATTTGTATTCCATTATGATATAATTCATCCAGTTCCGTGATAAACTTTCCATTTGATGATAATTAATTTTTACAATCAAAAATATTATAATTTTTTCATCATTATTTAGTTCATTTTATTATTTTTAATCACCTATTAAATAAGTTTAATCGAATGTGAGGATATTGATACTGATGGGCACGCATTACCATTACCATATGATATTACCATGACTGCAAAACAAAATATTGAAACCAAAGACCATAAAGATGCATACCTCTTTAAGGTAGGCGCACACAAATCGTCATCGGACGGACGGCACGCATCGGACGATTAGATTTGATGCATTGTTTTCAATTGGAGTGCGAATACCTATACGATGCGGATAAGTATGCGCAATCCAATTGAAAACTATGCATAAAATCCAATCGTCCGATCCGTGCCGTCCGTCCGATGACGATCTGTGTGCACCTACCTTTAAGGTCTTTGATTGAAACTATAGACCTTATAGAAATACAGAAATAGACTGGCTTCTTCAGACATCTATGAATTCACTTGTCTTGCTCACTTGTCAGCTGATTGATTATGCATAATAATTATTCTATAGTCCGATTAATCCTATCTTCAGAGTAGATGATATACAGTAGTGATATCGGAGTATGGAGGAATTTATTGGAGGACCTTTTCCTTTCATATTATCCTTAGAATACAAAATTTCAAAAATCCTTGTGTATACATCGACACGCAATTGAAAAAGGAATATTTCTGCCAAATCTCATACAATTCTATCAACGCGTTTGGCCGTAATTGCGTTACATATAGACAGACAAAAGAAAATCCGAGTTAAAACATAGACCTCACTAGGTTCGGTCAATTATAGAAGATGAGATGTCAAGTAAAAACGCCATGTAACATGTAAAGAGTGAAGAAATTTCTTATCGATTATCTGAGGATTTGAACATAGAAGAATCTCTACATCCTTCAGATATGTTATGCTTATTGCATATGTTGGTTTTTTAAAGGAATAACAGTTAACTATGGTGCCTGCGAAAATATGGTGAGCTGGACCCCATGCTCAAACAATTTATCAGAGAGCATGGATGCTTGCACATCGTCTCTCACCTACAACTGCAAGCTCATAATGTGAAGGAGTATGGGTCTCTTTTTATTTGAACAATTCATTGTCATGAATGATAAATTGACAGGAGCTGATAAATAATTTCTGAAAAAATAATGAATTTCACCGAGTGAAATTGATGTTAAACTGTGAATGTGACAAACTTTACCAAAGACAATATTGTAGCTGTTATGATGGAGGATGGACTTGACCTGAATGGGAGGAGTTCTCCCATGATATCAGGGCTACAAACTGACTAAGGAAACATAATTTCTCACAGATAAGTGTATGTAAATTGTTCAAGATAATTTGCAATTCAAGTTTCATTAGACAATAGATTAAGGGCCGGTTTCTAGGACACTTATTAAATTTAATGGACCATAGATGAGTATGAATGGACCATATACATGAGCATGAATGGACCACATACATGAGTATCAATCGACCATTACAATGATACTCATGTACGGTCCTTAGATTCATTAATTTGAATGATCCATTAGATTTGGAAATGTTCTTGAAACCGGGCATCAACTGAATATAGGATATATAACCATAAATAGGACGTTGTGTTTCTTGTTTACAGAAGCTAAAGGTGCATGATGCACCTGGTGAGACACTATGATTGTGAATCGGGATTTAGAGTTTATAGAAGTTTTTCGTTTTGTATGCTGTCGGGTTGACCATAGAGACACAATAGCGTAAGTAGATATCCCATGGTATAGGGCGTCGCAACTTTTACTGTTATCTCAAGCCGATTACTGTCGATTATTGTCGATTTTTACTGTTTTGACCGGGTAAGAGTGTATGAGAGACAATATGAGAAACTACCAGCGTCATAAAGCTTCACGGGAAAGAACTACGAGGACTGTCAGCTTTAGATAACAGTAAAAGTTGCAACATAAACGCCCTGTACCATGGGATATCTACTTATGCTATTGTTTCTCTATGGTTTGACGGAGTGGGGTGCATTTCTAGGTAGGGGAAACCTTTTTGCCATTTTTACTTTCCTTGCCCTATTACCATAGGTGAGGAAAGTATTGCTTTCCGAAAAAAATAAGGTACCCCAATTTCTATATTTCTATACGTTTCAAGGTCCCCTGAGTCCAAAAAAGTGGTTTTTGGGTATTGGTCTGTATGTGTGTGTGTGTGTGTGTGTGTGTGTGTGTGTGTGTGTGTGTGTGTGTGTGTGTGTGTGTGTGTGTGTGTGTGTGTGTGTGTATGAGTGTATGCGCGTCTGTGTACACGATATCTCATCTCCCAATTAACGGAATAACTTGAAATTTGGAACTTAAGGTCCTTACACTGTAAGGATCCGACACGAACATTTTCGATCAAATGCAATTCAAGATGGCGGCTAAAATGGCGAAAATGTTGTCAAAAACAGGGTTTTTCGCGATTTTCTCGAAAACGGCTCCAACGATTTTGATCAAATTCATACCTAGAAAAGTCATTGATAAGCTCTATCAACTGTCACAAGTCCCAAGCCTCATATCTGTAAAAATTTCAGGAGCACTGCACCATCTATGCAAAGTTTGATTTTAGATTCCCAATTATCAGACTTCAGATACAATTTAAACAAACATTTTCAAGTGGAAAAGATTGAGCGTAAAAATCTCTACAATTAATGTTCAGTAACATTTTCACCTAAAATTGAAAATAAGCTCGAAGTTCGAGAAAATAAGATTCTTCAATTTGCAAACTGTTGGCAAGTGTTGATTCCATTAAATCATTCACTATGAAGAAATAGCAGACTTCATGTGTCTGCAGCGTTATTGTCCTGTCACCAGCTGGCTTAGATCTTTGAATAGTAGACTTGAGATGCGCGTGAACACTAGCGTCAGTTGATCAATTTTCATAACGGCAAGGAAAGTTGTATGAGTGCGTCACACCAGATTTTTGCTATTTGGAATGCGTGCGACCAAAGTTGGAGTTTTTGGGGTAGATCATTTCGGAGTTGGTGGTGGGTGAATTAATGAGATCGAGTGTGTCTTTTTATGTATCTTCAGATTTTTGTAGTTTTGTTTGCTACTAATTCCAGGGATTACGGCTTTGGACGCTAATATCCTGGGAGGAATAAGTGATGAGGAGGGATTAGTGTCCAGGTCAGGTCAGGAAGCCTGATGCACTAAAAATAACTCAACAAAAAGTTATTAATTTTCAACAAATTTCTCAAAAATTGATATTTTAAGAAACTTTTGATTTATTCAATCAACAATAAGCAGCGCTCTTAGCTTCAGGCTCTGCTTTGGAATAAATCTTTGCTTTATGAGAAGGAGAATCACTTCTTATTCTCCATACTGGCTGTCCAACGTGGGAGGATGTAGACTATCTTTACTGCAGGTGGTGTGTATCATGAGTAGACTGAAGAAGATTCTCTTTGTGAGGATCCCTGTCTTACTCTTGAACAGAAGGCAGTTTAATGGGTATGAGTCCAGTCTTGAGGAGCGTATGGTTATTCATAACCTCCTTATGAAGATTCCAGTTCAATAATGAATTATTGAAAATATGGCCTTTCGTGTGAAATTGGCAGTTTATAGTGGAGTTGTTGGTACTGAGTGCGGGATGAGAGTGTAGTTGTAGGCTATATGACTACATTTATGAATGAGGTATTGACATTGATATTTTATTTGGTGAATGTGAAGCACAAATATCTACAACCACATCCCAGAGTTTTAAAAATGCACCACATTCAGCTCTAGTGAATCCAAGACAGACTAAAAAGACACGGATTGATAAATTGATTGTAGAAAGTATTTCTTCTTTTAAATATTCTACTCAAAATTCAATTATGAATCAGCAATAGTTCCGTTTTTTAATACACTTTATACAAATTTAAAAAATGTATTTCTAACTCTAAGAAACAATGGTTTATCGTGGAAATCAAGAATAGTTTTTTTTAAATTGTTCTTTGATGAAAGAAAACACTTTAAGCTTGATATTTTTCCGAGATCGGGTTACAAGAGCAAACGTAAAACATTTCATTGACACATAATTGAATCACGATTGCGCACAGCATATTCTAACTTGAATTCTCGTTAAAAAATCTCATTTTGACTCAATTTTGGTTTGATACACTATACGATACTATTGATAAGTGTAGGTAGTAAAAGGAATTGAATTTAAAATGAATGCACTAAAATAGATTTATTCAACACTATCCATTTCCATACAAGTCGATAACGATTTTTCATTTGATGCTTCTAATTCAGGATTCGATTTTGACTTTTCAGTTTTATCCAATTGAGAAGATAGGAATTGTTTACTAAACCTTCTTAATTTGAAATTTTGTATAAATCGTATCTCACCATTCCAATCTTTCAGCATAGAAACCTGGGTGGCATTCAGGAGATCTGGGATCTCTGTAAACACAAATGGATTGAAGTAAATGCATTATTCATACTTTTCCCAAATACATGCAGTATACTTTTCCTAATATTACTCTAACTGCTTAGCAAAATTGCTCTAGATTGTAAAATATTTGATGCAGTATGCATAATATAGCATAGCCTACTCTAGATTGAAACATGAGAATCATATCATGAACGTTCCAAGAGAAAATCTCTAACTTATTCTAAACATTTAAATAAAATATATCGATGTATTTGGAGGAAGATACATGATTGATTGAGAAAATAAATATTCCAATCTGAAGTGAATAATACTATTTTCCTCAAATCAACTAGTTGAATGTTTCCACTTGCATTGTGATTGTTGGCTTTACACCTCAACACTATTACTATGAAACCGATAATTATTAAACATTTTTTGGAAACAAATAGCACAGGTCCGCAAATAATGATCAAAAAGAGATTTTTATAGATGCGATCGAACAATCCAATTTCATTTTTTTTCTGTTTTGTTTGATCAAAATTTGGAAAGGTAACAGTTTTGGGCTAGGTCTGATGTTTTGTGTATTATGGAGTCTAAAATAAATGAATAAATAAATAAGGATATAACCTGTAGAAATTGTGATTTCTGATGGGTGGATATAAAAAATGTTCAGAAAGTATAAATTGGGGAGAAGAACTTCTTGATATGAGTGAAGGGCCTTGAAAGGCAATTGTAAAAATACATCCTTCATATCCATGAAACGACCAGTAACAAACGCTTCATTATAAATAAGTAAAGTTCCAGAATTCAGCAAGTAGAAGTTTTCAGTAATGTGAAAGTAATGATGGGTCAGTAACCGAAAAATGTTTTTATACCAGTAAAGTAAAAAGTATTAAAAAGTATTTTTGGTCGAAGAAGTACTGTATTAACAATTAATCATGGCAAATGCCTAATTTTTAATTATTTGATATTATTTTGACGGTTACTGGTAAAACCACTCACGTATTCCTACTTAAATGCTCATTGAATTGTCGCTTGAAGAACAGTATTGACGATGTAAGGAAGATATATATAACACGTGAAGTAAGTAAATAAGATGAGAAATTGGATCGAAGTACCAATTCTGCATTGACAATTATTTCAGGAATGTTTCTTTACCGTTATTGACTATTCATAATACTATTATTAGCTTCCTTACCTATTCCACAAGTTTCATATTCCAATTTTTCTTGCGATTTGATCATGTTCAATGCGTCTTCTCGACTTGCATGCTGACGGCCTCTTTTACCAATCGAGTGTTTCAAAGCGATTTGCTCCAGCTCCTCATCAAATCTACTGAGGTACCTGTTTTTAACAAATATTTATTTTAAATTATAAATTTCAACTTTTGAAGAAATATTGTGGCATAACTTAATAAATTAATAGAAGATTACCAAATATTACATTAATTTTCAAAAGGAATTATTTCAGAAATTTTTCTAAAGCCTCTAATGCCTTTTTCATAAGATTAATTGATTTTATAGCATAGAATAGTAGCTACAAGTAGAATAGAATAGGAGTCAATAAAAATTAAATAAAAAAAAATTAAAAAATGTACTGCACTTAAGAATTGAGATAAAAATTAAAATAAGCAATTTGAAGACCAAAAAAAATCAACTAGAATACATTGTAATAATAGTAACAAGTAAAATTTAAATATACAGTACTTCTATTGGATAAAATTACAAAAATACAACAAAGGAGTTTCGATGCAAAGCAAGTTTATATACTAGTGAAAAATATTTGATCATGGCATAAGGAAAGTAGCGTAGTGTGAATGTGCCACACCAGATTTTTTAATAATGTTGAAATAAACTTTATTAACTAAATATTCAATCTCAATTCTGAAAATGTATTATTTCATTTTTAAATACTAGTAGTTCTGTGAACAGTAGACCTCACGCAGTTTTCTCATCCACAAGTCACCGGTTTTAAATGTTAACAAACTCAGTTCTTGTTTGAATTTGTATTCCATATGATATAATTCATCCAGTTCCGTGATAATCTTTCCTTCTGATGAAAATGAATTTTCTACAATCAAAAATATTATAATTTCTTCAGAAATTATTTAGTTCATTTGATTATTTTTAATCACAAGTTAAAATAGTTTTTTCAAAAGTGAGAATATTGATACTGATGGGCACGCATAATACCATGACTGCAAAACAAAATATTGAAACCAAAGACCTTGGACTTATTAAGATATACATTTTTATATACTTATATAAGTTACATCGTGAGAATCTACAGCAGTCAGCAGTTTCTATACAATTTCTTGGAACTCTCCTGGAACTGTTGGAGCCAGCTTTCTCACACATTGAGCGTCAGTCCTGCTTACAACATCGAAGCGAGAGGTACTCACTTTATCAAAATTCACTTGTTTAAATTGTTTTATTCCAAATTTTGTGTTATGTAGAAATAAAGATTTCTTTTTAAAAAGAAATCTTACGGAACGCATTATTTAGCTGGCGCAGTCGGTAGGACGATCGTGATTAATGAACATAATCTTCAGTTTTTAAACTGTTAACGATCGTTCATAGTACAGGGTGGCGCAAGTCACTGGACAGTTGGCTAAAAGAAAAAAATAAAATAACAGGAAGATGTAGTACAGTAGTTTTAGCCCATGATGTTGGTATTACAAAATGTTGATAATTACGCCTCGTCAAGTTGGCAATACCATGCAATGACAAACACAACAATCGATCTAGTCAGTTTTTGAAAGCGTGTTCTGTGAAATGTGTTCGAAGCTTTAGTTTCCAAATTAGTTTTTTTTTTTGTTTAACAGTTGTCACGATGTTAACGAAAGAAGAAAGAATCTTTGCTTTAAAAACATTTTATAAAAGTGGTGCTACTGCAGTTGTTAATGAATGGGGTAGACACTTTACATCAAAACCACCATCTAGACAAACAGTATACGACATAAGAGATAGATTTGAACAACATGGATCTGTTATGGATGCACCAAGATCTGGCCGCCCAACAACAGTCTCAACTGAGGAAAATGTGTTGCGGGTATGTTTAGCTGTGACCAACAGTCCACGAAAATCAACCAGACGATTAGCATCTGAGCTGGATTTATCACGAAGGTCTGTGCAAAGAATATTACACAAACAGAATTTCAAAGTTTACATTCCACGTTTGCTACATGGGTTACTTGAAGATGATCCAGATCAACGTCTTCAATTTTGTGAATTGATGCTTAACCAACAGAAACACGATCCTAACTTGTTCAATAAAATTGTGTGGTCTGATGAGGCTAATTTTAAGTTAAGCGGACAAGTTAACAGACATAACTGTACTTACTGGTATACTGACAATCAAAATCTTTTGTTAGAACAACAACTAAATCAACCTGGTGTGAGTGTCTGGGGGGCAATATCATCATTTGGCGTTCTTGGACCATATTTTTTTGAAGGAACTGTGTCAGGAGATAGATACTTGGATATGCTTCAGAATTACGTGGTACCAGGACTCATGACGTGTGCTGAAAACTTTCAAGAAATTTACTTTCAACACGATGGTGCTCCACCACATTATGCCACTAACGTTCGCGATTATTTAAACGAAACTTTCCACAGACGAGGGGCAGATATAGACATGCCTCCACGCTCACCAGATATCACGCCCATGGACATTTTCGTATGGGGTGTCGTCAAGGACTTTGTTTATCCTCGAAAGCCTCAGACAATCGACGAACTGAAGGACTACATACATGACGCATTTGAAGGTTTGGACAGTGATACCAGGCTATGCCATAGAGTATGTCACAGTGTTCCCGGAAGACTGGAAAGATGTATTAATGAAGACGGAAAACACTTTGAACATAAAAAATAATTCTAAGTATTTTTTGTAATAAAAAATAAATTCAGTCTTTGTTTATAGCAGTGTCCAGTGATTTTTGCGCCACCCTGTATAAGGACCTCGCGTTCGCGACATCCGAAAAGTGTGATGAATTATCAAGCTGCGAAACACCAACATTGTGGAGTGCAGTGGATATCAAACTTCGATATCATCATCACCAAATCTTCTTCATCGAACGTGCATCATCAACGCTGAAAGGACATCAGAAGAGATGAGCATAGCATTCGTTTTAGTGTAAGTCTTAATTTTAAGTTTTAATATTGTATGTATTTTAGTTTGGTTATTCTCGAAATATTTAAATATTTCAGAATGCCTAATCAATCAGTAGATACAGCACCCTCTGCTGCTACCCCTGTTTTGAAAAAAGAATTCCTGGATATGATACCAGAATTCCAAGTTTCATATTCCAATTTTTCTTGCGATTTGATCATGTTCAATGCGTCTTCTCGACTTGCATGCTGACGGCCTCTTTTACCAATCGAGTGTTTCAAAGCGATTTGCTCCAGCTCCTCATCAAATCTACTGAGGTACCTGTTTTTAACAAATATTTATTTTAAATTATAAATTTCAACTTTTGAAGAAATATTGTGGCATAACTTAATAAATTAATAGAAGATTACCAAATATTACATTAATTTTCAAAAGGAATTATTTCAGAAATTTTTCTAAAGCCTCTAATGCCTTTTTCATAAGATTAATTGATTTTATAGCATAGAATAGTAGCTACAAGTAGAATAGAATAGGAGTCAATAAAAATTAAATAAAAAAAATTAAAAAATGTACTGCACTTAAGAATTGAGATAAAAATTAAAATAAGCAATTTGAAGACCAAAAAAAATCAACTAGAATACATTGTAATAATAGTAACAAGTAAAATTTAAATATACAGTACTTCTATTGGATAAAATTACAAAAATACAACAAAGGAGTTTCGATGCAAAGCAAGTTTATATACTAGTGAAAAATATTTGATCATGGCATAAGGAAAGTAGCGTAGTGTGAATGTGCCACACCAGATTTTTTAATAATGTTGAAATAAACTTTATTAACTAAATATTCAATCTCAATTCTGAAAATGTATTATTTCATTTTTAAATACTAGTAGTTCTGTGAACAGTAGACCTCACGCAGTTTTCTCATCCACAAGTCACCGGTTTTAAATGTTAACAAACTCAGTTCTTGTTTGAATTTGTATTCCATATGATATAATTCATCCAGTTCCGTGATAATCTTTCCTTCTGATGAAAATGAATTTTCTACAATCAAAAATATTATAATTTCTTCAGAAATTATTTAGTTCATTTGATTATTTTTAATCACAAGTTAAAATAGTTTTTTCAAAAGTGAGAATATTGATACTGATGGGCACGCATAATACCATGACTGCAAAACAAAATATTGAAACCAAAGACCTTGGACTTATTAAGATATACATTTTTATATACTTATATAAGTTACATCGTGAGAATCTACAGCAGTCAGCAGTTTCTATACAATTTCTTGGAACTCTCCTGGAACTGTTGGAGCCAGCTTTCTCACACATTGAGCGTCAGTCCTGCTTACAACATCGAAGCGAGAGGTACTCACTTTATCAAAATTCACTTGTTTAAATTGTTTTATTCCAAATTTTGTGTTATGTAGAAATAAAGATTTCTTTTTAAAAAGAAATCTTACGGAACGCATTATTTAGCTGGCGCAGTCGGTAGGACGATCGTGATTAATGAACATAATCTTCAGTTTTTAAACTGTTAACGATCGTTCATAGTACAGGGTGGCGCAAGTCACTGGACAGTTGGCTAAAAGAAAAAAATAAAATAACAGGAAGATGTAGTACAGTAGTTTTAGCCCATGATGTTGGTATTACAAAATGTTGATAATTACGCCTCGTCAAGTTGGCAATACCATGCAATGACAAACACAACAATCGATCTAGTCAGTTTTTGAAAGCGTGTTCTGTGAAATGTGTTCGAAGCTTTAGTTTCCAAATTAGTTTTTTTTTTTTTTTTGTTTAACAGTTGTCACGATGTTAACGAAAGAAGAAAGAATCTTTGCTTTAAAAACATTTTATAAAAGTGGTGCTACTGCAGTTGTTAATGAATGGGGTAGACACTTTACATCAAAACCACCATCTAGACAAACAGTATACGACATAAGAGATAGATTTGAACAACATGGATCTGTTATGGATGCACCAAGATCTGGCCGCCCAACAACAGTCTCAACTGAGGAAAATGTGTTGCGGGTATGTTTAGCTGTGACCAACAGTCCACGAAAATCAACCAGACGATTAGCATCTGAGCTGGATTTATCACGAAGGTCTGTGCAAAGAATATTACACAAACAGAATTTCAAAGTTTACATTCCACGTTTGCTACATGGGTTACTTGAAGATGATCCAGATCAACGTCTTCAATTTTGTGAATTGATGCTTAACCAACAGAAACACGATCCTAACTTGTTCAATAAAATTGTGTGGTCTGATGAGGCTAATTTTAAGTTAAGCGGACAAGTTAACAGACATAACTGTACTTACTGGTATACTGACAATCAAAATCTTTTGTTAGAACAACAACTAAATCAACCTGGTGTGAGTGTCTGGGGGGCAATATCATCATTTGGCGTTCTTGGACCATATTTTTTTGAAGGAACTGTGTCAGGAGATAGATAATTGGATATGCTTCAGAATTACGTGGTACCAGGACTCATGACGTGTGCTGAAAACTTTCAAGAAATTTACTTTCAACACGATGGTGCTCCACCACATTATGCCACTAACGTTCGCGATTATTTAAACGAAACTTTCCACAGACGAGGGGCAGATATAGACATGCCTCCACGCTCACCAGATATCACGCCCATGGACATTTTCGTATGGGGTGTCGTCAAGGACTTTGTTTATCCTCGAAAGCCTCAGACAATCGACGAACTGAAGGACTACATACATGACGCATTTGAAGGTTTGGACAGTGATACCAGGCTATGCCATAGAGTATGTCACAGTGTTCCCGGAAGACTGGAAAGATGTATTAATGAAGACGGAAAACACTTTGAACATAAAAAATAATTCTAAGTATTTTTTGTAATAAAAAATAAATTCAGTCTTTGTTTATAGCAGTGTCCAGTGATTTTTGCGCCACCCTGTATAAGGACCTCGCGTTCGCGACATCCGAAAAGTGTGATGAATTATCAAGCTGCGAAACACCAACATTGTGGAGTGCAGTGGATATCAAACTTCGATATCATCATCACCAAATCTTCTTCATCGAACGTGCATCATCAACGCTGAAAGGACATCAGAAGAGATGAGCATAGCATTCGTTTTAGTGTAAGTCTTAATTTTAAGTTTTAATATTGTAATATTTTAGTTTGGTTATTCTCGAAATATTTAAATATTTCAGAATGCCTAATCAATCAGTAGATACAGCACCCTCTGCTGCTACCCCTGTTTTGAAAAAAGAATTCCTGGATATGATACCAGAATTCTCTGGAGAGCCATTATTATTAAACAGATTTGTATCGATTTGCGATAAAGTAGTTGCTAAGTTTTTTGTACAATCGAATCCTGATGATTTTCAAAATGAATATCTATTTTCTACTATTATTTCTAGACTCAAAGGTAAAGCTTTAGAACTCGTAACCAGTGGAAACACTTATGCTTGGCCTGAAGTGAGAAGAGTACTTCTCGACGGCTATCTTGACAAACGTGATTGCTTCACGTTGAATATTGAAATGACAGAATTGAAACAAGAAAGTAGCAAAAGCCCTTTTCATTTTCACGAGTGAATTCAAAAGATTCTCAACTTACAACTTGCATATTTCCTTACGAAGATGGCAGCAAACTCAACTATTCTAAGCAGCTTGTCCTTAGGGTATTTTTGAGAGGTCTGAATGAACCTATAGGATCACTGATGAGAACAAAAAGTCTAAGTGAAGCTTTGAGTATGATCACAAACGAAATGCAATACAAGAACAGAAATAGTAATTATAATTTCAATCCCAATAAGAGACCAATCTCACAACCATTCCAACAACTTCCTCTGACTAAACAAATCCAACACTTTCCTCAGACTAGACCAATGCAAAACTTTACCCAAAACAAGACTTATCCGAACTTCCAAAACCAATCAAAACAAAGACCAATGTTTACACATCGAAAAAGCAATCAACAATTTCGCAACTTCAGTTCAATGAACCAACAGAGACCAATGTTTCAAAGGCAATTTTTCGGTCAACAACACAGACCACAAATGCAATCGCAACCAGCTCCAATGAGTATTTCAACCAGAAACACTGAACTTGAACCCCCGAAAAAGAACCCCAGATTCAATCAACTGACAACCGAATTCGCTACAAACAATGACGAATTACTCAATACTAACGAAAACTAACTCTTGACTGACAATTTCTCAAATGAACCGTTCGATTACCCCGAAATGACTGAAAATCTTATGAACTATTTTGAAAACTTGGAATTGAATGATGATTACAATAATCAAATGACTTCCGACCAAACAGAACAAAATCATTTTTTAGGGGAAACGAGCCTCGGAACAAATTTTCAATTATGAACTTGCAATCAAAAGATAACGAACTCTCTTACTTTCTAGACCCACAAACGAACTTTCGAGTACTGATTGATCCCGGAAGTACGCAATCCTTTATAAAAAAAGTAATTACACATAAAGGTTTTAAAGATTCCTTGAAATCAACACCATTTGAAGTTACTACAGCCCATGGTAAATCAAAAGAAAAATTCAGTGCAAAAATACCATTCCTAGGAAGAAAATTTGATTTTTTCGTATTTGATTTTCATAAAGATTTCGATCTCTTGTTAGGAATGGATGCTATAAAGCAATTGAGAGTAAGATTGGATTACATTAGTAACAAACTTTACTATGGAAACAACAAACAAGTACCAATACTGTATTACAATACAACTTTGCAACACAATGAACCTTCTAAAGTCAATAAACCTCGTCAACTGTGGACTTACTTGATTGAAGCACGTAGTCAGAAAACAATATCAATTCCGATAAAAAACGCGTCAAACGGAGAATGCTTTCTCAAATACCAAAATCTCTCTGGACTAGAAATTCCACAATCTATCCTAAAAGTTGAAAACAATAAAGCAATCTGTCTAATTACAAATTCATTTACGAAAGATAAAAAATTGACTATCACACGACCTTTTGAAGTTGAAAATTTGGAAAACTATGAACTAGTCCCTCATTCAAAATTCACCTCATCTCCAAACAGAAATAACTTGAATAATTTTGAAGTTGACCAAGCTAGATTAGATCTTTCAACAATTAAAACCGAACACATGAATTCCGAAGAAAAAGAAGCAATATTAGAACTGATAAAAGAGTATGCAGACATTTTTCATGTAGACGGAAATAAATTGACATTCACAAATCAGGTCAAACATGTTATCAGAACAACCGATGAGATTCCAGTTTATTCAAGAAATTATCGATATCCTGTTGTTTACAGAGCAGAAGTTGATAGACAAATCCAAGAAGTGCTAGAACAAAAAATTATCAGACCCAGTCATTCAGCTTGGAACTCACCAATTTGGATTGTACCCAAAAAACGTGATGCATCCGGAATACAAAAATATAGAATTGTGATAGATTTTAGAGGAGTAAATGCAAAAACTATTGATGATAGATTCCCATTGCCAAATATTGCTGAAATCCTGGATAAATTAGGAAGATGTCATTTTTTTTTTTTTTTAAGATTACGTCCTAAAGACTCCAGTCATGGAGTATAAGACAAGTCATGTTATTACATAATAATTCTAACACTAAGTAGTTCAACCTAGTTTAGGTTTGAAAGGAATTCTTGTACACTATAAAAAGCTCTATCAACTAAATATTTTTTAATTTGTTTTTTGAAAATCTTCAAATCATCATTACTTTTCAAGATTTGAGGTAGCTTGTTATAAAATTTCCTACCAATATAATCTGGTTTTTGTTCAAATAACCTACTATTGTGACCCATTATATGATAATCTGCTCTGTTTCGCGTATTATACTCATGAACATCTGAATTCTGGATCACACCACTCGTTTTCACATGCATTACAACTTCATATACATACAAAGATGGCACAGTTAATAGACCAAGCTTTTTAAATAAAGGCCTACAAGAGTCTAACCTATTCACTTTCTCTTGATTTGGCAAGTGGTTTCCACCAGATTCAAATGCATCCCGATAGTATTGAGAAAACAGCTTTTTCCACAGATACAGGTCACTATGAATTTCTGAGAATGCCTTTTGGATTAAAAAACAGCCCACCTACATTTCAAAGAGTACTTAACAATATCTTGAGAGGTATTCAGAACGAAAAATGTCTTGTCTATCTAGATGATATAATAATCTATTCTACCAGTCTCCAAGAACACATCCAAAGATTGAGAGAAGTATTTGATAGATTACGAAATGCTAACTTTAAAATTCAGCCAGACAAAACAGAGTTTTTAAGAAAAGAAGTAGCTTATCTAGGACACATAGTCACACCAGAAGGAGTAAAACCAAACCCAGAAAAGATAAGAGCAATACAACAATTTCCTATCCCAAAAACTACTAAAGAAATCAAAGGATTTCTAGGACTGTAAGGCTATTACAGAAGATTCATAAAAAATTTTGCAGATGTAACAAAACCACTAACAAAACGCCTAAAGAAAGGAATCAAAATTAATGTTGAAGATAAAGATTATGTGAAATGCTTTGAATATTGCAAAACCCTTTTGTGTTATGACCCAATTTTACAATATCCTGATTTTTCATCCGAATTTTTATTAACAACAGACGCTAGTAACGTATCAGTAGGAGCTATCCTGAGTCAGAAGGAAAATGGTGCTGATTTACCTATAGCTTATGCTAGTAGAACCCTCAACGAAAGCGAAACCAGATATTCGGCAATAGAAAAAGAATTATTAGCGATAAGTTGAGCAACCAAATACTTTCGTCCCTACTTGTACGGCCAAAAATTCAAAATTTATACTGATCACAAACCATTGCAGTGGCTATTCTCAATAAAAGAACCAAATTCCAAACTTCTTCGCTGGAGATTGAAACTAGAAGAATACGATTACGAGATTTGTTATAAAAAAGGAATTTTGAATCAAAATGCTGATGCTCTATCTAGGATCCAATTGAATAATAATGATGTTATTCCAGGTCCTTCAAGACAAAACACAGGTGAAGAAGTAGATAAGATAATAAACGAATCTATTCAAATGCATTTTTCTGTACTTGACGATCTATGATAGGAAATGTAGACGACAATGATGTATGTGACAATAACATTGACATTCGAGAAGAACAACATGACTCTGACGATCAAACAGTGCATTCAGACTATTACAGTAATGAAATGATTGGAATTCAAACTCTTGACGAACCAGTAAACTTTGCCAAAAATCAAATATTACTAAATCTAGTGGAATACAATCCACGAAAAGTAAAAATACAAAAACTATTTGATAACAAGTGCCGAATTATTGTAGAAATTTCTGAGAATAATTTTGAGAAAGATGTAGTAGAATTTGTAAAAGAATATCTAGTCCCGAATGTAAAATATTGTCTATACTTTGAAAATGATTTCTACAAAAAATTCACTGTAGTAATTGCCACTTATTTCAAAAATACGCAACTCTAACTAGTACGTTGTATGAAAAAACTGATTGATGTCACAAACGAGGAAGGAGATAAAAGAGATAATCGATAACTATCATGTCGGAAAGAATAATCATCGTGGAATTCAAGAAACTTATGAGCAAATTAAAAGAAAGTACTACTGGCCAAATACTCAAAACAGAATTCAAAATTTCATCAATAGATGCGTCATTTGCTTAAAAACAAAATAGGAAAGAGTACCCTTGAACTTGGAAATGAATCTCACCCCCACTGCTTCAAAACCACTTCAAACTATTCATATTGATAGCATTACTTTTGACAAAAGAAAATTTTTGATGATAATAGATAGTTTTTCAAGTTATGCACAAGCCTATCCACTTGCTGGTGCACAAGGAATTGAAATAGTTGATAAACTACTGGATTTCTTCAGTTATCACGGTGTTCCAGAAATTATAGTTTCAGATAATGGCACAGAGTTCACTAATAATGTGGTGAAAGAATTGATGGCACTTCATAAGATAAAGGTTCACTTTATCAGCACACAGCATCACCAGTCAGACGGCATGTGTGAAAGATTACATACAACCCTTGTAGAGCATATTAGACTCCTTAATAATCAAAGCTCAATTCAAAGACGATTCTATCGAGAGAAAAGTGAAACATGCAATTGGATTGATTGGATTGTGGCAATCTCTACGGGGAGATAGTGTTCAATCAGTATAAAGTGTTCGAAAAACTCCAGTCGAAAAGGACAACGCTATTGTGTGATTTGAATTTGACAGTGATGTACTTCCCAAGTTTACTAAGCTATCTTATCATACAAATAATTTCAAAACTGAAAGCATTCTCAAGAAAGCCAGTAAAGCTTTACTCATTGAAAATATTCAACGTGTTAGGAAACAACTGAGTACTCTAGAGTCAAAATTAATCACCTTCCACCACACCCTCAGTAACTTACTACACCCCCTCATATGGCAACGTCTTGAACAATTAGTGTATTTCCGTACTGAAACTGACAGAACCCTTAAAACTAACAAACTAAATAAGAAATTTGACAACCTTCAGATCAAGGACAGTAAGACTAGGAGAGTAACAACCGAAAACACAAGTAGGAGAGTTGTACACAATCTTTCAAGCCACAAATTATCAGAAGTTGAAGAAAATTTTCTAAAAAAATGTTTTAATTTTGCAATCACCCCCAAAAACTTACCCCATGAGGAAATAATATCCTCTATTGAACCAAGTCTTAAAGATTTGGAACACATTGGAGCAGAGGAAATCAGACAAGAAATCTTTCATATTCGGAAAAAATCGAATCCTCCCAAGCCCAATTTACCGAAAGAAATCACAGCCTTGAAACCCATTTCTAGAGATCCCTCCATAGTAATCTTACCAGCTGACAAAGGTAACTCCACAGTAGTTATAGACAAAACCGTATATAACGAAAAACTAGAGAATATCCTCAAAGATGCAGCCTACAAGCCGGTTCAACGAGACCCCACAACCTACCTTGAGAAAATTACAAAATCAAAAATCAAACAATCCGATATCGACCCAGATACCCAACTTGAATCAATTCCCAGAGAGAAATCTAGTAGGTGCCCGAAAATTGATGGCCTTCCAAAAATACACAAGCTGGATACACCACTCAGACCAATTGTGAGTGCTATTAACTCACCTACCCACAAACTTGAACGTTTCATAGCCAACCTCATTCAACCAGTCATAAAAGAATCACAATCATATGTGAAAAACTCCTATGATTTTATCAAACAAATAAAAGACATAACCCTAAACTCGGGGGACTTACTAGCAAGTTTAGACATCATTTCCATGTACCCCAACATCCCTGTTGATGAAGCCCTAATCATCATGAATCAAAATGCACACTTTTCTAAATCAATCATTGACCTGACAAGCCACCGCCTGAAAAATACATATTTCATCCACAATAACCAATACTACAGACAAATTGAAGGTGCCCCCATGGGATCATCCCTCTCTCCAGCCATAGCCAATTTCTCATAGTCATCTCTTCATGACTCATTTTGAAGAAGAAGCTTTCAGTAGAACAAAACTGAAACCAACCCTTTGGAAGAGATATGTAGATGATATCTCTATCATTTGGCCTCATGGAAAGAATAACTTTTTGAATTCCTCAATCAGCTGAACCAGATACAGCCCAAAATACAGTTTACTCTCGAAATAGAAGAAGCTAAACTACCGTTCTTAGACATTCTAATCACCAGAAACGAAAATGGCAATCTGAAACACTCTGTATACAGAAAACCAACCCATACAAATAGATACCTCAATGCACTATCTCATCATCACCCCGCACATCCCTTCTCTGTAGTCAATAGTCTAATCTTTCGATCTATCCATCTCACCGACGAAAAAAGCAAAGAAGAAGAGATCAAGACCATCAAATCCATACTGAATTGTAATGGTTACAATAATGGAATTGAAAAATCTTTGAAAAAACAACTGACACCTTCGAAACCTGAAGAAAAACTCAAGGAAGAGAAAGCATTTAAAAAACCGTCCCCCTTCCATACATCAAGGGTACCACCGACCGTATCCGGAGAATACTGAAAAAACATCAAATCAAACCTGTCTACAAACCTTTCCAAACTATTTCGAAATTCCTGAAGAAGCCCGTTCAGAGATTAGAGCTAGAATATCAAGGCGTTTACAGCATCCGTTGCCTGAATTGTGACAAGATGTATGTAGGTCAAACAAATAAAATAATTTCAGCCAGGATAGAGGAACACAAACTGAGCATAAAAACCAAACAATCAACCTCAGCTCTTTACAACCACGAAAAGAACTCAGGGCACAAAATAAACTTTAATAATTCTAAACAAATAGCCAATATTCAAGATTTTCGGGTTAGGATTGTACAAGAGGCTCTGAAAATAGAGAAACAAGGTAACCTTAACAAAAGGAATGACAGTACAAATTTCTCTTCTCTTTGGAAAATCATTCTAAACACATCACAAAAGCCAGACACTTCTCCGGGAATTCCATTCACCCAGCAGCGCCAGGCCGAGCACGTGGAAGAAGTAGAGGGGAGGAGGTACTCCCTTCGACCACGAGGAAGAATTTCGAAGCACAGGCAGGAGTCAGTGTAGCATTAACTGCGCTCCGAAGATGTCATTTGGGATAATGGCGAAACGTCAGCAAGTAAGTGAAACTGCTTATCGGATGTACCCGGTTGATAATTTACCATATATATAAATAAGGTAATATATAAGGTAATTTGACGGTGGGTGTGATTGGGGATCCTGCTCAAATTGAAAAAACTACTTTACCATGACTTCAACAGTTTGGTACGCCATCTTGGATCCGCCATTTCTAAGGCAACTTCATTTTTTTAAATAGGAAGGTGGTCATGCGATACATGATTTCGATACGGAATTTCAAGAACAAATGAATGGCGAAAACCGCATATCGATATCGCAAACCGATTTGAAGATATTTACATTATATCAATACTATTACATTATATCAATACTATTCAAAGCAGAAAGGAGAGAAAAAAGTATGAGAACGGCTTAGTATCTCATAAAAAATGTGATTCCAAGGTGAGTGTGATTGAGGATTCTACTCAAATTCAAACTACTAATGACTTTAAAAATCTGGTCCGCCAAGTTGAATGCACCTTTTTTTTAAATAGGAAGATGGTCATGCGATAAATGATCAATACGAAATTTCAAGGCAAAATGAATGGCGAAAACCGCACATCAATATCTCAAACCGTTTAGAAGATATTCACATTATTAATCAATACCACTCATGTATTCATTCCATTCATTTCTGATATGCATGGTATTGATTAATAATGTGAATATCTTCCAAACGAATAGTACATATTCACATTATTAATCAATACCACGAAGTCATGTATTACCACCTTCCTATTTAAAAAATGGCGGACCAAACTTTTAAAGTCATAGTAAAGTAGTTTTTTCAATTTGAGTAGGATCCCCAATCACACCCACCGTCAAATTACCTTTGTTTATGAGATATTGAGCCGTTCTCGGACTTTTCACCCACTTTGTATAGTGATATCGGAGTACGGAGGAATTCCTTTTCCTTTCATATTATCCTTGAAATGCAAAATTAAAAAAAAACCTTGGGTATACATCGACGCGCAGTTGAAAAAGGAATATTCCTGCCAAATCTCATCGAATTCTATCAACGCGTTTGGCGTGATTGCGTTACATACATTCATATAGATAAAAGAAAATCCGAGTTAAAACATAGACCTCACTACGTTCGGTCAAATATATATGATTTATTTGATGAATAAAATATAATGGATTATTTTGAACAAGAATGAGCTGTTAATATAACATAAGATATAGAGTTATGCCTCTATAGAAGGCAGCGGCAAGGCAGAGGATCAGCAACTTTGTAATCCTATCTTTCTGCAATTCCACTATAACGTGGACTTCACTTACTTTTCAATTATTTCAGCAATTTGTTCCGGAGTGCACACTGAAGACTTGATTTCATCAACGTTTTCTTGCACGAAAAGCATCTTTTCTCCAATTGTATTCAATTTCATTTGATGCTGTATTTTTGATTTGTTTCGTTTTATCAATCTAGAATCAATTAGAAAAGGTTATATTAATGAAACTCGTTGACAATAAAATATTTGGTAATGAAAACAAGTATTTAATGTAATAAATGAATGTTTAGAATGTTTGTATGTGATATTTTTCATGTTTTGATTCAGTAAGTCCAGTCAGACTATTTTTTCAGTTTTCTACATAAATTTGTAGTTGTCCCAGAAAAATATGTCAAAGTCTTCAAAGAGAAATAAGAAACTAGCTGTTGTGTGTTAGGATAGAAAAAATAGCTCATTAGTCTTTATTTAGGCTAGATAGCTATGGCACTTTAAAAAAAAAATCAACAAACAAAATTCGCTGTTTATATATAAAAAATCGTACTTACTTAGTGGTCTTTTTTGAAAGCTGTTGAGCTTTTCTACTGTTCGGATGCGAAATCTGTTTAACTTTCAATTCAGGTTTCTTGACACTTTTTTTAGCCTGCAATGAAAAAATACTGTATAACATATTGATTTAAAATGTTCAGAATGTCTTTGAAAATTGAAACGCAATGCATTTTCCCCACCAAATATTCTCACCAAAAACGTAAAATCAAAGAGAGAAAGTACTGTATGATTTTTTTAAAATTAAACTATTCTAATGACTTGGAATTCAAAAACTGAGATTATTTAGCTTAATATATCTTCTTCTGAACCAATCTGATATTGAATGTACTCAATATAAAATACTAGATTATCCTATTCCCATTTTGTTTTTACTCCATATTGCTGGAAACTTAGTCAGCCCCCCCACCCCCGTTCTTCATCATCATGAGAGCTTTGACACCAGGTAGATGTGTATATAAACGGCACTGAGACACTCTAGACCAACAGTTGCATTCTAAGTTTTTGTTTCTCTCACGTAACATACACACTATATCTCAATGGACAAAAATTTACGAGCGCTTGCTTTCACTTGCCATCACTACGATTTTTGTCGAGTGAAGGCGAATGGCCAGCCAAGCATCAACAAATTGTCAAAATGCAGTGTGGATGTCAAAACCAACGTGCGGCTTCCGACTTGGCGATAGTGTGGACTATGCATCAAAGGTCTCAACACTAACGACACTCTAGTACTAATATTGTTATTAGTATTCGTATTTAGTAATAATAATACGGAATAAAATGCGTAATTCGCAATAATAATCCTATATTGGATAATAATAATAATAATGCATCCAGTAATTCAGGATATTCATTCCATGACCGGCAGTCGCCAGACAGACTTTGTCGAAGTTTAAAACTTTTAAAAACACAAATAACCTGAGATGGCTGCAGATAGTTTGTTTCATGTGGCTTTGTGGAAGCAATGCAATTCCAAATTATGAAACAGTCTCAAACTGTTCCACAAGTCCACTGGTTTCATCACCTCTCAGTGAGTACAGAGGGTAGTTGATGAGTTTTTCACGTAACAGCCTACAAAACTTCCTATACTCCAGCTCACTAACACAAATCAGCAGCCTGTGTTAGAAAAATGTTCGTAAGGCGTAAAGAGTCTGTAAGGATTAAAAAGGAGTCCGTAAGGCGTAGCTTTACATGTGCTTTCGACAGTCTGGAGGAGGGCAGGTCAATGTTGCCTCGTCTTCTGGTATCGTGGTGGTGCAGCTGGCCCCTCTCCCGGAAGGCAAGAATTTCACTCCTTAGGAGCCGTAGGGAGCTATACATGTACGCTACTGACTGTAGACTCTCAGTATTCTCAGACGTTTGAAAATTGGCCGGCAGTGCTCCAGGTTAATCCTTACAGCTACCCGCATGGCCTCATAGTATTATTCCACAGCTTATATGACTATGGGACAGCCCATAAAAGGCTGAAATAAAGTAGTTGGCAGGCACATGTCACTTCAGTTTCCACATCAAAAATGTCAACCTGGCCAGTCGGTTGCACAGCATGCCAATATGTCGCTCCCATGATAGAGTGGGGTCCATCACAAAACCCAAGAGTTTAACCTCCGCCTCACCACAATCTTGCGACCACGCCTCAAGGTACACACAGTTTATTTGATCCAAACCATTGGCTAGCCTCTTCTACAAGTAGATTTGGCAGGGCAACAGCAGTTTGGGGGTCCTTATCCTGTGCCAGTAGGGTGGTGTCATCAGCAAACAATAAGGCTCTTCCATGCACACTCAAGTCGTTGATCAACAGAGGACCAAGAATCGATCCTTATGGCATTCCATATATCAACTCCCTTCAAAGTGATTCCACACTATTCAATGATGTCACCTGCAATCTATTAGAGGAGTAATCCTCCATGGTTCCTAAGGGAAATCCACGTATCCCCAATTTCATCTTACCCAGCAGTATGTCATGCAAGACACAGTCGAATGCTCTAGTCAAATCACATATAAAGCAACGGAGACCGACTAGCTGCCCTCCATACCAACTTCACTAGATAACGTTGTTCTCCTGTAGTAAATCTCCTCTGACGGAACCCATACTGGTGAGGTTGGAAGATGGAATTCATACAATACAATATTCAATTCAATTTCATTCGATCCATGACCAGTCTTTACACTGGATAGATTTAGTCACAGAAATTAAAAAAACATAAACGTTCATGAAATTTACACTAACTATCGAGATGGCATGTCAAAGAGATAAATAAAATGAGTGATCTCCTCTTCACTCAAGGAATAGAGTGGAAGTTTATCTCTTGAATACTTGAAGTTCTCCCACTAGAAGCACATCAGCGCCGTGGTCGTCATTAATAAGTCATTCTAGTCCCGTCTCGAGTCGTCGATGTGGGCAAGTCATCTCTTCAAAATACTCTTGCAAGCTGTAGTAAGGTTTCTTAGTCAGGAAACCTTCAAGTATATTTTTAAACAGGTTTGTGTTGTCCAATGTCTTCAGTTTCGGTAGGCTGTTGTAGATCTTTGTACAGATATATCTATGTCCGCACTGAGCCAGTCTGGATCGAACCGCCAACACGTGAGCATCATTCCTTCGCCTAGTATCGTAATGATGATATTGCTGGTTTCCTTGAAAAACACTTGGCTTTTTTCTTACAGTTAAACTTGCTTCCAAGATGAAAAGTGCAGGCAGGGTAAGTATGCCAGCTTCCTTGAACAAGGGCCTACAATGCGCTAAATAGGGTTGCTTTATTATGGTTCTTATGATTCTCTTTTGTAGCAATAATACTCTTTCCATATGCGGGCTGTTTCCCCAGAAAAGAATTCCGTACTGAATGATGCTTTGAAAACAGCCATAGTATACTTTCATAAGAACTGCCCTGTCGAGAAGTGGTTGAAGACAGCGCATCATATAGCAGACAGCTGTTAACCTAGTCGAGAGACACTCAATATGTTGCTACCAATCCAGATTATCGCATTAGACACTCCCAAATATTTTACACTCTCACGCTGGAACCCTCCAATTTAAACCTAGGAGTGCTTTCATGTTTTTTCCTATTATAAAATTGTAGGATATTAGTTTTTCCTTTATTAAGCAACAGCTTATTTGAATGGCACCATTCACTTACTTCGCTCAATCCATCTTGTGCTCTGGCCCAAAGGCTTTGTTTATCATGGTCATGAATCAGATGGCTAACATCATCCGCGAAAAGCCAAATATTACCTATAGATACATTTTCAGATAAGTCATTGACATACAACAGGAACAGCACTGGTCCCAAGTTAGGTCATGAGGTACGCCAGTATTCATTGGTGGTGAAATAGTTGATTTGTAGGTTCGGGTTGTGCCATCATGTCCTGAGTTTCTAATGCTAACAATTTGTTTTCTATTTTTCAGGTAAGAGGTTATCCAATGGAGCGGTTTCCCCCTTATTCCCATTTTTGCGACTTTTCCACGAGGTTAGAATGTGATAATAGGTCATAAGCTTTTTTCATATCATAGAAGATAAAAATTTGTTCTCCTAGTATCACAAAGTTCATTTTTAAATTGTTTATCTTCCAATTCACGGGCACACAATGGGAGCCTGTTGAATATTTTCAGGGTGCGAATTGGAAAACTGATGTGTGATCTGGCCAATTGCGATTGTGGCAGGTCTACATCATTACGCATTCTAGTAAAATAATCATGAACCTGGCCTCGAGATTGGCAGGCCTGATCTGCCTGTGTTGGTTGTTAGAAAAATCGTCTATTAGTTTTTTTGAAGTTTAAGTAGTTTTTCATGACTAAAGTGTTTCAAGTTGAGTTATTACGTAAAGGTGTGAATCTGGCGAGTCACTGAGTGTATAGTCTTCAAAATTGACACCTATTTATTGTTTTGATGATATTGTCAAGTTAAGTTAACCTCAATATCAACACTGTGCAAGTGTCCAATTGTTGGAGAATCTTTTTCGCGCGGGAATGAACTGAACTGAATTGAATAGAACTGAGCCAGTTCTAGCGCTGTTTTTCGTGTTGTGCTATCAATCTGTTGATGATAAGTTGAAGGTGAAGGCATCGCCTTATCTTATCCACCTGTCACTTCCACGTGGAACGGCTGATAATGTAACTAACGGCATTGTTTATTTCTTCTATCTCGTAGTATAGTTGAAGAATGTACAGTATAATTTCTATTATGAACTGTATAATATAAACATCTCAAGCTACTGAATTCTTCCCTGTGGTACGGAGTCTGGGAAATTCAGTATGATTAAAACAATGACAAGCAAGGGCAACCCGGCGCTATCAGTTGACTCATTCAAATACTCATTCAAATACTCATTCAAAGCGGGACCTGTATCCTCAAATTGTTTGGGTGAAATTGTTTGGAGATGCTTAGCTAGAAATTGCAATGCTAGTGTAAGGACGGACGCTGAAATTGTTATTCTTAAGAGTAGAATGGGAACACATAATCACGAGAAAGTGGTCATGGATACGCCTCCTTCTGCATCTAGATTACATAGCGTAAGAACACTAAATTCTTCAATCACAAGTAAAACTCCTACAAATTCAATGAACAGTCTACCGGAAAATTTGACTCCACATTTGGATATATCAGCAAAATCAGATGGCGAGCTTCCTGAGTCCTTGCTGGAGGAGGAGACTGCATTGGATAACAGCCTGAGAGTGATAAAATCGGCGGCTACTGAACTAAAAGTGAAGGACTCCTCTTCGGAGTGCTGTCCACATCTAAGGCAGGAGATTCATAAACTTCGGGAGGTTCTCGACAAACGTTCAATAGAGTGGGAGGCAGCTGTGGATCGTGCTGCTGACATGGAGAGTAGCCTAAATAATTTTAGAGTAAAATGTAGGTGTGGAGAATCTCAGGTTGACGTTTCTTGCAATACTGAAAGTACTGATTTAGGTAGTAGAGAATCATCTGTAAAATTTTCTGTTGATGAAAATGCTTTTTCCCTAAAAGAGAAAATTAAACATCAGAAGTTAGAAATTGAAGGTTTAAATGATCAAATAAAGAGAATGTTAATTTCAATTGAAACATTGGAAGAATATAATCTTTCTCTTCAAAACATAATATCTCAAAATTCTTCAAGACTAAATCGCTTGGGTCCCAAGATTAAACCAATATCAAATAGATCGTATGCCTCAGTAACTGGAAAAAATAGAACATTTCGAAGAAATATTGTGAATAATTCACGGGATCTGAGAGATCTGATTTGGGAGAGACTGCCGGTGGGCTACACATGTGAGGCATACGTTGCACCAGGAGCAACATTTGAAATAATTTCGAATGAAATGCTTTCTTGTAGTAGACGTCATAATCTGGGTGTAAACGATTGGGTAATAGTTAGGGCGGGCACTAATAGTGTGTCTAACAGGTTCAAAAATAGCGATATTGAAAGTTACATTTGTAAGTTGAGTAATCTAGTAAACTTATACGGGAATTGTAATTTAATACTGTCAACTGTACCGTATAGGTATGATTTAAGTTTCAATTCGGTTGAGAATGAAATGATTGATTCACTTAACAATGAAATTCGTTCATTGTGTAATAAAAATACTATCCATCTAATAGATATATGGTATCTTGATCCTTCCAACTATACTAAACATGGACTGCATATCAATAAAAAAGGAAAACAGAATATGAGCAAAAAAATAGCTGCATTAATTGGAGAGTGTGACAGAGTAAAACCAAACATGAATAACTTTGTTGTCCCTAAAAGTATTAGCCTAATCGTGCACTTAGTCATGAAAAGCATTCTACAGGAAAATCTATTGACAGTCAGAGCAATGTGCAATCTTCTCTGATAATTGCTGATGAAACTTTAGGATCTGCTAACGATTCTAGTAACTTTGACAGCGCTCCTATTGCTCTAAATTCGTCATTAGTGGAGCATTTAAATTAGTAGCACATGACAAAGATGCTTCAAGCATATCTGCTGTAGATTTACAATTAAAGAATCCTACTCGAACGAATGTTATTGACAAAGGGTCTGATATTGTTATGATTTCAAATTCTGTTGCTAATAGTTCCTGTAATATAACTAGGTATGATGATTATAACAACGAAAAAGTTAATTGTTTTTCCTGGGAGGTACAGGGTATTTGTAATAAGTTTGACTATTTGTCTCTAATTTGTACTAATTATAATATAAAAATTCTTATGATATCCGAGCATTGGATTAAAAATACTGATTTGGATTTCACATATCTGCCTGGATTTAAAACTGCCTCTGTTTTTTGTAGATCAGATCGTACAAGGGGTGGGGCAGCAATTTTTGTTCATGATCAACTAGAATTTAGGAATCTTGATCATATTAGAGACATTTCAATTGAAATGGTATGCGAAGTTGCCGCAATTGAACTTATAAGAAATAAAATCATAATTTTGACAGTTTATAGGCCCTATAATAGAAGTGTGAATTATTTTAATGATTTCTTAGCGTGCTTTTATAATGTATTATGTGCTGTGTTTAAAAATGGTTACAATCTGGTGATTGGCGGTGATTTTAATGTAAATTTGATAGGTCACGATTGTTTCAAAAACGACTTACTGAACTTGTTTGAATGCTTTGGTTTGAGTGTAACAATAAGGGATATTACTAGACCTGGTCTTGATGGAGTTTCAAATGGATCGTGTATAGATAAAATTTTAACTGATATTCATAATAGTCTATGGTCATCTGAAATAATTCACACTCTTTTTTCTGATCATGATGGAATTCTGTTAAGGCTTAATTTAAATAATAGGAATGTTAAAACTACTGCAAATAATAAGTTTAGATTAATAAATGATGATAATGCTAGAATCTTTGTCAGTTATCTTAATTCCATTAATTGGCTGGAGGTCTACTCCACACTTAATTATAATGATAGATACAATAAATTTTTCGAACTTTTCATGAAAGCTGTGAATGGTTCTTTTCAATTGAAATCAGTAAAATCTAATAATTGCAAACAAAACAGTGAGTGGTAGTAGTCTTAAAGCATTAAAGGTCAAATGCGATGGCCTTTATCATTTGTATAAAACCTTCAGAACACCTGAGTTACTCTCCCTCTATAAAGAATCTAAAAAGTTGTACAGGCATGAAATAAAGAAGACAAGAATTTTGTATCATAATGCAATTATAAGTAGTTCTATTAATAAGAGTAGGGCTATATGGAAAATTGTAAATAGTTTCACAAAAAATAAATGTAGTAATAGAACTTAAGTTGATGATATAACCTCTGAGGACTTTAACAATTTCTTTTGAACATATTTCGCAGTTGAGCCAAGATATACATGTTAGTGTTGAAAATACAGCTTTTTATTATAGTAAGTTGACAAGACCAAGTGTGAATTTCTCTTTCAAGCCAGTGACTGTTGAAAAAGTTTTCCATACAATTTTAGGTTTAAGTAATAGTAAGTGTATGGATATTTATGGACTTAATGCTACGATTCTGGAAATAGAAGAAGAAGAAGAAGAAGAAAAAATGCTTTATTGAACAGTATTTTCATACAATGCAATGAAATTTGTAACACACATTTACGGCTTGATACTTTTTGATCGTCAGCCGGAAAGTCGGTAAAATGTTGAAACTAGTGACAATAACAATGAAAATAAATCAATATCAAGCAATAGAGATGACTATAACTTGTAATAATCGAAAACACAACAAAAATCTGAGAAAAAAAAGCATAAAATACCTCGAGAAATAAAACAATAAGAAAAATAATAAATTTCAAATAATGCTAGCACTGAACTTATTCTAACAAATAAAATCTAACTTTTTCTTTATTTTGTTAAACTAAATTCAACAGTTTGTTTGCTCTCAAATAAAACCTCTGGGAGGTAGAGGACTCATGAATTTGACCTATTGTAGATAAATATTTTTCCCCAGAGCATGACAAAATACCCTACCAGTTGAAATCCTGGACTAGTTCTCGCCTATATCTCCAAGCGTCCCTACAATAAGAAGCTAATCTCTTCCAATCTAGGCCATTCATATAAGACATAAATACTTCTCTAGAGAGTACCGCCGCCCCTAACCATTTAATTCTCCATTCCTTCAAACATGGGCATCGCCCAACAAAGTGGAGAACGTTCTCAATTTCTTTTAAATTACACATTGAACAAGTATAGTTCCTATCTGACACCCATGGCTTATAGTTCAAATCGATCAGCTCGCCTCTCGCTTTAAACACCCATCTCATCACCCACAAATCACAATTATTGCTCTTATGTAATTGTTCTCACCCAGTTGTAGGTTCAATGATCTATACAATGAATGGAAATGGCCTGCTTGTGCGTCCTGTAAGAATTTATCCCTGTGAATTATGCCCAAGCCTGAGAGAATTTTCTTAAATTTATTACTCCAATTAATATTGTCATTATAACTTATCCCTATATCATTACACAATTTTCTCCAATCTTTAAACCAGAAGACTCTCTTTTTTATTACTTCTTCCACTAGAAATCTTGGAAGTCGACCTTCTTTCATTTTCATAACTTTTGTAATATAGTTGTAATGCAACCTGAGACAGTACTCAAAAAGAGGTGACAGTTCTGTCTCAATAAACAACATGTAGTTTGGGGTGTTTATAGGAAGCGAGAACACTTTCTTAATGAAAAATCTCTGAAATTTTCTACAGTATCATACTGTCTATAGCCCCATACTTGAGCTCCGTAACACAGAACTGCCCTTGCGCAAGCTTTGAACCATTTACATTTAGCTGTGAAATCTATATTATCACTATTTAAAAGACCTCTCCAAGCCAAATTCACCGCAAGTTTAGCCTTATCTGATTTTTCTTTCAAATGAGCTTCAAATTCAATGTTGGTGTAAGAACTACCCCCAATATTTGTATCTATTTACACATTCAATCTGCTCATTTTTAAATGTCCATTTCTCACACCCAGCTAGTTTTCCTCCATTCCTAAAGACCATTATTTTCGACTTATCTAGATTTACTTTTAAATTCCACATTTCACAGTACCTTTCTAAATTATTTATCATGTACTGAAGCCCTACTGGAGAGTCAGAAATCAAAGCTATGTCATCAGCGTACAATAAGACCCGAATCCTCTTACCATTTATCAATAGTCCTCCACCCAGTTCATCATTTAAATAATTTAAAAACAAAGAAAATAGCAAGGGACTCATTAAGCAGCCCTGTCTCAATCCTGATTTAGTTTGAAAACGTTGTGAGAGACCACCCTCTCCAGACCGTTGAGTGCACCATACTCTAGCAGAAGTATCCTCATTTAACGCTCTCAAAATAGCCAACATTTTTGTTGAGAGGCCCATATTACTAAGCTTATATAATAGAGATTTTCTGTCTATTGAGTCAAATGCGGCTGAATAATCCACGAAAAAACAGTATAATTTACCTCTTTTTTTAGCTAACTGAAGACTAGCGATAGATGTTAAGGAAAATATATTATCAATAGTAGAGTATCCCCTACGAAATCCCGCCTGAAACTCGTTTAGTACGTTATTTTCCTCCACCCAGTGATTAAGTCTATTTAGTATTAACCCTGCAAAAATTTTGAAGAATGCTGTTAAAAAACTGATACCTCTGTAATTACCTACTACGTTGCTCTCACCTTTTTTAAAAATCGGAAAAATAATGGAAGACTTGAAACTACTTGGGACCCTACCTATTGTAAATATTGTATTGTAAATATTCAGTAATCTATCTAGCATATTGGGCGGCGCATTCTTATAGAACTCAAAGGGAATTTGATCTTCTCCTGGCGCTTTGTTATTTTTTACTGATTTTAAAACTATATTCAACTCATCCAGACTGAAGTCACTATCTAATTTATCATTATAAATATAGGGTTCCGCATATAAACAAGACAATGCTAACATTTCAGGATTTAATAGTCGACGGAAATACTCTACCCATTCACGTGGATTTATTGAATTATTTACAATTTTTGATCTAATTTTAAATTTATTTAGAGCATGCCAAAAATCTTTTGGGTTTTGGGCCGAGGAAATATTATTCAGGAGAGCCTTTTGATAACTCTTCCTCTTCTCGTTACACATTTTTTTGTAATCATTTACAAAAGAAAAACTTTGTTTTAGAAATATTGATAATGTGAGTGTAATTGTTGTAAAATTGTATAATTCCGTTTGCTTGAATGTATTGCAAGTGTACATTAACTGTAATAATTGGGAGAGAGAATTTTATGAAATGAATAATTTACTGTTGCAAAACGCAGATGAGGGATTCTTGGTTTTGGGGGATAAGAACGTGAGAATAGGTACAGAGCAGAGATTATCGAGTAAGATGAGCCAATATGTGTCGGATAGATTGTTAAATAATAGAAATTCCAAAGATAAAACAGTCAATAATAAAGGCCGGCGTTACTTGGAGATGTGTTCAGAATTAGGATTTATTATACTAAATGGTAGAATGAATAGCGATCTAGAAGGGGAGATGACTTTTGTGGGAGCAATGGGTGACTCTGTGAACGATATAGCAGCAATTAGTATGGAGTATTTCAATTACGCATTGGATTTCAAAGTCGTCTCCCAGTCATTTTCTGATCACTTTCCAATCGAAGTTATATTAGACGTAGGTAAGAAGCCAGGTGATAATTATCAGTGTTTACCTCTATTGCCAAAACTGTCTTGGAATAAGTCTATTTCTGAAAAATATAAAGATAAGATAACAGTACGAGTAAATAATGATTTATTGTTGAATGAAAATGTCGAGAAGGCATGTCAAGATTTGTCAGAGTGTATTCGAAGTGTAGCTAAATCTCTTGGATCCGTTCGAAGCTTAGATAGGTACAGAGAAAAACAAGCATGGTTCGATAATGAGTGTTGGAAAGCCCGAAATAAGGTCTTATCTTTTCTAAATCTGTACCGCCGATTCTGAAAATAGCAGCTGATAAAATAAGTGAGGTACTGGCTTTTTTATTTAATGATTGTATGTATCCTAAAAAGTTGAAAAATGTAAAAGTTTTGTCTATACCGTACATAAAAAGGGTTCTAGAAAGGAGAAAAGTAACTTCAGACCAATTGCTATTGTACCTGTTTTTTCCAAGGTTTTTGAGACTTTGATTCATGAACAGATGTCATCTTATTTTGAGTCCAACAATATATTCACGCATAAGCAATTTGATTACAGGGCTGGTAGAAGCACAAATGATCCTATTGTTGGTGTTGTTAGTGGGGTTATAAGCAACATGGAGTCCGGTGATTCTGTAAGTCTGAGGTCATACGATTTTTCAAGAGCTTTCGACACTGTTCAGCAACACATATTGGGAGATAAACTGGGTTTCTATGGCTTTACACCAGGCGCAGTGCGACTTGTTTTATCATATTTGACTGACAGAAATCAGTTTGAATACAAGGATGGGGTTTTGTCAAATAGCAGATTGGTAGAGTTTGGCGTGCCTAAGGGTTCTATTTTAGGCCCTATTCTCTTCCATATCTATATAAATGATTTGCCGATTAATATTGATGAAAACAGTCTGGATGGTTACCTTTTTTCTGATGACTTTGGCTTAAAAATTAATTGCCCATCCGAGTTTGATCTTGAAAGAGAACGAAACCATAGTTATTTTATTCTAAAGGACTGGTGTGCAGCTAATAATCTGTATCTCAATAATGACAAAACCTCTGATATAATTTTCAATTTCAGAAAGCAGAAGGATGCTACACCACTCAAGTTTCTAGGTTTTGAAGAGTGGAACTGTTCTTGATATCTTAAGCTCCTTGGGGAAGAATTATCTCCAGAATCCAAACAGTCGTTTATTAAATTACACAGTGGTACAGTTATAAAACATCAATTATTGACTTCATTACCACAGTTGAAATTCCATACTTGTTTCCACATAGAAAATGTTTCCATGTGACAAAGCTCACCAATGAAAAATAAGAAAGTAAAATGAATTTTTATTTTATTCTATTATTTTATTCAATACTATCCACTACCTATCCAACTTGTATTAAATATAAAAAATACAAATTAAAAACAAATATTGTACTTACCATTTTAAAAATACAGTATTTCAAATGATTGATCACTAATTTTTTTATTTTACAAATTCAAATGACTTTTAAGATTCAAGTATGAGAAAATGTGCACATGTATGTTATTTTATTTTAGAAACCAAACTTTAGCTTTTAGGTTATCAATGCTTTTATGTTGTTTTTTTACAAACCACTATCGGTCTCAGTCAGCACCGTATTGCGCATGCGTTAGTAATGGTTTTTTCCCGTTCCATTCAGTCAGTTCTTTGAACGTAACGTTCTTTGTGATGATGGTTACCGAGCACTGTAACTGGAACCAATCGTCATTCTATTTTGATTATGATATTATTATGCAATGATGATTTATCATTAAATTCAAATTAATAATCGAAATATTATTATTTTATCCAATAGAAGAAAGAGTTCTTTTGAATAATATAATTAATAAAATATAACGATTGTTATTCAACTGATGTTAAAAACACAATAACTAAGACAACATATTGTCATTTCAAAGCAAAATCCTAACCCCCTAACCACCCCTTTTACATTTGAAACATAACTCTTGGAAAAACCTATAATCCCTTCCAGCATATTGCAATTTCAAAGCAAAACCTTAGCCCCCTAACTTATCTTTTCACCTTTAAAATATCAAAAAGCATAATTATACCTGAACCCTAGCCCTTTATAGCATATTGCAATTTCAAAGCAAAAACTCAACCTACCCTTTTGAAACATCATTAAAAATAACCTAAAAAAACCCAACCCCTAACCCTTTCACATTCAATACTTTAGATTTCTAAAGATACACTTTAGATAACCCCTAACCTATCCTTTACCTTTGAAACATCAAAAAACATAACTCTACCTGGACCCTAGCCCCTTCTAGCATATTGCAATTTCAAAGCAAAAACCTAACCTCTCCTTATGGAACATTATTAAATAAAACCTAATCCCTAAGCCTTTCACATTTAATTCTTTAGATTCATTCGTCATCTTTAGAACAAAACATAAACATGTGGTTCATTTTCTAGAAATAAACATATCCATTTTATGATGCACAAGTTGAATCTTGTCGGCACGCAATCAGCTGGTATAATGAGGTTCACGTTATAATGGCAGCATAGGAAAATACAACGAGCTATTGTAGTAAACTATAGAGCGGCTGAGTGGCCACTATTCCTGTTACGAATTGAACATTCAATCAAATCAGTTATATTTAATAATAACTACATTGAATTTTTATTGAACATTTTAAATGAATGTATTACAGTTGTTATGCATCCATAAAATTAACTGTTTGAATTGCTTTACTTGAAGCCTTAGTTACATTGTTGATACTGCTTAGCCGTACAAGTGCTCTACAAGTTAAAAAGCCATACCGTTACTGCAAAATTATGATTTTAGAGATTGGATTTTTATGTTATTTCGAACAAATAATTCGAAAAACCAGTTTATGTTGAAGTTTCTTTTACTTATTATCTACAATATCTCCAAGTTCAAAACAAGAAGGCAAAGCATGATAGGTACGGTAGTCAAAAAAATAACAAACTAACTTGAGGACGCTATTGGACGGTAATATTTCTGTCATATTCAGATCGTATGAAATAAGCAAATACCTTAAAGATTATCTCTTTAAGGTCTTTGGAAGTAAGTTGTACGAAATCATCTTTTCATGTCATAGAACTATTACCGCCTAATACCGGCATAAAATCACACATTTAAAAACAACAGGCATAACATGATCATACATATAAGCTAATGTCTATCTATGTTCATTCCAGTCAAGTTTGTATACCATCATCATCATCGTTATATATATCACTAGCAGGTAACCCGTGCTTCGCAAGGGTTTATTTTAAAACTTGACATAATGAAATCCAGAAGAATTGAAAATAGGCCTATAAGAATCCTCGGTTGATTAAGAATTTATAAGCAGCATTTCAAGTAAATCAGCCCAGTAGTTCAGACGAGTGATGATGCGTCAAACATAATTTTCCTATACTACTTTACACCTGTGTATAATCCAGTTCTTTAATATAAAATTTTTTTTAAATTCTGACCATATGATTTGGTGATTTTTTTATGAAATCGTATGTACTATTAATGAAGTTTGAACATTAATTTTGAAAAATCTAGAAGGAAAATTGAAATTTGCGCTTCCAGGTGCATGAGATTGATATTTTTAGAATCTATGTTCAAAATTAGGAGATCTGAATCATTCCCGTTTTTCCGGTATGCAATCCACAAGTTGACATGTTTTGATGCAAACAAATGAACAAACACAACCTTACTCTCTCTTATTATATAGATACTATTATAGTCATGGTCTCTTTATAGACCTTGATTATATTATTTTATAATATGTAAAATAGACGTATACACTATTCTGGTAGAATGTAAGCTGTATGTCCAGTCTTCATTTTCAACAAAATAGCATGCATTTATTTCACATACCATTATAATAATATTCAAAATAATATATTCTCTATTATTTAATATAGTTGTTTACTTTGTGAAATTTAATATACACATTTTATATATATCTAGTTGGACTACAAATGGGTATAAAAGAACCAACGAAAGACGAACAATCTAATAATGATTTGTTATATTTATAGTTAATTGAAATAAGTAACATTCTTTAGCACCAAACAATATAAATTTTGCACAATAGAATTCCATAGTTATTAGTAAGTACATGAATTTAGTACCTAGTAAAAGGCTATAGTAGGCTACTCTTTAAAAATTATTCATTTTTAAGAGTTTTAGTTAAATAGAAGGTTACTCAGTTCAACAAAACATGTTTATAATCTATTAAACTGGGTTTACACCAAAGTTATTAACAAAATGTTAATAGCTTAATCCCTATATATATATATATATATATATATACTATTAGATTGAACATAACTTATCATACACTTGATGAACATAATATCTGTTTGTCAAGTTCCGTTCAATGTAATAGTATCCATAAGGATTAAGCTATTATTAACATTTTGTTAATAACTTTGGTGTAAACCCAGCTTTAGGCTATGAATCAAATCAAAGTCAATTTATTTTCAAAGACAAATTACAATTTGTATAGGCAACTTCATGAGAAAATTACATAAATTACTACATAAAAAACATATAATCATACCACATAAAAACAAGAAATCATCATATTATAACGTCTTACAAATTCTCCATATTAAAGGCAAAATATTCATCATTAGTATAAAAACAGGTTTCTTATTAGAAAATCCTTAATGTTAAGTTTATATTCACTCACTAGTAAGCCTCTTTATATGTAACGGTAACTGATTATAAAACCTAATTGCATAAGCCCTAAAACTGATATGACTAGATTTATACCGACAATATTCGTTTCTAGGTTCAACCTATTTCTTGTGTTGTGCGAATAAACATCAAAATGACTAGACAATGAGAGCAAGTTAATCTTTATAAATAATAAACATTGAAAAATAAAAATACACGGCAAACACATAATTCTCAATCTAACAAATAGCGGTTTGCAGTGCTTAAGGGGAGGAGCATTACCGTATACATGGTTCTTATTACCCACTCTTTTTTGTAACACAAAACGTGAATGGAAATCACTACAATTGGCCCATAATATTGCTCCATACAAAAGATGTGAATGAACTTAACTATAGTAGACATTTACTAAAAAATTTTGACACACTATTTTTTTTCAATTTTTCAATTCAATTCAATTTATTTATCCTTTTTACAACATAGTTATTGTACAAAGTAGTTATGACATAAATAACTTAAAACTAAAACAAAATAACTTAAAATAGCAGGTTAACAAAAACACGGAAGGTCCCTGCAAAGGCAAAGCCTGTGCGCAGGGGCCGAGTGTTACAAAAAACTACAGAACCAAAGTGAAAGCATAAAACAAAAATATAAATTATAAGTATGAAATTTGTATAATAAAAAATCTCGAGAATACAGACAATTAACAAGAAATAATGAGCTTATTTAAGAGAAAAAAAGAGTTGAAAGGTGAACAGTTACAAGAAATCGAACAAATCAGTAGAGTTATGCGATGTGATCCATTGACTTATTTCGTTAGAAAGATTTCTGGTCAAATTGTTAGAGATAAAATGATCAGGTATTACGTTAACAAGTTTATGGACAATGTAATTGAACTGCCTTCTACAAATGGATAAAACTGATGAGATTCGAAAGTGATGGATGAGGGACGAAGATTGTACGGTGATAAATGGAGATTGAAAATATTACTATGCTTATTCATGTAGATTATCAAGTTTTTCGTGTGAAGCTGCCTGACAGTCAGCACATTCAGTTCCCTGAAAAGATTGTCACTAGGGAAACGTCTGGGCTTTCCAAGAATTGCCTTTAATAAGGTCTTCTGAATAACAATTATCTTATTCAAGTGATTCATGTAGGCAGCGCCCCAAACGATAATCCCATATTGAAGAAAAGACTGGATGTAAGCACAATAAACCAATCTAGAAACGGCTATGTTACTCAATTTACTGATAGTGTAGAATTTGTTGATCCAGTGTTTAAGCTTATTACAAATGACATTGATGTGGACATCCCACCGAAGATGTTGATCAACAGTGACACCCAGATACTTGAAGAATTTTTCTCTACCTAGTTTTGGACAACTACAATCTGATGAATCTGAAAGGTTACAATCAGGACTATGAATATGAATATGAGTGAGATCAAGCGGCAAACCAACAACATTCGGTGAAAAGGCTAAAAATACACTTTTCTTTGCGTTGAGGGTAAGAATATGCTCATCTAACCAGGCTTTAACAGTTCTCAATCCAGATTCAGCCCTATCTTTAACCTCTTCCCATGAATTACCAGTAAATATTAAGGCGGTGTCATCTGCAAAAGCAAGTGTCACACAGTTCTCAATATCAAGTTTGATTAAATCATTAATGTAAATGAGAAAAAGGATAGGAGATAGCACCGTGCCCTGTGGGAGACCAAAATCACTCAAAAGTCTAGAACTAGTTTTATTTTCTAAGGTAAGCTTTTGATGTCTATCACTCAGGTAACTGGTGAATAATCTGAGGGGTACACCACGAATTCCTAATTTCTCCATCTTGTTCAGTAATTTTGAATGAGGAATGGTGTCAAAGGCCTTAGCTAAATCCAGGAAAATGGCTATTGTTTTCTTATTATTAGTGAAGTTATTGGCAATTGTTTGAGTTAAGAGAGTTATAGAATCAATTGTATTTTTGTTAGTCTGAAAGCCATACTGCTGTTTATGAATGACCTCGTGTTTGACTAAGTAACCAATTAATCTAGACTTGATTACTTTTTACATTATTTTTGAGAAACCACTTAACAGGCTGATTGGGCGGTAATTGGTTGGGTCCTTAGGATCCCCCATCTTATGAAGCGGTATAATATTAGCTAACTTTAAACTAACAGGGAAGTGCCCTTCTAAAAAACAACGGTTTATTATTACTGTTAATGGTTTAACAATGTGTGGAAGTATAATTTTCAATGTTCTATTGCTTATTTTGTCAATTCCCGGAGCAGAGTTATTGTTGAGAGAGTTAATAATAGCTGATATTTCACTTTCGTTTGTGGGTGATAGGAAAAAGGAGCCATGACCATTTACAGAAGAGTTCATGAACAGATTACCATCAGATGCATTGGGATTATTACTTATCAGCTTTTCAGCGAAAGTTTTACCTACTTCAACAAAATGACGATTTAAGATGTCTGCATCAATTTTAGGAACAACCTTTTTACGGCACTTACCCAATAATTCATTCAACGAGTCCCAAACTCTCCTAATATTGTTTTTATTCTGATCAATCTTGTTTTTATAATAGTCGCATTTACACTGTTTTAATAATTTATTAAGCATATTTCTGTAAGAGATGTATTCGGCTTTTAATATTACATTAGAAGGCTGTTTAGAGAGCTTTTTAAAAAGTTTATCGCGTTTAGCAATTGCCACAATAAGTCCCCTGGTGATCCAAGGCTTCAAAGGTTTTAATCTATGTGGAATATGTACTTTAACTGTAGCCTGTTCTACATGGGATGAAATCTTGTCAGTCAAAAAAAGCATTTGATCATCCAAGTGTAAATTAGGGCTTAACACCTCACTCCAATTTTCTTTTTGAATAGAAGACAATAATTTATCATAATCAACTTTATTGTAATAATTAATAGGTTTGTCAGACCCATCAATATCAGCCGCAAGATCAACGTGAACACTAGTACAAAAATGATCAGTTATATTAGTTTTCATAATAGAGCTGATAACATTATCAGAATTGAACGAAGAGTTCTTGAAAAAAATGTGATCGATACATGATTCAGTATTGTTATAAATTCTTGTAGGTTTATTTATGTAGGATTTCAAACCATTTAACGATAATATTTCAAAATATTCACTGGCTAAATTAGTATTTCTATTCAAATGAATATTCATGTCACCAGCAAATATTACGTTGGATTTATTCCTTAGATTTAACAAACAGTCATTCAAGCTGTTCAGAAAAATATCAACATTGGATGAAGGCGATCTATAAACAGCGATAACAGTTATCTTTTCGCTAATTCCTGGCACTTGAACATCCAAACAAATAGAGTTGGCTTCATTAATCTCACAATTCAGCTCATCTACAATCAAGTTACTTTTAAAAAATATACAGATTCCGTTACATTTATTGATTTTTCCTATTTTATTAATTACTGAATAACCATTTAGGTTAAAATTGAATTCATCATCATCGACCACCCAAGTTTCACTAAGAATTATAATATGAAAGTCAATTGAACAATTACTTATTACGTAAGAGAACTGATCGAAGTTTTTTTTCAAACTTCGAATATTTAAGTGGATTACATTAAAAAAAGAGTTGCATTCTCTATTACCAAACAACTCAGTTCGACACTGGAAAATATTCTCAATTTCAATAGTATTGTAACATTCGAGGGAAATATGTTCGTCAACGTCATTGACAAGAACCATACTTAAAAAAAGTAAGAAAGAAGAAAGAAAGAAAGAAGAAAATGGAAAGTTAAGAAGATATGAAAAAGCTTAGAAGAAGCCAACATATGCACGTTGAGTCTCCACAATCTTATCGTAATGATTCATATTAGAGAGAGAAAAAAGATGACCATATCTGATGCAAATAAAATCAATTATAAAATAACGAAACTACCGTAGTTACCTCGGCAAAATATGAAAACTAAACTTAGAAATCCTAATCTCCAACCAGACACTCACGCATCAAGAAATCCTGATTACTAATAATAAAAAGATGTTTTATAATGAAAATAATAATAAATAAGTATTATAATAAAAATAATAGAAGCTTTATAATAAAACTAATAGAAAATACTCGTTGAGTAGTTTAACAGAAAAATCAAGACACCCAGGACGCGAGCACAAGTTGAAGAGAGAATAATAAAGAATTTTAAATACTAGAAAAAAAAATGAATTAAACAAAATTGGCTATAGATATAGATACCTTAATCATGTAGTAGACTAGGGCACAAACACTCACTCACTTTCATTCATACGAATGCGAGCTTTGGAGAACTGAGAGAACGTTTTCCCATTCTTTTTCCAAAACACAACACCATCTCGACTCCACACATTTTTAAATCCAATCTTGATACACAAATCTTTGAAAAACGTACGTCTTTTCATGGTAAGGTCCTCATGAATGGAGAATCCCGTACCCTTCAAATTTCGTCTGCCCGTGATGACTAAGTTTCGCTTTTGGTAGCTGACAAATTTGATGAGAATTTGTCTGTGAACCACACGAGTAGAAGACGAGTCATCAGCAGCAGGAGGGTGGAGGTGGGTCGGGCGACCGACACGGTGGCATCTGTCGATGTCGTCCGGGCAGATTCCCACATTCAGCTTCTCATTCAGGAGACTAACGACGGTGACGGTAACATTCTCACCTTGAACCTCCGGAATACCCGAGACACGAATATTATTTCTTCTCGAGTACTGAGCTAGCTCGTCTAGACGAGAATCGAAATCCTCCTCCAGCCTTGCGATGTTACTTTTGAGGGTATCCACCTCACTCGCGAGCCTCCTAGTCTCGTCAGCCATAGCCTCGAGTCGCCCGTCAAGTTCGGCAAGCACCTTAGCGCTAACCTCGGCAGATAGGGCAGATAGTCGCTCGCACAAACGCTCCTCCAGGCGGGCAGCAATCTTGTCAACGAAGGCTTCGTTTGACAGCAGTTTTTCAAGGGCGGCTGCTATCTGGTTCTCTGTTGTCATAGCAACCGGGACGCCGTCTGCAGAATGCGGCCGGGCCTGGCACTTCTGCTGCTTCTTGTGTTGCTGCTGTTGATGCTGCTGCTTCTGCTTAGCCGGTGACGGAGCGATAGCCAGGTTCTTATCTTGGTTCGAGATTTCATGTCGAATATCAGTATATGCTATTTAACTGCGTAGGAATCAGATGTGAATGAAAAAATGATAAGGTAGATCTGTGACAAATGTAATAATCAACAGATATGCCAAATTTCAATAGAAAATACGGTTAAAAATCCACTCAACAAGCACTAAAACTGGGAGCTCAACTACAAACACGTCAGCCTTCAACCATTTCTTATCTCACACTATTTTCTTTTTATCTTTTCAACATAAAAACACCTCTTGTTACCTTGCGTTGGGGATAGTGCAGTCAATAAAATAATGGCAATATATACAAACACATACCAAAAAAATTGTGACTGTGGGAACTTTTTGAATGATGAATGACTTCATTGACATTCTCTACACAATACAAATAAATAATATATTAACAGTGTACAGTTGAAATGTTTAATAAGTCTAAATCTATCCAACTCGACTGTAGTTTCATATGCAATTCAATTTGTAAGTAATATCACAAACAAAATTATGAAAGTCGACATGATCCAGTCTAGCCTACTCCTATAGACCTACATTTATATTTTGTATCCTCAGTCGATTCTGAACATTCTAGAGGTTATTTCAATGAGATAAAAATATTCTCACACAAACCTCATTCAATTTTCGTAAAAGTACCAATTGTAATGATAATTTAATATTGATAGAAATCAATCTGAATAAAAAAACACATCTATTCCTGCAGTCTGCAGTGGCAGACCGGCTCTTCTTGAAATCTTGCCTTTCTCTGTCATGGCTGCCCTTAGTTGGCCGTGTAACACATTGAGAGCGCTGTAAGCACACCAACAGCCACTCTATAGTTTACTATTAATAGCTCGTTGTCGACGACAAACTGGGAATGAGTCGCTGGAGTTCCGCTGAACCGAAATATTCTTAGTACGAAATAGTCTTAGTTAAGGAGCTATAAAGACTGGGTACGCGCAGTCGCCATTTTGAGTCATAGCATAGCATTCGTTTCAACTGTTTGTATTGCTTTGCTTCGACAGTGGTGATAATATTTTGATATTTTTAATAATTCTAATTCATCATGGTGGGGTGCTCGGCACCAAATTGTGCCAATAAAACTGAAAAAGGGGTTCGCTTGTTTAGATTTCCTACAAATGAAAAAAGAAAGGCAATTTGGCTTCAAAATTGCAGACGTGATAAATGGAACCCAACATCAAATTCCAGACTTTGTGAGGTGAGTGTAACTTAATTTATTCTTTAGATTTTAAAGAATTAGAATAAAATTATTTCATAAAGCATTGTAATGTCCTAATTAAATTTTGATAACTTCATTATTCAACATTAAAAGTAATGATGCTTTCGGTTCCCAATTTTAAGGTTATGAATTATTAAATTAACCTAGTTCAAAAGTTTATTTGTTTATTCCAATATGGTAAATGAAATATTATCACAGGATGAAAATAATACTTATTATAATTATACTTGATATTGAAATCTGTGAGAAAACATCTGCAATTAACTTTTCAAGATATCTTAAAAACATCCCATCATTTGTTTAATTGCATAATGAATAATTATAATGCGTCCCACAGGGATCGAATCTGGGGCCATTGCTTTTTATAATTATGACAAATGATATTAGAGTGAGTGTGGATAGTGAGCTATGCTGATGACACATCATTACTTTCTTGTGATGCAAATCTGGATATGTTAAGGGAAAGGATGGCTGATGCTCAAAACGACATTTCTTCTTGGTTTCAGGCAAACTACTTCTTATTAAATCGAGAAAAAACCAAGTCACTTATTTTTAATTTGAAAAATATAAAAGATGAAATCACTTCAGCTAAGCTACTTGGTATTATTCTAGATTAACAAAATTAACATGGACATTCCACATTGACTGGTTATGTGGTCGGCTCAGTAGAGTGGTTTTTCTTATTAGATGACTGAGAACTCTTGTTCCTCAGCAATATTTAAGAACTTCCTACTTCGGGGTTTTCCAGAGTTTAATTCAATATGGGCTTATCCTATGGGGTGGAGCAGCCAATACTAGTAGGATGCTGCTTCTTCAGAAAAAAGTAGTAAGGCTTATGGCCAATGCTGACAACCTCGCTCATTGTCGTCCAATATTTGTCTCATTGGAGGTTATGACTGTGTTCAGCCTGTACGTCATGCAACTCCTGGTCAGGGTCAGGGACGAGTTGGATGTTCTTGAATGTAGGTCTGAGATAAACGGGCATTTTACCAGACAAGCATGTAATCTGAATGTTCCTTTTGTCAGGCTAAAAAAACTTCAAGGACATTATAGAATATTATCAATCAAGACATTCAATAAGCTGACTGTTAGTGTGAGAAATATGACGTGAAATATGACTCAAGCCCATTTTAAAACTAAAGTTAAAAATCTGCTAACAGAGAACCTGTTATATAATGTAGAGGAATTTTTCAATTTGCCCGTCGATGTAGTGAATACTTATTTTGTGTGATGATAATATATATTTATGAAATGGCTCAGTAGTTTTATGGGATTTTATTCTTGACGACACCTAATGTACATTAAATTGTATTTATTGGTGGATTAACGTATTCTATTCTATTCTACATAACAAATAAATAATATCTGGGAATTTGGAAGCATAGGCAGATGGTAGATTACACTTTTGCTTTATAATAATACAGGTTGATTACCTTTCTATCCTCAGCTGTTTAATTCCAATTTTATTCTATCCAGGACCACTTTGAAGAAAATCAGTGGGAGCTCCATCGAGCAGATGAGTGGAGAAAGTTGAAGCCAAATGCTATTCCAACTTTATTTAATGTTCCGAATGCACCAAAAAAGCTTATATCAACAAGGCGGTCAACTTACAAGGTAGGTGCTAATAAGTTAAAGATTTTTTAATTTGATTGATTTTCTTTCTGAGGGTTATGCCCACATGATCTCTTAGGCTTGTGCGAGGGTAATGAGAGGGTAATGACTGACACGTTATCACATTCTCCAATGAGTTATCACTTTCTCCACTCTGATAATCCTTGAATTTTAAGCCTGATAAGCTCAATAAAGTTAGTTTGTGTAACTGGTTTTAAATGCTCATTGATGAAAAGTTTATAAAATTTCAAGAGCTGTATCTCAATACATTTTATGCCTACAATAAACATCTTGGCATGTATAATAGTGACTATCTTTTGCTGTTATACAGAGCATCTCAAAAGTACAAACCCCAGTACCACCAAGGTATTCTCCACGCAAAAACGAACAAAAAATCTCATTTGCAAAACATCTAAATCTTTTTCAATCTGCCACGTGTAGATCCCCTAAACAGGGTTCTGCCCCTTAAATTTTTCAGGTTGGCAGTCCTTGAACCTCTGAGTGAGTGATCTGGCAATTGATGGATTGGACTGTTAATGAATTTAATTAGTAATTTCAGATCCTTCAATGAATTAGTCTCTGAATATCAAATATTTACTCAAATAAATTATGATTATTGTTAAACGATGTTTATATGAACACATAAAAAAGATTGGAATGAAACTTTTTTTGAAAATAATATAGTCCGCAAATGGTGAGAATAGAATATGGGGGCCATGCTATATAGACAAGTTTAGCATTGCATGAAACAATTCAAGAATAAATTGAGTTCCAGTGGCTAAGGAGCTGAAATTATTTTGCGTGGTTTTTGTCAGTGTGTTATTTCCGGTATAAGCGTTTTTCACAGTGCGCAAAACATGTCCATATAACATGGTCTTTAGACAGTAGCAGCAGCAACTCAGAGTAAACAAGCTGTCATATAGTTGTACAAAAATGACTCATCATGAAACTTCTTATTCATGAGTGTGACTGTCTCCATAAAAACCCTGTAATATTAAATTCTGTATGATACAATATTTTTCAGGACACAACCCCTAGTGAGATAGCTGTAGGTGCTACAATCACAGAAAATGAAACTGCTAATCTTGGTGTAGGGAATGGCACAGCATTATCTCATGAGGCAAGTATAAAACAAACGTATAAAACTGCTCTATTACCAAATAATTAAAAATGTCAGCTTTTAATTCAAGGAAAATTAATCTTCTTCTTCTACATCTAATATACATTTTTATATTCATCATACAGAGTGTTGAATTGTGTGGACTTTCTGTTGTGGCTGTCACTTCAGATATGGGGTCAAACAACAGATCAATGTGGCGGACCTTGGGAGTGCATGTTAATCGTGAAAATAGGAAGACATCATCAAAAATTGGTGAAAATGAAATAGAAATAATTCCTGATGTATGCCATCTTCTGAAAAATCTGAAGAATGCTGTTCTAAGCAACGGGCTGTTTCTACCACAAGAGGTGGTTGAAAAGGAGGAGCTTCCCAACAATTTTGTAACAGGGAGTTACATTGTAGAATTGTGGAGAAGAGAATTCGGTGGCAGCAGAGAGATCCGGCTGTTGCATCATCTACAGCGGACAGATGTAGAGCCCACTCATTTTTCTAAAATGAATGTTGGTTCTGCAATGAGATTTTTCTCATTAAAAACTGCTGCTGCATTGGAAGTTGCTGTGAAGTTGAAAATACTTCCAACACAAGCACTAACCACTGCCTTTTTCTGCAGGCTGATAAGTCTGTAGGTTTTCAATAGTTAGTGCAAAAATTTCAAAAGCCAGCATCACCTTCCGCAATAAAAAATTGAAGTTTGGTGTACTGAATGAAGTTATTGAGATTTTTCAAAAGGTAGTCATAGGTGATGGTTGGAAGCCATTAAATACTGGTATAATTATGGCCAGTTTGTCGACATCATAGTTCCTAAGAATATTCTGGTGACGTCATAGTGACTAAGAATGTCACTGCATGTGTATGCGCGTGCGTACGTTGCCCTGTGACGTAATGTACTAAGACTATTTCGTACTAAGAATATTTTGGTACACCGGTGACGTCAAAATGACGTAGCATACTAAGACTATTTCGTACTAAGAATATTTCGGTTCAGTGCACTCACACAACTTTCCTTGCCGTTATGAAAATTGATCACCTGACGCTAGTGTTCCCGCGCATCTCAAGTCTACTATTCAAGTATTTGAGCCAGCAGCTGGTGACAGGGCAATAACGCTGGAGACACACATGAAGTCCGCTATCTCTTCATAGTGAATGATTTAATAGAATCAACAATAATTTGCAATTGAATAATCACATTTTCTCGAATTTAAAGCTTATTTTCAATTTTAGGTGAAAATGTTACTGAACATTAATTGTAGAGATTTTCATGCTCAATCTACTCCACTTGATTTGTTTTGTTTCAATTGTATCTGAAGCCTGATAATTGGGAATCTATCTGCATTGATGGGGCGGAGCTCCTGAAATTTTTACAGATATGGGACTTGTGGCAGTTGATAGAGCTTATCGATGACTATTTTAGGTATGAATTTGATCAAAATCGTTGGAGCCGTTTCCGAGAAAATTACGAAAAACCCTGTTTTTGACAAAATTTTCGCCATTTTAGCCGCCATCTTGAAATGCATTTGATCGAAATTGTTCGTGTCGGATCCTTATAGTGGAAGGACCTTAAGTTCCAAATTTCAAGTTATTCCGTTAATTGGGAGATGAGATATTGTGTACACAGACGCACATACACTCATACACACACACACACACACACACACACACACACACACACCACACACACACACACACATACAGACCAATACCCAAGAACCAGTTTTCTGGACTCAGGAGACCTTAAAACGTATAGAAATTTAGAAATTGGGGTACCTTAATTTTTTTTGGAAAGCAATACTTTCCTTACCTATAGTAATAGGGCAAGGAAAGTAAAAATGGCCAGTTATTACAGACGTACCAAAGTGGAACAGTGATAAACAAAATGGGTCTATTCCTATTTTATATCTCTCATTTTTTGGCAGTTCTGAACCTGTATTCCTCTTAGTTTGTAGTAACATTAAAAAGGCTGAAAAGTAAAAAGGCCTATAGAAAGTGTTTATTATAGGAGTTATCATTAGTTTTAGTAATATTCTTTAATTGGGGAATTCCATCATATTCAGGGAATAAAATTTATTTATGAAAACATAATATCATTTTATGATAAATATTTTTTTCTTAAATCTCCTTGTAGTATGCAACTGTATTGGAAACAAATCTAAGATATTTATAGGCTCAGAAATAATATGCTCAGATCAGAGAAGGTAGTCAATTTGCGTTTACCAATTTTATGGGTTAGTAATTCTAATTATTATTATTGATTATCATCCTGGCTCAACTCAACAGAAAAATTCTATTGAACAAACCGTTGACTGCTTGACCAGTTACTCGAAATTGATAGTTTAATATGATTAATAGAATGGAATACTATTTATTACTTATACAAACGTTTATATTATATTGAAATAAAATTATTATCTATATTAATTATTTTTTGAAAGAGTATGAATACTTTTATGAATTGAGCATTTATAAACAAGCGAGTTTTTAATCAGTAATACAAGCAATAACAGGAAAACATGTGGACTGTGCATGTGGAGTCACATGGAGTGTTGTTGTAGCCTTGAGACGCATGCAAGGAATTGTACCTTCAGTTTTAAATTGAATTCAAAATACTGTGATTTTTCTTCTGTTCAAGAGTTAGTAGTTATAATGTGAAAACTATTAATTCTAATAAAGTTTTTGCTCATTCAGTGTTGTTTTTATTGGTTGGAGTTGTTGTTTAGTTGTGAATTGAGGTTAAGTTTGTTCAATGTTGTGTATGTTATTCAACTTCATTCATTTATTTACAAGAGTTACAGAACAGAGTTTACACTCTTATCAGTTTTTTCTGCGAGTAAACCGCTTCACGCACACGACAAGCTAGATCAAAAAAGAAACCTAGTTTGTCGTCGTCCCAGTTTGACGAAATAGCCCAATTTGTCCCATTTTTTTTTTTTTTTGGTTTTGAGTGTTTCAAGGGCTGGTGGTTCTCTGTGACCCCCCTGGGTCGATCCCCATTTCACACTGACGACAAACTGGGCTAACGACAAATGCGGTCAGCGACAGATTGGGTCACATTCCTGAGCAGACCCAGTTTGTCGTGTCATGAACCTACAATTTCGGTCAATTTTCATTCCTGCACCTCCCGACAAATTTGGTCAGCGACAGAGTGGGTCACATTCCTGAGCAGACCCAGTTTGTCGTGTCATGAACCTACAATTTCGGTCAATTTTCATTCCTGCACCTCCCGACAAATTTGGTCAGCGACAGAGTGGGTCACATTCCTGATCAGACCCAGTTTTTCGTGTCAAAAGGGAACAAATTAATGTGGTCGATTCACATTCCTGCACAAAGTAGAAGATTCTTCTTCTCTGTGATTCCTGCACCTCCCGACAATTGTGGTGAGCGACAGAGAGGGGTACATTCCTGAGCAGACCCAGTTTGTAGTATCAAGAGGCGACTGCTGTGGTTGGAAAAATGACCCACTTTGTTGTCAACCCAGTTTTACCCTATACCAAGCTGACAGGGTCCACAAAGTAGAAGGAATCTCTGTGCAGGGTCACAGAATGGAAACAACTGTCAATCAAACGCCTATCCTACCAACGATTTTTACATGGCACAAATACTATAGTGCAGTCCATGTTATAATGTCAGTATTTGATCAACATTGGACTTGCTATCCTTGTCTATCATTCGACAAAGCAGATAGTGCTATACTTTTCTAGCTCCGCAACGCTACCAGATCATTATTTAACAATGTAGAAATATAATCTGGCAAGGCAGAGAATCAGCAACACTGTTCTCCTATCCTTTTCCACTGCCATTATAGCGTGGACCTCACTAAAGACATGTCACATGACCTTAGGAAGTTCCAATCCTGGTCTTCTGATTGGCTTGCAGCAGTGAACGAAATCCGAATCAGTAAAGTGATCCAAACATCCCATCAATACTATAGTGAGGTCCACATTATAATGGCAGTGTACGATTGACAATACTGTTGCTGTCCTTTTCTATCATACAACAAAACAGGAAGCACTATCTTTCTCTCACTTTGCAATGTTGTCTGTTTGCCAGAATAATATTTATATTTACTTTTGACAGTGACTGTACAAAACTGAACAAACAATCTCAGTTGCCTTTTTTTTAATTCTAACAAAATACTTGAGTACACAAGTCGTATAATTGATTTAAAATGTATTTTTGAAACAATGAAATAATTTTAATGAAATAATTTTTAAACAATGAAATAATGAGGAACACAAATTAAAATACCTGAAATGACATTTTAAAAGTTGATAACTAACTATCCTAGACTTCATCCATGCATCAGTTAGCCTACTCACTTACTTACTTACTTACTTGATACTTGATACTTGTAGATATCCCACTAGTAGCGCGACAGCGCCGTGTTCATCATTGGTTGCTTGGTTGTTATTAGTTGGCCCTGCGGAACATACTGTCATCATAGAATTCCTGCAGGCTATAGTATGGCCTTTGTTGTAGGTGTCTCTTAAGTAGGTCCTTGAAGGCGCCTATGCTTTCAATATTTTTTATTTCTTCTGGGAGATGGTTGTAAATCCTGCTGCATAAGTATCTGGGCCCCTTTTGCACCAGTCCAGTTCTCACTGCCAGTATATGGGTGTCATTATGTCGTCTTGCTTTGTATGGATGTATATGTTGGTTCCGTTGGAAATAGTCCGGTCTTCTTTTAACCATCAGAGCTGATTCAAAGATAAGGAGGGCTGGGAGTGTTAGTATTCCGGTCTCAAAAACAAAGGTTTGCAATGTGCCAGGTAGTTTTCATTGCATATAATTCTAACAATCCTCTTCTGCAGGAGAAGCACTCGTATTGCACTATGGCTGCTCCCCCAGAATGTTATGCCATAATTCATTATGCTCTGGAAGCAGCCATAGTACACCTTCATTAGTATTTCGGTGTCGAGTAAGCTTCACAATCGGCCATCATGTAACAAACTGCAGTAAGTTTTTTTGAAATAAGGTCAATGTGAGTCTGCACTTCAAGTTGTTGCTGATGGTAACTCCTAGATATTTTATATTTTCATCGACCTTTACACTAGATCCCTCAAGTCTGAGAAGAGGTGTTGAATCATGCTTACTTCGGTTATAGAACTGCAGGGCTCTAGTTTTCACTTTGTTTAGTATTAGACTATTAGCATGGCACCAATCACTCACATCTACCCGTATAAGTTAGACCTACTCATACTGGTATAAATAATATTGAAAAGTTATTTCAGGATTAATCCATTGAAATAATTTATTTAAAATAGGATTTCTATTTTTTTAAAAAGAAATTTGGTTAGAATACCTACCAAATAACTCAATTTCTGTTGTTTTGAAATTCAGATTGTTGTATCACAGCTTTTTAAATTAGCCGCCATTTCAGGTTCATATAAAAATAAAAATCTGATCTCAGTTATGAAAGCGAATTTTTGAATCAAATTATGATGTAATGAAAAACCTCTGCATTCTAGGCTTTATTGATCAGTAATGAATTCATAACAGATTCAAAATTAGAATAAATAGTTCAACATCTGATAACAGAAACATAAGAAGAAAACACTAGTCATATGATGATTCAATATCATCACATTCTTCCCGTCTTTAGGAATTCAATGAATAGTCTTTCAAATAAGAAGGCATTTTGCGCTCTCTATAAGATCTTCGCAGGGTGCCATCAGGAGGCTCTTCTTCATCACTGAGAGGGAATCCTGTATTTGTTTCATCTTGATTTTCATGATAATTTTCTTGATTGTTCTCAGGCTCTGCGTGATCACTAAGGCTTGATCCTGCATTTGTATCATCTTGATTTTTATCGTTATCTTCTTGAATGCTCTCTTCTCCTCGAGGGGCAAGGTTTTTCAATGATACAGTTCTCTCTCTTCCATCACTAAGCCGTACCTTGGCATATTGTGGGTTGATTTGAAGAATATCCACCTCCTCGACCAATGGATCGAATTTACTTCTTCGTATAGGTACTTTCATTAGGACTTTGTTTGAAGGGGCAAGCCAGGTTGGAAGTGCTATACCATTAGATGATTGTCTATAGTGTCGGAACATCCTATCATGTGGCGTCTCATTAGTAGCCATGCACAATAGGGATCGAATAGAATGTAGAGAATCTGGGAGCACAGATTCCCAATCAGATACATCCAAATTTCTATGCTTCAATGTAAGAGACACTGTGCGCCAAATTGTACCATTTTCTCGTTCGATTTGGCCATTTCCTGGTGCGTTATAAGGTGATGACATGGAAGTGACTACTCCTCGATTATGAAGGAATTCCTGCAGCTCTCTGGATTTGAAAGAGGTTCCATTGTCAGTATGTACATAAGAAGGTAAACCAAATGTGGTAAACAAGTTCACAAGGCACTGAATTACAGTTGATGAATTCATATTCGGACAAGGGTATGCAAACGGAAACCTAGAGTACTCATCAATTATTGTCAACAAATATTTGTTTTTAGTTTTTGATGGAAGAGGACCCTTGAAGTCCACGCTTAATCTTTCAAATGGATGTGTCGCCTTTATGAGAGTAGATTTCAATTTCTTGAAAAATTGAGGTTTTATGGCATTACATGTTTGACATGAAGAAGTCATTTTTCTGACATCCTCAACTGAATAGGGTAAATTATGAGTTCTTACCCAATGAATCATTCTGGTCACTCCAGGGTGACACAAGTCACAGTGTAGGGAGTGTAATTTATCGGTTTGAGTTGCATTACACACTCTGGAAAGTGCATCTGCTACTTGGTTGTCCTTTCCTGGTCTGTAAATTATTTCGTAATTGTAGCATGACATCTCCAATCGCCATCGTTGTATTTTTTCATTTTTATTTTATTTTGATGAGTCATATCAAACATGAATGATACAGAGCGCTGGTCAGTGATAATTTTGAAGAATCTTCCAAGTAAGAAATGTCTCCACTTTTTAAGAGCACACACAATAGCAAAAGCCTCTTTTTCAATGGATGAATGTTTACGCTCACTATCATTCAGCTTCTGAGAAAAGAATGCTACTGGACGTCCACACTGTGATAGGACAGCTGAAATTGAAAAATCAGATGCATCTGTTTCAACCACAAAAGGTTCAAAGTCGTCAATTGTACTAACTACTGCCTTAGAAATCTCAGTTTTGAGTTGATTGAAGTCAGCTATAGCTTCAGAAGTCAAAGGAAAGGTCTTTGCTGTAAGAAGCCGTTTAGCTTTATCTGAATAATTGGATATCCATTTGGAATAGTGTGCAAACATTCCAATTGTTCGCTCAAGAGCCTTTCTATTATCTGGGGGTGGAAGATTGAGCAATGGTTCCAGACGTTCAGGGTCAGGAGAAATTGTCCCATTTTCAATTTTATAGCCAAGCAAGCTTATTGAAGTAAGTGAATATTTGCTTTTTTCTGTATTGATTGTAAAATTATATTTTTGTACTGCATCTAAGAATTTTTTGAGATTCAAATCATGTTCCTTCTGATTCTTACCACATATTGTCACATCATCCAGGTATGCATACGTTTTTTCAAGTTTTTCATTATTAATAACATTATCAATGACTTGCTGAAAAGTGGGTACACCATCTGTCAGACCAAAAGCAAGCCTTCGAAATTGATACAAACGGCCACATGCCTCAAATGCAGTGAAAGGTCGATCTTTTTCTCGTAGGGGTACCTGGTGGTAAGCGCTTTTCAAGTCAATAGTGGTGAATACAGAGTTTTTTGAGACCTTAGAAACAATATCTTCAAGACTAGGGAGGGGATATGCGTCAAGATGTGTGTATCGGTTAATAGTTTGAGAATAGTCTATTACCATTCGCTTTTTGTGATTTTCGTTCTTCACTACTGCCGTGCTACCAATTTTTCCTTAAACGGTTTGAATAGCATTTAACACCTATCAACCTAAGGATAGTTGTCGGCTCCAATGAAATAGATTCTTGATAAACTGTGAATGGATCTATTGCCTATGAATGAGAAATCCAGTTTTCAGAGCAAATTAACTTATAATCTTCAGATGAATTTTGGCAAAATACAGAAATATAGGTACAAAGAACAATAACTTACAAGTCTAAGCGTCTAAAATTACTACCTACGAACTAAGTACTTAACCAGTTTACAGTTGAAAAACAGTGGCTATTGGCTTGGATACAGAAAAAACAAATTATCCACAAAATAGAACACTATAAACTGTTTAAAACTCAATTTAAAACATTAATAAATTCACTTAAACAGACAATAATTCAGAGCACAAAATTACACACACAACAGCCAGCCATGTTTTCAGAAGAAGAAGGAACAGGAAAAGATACAAGCCAGAACAGAGAGACCTCAAAAATTCATTGTCCACGCTACAGACACGTCACCAAAAAATTATAACTTACAAGTTTAGAATTCACATTTTATATTTGTTCTCAATAAAACTTTATTTTGAAACTGTTATTTTAAATTTTTATATATATATTCTATTTAAATAAACTATTTATCTAGTAATTTGTTAACCTGCCTCGGTGACACCATGGAACAATGCAACAAACATTTACGATAATAAATTCTCCGTCAAAAAGTTTGTCCGTCTATTGATGACTCTGACATTTACTATAAAGTTCCATAGATCTCGAATTGAAGATTCGATTCAAATGTGAGAAAAATGTAATATTACAAATACCCCCCTCTTGACATAAAAAAATTTTACTGTTTGAAAATTTAAAGAAAAAATTTACATTGACCCTAATGAAATTGTTGAAATTTAAATTCGAGAACAGTAACAATTTTTTCTAGAAAAACATTACATGTCATCCAAAAATATTGAAAATTATTATAAAAATTCATCAATAGCGTTTGTTATATGTTTCCAAACAATATCTCAAAATATAGAATATCAATATTACTTTTGATTTAGCTTTATAATTTAAAGAAAAATATCTCAACAGAAAGTTTAATATGTAAGAATAGTTTTTTGAAATTGCACATAAATTTAATAGATAGAAAAATTTAATTTTTATTGCATAAAAAAATTTTAGTGTGTTGAATAAAAAAATTATTATTATTTTTTTTTTTTTTTTAAATGAATTGATGAATTGTTACATTTAATTTTCACATAAAATTTCAATAAATCAAAAAATGTTCATTTCTTTCACTATTGACGCGGTTGATTTTATTGATGCACATTTTGGAAAACAGTCCGTTAAGGCACTCAGTATGATTTTCAGTTAAGTGTGACTCCAATGTGATGACGTTAAGTGTTGGGCTGATCTGGATGCACGTAGTGTTGGGCTGATACTTGTAGTCGACTGATGCATATCAAACTCGATACAGGTGACATCTCAGTTAGCATTGCTTCATGTTTGTAGTAGACGGCTGCATTCCAAATTCAATACAGAGTCACATAAATTTTGTATCATATTTGTAATTATACAATGTACATTTCAGGCTTGAAATGACAATGTAATTCGTTTTTTGGAAAAGAGATAGACGCTGCATACAGGATTAATTTAGGTGAGGATTAATTTAGGTAAGGTTTGGTTTTTTGATATTTTCAGCTTTCAAGGTTTAGAGTTCTGCATACAGGAATAATTTAGGAGAGGATTTTTTGAATCAATTCTTTCATGATACTGTGACTGTTCTTCTGAATTCAAAGTTGTGAATGTGAACATGGATGGCAATTACCTCCAGGTAATGTAGTAGTGTTGAAGTTTGAGATACAGAGTCAGCAATAAGCGTTGACATCGTTATTGGCGTATGCTTTGGTGTCGGCATTGATTTTGGCATTGGCATCAGCATTGGCGCAGATTTTTGTTGTTGGCATTGGCATTGGCGCAGATTTTGGCATTGGTGTAGCTATTGGCATTGGCGCAGACATTGGAATCAGCATTGGCGCAGATTTTGGCATTGGCACAGGCATTGGTGTAGTTATTGGTGTTGGCATCAGCATTGGCGCAGATTTTGGCATCAGCATTGGCGCAGATATTGGCATTGGCACAGGCATTGGTGTAGTTATTGGTGTTGGCATCAGCATTGGCGCAGATTTTGGCATCAGCATTGGCGCAGATATTGGCTTCGGCGCAGGCATCGGCGTAGATATTGGCGTAGTTATTGGTGTTGATATTGGTGTTGACATTGGCGTAGTTATTGGTGTAGGCCGCAGCGTAGATTTAGGCGTAGTTATTGGTGTTGATATTGGCGTAGTTATTAGTGTAGGCCGCAGCGTAGATTTTGGCGTAGATATTGGCGTAGTTATGTCACACTAGTTCGAAAATCACCCAAATGTTCTTAACACTCTTCATGGCGTTCACTTGTTGCTGATTTCGAGATTCACATGATAACTATTTCAATGTTAATGTCTGTGCTGTACCTGTTATCTTAAAATGCTTATAAACTAAAAGAAAAACTTGATTAGGCTATCAATACAATCTAATACACATGAAAATTATTTTTAAATATTTATGAAATTGAAATTTGTTAACATCTTATTATACAGTCAGCAATACATAAATTGTGAAATATGGACATATCAATGATAAATTTAAAAAAAATTCATTTTCATCTATTCACTGTTCAAATATCAAAATTTTAATCCATTCTTCAAAATAGAAATAGAATTTCATAACACCCTGTATCATTATCAAAATTGTAAAAAACATCAGATCATCACAACAAAATTAATTTCAATATATATTTCAATAATTTCAGACAATTGGTCTTCTATTCACAATCATTTCATAATATATCTGCATTTCATTATCATTTAATATAACATTTCATTTATAGCATTTATAGCAAGTTCATTTCACATTTATGATTTATCATTCAGGGTTTCGAAATTATTTAGTTTTAATTTTGTTCAAAAATTGTATAAAAAGCAAATTATTTAATATTATTAATCATTGTTTGTTGGATACTATAGTTTATTTCGACTCTTCAATGTTCTGAACACAAACTACATTTCATGATAAAACTTTACTATCAATCATTAAACAAGAAACCATTCAAAACATCAATAATATTTTGCTTCAAAGGCAAACAATATTCATAATTAATCATTATTTTTGCATCTATGGCAATCAACATAAGTAATCAACACAAAAAATATTATCTCATTACTGCCTCTCTAAGTCATAACCTCTGTTATTCCTTCTTTAGGCAATAATGGGTTTCCATCTCAAAAAACAATCACATACCAGCAAAATTCTAATCAACAAACCCCACTAAAAATTCTACATTCACTCCAGCATCCATTTCAAACGATAATCAATCATATCAAAATTTATAGAACAAACAAATTTAAAAATTTTGAAAAAGATATCAATCACAAAAAACTTATTTCAATTAATAATATAACAAAACGTTTTAAATTGAACCATTTATTTTTTAAACTAATTTAAAATTTAAAGACTGTATAATAAGTACAAACATTTCAAGATTATAATACAAAGACGATCAAGATGAAATATGGGTAAATAAGTTCCCTAAAAAATACAAACAAGAGAAAAAGAAAACTGGGTAAATAAATTCCCTAAAACAATACAAAGAAGAGAAAGATTAATTAGAGCCTATCCTACATGTCAGTACTGAACTTTCATGAGGAAGTATATTTAATAAAATATACTACTATGGAATTTACAAAATTCCAAGTATGACTCTAATTTGTTATAATTGTGAGCTATCACTCCCACAAAAACAACTGGTGAAGGAAAAAATAATATGTTGACTATTGTGACTGGGTGGAAAGTTCCTAGATGTCTGTAAGGCAATGTGATAGCAGACTCTAGTATCGGACCACAAAAACAAAAGTATGCAAAAGGTTTTACAAACATTTGATGTTGCAGTCATAAGGTTTTTATATCGCAAACAAGTAGGTCAGATAATCGAGTCCAGCCATATGTGGTTCACGCCCACACCTCTAAAAGAATCACACCTACTTGTCTACCAAAAATCCAAAGTATGGACAGCAAAGAAAAATAAAATGCAAAATGGGTTAAAAGCCCAGAAGAAAACTATAACCTAATTACATATGGCTTATGGCACGATATGCAATGAAAGATGAGAACATGGGACAAAATTGCTCTGAAAAACCTAATTACCTAATATGATACCTAAAAAAAATAGACATGATTAAAATATGTAATACATGATGAAAAAATATACCGCAAGCAAACAATTATTTACACAACAATGGATAGATTTTAGAAAAGTTAAGTTTTATCAACAATTTAAAGATTAGGAAAATAAGCTACTATTTTAACTTCCAAAATTATTTCAGAAAAATACAAATTTAAATGACTATGGACAAGATTGGTTAAGATATGCATCATAGAAGAAATTTACTGAATATTACACAAAGACAGGAAAGAATCGAAAATTGAAAAGATTAAGGGCCAAGAAAAATAGGCTACAGGAAAGAAAAAAGACACAATTATGGACTCTTACCATACACTGCGTAGCGATTATGCTATTCTGAATCCCGGCATAACACAGGATTCCTAATCATTGTGTGTTGGGGAATACCCTTCCATCATGTGATTTACTATCATCATCTTGTAAATAAGCAACTTGAAACAACCTTTGAATACTAATACATCAATGGAAACTTTGCGTTTTGTTTTCTTCAAGAGCATGATTTTATTCATGGGTTCATTTGTTCCAACAAAGCCGTTTTGCCTACAAAAGTAAGTCATGTTCACTTGAGAATGCATAGCATACACTTTTTCAATTCTCAGTTGAAAGTTGAACTCATCAACTTGACTCAAAGCAACATTCATTTTGTTTACATTTTTCCTAACCTCTACAGAAACCTGTCTCATGTAATCATTCACTTTGTTTATAGTTTTCCTAACCTTCAATGTAGCAATATTACTTTCATGATAGTTGACTTTCAGTGAAGACAACTCCCTACCTACTTCTTTACTCAATTCTACTATCTCATTAGGGTTGACTTTTTCAACAACAGTAACTAGGCCTACATTGTCAGAAACTTGAATGAGTTGATCTTGTAACTTAACACTACTAACATCCTGCTTCAATTTGTTTTCATCTTCATGATTCTCACTCAATTTTTCATGTGCATCTTTCAATAGAAGGTTTATACTAACCTGCTCTAGTCTAATGCTAGTACATTCTTGCTTCATATCATCAAACCTAGCATTTTGATTTTTAAACATTTGGTCTAACTTAGCATTTTGCTTATCAAATTTAGCATTTTGCTCATTAAACCTAGCATCTAGCTTATCAAACCTTTGTGTTAAGAACTCTATAAGATTTATATCATTTTTAATGTTTGCCATTTTGTAATATGCACTGATTCATTAAAACTTGATCTCTCTTGAACCGACCTCCCACTCAGCAACAAACCATTCATAACCTATCAAGATATCTATCCACTAATAATTTCTATAACCAGGGATCTATTTTGTAGTTTGAGTCCCACACCAGGGCGTACCATTTGCCATGCTACCAATTTTTCCTTAAACGGTTTGAATAGCATTTAACACCTATCAACCTAAGGATAGTTGTCGGCTCCAATGAAATAGATTCTTGATAAACTGTGAATGGATCTATTGCCTATGAATGAGAAATCCAGTTTTCAGAGCAAATTAACTTATAATCTTCAGATGAATTTTGGCAAAATACAGAAATATAGGTACAAAGAACAATAACTTACAAGTCTAAGCGTCTAAAATTACTACCTACGAACTAAGTACTTAACCAGTTTACAGTTGAAAAACAGTGGCTATTGGCTTGGATACAGAAAAAACAATTTATCCACAAAATAGAACACTATAAACTGTTTAAAACTCAATTTAAAACATTAATAATTCACTTAAACAGACAATAATTCAGAGCACAAAATTACACACACAACAGCCAGCCATGTTTTCAGAAGAAGAAGGAACAGGAAAAGATACAAGCCAGAACAGAGAGACCTCAAAAATTCATTGTCCACGCTACAGACACGTCACCAAAAAATTATAACTTACAAGTTTAGAATTCACATTTTATATTTGTTCTCAATAAAACTTTATTTTGAAACTGTTATTTTAAATTTTTATATATATATTCTATTTAAATAAACTATTTATCTAGTAATTTGTTAACCCTGCCTCGGTGACACCATGGAACAATGCAACAAACATTTACGATAATAAATTCTCCGTCAAAAAGTTTGTCCGTCTATTGATGACTCTGACATTTACTATAAAGTTCCATAGATCTCGAATTGAAGATTCGATTCAAATGTGAGAAAAATGTAATATTACACTACAAATGCTTGAGCTCTCCAGGGAGACCTGCTTTCTTCAATAATTCCATCAGCTAGCAGTTTCTCAATTTCTTTCTCCATGAAACTAGTGTCTTCAAGAGAATGCTTTCGGGATTTAGTAATTATAGGTTTAATGTCTTTAGTTAAAAACTCAAAAAGTGGTGGAGGTTCTATCTTTGCTGGAGCCAGATAATTGATAGTCAATGGGGGTTTAGTTCCTCCAAATGAAACTCTAAGTTCAGAGTGTTGATTAAGTAAGTCATGTCCTACAATAACATTAGCATACAAATCAGGCAATACACTGAATTTTGTTTTGGGGTAATGTTGACCTGAAAATTCTAAATGAGCTACACAATAAAAGGAAATGTTCTTTCTTAGTGATGTTGAAGCCATGGACACTGCACCAGTTGTAGGGTACATTTCAAGTCCACATTTTTTAGCAAAACAGTGTGAAATAAATGTCTCAGAGCTTCCTGTATCTATCAAAGCAGAAGTAGGAATGTTGTTTACCTGAGCTTGTACTGTAGCATTTTCAAGAACAGTAGAGGCTGCAATAAGCGCCGAAGATGTAGAAGTTTTAGTAGATTTGCAGACATTTTTCCAATGACCTATTTTCTGGCATTTTTCGCATGAGTCATTTAGTGCAGGGCACTGCTGACGTGTTTTATGTCGCTGACGACCACAAAAATAACATTTTTGAAAACTTGAGCTTCCAGTTTTTACAGCTGACAAATTTGTTTCTTTACATGAATTTTCTGAAGAATTATTTGAAGTGGCATTAAGAGTTATTTCAGAAGAGTAAGAAGCTGATTGACTTCTGGCAGATTCCAAGGCACATGCTTTTTCAATAGCTTCATCAAGAGTTAACTTGTCAAACTCCAAAAGTCTCAGTCTTATCTGATGAGAGCTAAGGCCCCGGATAAATGAATCACGAATGTATGTTTTCCTATGAGTTTCAGAATCAACATCTGCAAACCCACAATTCTTACTCAGTTGTTGTAAAGCTTGGTTATATTGGTCAATTGTCTCATCTGAAGACTGTTTTCTAGTTGCCAATTTATGTCTAGCGAATATTTAATTTATTGGTTTTACATATGCAGATTTTAGTGTGTCAATAGCCGAAGTATATGAATTTTTGTCGGCAATTGTTTGATAAACAGAATGAGATAGAAAGTTGGTAAGCAACCGCAACTTACTTTCATCATCGATGTCTTCTTCGTCAAAAGATGCGATGAAGTTCTCAAAAGTCTTTAGCCAGAAGTTCCATTCTTGTAGAGCTGTTGGAGAATTCGGATCACCATCAAACTTGTCTGGTTTCAAAAATTTGTCCATCGTAACGCGAATTTTCAGTTTTCGTTTCCAGAAAAGATTTGAAGATTATACATTTGTTGTTGAATAGAAATTGTGAAATAGAGAATAGAAATTGATTGACTCGTATTTGATAAGATGAATTGATTTGATGATTTAGATTACTGATCAATAAATTGTAATGAAAAACCTCTGCATTCTAGGCTTTATTGATCAGTAATGAATTCATAACAGATTCAAAATTAGAATAAATAGTTCAACATCTGATAACAGAAACATAAGAAGAAAACACTAGTCATATGATGATTCAATATCATCACATATGAAAAAAAACTTTTCTTGATTTATTTGAAATTAAATTGTTATTTTATCAAGGAAATGATAATTAATATTAGATTAAATTTAATGGGATGAATTGAGTAACAGCTGTATACAGTCAGTGGCAAAATGGAGAGACTTGGCAACGTTTTTCTCCTATCTTTCTTCACTGCCATTATAACGTGGACCTCACTATAGGGAGGTCCACGTTGTAATGACAGTATTTGATCAACTTTGGTTTTGCTATCCTTGTCTATCATTCGACAAAGCCGGTGGTACTATCCTTTTATAGGTCCACAACGATGCCAATTATGTTTTTCACAGTTTAGAAATATAATTAATTAATGCAGAGAATCAGCATCGCTATTCTTCTATTTTTATCCACCGCCATTATAACGTGGACCTCACCATATATTACAATGCCGAGCTTCCTAACAAGATGGCCGGATTTTTGCGTCAGGGTACTACTAATCGAGTTTCCAATTCCATACTGTTACAGGATGACAGTTCTTGACGTGCTTTTATAATCTTTTTGTCTTGTCTAGGAGTTTGGATTTTGAGATTCGAGTTGGTTATATTATTAACAAAATAACTTGAAAAAGTTGTTTTTCTTTTTGGAAATAAGTCATTTTTTCAGCTCGGTAAAATATACTTATGATAATTGGTTATTTGTTTCATTTGTACAAAATTAATGGATGAGGTGAGTACATGAACATTTTCATTGAATCAACCTAAAAACCAATTACTAACCTATAAACTATGAAAATAAAGTCTTGCAGCCAAGACCTCCTAAATATCGGACCTGTGACTGTGTGAAAATCTAGGTAAAATGGCGCCGATATGTGAACACTGAACAGTAGATGATCCCCTAGTTGTAGTTAAGTGAAGTTAAGTTAAGTAGTTGAAGTTAAGTGAAGTTTGTTTACAAATGTCACGGCCTTTAAAATATTTGCGAGTTTTATTATTGATTAATTATCATTCTATAATTGATTATGTAAAATATAATGAATTATGTAAAAATGAGAATTTAAAGAAGAGAATTTAGTATTCAAATTGTTTAATGAATTGTGAATAGTAAATTTTTAAGAATTCAAAATGTATAGTGAGTGTTGAGTATTCAAAGTGTTTAATCAACAATAATTTTATATTATTGAACAGTAAATTACTTTTTGTTTATCATCCGCAACTCAACATTTAGCTTTATACAACAACATACTACAATAAGTATAGTTTTAATTGAACATGCCTACAAATTGTTGTGTCCCTGGGTGTAAATCAAACTATTATAGAAAAACCCCCTTAGTGTCAATTTTTGCTTTTCCCAAAGATGAAGAGCTGAGGAAAAAGTGGATAAGGTGTATCCATAGGAAAGATTATAAAGTCACTAACAATTCGGCTGTGTGTATTAATCATTTTAGAGCATCAGACATTATTAAAGAAGACAAGTTTTTGTGTGAAGATGGTTCTTATGTGACTGTTCCAAGAAAAAAAGTAAAACTATGTGATGGTGCCTTCCCTACAATTTTTTCAAATCAGCCTTCTTACAACACAATTAAATCGTGTGTAAAGGTATTATAATTTAGCTCACATTATAATTTATAATTCATATGCAAGTACAATTCAGGTAAAAACAATAGGCATTTGCCCAAAACTGCGTCAAACCTTAATTTGGTATACCGTACACAGTCTGAAGGTTATGTTACTTACATAACTTGAATGATATCTTTATTCAAACATAATTTTAAATTTATCAGATTGATCAATCTCCAAATACGAATCCAAACAAAAATCTTCCTGTGTATATGATGTTTATGCGTATTGGGCAATATATTTCTGAACAATTACTGCAACAAGAAGAATAATAATCAGTTGCCCAAGCAAGCAAAGTCGTAAAACTTGAGAACATTGAATTCTTGGGCTAGAATAAAATAACGATAATTATAAGCTATGTGCATGTGAATTTATATGTATCAGAATGCACGTGAATGCTATATGCATGAGAATAAATAAAGTCCAGTTACGCTATCAAATAATTACTGCTTTGATAAGAACCATATTTAAATCCTTAAAAATGATTTAAAACAGTAATAAGTTATTAGAGAGAGCTGGAACCTAGCTGATGGCAGTAAGTTAGTCCACCACCTACGGCGGCCATCTTGTTTGTATGGTCAGGTCCGGTATTTAGGAGGTCCTGTTGCAGAATAATGAAGTTTACCGCTGAAAGGAATTTGTTTATATTAAACTTGCTTAATCTATAACTTATGCTTAATTTAGTTTGTATTTATAGTGTTGGAGCTAATTTTCATGTAGGCCTACGGTAAATTAAATTTTAGTTTAAAGCTAGTAAATATAATCCTACTTAAATATAGGCTACCTCCTTTTTTAGTAATGTATTCTTTAATTTTTGTATTCAATTTCTCTCTTTATCAATTGTAGGTTGTTATTTATTACTCAAGTTGTAGGTCTACAACTTGAGTGCAAAAAAGCTGTGGGGAAGTGTGCAATTTGCCAAAAAAAACTTTTTCATTGTATTGTTGAACTGTATGTCTCCACGCACTAGAAAGTTTGTCACGTTTGGTCAGGGTTGTGCGCGTATGAAGTTTTGGTTGGGATGTGTTTGGTTAAATTAGCTTTTCATTTTGCATTGGAGGTTGAAGTTTTGAACATTGAGTGCAGACAGTGGCCAGAGAAGACTTTTCGCGCATGCGCTGAATGAGGATGAGGAAATGGTTGAACTCACCTGGACTCTCTGGACTGGCAGTGACTAGGCACTAGGCCTTCACCTTCTGACAATCAGACCCATTGAATCAGACCAAGTGCTCAGATGAGAAACAAAATCAAGAGCAATAGAAACACTCGCACTGAATGCGTGCTCTTACTGGTTGCGTTCAGTGTGAGTAGCTACATGCAAGTTACAACTGTTTCAATGGCGCTTCCCAGATTTTGTTTTTTCGCTCATGCATAATCTGTCGTGCACTTGCACGTATAAGCAACCAACTCCCTTAGTCTCTTGGCATATTAGGTTACATGTTCATAATTCATCACAGGAGTTTTGCATGTTTTATGTTGAACAAATCCATCAAATATATTTGAGTTGAGTACTAAACAAAATTGAATCAGCAGTAGGTGGTAAATTTGTAAAGCAAATTTGTAAGTTATTACAAAAGGACACTTATCAAGGTAACTTACCATTAGCATAGATCAATAGCATAGATAGTGTCTAACCTTACCAAGATTCTACAGAAATAGCCTATATTAAAAAGAGTTTAATCAAATTTCTTGAAGAATATGGATGGCTATCCAACAGGCAATATGGTTTTAGAAGTAGTAGAAGTTCTGAGGAGGCGATAGCTGATTTGACTCATATTCTTTACAATGACTTGGATGAGGGACCCTAGATTGATAAGAAAACTTGAGGGTAAGGGCATCAATGGTCTTGCTCTCAGTTGGTTCAGATTCTATTTGGACAATAGAGCACAAAAGGTAAGAATTAACAATGTATTAAGTGGGAGTCAGCAGGTAGTCTATGGGAGTGCCCCAGGGTACAGTTTTGGGTCCATTATTATTTGTAATATTCATTGATGGCTTGTGCTCTATGAACCTGGGTGAGAATGTCAATCTCCAGTCCTTTGCCAATGACACGGTTCTGTGTGTGAAAGGCACTACATGGCAGGAGGTTTATAATGTGACAGAGAATAGGTTAGCGAGAATAAAACGCTAGTGAGATGTGAACAAATTTACCTCAAATATTAATAAAACCAACCTCATTGGACCATATGAATAAAAACTAAGCATATTTTCTTGAGCATGAGCATGGATCATAAGGTTTTGCTTATGTGTATTAGGTAGAAGCATAAACATTTGCTCCTTTTTATATGAAAAAGCTTTACCTTATACTCTTACCTTATGCTACTGAACTCTGGAGCAAATGCACACGTATTTTAAAGATTTTTCATCAGCTGATTCGCCTTACTTTGTTTTTATAGTGAAAGTGAAAGGTTAGAATGTGCTACTCACGTAAGTGCTATGCAAGTATAGAATAGAATAGATAATAGAAATCTTTATTGTCATTAAACACATAGTGCAATAGACATCAAGAAACAAAATACATACAATCTTCATACAATAGTCACACTGATAAATACCGAATAAAGCAATTCACACAAATCAATATGAAGTCTGAACACACATATATAAGCTTCCACAAAATATATGAGTTCTATACATGTATAATACTTAGATAGAAATAGCCTAAAATTACATGTAAATAGTGAAATAAGTCATAAAAAAGAAAGGCTCTCCATACTCAGATCATGCCATCCTTGAAGTGAATAAAGTGGTTTGGCTTTCAGGAACTTGAGCATTATAAATTTAAATTTTCTAAAGGTAACATTTCTAGTATCTAGTGGTAACTTATTAAATAATTTTATACTCATATAATCATAGTTCAGTTGAGTCTTAGTCAATCTAGCCTGAGTCACCTGCAGCTGATACCTATTTCTTGTGACATGACTATGAATATCACTTCTTTGCATTAATTATCAAGATTGTCTTTAGCAAAAAGCAAGCAGTTGAGAATGAGAAGACATGGCACAGTGAGTGACTAACTGTACAAAATGATCCCTACAAGACTCTGTGGATAGGATGCCAATCATCCTTCTCAGGGCCTTCTTTTGCCACAGTAATACATCTTTAGCACCAGGAGCATTACCCCAGATCAGAATCCCATACAACAAATGCACATGGAAAAATGCATGATAATAGGCATTCATGACCAAATCGAAACTAGTACAATATTTCAATTTGCCAAGTAAATATGTCACTCTGGATAATCGTTTACAAAGTTCTATTGTATGAGTTTCCCAGCTCAGCTTGGAATTCATTCTCTCCAGCAGGTTTTAAGCTGAACACTAATGACTCTGTTTTGTTTTTATTAACGATCAACCTATCAACATTAAAACAATAATCAGCTTTATTAACAACTAGTGATGTTTTCTGGCTAAGCTTTACTGGGTCTTTATAATTAATCAGAAATGTAGTATCATCTGCGTATAATATGCATCTACCCTCACTTGCATAGTCAGGAAGGTCATTTATATAGGCCAGAAAAAGGAATGGTCCAAGGACAGAGCCCTGTGGAACCCCATTTTTATGTTCCTTGCCCTATCACCATAGGTAAGGAAAGTATTGATTTCCGAAAAAAATAAGGTACCCCTATTTCTAAATTTCTATACATTTGAAGGTCCCCTGAGTACAAAAAAGTGGTTTTTGGGTATTGGTCTGTATGTGTGTGTGTATGAGTGTATGTGCGTCTGTGTACACGATATCTCATCTCTCAATTAACGGAATAACTTGAAATTTTGAACTTAAGGTCCTTACACTATAAGGATCCGACACGAACAATTTCGATCAAATGCAATTCAAGATGGCGGTTAAAATGGCGAAAATGTTGTCAAAAACAGGGTTTATCGCGATTTTCTGGAAAACGGCTCCAACGATTTTGATCAAATTCATACCTAGAAAAGTCATTGATAAGCTCTATCAACTGCCACAAGTCTCATATATGTAAAAATTTCAGGAACACTGCACCATCTATGCAAAGTTTGATTTCAGATTCCCAATTATCAGGCTTCAGATACAATTTAAACAAAATATGTTAAGTGGAAAAGATTGAGCATAAAAATCTCTACAATTAATGTTCAGTAGCATTTTCACCTAAAATTGAAAATAAGCTCGAAATTAGAGAAAATAAGATTATTCAATTGCAAACTGTTGGCAACTGTTGATTCTATTAAATCATTCACTATGAAGAGATAGACTTCGTGTGTCTACAGCGCTATTGTCCTGTCACCAGTTGGCTCAGATCTTAGAAAAGTAGACTTGAGATGCGCGGGAACACTAGCGTCAGTTGATCAATTTTCATAACGTCAAGGAAAGTTGTGTGAGTGCTCCACACCATATTTTTAATACCAAGTAGCCCAGGTTGTTATTCCCTATTTTAGTGGTTTGCAACCTGTTACTCAAGTAAGACTTCAAAATATTATATTCAATACCCTTCACTCCGTAGTATTTTATCTTTTCAAGTAGAATAGTGTGGTTCACCATGTCAAAAGCCTTAAGTCTAGAAGTGTTGAAGAAGCATCATGACCAAGTTCAAAGCACTTTAGACACTGCTTGTGTTTGGTCGTCTGCTCTGTTCTCTATCTATGAATTGAGTTTCAGGTTAGTTGAGTTCTGAATTTTGAAATAATAACCTGAAAAAATATCATCTCTTTAATAATCTTCAGCATAATCTTATAATCTCAATAGCCTTCTTATAATCGTATACACTCTTATCTTCTTAAATGCATATTTTCTGTTCTGTGATGGCTATCTTTATATCTTATGTATCTTTATATCTGGTATCTTTTGTATTTATTCTTTTGTTGGAATAATGGTGATATATCATGGTTGAATCTAAAAAGAGTTTTATAGTTCTCAACTATTGGTTGTGATCGTATCTGGTATAGTTTCCTCTTCCTCACACAAATCAGTTGAGCCATTTTACTAAGAGCAAAAGGTGAAAAGCTGCTCTAGACTAGACTCACCTTTTTTGAAGCATTTGCTTCAAAAGTAGAGCAAATGCTCCAGTTTATTCATACCATTCTGAGTATAAGCTTCTACTTTTGAGCAAATGCTCAAACTATATTTTTGATGAGCATGAGCAAAAGGTTTTGCTCACGTTTATTCATAGAAAATGAAGCATATGCTCAATATTTTAGAAGTATAAGCAAATGCTCAACTTTATTCATATGGCCCATTGTCTTCTCTCTTGACAAGACTGGCCAGCCTCCTGCACTGGATTTGCTGCTGAGATCAGGGGATTGTTGGACTGATGGGTGTAGTTGCTGTGTAAAACTTGAAAAGGTAAACACCTGCAAGTACCTTGGTGTCACCATAGACCAAGATCTACGCTGGGATGTACATATAAATAATGTAACAATAATTATGAGGTATTTTATGATCCAGGTTTCACGGCTAAGGGATCTCCTTCCAAGTACAGTGTACAAGTGCAGGCAGTCCTCCCGTATGGTATTTTGGCATGGGGTGCAGCCTTTCATACAACTGTTGAACCAAGAACTATTAGTCGCAGCAAGAACTATTAGTCGCAGCAAGGATGGTTTTAAGCATAAAGAAGCTGAACATCAAGGGGTCGATTCTATTCATGTGTAGGAAGAATAGTTTACAATGTTGCCTCATGCACATCAAACTAAAAGGATGGTGTCAGGAATGGAAGTGGAGACAAGAAGGGAAACGACCACAGGGCAGAGACATTTCTATTATTTGGCCCCAAGATTATTCAATAAATTACCACCAGAATTGAGATAAAGAATCAATCAGAAATGCTTCAAGGTAGAGCTTAAAAAATGTCTTTTTTCTTCTCAGAATTGGCATTGCTTTTGAATGAAGTTCAGTATTAATCCTAAATAAGTATAGACTCATCTGTTATGAAAAATAATATTGTTATTCTCCTATATATTGTAGAAATGATTGTTTTCAAATGTGTGAATGAGTTCATTGAGTACATCGGTAATGTTTCCAGTAACTATGTAACTATGACAAAAAAGGTAGCAATCAGTTTTTGTTTATTGTGTTATGGATGAGGCCTTTAGGAGGATGGCAGGAGGCAAGGGGTTTCTAGTAAACAACACAGAGGAGGCAGGGGGGGGGCTTCTGGATCGTTCTAGATCATTCCCGTGAGTTCATCTTGGTACATGGAGACTTCATGGAGTACATGAGATTAAATTTCTTTCAATTGTTTTATGTGTTAGTTTTATTGTATGTAAATATGTAAACAATAACAACTTCTTCTTCAACTTCTTCTTTCTTGTATTGTACCTATTGTTGTTTTGACTCCTCCTCTAAACACGGACTTGTTCCATATTAGAGGAGAAATTTTCAGTGGAATATATTGTGAAATGTAAATAAAATGAAAATAAAATTAATTCGAGAAAAAATAGCATAAGAAGATATCCCATGTCATAGGTCGTTTATGTTCCAAATATGAAGCCGATTTTATATCAAGTCAAGTAGTATACTGTCGACTACTGTCTGTTATTACTGTTTTGGCCGGGTGAGAGTGTAAGAACCCCACAGTATGAGAGACTGAAAGCATTACATAGATTAACGAAAAAGAACTACTATGATTATCGGCTTTAGTTAACATTGAAATTTGGAACGCCCTATACCATGAGATATCATCTTATAAAATATTTTCTCTTTGCTAGTAGTGGCCATCTAAGGACTCATTTCAACAAATATTTTATGTGAGATAATTTTTTTCTAGTTATAAGGATTTTTAATTTGATTCAAGTTATAAAAACTGGTTATTGTTTTCAATTACAGGATCAGATGGATAGAAATGAATCAGATTATTTGCTGATGAGTGACGTGGCCTTCTATGAAAGTGACAAGCAGAACACAACCGATTCCAATCAGCAGCAGGTAATTCAGCGTTATAAGTTTTTTAATTTAAAAAAAATGTTATTACAAAATTATACCTACTGGTAAATTACCAGTCACGAATAGCTGATCATCTTAAGCCTAGTACACACAACAAGTCATGTTGCGCGATTTTGGTCTCAGGTTGTTTACAAGACTTGTCTATATTAAATGAAAAATACTAAGAAATTGACAAAAAACACAGATTTAGTTTCTAAGTATCAATAAATCTGTGGTTTTTTGACAATTTCTTAGTATTTTTCATTTAATATGAATAATTACCACAATATCAACTTCTCAACTACACAAAAACTTGTCTTTATCCTCGTCTACCGACCCGTTGCGAGAACAAAAATTGCAGGTCGTGGTCTGCCGGCTGAAATGGGAGACTTCATGCAACGTAGACAACATGTTGAACGATATTTTCTTTGTGTGGAAGACAAGAAACTGAATCTAGAGACGAGACGTCCCAACCTAGCTGACCCACCCTGTTTTATCAGTTGTGTTTAGCAGTATATTTTCTAACGTCATTTAACAACTAGTAGTAAAGAATGAAAAGTCTCGTCTATACTGCAAATTTTCATAATTGAGATTGAATATTTTGTTAATTTTATTTCTATATTGTTAAAAGACGATCTGACAACGCTGCAAAGCTAGAAAAGTATAGCGCTATCTGCTTTGACGAATGATAGATAAAGATAGCAACACCAATGTTATAATCACATAGGCTACTGCCATTTTAAAGTGGATCTCACGATAGACATTGTGTCTCTAGAGTCTAGACCTTAGTCTCTGGTCTACTAGTGTGAATGAGTCTACTTACGATTTGGCCCAACAGTGTTTATTTAGCTTCAGAATTTTCTTCCATAACTAATTTTTCACTTTCACTTTTCAAATCCACCTTTTTACGCGTCCACTTAGTTTTTACAAATCTACCTTATATTTATTCCTTTTTTACACTATTTGAACCAGTCATTGCCAAAGAGATGGAACTTCGGCTGAACAAAGCGTAGCTGAGCTAATGGTTCATTAGATTTGATGACCCGTGCCTTGTCCGAGGATAGGGGAAGTGTCCTGTTTACTATCGAAATCCTAATCAGGGTCGTGAATAGTCATAATCTATATAATATATAAAAGCGAAATGGCACTCACTGACTGACTCACTCACTCACTCGCAGAACTAAAAATCTACCGGACCAAAAACGTTCAAATTTAGTAGGTATGTTCAGTTGGCCCTTTAGAGACGTACTAAGAACGGATTTGGAAAATTTCCAAAGATACGCCCAAAATCTGCGTTTTTAGCGTTTTCTCAGCTTTATCGAGAACAAATGAACAGGAAATGTTCAAATTTAGTACAGAAGCTCAGCTAGGGTGTAATAATGTTGTGTTAGAAGGAATTTGCAATAACATCAAAGATACGCCCAAAATTAGCGTTTTTGACTTTTTCTCAGATTTATCGAGAACAAATGAACAGAAATTGTTCAAATTTAGTACAGAAGCTAAGCTAGGGTTTAATAATGTTGTGTTTGAAGGAATTTGAAATAACGCCAAAGATACGCTCAGAATCAGCAGTTTTTTGCGATTTCTCAGTTTTTTCATCAAGTAATAGACAGAAGATGTTCAAATTTGGTACAGAGGTTTAGCTAGGGTCTAAAAATTTTGTGATGAGGTGACTTTATTATATTTCATCAAAGATACGCCTAAAATCAGCGTTTTTCTCAGCTTTTCTGCGTTTTCTCAGTACTTTGACTTTCTGATGGAATGAAGCATGCTCAAATGAAAAATGCAGGCGAGCCCGCTGATCCCATTTTTGGACGACCCAGTCGGGAGTCCAGGGGGCGGAGCCCCCTGGCTAGACGGATATGGCGATCGAAGCGAGCCTGACGGCTAGTATTATATATTACTATGAGTACTATTGTAGAGAATGAGCCTCTTACTTCTGTGATAGCAATTCAGCACAGAAGTCATTTTTTTTTATTGGTGTAGTAGCTTTTTCTATTTTGTAGAGTATTATTTTGTAATTTATATTTGGCAAATAAATAAATTCATTCATTCAAAGCATGCAGTCGATGCTTCTAAGCCCCGTATGCAGATACTCGGACACGGTTTAAACAGAGAGATGTCAGCTGTTCGTTTAAACCTCATATGAAACATATTATGATGAATGCAACCATATCTACAAGTGCACCAAAGTTAGTAGACAAACTAACTGTCTACTAACTTTGCAAGTGCACGGGGTTTAGCGTTAAACGTAGTGTTAGCTATGGCCCTTAGCATAGCTCTCAGTTTCTCAAACATTCTCGGTATGTGATTTTGTTTAATATTGAATCTGGCTTGACTTGATTGTATCATAATTGCTTGTGAATGGCTTCATTGCAGACGGCAACCGTTGTTGAGCAGGAAAACAATAGCCGCCATGAACCAAAGCCAGAGTGCAGCTATGCTTCGTCTCCAATCAATGATGATGACGATGATGACCAACAACAATTAGCCAATTTTTGTCAAGTAATCATCAAAGAAGAAGTGAAAGGTAAAATTTGTTTTCTTATTATCCAATTGCCAGTTTAACTACCTATCAAGGGTATGTTTACTGTCTATTCTCATTCTGTTAAAAATATTTATGAATACTTATTCTTCTTCTATTTATATCCTCTTCATCTATATCTATACTATATGTGAAGGAAGGCTTATACATGTACGACATATGAAATACATGTTTGACGCATCATCTGAATTACTGAACTGATTAACTTAATATTTTGCATAAAGATTCTAAATTTGCCTTGGATTATTATAGACTTATTTTTATTCTTGTTAATCAATTATTTATTTATTCCATTGACAATCAAAAATCATAATAATTATAATTATATAATATGATTGGAAGAAGACAACAGGCATAGCCCAAAACTGTCGAAACTATTATAATTTCAATAATTGAAACAAATTTATTCAATGTTTGATACAAAGTTCACGTAAGCCCAATCAAATAGTTTTCCTATTGTAAATTACTACAATTGTCAATAGGTTCTTCAATATCAGCTTGGAAATTTAACACTGAATTCAATTTATTTGTGCTTTAAACAGATTTTTGTGGAGCCTGTTTAGTCCAATCAAAGAAGGGTTCTAGAGGGAAAAATTTGGAAGATAATTTTTGACCCCGCAGTTCTGTTTAGGGTAGTAGGGAGGTAAGCATATCAAAAGTCCCCAACCCCTACCCCCTGTGCTAAGGGAGTGGGGTGATTCAAAGGCACCATTTTTTGGTTTCTCGCATATAACTCGAAAACGATGTATCTTACGAACATAACAACTGTTATATACAAAATTGAAGCTCACATAATTTCCTACAATATTTATCTCACAACTTATCCTATAACTTCCTTAGCTTTCGAGATATCCGCTCTTGAAGGTGTGACATTTTTGAAAAAAACACGTTTGCCTCCAATTTTTTTTTTCAATTTCTGCTCATAACATTTTAAAAATCGATGGGAAAAAACCATGCTGATTATTAGCTTATAGAGCATTGAATTCTCTTCAATCTGATGTTTAATTTCACACTTTTACGAATTTCCCTACACCTTTTGCAGCAGCTTTAGTGTTGATTGTGAAATCTCCATTTTTGCAACACTAGACCAATTGACGAATGAATTTGGAGGGAATGTTTTAAACATAATATTTGACTTTGCAGCTTTGTTGAGACTAGTTAGGAGAAGAACTTATCAAAAGTCCCCATTCCTAACTCATGTGCTAAGGGGATGAGGGTGGTTTAAATGTTGCATTTTCCAGTGTTTTGCTCCCACGCTCATATCTTGAAAACAATACAATCAACCGAAATAACTAACTATTCAAAAATTAAGCTTGATAAATTCTCTACACTTTTTGTTCAGTAGAATTTTGTGATATTCCTAACAGTTCCCGAGATATTCGCTCTTGAAGGTGTGTAGCTGTTAAAATGACAGGTTTTTATCCAATGTTTTGCTTTTTCAGGGCTTATAACTCTCCAACAATGCATCAAAAAATTGATGCTTAACTAGTCCAAATCAGGCTGAAAAGTCAAAAATTGTTTCACAGACACCCCCTTCAAATTTCAAATGATGAATTGTTGCAACAATGAAAATTTCACTCCCTACATTGAAGCTGCTATAACAATGAAAGGAAAACTTGGAATAGTGAAATAATACATCCAACATACCAAAGAGAATTCAATGCTCTATAAACCGGCGATAAGCATCAGTTGTTATGATGTATTGTTGGAGAGTTATAAGCCCTGAAAAAGCAAAACATTGGATAAAAACCTGTCATTTTAACAGCTACACACCTTCAAGAGCGAATATCTCGGGAACTGTTAGGAATATCACAAAATTCTACTGAACAAAAAGTGTAGAGAATTTATCAAGCTTAATTTTTGAATAGTTAGTTATTTCGGTTGATTGTATTGTTTTCAAGATATGAGCGTGGGAGCAAAACACTGGAAAATGCAACATTTAAACCACCCTCATCATCTATGTGTTAGGATTGGGGACTTCTGATATGATCTTCTCTCAACTAGTCTTAACAAAGCTGCAAAGTCAAATATTGTGTTTAAAACATTCCCTCCAAATTCCTTTGTCAATTGGTCTGTTGTTGCAAAAATGGAGATTTCACAATCAACACTAAAGCTGCTGCAAAAGGTGTAGGGAAATTCGTAAAAGTGTGAAATTATACATCAAATTGAAGAGAAATCAATGCTCTATAAGTTGATTATCAACATGGATTCTTCCCATCGATTTTTTAAAAGTTATAAGACCAAAATCTAAAAACAAATTGGAGGCAAACGTGTTTTTCAAAAATGTCATACCTTCAAGAGCGGATAATCTCGAAAACTAGGGTAGATATAGGAAAAGTTGTAACATAAATATTGTAGGAAATTATAAAAGTTTCAATTTTGTATATACAGTATCAGTTATGTCCGTAAGATACATAGTTTTGGTGTTATATGCGAGAAACCAAAAATGGTGCCTTTGAATCACCCCACTCCCTTAGCACAGGGGGTAAGGGTGGGGACTTTTGATATGTTTACCTCCTTACGACCCTAAACAGAACTGCGGGGTCAAAAATTGTCTTCCAAACATTTTCCTCTATACCCTTTTTTGAGCATTCATTGCCAGGACTAGTTACCTGCTAGTAATAATTATATAAATATATATAAGTTATATAGAAAACAAAACTCAAATATAGAATGATACACCGATTGGCTCACACTTTTCAGTAGATATTTCAGTTACTGTCAGTTATTGAGATTGAAGTAGTGTTGAGAAATATAAAGATATACATAATCGATTGAAATATATATAACTCTACACACATATTACATGACAAAAAATAGTGACTGCTGCCCTTTTGCGGTCATGGTCAGCAGTCCTTTCTCTTGATGATCTGCACAATTTTTCGTGTAAATCAGGGTGGATATCCTGTTTTACCAAATTTGCAAGGATCAATCATGGGATTAGTAGCATCAAAATATGTATAGAGAACTGAGTAATAGAAGTAAACTACCAAGTTAACATCATTCATGCGATGAAGCTCCTCCCCAATAGGCAGCTATAGTTCATCCTAAATTCTCTGTTCAATCTTCCACTTTCCTACTTCATTCAAAAATCCTTATTCAATTTCAAAACTACCGCTTCCCAAGATAGTTGCCCCGCACATCTTCCTCCTACGACGTATGACCCACAACCACTCAAAACGGCTTGATGTGAAACTTCCAATCATATTTCAAACTAAAAATGATCGACTTAAACTATTAATAAAAGCTTCTATAATCCTTATCAATTATATGAGATACTGTTCTATTATTACGCTGTTATTACTGCTAACTTCTTTAAATTTTTTAATTTAGTGTAGGCTAATTGGTAAGCAAATCATCTTTTTTTTGCTTATGATCTCTTTACTGCTTTCAACCTCTATAACTTACCATTTGCATAAATTATATTTTCAGTTGAGGAGGAAGAGTGTGGAGGTACTTCAGTGGACGACGAAGTGGAGATTTCGCTTACTGACTGCAACCCATCTGACGCCACCGCTGCCGCTGCTAATGCAACACAAGTGGATCAACTCAACAGTGAGAATGCGACTACTATTTCTCCAGTCAAAAAGTGTACTGACCCGTCTGTAGTTGAGAAAAAGATCAAGCTTCACGTCTGCGCATTTTGTGACTTCAAATGCACTCAATCAGGTCAATTGACAATACATATCAGAACACATACGGGAGAAAAACCTTATAGCTGCGATGATTGTGACTATAAATGTATTAGTTCAAGTCATTTGAAAAGGCATATTAGGACTCATACCGGAGAAAAGCCTTTTAGCTGCCCACGTTGTGACTTGAAATTTGCTCAATCAAGTCATTTAAAAATGCATATCAGAACTCATACTGGAGAAACACCTTTCAGTTGCAAGCTTTGTGGCTTTAAGTGTGCTCGTTCACCTGATATGAAAAGACACCATAGAACTCATACAAGAGAAAAACATTTTAATTGCAAATTTTGTGACTATAAAGGTGATTGTTCAAAGCAATTGAAAATACATAACAGAACACATAAAGGCAAAACAGTTTTCAGCTGCGATCATTGTGATTATAAATGCACTAATATTACCAATTTGAAAACACATATGAGAAGTCATTCCGGAGAGAAACAGTTCAGCTGCAAATTTTGTGACTATAAATGTAGTCAGTCAAATCAAATGAAAATACATATCAGAACACATAAAGGAGAAAAACCTCAAAGCTGCGAACTTTGTGACTATAAATGCACTAATTCAGACGATTTGGAAACACATATGACAAGTCATACTGGGGAGAATCTTTTCAGCTGTAAACTTTGTGGCTTTAAATGCGCTCAATCAGATCAATTAAAAATACATATCAGATCACATATATACGATTGCAATCTTTGTGACTATAAATGTACTAATTCAAGTCTTTTGAAAAGACATATTAAAATTCATGTAGAAGAAAAACCTTTCAGCTGCGATCGTTGTGACTATAAATGCAGTAAATTGAGCCTTTTGAACAGACATATTAGAAGTCATACTGGAGAAAAACCTTACAGCTGCGATCGTTGTGATTATAAATGCGCCCAATCAGGTCAATTGAGAATACATATCAGATCACATACAGGGGAAAAACCTTACAGCTGCAATCTTTGTGACTATAAATGCACTCAATCAGGTCAATTGAAAATACATAAATTGGGTCATTTAAAGGTGGATATGAAAAGTCATACTGGAGAGTAGCCTCTCATCTGCGATTTCTGTGATTTCAAATTCACTCAATCAAGTAATTTGAAAGCAAGGATTAATAAATTATTGGAACTTTCATGTAGAATATTATTGCATATTTAGGGCGGGACTTGTAGATGAACTTGGGCTTTGTTCATTCGCAATCGGTAGTTTTCATCGAACAGTAGTTTTTAACAGTTTTCAAATCAGAAGTGATCATGTTATTCTACTCTTGCTTGATTGAATGAGCGAAGCGAATTCTATGTTTCAAGTCAATCGTCGTTTGACGGTTTGTTTGTTTGAACCGTAGTTAGAGTCGCAGTTATGATCAGATTTGAATGAAATTTGGTATGCAAGTACTTTGAAACAAGGCGCAGAAACGTATTTTAAACAGTTGTAATTCATCCCCGTTTCAAGATGGCGGCCCTTTATTCGGAAATTTTACCCTAAAAATCAACCTAACTTTTCTATTTCTACTTTATCAGATCAGGTTCAAATTGGGCACATTCTTCTCAGCGCTTCAAAGATGTTTTATTTCATGTATCACATGTCAAGAATTTTTAAATTTTTGAAATTCAAATTTTTTTCCAAGTCCCAAATTTTAAGTTTTTTAACTCTTTAACCGTGCATCCTAGCTCAAAAGTCTAAGAGACTTTTATTTTCCAGCGCTCCAAGGCGGTCTTATTTCATACATCACATGTTGAAAATTTCTAATTTTTCATAATTAGATAATTTTTTCCTCAAGTTTCAGATATTTTATCTCTTCAACCGTGCATCCTAGCTCAAAAGTGTAAAGAACTTCTATTTCTTAGCGTCCTCCACCAATCCTATTGCATATAATATCATCATTCTCTAAATCCAATTTGTTTGTGTGTGAATAGACGGGCGTGTGTGAGTAGTGATGTTAGTGAGTGTTGCGAGTTCTACTGTTCCTACTACTCTACTGCTCTATTGAATTTACGATTCAATTCCAAATTTAGTTGATTAGAAAATTGTTGACTAGTATCCATGTAGATCTCTTGCCTTTTCTAAATTTCAGGGCGGAGCCTAGCCTCCTCATCAATATTTATCGAGATCTAACCCCCTATTGCATTGTTTCCACTATTTCATAATATTATAAAAACGTTTTTTTAATATAAATCATTCATCTAAGGCTGGCCACTAACGATAGGACCTGCATGATGAACATTTGTGTAATACATGTCTTTGTGTTGTTTTGTAATCACAGTCAAAGGATTTGAACAAAAGTTTTTGTATCTTCGATTTTTTGTTGCTTATTTTTTCTTCACTAATATATTTGAGGTTAAATTATTTTTTACTCGCTTCGCTCACCTGCATTCTTCATTCGAGCATGCTTCCTTCCGTCAAATAGATACAGACTTTCAGACCCTTTCCAGCTAAATAAAACCGCCGATTTTGGGCGGATCTTTGGCGTTATTTCAAAACTCCTCCAATACAACATTTTTAAACCTCAGCTGAGCCTGTTTACTAAATTCGAACAAAAACGCTGAGGAACGCTAGGAAGACACTTTAAGCTACTCATCATTGGCGTCAATTCAATTGAAAACACAGAAAACGCTAGGAAAATGCAGTAAATTTGCCATCTTGAGCGTATCTTTGGCGTTATCCTGAAGTCATCTCAAGAAAACATTTCTAGGCCCTCAGCTACACTTCTATACCAAATTTGAATATTTTATCTTAATTATTTCTTGAAAAATCTCAAAAAACGCTAAAATACGCCGATTTTGTGCGGATCTTCAGCGTTATTCCAAACCCCTTTAATACATCATTTTTACACCTCACCTGAGCCTGTGCACCTAATTTGGACATTTTTGTCGATTAGTTCTTGAAAAAGCTAGGAAAACGCAGATTTCACAAAAATATTTTATTATATTTAATTTATGTTCACTTCAACATACTGAAGTCGTAATATCGTAATATATTTGTCAGTTATACTGATTGTATAATGCTCGAAGCTATTATTAGGGGCATGATTGCTGATTTTTTTTACTTTGTATTATTTTCAGGGTATAAAATTATTTCTATTACTGACCTTTTGTAGTATATAATAATAATATGATCTCTATTATTTGTATGTATATTGTATCTAATATAAGTAGCCTATATTATATTACTGATTCGTCGACCCCAACACGGTATTTTTCTTCTATATACCGTGGACCCCAATACATACCTTGAGGTCCATAGGGCGATTAACAAAAATGTTTGTATAATATAATGTGTATAATGCTTGTCTTGTTGAATAAAAAATTTGAATTTTAATTCATTCTTAGTGTATACTATATTATATACTGTATATATTTTTTTAATCATCTGATCTCTTGTTTTTTGCATCCAATCATACCTTCCTTGTTCCTTCATCCCATCCTATCATACCTACAACATTCGCTTCATGTTGCCTGGTTCTTTTTATGTTATACTCTGAACTTTGAAGTATTTCATGATACATTGTGTCAACTCTAGTAGGAAAACCTATAGCAATCTTCTCCTATTTTAGCACACCCCACCATGAAGCCTGTTACTTTGTGTTTGATATATGTACTTTGAATTGTTTTTTATTTTGATTCTTATTGCTTTTTGAATAACGTTAGTCTCCATTTCGGATGAGCAGGAAAAACTTATTTTTTGAAAGGTCAATATTAACAAAATTGTTCTAAGTGTCTTTGTAGTTGAGAATACAAACATGCAATTAAAAATGACTGCTCAATGTCGAGGACACACCTGCATGTAGGGTTCCGATTGTATGACAGTAAAATAGACAACGGACATGAATGTGGCAATCCTCACGTATCCGTCATAAGACCTGTTCTTCCACTACCAGCCCATAGAAAAATCGGGCATGAATCTGATCTGAAGGCTGCATAAAAAATGTGTGGGATCGTATGACATGTGTGTCCCGGTCTTTAATATTGTCGACCTCCATTGAGATGAACATTCATTGACGATTTCAGACATTTGTCTCCACTCCGCAGCAATTGAAATTTTACCTATGCTGGTATTGCAATGAATTATTGTTCTTGATGTGAGCTGATAGTCCAGTCAATATAGACATAAAAAAGGGGTATGCTTGCAATTTATATTGTAGTTCTGATTTTTTAATATATTATTTGGGTACATAAGAGAAGTCCAGGACCAATTTCTTCATACAAAATTTCCTTGTGCTAGATACAGGGTGGCCCAAAAACCTCGTATTTTCGGCTCATTTTCCAGTTTTCAGCTATTTCTGCCAAATCTCGTAATCGTACAGAAAATTCGCTCTCGCCTTTTTTCTAGAATATGAAATTCTCAATAAAATGAGGTCATTCGGAACTCTCTATCTCCAATGAGTACTGAGTTATGATTTTTCAAAAATGGTGAAATTTGAAGAAAAAATCAATTTTGATGAATTTTAGTTTTTGGTCAACAATATCTTCCGATTGTTACCATTTAGAAGTATAATTAAAATCCCTCTAGGCGTATTTTTGTGCTCTACAATCTGAGATCAGGTAGAGCACTCTATCTCATACAGATTTCCAGGTACACCTGACAACAATGCTCCTTGTATTGTGAAAAACACCTAATTTTCAGCTTCAACCATCATCACCAACTACATAGTCTTCACATTGATATCTCGCACAATGACATAAGTTCATAAGATTATGTTCTATGAGAATCACCCGTTAGATGCACTTCATTTCAGTATTTCCTAGTGGAGAGGCGCGCTTAAGGACACCTCAAGGATCAAAATTTCAAACAGTTATAACTTCTGATACAATGCTCAGATTTCATGGTACTATACTTCATTCTTCTCGGCTCGTCAAGGCGGTCCAAAATCATGCATCATAAGTCAAATTTTGTCGAAAAGTTGAGGATTCATTGTTGAGTGTACTTAAGCCCATATTCCAATACACAAAAAATTGCCAATTTCTATATTCAAAGCTGCATGTCTTTTGTAATACTTCTTATAAAATTTCCAAATCTAGTGAGGATGTAAAAATTGTCCCCCTCTACCCACTCCAATAAATAATACTTTCAATTCCCAATACCATTCGAAAGTTACAGAAGATTTCAAAAATGGCTTTTTCAGTTTTTACATTTTTAATGTTGAACCAGAGCATGATCATCGTGTTGATACTAATTTCTACTAGATAATAAATAGTGTTATCTATAGGGTTAGTGACAAGTATGGAAACAGCTTAATATTAAATATTAATAAAACATTTCTATTACAAGGGAAAAATGTGACATCATTCCACTATTTCAAGTTTTCCTTTCGTTGTTATGACAGCTTTAATGTGAAACCAATAGTTCATTTATGACAATGGAATTTGAAGGTGTATGGAGCACAATTTTTGACTTTATAGCTCAATACAATTGAGTCTAGTTTGGAGGTGAACATGCGCATCTTTACCCATTCTGTTGAAGATTTGGAACCGCTGAGTCGATATTTGTTTCAAAATTGCAAATTTCACCCCCCCACGCCCACATTACAGCTGCTTAGTACAGGGGGTAGGGGTGAGAATTTTTGACATGTTTACCTCCTTGACCCTAAACAGATCTGCGGGGTCAAAAATTGTATTCCAAACTTTTCCTTCCATAGCTTTTTTGAGCATTCATAGCCTGGACTAAGCAATGACTCATCTTGCAGTGAATTGCTGGTGCCAATATTTGCTGAACATTTTTCATGTTTCCTACAGTGCGTTCAGGGTTAAATTTGTACACCATCATTTGCAATAGTTTCTGTTACATTTAGCAAAAATATTTACCTCAAAATATTATTTTGTTTATTCACAGCAACATTCTACAGAGTGTACACAAATGACTGAATATCACAGTTCTAACTCTTTCTAATATTTTGTTAGATGTAACCTACATGACTAAAAACGTATTTCTTCAGGGCTACTTGATTTGATAGTTGAAAAATAATATCGTAGTACTCTTTTTTCAACGTTTCTAAGAAAAAGCTTGAAAATGGATTAAACATACAAAACTAGTTGTTTTTGTATTTTATATTTTATTTTTCAAGAAAAACCATGAAAATGTATTCAACATCCGAAACTAGGTTGTTGTTTTTGTATTTTAAGTTATATTGATTTTTTTTGAAAAAAGAACACTATGGTATTATTATCAAACGACGTAAACACATAATCATAGAATGATTGGAATTGAAAAAGAACTATTTCATTCCAGAATTTTGATTATAAGGTATTATTATTTTTTGTAATGACAGATGAAAAAGTAACTCAAACAGTTTCATCAAGAACTGCTTAAACATCAATATTATGTGGCATTGCACACATCAGTCTTCAGTGCAGCCCATTCCAAACATTGATAAGTGTGTCTTCAGTTATTCAATCCAGCTTTCAATTCAGAGTACAGTTGGTAGCGGAGGCAAGTATACACAATCCTAAATTAAGCTACAAGGTGAATGTATGGGGTAAGGTCGTAGAGACCATGCACAGTAAGCCCTGTCATTCAAGTCCTTAATCGGCTTATAGGGGATAGAGACAGCAGGTAACTGGTGGCCAGTGATTTTATTAGACAACTTTTCATAATTTCCATTTGCAAAACATCATTCTAGATGAAAATTAATGAAAAGTCCGTCACCAGTATCATTTGTAAATAACCAGTATAAAGTATAATACGGTACTGGCCTTGATGTATACGATACACATTCATTTAGATTCAATTCAATAAACAAGATCGATGTAATCTAAAAGTGAAATCAGTTTTAGGTGAATTGAATAATCATTACAAATAATATTTATTTCACAAAAGAGCATTGCAGTTAGTTCGCATAATGCTTGTTTCTATGTTATATACGTAGTAGGAAAACACTGTTTAGAACCTATTGCACAAGTTAGGCTTCAAGGCCTGTGATGGGTCCAAGTCTATTTTTAACCTTGGGCAGGGCAACAGGTAGTTGGAAAGGGTCAGCTATTGCTCCTAGGTCTATGAATGCCTATTGTTGGTGGCTAGTATGAAAGTTGGACCCAAAGGTAATTTGTCATCTAAGAGTAAGAGAGCACGATTTGGAGTTATGTGGAGTACTTGGCTACACATGCATATTGGCAAGTGGGCCTATGGATTTAGGAGTTTAAGGACTATGATAATAATTGTTACGACTGTTATTACAAACCCCCTCCCCCTAATCTATCTTTACTCACTGATACAAAATTACACAGCTTACTAAATTAAATATATATTATGATTATGACGATTTACTAACTATGCTTTAGAGTTGATTCTTCATCAGTGAGGACTGTAAGCGAATCATGATTTATTTTCACAAAAATAATTAAAGCTCCCCTAGATAATAAGTGAATATTGTAGCTAAAACACAAATAATTCAATAATAATATTATGTTTAAAAATGGATTGTTTTCTTCAAGAGAGAGTTACGTTTAGTCAAGCAATTGAATCAGTTCATCAGATTCAAAGTTTGGATCTTGTAATAAATTTATCCACATCTACAACTACCTACTAACCTACCTATAATTCATTTGACGAGAAGATTAAGTAAGAGCATTGAAAAATCATACTCTCTTGAGGTCTATCTGTCTATGGTAAAAGAAAACGATTATGTGTGTAATGTGTATCTATGGTAAAAGTAATAGTATATTTCGCACCTAGGGCCGAAAATGAGACTTTTCTGGCTCGAATCGGTTTTCAAGTCCGAGGCCGTAGGCCGAGGACTAGAAAAGATTGAGAGCCAGAAACACATTTTTGCCCATGGTGAGAACGTTATTTTCGCCACACAGAAAATAAACAATATAAATATGAGAATAATTTATTGTTTATTAGGCACTTCCGAAAGCAAAGGAAGGTCATAGCTCTAGCAAATCTGAGGTAATCTGAATATCAGGAATTGTCCAAGTATTTTTATTTTTTATTCTGATTTGTCTAAATAACCTAAAAGATTATGTTCAATTATGTAAGAGGTTGAGTTTATACTTTTTATTCTTCCAATTGACAATAAGATGATTTTATTATAAATGTTTTATTATAATGTCTTGAATAATAAACACAAATAATGAAAAATTTTTTGATCAGCTGTTTTAGCACTGAAATTTTGCCAATCTGAATGTCAACGTCAACAATGCTTGTTGTCGTTGACTTCGGAAGTTTAGGTTAGAAGTTCTATCCTACTCTGAAAATCGAATTTGAATAATTTATAATATATAAATCTATTCATCCAAATAAAATGATATTATCTTATTGCAGAATACTTATTCAACTCTAGAAGCATAAACTGATTCCGTTTCATAAACCATTTGTAAACACGTTCACATCAAATCAGAATCAGCTGACTTCAAGGTAATTTTACAGCCCTAGGGCCGTAAAACTTTTACCGGCCTGGTCAGAAAACAGTCATTTTCGGCCTCCATATGACGCACGAAAACCAGCTCATTACATCCAAGTGGGGCGAAAAAGATTATCTGTGTGCCGTAGATAGATAGATCTCTAAACAGTATGATTTCTTAATGCTTTTACTTTATTCTCTCATCAAATGAAGTATACTATGTACTGAAACTCAAGGTTTGATTCGAAATAAGAATTTTGTGGTGTAATGAAAGTTTGAAGTGTAATTTTATAGCAGTTTCATACCGGCCAGTACGGGGTTGAATAATACGAGCGGTACGGACCTCTCATGGGTCCACAAAATATCTACTCCGAAACGTGCTCTCTTTAGTCAACAGCAACAGGGAAGGCTCGAAATCGAGAACATGGCCAACTATTAGAACAATGGAAAAAGGATGAAGAAAGAAATATTGCCACCTTTATAAACAATAGGCCACCCTTTCCGATCCCATCAACCTGTTGCATTTCTACCTTCAGGTAGTTGGACTCATCAGACCTCAAAGCCCACAAGTTATAAACCAAAGGACAAATAAATGATAGCAATCAATCTAAGAGGAATAAAGTGTTTAGTGGTTGTTTTCAAGTGAGATGAAGAATCATGGGGACTGGGGAGCTCCAGTGTTACAAAGGTCGTTTTAGTAGTACCAGTATCTAGTATCAGGTAGAAGGGTGCAGAAATAAGTATTTGAATGAACAAATCCAAAAATCATATAAAAAAATGAAGCTCGCAAATGCTGTTTTTGATAAAAAACGTAAAAAAATTTCCAAGTGGGGGGGGGGGGCTCACCCGGACAACCACCACAATCATCCCCACCGCCCTAGGTCAGAGTCATGGGCCTGAGATGGAACTCGGAAACTCGTAGTTTCAGATTATTATGAAATAGTTACATAAGATGAAAATTATACACAAATTAAATAAAAAAAAACTAATAAAATTAGAACGATCACACCATTTTCAAGTTTTGCTAATTCTATAAAAAAATATCATGAGATTTGATAAAAATTTTCAATTGTCTTCTGAACTAAGCCAATAATTTGATACAACCTTCAAAACGAAAGTTGAAATAGAACAGTCAAGCAGTGGAACAAATGCCAAGTTGGAATCAAAAATAGAATAAACTAGGTCAAGCTTCGAAGTCTCTGTTTTTATTTGTACACAAATAAAATACTCTATGAGAACAAAATTTGATTTTCTAGAAAATATTCTGACAGTCACTGGTAAATTTTCAATTATGGGAAAAGCTACAGGTTTAGACAAAAACAATTTTTCAACATGAATGAATGGTTTTATGCTTATTATTAGACAACAAGGAACCAATTTTTTTAAATATACAATTTACATCAACATGAAGTGTGTCACAGACACAATAAATAAAACGAGCACGGATTATTGATTGAAATCAATAAGAGGGTAGTTTTTACATTAATATTTTTCCTATGTACTTTGGTAGCCACTTGCGTCCTTGGCCCTCACTTGCATAATACTTTCATCACTACAATACCATTATGATAACGCGTTAAATTTACTTAGTGGCCTGTTCTAGGTAGGCGATGAGATCGGCGCGCTCCTGTGGCTTCTTGATGCCGGCGAACACCATCTTTGTGCCTGGAATGTACTTCTTCGGGTTCTCCAAGTAGACGAATAATGTGTCTTTGTTCCAGGTGATGCCTGAAAGTCACAAATAATATCATAGTTATTTAAAATTGTCAAAATAAACAGTTTTGCTGAATTGAACAGTTTAGATGAATTGCATTCCATTTGTTATCGGACAAAAAATATTATTAAACAGTTTAATAGACTATGAAATACCCTGTGGCTATAAATATAGACAACAGGGAGAACAGCTAGAAGAAGATTAAGACTCAATTCACACTTATGCGACACTGGTCGAGAAGAGACTCGACTCCAGTCGAGAACATGTGTTTCCAAATGGTGACACTCAAACCAGTCGATCCTAGTCTCCGCGATGGCACCATTTGAAAACACATGCTCTCGACTAGAGTCAAGTCTGAGTGTGAGTTGATCCTTATTCATTGGCATAAAAACAATAAATACATTATCATTAATATTTTCTATTTTGCAAGTTAATTACTATCAACTTCTTTGAATTAAAATAAACTGTTTGGCAATAAAATTTACATTAAAACCAAATTTAATGCCAGTTAGTGGTTAATAAATGGCAATATATAGCTTACAAAATGAAGTCCCACCCCAATGTCATCAAGTCTCTCTAAAGTTCGATAATTTGATTGTATTTAAAATGTTATCGAGGATGATGTCCACATGAAATTCGAGGCTTGTTCGTAGGTGATAGGGAATAGGTGGAATTAATGGCAGATAAAATAACTTAAATGTTGATTCTGAACCAGAGGGTTCGGTTTGATTTTGAATCTCATTACTGTCTATTAGAGCAGCTGGCCTAGAACAAATAATAACTTATACTAGAAAATAAAATAATTCAGGAAGGTTCTTTAGTTTATTACAGTATCTTATTGGCAGTAACCAAATAAGTTAAAGATCAGTAAAATCTATCAAGATAAGGCAAAATTTTTATCACACCAAGGAGGAAAAATTTCAATTAGCCTATTTCCATAATAATTATGCCAAACATAAATAATATCTGCAGGAATTTTACAACTATACTCTAATTTCCAAACCTTCAAAATTCGAATATATTATATATTATGTATTCTTATCTTATACGTGTTACACCAATATGGAAGTTATAAAAATTGAAATATTACCTAATACATTCTTCTTCATCTATTACTCACACTTGTAGGATCGATGGCTTTACGCCATGAATAAAATACAGAAACAAACTTATAGCTTATTAGATACTGGTAATTTATGCATACAATAAAATTAAGTATTTCAATGTGTACTACTAGTTGCTGACAAATGAAAATGATAACAAATATTTTCTTTGACTAATTCTCAAAACAAATAACGACAAGTTAAAAGATTGGGTTAACAAACCTTTGCTAATATTGGCGTCTGTGTAGGTGTATCCAGCTGCCTGTCCGGTCTTCCTGCCAATCAATCCATTGAGGTTAGGTCCAACCTTGTGCTTCTCTCCCTTGCCAACTGTGTGGCACTGTGAGCACTTCTGTACAAACACCTAAAACAATGTCCACAAATCCATGTCAGATATTTCAATCAATAAAAATAGAAACGAAAATGCATTATATTTTAGTTAATTTAAATGTTTTGAATTCCAGTATTCTACTTGAAACAGAAAACATATTCGCATTTTATCGTTAACATTTCAGTACACATAGCATTTTATAATTTTTATTAATTAAAACTAGACAATTATCCCCCACCTACCAATCAATTAGTGTTCTACAATCAATACTGCCAAATCAGGTTTGAGAAGAGGGCATGATTGCATGTTAAATTGAATTCTATGAGCATAGTTGTACTTTAATTATTATGGGTCATGTTTATAGCAGCACACTCATTACTGAAATTACATTGCAAGGTCCAAAACTACAAAGTTTTGGTAAGTGATAGGCCTACCCAGTTGCATTTGTAAATAAAAAAATTGCTAACTCAAATCTCGAAATAATGATGATGATAAAAAAAAATCAGAATCAAATAAAATTTATTCATCAAAAACAATTACATTACAAATTAGAATACTATAACAATTAAAACAATGAAGTTTTATGCATTGAATAATTTCTTAATAGGCAAATATAATACAATGAATGAATATACACCCTACTATAAATCATATGTGTTGGGATATAAGTTATTAGTTGCTTGTTGCGTGTTATTACTATTTACAAACTTCATTCACTGATATGGGATTAAAGTTTTTTATAATGAAATTAGTAAAAATTTTAATACAAACAAAATTATGAAATTAGCAGATAAATATTAATGTTCTATTAAGGATAATAATAAGAAAGTTATTTTTAGAAAAACTAGTACCTAAAGGAAAAGAATGAAGAATAAATAGTTTCAATATTTACAGTCTAACTAAATTTTCACAGTTTTCTACTCCAATATAAACTAACCAGTAAAATAAACTTTTCTTGGACCTGTGTCTATTGAATTCTTCCCTAATGTAACTTGGTATTGAATTGTAAATTTTTGGTCCCAAATATATGTAGTAGTTTCTTTGCCCAAATGTAGTGTCCATCATTGGTACTATTAAATTCGTGTTTCTCTGCCTTGTTTGATGGTTATGATCTGCCAGACGTTGTGTTCGTTGTTTCTCCTCATTCGCGTGATGATAGCCTGGATGTAGAGTTGTCTTACACTCAGTACTTTACTGTCCTTGAAAAAAATGTTCGTGGGGAATTGATTCTCCTTGAAGCCTATTATTTTTAGTATTCGTTTTTGAAGTTTATAGAGAGGTTCAACATGTATAAAATTCGTAGCTTCCCAGATAATTATGACGTATCTCAAAATTGATTACACTAAAGAAAAATAAACAGTTTGTAATGTCTCATAGTTGAGGATTTTACGGAGTTGATAGAATTTGTAGAGAAGCTTCCTGATCCGGGTAATTGATAGATTAATGTGCTTGTCCCATTTAAATTTGTTGTCCATTATTGTTCCTAAATATATTATTTCATTGACTTGTTGAATAGAAGGGCAATCACACGGGTTGTTGTTGGTGCTTCCACAGTGATGTACAATTATTGAAGAATCCGGTGGTTTCGTCCGTTCCGTCAGAGAAAAAACTACAAATTTTGTTTTTGTTGCATTTACTGTAAGCAAATTTTCTCTCAACCATTTATCGACTTTCTTCAATTCTTCCTGTGCCAGATCAAAAACTTCCTCCCAGGTGTTTCCTTCAAATAGTATACACGTATCATCAGCAAAAGCTATGACTCTCCCTCTTATCTTAATTGAACATAGCTCATTTGCATATTATGCCAAATACAGAATTGCCCCAAGAATCCCAAACTTCATCGTTTCCTCTAAACTGAGATGACATTCATATGATATGATTTTTTAATCACTCTATAGTTAAAGTATTAAAAATAAAAATGCTTACCTTCTTTCCCTTATCGGCATCTCCAGCAGGTACGCTCATTGTGGCTATTTAGTTGATATCTGGAAAGAAAAAGGGAAATTAATCAATGAGACAGAAATACAAATATACAGCATTAAATAGCTTTTAAATATAGTAAATTTTCTGCCGTGTAGTTGAGGTATGTGGTATAAATTTATATCAAATAAAACCACTTAAATAATTATTTACAAAATATTTTTATTATTGAATTATAATTTATTAGTATGAAGGTGCAATTCCTTAAGACTCAAGATGTTCAATAGTTAATCAGCAATATTCTAATAATTAAATGAAATGGTTATTATAGGCCTATATTATATTTTTCTAATAAGCTGCTAAGTTAAATACCAATTATTATAATTTGTAATAACTCATAGTTTGATATTGAACAGCCAATAACCTTAAATAAATACTTATGGTTGGAAGGTTGTATTTTCTTATCAAATGATACATGCGTTGCCTCATAAAACTGATAATGTTGAAAAGAGTTTTAGAATTCCCAAGAAAACTTTCAATGTCTTCCAAATCAATCTAATTGTCAATGACATTGGAAAAAGATAAGAATAACAATGACCACTCATTAAAAGTTTGACCCACTCTAGAGAGAAGTTTTAGTTGAGATAAACATGTAAAATAGTAGTTAGTAGTAGTATTACTTTATTATTGTTTGTTATCCGAGGTTTGAGTAGATAAATAAAAAAAGATAGAGTATGATTTGCAGAGTTTAAACATTTCTAAAATAAGCTCTTATGCTTTAACCAATTGTAAATTTATGATTTTGGAACATTTAATGTAACTTGTATATTATATAACCTTCAACTCTACAATTTGATACAACGCATAAGTTATTTGAAAAAGTTGTAAATATCAAAATCGCAGGTAACAAAATCATTAACCTTTTAGAAGTACGGTATTCATAGTTCATACCTAACATATTTCATATTTAGAACTAATAAGTAGGTAGGTCTCCATTACACTTGCATAGGTCTATTCTAATAAAATTATCATGGTTAGCAAAATGTATGTATTCCATGAATAATTATGGATCAGATTGTTCAAGATATGTAAACCTGCAAGAGAAAAACTTAAACAACGCTAAGTAAGCCCAATTTATTCACAATTTGAAATGTGTCACAAGATCAGTGAATTTCAAAATAGCCTATAATAGCACGTGATGTTCTTTGAGGCCAAGAACAGTGATGGAGAGGAAAATTATTGATCAATGATAATGATTTCTGAGTGTGATTATTGCATCATTCTTTGATCATGCATTCATGCTTGTGAAAAAAAGTAATAAAATAAAAAGAAAATATCCATTAGAACTAAATATATACTAAAAAATAAAAATAGAATAAGTTTTAATTCGTTTAAAATTATTGAACGGCAGAAAACGTGATAAAGATTTAAAATATCAGGATGACCCTGAATCATGCTTATACACATAACCTTGGTTTCAATATCACAAATTTCTAAATTTTTCGCCAAATCAAGTGCTAATTATAGATTAAACTTATCAAATACTTAGATAAACATAAAATATATATCTAGTTTATAATGTAAACATAAAATATTTATTCTATGTTGATTTTTACGGCTTTATTACAATTCACCACGCTTCATTTTAAATGAAATTAACACACATATAACAATAAACTTTGCAGAATTGAACTATAGAAATTAATAAAATGTAATTCTGATTCCCAAATACCAAAATTAAAGTGTTGAATAAACTAATAAATAGCAAAAAAAACTCATTTGTTACCTACCTTCAAGATATTGAGCGATAGTGACCCAGTCAAGGACTGCAAAAGACAGATTCTCTTGAATGAAGAATGTAGGACAAGTGTGAAGTCGATATTTTGTAATTAATTAATCGATAACTTTTCCAATCGATAAATAGAATAGTTTTAAAAAAATAGTTCCAGTAAATAATATTTTTTTTAAAATTCAGTTAACATGAAAGAAAGTTAATTTTTTAGCAAAGATGTTTATTATGAGTAAACACAAAAATCATAAGTGATCAATGAAAGAATTTTAAATCAAATGTAAGTATTTTTCATGTGATTTTTAGTATTTTTACTTTCTTCCTTTACCATGGAATTTCAACATATTTTATACAGTAGTAATTTTTTGGTGATTGGTAAATTGACATTTCAGTCATCAGCTGATGTCAACTGAAGACGAAGAACGACTGAACTGAGTCGAGTCTTCTGCGATTGTGATGTAGTGTAGGTCAAATACTGGTGCATATTTTGAATTGAAATACAAATTTTTCAAATTGAAATATTTAACATGGCTGGCGCAATTTTAAAACTATCTTCAATTCTGGGAACCAATGCTGCAGCTTCTTCTCTTGTAAGACAATTTTTGTGTATTTATAACAGTATATTTATTAACCATTACAAGTATTTGCCGAACTTGAGTTTGCAAGCAAAGTGTCCTGTACTCTATTTTTAAATATAACCAAATGGTTATGTAACAAAATTTTTATCATTGCATCAAATGATAAAAATAGATTCAGGTGCATATATGTAGCATTGTCAAAAAATAACAATCAACCTTACCTAACTACTTATACTTTTTTAACTTGACAATCATTATCTGTGCATGCAAGGTGTGTTCGTTAATTCGTGTTTATTTCTATTGAACTTTCTATTGCAAGTATTTATTATTTTTTAAGCAAAGCTTTTGGCTATAGCTTAATTATCTGTTTGTCATTTTCCATTTTTGAAAATTTAATTTATATTTCTCATGCTTTACTTTAAACATCAAAACAAGTTTCTCGTTGATCTCTTAATGTATGAACCGAATTCAGTGAGTTTCTAAAGCTTGTAAGCTCATACTTTAATTTATATCTTTTAACGTCTTTATCCTTTTCCACACTTGTGGGATCGCTGGCATTATGACATAGGTAAATACTAGATTTTAGAATTCAACATTGATAGATAAAGATGACGTCACTTGGTATTCAACTAGGACATTGTGGGTGTCGTGTTACCCTCAATTCAACACTCAATTGCTATTTAGTTGACTCACACTTAGTTATTGAAGGCCTCACTCTTCAACTAGGACATTATGGTTATCAAGCCTACCCTCGGGGAGGACAGTCAATGGCCATTTAGCCAGATAGCAATTTAAAAAGCTGTCATCTTCCAAAAATTCGCTAACATCATAGCAAGTCCAGACTCAACTGGCTACAATTCTCTCAAACTCGTCGAGATCCATTTGCTATGCCTGCAGCAGACAGCTTGTCCAGTACATAGCCTTTAGTGGAATAAAATATCTTCCGACTCGGAGGGAAATGCAGAGTAGATGGTCCGCATTTCCCGTTGAGTTGGAAGATATTTTTTAATTCCATTATAGTGCTGAACTCCTTTATCGTATCAGTGATCAATACCAGCTTTCAATTCCCAATTAATTTTGTAACTATGCACGTCAGTCCAAATTTACAAATTTTGTTTATTCTTCTTAAAGTACTTAAGACAGAGAAGAAGAAATTGCTGTCAACTGTTGAAATACCATGCCTAACTAAAAACAACTTTTTTTTGCTAGGGCTACTTTTGAATTAATAGATACAATTAAAAATCTAAAATTTCAATTTTATTTTTTCACTTGATAATGGCATCATGGCCGAAACATGTCGTGAATAACCCATTTTTTTAAAGGGTACTTGGATTTTTAATCAACTTACTATATACTAATATACTAAACATAATGTTTTTTAGCCCGATTTTGCATCTTATGTCCACAACCTTGGCTGAATGAGCGGCATAAGGCCGATTAACATTGGTTTGCTGTCATTTTCTCTTATTAGACACACCTGATAACTCCATCCTTTTTCACCACCGCACCGTTGCTAATATTGTCCAGGTTTTGTTTGTAGGCTACATGGAAATTTAGTGACTAACTTACCAGAATATTCAATATTAATTATAAAAATTCATCAATCACAGAAAGATATACTTTCTTGATTTGTATCAATAAGAGTCAAAGATAAATATTAGATTTGAGTTTTTACTGCGCAGGATAATGCCCAAATGAGCTTTTTGTTTGGGTGTGGATAATGGAAAGTACGAAGTTGATTTGATGATATGATCAAACGTCCACACCTTTCGGCGGGTTTCGAACCCTTGACCAGGTAGTGTTAGCAGACTGAACGGTGCAACGCCTTAGTCGCATCGGCGTGAATGACAACTATCTTTAAACTATCTAAACAATTATACGTGACAGCAATGCTCTCCTATGAAATCCTCTGACTTGGAAACGTGGATATCACTATAGACATGTCACTAGTGACATGGCAGCGGAAACGAGCATGAATATCATGACCAGATATGCCCTATCATACCGTATTCCCAATCAGTTTTAGCAACAGGGAACAGATTCGGAACAGAAATAAATAAATACCGTAGTGCATGTCGTGACAACACGGAATTGGAAATGTGATGTACATTCATTTTGTGTTCCCTGTTTTGTATTATTGTTCTAGTATGCAAGCTGTTCAAGACAAAGTCCAGCAGCTTCACAGATTCCTGATCATTTGTTAAACTTGAGCACCTTCAGCACCCCAATCGGAGATGTGGTTACGTCTCCACAGTTAGTGTAGGCCTACAACAAATTGTTGCTGACTCCGTGAACTGTGGAAAACTTGTTTTAGGTTGCGATCTTGAGTATTTTCAAATTATTATTTTAAAACCAATTCGGCTTAGAATATAAAAAGTAACTTTCACTTAACAAATCCTTATACTTTTCAGAGCTGTGTTGGCCGGCCTGCGTTGAGCACCAGAAAACTACATTTCGTTTTTGGAGATCGTAGTCAACACAAAGAAAGTGGCTCTGTAAGTAGTAAAGTTTCAATAATCTGTTTCATGTTCAAAAAATTGAGTAATTCCTTGAAACATGGCAATGAAGATCAACATTTCATGATAGACAGAACTTAAATTCTTGGAAATTCATTTCTGTTGGAATTTTGAATCAACAAACACAGTTATTTCGGAATGTTCCCAATGTACCTTCCTTTTCTTTTAAAATTCCTTGCAAAAAAACTAGCTTACTCCTACTGTCATAGTGTAACTTATTACAGGGGTGTAAAAGTGTCGCTGAAACCTGAAATGAACATAACAGACAGCCAGACTTTGAAAATGCCAAAAATATGGGAAATGAACTTTGAGTTTCGCAAACATGCACTCGATACAAATATCAATGTATTTATTGCGACAACATTTTACCTCTCATAAGAGATCTCACATGGCTCTATTTTAGATTTAGTTCTATGCAACTTTTTCTAATGTTTTACTTCAAATTCCTTGTGTGGGCTTTATCGATAGATCACAGCCGAAATCTATGCCAGACTAGTAGAGCTTGAAGTCTATTATCATTCATTTGAATAACAGTAAATCAATATTTTTTTGAAGGGTTGAATACAAAATAGGGTTGAGCTAAGCTATCAGAGTAAACAACATAAACGGTGTATTACAGATTACAGGATATGACTGTATTCGCACAAGTATTTGTCAAAAATCGGTATTTTTTCTTACAATATAATTTGTATTGTTGGCAGATATCTCGCGACTACAAGGTGATCGACCACAGCTACGATGCGGTGGTGGTGGGCGCGGGGGGCGCCGGCCTTAGGGCCGCATTCGGCCTGGTGGCCGAGGGGTTCAAGGTGGCCGTCCTCTCAAAGCTGTTTCCGACCCGGTCGCACACCGTCGCTGCCCAGGGGGGCATCAACGCCGCGCTAGGCAGCATGGAGGAGGACGACTGGAAGTGGCACATGTACGATATATTATTCGACTTCCTCTCTTCTCGAGATATCCATATTCATTTAGTCATCATCAATGATAAAAATACATAATCATATCATGATTTCGTTAGAAACGAAAAAACAGGCTTTGCCCTTAGTATTTCATTCCAGAATTTGGTTGACCTACTCCAAACTTAACTTATACTCTGTCCAAATTGGCATGAGCTCTGAAGGATTAGACCGACCCTCCTACTACTCACACACACAAGCGCAGTCTTTTTTTGTGTGTGTGAGTAAAGGGACGGTCTGCCTACCTGTATAATACGTAGTATACATAGTATATCAATGGTGCAGGTAGGCCGGGCGTGTGTGCCTGCGCGTGGGGGAGCGAGGGTCGGCTTAATCTTTCCGCGCTCAAGCCAATTTGGACAGAGTATAAACTTAGTCCAGAAAAGGTTCTCTTTCGTGTATTATATTGAATTATTGTCACAACCACTTTGGAGAAAATAGTTTTGGTTGCTACTGAAATTAATCAATTTATGATGAACTCATTCTACACTTCAGTCTATACTACCTTTCATTCGAGACTTTACTAGAGATTGATTATGGTGTAGCAACAGGAACTGGTTTCTCAAAAGTGGATGTCAATTTCAAGTCGTTCTCTAAAAAAATAATAGAAATATTTATCCTAACTTTCTCCATAGGAATACAAATAACTATTTTTGACTACAAATTATAGTGGGTGATGAAAAAGTTTGAAAAAACACCAAATTGAAAGAAAAATAGGCGGAGAAAATTCAAATTGCGATAATTTGAATTCATACACAAAACGTATATCAATTCACAATTATTCAAAAACTACAAAATAATGTAGTTAGCTTCTTGTTCTGCTAGAATTCACTATCACTCTCATTATTTTGTGTTACAGGTATGACACCGTCAAAGGTTCAGATTGGTTGGGTGATCAAGACGCCATTCACTATCTGGCTAAAGAGGCACCATTCGCAGTCACTGAGCTCGAAAATTATGGTACGTTATTTTGTCTCCAAATGAATTAATCAATTTTATAGAGTTGATAGCTGATCAGGATTCTAAATCTTTATTTTTCACATGGTATTCTGCTTCATCAAATGAATGTTATTATAGAATCATAACCTCAATATCGATCCAAGTGAACAGGATATCAGGTTTAAGAATGGTAGTAGACTAGCAAGGATTATACATTTTGAAGTTGTAGTGCATAAAGTATCTTCAATTTAATTAAAAATTGTGTGTATTTTTCGACTATTAAACTGTGAAGCCATATAAAATAGTACAAAAATGTTATATCAGAAGCTATGCTATAATATTTATATTATTTAATTCATAGTCATATTCTGTTTGAAAACATCACAACATTGAAAAGGAGAAATAGGCGCTAGCCCAAATCTTCTCTTCCTAAATATACATACTATACGTTTAAGCCAATGAGTGTTGAGACAAATGCTACCAGGGCGGCTTATCTCACTAAGGGTGGCCGGCACGCTCACCCGATTTGAGCATATGCGGTTTTTTCTATGGAGTTACCTCAAAAATGAAGTCTTCAAAGATCGCCCACACACCTTGGAAGAACTAAAGAAGCGAATCAGAGAAGAGATCCTTACCAATCGCGGTGTGCCAAAATGCGTTTTAAAACTTTAAAAATACGCTACATCAGTGTATTGCTTCTGATGGCCGCCATTTAACTGATATAATTTTCGAAAATTAATAATAAAAATTACATTTCAAACTGAATTGACCTCATTGAAGATTTTTTTCCAAGTTGAACGGTTCATTACTTATAGCCCTTCCAAACTCGTCAATCGGCTCTGCCCCACCCTGCATAATGTATAATACATTATAATAGCCATGTATTGGCTTGATTGGTGCTCTGCAGTTGTAGTCCAGTCTTCAAAAGGCTCATCTTATCCAACTATGACTAGGAGGGTGTATCTACCCCTAGGTATCACTATCACCAGTTGTGGGCATGAGCCTGTTGTGCCTGTCCTGATGTCAAGTACACAAGTGTCCTCAAGTCAAGTATTTGTACGCAATGTGATAATTGCAACATGCACCTCTCCATGGAAATGTAGTAGAGTGTGTGGATTGTTGCAGGAATGCCATTCTCGCGAACAAAGGAGGGCCGCATCTACCAGCGCGCGTTCGGCGGACAGAGCCTGAAGTTCGGCAAGGGAGGACAGGCTCACCGCACGTGCTGCGTTGCCGATCGCACAGGTCACTCCCTGCTGCATACGCTCTATGGCCAGTCACTGCGCTACGACTGCAACTACTTCATCGAGTACTTCGCCATGGACCTCATCATGGACGGAGACGCCTGCGTCGGAGTCACCGCCTTCTGCCTCGAGGACGGCACCATTCACCGATTCAAGGCCAAGAACACTGTCAGTACTAAGTTTAGACATATTTGATCACTTTTTACCTCACAAATTCTACTTGCCTACTGGTGGGAAAACAATATTTATTTACAAGAATTGCGTAACAGAGATGAAACTGTTATTATTCTAATGTGAAACGTTATTCTTCATTTATTTATTCGTACAATAAGTTCTTCATCAAAATAATGATGTACATTATTTATTCGTACAATAAGTTCTTCATCAAAATAATGATGTACATTATTAATGCCCTCTCCCAAATTTAGATACAGTTACGCATACTCCGAAATAGGTTAAATCTTGTAGGTCTTCACTTCACAAAACTTTCTATCCTTGAATATTTCCACAAAAAGCAGATTTTTTATAATTATATTTTATTAAATAATTTGTTTAGCAGTAATTATGAACAAAAAATACATAACATTTTAAGATTACGCTCATGTTAGGATTGTTGAGTTTACAATAATTATCAATAATTTAATTCAATTTCAATTGATATGTTAAATAAAGAGGTAACTGGTAAAAGTAGTTTGTAGACTTCAAAAATTTGTAAAACATTGATAGAGAGAAAAAATGTCTACCTGAGAAAATACTATTAACCAATTTAACGAAAAATGAAGTAGGCTAATTTAAAATTGAATTTTTACTAATGAAAATTAAAATAATCACTAGAAAAAATCATGAAATAGACATTTTATTAAGATTATGAAGTTATTATTAATTCATCAGAAAAAATGCACATACAATTATGATAAAACATAATAAATTAAAAATTACATTGCACATTGAATCTCCCGGTAACCTGATGCAGTAAACCTCTAGTTTGGCCAACTCGGGATCAGACCATCGGCTAAACTACGGTAAACAAAATGTGTTATCAAAGGTTAATATATAGCCTAAGACACTTTCAAATACATCACCAAAGCTTAAAAATCAACAAATATTATTCTTCAATTATATACTTTTTTACCATAAGTTAAAATTTGAAATTTCTTCTCTCAAAGCTTCACATTCCTTCCATATTAAAGTATGGTAGGTAATTGGAAGAAAGCAGTTTTTTCTGATGTGACTCATCGCACTGAGATGAGTCAAACCTTCCTACAAGTCGGCCAAACCGACCCAAGCAAAAGTAGAGGGAGTGAATTGGACTGTATAAATGTATACGGTAACAGTTCTCGATCAGTTCAGTTCTAATTGTTCGTTTGTCCTTGTACAAGGTCGTTCTCCCAAAAATAGTCAATCAACTTTTGTTCGTGCAATTTATTTTATTGAATCGTATTATCTGTACTGCTTATATTACTGGTAGTATTTGGGATTAGTTTTGTTCTTAGAATATATCGAAGAAGGAAATTGATTGTCTGCGTTTTGAAATTGTAGCCTATTGATATGCAAGGTATACAATTGATATGTTTTTGTTGAAAGGTGCTGGCTACTGGAGGTTACGGCAGAGCTTACTTTTCGTGCACATCAGCTCACACTTGTACCGGAGACGGAAATGCGATGATTTCAAGGGCAAATCTGCCACTGCAGGACATGGAGTTCGTACAGTTCCACCCAACTGGTATGTATGCTCTAATTTCCTTCTATTTAGTATAATCTCGCCGCGTAATGTACTAAATTCCAATTATTGTAGTAATAGAAATGAGAGTAAAAAATAGACACAAACCTATGGATAAATCTCTTCTCAATCATCATCTATTATAATGAAATATTTACATATTTTTCTAATTGAAACTCCACAGCATAGCGGAATTGAAAACTTCAATTTATTTTAAGGAAGGATTCTGCAATATCAAAATACGTATTTTACAACTTGCTGTTGAATGTGATCTGTGATGCTTATAAAAATCTATGACCTGTTATTGGGTATTGAGATACCGGTTGGTTCAATAAATTCCAAGTGGAATGGACGGACATCAAACCCATAAATGGGGCAGCGATGGCAAACTATAATAATTTTTAATTAACTTATAGTGTAGTACAGTAATTGCTATTTGGAAGCTCGAAATCATAGAATTTGTGACCTGTTATACTATAATTAATGCCAACCTTTCTTCTTTTATTGCTACTCATTTCTTTTTTGCTGTTTAATGTGAAGCCCGTGTAAGTCTAAATGATGTTTAAGAAAGGGCTAGCTATACATGCTAAGTGAAATCCTTTATTGGAGTTCAGTAATGCCAAACTGCTGTTGGAACGCTCCTACCAGTTTGGAAAGCGATAATTATCTATTATCAAAAAATTGTAATCCATCTTCTTTCCACTGAATAATGCACATTCCAAATAGCAACTGACGATTGGTGAAGGGGCCAATAATGCAATAGGACAGGTGTCTGATTGGTTTGCAACTAATGGTTTTCTATTGAACCAAGCCAAGACACAGTCAGTTGTCTTCAGTTTAAGACCATATATGGGTGACCCCTTGATTTCTAATAAGGCCAAATTTTGTGGGATTAACTGTGGATAGGGATCTGCCATGGGCTCCTCATATTGATACAGTTTTGGACAGGTTGTCTCGAGTGAACTTCCTCTTGCTGCGTTTGATGTCATGTGTTACTTTTGAGTATGTGAAATCGTCATACTTTTTTTATCTAATAAATTACCCCTAAAATTTAGATACATGGAAACCATAGAGTTTGAAAAGCTAAATACAAGTGGCTATGCATAAACCTTTTTTATGATGTTGAAGAGTTTTTTCAGCTGCCTGAATCCAGCATAGACCTGCAATGCTTTACAATCATTGAAACCATATAGGCATAATAACTTATTGACTTGTACTCTATTATTCATGTGCTCTAATCTTTTGACGAGATCTTATGAATCTTCATGGCTCAAGAAAGATATTTATATATTGAAAGTAGAATGTTCTTATGCGAAAAATACAAATTGAAAGTAAAACACATTTATGTAAAAAATAACACGTTTTTAATTTGCCGACATATTTCGTTGCACATTTTCAAGTCCAAACAGAAACAAAGTTCTGTTTATGAAAAATTTTGTTTCTGAAACAGTGAGTTTTTGTTAGGACTTGAAAATTTTCAACACCAGAACAAAACATGTCATCACTTGAGAACGTGACTGCCTTTTTCACATCATAGTATTTTACTTTCAACTTGTATTTCTCATCCATTTCCATAGGGCTACTTGATCGTTTTTAAAGAATTACTAGTACCCTGTATTCTTTTTTGTGTTAAATATCTTGAAGATTATAATATTATAATGTGATTTCAACAACTTGAACTATTTTAATTAAGCTGCTTTTTCCGTGACTCAGGTATTTACGGAGCTGGTTGCCTGATGACGGAAGGCTGCCGTGGTGAAGGAGGCTACCTGGTCAATTCGGAGGGTGAACGATTCATGGAAAGATATGCTCCCGTCGCCAAGGATCTCGCATCGCGAGATGTTGTCTCACGATCAATGACCATGGAAATCAGAGAAGGAAGGCAAGCTATGCTTTACTATTATTTGAATTGCATCGAATTTGTAGATGAGAAATTTTGAAAGTCATCGTAATCTTCTCATAGTACGCCTGCGGGGTGCTATCTCTCCCGGGGCTCTAGTCGCATACCTCTGCCCGGGGTAAGCTAGGCCTAGTACAACGAGTCACTTGCCCCCTCTGCTAGATGGAGTCGGTCACACCCTACCTCTTGTAATGCTTCTTTCAAACCTCTCCCCCAAAGTCGCTATACAGTTATTTGATAAAAAACATCATTTAGTTAGACCTCGTTATTTTCGTTTACACCTCAAGACAAGTGTTACCAGTGAAAGTGTCCAGTGCTCGTGAACTATGCCTACTCTTTCCAAGGCCATGGACGCAAATTCAGGTAACTCGTCGAAAACCATCGAACAATGACTTAATAAGTTACTGTGAACTATGATTATTATGTTATGCTTCATTTTTAATATTCTTTTGTTTTATTATATCTCTCATTGCTTGAACTGATGTCAAGCTGGTCCTTCGGAAATTTAATTAATAGTTTTACGATTCAAATCATTACTGTGCTCTAAAAACATTATTCTGTTCTCATCCTCAAACCCAATAACAAATATTTACACCTACAAATTTAAAAATTATATTTTCTGACTCCATTAGATAAAAGTTCTTGATAATTTTAAAACAATTTTAAGTATCTACCTTTTAGCTAGATCTCTTCAGTAATTTTATCTTTGAAATTAGCTATTCAGGTTTAAGTAGTATCAAAGTATTTATGTGGTATATTAGGTCTCACTCTATGTTCATGTTTTGTAGGTGGAAAGGAGATGAAAGAATTCCTATTTATATTATTTAATATTTTCTGTCTCAAAACATGGATTCTCTAAACCTGAAGCTTTCTCTATTTTCCATTTGAATGAAAGTAAAATGAATGCTTTCAATGAACACTTTATGAATGCCGTAAATTGATCGTTGAATAATATTAATGCTGGTGCTTCTATTACACAATGTAAACTTCAAAATTGGAAACTGTTGAATTGAGTTGAATGGCTGCCTTTATTTTGAGGCATGTGATTGAACCAAAACAGGGTTATTTTATATTTTCATTAACAATTTGAATATTTTGTTGTTGGGATTTTGAATTGATGGACTTGATTGCAGAGGAGTGGGACCAGACAAGGACCACGTGTACCTGCAGCTGCATCACTTGCCCGCCGAACAGCTGCATCAACGGCTGCCGGGAATCTCCGAGACGGCCATGATCTTCGCCGGCGTCGACGTCACCAAGGAGCCCATCCCAGTGCTGCCAACTGTGCACTACAACATGGGAGGCATCCCAACCAACTACAAGGGGCAGGTGAGTGTCTTTCTCAATAATACAGTGCAGTACCAATTATTTTAATTCTAAAATGCAAACACATTAAACTAATAATCGATTTGAACATTGAGGTTAGTGGCAGTTCAAATACAATACTCTTAAAATATTTTTTTTTGTAATTAGACTAACATTCGATTTTAACTAAGTTATTATCCTTGCCCATGCAAAATTAGTTACATGAAAAATGTAACATTGTAAATGAAAAGTGGTCAATTGTGAAAATCATCTTTTAAATTGACTAATTTGTTTAATTTAAATTTTAAATTTGTCTAAATTGACTAATTCTGTTTCGCAAGTTGCACTGAATTTATGAAATTTCGGGAGATAAGCTCAAGGTTAACATTATTTCTTCTCTCTCAATCATTTTGATATCTATTATCGTTGAGAAAATTCAGTGTTACATGAATGAATCATTCTCAATTTTCATATTTACTCATTTCAAATTACATTTTTCAACAATACTAATTTACTTGTGTCATTCTAGATCGATGTCTACTTAGTGGACACAGTTAGGTTATCTTAATAGATGTATGTTATCTACAATTCCACTAAATAGTAAAACTCACGGATGATTTTAACTATTCTATGATCTGTAAGTTACAAGCAAACAACATAAAAATTTAGAGAGTTAGCAGGCGAGCTTTTAATTATTATTTCTTTTCTAAATTCTGACAAATTTATATTTTTATGTGTTCACTTATACCTATCAATATGAATAATAATAATAATAAATATCAGGGGACTAAGCTTTGCTCTGGAGTGTAAAAACATAGAAAATTTGTAATGAAAGATTGAATTTATTCAGTCTAAATTAAAATCTAGGTTAAGCTACTATCACTCATCAAAATAACAATTTATTCACACTTCAAAAAACAAACACATCATCAATTACATATCACATTCACATTGTTATACTGTGAAAAACTTTTGATTATCTTTGATCTAAGAATCTTTGATATTTCATATCAATTTATAAAAAAATTCAGCACTCAGCCTCTGCGCTCAGGTTTTCTTAACCTTGCAGGGACCCTCCTTATATAATACATATCTTAATCATACTACCTACTGTATATCTAACTATTATGTTATGTATTTTATACTTTAAGTTTCTAACTTTGTAACCATCATTAAGGATAAATAAATTTGAAATTTGAATTACAAATAGATATATTATGAATTCGATTTAGAATTATATACTATGTTTGCTACAATATGTGTTAATATACTATGTACTATTCTACACTAACAGCATCTAGTTACTTTTTTGGACTTTCTGAAGTAAACATGCTTTCTAAAAAAAGAGAAATAAATGAAAATAAGTTTTTCTTGCTGAATTTTTCTTCTCGTGAGATCAGCTGAATGTTCCCACACATGCACTCGTTCACTCACTTCCATTACGGTATCGACAGACGACCAAATTTCCAGCTGTTTTTCCAAGGACGTATTTATCCTTTTAATGACCTTCAGCGAGTTATCCCAGGGTTAAGATCTAGTCCAATCGAATTTCCATATCATAACCCTACTTTGTTCCAAATTTCGTGAGAATCGTTAGAGTCGTTTTCGGGATCCGGTCACATACAAAATATATAAACATATAAACTGAAATTGCTCGTTTAATAGTATAGGATAGGATTTACATATTGTTGTACGGTATATTCAATTATAAGGAATTTAGTAGATTATCAATAAGATTAATAATAATTTATTAACATATTTGTATATTCAATTATAACATTTGTTATAATGTTGATGTTGTTGATTGATGTGAATGGTTTGCAGGTGGTGACCAGCAAGAACGGCTCGGACAAGATAGTGCCGGGACTGTACGCGGCGGGTGAATGCAGCTGTCAGTCGGTGCACGGCGCCAACCGCTTGGGAGCCAACTCACTGCTCGACCTCGTCATCTTCGGCCGGGCCTGCGCCAAGACCATCGCCGAGGAGAACCGACCTGGAGACAAGGTGCCCGACTTCAAGGAGGTATGTCGGCAAGCCATAGGCCTATTAATAGCTCTGCAAATATTTTGGAAGATTCAAAGTGAATAGTAAACCTGTCGTTGCAACATGCGAGTGATTTCCCGGATCAGTCCATTGTTGAATAGGAATGGTTGGTTGATTTAAGATAGCCTATATTTGAACTCGGTTGGTGCAAACCAGTATTATGTCAACCTACAATTTTATTTAAAGTATTGAAGTCCTAATTATCAAATCCTAAAATTTTGATACTTGAGAAGATAGCAGTCCTTGATGGAAAACTTATTTATTTGGTACTTGAGAAGAGTAGCCTACATCTTCATTCAAGTTTAGCTTATCCACTTCTTGAAGAAGAAATATGTTGCTCTTCCAATTCTATTCTATTAAAATTAGCATAAATACTCTAGTTGTATTCAAGATTCTTTTATTCGCAACAAAGATTGTTAAATTTCACAAAAAAATCAACCCAAAAAAAAATTTCAAGATCAAAGTAATTTATTCATTATTCCTATTATTTCAACATTTAGCGTTGGTTTTATTGACATACACAAAAAGTGTAACAATTTGCATACTAAAATAGGCCATAAAAAAGTATGAAGTCTTTAATTTGTAGACAAAGCTGGAATTGATCGGCTCACTTCATCCTTGTAAAATAGCATTTCTGGAAGCTATTATCGTGTCTTCCGTAATTTTGATAAGTTCAATATCCACAAATATTCATATGCCTGGTTTTCTCGACTCAGTAGACGTTCTATTTACTTGAGGCAGGATACCGGAAGAATGTAACTGTGTAGACAAGTGGGCCTTGCACAGGTTACAGTTTCAAGTAAGTGTTCACATAATTCAAGTACATTCCGACACGTTTCAAGTTACATTCATTAATTTGAACGTCCACTGGAATTATTGGAAAAAGGCATTAGAGAGTAATGGGCCATTCCTTACATTGAGTTCATCTTCATCTGAACATCGTATACAGTATTATTCTGTGCAATTAATTATGTTAATACTATTTGAAAGCTTTTCACAATGTAGTTATTTTTATTATTTTAATTTTAAAGTATATACCTGTATTAGCTTTTGCTTATGTCGGGGGGTAAAAACGCAAAAGGAATAATAATTGATTTATTCAGATTGCTTAACTTGTTTGAATATTTGGAAAATTCTCTGTGCAATAATCAATTAGATTCGGAAATTTTATCATCTCTAGTCTGAAACTTTTCACAAAGCGTAGATTTTTTTGAATTCATCATTATTCAAGTATAATTCATATGATATAATTATAAGTATAATTTATTTTTTTTATTATTTTGAGTGTTTTGTTTGCGTAGAACACGGGTGAAGAGTCGGTGGCCAACCTGGACTCGATTCGCTTCTCGCAGGGCTCAACTCTGACGGCCGCTCTCCGCCTCGAGATGCAGAAGGTCATGCAGAACCACGCCGCTGTCTTCCGTGAAGCAGCCACGCTGCAAGAAGGCTGCAAGAAGATGGCCGATCTCTACAATGTGCTGCGCGATGTCAAGGTATAACAAGTGATGCTGAAAAATCATATTATCAGTAATCTTTAATCATAAGAGAAGCAGTTGACCACGTGGTTGCGCTAGTATATATTCATTCAGATTAATTATGACGCATCAACATGTTGGCCCAGTAAGCTGGCCCAGCCTGTAATGTGACCAAAGAAGGCCAGCGATGGCAAACCACCCATCCACACACTGGCGCTGGTCGTCATTGGACCAACATATAGATGCGGCATTAGAAATATCTACTTGTGCGGAACCAGTCATTGCTAAATTAGATATCTATTGAGTTTCACAAAAGTTTCAGTTGGAGAAACGGACATCAGTTGCACATAATATTTACTCAACATTCAAGTTATTATCATATTTATATCATTACGAGCAGGTGTAACTCGCGCCCCGCAAGTGTCTGAAAAGCACTTAGATTGAATAAGCTATAATATAAATAATATTATTTTCCTAACCTAACTTTGATACTGACTTCATGTGCATCTCGTTTCAGGTTGTTGATAAGAGTCTCATTTGGAACACAGATTTGGTAGAAACATTGGAACTTCAGAATCTCATGATTTGCGCTCTGCCAACCATTGTTGGTGCTGAGAACAGGAAGGAATCCAGAGGTGCTCATGCTAGAGAAGACTTCAAGGTAAACCTCATATTCATTCATCTCTTGTATACTAGTAATATAAATTTCAAACTTCTATATAGCATTAATAATGTTTGTAGTATTACAAACGAGTAGTATTTTCCTGTAGGAAAACATTCCTTTATTTATTATGAATGATTAAATTAATTTCAGAAGAAAATATACAGTGTGAGCATCAACGTGCATCGTTTTTAGAGTAAATTGGAAAGAATTAGAAAAATAAGAATATTAAATAATATATAGAAATAAGATAGAGAGTTCAACTGTATGGCAAAGTCGAATTAATATTTTTTTTACACTCTTGATAAAATCATAGATAAACAATAGCGTAAATAGAAATCCCATGGTATAGGGCCTTTATGTCGCAACTTTTACTGTTATCTCAAGATTATAGTCCACGTAGTTCTTTCCTGTGAAGCTTATGACGCTGGTAGTATCTCATATTGTGCCGTTCATACACTTTTACCCAGTAAAAATCTACAATAATCGACAGTAATCGGCTTGAGATAACAGTAAAATTTGCGACATAAAGGCCCTATACCATGGGATATCTACTTACGCTATTGTTTCTCTATGATAAAATATAGCCATATTTGTATTCAATGTCTTTTTATGCAAATCATATATTCTATCTATTGCAATTTGACAATATTCAGCCCATATTTTTTGATTGAATAATGATTGGAAAAAATCAATTAAAATTACAGAAGCAATTCATATTCTCTAGCATTCATTCTCACATTATTTATAAAACAATTATATTATATCATTGATAATGATATTTTTGTTAGATTCAATTGAATAAATTATTTTGTTCTTGAATAACCATTACTGGCTTATTTTCAAAGAACTATAAATCTAGCAAGGCATATGAGAATAGTAAAATCTCTAAGAATCTTAGTATTCCAACTTCATTATGTAGTCTGTGGATCAATCAGATTTAGATAATAGGATTCCTCCAATTTGAGCTATAAAATAATTTTAATTTGCTTTTTTCAACAGATAAGAATTGATGAATTCGATTACTCCAAACCCCTCGAAGGACAGAAAGAACGACCCTACGAAGAACACTGGCGAAAGCATACATTGGCATGGCTCGATATCAAAACTGGAAAGGTAATTTACCAGAGCCAATCAGTTCATTACTTGTTTTCACTGAAATCAAATCAACTGCGCTAGCATGGCTTTCAATAGCAAATATTATAACTGACGAAAGGTTGAATATCTTCTAGTCATGTATTTTCACTTTGCAATGGTTCGGAGCTTACCTAGAACTTGGATAGGTTCATCTCTCACGTCTATCTTGATCCATTTCCTTATCACCTATACCCAAATCTAGATGTTCCTGAGAAAACAATTTCTTTGACGTATATTAGGCGTTTTATATATATGATTACGTGAAATTCGGAACTTCACAAGTGTTTTACCATTAAAATATTTTTAAAAAATACTAAAAACCTATTAAAATACTTACCATAGTTTATGGTCTTCACGCAAATATATACTTTACGCTAAAAAATTATGGATATGGCTGGTCAATCATTGAAGCAAAAATAACTTGAGATTATTAAAGTCTCATCTCTTAAAATAAGTCCACAATTTGCAAAATATTGTAATTTATTTGCAAATTTAATTTTTCATTACAAATAAACTTATATGGTTGATGTTTCAGGTGACCCTTGATTACAGGCCAGTAATCGACAAGACCCTAGATGAGAATGAAGCACAAACCGTACCGCCTGCTGTACGATCTTATTAATTAGCTAGTGTAGATTATTATGTCTTGTTTATTTATTTTTTATCAATGATGTTCTGATGTGTAATCCTTAGAATTTTCACATTAACTCAAGATATTGGTCTTGAGAATATCAGCACGATATAAATATTGTGAATTTTTTTGATTGATGTGAACTTTCCAGTTATTTGTTGTGGCTTGGAACTAGAAAATGTGGCTAGAGCTTCTATTCAGGGGCATCATGTCTATTCGGGTATCATCGTTATTGTCCTCAAACATTTGCTCTATAATCCAACAGTATTTATTAAAAAAATATTTTATGATTGCAGTATTGTATTTTTTAGAAAATAGATGAAATTATAAATGAAGCTTAATACAAGCCAGAAAACAACATTGTATTATTGCAACCAACCACTGCAATTTCAAAAATTCAACTGTGATTAAATTTCGACTGTCAAGGAAGAAAGCTCTATTGCTTGAACCTAATCAAAATATTCTTTTAGTACAAATTAGATATAAATCATGTTTATTTCGTTGATCAAATGAATGTTTGTTTGTACAGGTATCATCACAAAATAATAATATTCAATAATATTATGTCCAAATATCTTGGTTCTTATTATTTTAGTATTTATAGAAGTCGAACGTTGTCTTTGAATCCTTTTCTTTCCTACCACGATTTGGTTTTGAGAGCAGAATACATGGTTCGAATCCCTATCATATAATGGTTCACTTCTCAATAACTCGTCAATTATTTTTTTCAAAGTATTTATTTCCTCGCAACAAGATCCAATTTTGCTGCTAAATATCGAGCTCATGCTATGGTTGCATGCTTTCAAATAAAGAATTTCTTTTTCAAAAAAATGATAACTCTCTATCACACAATCATTGATTTCCTGTTGCGCTTTAATATGCAAATTCATAAGTTTCTCAAAATGGCTTGATCTTATTTCATGTTGTTGTAAGATAGTATCAAATACTTGGTTAATTTTAATTTGCATTGCTATATTTTTTCTCACAAATTCCAGTAGGTCTTGAGTCCGTGGATTACTCTCGTCCATTATTTCTGCTATTGACGGGGTTCTTTGTATTTGGGCTGTTCTTTCATCCAATTGCTTTTTCAATTCCAAAATACCTGTCAATATTATTTCTATTTCATCATCCTGTTTTTTCATTTGTTCGTCTACTTTCTCATTTATTTCGTTCTGTTTCTTCACTTTGTCTTCAATTATATTAGCGCCTACCTCAATGAGATATCTATTTGTGTAGATATCCTCCTGCAAGGAGGTTGTGCTTGTTTGAACTGCAGTGTGTATGTTATTGATAAACGCTTCAATATCATCCAACTTATTTGATGTTAAATACTGCTGAAATGCATTCAAATTTGCTAGAGAATCTATGTTTTCAATCTTATTCGAATGAAATTTTGCGCATTCCTTGAGTACGTTGATAGCATACTTGTAAACTTTCAAGTGCTCTTCAAATTTGCTTGTAACTTTATTCAGTTTCTCTAGTTCACTCTGATAATTTGTAAATTTGTTGTTTTGCTCGTTTATGGCTTTATAAAATTTCTCCTTGTGGAATCTTTCTTCCAAACTGATCTTTTCTTTAGAAGTTGATAATATTCTACCCAAATTCTTAAAATTTGATTCATACAATCTATTTCTTACATTACTTTTTGTAATGTATGCTTTCATGAAACCTTCAATCTCTGTCTGCTTCACACCTATCACCCTCATCCTCATATTCAAGTTATTGAATCGATTAATTATTGTTTTTATATTCGAGTTATATTTCATTATTAATTGTGAAATTTTCTTTGAGTTTCTTTGGCTATTGCTATATCTTTTTGCAAAGCCCATGTCCATCAACTTTTTTATGGTGTTTACTTTTCTTGCTAGATCATTCATTTGTTTGAACATTTCATCACCATTTACAATATTATCATTATTCAATGACTCTGTATATTTTGAGTGTTGGTTTCCTTTAGATCTGTCCCTGTCAAAACTCATACCTGTCTTAGTAGAATATACCTCATTAAAAGCATTATTAGTTGTCAATTGATTTTCTTTGCTGAAGTATTTAATCGTATCATATAAATTCAATTTATAATTCTGATGAGTTGTTGGATTTTTCTTAACAATCATTCTGTTTAACTCACCACTTTTATAGTAATAGTCCTTTTCTCTATTTCTAAGCTGTTTTCTACGTATCAGATATTTGTATGATGAATTTTCTCCCCTAAATACTTTACAATATTCAATGTTTTTTTTACTGTCTGTACCTTTTGTGTGAGATATATTAGAGAACTTGAAAATCAAACTTGCTGAAATATACGATAGGGAAGCACAATCTAATATTCTAGATACATATTTTGTAACAGGTTCATGGTATGTTCTACATAACCGTTCAAAGGAGTGCTTTATAGAATGCTTAACGCATCTGGACAGTTTTGAGTTCTTCTTTAAGTCTAAGCACCTAAATGTGTACTTAAAAAGTTGTTGTACATGCTTTAGTCTCAAGCTTCTCTTATGCTCAATATGAATTGGCATAACATCATTTATCGAATGATATTCAATATCTGATTTCAAATTTCTATCATTTTTTGTCCATTGGTTCTTATTTTTGAGTGGAGGAGATTCTTTCATGTGAATTACTTTGCACAAAGTTTGTTCTTCTGAATCTGCTGTTTGCGTTGCAGTTGAATACAATTTCTTTTGATAAGAGGGTTTCTCATAGTGCGCTTTTGTCACTAATCTTTCATAACACGAGTTATTTCCAATCACGGTTTCACTGACAGCTCTAATTCTCTTCCTGATTTCCCTCTTCAAATCATGTTTTGTGTTACGAGCTGAACAAGATTGTTTGTTATGAGGACATGGAATTTTGGCTTTGTATGTATCATCATTATCCTTACAAGGGATGCCATAATTTAATTTATCATTATTATTACTGTCGTCATCATCAATAATTATTGGTCTTCTGTACAGTACAATGATTTCATTATCATTATTTACTTGTGACATATCTGCCATTTTTTTAGTTTCCATTCGACAATCTTGTATGGAAACATTTTTCAAATTGGACTCAAACTCGTTTGAATTGTTTCCAAAAAACATATGTTTCAGTAGTGGCTTTTTGAAAACTATTGCTGATATTCGATTCGAAAGTTTTTTGGTTGTTCCGTTTATTTTTCTATATTTCAATCCTCTTGTCTTTCTATGAAGCTCAACATGGAATTTTGTTATGCATTTTTGTATTTTCCTTATGACTTTTCTTTTGCAGTTACTAGTTTTCCTCTGTAAAACCTCTTTCTTTGCTTCCAAGCGTTCACATTTCGAAATTTCTTTTGATTTTATCAGTTCATCAAGAAAATTAATCATTTCCAAATGTGCAGTCCCTATTTGATTATCAATACTTTCCAAATTATTAAATATGGATCCTTTGGAATTAACATCTTCCACTTTGATGCTGATAGATTTATCACTTGCTTGGCTTAAATTAATATTAGATTCTTTTGAAGCTGCTCTTATATTCCTTATTGATTGAATTTTTATAAGAATTTGATCAATTTTTCTTGTTAACTGCTCCAATGCTTTCATATGAGTAGATTCCGTTCTGTCTTCCAATTCGTAAGATATTGAACTACTTACATTCAAACTTGTTGCTGAATTTGTCTTACTTCCCTGTAAAAGTATCACAAAAAGAATGAGTCCTTCATTACTTAATATGATTTTCAGCTAATTAAATTATCTTGGAAACAGATTACATCATAAAACTATGTCCTGACTTTTGACTTTGTGACATAAAATCTATAGATGCTGTATATCTCAATTTCACTCTATTCCATGTCATATTTCTATAATTAATATGAGTCCCTCATTTATGTATACATTACATTATGTCCTTTATTATGTATACATTGGATTTTAAAATGAAGCTGAATTATTTTGATGGACCTATTTTTGAATATTTATGTTGGAGTAAAAATCCAAAATGAACAACTTTTTCTACACAAATGGATAAAATCTAAGGCTTTCCAATAAATTATACATGTATTCAATGTATCTACCGTCGCTTATGGTGGTATGATGAGGGACCATCACATAACATAACCACCTCATCTACCAAAATAACTGAATGATACGTGGCGAAATCGCATCACTACCGAATTCTCTAACTTCTAACTTGTGATTTAACTACACTCCTCATTAAGGCATTTATTTTGCGTGACAAAGCAAATATGAATACGTCATCATCATCACTGTAATTCAGCTAATGTCAAAAATCAGATTCCAATCCTCAATTTATTGGATGATGCTTTACCAACTTATGAAGGGCAGCCTGAGTCAGAGTTGGAATCCACCAAGCGCATATACTTTTATCATGCCACTTTCATGCAGGAGGGTGGATACCGCATCATCCAACAATAATAAGATATAAAAGTATTAAGAAGCCTATTCAGAATAACTAGACACATATAATACAATACTCATACAAAGCAATGGATAACACTACTTCTACTAGAGAACATAATGCTGTACTACTAGACGATGTACCGTACCAAGATTTATAATTAATTGAATGTGAATGGCCAATTTTGCTGAACTTTACTGAACGTTGGCCTACCTGATCTAGTGATTTTTCCATATTTGGTGAGTGGTGAAGAGTATCTTTTTGAACTATTGCAACTGCATCTCAGTATTCCTCCTAGTTTCAGTATTCGTCAGCTCCAGTCTCAGTTAATTCTACCAAAGAAGATACAAGTCCAAATTTATTGTATTCTATCTTTCAAGTGTGCTACTTGAAGATATATCCTCCTACTAGTTCCAGCCTTAGATTCGACGTATTAATATTTCTCTTGAAGGAAAAAATAATAATAGGAGTAAAATTATGCTGCATTGCGAGTGCTCCACTCCTGTACTACCATCCACGGCACTCATACCGTACAGACAAAACACCAATGCTGCCTTACATCCTAGGAGATGTCTGTTGTAGAGAATGATGAATACCGATTATACTGGGATTATTCATTCCTCACCACCAGGTTGTCTTTCAGGATTTGGTTGCAAAGGCAATATTAGTCATTGAACTTTCTGCAATAGCTGAACGCAATATTGCTGCAAAGGAGGAGGACAAACGGACTAAGTATCAGGAGCTTCTTTTGAGGAACTGCACAAACTGAACCCAGCTGGCTACTCTGTTAAATTCATTGTGTTCATAATTAGTGTCTTATGAGGGGTTCGCCAATCACTATACTTTCGAATCGTAAAACATTACCGGCTTGTGAAAAAAGTTCTAATTCACTGGCAGGCCGAATGCAGAAAGCACCTTGGGCTCACTCCGTCTGCTCAGAGCAAACGATTTGTAGTAGAACGCGGACATGGACATGACTGCTCACCTCAGGAGTAGTTATGTCACAAATCGCTTGTCAAACCTCCTTGGGAATCGGAGCCCCAGGTTGGAATGGTCAAACAACTCCTAAATGGAAAATAAATAATGATAGTAGATTTAAAACTGTTGTCAGTGATGTTTCAAAGATGATTTTCATGAAATAGAAACACTAAAATACATGTTGTATTCTTCACTAAAAAAATCTATCAAAACAGAAGTTTCTTTGCTTAGTGTAGCATCGTCAGTTGTTTAAATATGTATGAATTCAAATTAAAACTTATTTATTACTAGTCACCTATTTATTTTTAAAATGATTAATATAAGATGAATCACAATATCACAGCCAAAGGAAAATTATTGTGTCTAAACTACATACACTAATTTTTGTACCCTAATCAGCTACCGTACACTAATATTTAAACGAATTAGTGAATTTCAAATCCCAATAATCAGCTATTTCGGTATCAATAAGCTTATTATTAAAAATGTTAGTTTAGAAAAGGTCCGCGGAACTTTAAGCATAACTTGCGAGTTCTATATATAATTAGGCTTAATAAGGAATGAACGCCTGATCAAGCCTTCAAAAGCGGTCAAATATATTTTCAGGAATAAGTTGAAGACTAATGCATTCACAAGAGCAAGTTAAATAAATTGTTCACAACTTAGCCTGTAGAACGAATTTTCAAGTGACTGAGTATATAGTTCAAAAGTACCATATTCTTTTAATGATTGAAAATAAAGGGACCATACTGAAGAAGAGAGCGGTGTCTCTTTAAGCATTTTCGTAGTACCCTAGTTAAATACGGTAGGCCTACTGTAAAAATGAAGAAAAATTGATATAATATATAGATTTATTCGTGCACTCTTTCAGAAAAATCCTTTCAGTCCAGGAGTCCAGTACCAACAGAGTAATCTGATTACAGGGTTTTTTTTTGAATGGATATTATCATCTTTTTTCAGTTGATTGCAAGATTGGCCTCCCATAATGAATGGAACTTCATTTATGTTTATGAACAGAACGAAACTTTTGAATATTTATACCATAATTATTCTGGGAGTTGAACCCAGACACATTATTCAGCCTCCCCTTGATTCAATCCTGGATCCGCAACTGGCTTTAAGATAAGAAATGTCTGGATGCTTATTTTGATTTTCAAGTCTGCCTTCAATTATTTTGAAAATTTGATTTCTGCCTAGAAAATTTAATGGGAAATTATACATATTCCATTCATAATTATGAAGAAGTAACGGTTCATTTTTATGTAAATAATTATTCATAAATGGGTTGCACTACTTTTTAATCTAAAGTAAGTTATAATTTTTGCAATATAAAAGTAGACTATCCACATGGGCAAGGCTATACAACCTAGCTTATAATAATACTATTGTTTTAACAGTGGCTTGACTAGAAAAGTGGTTTTGTGCGGTTTCCTACAGGTTTCCATTGCATAATATTTGCTATTTTTGAAAATGATAGGTTTGCATAGCTAGGTGTCAAATAAATACCGTAGCTGATTTGACAGTGTGACTGCAAGTGTCGCATCTTTATCGTGGGTGTGTCAGTGCTGAGCGGGCCCGATACATACATAGCACAGCACGCCAGACGCTAGGCGTTACCCTGCAATAGGGCCTGGTGATGGGGTGTGGGGGGGGTCTGGTGGTGGCAGGGTGCAGAGCCGCAGCCATGAATGAGTTGACACGGCACGGCGCGTCAGAGGTGGCGGGGGGCGGGCGGGCATCTTGGGCCTTCGTTCGGTAATCGATCCAGTTGTACGCTTACTGCGACGTAGTATTGTGAGGCCATGCTTGTATTCGAGCGTTGTCAGTGTCTCGTCTAGTCATTCGATTTCTATCGTTTGCTGACATCTATTTGCGTCTTAAAATTGCTACACGGTTTCTATTAAACACCTATTCAAACTTGTCATGTGTTGTGCAGAAACATTTCGCCCACTATTTTGAAATAACGGTTGATATTATTTCGACGTAGGCAGTGTCTAGAATGTCAAGGACTCGTCTGCGACTATTCGCGTTCAAAGTGTATAGTCGTTGTGATTGACTTTAAATTGAGATACTTTCTTCGATCATAGTAAAGACATTTTTGTGCAGTGAAATTAACAATTATCAGTGACTATTTAACGTGTTGAAGGAAATGATTCATGCATGACGCAAATTTAATCATCGGGCCAGTATCGAGTTGTTGGCCTGCGGCGCATGCGTACAAGTTGTTTACAACCTCGACATGTACACAGTCACACATGACCTTTTCTAAAAAGATGTGTGCTGATGAGTGTTCTTTTCTTATTTTTGGCTCGAAAAGTAGTAAATCAACTACTTTTATCCGGTGTCATGCCAGTGTCTTGTTCTTAAAATCTCTAACTGGACAGTGCAGATCATTTTGATGTTGGCATTAAATGTAGGATATAATTAAATTGCGCGTTAATTTTAGAGTTCTTTGCGTCTTGTAGTAGGTTTTAATAAAAGAATCACTACGGTAGTTATATTAGATAATTTTAATCTGAGACAGACTCAGTAGATTAAATATTTGTTCGTACTAAGCAATGACTGTATATAGTTGGTACGGATTTTTGTGGACGAATATCTACAGGAATTGGCAGGAAATGCCATTCTTGACCTGGAATTTCCAAGTGTTTGGATATTGCGCATAAAAAAATTTGCCCTTGGTAATTGTAACACCGTAGAATACAGTGTACGTGTATATAATTAGAATATTTGATACCATTAACTGTTGTTTGTGTTTGTGAAAATATGTTATAATTGGCTACATCTTGATTTCCCATGTAGGCATATGCCTTCTCACATTAAATCGTTTTTAGACTTTTTCCAATAGGCTACCAAATGATATGCATTTCAATTTTGTGCTCTACTAATAATATTTTTCAGGTTCTGTAAATTAAGGTATTTCCAAACGTCGTTGTTCAAAACCCATTCAGACGATATTAATGATTTGAACATCTGATAATTTTGCTGTAAATAAGAATGATGTTTATGTGGCTAATTCTGCTACATGATCTACATTTAATAATAAAGATTAATATTTTATGAATTGAAGTAATTAAACATAATTTACAGCAATGAGCTAATGATATCAACAAACATTTAGGCTATACTTATTTTGAATGAGTTTAGAATTAGCCTATAGGCTTATAAATATAAAGAAAGAGAAAAATACTGTTCTATAAAAATCAGTTCATAAATTCAATTGTGTTGAGTTCCATAGATTCAATGCAACAATAACTAAAGTAAAATTCCCAGAAATGTAATGCAATAGTAAATTTATATGATAATGCGCGGAAAAAATAAAATGTAAAGTTAAATTGGAATATAGCAATTTTTTAATGTGAAGTAGATAAGTTAATACCGATTCTTTAGTATAAGACCCTTATTATATTCGGCCACCAATTTCGGAAACCTTTGGGTCGCCAAGTGTCTTCCAGTTTCACCAAACTTGGTCAAGACATTTGATCATGGTCAAATCAGGTAAACTGTAGAACGAGTGTACTAGAACATATTATATTTGTATGACGATAGTCACTGTCAATAATTTTAATACTCATGGCTTGACCATGTTTTATCTGATCAAGCTTGTGAAACCGGGAATAGTTTTGCCAGATTCTGCCGGCTACTAGAACTTGGCGACTCGACTGGTGTCCCAGCGGGCTTTACACTCGGCCGCAAGTGTTTGCGGTCATCTCATCAGGTGACCCGCTGGTGACCAAGGGCCTCGTATTACATTTTGCTCTTTGATCAAGACCTCGTTGTAGTTAGCGACTAGATATTGACACTACATAGGCCTAATATTTAGACTGGTACTTTGCAGTTTCATGCTGTAGAATGATTAAAATCATACCTCAGCTCGATGTATTTCAATGACAAAAACTCATAAGACTCCTAATTCATATCTGTATTTTATTTATAATTTATATTTAATGTTATTTGGGAGCGTGCTAATTCAATACTTAATTTTTGCTAGATATTTGACTAGAGATTTAGAGGAGATTATGATAAACGATCTAATAATCAGGTCTTATAATAAGACCTAATAATCAAGTATGTGACTACATATGACTAATATGGGATTCTATTGCAAACGCACCCTGCAACAGACAGACGGGAAAAAATCAAATGTCTGCATCCATACTTGAGCAGACATAAGCATTCAGATGTAGGCTACCTCTGTGTGTGTTGCAGCATTCAAACACCTGGGGAGGGATTTTTCCTTCAAAATTCAACTGAGAATATATTATATACATTCATCTTTATTGCTAGTCTGAATTTTGCAATTACTATAAAGTATAGAATAAACATTTTTCAATTTATTCAAATTTAAATGTTTCAATCAAACAGTTGAAATAATATTAAGCCTGTGCACCACGCTTTTAAAAAAATTATATTAGTGATATTTAGGTTTTTAATTTGGATTCTATCAAATCACCAGAATGGAATGAATATCGTCTAAGGAAGCATTTTTCTTATCATTTAACTTTTTGAGATATGAGCGCCTAAAGTGAAATTCTTTGTAGTGATCAATTTCAGACTGGGTAGCAAATAAATACATGACATATCAAATGACATACAGTAGTTTACTTAATTTTTCAGATTATCAATTCAGATTATTTGTGCTTTAAAAAATTAGTCAAAATAATAACTAAAATTCTGATTGAAATGAATAATTGAAATTAGGTTATTTTTTATGAATTTAATTTCCCTAGAAATGATATTCTGATAAATTAAATAACTCATTTCATTCGATAAACAATATCTTAGAGAATTCATTCTCAGAATTTCATTAATTCATTTGCTATCAATTCTGGAATTGATCAACCCAAAAATTTTAATTTTAGGCGCTTTTATATCATCAAGCTATCAAAATGAAAAAGTTTTCACAAGAAAACATTTTTTTTCTGATCATTACTATTTGAGATATGAGCGCCTAAAGTTTTAATTTTTGGGACAGAAAATTTCGAATTCGGTGAGAGATAAATCCATGAGATTTAGAGGATAGATTGATTCTTCATGGTATTGTTGATCTAGTAAAACAAAAATTTTCTTTAAAATATCAATTTTTGAGAAAGCTAACAAAAATTTTCTTGAAATATCAAAAAAAAGAAAGCTATTCAATTTACCAAAAATTGATATTTTCAGAAAATGTTTGTTTTACTAGATCAAAAATACCATGAAGAATCCATCCTCTAAATCTCATGGATTTATATCGTACCGAATTTGAAATGTTCTGTCCCGAAAATTTAAACTTTAGCCGCTCATATCTCAAAAATTAATGATTGAAAAAAAATGTTTTCCTGAGAAAACTTTTTCATTTTGATAGCTTGATGATATACAAATCTAAAAACTTAGAATAATATCACCAGTAGGAAGTTTATTTTTAGCCTTTGCACAGCCTTAAAAAATTGTTCCAGTTTTGTAGCTCGATAATCCTAATCGAAAAACTTTGGAAAATGTCACCTGTTAAATGTTTCAAAAATCGTGATGCGAGACTTTAACTCCAAATAACGCAACTAATAGAACTCCAAATAGTTGAGTCGAAATTATTTCTACCATCAATTGGAGCAAGTCCTATTATATTCTGTCAATCTTTATCGAAATTGTTTCAAGTAATACAATTTCTATCAGTCCTCTTAGTTTTTACTTTCTTATTGTTCAAAAGAAAAAACAAAAATGGAATCTCTCAACAATGTACAAAGCAATATTCAGACTTGATAATTTAACTTGAAATGTAATGATAAGTCCAACCAATACTTAGTCCTCAATAAATTCGAGTAATATTAAAATGAATTAATCTAATTATATTAATTTATAAAGCAATCAATTCGTCCAAAAAAATGAACTTGTTTAAATGTAGTATTTTATTTTTGTAATTTATTGCACTGTATTTGTGACTATAAGTAATTATTTATTACTAGATTGTTGATGCTATTGTATGAAGTACGAGTTCTGAATAGGATAGTCTAATAGAATTATTTAAAGTATAACAGTTTTTATTGTCGTGGCAATGCTAATTATTGCTTCCTTGATGTGTGAAGATTCTCTTCAATGTGTTCTAAAATTCAATGGAAATGTTGCTTAAAACTTGTTTCATCATTCATCTTTGAACACTGCACTCTCCCAATCTGAATCGCATTTTTAAAGTTGATCTCTGATTGAATGAAATGTCTGGAAGTTGGTTTGATTATTGATCATTGTACTGATGAGATTCCATTCATACGAATCGGCACCCTTATCAATTATATGATAGATCTTTTACTTCATTTACTTCATAATATGATCACTCAGATTATATTCTTTCGAAAGCGTGACTCATTAAATTCGATGAACAGGAAATCAATTTTCCCCAATGAAAAAATTCGTCATTCCAATTTATATAGCTTCTTCCATCTGGCATTCAAAGTTGTTTTTCAATTTGCACTTAGTTGAAAAACAGTGTCATATCCATCCATTTTTAGTAACTTGAGGGCACAGGCTATCTTTTGTTATCTTGAGTACAACCAACTATTATGCCATTTGTCTCTTTTCTTTCTTGTTTGTGAGAAAAGCATATTAATTTATTAGCCGTTATTTTCATGATAATGATATCATTTTCTTATCTCGATTAGTGGAATCGTTTAGTTCAAATTCATTTAACTTGCTGGACATTTGAAATTAACAATACTGTCTCATTTCATATCACAATCTTAATCCGATAATTCAAAATTTCATTTTCCAACTAAATCCTGTCCAATATCAGACAAAAACAACTCATCGACTATATCAACAGAAGTCTATTCTAACCTTGCGTTTATTGTTTACCCTTGAACTAAATTAAATTTTGATGATAATTAACACTTTCTATTCAATTCATTGCAAAGGAATTATTAAAAATATTTTAATATTAGTTTAATATTTAGTTACTTTATTTCTTTTTGAAATCATTCATTACCTTCTGTATCAGGTAAATATTTAATTATGTATTCATCACTTTTCTGGAATCAAATCCCTCCTACCGCAAAAACTGTGCATATTGAAAGCTACCATCCTACAGTGAAATTCACTTTAAACTGTTAGTATTCTTTATATTAAGATTAATGCTTCCCTTTCAATCAAGGCTAACAAATTGAAGTGAATTTCATATTATCATTATTTCATTTCATTTTCATATTAAGCGAATTTCATATCAAGACTAACAGTTTGGTGTAGATTTCATAATAATTATTATATCGACGTAAAGAATTAATTTTATAATATAAGGGAAATTGTATAATTTACTTTTAGATAACAACTTCATAATCAGTCTTATTAATATCATATCTTCATCTCATCTGATTGAGAAGTTGATTATCTCTAATGTGATGTGAGAAGTTGTAAAACACGTGTTCTATCTGCCAATCCCTTTGTTACACCCGTTTTACTTTCCTTGCCCTATTACCATAGGTAAGGCAAGTATTGCTTTCCGAAAAAAATTAAGGTACCCCAATTTCTAAATTTCTATACGTTTCAAGATCCCCTGAGTCCAAAAAAGTGTTTTTTGGGTATTGGTCTGTTTGTGTGTGTGTATGAGTGTATGTGCGTCTGTGTACACGATATCTCATCTCCCAATTAACGGAATGACTTGAAATTTGGAACTTAAGGTCCTTACAATATAAGAATCCGACACGAACAATTTCAATCAAATGCAATTCAAGATGGCGGCTAAAATGATGAAAATGTTGTCAAAAACAGGGTTTTTTGCGATTTTCTCGAAAACGGCTCCAACGATTTTGATCAAATTTATACCTATTATAGTAATTGATATGCTCTATCAACTGCCACAAGTCTCATATCTGTAAAAATTTCAGGAGTTCTGCTTCATCTATGCAAAGTTCGATTTTAGGTTCCAAATTATCAGGCTTTAAATACAATTTAAACAAAAAATTCAAGTGGAAAAGATTGAGCATGAAAATCTCTACAATTAATGTTCAATAACATTTTCACCTAAAATTGAAAATAAGCTTGAAATTCGAGAAAATGTTATTATTTTAATTGCAAACTGTTGGCAACTGTTGATTCTATTGAATCATTCACTATGAAGAGATAGCAGACTTCGTGTGTCTTCTGCGTTATTGTCCTGTCACCAGCTGGCGTATTTCTTTGAATAATAGTAGACTGTGATGCGCGTGAACACTAGCGTCAAGTGATCAATTTTCATAACGGCAAGGAAAGTTGTGTGAGTGTGCCACACCAGATTTTTACCCTTACCAGTCACAAGATATCAACCCTGATACCATCTGCCCGCCCACCTTCAAACTGTGTTTGCTTTGTTTTGTTCACAAACCATAAAATTCATTTCATAGAACTGAATTCTCTGGAGTTGATAAAATTTTCAACTAAAAATGTTGACCCAATTCAATTTTCATTCTTGGTATTATTTCAATTATTAGTTCATCATTAGATAGTTTATCTTTCAGTTTTTGAAATTTTTCTAAAATGTAAAAAAGTATTGAGCTTTATCTTTCCATGAATCTGTTGATTTGATAGTTATTACATCAGTATTCTCCTTAAAAGCCCGAACTGATTCGATCACTCTTGTCGTGACGTCTTTAAACAAGTGTAAGCGGTTCCAATTCATAACTTTATAACTGGTTTTATTGTCTGTTGGATCGACTTGATTTTATTGTGTTCTATTAATGATCCATTGTGTGAAATTATATTATTCAGCAAGAAATAATGAACTACCTAAAAGATGAGGTGCCAGTAGTGTATTGATTAGTTTCTGTAGTGATTCATTGTGATATTCGAGTTGCTATTGACTCAATACTATCTTTTATGGTTTTACTATCAATGCAATGCAGTCCGGCATTATTCCAAGCATTATTGTTGAAGTCTGAACATTATTCGTGCTCATCATCATTGAGCTCTCATTATCTGCATCTCTAATTTTATTTATTCGGTGAATGCTTTATCCACCAGCTTTTTTCAGGTGAGACATTGACAACTTTGATGAAGTAAAAGCCAAATTACGTTTAAAAATACATTTTTTTCAAATATCATTTTGTGATACAGCATTTCTTACATTCTTCTATTAGCTTGAAAAGTTATCTTCTTAGTAACCAGCACAAGCCTAAAATTAAATTCAACAGCTTATTACTGACTCATGTTATTGTTGAAACTATAAATTGAATAACAAGATAAGGAGAAAGTCCAAACCAGTGGAAGTGAATAGATTACTGAATAAGTTCCATCGATCGAAGTCCTTGCAGTGAATTGTCCCATTAATAGTTTGTTATTTCGTTTCATTCATAACGGAATCTAATGCCATTGAACTCGATAGTGTTCTCAGCAATATATGGAATGATTACATTCTTTATCTGAAATGAAATAATCAAGTTACTTTGATTTGTTAGCTTAGAAGAGTTTTGAGAAATTAAACTTTAGAATGATTGATAATATTGTGTTTTGATAATAATATTTGACTGGTTATGTAATTATGAGTTCTGTATTTAAAATTCCAACATGTCTTCAGCTTTATGACATCTAGTGTCTCGTACCTCTATCAATAGATAATCTGTATAGACTACACACATAGATAATTCCTGTTTGTGTTTACAGAGCTGTAGAGGTTGTAGAAAAGTTTAATGTGACTTGTTTCTCTCCATGGTATTCAATTCTATTTCGCTATCTTCCATTACCATCCAAGCTCTACAGAATGTTGTAAACATTGTTAATGGCGTTTTGAGTTCTTATTGTCAGATACAATGGTTATCTAGTTTAATCATCGTTTTTGTACGTGTCAAAGTGGCAACACACTTAACAGTCTCTGTTATCAAGGTACGGTACTCATTTTAAAAGAAGTCCTTCTCAGCAATTGTTTAAATCGAAAAACGATTCGCTAAATAAAAATGTAATAGATCCACAATAAAGCAGCATGAAACTGTTAGGCACTGTGAATATAATTGAATCGTCTATGTGTTGATATTTTCTTCTAGAGTAGAAAATTTTCAATCTTGAATTGGTAGAAGTAATTTAAACTGCTTCATTATGAGGGAAGGATCCATGCTATTACCTTGAAGCTCATATATGTTATACGAATACTTTGTAAAGGAGATAATAAATTAATTAAAATTTACTTGAAACATGGCTACTTTTAAGATTATTCTTCAATAAAACAGATCATAATCATTATAAAAAATTACCAAAACTGATCATATTCATAAACAAATAGATTTAACGATTGTTTTAAATTAGCTATCCTCATTTGTTATATTATGGGCGGAAGTAATTTGAGCTTTATTGTTTCTAGACAATTTTTAAATGTAATCTAACTGACCTTATTATTAAAATATAATTTCATTTGATAATAATTATATCATATCAATTTAATAATAGAATATTTTTTGCAGATTTAATTGTTGCCGAAATGTCTGTGAAGAGTTGGTCATCACTGGGAGGAGGAGGAGACAAGGAACCTCCTCACCGGCAGAGTACTGACGACATTGTCAAGATGGGATACTTAAAGAAGCTCAAGGTACTTCACTGACACTGAATACATTCAAAATTAAATACAAACAATTTTTCTCGGTGGTAACTATTATTTTTGTCGAATTAAGTGTCTATCAGTGCTTCTTGTTATTTTTGATATGCTGGTTTAATACGCCTGATATTTAACAAACAACTATATTTTTTTTTCAAGGATAGTAGCCAATACCTTATAATGTGTTAATGTGACACAACAAGCGTGCTTAAACCTAATACGAAATCAGCGCAAAGCTAAGTAGGAATAATCAGCTTATTCAATATAATTATTGATCTCGATTAGTGTAATTAAATGAGTACTGATTTTTCTATAGTTCAAAGTTTCGAATAAAAACAAGAGATGTTCGTAAAATCCGTATAAATGTACAGCTGTAATGAGACAATATTCAAAGCGGCTTCTTGGCGTTTCACCTCATAGACAGTCATCTTGATGAATAGTTAACGCCACATTACATAATTTTTATCATAAGTCTTACAATATTTACGTTGATGATTAAAGAAAAAAAAACTTTAAAATTTGAAGAAATAAAAGTATTAAATCGTAAAGGGAAAACTTTTAATTATCATTCTTTTTAAGGAGGGATTTCTTAAATTTACAGAAATAGAAATGACATTAAAAAGGTATATTTTATAGAAGTAGAGATTCGAAATTGCCAAAGATTGAATCATTTAGCAGAAGATGAACTTTGAAATCAGTAAACAGCATATCAACGACAATTTAGATTCTATTTAAAAATTTGTTGACATTATTTGTAATCTACTTTTGGAACACGGTTAAAGTTGTTATATGTACTAGAATCTCAACATTTGTTTTGGAAATAGTCCAATTATTGTAAACTAACATCAAATGTCAAACTTATTTAGCATTTCCAATTCATTTTAAAAAAATGTTGGGTTTTCAAGTTGAATAAGGAAAGAGCCCAGCAGTATTTGAATAAATGCAGGCCTTCACTTACTTCAGTTTTAGGTGAATGAATATTGCTCATATTTTGACTTGAGAATCTTTCTTGAAAGTTTTTGATGCTTTGTTCACTTTCCTTGTACTTGACCCGTTTGACATCGTTTCCCTTGGAGTTTTTAACTTTCTGACTTAGAAATGATGCCTTCATCTGTCAGATTTTATCATAAAATGACATTCATTAATATTTCATAGTCAGTTCCATTGTGCATTTGTCTTGCGCGTGTACGCACTATACATGATCAACATCCAGAAGATACTAAATAAAGCACAAATACTGGGGAAACTTTTGTGACACCGTATATCAAAGATAATCTTGATTTCATTTCTTTCCTAAATTTCTCTGTATTTTACATGACTATTTTATTTACTAAAACTATAATTATTTAGTCAGGAATAATAATTATTACTTCTCAATATTCATATATTATTTCAACTTTAATTGTGTGCTCAACTGTAGCCAAACAAATGTGATTGCATAACTAGAATGTTATGTAACTCAATATTATTTAAATTCGAAAATTGATGTCATTGCATGTGAATTATTTAGTTTATATAACTATTTTATTAGAAAATCTTATTATTTTTTGTTCAGAGTGGAGTAAGAATGAAAATGTTGGCTTGGACAGGAGAAAACATAATTTATGATAATTTTTCATGAAAAATTAAATACCCCTTTTAATTTTATTTTTTATTTTCACACAAAATGTTTCAAACTTTGAAGTAATTTTTAAGTGTGACCTGAAGGTTTTAAACATGTTTTGTGAAGAGATAAAAAACTAAAGCTAAAAGGGTACTTTTGATTTCTAACTTTCTATCTACATATTATATTAGTAACCCTAAACAAGAAAGTCAACATTTATATTGAACTGTTTATCTGTTGTAAGACTTTTTAAAGTACATTGTTAACTTATTATCATTCAGCTTTCTTTGTATCTATTGCTTCTTACATAAATCTTATTTTACAATATCCATTAACTTATTTTTCAGACAATGAGAAAGAAATACTTTGTTCTTCGAAAAGATTCAGCTGAAGCTTCGGCTCGTTTGGAGTATTACGATTCTGAAAAGAAGTTCCGGGCCAATAATAGACCGAAAAGGTAATGTTCAAATTCAATTGAAGTATAAAACATCGAACATGCATTGGAATAATGAAACTACGAATTAATTGTATTGTAAGAACTCTTTTGATGTTATCACTGTTCAATGTGTAAGCATTATATTATAGTTACCATATTTTTCTGACAACATCCGGTTACTCAGAATAGATCGGTGACGGTTGTATGATTGCAATTATTACCTTCGTTTAATCGTTATTGCTTTTCATGCTGAGACAAATGAGAATACATCACAGCATTGATTTGACTTTGTCAAAATCAATTGAACTAGTGACGAAAATAACGCATTAACGAAACCGTAAGTCATAATTTCCACTGTAACGTTCTACTTTCCTTGCCTTACCTATATTGGTAAAGAAAGTATTGTTTTTCAAAAAAAAATTAGGGTACTCCAATTTCAAGTTTTCTACACGAGTCCAAAACAGGTTTTTTATTTTTGCACTTGCTCACTTCCATGATCGACTTGAATGCAAGCGTATCAAAGAAACATTCACATGGTATTATATTTTTAAAATTATTATTTCATTCATCATTATTTGTTGACCAAATTTGTTATCAAAAGATGATGATCAAATTTAAATGGATATTTTGTGTTTTAATCAGAGAAATATAGTTTGAAACAGTCATCATTTGCTAAGATGTCTCATGCTGATGCATCATTGAGAATTTTCATACTGTAGATGCAATTTAGTCTTAACTGCATCCTGGCTTTCCTGGTATATTTTTTTTTTTGTATGTTCGCGGTGTTGATAAAGCTTCAAATTGTCAATTAAAGTAGCCTGTATGGTAGAATCATGAAATTTTTATATCTTGGAATTACTAATTCGCGAATTACTAATTAGAAAATCGCTAATTAATTTTAGATTTAGTCACTCGTCAAATTTTCTTCAAGCTATCAGCCCTCTTAGCGATAGAAAGAAACATGAAACAGGAAAGCTCGACCTTTGCTTGTGTATTCATAGATCTAACTCGTTCTCAATAGTTGATGTATTTAGGACGATTATTCATTACTCTATTTATATTTATATTTGTATTAATCTATACACATAGAAATATTTGTATCTAGATTATTTATTGGTCTATATCGTACAGTAATTCTTCTATCTCGTTAAAATGTGAACATCACATTCCATATTATATTTCCATGTTGAATGATTTCATTTTATTGAAATTTATCTCTTGTTTCACAGGAGTATTACATTGAAAACTTGTTTCAATATAAATAAAAGAAACGATACTAGACAGAAGTGGGTGATAGCCCTGTACACGAAGAATGATTGTTTTTGCCTGGTACTGGAGAATGACTTGGAGTTGGATGACTGGCTCAAGAAGCTGCTCACCCTGCAGACCGGCGAAGATATTCCTGACGGCGAACCTCCACCAAGGCCTGCTTTCGGTAATCCCATTTAACAAGTTTATTTATTCAAGCCACATGATATAGAAGAACATTTATTTTTCCTCGAGATATAATATAATCCTGTACATTTTATACATTAGTGGTATCTGGTATGTGAAGTAGTCTTGAATTAGATAAGCCTAAATTATCCCAAAAAATTGAAATATTCAAGATGAAATGATTATGAACAATTAAAAATATGTTTTTAATGAAACAGGTTAATTTCTAGGCCTGTTAATTTTTAGTGATTCCTGTTCGAATGTTATTCGTATTAGTTGGCTCAATTTATCTTTCCTTTTTGTTCTGAGTTGGTAATCCTGACTCTGCTCATTATCCACATCTAGTTAAATGATGTAATTTATTTTTCGCCCCACTTGGATGTAATGAGCTGGTTTTCGTGCGTCATATGGAGGCCGGAAATGATTGTTTTCTAACCAGGCCGGTAAAATTTTTACGGCCCTAGGGCTGTAAAATAATCTTGAAGTCAGCTGATTCTGATTTGATGTGAACGTGTTTACAAAAATATTTTATCAAACGGAATCAGTTTATGCTTCTAGAATTGAATAAAGTATTTTGCAATAAGATACTAACATTTTATTTGGATGAATGAAATACAAATAAGATATTTTAAACTCATATTACTCAGATATTAAACTCAAATATTTTAAATTCAATTTTCAGAGTATAATAGAATCCGACCTCTAACCTCATAGTACTGCGTTTGCCACGAAACCTGGTGGATAATTTTGGAACTACTTGGTCAATTTCCTTGGTGCTGAACGTTTTTACAAATAGTTTATTATGAAACGGAATTAGTTTATGCTTCTAGAATTGAATAAAGTATTTTGCAATAAGATACTATCATTCTATTTGGATGAATGAAATACAAATAAGATATAATTATTATAAACTATTCAAATTCGATTTTCAGATTAGAATAGGACTTCTAACCTCAACTTCCGCAGACGACGATAACAAGCATTGTTGACATCCAGATTGTCCAAATTTCAAGTGCGCTTAAACAGCTGATCAAAAAACTTTTCATTATTATTTTGTGTTTATTATTCAATAATCAAAACATTCATAATAATATCATCTTATTGCCATTTGAAAGAATAAAAATGTAAAAACTCAACCTTTCACATTAAAAAATAATTGAACATAATCTTTTAGGTTATTTAGACAAATTGCAATCTACCCAAACCCAGTACTGCGTTTACCACTAAACCTAGTAGATAATTTTGGAACTACTAAAAACAACCTATTTTTTGGACATGTTATTCATTATCAAAATTTGAGAGCAGAATAGTTTTGAGCCATGTCTGTTGTTCTTCCCCGATCATATTTATATGATTTGTAATTGTATCCACTGAAAATAAAAAAAATAGAAGTACTTGTACAATTTCCTGATATTCAGATTAGCTCAAATTTGCTAGAGCTATGACCTTTCAGTTTTGCTTTCGGAAGTGCCTGATAAACAATTATTCTCATATTATATTGTTTTATTTTTTTGTGTGGCGAAAAATAGCGTTCGCAACACGGGCAAAAATGTGTTTCCGGCTCTCAATTTTTTCTAGGCATCGAACTTGAAACCCGATTTCGAGCCGGAAAAGTTTCATTTTCGGCCCTAGGTGCGAAATATACTATTACATTTATTTAACTATTCAGAATTACAAAAAAGTACCACAGGCTTATGCCCAAAACGGTTCCAATTCTAATTTATACAACAGTCCAAAAATGTAGCTAGGTAGTCCTATGTTATGTTGGATACACAACAATACGGCTAGGCAATAAGGAGCTGTGCAGTTACACGATTATTATGTCAATACTGTAATAATATCGTTTGATTTGGCTGGCTCAGGTTTGTTGTCAGCTCTTCAGGTCGCACCTGAATATTATTTCAGGCAGTCCGAGCTTAAAATTATTTTCCTGAAACACGAGAGTGGCTGAGTCAAGTTTTTCTCAATTTATTAAAAAATTAGATGTCAAAAATTGTTGATGGCAAGAAGAAACCGCGAGTTTGTATCAAATAATTTATGTTGTAGATTAAACATTCATTGTTGTCTGTGACTTCTTCATCAGAACTTTACTGGAAGTCAAATTGACTTTGTTTGAGTCAAGAATGTTACATTTATTGCATAATTTTCATTGTGGATACATTGTAACTCTAACTGTAGGAGTAGAGAAGAATTGCTTATTGTTTTTAATAATAATTGAAATTGCTCTTTTTTCAGAACATGTTTGGCAGGTTGTGGTTCAGAAAAAAGAATTGGGCCATAGTAAAAATATACTGGGGCCTTACCATCTTTGCCTCACAGACAAAACATTGTCACTTGTGAAGATGGGACCGAACGCTGAGACATCAGATCCCATTGAATTTTCGGTGAGTAATTCAACTAATAATTACATTTATATAAAGTAAGGAGATCATCTATCAGTCAGCCCTTAAGATTTAGTAATCATTTTAGATTGTGTATTTATTATAATTTAATTGAGATCTGTGTATAAAAATGTCTAATAGCTTTGGAATTTTAATTGGTTTACATTGTAATTAGAGTTATTTTCATAACAGCATCATTCGATGAACTGTGGAATCGATTATCGATCATAACATAATTAGTAGTTACTGATAATGAATAGTTACTTATGGATATCAAATAATTTTCAAACCCACCATCAAACTGTTTGTTGTTCTTTAAGCTTTTTCTCATTAAGGTCTATTTACATAGTGATTTAAACTAGAAAAATCTACCATTTATTATTATAGTTTGATTACAAATATATTAAATTCTCATTTAAGGTATGCTCCTGGTTTATTCAATATTAAAAAATCAACTGGTAAAATAAACAAGGGGCTCTTTTAGATTTGTTTAAAAATTACATTTCCTACACATTCAAATTTAGTAAGAAAATTAAAAAAAAAATTAAAGAAAGCTCGAATAATTTACAAAAAAATCTTATTCATGATCACAATTACTCAAATAGTCAGTTATTTCTGATTTTACTATGACAATTTCGAGACATGGTTGACTCTATTCAATTTTTCAGATCGATGAGGGATGTGCTTTCATCTGATGATGCCAAAACTGTTTCACATTCATTTAATCAAGTATTGCTGAAAATGTTATGACAAAGTCTCAAAATACTTTGAACTTTCACCACACTTCCATGATGTGACTTAAACTTTGATGATGGCTGTTAGTTGTAATGTATTGTTGTTGTGTGACTGCACTGCACAGCTACACAGCATCAGGAGATGTGGCGAACTGGAGTCGTTCTTCTACTTGGAGCTCGGTCAGATGGCGGTCACTGGTGCCGGCAACCTATGGATGCAGACTGAGGACAACAACATCGCACAGAACATGCATGCTGCTATTCTCAGGTCAGTCTACATTAGATAGCTGTCATTCATCCGATGCAATAAATTAATAGTTGATTGTTGTTGATCAACTCTTTCTATAATACATGTTATTCGCCATGAAAATATATTTCCTCATTAATCAATAATAAATCTCAAGTTAATTATAACTTTTTTCTTGAAGAATTGATTTGAGTCAGAGTTGATAATAATTGTTAACAAGTGTCAACAATTAATATTACATCACATATACCGGAATAGCTTGAATCGCAGTTATCCAATATAGAAGTCGATAGTAACAGAGAATCAGCAACTCTACATAGAGTTGATGATTTTTTTATATTTTGGTAGTTCATTGTATGTTTTCCATAATCAACAACCAATTTGACAATAGTGCGTATGTAGAAAAGGATAGGGCGATCTGGTTTTTCTAATGACATACAAGGATAGCAAACCAATTTTAATCAGGTGCTGACGTTATAACGCGAATCTCACTATAGACTGACACTCTCCAGCGTAAAATGACTTTCTCTTTGCTTTCTTTGATTGTTAGAACTGATTATAATGATTGTTGATGGTAAGATGTGATTAAATCCACCATTCAATAGCATTTCTTCAATTATGTGTACTTACATTGGTCAGTTTTCAAGATAATTACTGAAAAAGTGCGTTCTTTTTACCGAAACCTCATTGTTCTACAATGTGTTTATATTTTTTAACAATGAAAATAACATTCTATGTGAGAGTTATGTAAAGATAATTCAATTGGCTATCAGTCTCATTGGTTGAAAGCCAAAGTTGACTTGTTTACTGGCGCTTTACATATGATCACCCTTTTCTAGTACTACTTGAAAAATTCCTGTAGAAGACTTCTCGCTGGATAAACTTATAGTATTTTTGATCAAATTAACAACATATTTTTTCAATACTTATAACCGCCTTATCTAGTATTGCTGTTATATTGGTAAAATCACATGCTAATCGGCTCATTATTACTGATCAATTAACTCACCATTAAATTTCGTGTTATTATATTTTAAATGAATGTGCAGTGCATGCAAGAGGAACTCGCAGAAGGACTTGGCTCCGAAGGCGCGGCATCGGTCGTCGTCCGCCACCGAAGCCTCCAAGCCAATCACCGTCAACCAAAGATGGGCAGCCGCACACTCCGGTAAGTACCCATCCAACCATCTTCTCGTCGCACGCACTTTTAAAAGTAGTTTCAAAATTAGACGTCTAGTTTGTCGAAAAGACTTTTTGTCTATTATTATATTATCAGAAACACGTGGTTGACAAGCTATTTATCTTCTAGTCTCCTGCAGCTGTCGTTTTGTTCCGAATCTAGTCTATTATCTTAGTTGGAAACTAGAAATTTGTAGAACATTTGCAATTTTTATTTTGATCATTTTCTTTATTCTTTCTCCCTTATCTAGAAATGATTTCACAATCCTATTTCGATTGACAATATTAAATTGTAATATTTGTATGTCCCCAGAATGGTTACGAAATTCGCTTCTATTTCGTTATATATGTTGCTGTGAAGTTTATTTGGAATTCAACAATTTAGTACTTACTTTTGCGGGTCTACAAATGACATTTTTTAAAAAGACTTGTCGCTTCATTAACTACATGAGAATGTTTTGCACTTCAGAAACAATTTATCAATTGATATTTGATATTCCCAGCATTAAAATCATTCACTTATATTTTGGGTTTCCTCATTTGTTGAATAGGCCTAGACATTTCTTCTCTTTTTATTACCTATTAGATTTAAGTTATAATGTTTATATTGACTTCTGTTGTTACATATAATTTTACAATCTATTGCTTGCCTAAAGCTTCTTCTTACCAACATTCGATGAAACTTGATGTTAATAAACTACAATTAACAAAATTGAAATTTTAACAATTATTCAATCAGGTTCTGGCAAAGAATCTCACAAGCTGGTGCTGTTTTATAATAATTTTAATTACTTATCGATGCTTTTGAACAGAAATCTGTGAATGAACTAATCACATATTAGTTTGGGTGTCTTTCTCCCTTGCAAAAGGTTAAACGAAGTTTAACAAGAATCTTGTATGCAATTTTCGATACAGTAGCTTGAAACAGAGAAAATTTGATTTTTTTGAATTTAGGGGTGAATTATATCTGATTATGGTTGTTAATACGCTCATAACCTTTTCATCAATCTTCTTGTCTCTCCTAAAATCAATCTCTTCAATTCTAGTCAGTTTTTTGTTGGGATATATTATTGGTAGGAAGTTACATTTGCTTTGTAGTACTCTTGATATGATGATGATAGTTGAGTGAGGTTATGTTGATGAGGCACTGCAGTAGTGTGAATTTACAGAGGAAGGTTCACGACCTGTTGTACATAACAAGAGTCAAAGATACGGCCCGATTCATGAGATCTCGACGCCTGCACTCGACTCTGAGACGGCCTCTCACTCTGGTACTTGATCCTCCATTTTTATGGTTTTCGACTAACAGCTTTATGTTTGTCATTAATATGGACATATTTATCCATCGTCATCATGCAGTCTTCGTGTTTCTGGATTTTGAAATGCATGAAATCATCATCCATTCAATCATATCAAGTGTTGATTTATATTGCATAATTGCATGAGAGACATTTCATTTGAAATTCAAAATGACTTAGTGATGAGCGCTTATGTTTGTCGTACATGATGGCCCGTTTGTCGTACATGAATTTTGACTTCTTTCGTGCAATGAAGATAGGATGTCACTAGAGTTTGGAAAACCTTTTAGATTGCTCTAGTGCTCATTGCAACGTACTAAATCTCATCTCACCTTTCACGATTTCTATTCAACTTATTTTAATTTACTGTACAATTAATTTACAAATACAGTAGTTGAACTTATCATGCCTTTCAAAGAAAACAAAGTTTTCATAAATAATAGATTCCGAAAAAAATGTTTGAGGAATGATTGACAGCTATTGAATCATTTATTTACTGGGTAAATATACACGAATCCATACACTTATAATAGTGTGATTTCGACCAGTAGCCCTTATCACCAATGTTTAAATAACACATTTTTGATAAAGAATAATACATGTCTACAGAATACAATGTATTGACTCATCAACCGTCATCTTTGTTGGAATCGTTTCATTGGTATTGGCACATGAAGCTTATTCACCTTTCCATTGAATGTTTGTTTCATTGTTTTCTGTGTTTTGGGATATTGATTGATAATTTATTACTATTTATGTTGTAATCTTTCGTTTGCAATTTTGGTCTCCTGAAGGATTAAGATGTTTCAAAGTCATTTTGTTTATAAGTTCGTTTTGAAAACAATCAATTTGATCTTTTTGTAAATAATTAAGTAAGCTGCTATTTATATTAATGAAATCTTCGTGAAAACCTTCTACACCAATAATTCAGCAAAATCAAATAAGACCATGTCAAGAAGCAATGCAAAATGTTCGTCATTCAGTTTTGAACCATGAGAACCAAACATTCATTATTATTAAATTTAATACTTTTTCATAATACCAATCATATCAGTAATTGATCACGAACCATATAATCTCATTCAATTGTTGATTGATCGATAGTTTATTGATTTTTAAAGGATTTTATTTCTTCTCTGTGGGCTCTTTTTGAATTACGTATCACAATTTAATGTTGGCTTTTCTTTTTTTCTCATTCTATAATGGTTGAATAAACCATTCCTATATGTTTATTTTTGTTGTCAATTATAATTATTATGTTGATACCTAGTTCCTCATTCTTAATTATTGTATTGATCATATACGAGAATTTAACTTGAGATGGTGGGATTTAAAAAAGTAACATCGATCCTGGCTACATTTCCAATTAATTTGCCTTTCAATACTGATTATTTAGTATTATAAATAGAAAAACTTATTTTCCTTTATATACCCTCATCTATTTTGGTTTTATTTTTTATTGATAGTATTTTATTGAACTGTATAGAGCATTGCATAAGTATTATTATATTTATTTATTTATTTCCTCTTCATAGAAATTACTGTTCCATTCTTTCTGATAACATACAAATTAAAATTTATACCTTTTCTGATGAAGCTGAAAAGAATTCTCTCCGCATCAATCGATTCTATTATTATTAAGCTCTTTTCTATCCTTCTTTAAATTGTGTCTTCAAGCTAAATAATTTTTAATCTGCTCTTTTTACTTACCATTACATTACATTCGACTTGCTGAAAGATCAACATTGTCAAGTCTTAGTAGACAGAGCACATGTTAAATACTATTGTGGTGGTATAATTCAAATGAAAATGTGTTTAACCAGCGAGTAAAAGTTCCTTATAATATAAAAGTAGTTGAAATTTGGCACAAAATCAAAGTTCAAAGTCAAGTTTACATTTTTGTTAACTTGGTTGATATATATTTTTACAGTTTTTTCTTTCAGCTTTCCATTCTATTTATTTCAAAATGAAGTCGACTCAGGTGTACATATATTGTAAAATACGATTGTGAATGTTATGCACTTATCAACTAGTATTGTCTTGCACTGAGTGATGATGTCCAGATTTAATGAACGGTGATTGTCTGTGTGTGTAGTGTATATGTATGTGTGTGTGTGTTGTGTCTAGTTGCACCAGCAGGGGCTATGACAGGGGGTGGGGGTGGGGGTGCAGTGCCCATGCATCAGCGCACCTACTCGTTTCCCCTCTCGCCCCTCCCTCCTTCGCGCCGCGCCAGCACTGGGAATAGGCCGGCAAACAACAAACACTACTCCTCCTCCTCCTCCTCTACCACCAGCACATGTCACAATAGTACGTAGATCATCCCCCTCTGCTCTGCTCTCCTCATTTTTCTACCTCACTAACAACTCACAATCAATCATTTTCACCTCTAACCAATCATGCACGATAATAGGCTAGTCGCATATTGGTTCGTTAATACTACGATAAGCCCACTAACATTATTCCGACAATAATGATTGAGCGTTTGGTTTCTCATAATTATTTTACAGCATATTAGCAACTTATCACCAAAAATCCATGCACTATAATATTCATTGCATATTGAATAAATTATTTGACTGTTTGCTTTTGACAATTGGATAAGCCTATTAACATTACTTCCACATGACTGGTTCAAGAATGTTAATTGAACTTAGAATTCATTTGCCTTTATTTAATGCCTAAACTAGCGAAGTTAGAGTGCAGCCGGTACCCTCTTACTAAACCTCAGAATATAGCCACCAGTAAATATAGTTTATTTTTGCTTATATCGACTGAATTCTACTGTAAGTAGGCTTATTTAGGTTAACTTTAATTTGTAAGTTCTATTTTTTTTTTGCTGAGTGACGCCCTATGAGCTTTACTAGTGCTTGGGTTTTGAGATCAGATTATGTCTTGAAACAACTGTTACTTGTAATAATTTGAATCCACGCTTGCTCCAGTAGGAATTTATGAAAATTGATAGTGCCTCATCTGACTGAGCTATTGCAGACCGTGCATATCTTATTCTGAAAGCCTAATAAGGTCCTAATCAACACATTTCTCAATTATTATAAAATGGTTCTGATATGAATAAAAAGTCTAATAAGGTCCTAATCTACATATTTCCTAACTATTCGAAAATGAATGGAAAGGACATGAACAGCTGAGGAGGGATTCTTTCCCTTTAATGAAACCTGAATTCAGTCAGCAAATTTTTGACAGAGGAGACATAAAACTGTTGGCAGTTTTTGAAGATCAGAAGCCGCTTAATGCTGACATGAAACAAAAGAAGCAGGCTCAATGTGAACAATCTAAGTTAATGAAAAAATAACAAACTGCTAATATTGTCAAGAAGAATAAAGCTTTAATTAAAATCTAAAAAGAATGCAAGGTTATCCTTTAAGGCGAAATGCTGGTATGCATACAAGTTTATCTAGAATTGAAAAAAAACTGAAGGTGGTAACTTTGAAGAAAATTGCAGGTTGAGGTGCTTGAAGCATCAAATATATAGATGCAGATTTGATTGAATTTCTTTATAGGAAATATTGCATTGGATGAATCAAGAGTAGCAGCTCATCAATCTACGATTTTCTTTTATCATTGATAAATTGTAATACTTCACTTTATTGCTATTCATTGAGCTTACAAGACTTGGAATACAATACAGTAAAAGACAGAATATACTAATGATGTGCATCCTATAATGATTATGATCAACGCTTCTTTCGTTAATGCTGTGCAAAGGCTAAAAATAAACTTTTTACTCGTGATATTTTTCATAGTTTTTTGATTTGTATATCATCAAGCTATCAAAATGAAAGAGTCTTCTCAGGAAAAGATCTTTTTTCTGATCATTACTTTTTGAGATATGAGCGTCTAAAGTTTAAATTTTTGGGACAGAACATTTCGAATTCGGTACGATATAAATCCAAGAGATTTAGAGGATGGATTCTTCATGGTATTGTTGATCTAGTGAAACAAAATTATTCTGAATATTCTGAAATAACTCAACTAAAAGTTATTTTTAGTAAATTGAATAACTATCTTAAAAATTGTTATTCTCAGAAAAAAATTGTTTTACTAGATAAACAATACCATGAAGAATCTATGCTCCAAATCTCATGGATTTATCTCTTACCGAATTTGAAATGTTCTGTCCCAAAAATTTAAACTTTAGGCGCTCATATCTCACAAAGGTAATGATCAGAAAAAAATGTTTCCGTGAGAAAACTTTTTCATTTTGATAGCTTGATGATATACAAATCAAAAAACTATGAAAAATATCACGAGTAGAAAGTTTATTTTTAGCCCTTGCACAGCCTTAATGATAGTCTCTGTTCTAATCAATAGATTGTACTAAGTATAGTCAGCCATCTCATTATTTTCTCTGAAATGACATGGAACGAACTAATAACCAAAGCATATTAACCATCATAATCCGTTATTAGAATGATTAATATGTTTCTAACATGGATAATACATTATGGTTGATATTTATCATTAGATCAATCATGTTTTTTCAACTATTTATCACGCTGACCCCTTCTATGATTATAACAAATAATCTTCTATTATTATGACCTCTTGTTGACACATCTGCTTGCTTGATCACAACCAAAATGACACAAGGTAGGCCTACCTGTCATGAGAAAGCCCAGTATGGCCCCTCATCTGAATCGCTTTCACAGTTATGGCAACTTAACTCATGGCTTTTGAGTTTGCTGTTTTATGAGTTTTAGCTTTCATAGTTTGTTTGTATCCTTGCTTTCAGTAGTCGAAGTTATGTCTTGTGTGTTGATTAATCATGATATTTCCATGTTGTATTGCTAATGTTTCTGGCATGTAAAATATAACTTACCTGGTTTTATATTATTTGAAATATAAAAATAAGGATTGTTAATTTATAATTTTATGTAGACATCAATTCATATTCGTTGTTGTTTACCACTCAAGATAATTTTATTTATACATTCATTATTATAATAACATTATTGTGTACATCACTTCCAATTATATCTGTTCACATTTTTCAAGATTGCGTTACCTCGATGATTAATTAACCATAAATTGGTTTTCTTAAATTGGTTTGTTAAGTTCTACATATTTAGTAGGTACTAGTATTTAGTAGGTAAGAACTAGCAAACATACTGAAAAAGTAGATATCAACAAAAAATGATATTATTTCGTTATTATTTTCTCCAAAATCAATTTCAAATTTCTTGAGAAATAGAAATGAAAGTGAATAATTATGACATTTAGATTAGATGTTCAATATTGCTGTAACCTTTCTTGTGAAAATCTGTTGAAGATTTTATCAACCCTGTTGCAATACCATGGATTTTATGACCAGGGAAGCAAGCATTTTAATGCATTACTGTATCACGATATAATACTACTCTACCTCAATAAAATACAGCTGTGGAGAATCCATAAAGCAAGAATCACTCGGACACATGAAAGTATTTAGTAACAAAATAGTGCATTTTTATTACAAAATAGTATCACTGCTGTATTGGTGAGTATTATAAATAGCGGGTGTTTCATCAAGGACGAAAACCAAAGTTGTATGACAGAATTTATTTCACCACATATGGTTATACCTTATGATGACCTTTTTATGCCAGTAGTAGTTGATTACACCCCAGTGTGTAATAAACTTCTCAGCGAGTCTTTTTAAGTGACTGCAAGAAACTATTGTACAGATCTACCGCGGTTGACTTTGTTAGCAGGCGAGTTGAAAGTTGTGTATTGTAATTTGAATGCAAGTTTTAGCTGTAGATTTGTTATGGCGTGTCAGAAATTATTTTTGCCAATGATTAACCGATGTTTATTTAAGATACTTATATTGTGGGCAAATCTAACAAATCGATGCAAGATAAGTTCTGAATGGAGTTTTCTCATACTCTAGTAACTAGTTCCTAATAAGTCGACAATAATATGGTTGATCATTCAATTTCTTTTAACTGGTAGTGTGCAAGATGATACTCATCCAACCTGAAGTTTTGGGGACCTAAAATATACCTATTTATTACCACTATCTTCTTGACTTTGGGTTGTGTCCTTAATGAAACAGCCGTTATAACATAGTAGCATAGACTAATTAAACGTCTGGTTGGACGTGTGATTGTGAGTTAATGTTTGTATGTGTGATGGCAGGCATGGTGGGAGTGGGAGGGGGACGGGAGCGCTGCGCCAGTATGCCGTCTTCACGCCAGCGCACCTCGAGTGAGGGGGGTCACCGCTGCCCCTCCTTTGCCCGGCCCAGCTCCATCTATAACTCCTACTCGCCGCAGATGACTGATCTCAGTCCTGTCAGGTAACACACACATCCCACATATAATGTTGAGAAAGTTATTTTATTGATTTGTTATTTAGTAAAAATAATTATTCATTATCCTCGTAAAGCTTACTGATGATATGTCAGTGAATATTCAAATATTCAATAAAATTGCTGTAGACAGGTGTTGATAAGTGATCGCACATTCTTGTCTTCATTCAGTCTTCTAATCAAATATGTGTCTTTCTAGTTGAAATTGAAGTATTCACGGATATTATTTAGGTATGTGGTTATTTTTGTGTTCAGGTTGAAACGTTATTATTTATAACAACTATAAAGTCTATATTTATTTATTTTTGATACATAGAACACAATTCATTAAAATGATTGGGGAAGGACCAACAGGCACAACCCTAAACTGTTCCTTCCCCGAATTTTGATTTATACACTATAGTCCAAAAAGTAGATTACGGTATGTCCCATACAATTTGGAATTTAAGTCCAATTAAAATTATATAAAAACTCACAAATGACATGATATGCAAATTATAAATTAAATAAAATACTGATATGACTATTGTTTCCCAGGTTCATCAGTGAAAAGCTTCAAAGTTGTCCTTGTGTAATGTTTTTCTCATATTATATGCATACATATGCAAGTCCACATATTTTGTCATATATGGTAGAAATATCGTTAAATACATATTTATCCTACATTATTGATATGCAGGTGTAATAGGGCCCTAAAACTTTACAATTTGTAAAGTTTCTGATTTTGGAAATTATTATTTTTTTTAATATAACTTATTCGATAACTTAATTGATATTTCTGCTGAGTTTGAAATGAGGGGAATTTCGCATCATACAGTAACAATTTTAAACAAGCCACGAGAGATTCGGCCTATTTAAAATTACTATTTTGAATGTATTTAAATTATAGTAGCTTAAAATCGCTTTGAATTGCAAAATATTCTGTTGTTGGTTATCCATCTTGTTTTCGCTGGAATTATTACCATTGTATTCTTATATAACTTTAAAGTGAAAAAACTCTCACATTCTTTGGTGTGAAACCAAAGTTTCTGTTTGGCTTGAGAATGTGCAACACCAGCACAAAACGGTCGTCGCCACACCAAAGAATGTGAGTGTCTTTTCACTTTTAAGTTATATAAGAATACAATAGTAATAAAAATTCTGATTTATGTACCTTATCGTAATATTGGATTAGTCCTGATAATATTGCACTGGAGATTCATTCCTGATCGTGTTGTTTGTTGTGTCTTCTTACTGGAAGATTTGAATTTGTTTTTCAGTCCTGAACGTGAAGGGTTGACCGACTCGTCACTTTCTATGGATGGTGATGGCATGGAGTTCAGTGAGGGTTGTTGGCAAGGGCGGGATTGCGAGAACAGATTGGGCCACTCGCTCACTCCCGAGGAGCCCGTCATTATGGAGGAAGGCAGTGAAGATTGCTTGAGATGGACTTCTGGTATGTCCATCCGAATACATCCACTTCATCATAGTCTCTTAACTAGATTATTCCAAATAGTTCGATTCACACTCAAATGTTCAAAGCGTTCTAGGATCTACTTCTTGAGCTATTTTAAAATTACCACTTGTCTTTTGAAATATGTTTTACAAGGGAATCTGATTTTTTGTTTTTTTTAGTGAAGATAACAGCGTTTGAGATCAGTCCTTTGATAAACTCTGATTCAATCAATGAATCATTTACCGTACTTTAAATCAAACATGATTTACTACTCATTGAAGAAAATGGAATTCACACAAATGAAAATTTCATAGTTTGATGGCTTATTGTAAGTGAAAAATTGTAAATATGCAAATAAACTCACTGAAAAAATAAGCATATCTAGGTAGCTAACGCTTGAGGAAAAGTATGGGTTGAGGATATTCATGTATCACATATTATATTCTATGTAAGCTGTTGTTATTAATTTGTCTTTGAACTTGAAATTTGTGCAGGAGAAGAGGAAAGAATTAATAATTCTACAAGAGAGAGGTCTCTGTGTTTACCAATCCAAAACAACAATCTGCACTACAGAAAGATTTCGCCAAATTCCACTGCAGGATTCAAACCCAGCTCACCGTCTCAGGTTCGTTGACTAATCTTTAGATCAAAATAATATTTTGCTCTATTACAATTGTTCATCCTTCGTTCCTCATATTTTTGTGTCCAAATATTGATTGTTCAAATAATAAAAATTGAATATGAATTAAATATGTTACACTTTTACTAATATATGATGATAATATTTTGTAATTATATTATATATTATGTGTCCAAATTGAGATTGTACATATAATGTGTAGAATAATACATTTCCAAAGAGGGTTTATGCATGAATATCAATCCTGGTGATTTGTTATGTACTTATGTTTATCAGTATGAGGTGGATTAGTTTTTAGTGGATAGTTTTGCTAAAAGTGTAAACAATTTTACTATTATTACTTGTTACTTTTACAGGCTTCCCTATCTGACATGTACAGCCCACCCTGTGGTTCTTCCCCTCTGGAAACATCGTCTGCTTACATGCCTATGAGTCCAGGTAGAACTTCTACGATTATTATCAGTTCCACACTAATTTCCAAGTATCATTCATTTCTAAATCTTATACGATCTTCAGAAGTTTTTAATATTGCTCTAGGAAATTTATACTAATTATCCAAATGATTTCGAAACTTACTGATTATTGATTGTGTTCATGGGAGGTTACGGTGCATGTACGGCTTCGGCGAAGTGAGCAGCTTCGGCTTCGGCACGTGACTGGTGCACCACTACTTGCTCCCACCGAACGAAAATCGAATTCTGGTTCACCGTTTTTGGCGCGTACTTTTGAAATTAGGTAATCGTTTACAGATCGGTGTTGACAAAATAATAAAGGTGTTATCAATATGAACATTTCAGCTATTATTTATTATTATTGAATCAATAATAATTATTAATTTATAATTTGAAAGAAATATATATTTTAAAATTTACTATACAAGCTTGTCCAAGCCAATATTATATTTTATGTAGGTTGCAACAGACCTTATCAAAAATGTAATGTTGGCTACATCAGGTGAATACTACTATTTCAGACCAATGTTATCTTATCACAAAAAAGCTGGAGTATTGTTTAGTTCTTATAGAAGCACTAGGCTAATCATGTTTTTCCTTATAAAGTTTTTTCTTAATAATTAATGATGGCTCGTGCTGTAATCAATGAAAATTTGACTATTTTTTCTATGCAATTAGTGTTAAAGAATAAAACGTTTTATGGAATATTAGCAAAATGTTAATAATTGAAGTTTCTTGATTTATGTCTACTATCCAGACATTTATCTGGGTAGATCCTGGCCTAGGAATAAATCAACAAAATATAGTATTCCGACTAATAGATAACATAAACACATCTTAGTTTAGTAGATAACTCGATAAAGCTAAAAAATAATAAACTTTCCAGCCAATAATGAATGAATTTCTTGCTTTTCGACTATTCTGTAATTAATTCCATCAATGGAATAAAATACTTCGTACGCCTCATCCTTTTTTAGTATATAGATTCTGGATGTGAAGACATAACTTAACAAAACAGCAGACAACCAACGCTTTAACTCTCGACCAATAAGAAGTGTTGATCCCGGTACCGGGTTTTGTGGAACATACTTTTCGAGCGGTGCAAGTGAGCATGTACGCGGTGCACGTGAGCATGTACGCGGTGCAAGTGAGCATGCACCACTCCACTCTGTTCCAAGATGGCGACCGGTACCTGAACTGTCAAAAGCTCCCACCGAACGCATTTTCGTGTCCTTGGTCGAAATCGTTCATGTACCACAACCTCCCATGAACACAATCAGTGAATCACTTTTTCCAATGCATTTCAGTATAAACTTTTATTATCATTCAAAACAATTTAGAATCTAGATTTTTCAATCAATTTGGAAAATGTATCAACTATGAGTCTTCTAGAAAGATTTATATATTGTTAGCATTAACTGCAGTCCCAAATCATTTAATTGACAAAAAAGCTCTTCATAATTCATAATAGATTGTGAAATTATTGTGTCATAAGCAGTGTAGATCTCAAAAGCATGTTATTAGCGATTAATGGTTCGATCCGAAAATAATTTTTGAACATTTTAAAAAAATTATGCAATTTGAAAACTATTATCGAAAATCTAGAATGCATTACGAAGTTATTCATTACTAATAATCAATCAATCAAACTTTAATTCATAACATGCATGAAAGCTTCATAAAGATAGAATCGTCATGATTAAAGTATACTAATAAAGAAAGTATTAATTACTATTATATTGTTAAGTATGACGTTTAATTTAGCGTGGAGATAGAGATAAAGTCAATGAATAAGAAAGTGTATTGACGTTTTATGTTTAAATTTGAAATTGTGTTCCAGGTGAAAGAGGAATGATTGGAGTGAGAACAGGCGGCGCACACTCGGCCAACCACAGTCGAGGCAGCAGCCTCGCCGAGGAAGGATACGTTCCTATGGCTCCCTCAATCCACGACGATGGATATGTTGATATGGACATTCATGGTCGCTCCAACAGAAACTTGTCAGGTACTGACAAACTTCTCAATTATCACATCTGAAACAAAATTAATATAATATGGGAATTTCAACATTCCAAGAATGCTTTTTTAGAGGAAAATTATAAGTTTTTCAACAAATTGATTTTCTCAATCCATCTTATTATACAGAAAATACAAGGCTTACATTGCAACTACATTTGGTGCAGCCTTTACAAATTGGAGGCCAATTGAAGAGGCCTTGAAGAGGCCATTGTAATACGAATAGTTTCTGGTTTCAAAACTTGTCATAGTCAGGATGTATATGGATATTGCCTCTCCATTCCTGTACTGAAACGAATCATTCATCTGATTGCTGCTCCACTCACAAAGTGTATGAATCAAAGTATGAACGTGGGAGTTTTCCCAGACGAGCTGAAGATTTCCAGTACTGTTCCAGTGTACAAGAAGGGCCCTAGAACTATGATGGGTAGTTTTCGACCAATCCCTATTGAGCCAAAATCATGGAGGTTGATATGAGGGAGCATTTGATGGTCTATTTTGTGAGTGAAGATCTCACTGAAATTATTTCAGAGTTCTGAATCACAGAGTTTCTGATAATAGATTTCAGTGTGGCTGGCTGCTCCATAAAGAACATTGCAGCACCAACAGGGTTGTTGCTGTAAATGCTTTGTTTCCAGTTTACACTTCGTAATTTCATAACATTTTATTATAGAAAAATACACTTTTTATCATCCAATTCTAGTCAGAACGAGTTTTATAAAATTTATACAAAAAAATTGTAATTTGATTGTACTAGAAAGAAATAGAAATCGAATACAAGTTACAAAGAGCAGATTTGTAAAACCTGTAGGTTCTATAGATTCTTGTTTGGGAATCCATGATTTTAGACAGACCTAAATCATACAATACAGATAAGATAGCATAAGTTATGCTATATTCTCTCTATGGCTATATTTGGTACATAGAGAGTGAAATATACAGTAGTTGAATAAGCTGTCCAATTTGTTGAATTAGAACAATTTGGTGACGGCGAGCTGTCTGCATCAAGCAGCTGTTCGATGACATCTGGCACGCCATCGACGGATATCCGCTTCCCCGAGTACACCCTGGAGAAGGTGAGCACCTACATCACACCCAGCGAGGACGACCTCACGCCCAGCGAGCGCCCCGCCAGGGCCTACTCTGTCGGATCAAGACCTATGCTCAACAAAAGGTTGGTTATCTTCCTGCTTCACACTGTTTACTGTATCTTCACTTCATATTTTAGTCTTTTCATCTAATTATCTTGGAATAAGAGTAGCTCAATTAAGAGTTTTCAATTATTTTGGAATTAAAGTTGCCTCAAAATGTTTTACAAAATTGATGTTAATCGGAAAGTTCTATATTATGAATTATTTTAAATAAATATGAAATATCTTCTATTTTAATAAATCTTTTATTTATGACAGTCAGTTTTTGTTCGGTGTGAAATGTAGATATTATGGTTGAAACATTTTTTTGTTATCAAAGATTCTGGAAAAAATGTGCAGTTTTGGATTTATGACCGATAATGGATTATATGTAGCGCAAGACTTAATGACACCTGTCAGCGATTTGAAACAATGAAAACCAGACGTTATATCGTAGTGTTTCACTTTCAGTTTCATGGGTCTAATTTTTTGTAAAAATTGGTGCTTCAGCTTGATATGTTCATGGCTTGTTGTTTATGGTGTTTCCTGTTTGTAACAGGACGGAGATTCTGAACCAAAGTGAGTGCCAGCAAAGAACAAGAGCTTTTTCGGTCGGATCACGCTGCCCGCGCCTGCCGCCTGAAAGCACACTGCCTGCCAACAAACGAGCTCTGTCGTCGAGCCACTCATCAGTCGAGCCATCCGAGGATCTCATGGAAATCGACTTTTCAAAAAACAATAAGCGGCGCAACCGCTACTTCAAGAAGCCGTCGAGCGCCGAGCGACTGGCAGTGCCGCCCAATGGTTCGCTCACCTCATCGCTGGCATCCTCCTACTCGACGGCTGAGGGCAGCAGCTATATGGACATGTCACCTAGGGGCTCGCCAAAGCTCTATGAGAAAGAGCAGGCTCACTCAGAGTACGTTCACGCATCTTCGCCGAAAACGCACGAATTGAAGTTTGGTCGTTCGCCGCCCAACTCGTTTGCCACTTCGTCTTCGCCGCCTGTGATCGGCTTCTCGTCAGTGCTGGGTCAGGTGCCCGAGGGGGAGACCGGCTTCATTGAGCCGCGCCCACCCCCCGAGCCACGCCCCTTCCACCATGGCCGCTCTCCCCCCGCCGCCTCCGCGTCACCATTGCGTCGTGCGACAGACGAGGGCGCCTACATGCCCATGCAGCCGGGTGAGGCCACCAAGTCGGTCGTCGCCAAGACGTCGAGGCCCAGGGTCGACTCCTTTCCAGTTGCCGAAACTTCCAAGCCCTCTAACCAAGCCCCAAAAACAAGTTCCCTGCCTACAAGACTGCCTATCAGCTCTGTCGTCAACGCAAACGCCTCTCACAGTCTGAAGTCCATCAGAGACGAGTCCTCGGAACCGAATGCTCTAAAACGAAAGTCTTCCAGTGTTGAAGACAACAATAACACAAAAATGATGATGACCAGAACAGCACCGATGGAGGTGCCCTCATCACAGTGTTCCAACGATGACTACGTGCAAATGGCACCCGACGGACGCCCGGTCTCCATCAGGAGGGTGTCTCTGGACAACTCGAGCAGCCGCAACGAAGACTATATGAACATGACGCCGGGCAATGGCAATGGTAATGGTAAGCAGCAGCAGCAGCAGCAGCAGAGGAATGGGCGCAAGGAGCGCACTCGCTTCAATTCGCAACCGATCGCCATTCGGTCATCGACGTCGGGTGCGGCGCAAGCGCCCTGCTGCACTTACAACGGCGTGCGGAAGCTGTCGAGCGGCACGCCACCCAAAGTGCCATCCTACCTGGGGCTGAGTGGCTCCTCGCCCTCCTCCAGTCCCTACTCGTCGCTGGGCCGCAGGAGGAGCAAGGCCGAGGCCGGTCTGGCCAGGTCGGAGAGCAGAGATTCGAACGGCGGCCTCTCCACACCCGACACGCCCATCTTCCGCATCAGCCTCAACAGTCCCATCTCACCAACCACGCCCACCTCCTACGACTCGGCTGCCAAGTGTCCGGTCGACGCCACCGACGGCACTATACGTATCTCCTACCTCCCATCACAGCAACCATCCGATCAAAGTGACTACATCAACTACAACCCAAGGCAAGTGAGTGGCTCCTGCGACGACTACCTGCCCATGCAGCCGGGTAAGCCGCCTGAGCCGGTCAGGAAAATATCGGCGCCACCTGTCTTTGCCACATGCAGCTCTGCAGCGGTCGCGGCAGCATCAGCGGCAGCAGCAGCGTCAGCATCAGCGGTTGCTGTCGTCGACGAGGTGGTCGCCGATCTCGGTGGACTTGAGATCAACTCATCACAGCCGAGCAGTGTTTGTTCTGGTGCTGCTGCAGCTGCAAGCAGCCAGTGTTCAACCATCGAGGAGAGTCCTGCTGAGCCAGCAGCCGCCACCGAACGCCACAACTGCCATGCGCCGTCCACAAGCCAGTCAGCCCCCGCCAGTCAGCCGCCTATAGCGTGAGTCATTTCAATGATTACCTAATTACATACAAATTATAAGATTTCAAACAGTCTAGGGTTCCAATGCCGCCAAGCTGTTTGATCATTTTCTTATCTCATTGCCCGGGCACGAGTAACGTGGTACGAGTGGGCACCACCAAAAAAGATCCCACTTTCGATGTAGATCTAATTTATACTATTCTGTAGAAAATGAAAAATTCAAGTGGCTTTTCTTGTAATAAGGTATTTGCACTTTCTTTGTATTGAGGTAATGGGGATATCATTATTTTTGATTAGCCGGTGGTTGTTTGTTGTAACGATGATATTAATCAAGTCTTTTCTAGCCCGATTTCTAATGCAATTTCATCATATATCACTATAAGTCGGTATAAATTACTAATTTCTATATTCAGCCCACCCTCTTTTGTCATTTCTAATATTTGTTTACTCAAATATTTTCCAAAGCTATATGAAAATAAAACTATAATCTCCTAACCATTTTTTAATGTTATTTTTTCATATCGTTTCGTGGAGGATGGTCGGCTGAAAATAGAAAATTCAATACTATTATTAATTACAATTCTCGATCGTAGACCAGTCTAACATAGTTTCAGCGTGAAAATTATTTAAAATACAAAATTTGAATATTGCTTTTGTGTTTTCAGTGAGAAGGAATTACACTATGCTTCGTTGGACCTGGTAAAGCCTGAGGAGAGCAGGGTGGGCGGGGGCACTGACCTGCGCAATCAGAGCTCCACCTCTTCAGCCTCCACCCCCAGCCCCAACATACAGCACAACACTTCCACGGCTACATTCACCTATGCACAAATCGATTTTAGCAAAAATATACATTGATATCTAGTTTCAAACCCTTTATCAAATATTTAGTAAGTTATACTAGAACGTGTGAATATAATTGAAAATAAATATATGAAATACATATATATTTTCAACTGTAGAACAATGTTTGTAAATAATGTAATAAGCATGGCACAACATAATATTCCTATTCTGTATGTTTCCCCGATTCATTATTTGACGCATATTTTCCTCCCATGCCATTATATGCTTTATCGTGTTATATTTTCCATTTGTTCTTGATATTTTGTCGGAACAAGTACATTATTTGAGTTCATGATGCATTATTTTTATTTTACTATAATTGAAAATTAATTATTCCTATACAAAGCCATTACTACAATTTGAACACTTCTGAACACAGAATCAATCCCATTTTACAAGCTATTCAGTATTTTTCATATGTTGTTTGTTTTCGTTCCCTTCATTGTGTGAAATATCTTACTATTTCTTATCACTGTTTCTCGTGGTATAATGCATCATCGATGAATCCATTTCAGCTGTTAATATAAAAAAGTCCTTCTTCTATTAAGGAATAAAACACGTTCTTGAATATTGAATAAAAGTCACTCCCATTTGAATGTTAATCACCTCATCCATTCTGAAAACAGCTAATATTTTGAGCAGCTAATGGTTTGACCGGACAAGACATAAGAAACTACCTTTGACATGAATTAATAAAATCCATCAAACATTAAGTTCAGATTTCAGAATTTAACTTATCTAATGATTGATTATAATGAACTGATCTCTATAGAAAACCATAATACCATGTCATTATATGAATAATCTTTTAAAACAAAGTTTTGAAAAGTTTTCTATCCTATTTTACACATCAAAGTTTCATTCAAACGAAATAATTGATCTACAATAAGTAATACTAGAATGAGCACTCGATATTAAGTGTTTTTAATATTGTTGAATAATCACTACGTAGTTTAACGTATTCAACAAATGCAAAGTTACTGTTTTTCTTCATAGCTCCTCATTTCTTAATAATTTCAAGTCTATAAATTAAAAATTTCTTCCAATAAACTAACTAAATTTTAAACCCTAATCCTCATTGTAATAATCGTTTTTTAATATCAAACTTCACGATTAGAACGATATCTCATATTTTTAATCAAAAATCTGAATTTTTTATTTTGATAATTATTCATATGTCATCTAAATTTAAATGTAAAAAGTTATTTTATTTAAGGACCAAAAGCATTACAATGAGGATATCAACTTTCATGATTTATCTTCAATCTCTTCTCTGTTCCAACTCGCACTATGAAATGGGCCGGTAGTCATTTTATTCAACTTTTACTTGTCTTGAATTTTATAATAGAAATTCTTTTCTTAAAAAGCTGTTAAAACTATCTCCCAACTTTTTAAAGAAAAAATCCACAGAATAATAGACGATTTCTGAGTTCAAAAGTGATTTACAAAATCCTTTCCAGTAATTTATTATTAGTTTACATTCTTTAACACGAGCTGTTCATTCTTATATTCATGTTTCTTTGTATTCGATACCTTTTAAAATAACTAATTCCTGTTATCCGAATAATTTCATTATTGGTGAAATTTTATTATGAATAGGCCTTCAAATACTCCATATTTCAGAATTTCATATTTTTATTCGTCGTTGTACAAATCTGGGTTGAATTTTGAGGTTTTGTCAACCGCTCCTCGGACTTGTCAACTTTTTGAAATAGGAAGAAAACTAAAAAAAAAAAATGCCTACATTTTCTAGACTCGCTAGAGATTATTTTTTTTAAAGAAAGCGTTCTCTTGTGTTATAGTTAAAATCAGATTCAGAATCAGATTATCATCAATCAATCATCTTATTAAAAATAGTCCACGTTGAAGTAGTGGGGCACTAGTACTATATTTCTTCAATTACTCTAGATAATTTGATCAATTATCAATAACTATATTAACTATAATATTTGTTATGATTGATTTCGTATTTAATTTTAAACTAGTCACTAAATGAATTCCTGAAATACAACGATATAATCATTTATCATGTCTCCTTGCAAAACTATGATGATTTACATGAGTCTTGAAACCTCCCAATAGTCGAACAATTTTTATGTATAATTTATTGCATTAATTGATGAATTTTCATAGTGTTCAAAATTAATACCAAAGTTTTTTAGATACTACAACTAGTTTTGAACTGCATTGTATTGTTACTTCCTATTATTTCTCGATTTAAGGAAGAATAATTATATTGGCCCATACGTGCATAGGCCTATATACAAGTGTTGGTAATAAGTGACGAAGAGCACACATTCAGCTTCAATGGTTTAAATGTGACGAATTTGTAGTTTGAATATTAATCACCAGTGAGTTTTCTAAAAATGTATATTGTTTTCATATTTATATTGATTGGAAAATAATTTTTACAGCATATTTTTTTTCTCAGTAACTCACCGGATTTTTTTATTATACTTAGATTTTTTTCGAAATTACCTCATTGTAATAGATAAGAAAGTTGATTACCTCCATTTTACGATTATTCAGGTAGTTAATATTCATAATGCTGAACTTTAGAAATACCTCACCTCTTCTGGTGATTTTTCTGTATAAATAGAATTTTCGTATCTCGAGGAAAGTCAGTTGAAAATGTGCAAAATGTTTTAAAATAAGTTAGTAAACGTTTCAATTGAGCATTGGGCTTTACTTCTATTGAAATATCAATACTGATTATTGTTCATCGATATCATTTCATGTTGAATTTTAAATTGCCCAACTAAATACAATCTTCATGAGAAATTATAAAATGTGACAAAAGCATCATGGGAACTGAATAGTAGGACTCTTTTTGAAATTGTATCTACAATATTATGTTGAACCTCATATCAAATATTAAATTTGAAGCGACTTTGTTCCAACAACATATCGGGAAGAAAATTATTATCCAACCACTAAATCAAAAAACCTTCTTTCGACAAAATTGTGGAAAAATAATCGTAATTTATCAATTATACAACTGAATTGGTTAAAGCATAGTTCAGAAAGGTTGTATGTAAATAGAGCTTTCGATATTCTATAATATTACATATTATGTGCTAACAATAATTCATATCACAGGATTAATAAATAGTTCTTGAATTCTGTAAATTGAAGTAAGAAGTCAGTCGTATTACTGGTTTTCCAGTTTCTATTTGAATCCCTCGCAATTAATCTAGTTGAATGTATCCTTCTGCTCTTGTGAATATTAGATTTTCAACAAGAAGTTTTTGAAATCAGTCTATATTAATTTGAAATCATGAGTCAAAGTAATTAATGTACTGATTTACCTGTAGGATTGTTTGAATCCAGAATATGCTCAATGAAAATAACATTAGTCCTAGATAAAAGACTGCATATTTTTTCAACTGAATATTAAAGTATAGTTATAAGTTTTTCTAACACCTTATGCATGTCATATGAATTGTAGTTATGTATTGTATGTTAAATTATACTAGTTTAATTGAAGATCTTTGAATGGTTAACGTTTAGCATATTTACGTTCCTTTAGACTTGAATTTAAAATGAATGTATTGTCAGTTTATTATTGACATTAGCTGATTTCAATTTGTAAGCAAGGCACAAACTATTGAGTTGCTCCAAATTGGTTCATATTTTATACTCTAGTAAGAATTAATATTATTTTACCTTCATCAGGTAAATGTGTACCATTTACCATCAGGTAAATGTTCGAATGTGTACCATTCCTTACTACCTTTGGTAGTAAGTAGAATGATGAATGCATATTCATAGAAAAATTAGTTCGTGTATTTTTTCTTCAGATAAATTTATTATTATGTAATTGAATAATCAACTATCAAGTTTATCACTATTGTTAATTAGTTCCTCATGCCTAGCAGCGTTAGAGTTGAATGTTTTGATTCATTAGATTAATAATATTACTATTATTGTTGAATAATGTAAATACGTATAATCACTAAACAAACTGCAAGGCCTACTATAATAATTATATAAATAAACATAAAAATGGTAGGTTTTAGTTAAATTTATATTTTTTAGAAAGTGGCTCATAAAGTTGGTGCCATTCCTCCAGCCCTTGAATCTTTTCCGAAAAAAATGTTCACTTATGGCTGATGTATTGCTGTACACGACGAGCTCATTATACTGTATTCATTTCTTAAAAAAGAGAATTTTGTAATAACTGATGCAGTAATTCCTCGCCAACAATACCAAACATTTGTTCCTGTGCTTAATGTTTTATGATAAGCATGATTTCTCTTTTATAAATGAATTATTCAGAATGAAATAATTTACTTGGTGGGCTTGTATTCCGCATTGAAGTTCGTAAACACTGACTGAGTGCAAGCAGAAATTTAAGAAAGAGTACCGTAAGTTATGTTTTACTTATCAAAAGTTGGATGACATTTCTACTTTCTAATTCTCATTATTTCTTATTATTAATGTAGAAGAAAAGTCTTCCTTCATTTAAAAAAACCTTGAAAAAGTTATAGAATTCATTGGAAAAGTAATAACTTTGTAAATGTGCAGTTATAAAAGTATTCACTCTTGTCATTATTATGTTTGCTTTTTACAATATTTTTAGAGTTGGTGGGGAAATACTGTATTGCAATTTAATATGAATACTGAAATATGAATGTAAAGTATATTGTCAGAGCTGATTCTGTATCTTATCTCTTATCCAAGTATATAATATGGCATTCTGAAAGTGATTGGTGCTAAAATTCTAACCATTAATTGATCCCGGCTTGAAAATAGAATACTTCCACATACAATATCATATCATATCATCTCATATCCAATTATCCAATTCCATAAAGCAGCATTAATCAACCAGGAAAATAACCATGTGTGTGCTCAAGTCCTTATCATTTGTTTATTAAGCTTTTTTTGTCCTCCATCTCAAAATTTCTCACTCGCCTTATATCAATTGAAGTATTATTTTAGTACAATATTTATTTTCGTAAAAATGTGTGGCGGAATGGAAAATGCACTATCGTTTATCCTGCTTCAAGCGAACCCACGGAGGTCAATTGTTTAGGGAAATGGTCAACTCTTTCGACTTTTATTATGAAGATGTGGGGCTTCTCTTACAGCTTCTGTCCATAGTCTCTCCTCGCTAAATTGATGTCCATTCTATTCCCAATCTCATCGGTGACTGCAAGAATCCCGCAATAAAAGTATATTAAATTCTCATATAAAATATAAGAATGTACGCGTATTCAAACCCTTATCACCTTCATGATAGGTGTAACTTGCTATTCAAATTTATGACCGACCAGTTTCTTATCCAAAATATAGGTCTACTGACCACTCTCGGATTTCAAAGAATCTATTCTGATTTACTCCTTGTCAGATCTACCAAAGATACATTATGCGATGTGCCTTCTCAAAAATTAATATGTTCAGATTAAAATAATTATTTTGTAATTTAGGGTGCTGTTCTATATAGAGTATTTCATCATTAACTCATCATTTTCCTACTGTAATGAAAATAGTTTCCAGCATTCTACTTGTTGAATGAATTATATAAATATATCTACATAAATTTAATAAAGTTATCACATATCCCATTTACAAGAATTACTATTATGATAAGTGCAGTAATTTTCAAATTGCTTTTAAATGCCTTGTAACTATGATCTGTAAAAATGAAAATTAATGAAAACTTTACACTATGATTATCTTGAAATATTCTTCTCGTCTGAAAACTATTAAAATCTTTGTGGAAATTGTGTGTTTATTAAAGGTTTTATAGACTTGTATTTCTTATTAAAAATATTTTTATAACAAAATATAATAATTCTCCAAGATAGCAAGCCGCTATTGAATATTATTTTAATAACAATAGAATACAGTAGTCTATTGAAACTTGTTTTGGTTTATGTTTTTTACAATATCATGTTTGCTTATTTAGTTGACTACTGCTCATCTTTTTTGTAATTTAAAGTCTTCCCAATCACAAAACGATTTTTATAATAGTTTTATCTTCAGACTCGAGTAGTATATTCTGCTGAAATCATTCTGTGAAGTTTTCAAAGCAAGTTGAATTGTTGGAAATGTTTATACAGATTTATTAATTATCAATGTTATATTCTCCCTTTTTAACTATAACCTGTTGCGAAATTTATCAAATATTAGACGCTAGATAGAATTATTTTGTAAATACTTATTGTAGAGTAGCAGTACTTTTATCTGGTCTTAATTGAATTCGTTTATTGTTAACAAATTTGACTCCTTTTAACGTAATTTTCAAAGTTTATAAAGTTACGATTGCTCGCTCGATAGGCCTAGATGATTCTGCCAACAATAACACTATCAAAGCAAAATCTATTGTTGGCTCTTAGAAACTTGGTTTTCAGTTGATCACAGGAAAACAATTTTCTTATTGTTTTTAAGATTTGATTCTTGTACAGAGTACAGTAGTTAACAAGTTTCAAATATTATAATTAGCTGTTTCTTCCTCAACGGTGTATTGGCATTAGGTGACAAGAATAGAATTTATTGGAGAAAGATTTGTGCTATTAGCCGTCCACTATTGTGTTCAATAATTACTGCAACTATTGATGTTTTATTATACTGTTTGTATATCTACATTCTCTTCCTATTGTGCTTCATTATACTGTAAATCAACTTATCGAGAGGAGTTGTTACTATCATTAGATCCAAAAATTATCACATAATCATGAGAATGTTCTTGTGTTTCTTGAAATATACTATAATTATAATATTCACTTTTTTTATTCTTCAGTATTATAGATTCACACTAAGTAATATCTTCAGAATTGCTATAAATTTTATTTGGGATGAATGAATGAAGATTCAGTATCGCATTTGATTTCGTGTAGAAATAAGTAGTTCGTTAATACTGTGTACTGTAAACCTTAGTTCTCCATCTTTTATATGGTTACTGTTGCAACATAATATATCTATCAATTACGCCTATATACTAAAATTTTTGGTTTCAGTAATTGCGTAATCAAACTTGGAAAACTCATTTTAAGGTTTTGTTCTTCATTGTAGAGTGGATTTTATTATTTAGAGTGTGCTTCAATTTTTCTACAACACTATTTAACTATGAAATATCACTATTCCTAAGTTGATTACCGGTAATATATTGAAGAATTATTATCATTATATTCTCTTCTTAACTGAAGTATCGGTATGACTTATTACAATAATCATTTCAGAGAACCAGTAGGCCTACGTGAATGTTTGATTAGTATGAGCACTGTAGGCTATCTCTGTTTTCAACTACCACAACTTAGTAAAAATGTGTTGAATTAAAAAAAAAAAAACTTTTTCATCATCGATAAAAATAAATTGATAAATTTAATTTCAATAATAATCATGTGGATTTTGTTTGGCTTATTCGACTATCAATTCAATTTATTTTCTCAAATCATTGCTATTCTGATTTGAGCACTAGATTTGCAGATGCGATGCGCCACCTATTAAGTAACATTAGCAGATTGATAACTATACTCATGTTACCAGTTGGAGAAAAGCAAAACTGCCACTTGCCTATGCAAGACCCACTACAATATTATTTTATAAATGTAGTCTTTACCATGGCTTATAGTGGTAATAGACTGTAATATTACATAATTTTTTATATTTGTCATTTTTGTTTTGTTCTACTTAATAGACACATAATGCCAAGTAAAGTTTCTAGTGTAATTATAATAATTCTGTATAAATGAGTGTTTCTTTATCGCTCAGGCTGTTTCATTCATATTCCTCCTATCACATGACAATTTACAGATATTCGCCCTCCCTCTTAGTGATTGTTCCGTGAGTGGGAGGGGGGTTCCCCGAAAAGTTAGTTACGTATGGCTTGTTGGTGGGGAGTCCCTTGCGGAAGGTTACACCTCGCCTGAATTTATCATTAATGGGCCTTACAACTGCTGTACTTACCAGACTGAACGACTCGCGGGCGCGTATAAATAGGATAAATATTAGTTCTAAGAACGAATGCCTTGCGACTTTCTGTGACTGCGCCCAAAAAATTACGAAGTTGTAATAGCTCGCAAAAGTGTCTCTTTTGGAAGGGGAACACAATGAAATAAAAAAAATTGAAATCGGTTGACATCTTCCGGTCGCGCATGGGCACTAAAGTTTGTTAAAAATCTAAAAAAAACGAAATTTTTCAGAATTTTTTTTTCAACTTAAATTTTATTTTTTCGTGTTGTAATAGGTGAAAAATACTTAAAGTATAGCTTAAAATCATTGTGATTTTTTTTCATTTAGGTTAGGCAATATCTACCGGTGGCGCACAGAGCCTAAAATTCGCCAAAATATAGAAAAAATCACATTTTTCACAGAACATAACTTGAGCATTTTCAATCAATGTGGGCTACTTAAAGACAAGTTTGAAGAGCCTGATACAATATGATGGGTGAGTATAGAAAAACGAGCTTGGTACATTGTTTTTTATTTCACAAATTGTAGAATACAAGAAACTGTTGAATGTTATTGGACAATAAAAACTGAAATAGAAAATGAAGCAAAACTAAATTTTCAAAACTGTCCAATTTTATGTCAAGAATCAAATTCATATGTTTATAAACTACATTTTTCCTTCAAATGGAACTCTGAAATCTGTTTTGCTTGTGTAATTGGCCATAGACGATCTTGACAGAAGATTTGCTCTTATGAAGCCATTTTGGTTGTGAAATTCACAAAGCGTTCTCGAAGCTTCGGTGACAAGTTTAATGCACCATTCTACTGCCTGCGTGTGAACTGGAAACTTTTTAAAAGTAGAGTTCCAGTCAGGGATGGATTCACTGTTGAAGTCAATGTGCGCTTTTAATGCTTTGTCTGTAAAGCCCCTTAACAACGGAGGTGATGGAAGTGTGAGATTGGAGTCCATCCAGTTGATTAATTCAAAGTAGTCTTGTGCACAAAAGTTGATTTTTGGAGGGGTAAATGTTCTTATGGCTTTCCTTCTTTCATCGACCTGCCTTGACTATGGAATTCTCCGGAATCCGAGCTCTCTTATATGTTTCCTGTTATCCTGAGTCATTGCCAATAATATGTGTTCAGGGTGTGCAAAAAAAACCGTTTCTCTCGATTACAGGATCAACAATGTCAAGCAGGTCTTTTGGTAAATACCTTGTTGATTTTATGGTTTGGTACACACGTTTTGGACCGTCAGTGAATAGTCAACTTTTTCTATTGCAAACCACATTGGCATATATGAGCGGTAGCACAAATAGAACGAGTTTTTTTAGTTCAGGTGAGGGGCTTACTTCACTTACGTAGAGTCTGAGGGTCCTGTAGGCTTTTGTCAACCACCTAGAATGAGATAAGTGTCCTGGATCTCAAGCAGCCAAATCTTCTTCACAAATATCTGATTTAATTGCACTAGAAACATCAAGTAAATATTGCTGATCCTTACTGAGTACCTACTTGTCTGTCTTTTTCATGGATTTCACAGTCAATGATCTGGAAGGCAACTACTGGGAACTTTTCACAGTTAGATAACTTTTCACCGATTGGCCCTTTAGAGGAAGTAGGCCCCGTTGTTATGCCGTCAAAGTGTTCAAATAAATGCCGAAACGGCAACTCATTCAAGTGTATGAGACAAATTTCCCATTGTAGAGGTCTTCTCAAAAATAGCTCTATTCGGCGTATCAAACCAGATTTCAAACCTGTATTGACTGCAGTACCATCGCAGCCAATCACAATCAAGTTTTCAAGAGATATTTCATGTTAAGATAGATAAGAAATAACAGATTTAACGATTTCTTCTGAGCTTCCAGAGTTTGGAGTAACATGACCAATGTAGAGTGAGCTGAGTTCTTGAATAAGGGAGTAGTGCTCTTCTTTTATGACTCTACGATACTGTTTCAAGTGGGCCTGCTCTATCACCAAAGTATCGTCTTTTCTTCCATTTGAAGGAAATATGTAGTTTCTAAACATATGAATTTGATTCTTGACATAAAATTGGACAGTTTTGAAAATTTAGTTTTGCTTCATTTTCTATTTCAGTTTTTATTGTCCAATAACATTCAACAGTTTCTTGTATTCTACAATTTGTGGAATAAAAAACAATGTACCAAGCTCGTTTTTCTATACTCACCCATCATATTGTATCAGGCTCTTCAAACTTGTCTTTAAGTAGCCCACATTGATTGAAAATGCTCAAGTTATGTTCTGTGAAAAATGTGATTTTTTTCTATATTTTGGCGAATTTTAGGCTCTGTGCGCCACCGGTAGATATTGCCTAACCTAAATGAAAAAAAAATCACAATGATTTTAAGCTATACTTTAAGTATTTTTCACCTATTACAACACGAAAAAATAAAATTTAAGTTGAAAAAAAAATTCTGAAAAATTTCGTTTTTTTTAGATTTTTAACAAACTTTAGTGCCCATGCGCGACCGGAAGATGTCAACCGATTTCAATTTTTTTTATTTCATTGTGTTCCCCTTCCAAAAGAGACACTTTTGCGAGCTATTACAACTTCGAAAAAAAAAAACTTATTTTTTTCGGCCCACCCTAGTGTATAGGCCTATCAGTATAGCCTATTTTTTTAGCAGGCAGAAACAATAGGCCAGCTAACAAAATAGTGCCTGTGAGGGCCAGTAGCGTTCTACCTTACCAAAATAAGTAGCCTACCTACCGTACAGCCATAGGAATTATAATAATTGGTTTTATAATAATATAAAAATAGACTTGGTATATTATAGTTTAACTATAGAAAGTGATAGTTGAAAAGTATAAGTTATTATTTCAATAAAATTTGATACTGATAGCTAGCCAACTGGTGTGAAGATTAAAATATTAATAGGCCTATTAATTATAATAATATATAGGTCTATTATATTATAGTGGGGTATCATAATTAGAACTATAAGTTTAGTATTAGCAACTTTTGTATGTATAATATAATAATTATGTATATGTTTCTAATGTTTTGACTTGTAACCGAAATCAAAATTGAAATTTCTCATGTTATCAAAATGCAAAATTGTTCTCAGAAATTCCAAACGTGCTACTCCTCCCCTAATAAATGGGGAATAGTTTTGGGCCAAGCCTGTCAACACATAATTTCCTACAATATTCATCTAACCATTTTTCTTTATTTTTCATAGTTTTCGAGATATTTGCACTTATCTAATATTTTTGCACTTGTATCTTTTAAAAAATCTGGTGTGGCGCACTCACACAACTTTCCTTACCGTTATGATAATTGATCACCTGACGCTAGTGTGCACGCGCATCTCAGGTCTACTTATAAACAAAGATCTGAGACAGCTGGTGACAGGACAATAACGCTGGAGACATACGAGGTCTGCTATCTCTTCATAGTGAATCATTTAATAGAATCAACAGTTTGCAATTGAAATAATAACATTTTCTGGAATTTCGTGCTTATTTTCAATTTTAAGTGAAAATGTTACTGAGCATTAATTGTAGAGATTTTCATGCTTAATCTTTTCCACTCAAAATTTTTTGTTTAAATTTTATCTTAAGCCTGATAATTGGGAATCTTAAATCGAACTTTGCATAGATGGGGCGGAGCTCCTGAAATTTTTACAGATATGATACTTGTGGCAGTTGATAGAGCTTATCAATTACTATTTTTGGTATAAATTTAATCGAAATCGTAGCCGTTTTTGAGAAAATCGCGAAAAACCCTGTTTTTGACAACATTTTTGCCATTTCAGCCGCCATCTTGAATAAATTGCATTTGATATCGAAATTGTTCGTGTCGGATCCTTATATTGTGAGGACCTTAAGTTCCAAATTTCAATTCATTCCGTTAATTGGGAGATGAGATATCGTGTACACAGACGCACATACACTCATAAACACACACACATACAGACCAATACCCAAAAACCACTTTTTTGGACTCAGGGGACCTTGAAACGTATAGAAATTTGGGTACCTTAATTTTTTTCGGAAAGCAATACTTTCCTTATCTATGGTAATGGTGATAGGGCAAGGAAAGTAAAAATTGACGGGAAAATCCATTTCACTTTGTGGTCTAGCCTGGTAGTAGGAGATTGGTGGTTGATTTCTTCACTAATATAATATAACTTACCACAAGCGGTTCTGAACGACATGAGAATGTATTATTTGCAATAAATTTATTTATAATTAAGTCCAGTCAAAGGAGGGCTATAGAGGGAAAAGTTTGGAAGACAATTTTTGACTCCGCAGTTCTATTTAGGGTAGTGAGGAGGTAAATTTATCAAAAGCCTACCCCCTGTGCTCATGGTGAGGTGGTGATTCAAAGGTATTTTTTTTTTTTTTTGGTTTCTTGCATACAACTCAAAAACTATGCATCGTAAGGAAATATATACAAAATTGAAGCTCACATAATTTCCTACAATATTCATCTAACCATTTTTCTTTATTTTTCATAGTTTTCGAGATATTTGCTCTTATCTGCTATTTTTTCACTTGTATCTTTTAAAAAATTGACGGGAAAATCCAGGCTGATTATGAGAATAATTTTTCCAAGGATTGTCATAATATGTTGCATGATTTTTCTGTAGTTCTGTCTAGTTGTCATAAATGATTGTAAAAAAAACAGTGAGTAAGAAAAACAAACTGACTGCTCTGCGACTAAGGACTTGATAGTTTGGAAATCATATTTTAATATGTCTTGTGCCCAGGAGCCCTAGAAAATTAGTAGGGAGTATGGAGTTCGGAGACGCTCTGTATAAAGTACCCACATCACCAGTACATTGAAAATTATAACACAAACTTCCAATAACACACCGATTTATTATTGAAATTACATAATTCCAATTAATGATCAACAAAAGTTTAGTGTGTTTTATGCAATCTGAATTTCTCATCGGTTCTTGAAAATTGAGCTTATTTCATACTTAACCTTTATCAATTTAAACCGTTGTATCAATCTTTAGTATTAATTTCAGCCCAGTATACTATAGTGAGGTCCACGTTGTAATGGCAGTGAAGAAAGATATAGTGAGGTCCACGTTATAATGACAGTATTTGATCATCTTTGGGTTTGCTATCCTTGTCTATCATTCGACAAAGCCATTGGTACTATTCATTTCTGGGTCCACATCGATGACAATTATGTTTTTGACAGTGTAGGAATATATTTAAATAATGCAGAGTATCGGCATCGCTATTCTTCTATCTTTATCCACTGCCATTATAACGTGGACCTCACTATAGGGGACAACGTTGCCAATCTTCATCTCGTCTTGTCAATGCTTTCTATAGACGATAGCTGATACAGGTTTATCAATGTAATATTAATAATTCATTCTCATTTAAAATAATAAATTATATTTTATTAAGCAAGAAATTATATTTCTTAATAATTACATAATGAATTTCCATAATAAGGATAAAATATTTTGTTAATTATTTATTCCACATTGTTAAAAGACGATCTGGCAACAGAGCAAAGCGGGAAAGAGATAGCGCTATCCGCTTTGTTGAATGATAAACAAGGATTGCAATACGATGGGATTTGCTAATCAAACACTGCCACTATAACGTGGACCTCACTACTGCTGAATGTTGTAATTTCAACCTATTCCAACCAGTGTGCTTTTGACATACACCATTCTGGTTGACAGAATGCTCAGCGCTCAGCTTTAGCTCTGTATGAAAATAGCTTCAAAAATATAAATATTGGGATACCTCTACGACGTAGAAACGACTTTTTAAAGTTTTGCGAGCAGGTTGCGTTTTGAAAGAGCTCCATAAATCATCCATGACTACTCTATACACTACTATGTCTAAGCCCATCCATTGCAACACAAACACAACAGCAAGATAGCATCTCTCTCATTGAATTTTGCTGTGTCAATTCCAACTTTTCAATATAAATTAAACTTTATTTAATCCAAATTAAGAAATTTAAATACTATCAATAGAGTTCAAGATGCCAGATTTCCTTGGAGATGATATGAGAAAAACAAAAGATGATAAGGAGGAAGAGAAAGAAATAAAATGTGAGTGACCATTAGTCAGCATTTTTAGGTTATATTAATTACTAAATGATAGTCAATACTATTTTCTTTTATTAATGGGAATAAGAAAATATATTCTAGTTAAAATTGATGTTTTAAATCCAATGATTTATTCAATCATATTACTATACTTTAGAATTCGAATTCTAGTTATTAGAAAAGTATTGAAGTGACTCAGTAGGTAAGTTGTCTGACATTTGCATTTATTTTGTTATTGGCAATTAGTAAGCAAAATACCGTATAGTCTACAACTTTATTAAATGATCTGAATTCTATTTGTAAAATTAAAAAAAAAAACATTAGTTCCATTTGTCGACAAAATTCATTACCGGGAATAGAAGAGATCCTACCGTATCACTAAACCCTGAGGCACTCTACGGTAAAATTGCAGCAAACTTAATGGAGCGAGCTCAGATTTAGTGATAGTGACTTAGTTTTCAGTGGTATAGGTCCTCTTTGGCTTTTGGTGATGATGAACGACCTAGATGTTTGACAATGATATCACCATCTAAACAAGGGGAAGAGCACCAGATCTCTCTGAAATGGTTGCAGCGGATATTCTTGAAGAAAGTCAAGCAGTGCTTCTTACTTACTTGATTCTTGATGTCTGGGTCGTTGACTGGGGCTGCCAGATAAACCGCGTCGTAGTCGTGTATCCAGCCGGGGGGTCATCCGGCAGGAAAAAGCGTCTCTTCGTCCAGTTCATTGAGCGAGTACAATGGCCGCTCAAGAAGAGTGGTTTTCAGGGCTTTCTCGAATCTCTTAAGTTGCATTTCCTGAACATTGCTGGGAAGTTTGTTGAAGATCTTCAATGCCGCTATCTGGAAGCTCTTCTGATTGCTTGTCAATCTTGTTCGTGGAATTTCCAGGTTCCCCGCTGACCGTGTATTGTAGTTGTGAACCTCATTTCTCCTTTTCATTTGTTCATTATTCTTCTTCACATGCATCAATGCAACGAAAATATATTGGCTGTAAACAGTCACTATTTGAAGCTTTCTAAACAGCGGCCTGCAATGTTCCAAATGATTGGAGAACGTTATTATTCTCAGAGCTCTTTTTTGAATCAGTAGCACATCCTTGCAATATGGAGTGTGTCCCCGTATTAGGAGGCCATATGTGACATGTAAATGAAACAGTGCGTGATATAATTCGTTTATTTCACTGCATTTTTACAATTGGTAATACAAATACATACATTAAGCATAATGATTGAACATTACAATAATTGGTAAAACAAATACATACCTTAAGCATAATGATTGAACATAGATAATAATATTAAGCATGTAACAGAAAAAACCACACTGCATCCCTCTTTAGGCTAAACCTTTGTCGTGATATACTGTAAGCAGGTAGTTTGCAGAGACAATGTTCCTCAATTTAAGCAGCAAGTGAGTAACCCTGGACAGCTTAATGCAGACATTACTTATGTGATTACTCCAACATAATTTGCTGTCAATCCAGAACCCGAGTAATTTCACTGGGGCATTGTCTGTATGTCTAATATCATTTTTCTTTGTACAGACTAATATCTGGGTTTTGTCTTCGTTCAATTTCAGCTTGTAATTGTTGAACCATTTCCTTGCCTCACATGTTTGAGATCTGCTTATATCCATTGTCTGATTGATAGTTTTACCTCTGGACATGATTATAGTATCGTCTGCAAATAGTACTGAGCCATCTTATGGTGTAAAGTCGTTCATGAGTATGATTAACAGCAGTGGGCCCAGCACAGAACCCTGTGGCACGCCGTGACAGTTTGCTTTCACTTCTGATGCTGCTCCTCCTATAGACTACTTGCCTCCTATCCTTAAGGTAGTCACTGAGGGTACTCAGCACTGCACCACAAATTCCATAGTGCTCCATTTTCTCAATTAAAAGGTTGTGTGGGACACAGTCGAACGCCTTGCTCAGGTCAAATAGAGTAAGAGCAAGGCATTCACCTGATTCAAAGACTTCTTGAACTCCTTCTGACACTGATATCAGTGCACTAGTTTTTGATCGGCCGCTTCTGAAGCCACGCTGCAGTGGCGGCTGGTGCTCAAAATTATAGGGGGTTGCAAAACAAAATCATCTTTGAAGATGATTTATTATTCTGAATTTTTTTTCTAACTCAACAAAATTCATTTTCAATGACACTTTAAGAATATATTTCATACAATTATTTTATTTACATGTTGATAATTATCACTCACCATTACTTGAAGAGGAAGTCCATCCGTCTTTCTTTGAGGTGAGCGAATTTTTCAATCACCTTTTGATTGAAATCAGGAATTTCCATCAGCAGATCCCTCTCAATTGACAGCATAGCTAATGCTGACAATCGCTCTTGAGCCATGCTGTTTCTTAAGAAGGTTTTCACTCTCTTAAGAGTAGAAGCACCTTTCTGCTTCAGCTGTTGTCATGGGTATGGTGATAATTATTTCAAGAAGTTTCATTATTTCACTGAACGTTTCATTTAGTTTATTGTCTTTCAAGAAACTATACAATGCCACAGCTCCTGATATTCCTCTGAATTCGATTGCACTGTAAACTGTTATAAGTTCAGTGCGAAGTTTTTTAATGTCTAGAAATTTGTAAGCATTGTACACTGCATTCAACTTGTTTTCAGGAAAAAGTTTTTCATAAGTTGGAAATCTGTCAGGAATGAAAAGACTAGCTGCCACAAGATGCCCAGTAAAACTGAATCGTTCTTTCGATTGGCAAATTATAACATCACAGACTTCTATGGCTTGTCTTCTCCATTCGATTCTGTTGATTTTTCTTTTTTTTTATGTTGAAGGTTGTTCCTTAGTTGTTTCTGTAGAGGTTGAAGGGCCTGTTTCGATGCTATTGCGAATTTTTTATATGTTTTCTTCAAATTTTGAAAGAGATTGTTCAACTTGTGTGGGTTCTATTTCAACTTTCTGTAGCTGGCCAAACAATATTTCTATCATGGGAAAAATCTTACTGAAAAATGACAACCAAAAAATGAAACTTTCACTTACTAAAACTTTTAAATGTCCAGAAGCCTGAGATAGTGTACTGTCATTCTTAATGTTTTCGGACTCTAAAAGAGTCTTCATGCAATTAATGAGGCCCTGTCTGTGTTCATGAATTGTAATTACGCTGCGTGATTGAAAGTTCCATCTGGTAGGAACAGAACGTGGCAATCTTTTCTTCACAACTTCATCTAATACTGACGTTCTTTGCACACTACTCAAAAAAAAAAGGATCATAGACCCTGCACATTTGCAAAGAATATTCGCACATCCCTGTTGATGGAAGCAGCTCTCATCATCACTAAGTTGAGTTAATGTGCATGGCAGTAGATAAAGTGAGCACTAGGATAAGCCTCTTTAACAATAGCTTGTACACCATTAGAAGATCCAGACATTACAGAAGCTCCATCGTACATCTGAGCAATAAACTTATCAGGCATTTCATTCAATTTATGTAGCTTCAATTGATCTAGAATACAGGAAGCAAGTGCGGCAGCACCATGTTGTGGAGGATTAACAAAAGTCCAAAATCTCTCTACTGGCTTATTTTTCACAATATATCTACAAACTACAGTCATTTGAAAAACATTTGAGACATCACTAGTCTCGTCTGCAATGACTGCTAAAAAATTAGCATCTTTTATTTCTTGTGAAATTTTTACATGACAAACTTCAAGCATTACATTTAAAAGTTCGTTTTGAATTGTCTTTGAGGTTCCACGAAAAACTGTAGCACAATCCAAGTGAGTTTTCATAGCACTATCAAGTTCTGCACTAAAATCTATCAATCCTCTGAAAATCCCTGGATTGGATGAATCTTTAGATTCATTATGCCGTCTTAAAGCAAGCTCAAACACACCACAAAAACGTACACAGTTTATAATGATACTCAGAACATACCGATTTTGCTTGACTTTTTCGTTATGCAGTAGAATGTTTTGTCTGTAGGCATTATTTAATTTTTCTACAATGTTTGTAGTTCCTAATAATGCTAATTTTAAATTGTTCTTCATATGTACACCTGAAACCTCATGCATTTTTGTTCTTGTTGAAATGTGATTTAAGTCTTTGAATCCAGTTTTTGTCCATGTATCCTCACCTCCAAACAATAGACAGGGGAAACAAAACGGTGCCATTTTAGTGTCACATCCACAGAGCCAAATGCATTTATTGTATAAGTCTCTGTTGACTTTCCTATTAAAAGTTCTGTTCCCTGATTTTACAATTTGAATGAAATTTGGGAGGTCCGGTGTTGGCCTACCTAATGTTTTTATTTCAATCTTTTCTTGAAGCGGCCGTGAATTGAAGGAAGCAGCTACTGGCAGTTTGTAACTGAATTCATTTTTCATTGGATCCGATAAGTCATAGAACCGATCAACCGAAGCACTGAACTATTAATAACTATCAATATCACAGTTTTCATAGGAACAACAACACAATAACAACATCAAGATCAAACTATGCAAAACAAAAATACAAACTATCTATGCCACATGCCACATGAATACAAACAAACATAACCTGCAATCCAATAACAAAAATAATTTAGGAAGTTCAAATGCCTTCTTGAGCTATGACTTACGTTACGACACTTACAAAATACACTAGCGCTCCCGGTAGCATGGTTGCTAAGCACTCTGCAACCTAGAAATATGGCTACAAAGCACACGTTGCCATGGCAACCACAGTAGAGTCCGAAATAACAACAATTCCTATGCTATTCTTCTATGAGTAGGCCTGGTGCATGCACTCCGATGGTTACGCGCGGTATTTCAAACACATTCTTCTCTTGCCAAACACCAGAACGAAAATCGTTTGTCGATCTGTGTGCAAATGAATGTGAATATGGAATGTAATTTTAACTTAAACTACTAGTATTCATTATTTTGTTTAAAGATTACTGGGGGTTGTGCAACACTGCAACCTTATCAGGAGCCGCCCCTGCCATGCTGTGAGCTGGAGAAAATCATTTGTGTCGAAGTATTCCACAAGCTGCAGTTTCATGATAGTTTCGATGACCTTCGACATTGTTGGAGGAATTGACACTGGTCTAAAATTGGAGGGTTGATTTGTGTCCCCTTTTTATAAACTGGAATACGTGCACGATTCAGCGCTCTATACAGCGCTCGAATACACGTGCAAGATTCAGCGCTCTCGTCAGGCAAAAGTTGATTGATAGAGCAATTTACTCGTTGGCAGAATTAGCTAATGAGCCTTTATTTTAATGACACAGTCTGTCTGGTAAACCCGGTCAAGGACGACGACAACAAGTATCAAGTAAGTAACAAGTATCAAGTAATAGTTTTAGACAATTTCAGTATATCTGGAAATCTCCCCTTTAGCCTTTACTCCTTTCTCCCCTTAAGCAGTTGTTTATTGCCTCTGCCATGGGCTCAGCAATATGCTCAATTGTCTTCTTGAGAACTGAACAAGATATTCCATGGACATCTTGAGCTCTTCAACTCTTGAAGCTATTCACCATTTTTATAATCTGTACATGGCTTATTTCCTTCCATTTGTCTAACCTGGTATTGGTTGCTCTGAGATTTGGAGTAGGATGATTGATGTTTACAGCCGGTAAACTAGCAACAATGTCTTAAACTGTGGTGATGAAAAACCTTTTGAACTTGTCAGGATCCAGTGGGGGTTTAACTCCTGGTCTTTTGGGTCGATGACTGTTTATTGTTTCCCAAGCAGCCTTGCATTGATTTGGGGCTGACTTTATACTTTCCTCAATAGACTTTTTCTTCACTGCTTCACGGTAAGCTTTGTTTAGGTTAGAGTATGCTTTGAAGAAAATGTTTCTCTCCTCAGGTGCATTTGCTGCTTTGTAGTGTGAATGCATTAGAACTACATTACCCTTCAAGTCCTGTAGACGTTCATTGAACCATGACTTATCTCTGAGAATAGTTTGTTTCATATATGTCTTTGGATCTTTGGTTATAGTTTGGAGAAACATATAATTGAATTAGTAAATGTATGTTAGAATCAATGTGTCAAATTGCGATTTAGGACTAATATTTTCAAATATTGAGCCCCAATTCAGTTTTTCAAGTTCTTTTCGAAATTGGGTTATGTAAACAAGTAGTTGTTTGACCATGTTTCCTCTTGACTATGTATGTTTTGCTGTTCAATTACTTCAAAAACTACTGCACTGTGGTCAGAAATCATTGTCAGAAACATTTGTCTTGTGTTCCCACAAGTTTAAATTAGTTGCTATCACGTCTAAGCAGGCGTCTCCTCTGGTTGGGGTGTGATGTGTTATGAAAATATATGCTGATGCTGAATAAAAACAAAACACAGAAAACTGTGCACTCTTGGGTGGAGCCAGCTCAGTGGCCTCACAGAAGTAAAGCTCTTTGGTTTCATCTTGTATTCCAGACTCAGCTGGAGTAATCACATTAAGAATGTCTGCTAGAAACTATGTATTTTGATATTTATTTTCAGACCCCGAAAGCATCTGATGGATGCATACTTTTCTATGTTCCGTAGCCATATCAATCATAGGCCTACATTATACAATGATCAACTTCAGAAAACGAAACGGAAACTCCATACAAACCTATGACGCTTTGCAGGCAAGGCAGTCATTTTTTAAAAATTTAATATTGAAACTAGTCACTATGACTAGTCACCATTAATTTTGTTCTCTTATTTCTTATCCTAAATAGGCCAACATTATTATTGCTAAAGTCTGCCAGTGAAGCCTACAGTTCCAATCTATAATTTCACTACTTAAAATTCTTTCACTACACTTTTATTCAATTTCACTAGCACTACACCAACTTGTAGGGCTTTGTTCTCTTCAACCTCCTTGTGAGTTCAGTGTTGTCTAATAGCTGGATGACTTCGGTGTTGTCGTGTTGATGAAGATGTGACTCATGATGGGCTGCCAATCGTCTTATCTCACTAGTCACATAGGGGATGTGCAGATCTCGGTGCAAATCGCTGTTCCTTTTGTACCAGGGCGCATTCACCATGTTCCGCAGTACTTTGTTTTGGAATGTTTGAATCTGCTTGATGTTAGAAGTTCTAGAGCAGCCCCAAAGCTGAATTCCATACGTCTAGACAGGTTTTAAAATTTGTTTTTAAATCAATATTTTGTTGTCCATTGAAAGTTGTGATTGACGGCCCAACAGTCAATACATTTTACTGTATTTGAGTCCTAGCTCGCTCCTTTTCATCTTGATATGCTCTTTCCATTTCAACTTGGCATCAAGTGTCTTTCCAAGGTATTTTGCTGTGTTGCTGTGTGGTACTACATTCCGGGGCGATGTCAGGATACACCACCGTCAAAGTCAGACACATCCATCCTAGCACTGAAAATCAGTCTTGTTTTGGCGGTGGCAACTTTTGTCGTTCTTGTGCTGAAAAAGAAGTGTCTTGTTTTGGCGGGGCGAGTCCGTGACTAATTTCTCTACCTGGAAAACAGTCTCTGGTTGTCGCTATCAGCTTTTGACGCTTATGTGAGTTAAGCTGACAGAATACCTTGGAAGTAAACTGGTTTCAATTTTGGAGAAGACTGTACTTTCTTTGAAATATTCTTTTTAGAACTTAGTGTGACTGTAGAAGTGTGGACAATACTCCTGCGTGACATTGTCTCTTATCTCAACCTTATTTAGTTCTATTGCTTCCTCTCTCATTCTCTCTCTCTCTCTCACACTCTCTCTCTCTCTCTCTCTTCTCTCTCTCTCTCTCTCTCTAACTCTCTCTCTTACCCGGTTGTGTGCTAATGCTCTCCTTTCTTCAAAACCCCTCAGGGTTTTGTTATTATTTCATACAATGCTTCAGACATAATTATCTACAACCTATCTTGAATTTGACTTTCCCATGCCTAGATTTGTAAATTTCTTTGTGTCAATAATATTCATTACTATCAACTCTTGCTTGTAATATTGTGAATTCCCCCATTCCACCGAGTAGGATTGTATAATATAGTTGATGTAGCATCGTACTGGAGGGTTAATGGTTGAATGTGAGAGAGGGCCGGCCGTGCAAAAAAAAACTAAAACTGCAATTCAATTAAATCCTCACTTCTTCACTTTCTCACTATAGGCCTATATCCCTCAGAACCACACTCTCTTGTGAAATACACAATCCCCTACACTGAAATAATTTTACTCCTTCAAGTTATGTGCTCCCAACTTGATAATACCGCCCGTTGTTCTCTCAATAATATTTGTTGAACGAGCGTTAGCAAGTTCTTACTTTTTACTCAAGTTCAAAGTTGTTGCCAGTCTGTGGGTTTGCTTGTTTGTTTGAATGCACTACAATAACTTTAGAAAGAGTTGATCGATCAGCTTCAAATTTTGAACACGCACTCTTCGAACCTTTTTACAGGTCAAGTTCGTTGAACAACAAAATATTTTACTCACTTCTTCGTCCTTTTTCAGGATATAAAAGTAACATTGAAAGTACTGCATGAGACAAAATAACTTGCTCCTGTGTGTCTGCCTGACTATTATCCTTCAGTAGCATACGCGTAATATTAATGATACAAATTGTGATGGCAGTTGCTATGTCGTTGGTATTATTGATTTAACAAAATTTGAATTCTGATTCTGAATCATTTAACCATACGGAGAAACCTATGAAGTCCTATGGATTCACGTAGGCCTACAGCGTAATATTAATAGGAAAACAGCTTAATGTTCCTTTTCCAAAGATAATATAACAGTGGGCTCCACTGGGATTTTATTCAAATTGAAAAAAATTCTATAGGTAGCTTCAAAATAATTTTGGTCTGCCATCTTCGTTCCGCCACATTGAATCAAAAATTTTCTATGGGAAGGTTTTAATACAAGATTCGAATAATAAAGAATTTCAAGAGACAATGAATGGTGGAAATCGCTCATAAATATATCAAACCGTTTCAAAGATATTCACATTTTAGTGTTGAAGTTTTTGGATATCTGTGATACAGAAATATTGCTCGCCTAGAACAGGATAGATTATTCATCACATATTCTTATCATTATCGTTCCCTAGCAACCTATTTTAAGCGTTTATATAGTAGCTGCTGAGAGAGATTTATGTGATAGATATACCTGAATAATACTATTAAATACTATATTCGACTAAACAACGAGTGACCCAAATGAAGCGATTCAAATATAAAAAAAAGAAAAATGGGAATGCGAAAAATATTATAATATTTGGAACTCCATAACTTATCATTTAATTAAGAGACATTTATAGGATTAATAATTTATTGAAAAACACTAATAATTTAGCAATATTGCACTAATAGTTTTAATTTTAGATGACTCTCTCCTGGATTATTGAGTTATGTGTTGGATATTCCTCAGTGATTGCTGCATCATCTGAGAAAACTCCGTAAAAGTGATCTCTGTTCGAAATTAACAGAATGCTCAAGTATAGACATTTAGAAGAAAACAAACATTTCATTTAATGTTCATTGAAATCGACCACATCAGTATTATTTACACGTGAATTACCGGTAGTGTATTGTTAATGTATTAAGATTTGAGAAGATAATATGAGCATCTTATTGGTTTTTCTCTCAATGATTGAAATGAATGGCTAAATTGCTTTTATATAATCATGAAAATATCACAGTTTATTACATTCCAGTACAATTATCTTGTTTCACAATCCATTTCTAAGTAGAGCTCATATGTATCGTAATCTTGCCATACAATTACCAAGTTGATTTCATTCAACTTCAGTGGTGCCATTTCACCAAACTGCTAAAGGGGGGGGGGTAAAAACCAAGGGGTATTGGGGGGGAGGAATAGAGGGACCTGGGTTTTTCCCCATAAATGTTACATTAGAAGATGTTATTATATGCTTCATTTTTTCCAATTTTATACAAATGTGGTTGAAGTATCAATACAAACATATACATTATTAGTTATTGAATTCAATCATGGAATATTTATTAGAAATATGGGTCTACAGAGAGGCCCTAGAGTAGGAATACACTGAAACAGATTTCTTAAAAAACATGGAAAAAGATAAATTTTTCTTTTACAATGACAATTTCAACAATTTCATTGTGGATCATATTCTAATTGGAAAATAACTTCCAGTTAGAAAGCTGAAGATACATCAAGCTGTTTCCTTAATTCTCAACAACCCTTTACATACATTTTTGATTGTCTGATTGTGCCCTTTCTTTTGCTTTCACTGTGACATCTTGCAACTTGTTAATTCTCACATTGAAATTTATTCAATAACTCACTTATTGTGCTCTGATCAATAAGTGTACCCATTCTGTATTCAAATTATACCACAGAGAAAAATATATTATTTATTACTCTCTACCCATACTTTCAAGGCAATTTTGCTACATTGTTGATACTGTAGAAGGAATTATACTACTGCTGATAAAGAAAAGTATTAAATCATTATGAGACTCTGAGGATTCGTGTAGATAGACCCGCATTTTCATTATTTATCTGATCCTTGAGGGGGGCCTAGGCCCCCTAGGCAGCTGATTATAAGTAAAAATTGATATTGATATTTTCATAATACAGTACACCTGAAGAATTGGCAAAGTTTATGGTAAGGGGTGAGGAGGTACTCAGCTCTTCCAACTAACATCGGATTAGTTTTGTGCAGTCTACTATAACAGACGTTCCCATATGGATGTTACTATAGACGTATTTATCATCGTATTCAATTTCTGTTTGTTAGTTTGTTTGTATGTCTGATGGAAATCGAAAACGGCTCTAACGATTTTGATTAAGTTTGAAATATAGAGTTTGTGATACGAGAATCATCATTTGGATTAGGACTCATGTTTAGGATAACTCACTGAGGGAACTTAAAAATGATTAGGTACGGTAATAATATTCATCAACCGAGTAGCAGCTGACTGAGAGAGTTTTCCGTCGTCAGTTAAAAACAGTTGATCAAGAGAGTTTTTCATCGTCAGTTGAAAACAGCTGATCGAAAGAGTTTGCCATTGTCAGTTGAAAACGAGACAGATGTGTTGAGTCACCAAGTTTGTTGACGTCATTTTTTTGAAGTTATTGCATGATTCGAGAAAATGGTGCAGAGAGCAGCCGAGTGACAGCAACGCAACGCAAATTTGAATTTAAAACATAATGATTGCGGTAATATTAATCAGGTAAATGCTAAAGTAGTCAGTTTTAATATACCTGAGTAATTGAATTATAGCAATTCATTCACTTCTAAATTTCCATCTCTATGTCTTTGTACTTTCAACTCTGTTTCTTTGATATTGTTATCTTCATAGACGTGAAGTAGATAGATAAGGGTGGGTGTCTTCCATGAGTAAAATGAAATGTCTATTTCCGACTTCTGCAGTTGAATACTTGTAGCTAGTAGTTCTGTGAACAGTAGACCTCGTACAGCATTTATAAACAGATCTCATTGTCAATATGTCACTTCAATTAGCCCTTCGGACATCGGAAAAACATCCAATGACTGATTGGCGTGTATTGACGATGACAATATTACCTGTTATAAATAAAACCGAGAGCATTGCCAAGCTGTAATCATCAAAAGCTAATTTACAAACATGCCAACATACATATACAGACAAAAGCAAATCCCGTCGTTGAAACGTAGAAAAATCAATCATCAAAATATTATCATGAAAAAATAACATTTTCCCGCTATTTTGGGAAATGATAACTGTATATCTTCCAGTATTGAAAATGACATTCAAAATGAAAAACAATACTGAATAATTTTATTATATTCAAAATTCTCAATGTTCGAGTAATTAACCCTCCAGTAGGCCTAGACTACATTCAACACAGTAGAACCTATATAATTTGTAGCTTACGGGACCAAGCATTTAATACGAATTTTGGAGGGTGACGAATTATATATCAAGCTCTGCAATATCGAGGCTGATAAAACAAAATACGAGAAAATTATATCATTGATACTGATCCCATCTTTGCCCATAATTAATTCATAATATAGCCTCTATGAATGAATATTAGAAAATATTGTTAAATATTAATTTGACATACTTGTAAAAGATTTCAGAGATCAATACAACTGTTCAAGAGCGAGTTCTTCAACCAAGGGTGTCTCTAGTTATATTATTATATGTGAATCCATAGAACTTTAAAGTTCACTCCGTATGGGTAAATAATTAACAATCAGCATTAGCTGTTATGAATAAATGGGTAAATTGTGGTAATTGCATGCAATTAATATTCCAGCTTACTAATGATAAATCACAACACCCTTTTTTCCAATTCACTTCATCAGTTGATGTGATTTTCGGTCTCCTCATCACTGGAGTTATTAGTTACTGTAGCATAATTTTCGATGAACTCATTACTGGAGTTATCAGTTACTATGGCATATTAGTGTATTTATCTTTATGGGAATACTAATTACAGTGTTTTTGATGGCAAAACTACGAATTATAGAGAAGTTTCAGTGTACTCACTAATCTTGACAATTGACCTATTAAGTGAAGTTATTTTTGTTTTGTGTCAAGAAATTTACTAATAGTTCTATTATTTAAGCTCCAAATAACTGCAGAAAAGAGAGACAACTGCACAAAATAGGAATGATATATAGGACTTATAAAATATATATAGGACTGATAAATAGGAATTATACAGTTACAAGATAAGTCATCGACTGATATTACTACGAAGAGGGATAGAAAAGAGTGATAGGTTTCAGAAATAAATTGTCAATGGTCTTGTTAAGAATAGCCTACATGTGGGGATTCATCAGAACAATACCATTGTTTGAAAACCAGTCAGCTCTGCGTAGTACAGTCCGTCCAAGAAGTATAACCTGACTGTCTTGTTTTTGAAGTGTCAGAGATTTGATGTGTCTGACTTTGTCGTTTCTGTACGGATGTAAAAGTGTCCGGTTTTGGCGCCTAACGCACACGCCAATTCGAGACTCTTTCAAAACAGTCTTTCCCTGTCGCTGGCGTACGGTGTCGATGGATGAGATAGTCGCTGTCCACTCCTGTCAGGTTCTGGGTGTGTCGGAGGACTAAGGTGGCGCGTACCCCTACATTCCCATTCAGATTTATTCGGATCATTGATATTTTTGCTTGTGAAGTTGATATGAATGGACTTCATCTCATTCAATCGAATTCTCCATTTTTTGGTCCAGTCACTGAATCTGTTGCTAGCATTCTGTAGTTTTGTGGCTGCTTCTTGTACTGTTTCCCCTTCTGCCAGTATTAACTTCCCCTTCTGCAACAAGTGTCAACTTAGCAGTTCCACATCTCAGAGATGCGTATTTTGGCTATGTTTCCTCACAACTAGTCTTCATTAAGCTACAAAGTCAAAAATTGTGTACCAGATGTTCCAGACTAAAATTTCATTGTCAAGTGATCAATTGTTACAAAATTGAAATTCCACCCCCCACATTTAATCTGCTATAACAATGGAAAGAGAACATAAACTAGTGAAATAATACATCAAATTGAAGAGAAAACAAAGCTCTACAAATCTACGGTGAGCATTCATTTTTACGATGCATTTTTGGAGAGTTGTAGGCCCTGAAACATCAAAAAATAGGATTAAAAGCTGTTATTTCAACGTTACACTTTTGAACACATTTTTCTCAAGATATGAGCGTGTAAGCAAAACATTGAAAAATGCAACTTTTATTCCACCCTCATCCCTTTAGCACAAGGGGTAGGGATGAGGACTTTTGATATGTTCACCCCTAACTGGTCCCAACAAAGCTGCCAAGTCAAAAAATTGCGTTCAGAACATCCTCTCCAAATCTCTCTGTCAATTGGTCTATTTTTGCATAACTAAAGATCTCACATTCAACACTGAAGCTGCTGCAACAGTCGTGGGGATGTGCGTAAACTTGTGAAATTATACATCAAATTGAAGAGAATTCGATGCTCTATAAGCTCATGATCAGCATTGATTTTCCCCATCGATATTTGAAAAGTTATAAGGGGTTAAAGAAAGGAGACGGGGCCGCGCTACCTGTACACTGGGCTATTGCTCCAAAAAGGTTCATCCTCCAACTCTCAACTATCACCCTCTATTGTCCTCTGATTCTGCTTCATCACCCTCATTAGTAGCCGGAGTGGCCCCGTCTGCTTTCTTGAAGGCAGTTTTAGCTGGTAGGGACTCATCTATTACTTTCCACCTTACCTGTTACTTGTATTCTCACTTTATTATTGAATCTAGATCAGTGTTAAAGTACTTGTTATTCAATTATTTCTAATGGTTTATTTTGATGAAACTCAACTTGCTCACAAGCTGTATACAGACTAACTTGAGTTACATACAATAATTCGTGGTTACTCACCACGTGCGCTATTCATCAGCTGATGATATGCGTACTATATTATGTATTTGTATGAATATAATATTATCAAATATTAATAATATATATAATAATAATAATAATAATTTTTATTTGTTCAATACAGTACAGTCATTATGAATCACAACTATACAATTGAACATTGTCATGTACAAAGAAAATCTCTTCAATATTTAACAAAAAAGAATATTTAACATAATAAAAAAATATATATAGCCTATATGATATTACACATAATTGTCACATAAAAATTCATTCACATTATAAAAACTTTTTTCAACAAGGAACTTATGAAGATCTTTTTTGAAAGTCATGCTCTTAAAATCTATATTACCAGGCAACTTGCTTAGAAATTTTGTCCCTATGTAGCTAGTTTTTTTCTCAAAAAGAGTTAGCCTGTGAGGCTGAACGATAAAGTTGTTCCTGTTTCTTGTGAAGTGTGAATGTACCTGTGCATTGGTCGTTAAACTGCCCATCTTCTTAATCATATATAATAAAGTTTTAAAAATAAAAATACAAGGTACAGTGAGTATGCACAGCCTTTTAAAATAATCTCGACAAGGATGATTGAACCCCAATCCCACTAAACACCTAATAGCCCGCTTTTGCAGAATGAATATCTTATTTATGTTCTGCAGAGACGTGTTATATTGATAGTTCAATATAATGTATAGTATGATAATTATAGCATCAGCTTATGGAAAGCGTACGGCGTGTGTTCGTGGCACAAGTCTTCTTAGAAAATCTTTATAAAAAAATAAAAAAATATACGTTTCTAGTTTGACTAAATTTGTACTCATAATCGATAGTAATGTGTGTGTTTATCCAATCAATGTAGGCTACCACTGGTTTACAGCTGAAAATGTCTTTAAGTAATCAGACTGGGCCACCAATTTATTCCTCAGTGTGGAATCCTTAACAATAGACCACAAAAATGTCGAAACTCATTAACAATAGGCGACCACTGAAGGGTCACTAGAACTTCTACCTGTTCATCCATTGCTTTCGGCGGCCCGTCTCCTTTTTTTTACCCGTTATAAGAGCAAAAATAGCAAAAAAAATGAAGGAAACTGTGTCTTTTCAAAAATGTCACATCTTTTAGAGCGGATATCTCGAAAAGTGAAAGAGATATAGAAAAAGTTGTAAGATCAATATTGTAGGAAATTATGTAAGCTTTAATTTCTTATAGAATAGCCATGTCTGTAAAATGCATAATTTTCGAGTTATATGCGAGAAACCAAAAAATGGTACCTTTGAACCACCCCCACCCCCTTAGCACAGGGGGTGGGGGTGGGGACTTTTGATATGTTTACCTCCTGACTACCCTAAACAGAACTGCGGGGTCAAAAATTGTCTTCCAAACTTTTCCCTCTGTAACACTTCGTTGACTGGGCTATAATGAATAATCTGTACTGGCATCAGCTGTCAAATTTTGAAGGTAGTTATTAATGGATTCCTCAGTTAGTTTCCTTATCTCTATTCTCAATTGTTGTGTTTTGTTATACAAGATATTCTTGTCAGCAGGATCACGAGTTTGTTGCTATCTTCTTCTTGCCCTTCGTTTTTCTAAAACAAGTTGCCGAATCTCCAGAGGGTAATTGCATCCTTTTGTTTTCCTGGTGTATTGTGTGGTGTTTTTCCAGGCTGATTTCTGGATTTGACACATTAAATTTTCTGCGGCTTCATCTAGCTGCTCAGCTGTTCTAAGTGGAATATTCAAGTTGATTTCATTCTCCAAATCCACTTTAAAAGCTTCCCAGTCTGTTTTGTTCTGTTGACTAACTTTGGTCTTTCTTCTTTCTTTATTATTCGTTCACTAAGTGTGAGAACGACTTCTGAATGGTCAGACTCCAGGTCAATGTCGATAAAATTACTGGATATTCTCTTTGTTATGAAGAAATCTAGAAAATATGGAGTTTTATTCAAATCTGTTGGCCAATAAGTAGGTGTCCCTGTTGAATGGAATTCGCAGCCCAGCTCCTGGATAGCCTCTCTGAGTTCTTTTCCTTTCGTAGTTGTGAGTCTTGAACCCCAATCCTTATGCTTGGCATTAAAATCTCCACCCACTATGAATCTTTCTCCAATCTGAAGAAGAATATTTGTATAATCATTTTTCTTTAAACTGTAACGTGGTGGAAAATATGCATCTCCAACAAGTATTTTCTGGTTAATTGACTCTAATATTCCAACTACAGTTAGCTGTATTTCATCACTTTGAATACTGAAGTCTTCATAGTGTTTAATACTCTCCTTCACTATTATAGCACTTCCACCTCTTGCTTGATTTTGGGGATGAATAGTTTCGTAAACCTTATATCCATTGATTTTGAAGTGAGTCTGCTCAGTTGAATGGGTTTCAGAGATGAGGCAAACATCTATATTTCGTGTCTTTAGAAATATTTCTATTTCTTGTTTTCTATTATTATTGATATTATTTATTTCATTGGCATTCCAGGTAGCAATCCTAATATCTTGTTGGCTCGCAATATTCATTTTCTAGTTTTCTTCTCGATACTCCTACTCTTCCCTTCCAAGCTGTCAAGTCGCCCAGAAAGAATATTTAAACTGTTCTAAATTTCCTGCAAAACCTTATTAACATCAACCGGTTGTTGTTGTTGTTGCTTTGGTTGACTCTCCTGTTGTAGGCTTGGAGTGGGTTTCGTAACTTGGGAATAGGATATTTCTCCAGTGTACTTTTTGAAGTGAAGTTTCTCTGTTGGATTGTATGTGGTACTCCGCTACTTCTTTTAACCATGTTTTCTTTTTCAGTTCTTCTTCTCTGAAGCTCTTTAGCGATGAGACAGCCTCTGTAGTTAGCAATTGAAACATTTGGCTGGGGTTTCTTTAGCCTTGGTACATGAAATAGTCCAGTGTTTTCCAGCTCATTTCCCACACACAGGCTCATGTTGACAGTATGTCTGAGTATGACCAAACCGCTGACAACGTTTACACTAAGGAATCATTTTATTGCTTTTAATTGATTCAATTTTCACTTTCATGTAGCAAATATGTTTAATTTCATATATATGTTTTGTATCTTCTGCATTGTTGAATGTTAACATGAACATTGGAAGTCTGATAATGTTGTGTTCTTTTCCATCCTTCTTCACTTTTTTCATTTTGTTGACAGCACTGATTATTTGAAAGCCTCTGCTTAGAAGATCGTTCTTTATATCCTCTGGATCGCATGATGGATGAAGCTCTTTAGCCATGACACGAATTGGACGAGTTTGTTTGTTCTCGTACGTGTGCCATACATAATTAGCTTCACTCAACATCTTAGTTGAATCTCTATATTCTTTTTCAGTTTCAACATTCAATTTTAGCTGGTTGTTGTTCATCATTTTGGCACTGAAATTGAGATTTTTCGATTTCAATGCCTCTTTAATTTTAGAATACTCTTGAACATTGCTTAATATGACTGGTGGTGGTTTTATTTTCTGTCGGTTTCTTTCTTGTAGACTCAGTTGCAGGCCTTATTTTTTCTGGTGAGTCACGGATTTTTCTCTTCTTTTGTTTAGGGAGAATCTATGCAGTCTCTGATGCTACCATTTTCTCTTCTTTCTCCCAATTCGGTGGTGAATAACTTTTATTGTTACTCCTAAAAGATGCTGGTTGCATTGTATTTGAATTTGATGATTGAAGCTTCTGTGTCGTTGAAGATGCTGATGAAAACATTTCTTTTAGCTGAATGATCTCCAACCGTGCTCTCTCTAACTCCTTTCCCAGCTTATGCATTCTTTCTATCTCTTCACTCTGTTGGCAAGTGACTTCTTTCCATTTGTTGTATAAAAACTGCTCCGTTGCAGTTTTCAGTTGGTTCGTTTTTAGAAACGATTCCGGGGAACTGTTGACGTTGACAGTCATTGATGCTGGTTCAACGCTCTTAGTCGGTGTTATTTGACTCATTGTGTCGTCATCTGTTTTCTCCTCCTCCTCTTCGAACTCTGGCAGTAGGAAGGTCCGCAGTCTTTTGGGAGTCAACATTCCTTACATTCCTCAGCCAGACTATATGATAATTCAGCACTGAACTGCTTTTCCAGCGTAGGGCACTGAACTCAGCACTTTAACTATTACATACACTATTTCAACTACTCTCACTAAAAAAAAAAACTACGTCTGCTCGCTACGACTGCTCGATCGATACTGAGGCAGTCATGATAAAAAATTGTGAACTTATATTTATTTGAATTGTATAAATGTTTGAGTAAATAAATGTGAATAAGTTTTTTTGACATAAATCATATTAAAACACCTAAGACAAGGACCAAGGCAGGTCCACTTACAGACACAGTAAATCCAAATCTGTGGTTATGACTAAGGAGAGAATTATGAAGGAAGTTTATCAAAAGCTATTCAGAAGGATTCTTTCTTTGAGTATTTAGTACCATAGTCCAAAATCTACGTTAATCTTGTACTGAACGTTATGGGATCAACTACTTTAAATTCTAATTATGTTCTGGGTTATTCTAGAAGCAATCTTTTTAAAAATAACTCTCTCAATTTCTGCTTGATAGCCTATTCTGGTTACTTAGGCTCCACTTCAATTTATCAAATTTCACTCTATTTACTTATTGATGTTTGTTTATCTGTTGCAGCGTTGGATGAAGCTGACATTGCTCTTCTCAAGACTTATGTAAGTGCTTCTTATATCATTAATGTGAAAGGACTTAATATGAGATAAAATAATAAATAAATAAATAACCTACCTTAATGCTAACTCCATTACGTTTCTTTTATTGCTGATGATTTCCACTTGAGCTTTTAGTTTGTGTGTGGGTAACCCTTAACTGTCTTGGAAAAAAATAGTTATGCAATTACTGATGGAGCTCAAATCTGACCACAAAATTGTTCAAGGACTATTGTTAGGCCTAATAAAACTCTATGCATTAGAACTATTATATTATATCTTCTAGAACTCAAATCCATATTGTAAATCGTTAGTTGGATTAGTAAATTGTTAGTTGGATTTGAACAGAATTTTATATTATAGATTTTATAAAAATTTTAGATGAAACTCTTACAGGTTCGTCGACTACTTTTAATTTTTTATAAAAGGGGTATTTTAATTCCCCTAAAAATTTAACATCACTAATTGGAAATTGTCTTCTGGAGTTTTTGCTACAATCTACCTGAAAAAATAATTATAGCCTATACATTATTATGCAACATATTTGGTGAAACAATGGCCTTGAATTTGATATATTTTTTATAGTGATTTGGATCTAACTCACACATTTGGCAAGATATGGTCGTTGAGTCATCATGTATCTACAGTCGCTCAAACCCTCCAAAATTAACGTGTTTGCTAAAATTCCAATTGCTAAACGATTTTTGCAGCTATTTTTTTATGATTTCCCAATAATATAAAATATGTATTATAAATCTCAGATCCATTATAATCTCAGTAATAAAATCTTCAAGATATATATGTTATTATTTCATTGACAGTAGAGTTAACGTAACCGCAAATCAGTCAACTTGAAGGGTGAGCATCCAATCTATCCCAGCCTTTCAAATTTATCATTCATACATCAAAATTCTAAGATTGTCAGAGTTTAATGCTAATCTCTTTTAATGTTTTCAGGGCCAGGGCCAGTACACAAAAAGTATAAAAGCTGTGGAAGATGACATTCAGACTGTTATAAAGAGAGTGAATGAGTTGACAGGAATCAAAGAGTCGGACACAGGTCTCGCCCCTCCCGCCCTCTGGGACTTGGCTGCTGACAAGCAGACCCTTCAGAATGAGCAGCCACTACAAGTAGGCCTAACATGATCAGTCCCAGTCCCGCCCGTTTGCAAATTCATTCAAACACTTCCTAATATTAGACTTTTATTATATTCATGCTTCTCAATTTCACAACAATCTAATTATGAGAAAATTGATTTAATTAGTTTTGTTATTTTAAGTGTGAAGTCTCCTACTGTAAAAGGCTTATAAAGTTCTAAAATTGATCTCGTTTATCTGCTTTAAAAACTTTCATAGTGAATCCAAGTAACCAATAATTGCCTCTAATCAACGTAAATTAACGAACATCGAAGCACAAGTATACTAGGATAGCTTCCAAGTAAACATTGGAGTTTTTGTGAATTTGAATAAATCGAAATGAATACTCATTGTTTATCAACGTTTACTGCCAAGCTGGTTCTGTTTTGTATTCTTTCTTTGTTTTATTCCCACTTTTTTGATTCTGCCAGAAAAATGTTATTGGTTGATTTCATCATTTGTTACAAGAACAAATTTTACATCGAACTATGGTGATTTACCTACATTCAATGAAAGAATGACTAGGAATACAGACTTGATTAATTAAGTAGTCATTAAGTATCACAATTGAGTGTCATTCACATATTATGAAAACGTCACTTGTTTCTACTTGCAACTATGACGAAGGATATACAACCCTGTACCCGTCTCCTTGATTTCAATTTGTTGATGTTATCACCTCTGTAAATTGAGTTATTCCTAAATCATAATGAACATTGCAAATAATCGATAATAACTTTTTGCTAGGTGGCAAGGTGCACGAAAATTATTAGTGCCGATACTGATGATCCCAAGTACATAATCAATGTGAAGCAGTTTGCCAAGTTCGTAGTGGACCTAGCTGACACGGTCGCACCCACCGACATAGAAGAAGGAATGAGAGTAGGGTAAGCTTGAAATTGCATCGACTTTCCACATGTATTAGAACATTCAATTTCTCCTTATTTTATAGGTTTCATTTTAAATTATAACTTTTAGTTCAATTTTCCCTCCTAGGCAAAATAAATTAAGGAAGTCACTCTATCCTATTTTAACTATACTTCCATCAAAATATTAACCCCAAAATTTGAATAGTGCGTGAGCTTTCTCAGATCCAAAATTCCAAGTCTATTCCAATTTTTGGGCTTTTTAATTGTTTTTTCTCGATTTAATTCATATCCAATGCTCCATTAACTATCCCCAAATAAACATTATTTGTTCTTTCTCTTGATTTGAAGGGTGAATCGTTCAACTCAGAATGTGGCTAGTATAACTTGTATTTTTTACTTTGTTATTCGCGTATAAATTAGATTAGGAATAGTTTTTTACTTGAGCCTGTTGTAACATTTTGCAAATGTTGTGTTTCTACTCATTGTAATAAATAAATGAATAAACAAACACGATGTACTCAAGGTTTCACTCGATAGAAGTAGTTCAAGTTCAAAATCAATTGCTGATTGTAGAGCATGTGATAGTAATGCAACGTAATGGAGAACCATTTATAAGAGTACCTACATGATTCGCTGAGATAGGTTGACTGTAATTACATGATTCGCTGAGATAGGTTGACTGTAATTACATGATTCGCTGAGATAGGTTGACTGTAATTACATGATTCGCTGAGATAGGTTGACTGTATTACATGATTCGCTGAGATAGGTTGACTGTAATTACATGATTCGCTGAGATAGGTTGACTGTAATTACATGATTCGCTGAGATAGGTTGACTGTAATTACATGATTCGCTGAGATAGGTTGACTGTAATTACATGATTCGCTGAGATAGGTTGACTGTAATTACATGATTCGCTGAGATAGGTTGACTGTAATTACATGATTCGCTGAGATAGGTTGACTGTAATTACATGATTCGCTGAGATAGGTTGACTGTAATTACATGACTCGCTGAGATAGGTTGACTGTAATTATATTCAGATAAGAAAGCTTATTGACAAAAATGGACGATATCCTCCATCATTTCATTTATTTATACATTCATAGATACACTATCATTCTTATAACTCATTATAAATTATTGGGAAAGGAACAACAGGCTTAGAACACATTTCCTAAATTTTTACAGAAATAATTTAAAAATTATTTATGTCAAAGTTTGATTCCAAAAGATGTATATAAATTACATACACTTGGAATCGAGATGAGTTCAAAACCAAATCAAATTAAAACATTGTTCAGTAGTAGCATCCCCTTTTTTGTAGTAACTTCATTTATTTATTTATTCATTTATTGTATAAAATACTATAATCATAATACAATTATGATATTGGAGGAAAAACTAGGCTACTTGAATATTGTATTCGAGAATTTAGCAGTAGTCTAAATTGAATGAGTAATTGAATTTGCAGTGTTGACCGCAACAAGTATCAGGTGCACATCCCTCTGCCCCCAAAGATCGACCCGACTGTGACGATGATGCAGGTGGAGGAGAAGCCGGATGTCACCTACAGTGATGTCGGAGGCTGCAAGGAGCAGATCGAGAAGCTCAGAGAAGTCGTCGAAATACCTCTTCTGCATGTAAGCCAATTTCACAATCGATTCATCAATATCGCGGGTATTTAACTGTCAGTTATGAGTTGTGTAAGGTAAACAAAATGAATGAGTTCACTTTTGAGGTTTAGGTTGCGCGACTTATCGATCACGCTATAGCCAAAGAGTAACTCAGATTGGCTTGTTGGCACCAGTACGCTCCATGTATGTTGCTATATGGTGAGTTGAATATACTGAAGTGTAAAAACGCCGGATTTATTCACTAAAACCATGTGTAACAGGTTGTCATAAATGTATCCATTTAAAATGAGAGGTAGTTTCTGAAAATGACATTCAATACGCTCGTTGTTCTAATAAATGTGGTTATGTCAACTTCTGGTAATCTTGTTAATAAATTATGTATAACGAATATTTATGTCTGCTCCAATTTAATAATTTCTGTGTAATGAATGCGATTTAGTGAAATATATGCTTTTTAATTGAAACTATTTGAAATTGTCATTACCGGTGAGAATCTATCGAAAGCATTCTTAGTATTTCAAATCAAAAGGTTGTTTAATAAATAAATGACTGTCATTACTTCAAATTCAATAATATATTCTAAGTTGATCAAATTTGTTCCTCCCATTCCAATAATAATTATTTTAGTGACTTGAAACTTTGAAAACACACTTATGATTGTTGTTGTTTTTCAAATACACCTGGTCAATATTTACTACAAGATAATTATATATATTTAATACAGTATAATAAAATCTAATTCAGTAAACTATATATGTTATATTATTAGTATAATAGTAATTATATATTTAATACAGTAATTTCAGATTTTTTAATGTCGATTGGATGAAAAGTTAACTTCTCTACATTCCATAATTTTTATTACATAGGCCTAGGTAATTTCATTGTTCGCTATGAATTATTGATGGCACCTATGCTTCTGTATGAAAATTTTCGTACATGACTGAGTTTAAAGTAGTTTGTAAACGTCATGTTAATGTGTCAAGGAAGTTTCTTCTGGAAATAGGTATTTTTTGGTTTCAATGGTTCGTTTTGTGAACGCTATCTTCCAACGTTATAAAGTTATTTAAGGCAAAAGTTCCATGTTCACATTCAAAATTAGCATGAATAATAATTCAATGTTGTTTTCTTGACGTTTTCAGCCTGAGAAATTCGTGAATCTTGGAATCGAGCCGCCGAAAGGTGTTCTGCTGTTTGGACCCCCTGGCACAGGAAAGACTCTGTGTGCCAGAGCTGTGGCCAATCGCACAGATGCCTGCTTCATTCGTGTTATCGGCTCAGAGCTAGTACAGAAATACGTTGGAGAGGTGAGATAAAACCAGAAAAATATAACCTCCAATTTAATTGATTTTTTAAAGAGGATCCAAACATGTGAATATTCATCCTCAATTACGTTACATAGGTCATTCTTGTTGGTTCCACAAAGCTCTGTTTCCTTCAAAATCAAATACTGAGATTTGTAATTGTATTTAATATGGAAAAGAAAGTATCAAATACTGAAATTTGTAATTGTATTTAATATGGAAAAGAAAGTATCAAATACTGAGATTTGTAATTGTATTTAATATGGAAAAGAAAGTATCAAATACTGAGATTTGTAATTGTATTTAATATGGAAAAGAAAGTATCTGCTACATTGGACCGCCTGAATAAAAACTAGTAAGACGAGTGCAAGTTTTTAAATTTCAAGTAAAACAATGTGAATAAACTTCCGAGTATAATCGAAACGGTTTGCTTGCAAGTATTTTCTTGCGAGACAGCAAAATATTGTTAGAATATGAGTAGGTGCTCGGCAGATTAGCTTAATTTATTCGACCATCATGAATCAAGAGTGACTCAACACTTGAGTGTATTTTTTATAACTCAAGATAAAATTATATACGTCAAGCAAAAGAGATTCCCTATTTGGGTTATCATTCTTCAAATTTAAATTCATCACCATCATATGGGTCTTTCTCAAGTCTCTACCTGATAATTTTACCAAAAGAAACAAATCTTTTGTTTACATCTTCGTTGAATACACTGCATACAATTCTGACATCAGACTCTACCTTGTAAATCAACGACTATTTCTTGCCATGGAAGCATTTACTCCCGATCATTCACATCAATTTATTTAGGCATTTTGTTGACGACCCTCAAACATTTTATTGGGAGTAAAAGTTTAATTCACTTAGATTTTAACGTTTACTTGTCTCTTGATAATGATCGATAAATCACTCGCCCTACTCGTTTTTATTCACCCAGCCCAAGTATCTCACTAAACTTATTTTTCTAGTTTCTCCTAAATTCGATTGCATACAAATAAAACCACATAGTGATTCACACATGGATTGGTTGCTCACATCCATAATAATAAGCACTACGGGCTTTCAATAATGTTTTTTGAGCTTCCAGTTATAAGGAGGGTCGTTGATTTCAACTTACGATACATAAAAAACGAATGTATAGAAAAGAATAATTTCATCACTTAAAAAGTTGCATACTCTTATGATACGCCCTATCGCTTGTCTTATGTTGGCATTATGTAATCTGAGGTTGAACAATATGACTATCGCACTTGAAAGTATTTGCGAAAGTAGTTTAGTCGAAACTGTAACTACAATTAATTGTTGCTTAGTTAAAATTCTAATACTTTGTTGCCTGCTAATAGGCTACATTGTACTTCCACTAACCTATTGTGCGTTGCTAAATTACCAAAAGGCATTAGAAATTTACAGTATAGTTTTTTTGTACTGTATTTTATTCAATTACCTTGTTAATGCCTTGTTGTGTAGGCTTTATGTGATTCATTTCAACTGTTTGTGTTTGTGATAATTCTTTTGGGATTGTATTAAAATTAATTGTGATTTTACTTGATGCGTCTTGAATCACAGAATATTCAATCTTCTTTCTCCTGACTCTCATCTCTGTTGTGGATGTAGTGTTATGTTTGTTGTTGCTTATTCTTTAACTGTTCATGGTGTTTTAACTGATGTATATTCAAAGGCAGATCAATGTTAATTTCAATTTGACTTGAATGTAGGGCGCCCGTATGGTGCGAGAACTGTTCGAGATGGCTCGCAGCAAGAAGGCGTGTCTGATCTTCTTCGACGAGATCGACGCGATTGGCGGCACTCGGTTCGACGACGGCGCGGGAGGGGACAACGAGGTGCAGAGGACCATGTTGGAGCTCATCAACCAGCTCGACGGTTTCGATCCAAGGGGTAACATCAAGGTCAGCTAAATAGTTCAACATTAATTACATTTTTCATGCTATTCACCAATTATGTTTACATTTCATATAGATTTCTAGATAGATTATTACATTTTTAAACAAATATTCTCGTTACAATTCATATTGAATCTCATGAAAAAAGGCTCCATTCAATAAGTCGAATTCATAAAATATATTTTTCCAATCTCATCTGATATTGTCAAGTAATACAATATGTTTTTTAACATATTAGCTCACTGAAATTCCACTCCACCTCTTACGGGCTAATGCCTAGGGTTGTCCACTTTCATTTTGTATATTATGTTATTTTGTGAAATGGATAAATAGATTGGTGATTTATTGATAATTCATAAGCATTTCCATTGTATATAAGTTAAATTCAAAGTAAACCTATAAAATCAATAATGTAATAAAAAATGGAAACTATAAATATTTTCGATTTTTGTATTGAATATTACATCTTTGGAATACTTAATCAGTTGATTTGTTGGAAAAACCCAAAACATTATACTGACTTATTGAAACTGACCTATTTGTCCGTAGCGTTTGTGGTATTCCTTTTTCAATATAATTCACATTAATGAGCTCATTAAGTTTTTTAACGACCCTTATTCCCACCAATAGATCCGTACATTGTTAAGCTGGATTCCCATACAACAGTGACAGTGAAAATATAATTCCTTCAAGTTGTACGGAGCTATTTATACTGGGTCGGCCGGGCTGAGTGGGAATAGTCCAATCACAACTCGTGGGAGTTATATTTTCACGGTGCACTGTCACTGTTGTGTAGGAGTTCAGCTTTATCGATCGTTGTTTTTGAAATAAGCCTTAAATAATTTACACACATTCATTGGTCCATTCAGAGAAAACTTTCTCATACGTACCTGTCTTAATGTTATTGAATTATTATATGAGTTGATAATAGAGCTACTCTCTGCAGATAATAATTCGGTGGATGACCAGCTTTATGTTGAGCCTGTTGTTTTGCTTGCAATGTTTCCCTGATTAGGTGACGATTAGTTTAATATTGTATTAATATTAAAATGTGGTTGTAGGTGTTGATGGCAACCAACCGGCCGGACACCCTGGACCCGGCACTGATGCGGCCCGGTCGACTGGACAGGAAGGTGGAGTTCGGTCTGCCCGACCTGGAGGGACGAACCCACATTTTCAAAATCCACGCTCGCTCCATGAGTGTCGAACGAGACATTCGTTTCGAACTTCTGGCTAGGCTGTGTCCTAACAGTACTGGTGAGTATTCCTCTCACATTTAGTTCCTCTCTTCATCTTATATACAGTATTTTCATGATAAGTGTTTATAAAGATGAATAGATTGACTGCTGGATGAATGGATCGATTGATTGATTGGTATTGATAAAACCTTTCGCCTCATTTTGATCAAATATTTATATTGAAAAAAAAACACTCACGGAACAATATTCTCCTTTTTGACTATTGAAGTACAATTGAATATTTAAGTACAAGTACAATTTAAGGTATATTTGCCTTACTTATACATATCATTACATACATATTACATACATATATTTAAAAGTAGCCCTAAAGAAAAAATACATTGAAAGCATTTATAAATCATGGAATCAGAAACGTGAAAGGTAAATCAAACCATCAACTAGAAATCCAAATGTATACGACTAACGTACGTATTCAGGAGTTATTCATTCTATAGTGGTTGGAAGCAATTTTTAATGATAATGTCCAATGGTTATTAAGGAGTAATATGAAATAATATGATTTTTGTCTAAAACTGGAAGATAGAAAAAATATTACAAATGTACAAGTTGAGGTTATTGATCTTGTATATTTCAATGTACAACAAATTTTGTTGTTTTTGAAGCTTCTTGATTTTTCTTGTGCGTAATCTCTGCAAAATTGGATATGAATATTATATTGTTCCCTGTTTTGAATGGTTTTTCTTTAGACATTTGTATTTGACTTCACTCGGAACATCCCTCACTAATTTAAATTCCTCATAAGCTTCCCTAACAATATTTCTTTGAGTAAGAATATCTTCAGTTATCCATTCATCTACTTTGTTTAATTTACTTTTTACTTTGACTTTTTTTATTGGACAGCATACACTAATGTGAAATCTTAGAGTATCAATGAATTGCTTATATTTGTAATTTAGGTTACAACTGTTATAAACACTACTCCAATTTTCTTGAAGCAGTTCCTGCTTCAAACAATTTATATTTCCTAGCTCATATTGCTGAATTTCTTTCACAAAAGTTTTTTTTCTGCTGGGATTCTGGCCCTGCAACTTAACATCTAAAATTTGATAGTTATGATCTGATAGATCTGAGCTACCTAACCTGACATTACAACCTTCTATATTTGTGAGGATATTATCAATAATTGTCTGTGAAGTTCGAGTTACTCTTGTATATTCGTGGACCTTAATTTCTAAATTATTCATATTAATAATATCTCTAATATCCTCTGTCATTTTATCCTGCCTGGCAAAATCGGTATTGAAATCTCCTACTACTATAACATTTGTGAAACGAGCGGTTGTAATTTCCAAAAGTGTATGGAGCAGCTCACAAAATTTTTGCCAGTCTCCATTTGGTGACCTATAGATACCTAACACTGCTACCTCAAATCGATCATCAATTTTTAACCTTAGTCCCGTCACCTCTAAATCCATCTCAACAGAAAATCTCTTAACAAAATCCAGTTCATAAGTTTGGGTATGTTTAGCATTGCTAGTGAATATACATACACCACCACTTCTATGAGCTATTCTACAAAATTCTGATCTCAGTGAATAGCCTGGAATCCTAACTTGATTTATTTCCTTTATTTTTAAGCCATGCTCTGTGAAAATAACAATGTCAGGATCCTCCTGTTTAAGAAATACTTCTAATCTGTCAATTTTGTTGCGAAGATACTGAATATTTTGATGATAAATACTAAAAACCTTACCATCTTGTGCTACTCTATCTCTAGCATTTGTAGCTATTTCCCTTTCCCTGTTTTGAGCCAATTTACTAAAAAATCGTTATTTGTTTTTTTGACTGTTTTTAAACCAGAGGATTGCAAACGGCTTTCAATCAGCTCTGCCAATCTATTACAAAAGATTACTTTGCCAGATCGATTTAGATGCAACCCATGATTAGTGAAGTTATGTCTTTTCAGCCTTTCATTTAGAAAACAAATCCCCAGTTGTTTAGAATTCTTATTTTTTAGGCTGTTGATTGTATTATGGATTGATTTGTTTGTCGAATTGATTGCTTCATTTAATTCTGGCCTATCAAACCTATTAGGAATAGTACTTATTATTAAGTTTGTTTTTTTGCTGAGTGGCACAATTTCCTTGATTTTTTCTGTTACTTGAGGAAGATGATTCAAGTTAGGTTCATTTATATTATTTGAGCCACCCAGTACAATTAGATAGTCATTTTCATCAAAGTCTTTAGTTTGTTCCCTAGCTGACTCTACAACTGCATTAATTGATGCACTTGGCTTGAAAAAACATTGGACATCAAATTTATTTTTTAATCTTTTATCAAGGAGATCACTGCAATCACGTCCATGACTGGACGTCAGTAGCAGAACTCTCCCTTTCCTATCTTTATTTCCCTCAGCTATATTTTTGGTTGCTGTCTTCAAAACCTCACTGTACGTTTTATTTCGACCATTTTCAGAGCATTTCCCATCATTTAGGTTAGATTCTATTTTTTTGCATTTGGACGGAGGTTCTATCATACATTTAGTATTATCAAATTTAGATTTTAGTTTCTTTATTTCCTCCGACATTAGACTACATTGATTTTTTAGATTTAGTATTTCTTTTTTATGGTCTTCATCTTGTAATTTTATAATCAGTTCCAAAGATTTAATTTCTTCTACCATCCCTAACCTTTCTTCCTCAGACGTTTTTAAGTTACTTCTAATTGGTTTTTTAAATTAGTGTGGCTACTTTGTAGTTGAGCAACTTTTTCGGCTAAAGTAGTTTGAAGAACTGGGGTTTTTGGTTTTGGCGTTTTTGAATTTTGGTTTTGGGAACGCGTAAGTACCGTTCCTTCGGTGTTTTACTTGAGCTCATCTTCCTATCTAAGAAATTATATTACTTGCAATAATAATAATTGATTTATAAATGATAGGATTTTAATTTGGTTATAATTTTAGTCAAGTAAACTATCTATGTTTATTTTTAAATCTCGAAAACCTAACCTCAAAATAACCTCTAAACGATGTTTGGCTTATAAAATAGAATTAAGAATTAAAATCTAAAACAAAATGATAAAACGTGATCAAGAAACAATTAATAATGAAATTAATACAAAATTTGTACTTATCTGTGACTATTTATAACACAAAATCTTCCAAAACCCAGGAGCGAAATTATGTATGACTTTCATTCACATCACCAAGGTCATCTCCCAAGGTAATCAGTTGATTTGTTGGAAAAACCCAAAACATTATACTGACTTATTGAAACTGACCTATTTGTCCGTAGCGTTTGTGGTATTCCTTTTTCAATATAATTCACATTAATGAGCTCATTAAGTTTTTTAACGACCCTTATTCCCACCAATAGATCCGTACATTGTTAAGCTGGATTCCCACACAACAGTGACAGTGAACAGTGAAAATATAATTCCTTCAAGTTGTAACGGAGCTATTTATACTGGCTCGGCCGGGCTGAGTGGGAATAGTCCAATCACAACTCGTGGGAGTTATATTTTCACGGTGCACTGTCACTGTTGTGTAGGAGTTCAGCTTTATCGATCGTTGTTTTTGAAATAAGCCTTAAATAATTTACACACATTCATTGGTCCATTCAGAGAAAACTTTCTCATACGTACCTGTCTTAATGTTATTGAATTATTATATGAGTTGATAATAGAGCTACTCTCTGCAGATAATAATTCGGTGGATGACCAGCTTTATGTTGAGCCTGTTGTTTTGCTTGCAATGTTTCCCTGTTCATGGTGTTTTAACTGATGTATATTCAAAGGCAGATCAATGTTAATTTCAATTTGACTTGAATGTAGGGCGCCCGTATGGTGCGAGAACTGTTCGAGATGGCTCGCAGCAAGAAGGCGTGTCTGATCTTCTTCGACGAGATCGACGCGATTGGCGGCACTCGGTTCGACGACGGCGCGGGAGGGGACAACGAGGTGCAGAGGACCATGTTGGAGCTCATCAACCAGCTCGACGGTTTCGATCCAAGGGGTAACATCAAGGTCAGCTAAATAGTTCAACATTAATTACATTTTTCATGCTATTCACCAATTATGTTTACATTTCATATAGATTTCTAGATAGATTATTACATTTTTAAACAAATATTCTCGTTACAATTCATATTGAATCTCATGAAAAAGGCTCCATTCAATAAGTCGAATTCATAAAATATATTTTTCCAATCTCATCTGATATTGTCAAGTAATACAATATGTTTTTTAACATATTAGCTCACTGAAATTCCACTCCACCTCTTACGGGCTAATGCCTAGGGTTGTCCACTTTCATTTTGTATATTATGTTATTTTGTGAAATGGATAAATAGATTGGTGATTTATTGATAATTCATAAGCATTTCCATTGTATATAAGTTAAATTCAAAGTAAACCTATAAAATCAATAATGTAATAAAAAATGGAAACTATAAATATTTTCGATTTTTGTATTGAATATTACATCTTTGGAATACTTAATCAGTTGATTTGTTGGAAAAACCCAAAACATTATACTGACTTATTGAAACTGACCTATTTGTCCGTAGCGTTTGTGGTATTCCTTTTTCAATATAATTCACATTAATGAGCTCATTAAGTTTTTTAACGACCCTTATTCCCACCAATAGATCCGTACATTGTTAAGCTGGATTCCCATACAACAGTGACAGTGAAAATATAATTCCTTCAAGTTGTACCGGAGCTATTTATACTGGGTCGGCCGGGCTGAGTGGGAATAGTCCAATCACAACTCGTGGGAGTTATATTTTCACGGTGCACTGTCACTGTTGTGTAGGAGTTCAGCTTTATCGATCGTTGTTTTTGAAATAAGCCTTAAATAATTTACACACATTCATTGGTCCATTCAGAGAAAACTTTCTCATACGTACCTGTCTTAATGTTATTGAATTATTATATGAGTTGATAATAGAGCTACTCTCTGCAGATAATAATTCGGTGGATGACCAGCTTTATGTTGAGCCTGTTGTTTTGCTTGCAATGTTTCCCTGATTAGGTGACGATTAGTTTAATATTGTATTAATATTAAAATGTGGTTGTAGGTGTTGATGGCAACCAACCGGCCGGACACCCTGGACCCGGCACTGATGCGGCCCGGTCGACTGGACAGGAAGGTGGAGTTCGGTCTGCCCGACCTGGAGGGACGAACCCACATTTTCAAAATCCACGCTCGCTCCATGAGTGTCGAACGAGACATTCGTTTCGAACTTCTGGCTAGGCTGTGTCCTAACAGTACTGGTGAGTATTCCTCTCACATTTAGTTCCTCTCTTCATCTTATATACAGTATTTTCATGATAAGTGTTTATAAAGATGAATAGATTGACTGCTGGATGAATGGATCGATTGATTGATTGGTATTGATAAAACCTTTCGCCTCATTTTGATCAAATATTTATATTGAAAAAAAAACACTCACGGAACAATATTCTCCTTTTTGACTATTGAAGTACAATTGAATATTTAAGTACAAGTACAATTTAAGGTATATTTACCTTACTTATACATATCATTACATACATATTACATACATATATTTAAAAGTAGCCCTAAAGAAAAAATACATTGAAAGCATTTATAAATCATGGAATCAGAAACGTGAAAGGTAAATCAAACCATCAACTAGAAATCCAAATGTATACGACTAACGTACGTATTCAGGAGTTATTCATTCTATAGTGGTTGGAAGCAATTTTTAATGATAATGTCCAATGGTTATTAAGGAGTAATATGAAATAATATGATTTTTGTCTAAAACTGGAAGATAGAAAAAATATTACAAATGTACAAGTTGAGGTTATTGATCTTGTATATTTCAATGTACAACAAATTTTGTTGTTTTTGAAGCTTCTTGATTTTTCTTGTGCGTAATCTCTGCAAAATTGGATATGAATATTATATTGTTCCCTGTTTTGAATGGTTTAGATTGTATTGATTTCCCAATTTTTCACCGACAGAGAAACTTCTGCATATCTGTATTTTTAAAAACTTTTCGAGTACCATATATATAAATTGATTCGTTCTAAGTTATTTACTGAACCATTTCAAATACTGTACACCTATTGAACAAATTTTGGCTTCCAATTTATCAAAGTTTACTGTTATAATCAGACAAATCCCATTCTTACTACAAGTGTAATTGTGTTTCAGGTGCCGAGATCAGATCAGTGTGTACGGAAGCTGGTATGTTTGCCATCAGAGCTCGTCGGAAGGTCGCTACCGAAAAGGATTTCTTGGAAGCTGTTAACAAAGTTATCAAGTCCTATGCTAAGTTCTCTGCTACTCCCAGATACATGACTTACAATTAATTCAATAGCTTGAATTTCACTGGTATTTGAAATGATCGTGAATTGAAATTCACGATTCTTCATTTTCTAATCACAATAATTTTCTGAATGTCAAAATATATAACATTTCTATTAATTGAGATTGTTACTCACTTTTCTCCCTTGCTTCCTACATGGTTCCTGTTCTGTCTTCACAAGTTTGCAGTTTTAGTTCAACGCAAATTTTCCTGTAATGAATAAGAACAGTATTGACGCTGTTGAACCATTGATGGATAACAGCTATTATTCATTGTTTACAAAATCTTGCTATCAAGGAATCACCCACCTTATCCTTAGCTGTTCCACAATTCGTGGAATTGCAGCTGGCAATATGGCTGATTGTCTGACCTATCATAGGATATTGTTTTTAATAGAGCTGGTTTTCTCCATCAATAGAGATAACTCTGTTTGATCAAACTGGTTTAGTAGATTTAACTCTATTTTACTGTTTGAACTTGATGAATCAACAGTATTTAATTTGATTACTTGTCATTTAATTCAAAACATCATCAACAACAATGACAGTTTTCAAATGTGTTACTAAATCCACATCCCAATGTTGATGAACAATTTAAACATAAGACGTACCCCAAAAAAACAATACAATGAATGAATTAATATATGAATAAAACCAAAGCATATGCTCATGAGCATGAGCATGGAGCGTAAGGTTTTGCTCATGAGCATTTGCTCATTTTTATATAAGCTTTACCTTATGCTCCTGAACTCTGGAGCAAATGCTCACGTATTTTAAAGATTTTTTATCAGCTGATTCGCCTTTGTGACCTTACTTTGTTTTTATAGCTCACGTAAGCGCTAAATATGCAAGTAGGAGACATTGCTTGTGTTTGCGTCTTCTGCTCTTAGTCCAGTCACTATATACATTGGTGCATGCAATTTATATTGTAGTTCTGATTTTTTAATATATTATTTGGGTACTTAAGAGAAGTCCACAAGCAATTTCTTCATGCAAAATTTCCTTGTGCTAGATACATAGTGGCCCCCAAAAACCGCGTATTTTCGGCTCATTTTCCAGTTTTCAGCTATTTCTGCCAAATCTCGTGATCGGACAGAAAAATTTGCTCTTGCCTTTTTTTAGATTATAAAATTCTGAATGAAATGAGATCATTCAGAACTCTCTATTTCCAATGAGTACTGAGTTATGATTTTTCAAAAATGAGTGAAATTTGAAGAAAAAATCAATTTTAGTTTTTGATCAACAATATCTTTCGATTGTTACCATTTAGATGTATAATTCAAAATCCCTCTGGGCTTATTTTTGCGCTCTGCAATCTGAAATCATTTAAAGAGCTCTATCTCACATAGATTTCCAGGTAGGCTACACCTGACAACAATGCTCCTTGTATTGTGAAAAACACTAATTTTCAGCTTCAACCATCATCACCAACTGTGTCCTCACATTGATATTTCGCACAAATAGCTGAAAACTGGAAAATGAGCCGAAAATACGAGGTTTTTAGGCCATCCTGTATCTAGCACAAGGAAATTTTGCATGAAGAAATTGGTTGTGGACTCCTCTCATGTACCCAAATAATATATTAAAAAATCAGAACTACAATATAAATTGCAAGCACACCCCCTTTTTTATGTCTATATAGACTGGACTATCTGTTTTCTATTTATGAATTGAGTTTTAGGGTTAACGCGCACTAGCACGGCCAAGACCAAGACCAGTACGGGTCTGGAACAGCAGGACCACAACCTCGACCAAGACCAAAGTTTTACATTCATAAATGTACTGGTCTGGCAATTGGTCTGTGCGACCAGAGCCTACTGCTGTGGTCGTGCGTTTGTCGTGTCTTGGTCTGACTAGTGCTCCATATCATTTCAGGTTGTCCTGGCTGCAAGTTCTTGGTCTTGGTCTTGGCCGTACTAGTGCGCGTCTACCCTTAGGTTAGCTGAGTTTAGAATTTTTAAATAATAGCGTTTAAACATGTCATCTCTATAATAATCTTCAGCATTATCTTATAATATCAATAGTCTTCTTATAATCGTCTATACTCTCATCTTCTCAAATGCCTATTTCCTATTTTGTGATGGCTATCTTTATATCAGATAGCTAACTATCTTTTGTATTTATTCTTTTGTAGGAATAATGGTGATATATATAATGAATGGTTGAATCTAAAAAGAGTTTTATAGTTCTCCTTTATTGGTTGTGATCGTATTTGGTATAGTCTCCTCTTCCTCATACGAATTAGTTGAGCCATTTTACTATGAGCAAAAGGTGATAAGCTGCTCTAGACTAGACTCACCTTTTTTGAAGCATTTGCTTCAAAAGTTGAGCAAATGCTCTAGTTTATTTATACAATTTTGAGTATAAGCTTTTACTTTTGAGCAAATCCTCAAACTATTTTTTTGATGAGCATGAGCAAAAGGTTTTCCTCACGTTTATTCATAGAAAATGGAGCAAATGCTCCTTATTTTAGAAATATAAGCAAATGCTCAACTTTATTCATATGTCCCATTATATTGGATCATGAAAGGTCGTATCAATAAATGCTTATATGAACTATTTCAGCAAAGCTTGCTTCGGTTGCCTTTAAAACATGAACCAATCAGTATAGTTGAATCTACTATACTAGATTGGATCACTAAAGTGTGTCTTGCTACCACAGTGAAAATTCTTTATACATTCAATCATATTCATTGTAAGTACATTAGAAAAAGTCTCCTATTCCACAACAAATTTTATTTTAATGTAAGTTTCATTTATTAACGTTAGCATTTTCTTCATGAACTTGGCAATAAATACCTTGGTTGAGACAGTTTTGGTTTAGCCAAAGAGAAACAGTTTCGATTTTATACCAGCTCATTGGACCTGCTCGTAGACTCGTTTTCTGAGACAATACTTACTTTCCTTGCCCGGATTTGAATTCGATGGACTTCCAAAATCTACCAGTGAATATTGCTTTGTCATTTGCTAAAAGCAGGTCCTTTTTATGGCATGCAATAATACTGAGCTTCTCACAGACCAGAAGATGCTCAGGGGTCTATGGGAGATCACACTCACAATTTTGATCATCCTTGTAACCCCATCTCTTCATAGTGCTCCCAAATCTTGAGACACCAGTTTTCAACCTATTTAGTGACCTCCATTCATGATATTGGAGAGGATAACTAGCTATCGTCCTCTCACCAGCCTTTATAGTGAGGAACAATTCGGAAGATCTCACAATTGTCTTTCACTAAGGCTCTCTGCTTAGAATAGCAGTCATAGCGTCCAACAACCCAAGGTGCTAGAGTAGTCAAACTCCACCATAAATCCGGGTACCCTACATCCTTGAACTCCTATCGAATCCATAATCTCTCATCTAGAATTGAAATCCTATATCAACCCTAGCCTTGGCGCATTCAACCTGGTCCCATACTATACCACATTTAATATTCACTCCAGAAACCTTCTGTTGTTTTTTCTTTTATCCATTATTTATTTTATTTTCCTTTCTCTATTTTTTTGCTTTGGAGCTTTCATGATCGCTGAAGCGGAAAGTTAATAACAACAGTCAGCAGGATTTTTTATTTTATTGGCATGTCTAAATTTTTTTTTGTCATTTGCCTTCTTTCTTGTTCTTTTCCTCATTAACCTTTTATCTTCGTTTACATATTTTGAATAAGTTTACTCTAAAATTCTTACTGAATCTTTCTCATCATCTGGCGGTGGTTGTTTGGTAATAGCATAGATAGAACATAAGGAGCCTACTAATATGCTTCTTTATCATTATTCTATATTGTAATAGTGATTGAATTGGCAATGACGTACATGATGGACACGAAAAGCTTATCAAACAACAGGCGGCGTCACCGAAGCGAACCTCTCACCACCGTACTCAAAATGAAGGATGTGAGTCAATAAACTAACTGGATGCAAATAGTAGTTCAAAGGCATCATGAGGTATCAGACAACATCACTGAACCTGTCACATATGGTGTTAACTAGACAACAAGTTGCAATCACCATTAGTCTAGACAGGGAGCAGAGCAGAGCAGAGCAGTGAGACAGCACAGATGAGTGACAATCGGTGGTCGGTTGAGCAGCGGCTGCTGGCTGGCGAGAAACGTGATCGATAATCGGCCTGTGTGACAATGGCTTTAGAAGGCGAACAATAGGTGAGCCGAACGAAGCGCATATTGACTGCTGGCTCCATTGTTTTCGCTGGCTCAGTCCCATTATTAATCGCTACCCCTCATCCCCACCCCCGCTCTACCACTACCTCTTGCAGCTCTGGCTGATTGCTACTTTCATCCGCTCGCTCGAGGAGTCATCCTCATCCTCATCCTCATCCAAAGCACTCTTGTCGTCCCCCAGAGTCGCCTCTCCTCTCGTGAGATGCGGCTCTTTGCTTTCTATTCGGCAGGTGGCTCGTAGCTGTCTCTATTGAACAAGCTAGCTTGCCCAGGTCAAGTTTCCCAAGAAAATAGTATTTTGGATTAATAAATTAAAATGTGGGGATTGTTTCCATTGATTTTTTCCTAAAAAAGTAAATTATTAATTAATCGAAATTTGGGTTTTATCTTTGCTGATTTAAAAAAGAAGATGTTTTGGATTAATATACAGTGGAACCTCGATAACACGGGCTAACTGGGACCGGAGCCTGTCCGAGTTAATGAAAATCCGGGTTAACCGAACTTCACATAGTTGCTTATGAAGACATGTCTAATTGCAATGACTAATCAGTGTGAGTTGCGTCATAAGCAACAATGTGAAGTATTGTGACTAAATGTGTCTTGTCTTGACTAATGGTGTGCGCCTAGCCTTACAGTACAGGAACTGAAAGTACTCATTAAAAAATATATTTCTTCTTTATTCAAATTTTGAGTGTAATTAAAATTAACTCAGGAATTCAAGCAAGATCCATCAATAGAAGAAGTGGAGTTAATTGAGACCCACATTCGTCGTCCTGATGACAAGAGCTCATCCACCTCTAATTGTAGGACATATCAAGCATAGCCTCTAATTAGAGGTGGCTTTGACGAGAGCCAACGGTGTCACCCCGTCCACCTTTTGCCCCCTAGATAACGTGATAATCGAGCCAATTGAAATTCTCTTATTTGTTGATTCGTTACTAGCAAGTAGTGGTACATGTCTTATTTTTAAATGAAATGAATTTGATTGAAGCTGTGCAAAATAAAAAGTTGTTTAAAAAGCCCGAATCAGTTGTTCAACTGATTTACCCGTTCGGCGTGATTTCTACAGAATTGTACAGCTCTAGTAAAAAGTATTAGGGCCGGTTTCCGAGCTCGGTATTTAGCTAAGTTCTAGACTTGAGGGTAACCGTCCACTGGAACCGTATTCAACCAATACGTTCGGCCGTTGGATCGGACGAATATGCTGGCCGTTAGTTCGACCGAACACGGTCGTCCATTGGAACAGTTTTATTCAGTCTAGTTCAGTAGTTGGCTGATTGCCAGAAAGTGAAGTGGCAAGCTAATTAATAGATTAATACTGTAGGGAAAGACATTCTTCTGTGTGTGTTTACTCACAAAGATAATAAAAAAAATTATAAAACAGAGCAAGTTCAAAAAACAAAAACAGACAAGACTGTGAAACAATTTTGAGGTTAGGATGATGTTGTCTCAGCTCGACTTCGGACGGATAGAGCCGGTAAATTCCATTCAATTCGGATCTAAAACTTGATCGGCCAAAGACGGCCGTGCACGGATGTATGAACCTGTTGCAATGGACAAGCATCTATAAAAATACTGAAATGAAGTGCATCTAACGGGTTATTCTCATAGAACATAATCTCATGAACTTATGTCATTGTGCAAAATATCAATGTGAGGACATTGTAGTTTGTGATGATGGTTGAAGCTGAAAATTTGGTGTTTTTTATAATACAGAGAGCATTGTTGTCAGGTGTACCTGGAAATGTATATGAGGTAGAGCGCTCTACCTGAACTCAGATTGTAGAGCACAAAAATACGCCCAGAGGGATTTTGAATTATACATCTGAATGGTACTGATCGGAAGATATTGTTGATCAAAAACTAAAATTAATCAAAATTGATTTTTTCTTCAAATTTTACACATTTTTGTAAAATTATAACTCAGTACTCATTGGAAATAGAGAGTTCTGAATGATCTCAATTCATTCAGAATTTTATAATCTAAAAAAAGGCAGGAGCAAAATTTTCTGTCCGATCACGAGATTTGGCAGAAATAGCTGAAAACTGGAAAATGAGCCGAAAATACGCGGTTTTTGGGGGCCACTATGTATCTAGCACAAGGAAATTTTGCATGAAGAAATTGCTTGTGGACTTCTCTTAAGTACCCAAATAATATATTAAAAATCAGAACTACAATATAAATTGCATGCACACCCCCTTTTTTTGTCTATATTGACTGGACTAAAGCTAGTTGCCTGGCAACCAAGTTTAGAATAATACTAATTGTTTGCAGTTATCGTTATCGGTTGTTAGTCAACAAATTTGTGTTCAAGTAAGCTGCTGATTGTACTAGTTTTGATCATAGATACAGCTCTATTTTCTCAGGGATTGCTGCTCGATATTACGGCATCAAAGTGAATTACATATTGCAGAAGTACCTACATATTAGGAATGAAGAAGAACTGGATTATGAAGTCGAAAGATTCACACAAGATATTCAAGAGGCAGCTTGGGAAAGTACACCATGAACAGTCCAAATAAAAAGACCAGATGGAAGACATTAACCCTCAAAGTGTATTGGATCTCAACCATGAGAAGAGACTAGCTAGGAAAAAGTGGCAGAGAACAAGAAATCCACAAGACAAGACCCATTTAAACTTTCTTGTTCAAAAAGTGAGAGATGGGATTAGAAACCATAAGGACTCGGTTACAAGTGAAACCTGGGGAGTGACAAAAACTCTGACTATTCACTCTGGAAGGCAGTAAAGTATCTCAAGAAACCATCTGTACAAGCTACTCCTATTAGGGAAACAAATGGCGATTGGGCTAGAAATAACAACCAAAATGCTAGGAGATTTGATGAACTCTTGGAAGAGGTTTTTCACTCAACTGGAGAAGAGTGCGTTAATGAGGGTAAATTTTCAACAGAAATAGGGGATATTCCAAAAGTTTTGTTGAATGAGCTGAAAGTTCTTATCAGAAATATAAATTTCAAGAAGGCTCCAGGATATGACCTTATTACTGGGGCAGTGCTCAAAAAACTTTGGAACAAAGCCCTGCAAAAATTGAGGAACATCATCAATGCAGCTTTAAGACTGATGTACATCCCAAATATATATGGAAGGTTGCTGAAGTCATAATGATTCCAAAAACAGGAAAACCACCACACGAGGCTTCATCTTATGAACCAATATCTCTTCCACCGATTTTGTCAAAAATTTTCGAGAAAGTGCTACCTAGGAGACTGCAGCCAATAATTGAAACAATGAAGCTAGTTCCAGATCATCAATTTGAGAAAGTCCTTGAGGAGAAAAAGTTCTGTGTAGCAGTCTTTCTTGATGTAGCTCAGGGGTTTGATAAAGTATGGCATGAGGGTCTGAACAGAAAACTCCAGAAAATACTACCCATCCAGTATTCAACAATATTGAGATCCTACCTATCAAACAGATACTTCAGGGTGAAACAAGGAGATAGCTACTCAAAGTTAACGAAAATTGAAGCAGGAGTGCCCCAAGGATGTGTTTTGGGGCTCATTCTCTACCTTCTTTACACAAATGATATTCCTGTACCAGAAGAAAACATCATTGCCACGTTTGCAGACGACACAGCTGTCCTAGTTTCAGGAGACAGAAACGAAGAAGCAACAAGAAAAATTCAGGCAAGTTTCACAAAAATTCAAAAATGGAATATAGACTGGAGAATTAAATTGAATGAAAAGAAGTCTGTGCATGTGACCTTCGCAAATAGACTGCATGATTACATACCAGTCAGAATCAACAACCACGTGATACCATATGCAAACGAGGCAAAATATGTTGGCATTACCCTGGATGCCAAACTTCGGTGGAAAAGCCATGTCAAGAAGAAGAGGGATGAGCTCATCTACAAGTATAGTACAAGTATATAGATGTATTGGCTGATAGGAAGGAATTCAAGCTTATCAACCTACAATAAAATTCTACTCTACAAACAAATAGGTACTGAGGCCTGTCTGGTTGTATGATGCGCAACTGTGGGGCTGTACAACAGAGAGAAATATTGGCGTCATCCAACGATTCCAAAACAAGTTTCTGCGAAATGCTGTCAATGCTTCATACTTCATCAGGAACGCCGACCTTCAGGTGGAGACAGTCAAGGAGATGATTGTAAAAACAGCAAGGACCTATGAAGAGGCTCTACATGACTACCAAAATGTTGAGGCAATCCAGCTTTTGGACAACTCAACATGGACGAGGAGATTGGAAAGAAAGAAGCCAACAGATCTGGTGTAAACCTCCAGGAGTGTTTAGTGAAAGTGGAAAAAAATTTAATACCTATATCAAGTTAGTGCAGTGATCATGAATGAACTAATTTAAAACAAGGAGAAGCTATTACAAGATTATTTTTGAAAATGACTTCAAGTAGGTATTATTTTAGGATAGAAAAAATGGTCGTTAGTCCTAGTACTAGTAACAGTTATATTCAATAAAAAAAAATAAAAAAATATTGCAGAAGTACTAATATATAAATATTTTTATTACGAGAGGCTCGGATTCTAGGGGGAAAATGTTCTAATGATATGATAGGAAGTACAATTTCCATAAGTCACAGTTCAAACTACTACAGTAAACATTTTGAAATCGATTAAAAATAATCCAAAAAAATAGATTTTCCAAAGGAAATGTACGGTAGTAAGTTGCGCTCTTATTAAAAAATATTCCTAAATTACCAATTCATAGGTTAGATGTTTATATGTTTCTATTTTACCGGATCTCGAAAACGGCTCTAACGATTCTCACGAAATTCAGAATAAAGTAGGTTTATAATATAAAAATTCGATTGCACTAGGTCTCATCCCTTGGAAAACTCACTGAAGGACATTAAAAGGATAATTATTATTCATCCTTTGAAAAACATCTGATAATAATCATTTCGTCGTCTGTTGATGATGGAATGAGTGACAGAGTTCATGTGTGTGGGACTGTGTCAAAATTATGACTCAGCTGTTGAACTTTTGTAATCATTCAATCAGGTACTTGCTGACGGTTGCAAAAATGCCGGGTTATTTTTAATCCTAATTAATTCCAGTAGAACCATCTTTTTGAAATGGTCTTCTCTGATTTGGTTCACGTGATATTATTCAGGATTAAAATTTAACAGGGTTTTGTGCAACCGGGCCTTTGTGAGGGAAATTTTTGTATTCCTCTTGGAATTAATCTCAATTCACAGTGATTAGATAGAACATTTCTTTATGAACTATGCATATTAATATAATTTCTTCTTTCGTAATAAATTTTTTATGCTTTTGTACCCCAGAGCGAAGCTCGGTCCCCGATATTTCTAGTAAAATAAACAATTTTTTGTTATGAATTGAACTGGATAGCATCGATTTGTATTTGGGTGAATAATTACGACTATTTATGATTTCCCTTTGTCGATTACTGTTGTTTCAACTCTTTTCGTTTGCTACCAGTAATTAAATCACCATATTACCGTAACTAATATTACCAGCTACTAATTGCCGTATCAAAAAATTATACTCTATTATTCTGGTTACAATATTAGTTGAAGCTTCACACAATATTATAGGTACTGAATCCAGAGAATTGTCAGACTCAGTCTGATTCAAAGTCAGACTAACTTATCGAAATGACAATTTCAGCCGATTGAAATAGTATGATATTGATAAATCATAATAAACATGAAATTGTCATACTATTTGTAATTCCATGATTTCTAAAGTTGTCAAGCTTGAGAAACTGTTGTCTCATTTAATGTAATAATTATAATGTCTGACACGCATGAATAATGAAACCTTTTTAAAGGTATGTATTGATAAGGGGGGGTTTGTAATTGAAAAACAATTTTCGACCATCGTACTATGTGTAAAAGACATAAAAACATCAAATATGATGCGCGTCATTTTCACATCCCACCAGATCTATAAGAAGCTGCGGGAAGTCTTCCGACAGCCTTTTTTCTGAAGTACCTACGTACGCTAGTAGACGTCGAGCAGTTGGAGAGTTGAGCAACTGACGTAATGAAGTCTGTGAGACAGAGATGCCGCGACGATATTCAAGACGGATAAGATGCGGTGGAAGATAAGGGTTTGCAGCTGGATTTAAGGTCCACCGATTGGCTGCAATCGATAAGCTGAGATCAATATCGTCGCCGTCGCCGCCGCTGCTGTCTTCATAATGAGCCTCTTACATAACGGTTAAGGAGAGCTAAGTCGCTGCTTAGTGGCCAGACGTCATTTTGCTGCTCGCTCACTCACTCACTCACTCACTCTCGCATTGATCGCAGTCACTCACCACTTCAGACGACGACACCGACGATGACAAGCCAACGAGCTGAAGAGGAGGAGAAGGAGATTAAGAGGAGGTGAAGACGGTGGAGAAGGAGATGAAGAGGAGGAGAAAGAGATGAGTGCTACTCAGGACTTAGCTGCCATGCAACGCACGTACTACACCAAAATGCCCTCCCAAATGTAAGGGTTTGCTACGACGAAAATTCTACTCAAGAAGGTAGTAGGTAGAATGCATACGAACTTCCACTTAGGAAGAGCTTTGGATTATGCATTGAAAATTCTCTGATATAGAATTTTCCAAAGTAATATTTCAAAAGCTCACATAAAGAAAAGAAGTTGGAAAAAAGTCAGAAGTTAGAAAAGAAGTCACATAAGTCGAAGTTGGAAAAGTTCAAACAATCATTCTCAATATCAATTTTTCAAATTTGCCTTAGTTTTAATTTCGAGCTTCAGTGTTGTTAATCTATTCGTCAATATTGCTTAACATCCCAGGCAGTGTGAAACGGGGTACTGAGATGTGGGAATAATATTGTCCCAAAAGGCTGATTGATGTTCCGAGTTAGGTAGTTGTTTCATGAGTTATGTTTCGATAAATTGTAATTTAATAATTACAAAAACATATTTGAACCATTTGATTGTTTCAATGAAATTCATTAATATCAAATAAGCTCAATAAGTAATTCTTGATGATTTCCGTTTGAAAATACAATAATAATTTTTTATATGATAGCTTTGAATTGAGAGTATTATAATTATATGGGAGAACGTCTTTAAGACGTTTGATTTTCAAGACAATTAAAATCGTCTTTAAGACAATTAATTGATTTTTTCTACAATAGAATAAATTTAATATATTATTTATTATTCATCTATTCGTGGATATGATAATGATGTCTTAAACGGTTCTAGAGATGCAGAGATATATCTAGTAATGATCAATTTTAATTTTAATCAGAACTGTTAGCTACTTTCAATAACGTAGAGTTTCTTCTACATCCAATCAATCGTTAATTCTACGAAAGTCATTCGAGAATAGAGAGGGATTTCGTAACAAGAGGATTGTAGTGGTTGTTAAAACAGTTTACTTTTGAGATGGAAATCACTAATTGGGTCGAGCGTGGATATTGCACAAGAGTACCTTTTAATTAGGCCCTCGAGGGAAAGTTTTCGAGGGAAATTAAACTTTCCCTGACTTGAATTTATCAAACGATGAAAGACTAAGTGCCGGTTGCAAAAAAGTCTGTTAAATTTTAACTGTGATTAATTCCATGAGAACCAATCAGGGAAGCCGTCTATTCAAAAAGGCCTTCTATGACTATTCTAATTTATTTCTACATTGTTGACTCTCATATGCTACAGTTCATAGCAATCATAACCAAGCAATCATTCCCTTTGTGAATGTAAAATATTGTAACGCTTGTAACTCACAATTTCCTGGAAATGAAATACCTATGAAACCCAGAGAGTAGAGATTGTAATAAAATATTGTTAATATAATGCAATGTAATGATACATTCTATACTCTCTGATGAAGCCTAGTAATAAACCTTGTATTGAGCCTCGAGCAGTAATAATCATTATTGAACAATGATAACAGCTTATCATACATTGGCCTACACGTGATTCATCCAGCCAAGAAATCATCACTTACGCAGCTTCTTGATGAACGGCAAGTTCAATAGCTAACCGAATAATGTCGAAGAGCCCCTACAAACTCCAATAATACCAAAAGTTAATAGTATATGCGGTGATATTCGTTCATGAGAATGGAATTCTGCCCTTTATTCGAGTTGAGTTGAGAAACCCACTCAAAACTCAACATTATTTGAAGATCGATGGAGTGAGTTCGCTTTGTTAGAATGTAATGTATAGCTTTCTGTTTAAATTTATACCATATTACTGACTTTATTTGAGAAGGGAGATCTTTTCCTCGTTCTCTGGAAAGCATATCACTGTTTTTACGTGTAGCTGAATAAAGTAGTAGCAAAGCAATGTAGCTAGAATACAATGTATATGAGTTGTAGTATAGTTGTTGACTATTAAGACCCAAGTTTATATAATCTATGACCTATTATCTTTAAACAAAATAAAATCTTATACAAAAGCTGTTTCTGCAGAAAGCTTCTCAAATTTTTAATTTGATCGCATTTGATCAAGAAAGAAATTTGATGCTTGATAAAGTGCAACACCAGCACGAAACATGTAGGCCACTATAAAATTTGAGTGTTAATATTTTCCAAAAAAGTATTCTTATTATAATAGGTACTGTAGTATTATACCGTGTACTTTTTTCCACTTATTAGTGGAAAAGGAGAATTTATATCCAACAACGGAAATTTAATGTTCACGTAATAAAGGAACGATAGGGAAATTTCAATGGATGAAATGGATTTCTTGGATATAGGTATTGGTGAAAAATACATACCTTTATTCAAATACATATAAATATTATTCACAAAATTCTAAGATGTGGGCAAACTATGATTTGTGTCCCAAATTCTATTAGTCAGATAGTAATAAGCTCAAATAGGTGATTGATTATATTAAATTTTAGTGTTACAATTTTTTGACTATAATTCATCGTTTTAAGTTCACCTAATAATCTATCGTACTTGCAAAAAAAACTATGAAACTAAACACTAAAGTATGAGCTACTTATAAATACAGTGGGTGGAGAATAGCAAAATGGTAGGCCTAATGTATACTAGTAGTTCTGTGAACAGTAGACCACACGCAGTATTCTCATCCACAAGTACCTGATTGAAACTATAGACCTTATGGAAATACAGCAATAGACTGGCTTCTCCACACATCTGTGTAATCACTTGTCAGCTGATTTATGATGAATAATTCTAAAGTCTGATTTTTACTGTAATATTGGCGTATGAAGGAGGCTCCTTTTTCCTTTTATGTTATCCTTGAATTGCAAAATTTCCAAAAACCTTGTATATACGTCGACGCGCAATTAAAAAGGAACATACCTGTCAAATTTCATGAAAATCTATTACTGCGTTTTGCCGTAAATGCGCAACATATAAACATTTAAACATAGAGAAATGCCAAACCGTCAACTTGAATCTTAGATCTCACTTCGCTCGGTCAATTAGAATTTATTGAAGTGGTGATGACTGTCCACACTCCTCAGTAATAGCTCTTGCAAAAACAGAAAAACTGCTTGAATGTTAAAATTTGAGAGTTTACATTCATTTAATTTAAAAAAAACAAGGTCGTTTTTTCATTGATCTAATATCAAGCTAAGCTCTTGAAAACTGTCATAAGAAAGAATCCACTTTAGTAAAATTTATCCTTTTCTAGCTTTCTATCTAAATTATTTCCTGCTTCAATTAGACTTTGTTGTAGCAAATAATGATAATCTCTGTGCGAAAATAAGAGAAAGCATCTTTAACCATAATCAATACGTGTCCTCTTTTTCCAGTAAGTCTATAATAATACATGAAAAATAATTTAAATATTAGTTAAGTAAGTATCTCGTAAGTACGGTATACTCAATATTCTAAAAAAATAAAAAAAGGTACAAATCTGTTCCAGAGAGTAGATTGAATAATTATAAAATATAGCATAGAAAATATTAATATAGTATTGCATAATTTTTCCAAAACCTGATCTCTTAAGCTGATTTTAAGTACTACAAACTACTTCCTACTTCGCTTCCTTAAAACATGTTTCATGAACTCAGCAAGTTTCTGCAACAAAATTAAAATGTATAAACTTCTTCATAGCCATAGCCAACTGGATCTACAATAACAATTTAGAAAATTTTTTATACTAGTCAAGTTCATTATTCACCAAGACGATGAAAGAGCGAATAGTTTCATAGCCGTAAATCTGATCTCGAACGGATTCCACTACAAAAATGCAGACGGTTTCTATTGGTTACAAAATTGTCTTGTTTGTCGTGTTGCTTATTTGATGATACCGATGAGAAGCAGGAGGAGGCAGATGAGTTGGAGGAGGTAGGGGGGTCGGATGAGGAGGAGTGGAGCAGCCGTGTTGCAGCCGTCGTGGCTGCAGACGCCGCAGTAGTCGAGCTGCACGTCTGACGTCATCACCAGCTTGACCGCGTCGCACGGGTTGAAGCCTTCCATCTGGTGCACCGAACAGCCTCGGCCTGTCACCTTTTCGCCCAGTACTGGCCCAAAAAATGACTCATCATTAGAATACAGTTTCAAATTTATAGATTATTGTATAAAATAGTGGAATAGGCATACAGTACGTGTAGGGATGTCAATCCCGGGACTGATGTCCAATCCCGGTATTTCGGGATTATCCAATATCAATCCCGGGATCCCGGGACTGATCCCGGGATTGGTAAAAATCAGTTTCATGCATTTTTAACCAATTTGTTCCTCACAATTACATGTTCAGTAACAGTGTGTGTAGATAAAAAAGGGCTCATTATAGAGGGAGAGGATATTATTGAAATGAAACATTACTTAGGAAAAATATTAAAATTAAACATTCTATTCCTATAAATGTTTTCAAGATTAGGAGTAACTTTTTTCAAAAGCTGTACCACTACTAAATGAAATTTTGTAGAGCCAACTGTATTATTCACTTCAACTAGCTATTCTACTTATGATAGAGAAAGAGAAGATATATGATGAATCATTAGACAGATGAGAGAGTTAATAGATGGTGCTTGTTTATTTCTGATTTCTGAAGTCTTTTCAAAGTCTGAGTGCATTTCAAGGAACATCAGCACTATTGCAAATATTGCGCCGTCTAGACCAGTGAATATAGATTGTAATAAAGAATAGAATTATTAATATGAAATAGAATTTTTAATATAGAATGCAATTTTTAATATAGAATAGGATTCTTGAGTATGGAATTAAATTTATTTTCTCACTGGTGTAGACTGGTAATTGTGGTGCTGTGTAAACAGAAACAAACGTAGAGGCTTGAAAACGATGTTGAACTGATCAACAACCATTCTGAGAATGATGCGAACCCATTATGTGAATTCTATTTAGCCAGTACAGAGTACAGTATATTATGTATATGCAACTGAAGGCTGTGCCTGTAGAATAAATTAGTCAAACACTAAGGCTCAACTCACACTTACGCGACTCAGGTCGAGAAGAGGCTCGACTCTAGTAGAGAGCATGTGTTTCCAAATGGTGACACTCAGACCAGTCGATTCTAGTCTCTGCGACCTCACCATTCTATGCCCTCGACTAGAGTCGAGTCTCTTCTCGACCTGAGTCACATGTGAGTTGAGCCTTAGAACAATAAATTAGTCATGCAAAACTCATATTCATCACTGTAGATGAATTCTATATTGAATTGTTTTTGGAAAAATGCTATTCACAATTTCAGGCTTTCTAATTCCGAAAATCCCGGGATTGACGCTGAGAAATCCCGGTATTGTTAGGTATCAAAAATGGACCGGGATCCCGGGATTGACATCCCTAAGTACGTGGTAGTACAATACAAGTGGTAGGTATACGTCACCCGCATCAAATAAAAAGTCATACTATTATTTTTCATTCTATTCTAATGTGTATTCTTTATCCACGATAAAATGTAAAGAAATCATCCTATTATAAAGAACAAAAACTACGGACTATCATCTTCACGTCCATTAGTGGATGAATACATTGTTTCCAAGAGCTAGAAGGAAGTCACAGTATTTAGAAGTCAAACTTTGTATGCTCAATAACGTTTTATAGAACGATAAGCTTAATTTGATCCACTGGGCTATTCGTTTGATTAAAAACATGTGTGTGTAGTGTGTATCATCCTTAGTAAAAAAGGAAAGAAAACGTACGATAAGCTAATGTGTGTAGCATATTCAACAAATTGAATGACAAGTGTCCCAACAACTTTTTATCACATAATGAAACACTGGTATTCGTTCCTACATTTATTTTCCTATCTCTAGGAATCTCCACATACAAATGAAGAGTTGGTTACAGTATTATTAATTTCCAGTAAATAATGTTTACTATTTGATAGACTCGACTGCTAGATTTGTTTAAGATTGAGTAGGATATATAAATTATAATAGTAAACTTCTCATTATCAGTCACATGAAGCAGAGGTGTCCATTCGCCCAACCCCAAAGACGCACCACCCTGATATCTTAATATTAGTAAAATAACCGCCCCGCGCAAATAAGACACCCTCGAAAAAAAGGTGGTCCGTCGTAAGTTTAAGCACTACTGACACTTTTTTGGACCCCCACCAAAAATTGTTTTTGAAACATCCTCCTCCGAATTCTGCGTCTCCACCCCCCTCTATGGGCACCCATGCAGGAAGCAATCAGATCGGCCTATTCTATGCTAGCTGATGGTTCCAATGAATATTAGTGTATCCTCTCTTGTTTGGAATAATATTTACAATTCTGCATTCAGGTTTCAAGTAACAGAAAACCCCTATAAAATTGATCATCAGTATCACTTTATCATATCATTGAGGAAAGATACTGTTAGTACTATTATTTTTATAGTACCATTGCATAATAATTATTCGTCTCTGCTAATACTGCTAGTGGATACGTCTAGATACTAAACAATCAATACTAAACCAATCGATTGAGCCTAGTTACGAAGGAACCAAGGATTGATCAGATATTTCCCAGTAATAGATGTGAATGCTAAGTAAGGTACAGATGAAAATTAATGGAAAATTTTATTTATTCAAATGCCAATTAATGAATAATAACTATTAAAATAGAATCCAAATTAAATGCTGTAAATCATCCCGAAGACTTCTGCTACTGCAAATATTGACAGGGTAAACAGCTAGATGGAAATTCGACGAGAACTACTATCCAAAAACTATTTGCCAGCCCGGGAGAGCATTTAATTTGAATTTCATTTAATAATAATTATTCATTAATTAGCATTTGAAAGAATGAGATTTATCATTAATTTCTATCTGTAGACTGGCTGGCCGCTATGGCTTCGTATAAAAGCGCTGCTATACAAACATTGTCAGTTTGGCTTTTGGGCAAGCATACCTGGCTAGCAATTAGGAGGTAGGAGTCAATTCCCAGGCTTGCAAATAATTTTATAGATAGATAGTAGCTATAATAAATATATAATTTTTGAGATAGTAGCTGTCATCGAATTTCCATTTAGCTAGATGTTAACCCAGTTGTCAATATCTGCAGTTGCAGAAGTGTACGGGGTGATTTACAGTACTTAATTTGTATTTTTGTTCAATAATAATTATTTATTGAGTAAGATCTTACAAGTGAGATCGATCTTCTGGCAAGAGGTGGGTATGGTGGAGGTGACGCTGTGCGCGAGGATGTCGGACTTGTCGTGGGCGGGGGCCTGGCCAAGCTTGGTCATGAGGTTGGCGACCGTCTCCAGGGCCTCGCGCACCCCATTGTCCTGCTCACAGTCAACTGTTGCCAGTGCACCGCCAATGCCGCTGCTGTTGCTGGCCGACTGGAAGGGGTCCAGGCAGCGCGGGTCTTGCCGTGAGTTGCACACGTAGCACCTGATGCCTTCGCCTGCAACAAATTCACACCCAAAATAGGCTGTAGGACGAAATTATGCTATTTATAGGCAATGATGACAGTTTAATCCAAATAATGAAAAGATGTCATGTTGAACGTACTTCATCCAGCGCTTCCAGAATAAAGTACTCAGGAGTTGTGTAGACGATCCTTTGTACATCAGGAATTCGGATCTCCACCGCGAGTGGCGACATTTATTAGTGAAATCCAAATATTTGCAGAAAAAAATGAGGAAAACTCCATCAATATGTGAACATGGAAGCAATCTAGCTGCTCAACGTGCATGGAGTAAGAAGACTTCAACGCAACAACGCAGAAAGCCTGATGAATTAGTTTAGTGCTTAAGTGTTCAAATGGATGTGCAAAAACAGAGTATCCTTTTATGTGAATAACCTTCAATTCAATCCATTATAGAAGACTGAACCAATTTGGCTTACCTTCACAAACAATATTATTACCAATTCAAGTTAAAATAAATAGCTTATCAGTCTTCAACTAGGTGCTCTAAAAATCATAAGAAAAATGTTTAACGTGAACTGAGCCTCATTATACTGCATATTTTTCATTTGTGTTTTCAATTTAAATGCTTACAAATACTCTATTTCTCCTAGGGATTCTTTAAGATCCTGTATGATTTCTGTGATTAATGTTGTGTAGGTAATGGAAAGCATGATAATGAGTGATAAGCGTTCCGAATCGCCGGGAAATGAATCTCATTTGAAGCAGCTAGTAAATATATTACGCTGTGATGAACTGACCTCTGTAGCTGCCACCCTTCTAAAGCAGTAAATGAGAACAAAGCGATTTTCTAATATGTGAATGACCTACAGTAATATAGCAATGAAAATAAAAATAATTATTATAAGCTGGAGCATAGGAGCAGCGTAATGAATGTGGGGTGGATAGACGACTATAAGTTTGTTTTGTAAATAATGCATGTTGTTGATATACTAGCTATTTGAAATTATTTATTCATATTTAACATTGTAACAAAACACATTCGTTTTAAATTCAGGAGTGTTCACATGTTAAGATACAGACTTTGCAGTTATTGAGGTTCTTGTGGATCACCAAAACAAGAAGTTCTATAGGATTTCTGACGATTTTTTGGCGATTCAAGATGCCCAATATTGTAGTATTGGGTGGCTGGGTGCCGAATTTAGGGTTACAGGGGGTTGAGGGTAACCCTGTTGAATCGAAGAACGAAGAATATTCATGGGGCGGATTTTCGGTAAATATCATAATGTAAACCCTTATACGTTATTACTACAGAATCAATTTATAAATTTCAGCTCTTATTTTTCAATAATCCTGTCTGAGTAATCAACAAAGGATTCACTTAGCAACAATAAAAGACTCACAAAGAAACAACAAAACAGCTAATGCTCACTTTAACTTCATCTCTCAGAGCAATTCACTTCGAAAAACAAATTATGTTTAATGGATGAAAGGGAATTGGGGTGAAGATACTTTCCAAGCTACTGCTGTATGGAGTCGAAACAGTCGCATCTACATAATCGCGTAGAAAGCAACTGCATAAAAATTCAGAATGTTTAGGGAGGTAGCAGCAACTGAGCTCTTGGCAGTGATGTAGTTTGGATGGAGAGAAGATGAATTTTTGATGAGAGGGCCTCTACTAGTGCTCTGCGTTGAAGAGGAAAAGCCAGCCTTAATGAAAAGGCGTTGAGTTGCCGAGTGCTCCGCTTCTGCTGCTTGGCTTGCCTGCTGATGCTGACTCGCCTTTACTTCTCATCCATCGCATCGCAGCTTCTATTCACAGCTCACAACTCGAATTGACCGAGAACGAATCCAAGTTATGATTAGGTGGGGTCGCCTTTCCGCCTAAGCTACTGCTCTGAATTGAGTGCATGAAATACGTAAAGTCTGATAAATATGAATTGTGCAGACAAAACGTATGGTGGAGATATGCTTATGTTAATGCTAATGTCAATGGATTAATTAAGCCTGAATTGAGTGATGAATTGATTAATTAAAAATTTCAACTATGTTGTAGTTTTGACGCTGTGTATCTTTCTAAATATTTAAAAACCAATTACTTTTCTTGACGAAATGAGGAATGCATATCACTTCTGAATAATTCAACCCTACAAGCTCAAGTGTATTTTGTGACATACATTTTGTTTCAATAAGCACACGTCTTGGATGAGGATATAATACATTTTTCAATAATGTTATTTTCTACTTTAGAAAAATATACTCTACTAAAAGTTCTACTGGCTTCTCAAATACGATTTTTTCTTGAGTGATACTCTAGTCTAATGTATATATTAATTCCATGAATTGGCAACAATTTATTGTCATGAGATCAGTAATTTATCGGCTATTTTGTATTACTTGTAACTTGTATTGATTTTGTAGTAGAGATTTGAGCAGTGATACAAATCATTTAGAAGGGGATACGACGTCAAGTGAGTATAATCAGAGAAAATAAAAAAAAATAAATGAAAAGAAGTAAAAAATAGAAGTATTCAATTCTATTGTTTCTGGCTTCAATCGTAAAGGCATGCAAAATGGCAAAGATTATTCATTTTGGTCAGCACTGAGTGTCGAAACGTAATCTTCTATTTGAGAAAATATATCACAAAGGCATTCGCAATCTCTATTGAAGGAACTTCTTATAGGAGAAGATGGAGGGAAACTTAATATTTCGAGTATTGTGGTATCATGTAACGGGTTTAATAAAGTATTAAGAGAGATGGGGCGGAGATTATCAATTAATCTATACACTCCGTATCATGATTGAATGCAGTATGATTAATCCAATTCAGCAATTTTCAGAGAGTGAATTGGCTTTCGGAATTGGTCGATAAAGTTTGTACTTGATGCGGTAAGTAATTAATTTTACGTGCATGTGCTATAATATTGAGGAGACATCAGATACCGATTCCATCATTAGAGGCTCACATGAGAGTGTTTGATACATCGCTAATTATGAAGGTCTCAGAGCTCAAGCTAAAAAGGGAGCTCTCGAGAATCTATAGATATCCATATCTTACATTGCGTAAGGGATATCGAGTTATTTATAATTCTCCATTCACTAAACAAAAGTCCCTATTCTGTGTCACACTGCTGATAATGAATTATTATAATTAGCGAATGGCATAAGTATAACACACATCTACGAGGCAAATATTGTGGTCGAACGATAATGAATATCGCATTACAATGGGTTGGGGGAATTGGATTTTGCAATGAAAGCGAATAATAATAAATTGTTGTTCACAGAGTTGTGTGGAAATTGCAACTCTGGTGAATGAAGTGATTACATCGTATTATTTGCTGGTATTGAAGGGGCAGCAAAAGCGAGCCGAGCCTTTCCAGTTTCCACTCATTCATTACTCTACTCTCTACTGCCTGCCTCACCAACATTGAAAAACTTTCGCGTCTATTCCAAATCTATTATTTGTTCTTTGAATAGTGACGACTGCTATAATAACACTCTCTATTGAGTATTTGCGGAGGATTGAAAGCATTTTCATTCATTTTCCTATTTTTATAGGTTAGAGATGATAGTTCTTAGGTTGAAATATGTGAACCAAATGAGTTTTACCCAGTGAGGATAGAATGTAATTATTGCGAGTAGATTGATTATACATTCAACAAATTACATTCAATACTCACTGGTTTTACCATGACCCCGCTAAATACTGGTTATGTGAAGCTTCACGGAGAGATTGGAACTCCATTGTTCCCTTTTTTCTACAAATAATGCATTTTTCATGCAAACGTAGCTACTTCTACTAGGCCTACTACTTGTTGGATGAGTAGGCTCACTCATCAGAAGTGGCGAGTTTTGAAACGTGAATGAAAATCCTCTTTCGCTGATTATTATTAGTCCATGATGATTGAGGAAATTAAAAACCATTGCACAGTTCTACCTCTCTAGTCTCTATGATTATAAATTATGTTGCTTCTTGTAATAACTTAATTCATTGAAAAAAAATCGGATTCCAAAAATAACTTAAAATCTACCAAAGTTACAATTGTGTGGTGTTATATTTCAACAAAGTTTTGTGAGTAAGGAATTTAGGATTTATAGTTCACAGTAGCTTGTATAAGAATATCACCAATATGGAGGAATCAAATTTTCTATTTCATACAATGGAGGAGTATTTCATATCATGGAGAAGTGAAATTTGTAGCTTTGTTAGCTTAGATCTCTGTGAGTCGTTGTTGGTGAGAAATATCATGAGAGAAAGAGAGAGAGAGAGTGATAGAGAGGAAGAGAATGCTCGAGGCTGATGAAAAGTGAAGTGCAGCGGATTCTTGGGAAATTGAAGTCTTCTGTTTTCCTTCCATTTTCTTCAAAAGCTCTGAGATTGTTTCATATTTTCTTACTCATATAACATGTTCTATAGTTTTGCTCTAACAAATAAATTTCGTCCTTGAGAAATTGGATTTTCGATTGAGAACTGCAAAGACTCAACGGTCTACACAGAAAAGAATGTTTTGACGAAAAGTATTTTCAGATCTTGAAATTTGGGAAACGGAAGAATCTTTAACAAGATTGAACGTTTTTGGGCTCTTACTAAGGTACAGGATCTATATCATCTTCAATTATGATTTATTTATTCTACTTGAATATAAATGAGAGCTCGTAATTTTCATTATTAATGCTTTGAAATGAAGGGAGCAAAGTGTGATAAAAAATTGAATCAGTTGAAAAGTACAGGAGAATAGGAAATACGATGGGCTCCGTAATTACATCTTTCAACACTAAATCTCTCAACTTCCCATCTTCTTGATTAGATTAAAGTCTGGCATCCAAGACGAAATGAAATCCTTTCCAGCATTGATAGAAATATCATGATTGAATGAGTTGGTTCAAAGCTGAAACGAAGCATTTTAAGAGCGCAAATTGTGGAACGTTGCTCAGCTTCTAGAAATTCGTTGGAAGACGAGACTAGAAAATTTGATTATTATTTGCAATTGAGATCTACTTGTAATAACTGAGGATTCATCACAAAATTATAAAAGAGATTTTAATTTTTTATTAGATGAGATTAAATTTTTTTCAAATTTTAAAATTCATTCTTCTTTGGTAGTTCCACCATAGAGAAACAATAGCGCAAGTAGATATCACATGTTTTAGGGAATTTATGTCGCAACTTTTACTGTTATCTCAACAGTAAATTTTTACTGTTTTGTTGGGGTGAGAGTGTAAGAGCGGCACAATTTGAGAGACTACCAGCGTCACACAGCTGCATGTGAAAGAACTACGTCAACTATCGGCTTGGGATAACAGTAAAAGTTGCGACATAAACGCCCTATACCATGGGATATCCACTTATGCTATCGTTTCTCTATGGTTCCACTATCCCGTTTCAACTGGACGGTATTTACGGCGCTTAGACGGCATTTTTGGCACCTGATTTCAACACTTTTCTACAGACGGATGCCGTAGTCAGTCTATTGAATAATATACATTTATTGAAATGGATAAATCTGTTATTTCATTCAATAGATGAGGACTGAAATAAAATTGTACTTCTGGCTGCTATACAGAGATAGCCATAAATCTGATCTGATCTGAAGAATTGGATAAGGGTAGGATACAAAGAACAAATCAAGTCAACCGGAACAAATCAAATATTGTGTTGATGTCTCAGAGAATGGATGCCATACACTTTCTTCCTCTTTGAATAAACAATAAATCAATAATCAACATTCACCACAGTTTCTAGAAACCACAACATAAATTTATGACCAGGTACAAGAAATTGATGGAGTCTGGAATAAGCCGATTGATTCTGGATGCATTTGAATGTTATTACAGAATGTAAATCAATGTAGGACTGCAATATCTCAATTTTAAAAATAACATTTTGATGGAGGTGTTTTTATATTCAATATCCTTTCATTTTATAAATTGAGAGATTTCATAAATCCTTTTAAATGAGTAGGCCTACAAATTATGAATATGTCTCTCTCATGGGCCCCTGTTCTTCACAGAAAATAAATTCACAGAAAATACAGTTCATACAAAATCTCTAATCAAGTTTAATGTTAATCGGAGAGTTACAATACTGAAAAAATCAAGCACTTCCAAGCAAGCACAATACAAGTTTCAACAATCTTATTTTGTTGTGCAGAAGAGTTATGTATTGAGTATTGAGAGTTTACTATCGTTCGATGTCTCTCATTTTACTCAGTTTCATTACTCCTGGTAATGGAACTCTCTTAATTGAAATAATTAATTTTTTACCGTGAAGCAATAAATTTTTTCAACAGCATTTGTTTATTGGAAAATTTGTTCGAGTGTGTATCGAAATGTGTGTTCCCAGTACAGAATCCAGCATGTCAGACGAAATCCCCGGAGTGACGTGCTTTGCATCGAAGCTGTTACGAAATTTTTAAACACACAGAGTTTGTGCTTACCAAGCAGGGGCGCAGAGGAAAGCAGCAGGAAATAAGCGGCGAAGCGCTCTTGAGCAGTCATCGCAGAACGGCTTTGTGAAGTTGAAAACTGTGAAGTTTCAGCTAGATTTGCCGACGCGGCGTGGAAACTTGGCGCTGCGTCATCGGGAGAAGCGCGAAGCTAACTGAGAGGAGCGCGCTTTGCTACCCCACTGGTCGAGCGCTCTTTCAGTATCACGTCACGCTTCTCTCCTCCCCAAACACGACGTGATCCGCTCTCACTGTCACGCAGCCAACAAGGGTCGCCCACTTCTCTCCACCTTTCCCGTCTTTCACTATAACCGACAGCTCGGCCCAACTTCATTTAAATGTAATTAGAGGAAAATGAGGAGTGGATCACGTGAGAAGGCGGTGAGTCTCAGAATTTTCCATTGACTGGGTGAAGAGAAATTGACGAAGTGGACTCCAATATTAATGACGAGATTGATTGATTGCATTGAAACAAGATGTAAGAATGTGATGGAATAATAAATTATAGTAGGCCGTGAGTCTCAGAATCTGTGAGAGTTTTCTATTGACTGGATGAAGAAAAAATAACGAGGTGGACTCCAATATCAACGACAGGATTGATTGATTTCGTGGAAACAAGGGTGATAAAGAGATGGAATAATTATCTTTAAATCTTCATAGATGAATGAAGGAACCTTGAATATTGTTGAAAAATTTGGACCTTGACTATCAGCTACACTCTATGGCTTCGAAAATAATGTAGAAAGAATAAATAAAGACGATAGGGGCAATGCAAATACAATATATACACAATCCTGCATCCATTTTTGAACACTGGATCACAGATCCCTTGTTTACTTGGTCTATGAGTCTATGCATGGATCGTGTTTTTTTCAAATTCATTTGCAATGCAACCCCAAACCAAATGCAGATATAAATACAGAACATGAATATGAATCACAATGGTGATAAATTACAGTTTTCCTTAGGGTCGTTTGTACAGTGAAAGGTTAAACTGAATTCAATCAACTGGTGGTTTAAACTCAAAATGAGCCACATTATAAACTACAAGACTTGGTATGGATTTGATCCAGTTAAAAATGAAATTTCGTTTGCAGTGGGAAAACAGCACTTAATAGCTTCAAGTAATTCCCAAGTAAATAGAGTTTCTAAATTAAAATTACTGAAACGTTATCTAAAGTGAGTGAATGATCTTAAATTAATAGTTGATTAATAAACAAGCAATTAGCAAATACCCAAATACAGATGTAGATGAAAGATTTTAAAAATTCGGACTACGTGGTTTTTATATTGGCTCTAAATATTTTTCTGATTCTTACTTATTAATAAATAATCACTATAGAATTGGATTGAATTGAAATTCAAAGTGTTCTATTGTGAATCCTATCCTGAATACTGTGAACGTAACTTAAATAATGGATAGAGTCTCTAGTCTCTAGGGATATGTGTATTCCATTCCGAGTAATTTCAGCAAATTGATCAACAACCCCTATTATAAGCGAATACATGGCCAGGAATCCAGTTAATGATAGCGGTTTCACATTTAGGAATGCGCCCCATCGCCCTACCACTCACCTCAAATTCAACCATTATCAAACCGATTCGCAGTAATGGCATGGAGCAATACCCAAATAATAGATACCGTACATCGATTGGATGAACCAATCCAATTCATACACTCTTCTATAATGAATCAGTTTCACAATTAATCAAAGTGAAATAGAATTTGTGCTCTATATTGCTTTGTGTTTGGCTCTATTCTGCTCATTCGTAGTTTGTAACGTCCCATTCAATCAATGTCTGAATGAATTCTGAAGAATTTCAGCCGTTCAATTCAAACTAGAAGTATAAGCCGAAAGGAAAATATACAACCAAGGAAAAGCCTATATCGATTTTTGAAACGAAATTAATGATTTCTGTTGAAGAGTATACACTCAATTGGAATTGTTATACAATAGAATAATACGTTGAATGTTATAGGATAACCGTGCTGTACCTTAGGTTAACCTGTACCGAAGTTCAAGTTACCAAGGAATTGTATTAAGAACGGGTGTTTGAAAAACGAAATATTAATGAATTCGCGATGGGATTATAATTTTAGCTACATTAGAATGGTCATATTCAACAAAAATCTATAGCGACTTGCTTGAACTTTGCTTCCATTTATCAAAATGCATTACCTTTATTACTTCATTAATATTATTATTAGTGTGGAAATAATTTTCGAGAAATATTATATGTTGGTAAAATACAAATCCATGTCCTGTTAAAATTGAGAATCACATTGACGATAATGAATTATTATCACTTCTATCTGTAGGGCTACTGAAATATTCTTGTAACGCAATGAAAGTTATCAAATACCATTTTCTTACCATCAAATCGCAAAATGAGAAGGGGGAACTGACAACTTTAATTGTGTTTCAATTATTTCTCATCATAATTATAATGATTATAGTACACATTTATTTAAACAGTTCAAAGCCGAGATGCTCTACTTAACACGCAGGCCAACATATATCCTGGAGATAAGATTGAACCATATTTTTCGAATAACAAAATCATAAGATACTGATTACGTGATCAGATCCTACTGTATGAATCTTCCGTGCCAATCCAGTGCTTTCAAGGAATTGAGATTTTGCAGATTGGAAGAAGAAGTGTACTTTCAAAAGCAGCTCCGTATTCATAAGAGTGCGTTCGAATGGAAAAGTCACTCGAATGAGCTCTTTGTTGAAGGAGCTTGTCTGTTTTGATTTGCGAATAGCCGGGGAATATGATGGTTGAAAAATAACAATGGGTTGAGATTTAATGAGGAAGAGGAAAAGTGGAAAAGCATTGGAAGCAGAAGCGCATTGCGATTTGTGGAAATGTAGCGAGGATTTGTTGGGTGGCTCTTTGTCAACATTGTGTTAGTTCATAGCAGACCCAGCGCAGGCTGAGTAAACTCAATTCTCACGAGAGTTCATCACCTGCTGATATGAATGTCTGTGTTGTTTGCAGAACATGGGATTCATTCTCCAGCATTGAAATTTCCAACTCAGCAAATGTTATAACAATATTCGAGATCGAGTAGGATTTAATTAATTCACAAGTAGACATTATTATTATCATACTATACGGTATGATATAACATTGTTTACTATATAAATCCCATGGCTACCCACCCCCCAATAAATTGAAATTCAAGGGGACAGTGGAAGGCGTTTCCAGTATTCTCCTACTATGCTATTTTCAAAAACAGCAAATTAGTATGATTTTTAAAGCCATTGTGCGAATCTAGTAACAAACCGGATCAAATAAAAATGTATTTTCTTATACTGAGTACAATTTCCAGCAAACGTTACGATTGCAGGGTTGAATATACAATTTTCAGGCAATGAAGCTTATACAATCTAGGAGAAATGAACAAATATCTGTAATTTTTCTAGTCTTGGAAGCATTCTCAACACTATCATAAATTTGATATTTATATTATTGAGAATTGATGCTGGTTAAAAAAAACCTGAGAGAATTATCCTGGGGTGAATCTTATTCCTCGAAATTCCTCAGTTGAATGGAAACGATTTTATTCTCAAAAAGCATCATTTGCAAACATTTGAAATGTAAACTTTACAATCATTTGAAAGAATAGTACTCCTCATCTAGAACGAGTCTGTGTGTGAGGAGGGTAAATCACAGTTGAAATAGGAGAAATTGAAATAAGAATGAACATGAGAAGAATATGGTCAATCCCAGTATAAATTAGTTTAAAAATATCAAAATTAAAAATTTTTAGTTTAGTCATTAGTTTTGAAGTGTAAATTGGACTTTTTGAAGTGAAAAGTGAAATCTAACCTCATTCTTTTTTGAAACTTTTATTTGTAAAAATTCGGGAGAAGACAGTTTTGGGCTATGCCTGTTGTCTTCTCCCAATCATATTTTAATTATGATTTGTGATTGTGAATAAAATAAATAAAGTGTGTTTTTGTAAATACATTTTTAATGATGAACTATAAATTACTTGGATCATTGAACTTTGCAGGGATAGTAGTTCGATGTGAACTCTTCCTCGAGCTCTTCATGTTCATGATTAGTCACTTTCTTCAATAGGCTGACAATCAACCGATGACCTTTGCGTGTGTCTGTGTGTGGCATAATATATCTTGAATCTTTCAGTACCGCATCCATTCATTTTTCACATTCCAAGTCTCACATGCTATGAATATTTTCTGTTATGTTCTGGTTGGCCAGTCAATAAGATCGATTCACCCTCATAGTGAATGAGATCATGAATTGCATTTTGAAGAATTATTTCTAGTGGCAAATACTGTTGACTCAAAATAAATTAATGAGATTCACTTTATAAAAGTTTGCTGTTATAATATAAAGATAGTCTAGGAAAGGTTTAGGCTAGTAAACTTAAATGTGATCAATCATGTTACTGAGGTAATCATGATAGTAGATCATGCAAAATTATTCTTCACAAGAGCCTCTCATTAAGCTCTAAAAAATTCCGATTTGAAGCATTTGATATTTCTTTTAATGCAAGAATTACTCTACATATCAGTCCACATTATCTCTGATAAATCTATCTACTTTGCTGATTGCTGATGGATTGTCATGTGATATAAATTGATTTGTTCTACTTAGAACCAACAATTAATGGTAGTGTCTAATAAACTTCTATTGTACCAAAGTAATCCCCGAAAGCAACTCACTTCAAGTAAATCACAATGAACATCATTCGTTGTTCAATTATTGTCTATAGTGAAGTTGTCTATAGTAAGTATAACACAAAATAACCCACATCACCAAATTAACACATTTCATTCACTTCCACTATTACTCCATAATAAAAACTGATAAATATTCCACATCAACTCATTGATGTATTTTTAGCTTTCTGAAAGTGATCAATAAAATCTAGTTCATCACTAAAGAAAATTAAATTTGATATTGAAGCATTTTATTCCAATACACTAATCTTGGAATAAGGATGAGTATAGTTTAGTATTATCAATACTTGACATTTCCATTGGTAAGTATGAGTAAATATATTTATACAAAATACAAAGCTTTGGTATCCATCTCTATTCAAATTTAATCTGTTCAAGAAAATAACCATAGTAATGTATAAAATAAATTGATGTTGAAGTTGAGAAACACATTTATTCTGAAAGTTTTCCGTTGAATAAATTTCACTCTTTTCAAAGAACTCTATCCAGGAACTTAGATTGCTCTGGAACTTCAGATATTGTACACACTTCTTTTCGACTTTCTGTAAACTTCACTTGAGTTTCTCCCTAGAAACTTTTCTCAATAGATGATGATGGAAAATTAGATTCTAATAATATAATTTATTGCCGGCAGACACGGACTAAAAAAAGCCTCACCTTCACTGAGTAAAAATCAAGAAGACTTTCAGGTAAAAAAGAGAATACTATTTGTATGCACCTAATTGCAATTGTTTATTGTTTATTTTGTACACACTTAAGTACGAGGGTCTTGTTATCACGTTCTCCTCTCCAAAAAGTTAGTCCCAAACAACATAGAGATTTTCCATATTTGTTCTGCTTGTGATGTCTATATAAGCCTTATTGACCTTGAACGTGATAAATGGAGAGAATGATAAGATATTGTTACAGTATACGTCAGTTACATGATAGATTAGCTGCAAGATAGTTAAGTTATATGATAGATGATCGTACATGTAAATCACAACTCATCATTTCATAAAGGTCTCTCTCTCTCTCTTCAAGACCAAAAATGATGATTTCCAAATACTCTTCAAATGCTACTAGATCTTAACATAGTTCTATCCTTCAGTGATCTGACCTTAACACTAGTAATTCTTATTCTAATATACTTTTCTATCTAATGTAAATTCTAATTTGCTGCCTTTTCCACTGATGATCCTGGTAGAAATGATCTTTCTTGATCCATGAATATCATAAAGGTGCGTACAGAATTTCGCTCTGCTCCGCAATCGAACGTCACTTGAGCAGATCGATTGATGATCGACCGGGTAGCAAGAGTGGAACGCGAGAAGAGCTAACATCTACGGTAACGTTCATGATCGGTGCGAGTGAGGAACGTGGGCGGAGCGATGGCGGAACGATGGTGGAGCGTGCGCGGAGCGGGTTGGAGGCTCATATATTTGTACGTACCTTAAGATACATAAGATAACGTCAAAAGATTGGAACACCAACATACATAATAACGTCCAAGTCGATAAGACATATGTAATGAAGCACTTGAACTAAAACTAAACTTCACTACAGAAACATTATCGTATTTCTACTCATTTATACAATTGTTGTATTGTAAATGTTTTTGCATCATTTTCCTTAGGGAGTTCTTTTGAAAAAGTGAACTGCTGTATTGGATACTCAATCACTACCGTATTTGTGTCCAGGAAGTAGTTGGTACTGAAGATGAATGGAATTATATTAGCGGTTCACAATATTCATGTCATATATTAAGGACCTTTTATTGTCCTTCCAATTACACCGAACTTGGTTGAATGAGTTCACAATACACCAGACCCGTATATCGCAATTGTTTTTCAATTATTTTGAGCCGGGTTGAATGATGTTAGGAAAGACAACGGAACGCAGTGAGCGCGATAGCTGCTAGTTGCAGTAGAATGACGCCAGCTGATGCTGTAATGCTGGTTGCAGAATTGCAGCCGTCTTGGAAGCATTGGCAGACGGTCTCCTCGTGGTCCTTGTTGTTGGCCGAGTAGCACTCGAGTCGCGGGTGCTTCACCCAGCCGCACTTTCTCACCACTCTCACCAAGCCATTGCGATCTAATACTGCAAAAACAGCCAACAACCGTCAATACAACGTTCATTAATATTGAGTATTTAAAATTATTACAATGAATAATTCAAATTAAATTGAGTAATACCACAGATACAATGGTTGTCTGTGGTAATACACAAATATAAAATAGTACCAATAAATAAATAAATGAATAAATATAATTTTATTGCCATAACATTCATAGAAAGAAAGACAACGTCAATACACAAAATATAACACACTAATAAAAGTGAGATATCACTGCTTACAGCACTGCTTACCATAGCAGTAAGTATTAAGTTGAAGCTAATGCACAATATATAAATAGCTACTAGTAGTTGAAATTTTGAATAATCCAATTCTTCTCACACAATCTTTAGTAACGATAGGGTTTCCATATATTTTCCCGATTCACTGTCATCATCCTAACTGCAAGTGTGCAGCTTTTCAGTAATTCTTTTCTCATAACCTTTGATAACGATAGGGTTTCCCTATAGCTGGTAGTGGACATTTTCCTGATTCGCTGTCATAATTGATATGATTGATATGATATGGATGAGATAGATGAAGATATAGAAACTCCAGTTGATTTTAGTTGTCATGAAAGTCTCAATCGACCTATTTCTCGCTCTACCATTGATGTGACAGGCTCAATCGAAATAGTTTAATCTCCATGTCACGATAACCAATCAGAGAAGTTTTAATCAAAGAAGACTTCTTTTCAAAGGCTTCTCTGATTGGGTCTCGTGGCATTAAATCACGGTTAAAACTCAACCTGCTCTTAAGCAACCGAGCCTTAGTTCTATTTTTGAGATATTACACTTATTGCTGCAATTTCCAAAGAAGAACTTTTCGGTTCCAACATACTATTTGCTCTAGACTTTCAGCAGTGAACTTTTGTGTAAATTTTACTCCAATGATAATGCAACTGGAGTATAATACTCCAATTCTCATTAACGTATTCTAATAACTATCTTACTAGAAAATTTGAGAAACTGTTATCAATTAATGTAAGCCACAGAATTAATATTTGATAGAGTGACATAAATATTAATAAGAGTTCTCAGTATTTTTGTAGGTGCAGAAAAACGATTCGCCAGATACATTGACTTTCGATTATTTCATGTCTTGGCGAATATTCGAATGTAAATCGATTTATCATATTCTCAAAATCTATAATTACTTCATACAATCCTTCTCTCAAGTTATAACAGAGATATTCAGATTAAAATTTTATGAAAACGTTTCGAATTGAGCTTTAAATGAAATTGAATTTAATATGAATGGTGTAGAGATTTAAAGCTACGGTACTTCTATGACCTTCAATTTTTGATGCACAGTAAGTTACTTACTTTTTTGAACAATCTTCCGACAGAAAATTTGTTTTTCAGAAACTTTTTCCTCCTCGCATTCACGATAGTGGAAACTGTCTGTGTCATTTTTCTCCAAATTGATGCATTCGGGGTGAGTCATTGAGTTGCATTGATAGCACTTGATACCTTCCACGCCTATCAAAACAAAACTACATTAAAACACAACCATAAAAGTCCAAGTTGTAAGAAAAAGGGTTCCCTTGCTAAATAAGGAATTACTTTCTAGAAGACCTTGAAAGGCTCGAAATCGATAACCTTCAGAAATTCACTGAATGCAAATTTATTTTAAATTTTCAAAATAAAATTTATTTTCTTATCATGTATCCCAATGCTAGTTGTAGTACACATCACACAATATGCATGATTTATTAATCTACCAACACATTATTATCCTCGAATGGCAAGCGTTGATGGGAAACTGATTCGTACACATTACTTTAAATTTTCAGTAGTTCACTTTCCAAGACTTATCTCCTGTGCGAAGTATGGACATTTAAAAGTTTATTCCACGACAAATTTTAATTAAATAGCCTGTATTTCAAGTAATATAAGGTCTAACAAAGAACTTCATTATGACAATGAACTTCTCTTGCAAGATAAATTGTGATCAGTGAGTTGTGTAATATTGACGAATGTTTAAAACTAAAAGGTTTTCGCACTTTTATTCAAATAAACCATTTTTTAAAGTATCACCCATATACCTAAATCTTAAGCTACCAACTACAACTATGTTTGTATAAACTTACATGATTGTGAAAGGAAAATAATTTGAAGAGCGAGCAACATGAATAACAGCTTTGAAATGCTTGCAAACCTATCCATTTCCTAGAAAAGAAAAATCATGAAGTTTAAAAAAGTGTCTAAATCGAAATTACCAAAAATAATAAGAAAAGTGGATATGCTATGAATGCTTCAATGCTATTCAATGCTTATTTACATATTTCTAATAATCCTTTTTTTCTTGCTTTCAGAGCTCAGGCATCTTTGACTCTTCGGAGCCCCATATTAGTCTATATTCTCTTGGACGCCCTCGGTCTCTTGCCTTTCTGGTTGTAAATTATCGAGCGCTATTTTGCTAGTCTTCCCTTACTCTATTTACATGCTGTTAAAATTCACATTATTTATTCTCAGATATCCTTTTTTTGTAAAGAGAGGACGTCGAACTGCTCTCTCATACGTTGAGATGTTGTAATTCTCGAAAGATCCACTCTAATGCAACGCAGGTGCATGTGAAGAAAGTGACTATTCCACCCTGAGAGAATGTTAGTGTATTCTAGAATCCTATTAATTATTCATTAATTCATTAATTTGTAGCTATATTCGTCATTCACTTATTATTCAATTAAAGTTCCAAGCATGATTTTACGGTAGAGTGTGAGAATAGATACACTACCTAAATTTATTTATTCATTTATTGTACAAAACACTATAATCATAATATAATCATAACATTGGAGAAAAACAAGGCTGAACATGTACTATTTCTCTCCAAAACTTTTGACAAAATAAACATTTTAATGTTGTCTATAGGTCAAGGTTATAAAATAACAAACTGCTTCGTCACTTGATTTTTTGAAATTGAATGAGGGTTTTTGAAATTGTTCAGATATCTGTAGAAAACTACTCATACTAATAGCCTCCAATATACTTACAACTAACACTCTTGAAACTTTAAAAATCGTTTGAACGATGGAAGTTTTCATTATTTTCAGAAGTTATGATGCTAATGTTACACTGTAATTGGTTCGTCTACTAATAATTTCTATTCTTGATTGGATGCAAGAAGAGATCAGCGTTGAAACTATTAGAATACTTTGTTGGAATGTGTAATTACATTTAACTATGCGAGACTTTTTCCATGATGCTCAAAATCTAAAAGTGGAGATTGTATGTTTGATTTAATGATTACAGGTAGAATATAAATTAATGTGATTGATATTTTTTTTTAAATCAAATTTAATTGAATTGATTAGTTTAAATTAAATGTAATAATATCAAATCACTCTCCTAATGATTAATTTCAAATGCAACTAGTTCGTTTACAATTGTCGTGAGGAATCATGAAGTTATTTTATTCTGTGCCTAATGTTTCTCAAGGTTGGAGTCTCCATCTATCCAAATGTTAATGTCAACATGTTAATTTAGATTTGAATTTATGTTTACCAGAGCTTTATTATTTTTTTAATGAAATCTGAAATACCGTACTAAATTCGGATGTATAATCTCCAGAAAAATGTCGACTCTGTTAATGAGGCTATCAAGAGGAAATCTCTTGAGTGAATGAAAAATGTTCTTCTTCATTGTTATGAAACAGAGCATGCGAAAGATTCACAGTCTAATGAGAGGAGAGATAATTAATAATTTTATCTCATTTGGTAAATTTCCATGAAAATCATTTAATTAATTTTAAAACACCAATTATAATATTCAAATCATTAAATTTGATTTTCAGCAGAATGTTGGATCATACTATATCTAAAGCAATAAGAAAAATAAGACTGATTCTCGATTTTAAAGAATTCTTCTTCTTTATAATCTGTACTTTTTCCTTCAAAATTAGATCAATGCATTCGGAACTCACTTCGAAATTCATTCAACTTCTATACCGTAACTGAAGTCTTTGTGGGCCTACGATTTCACAGCACTATTCACACGAACTGTTCAATAACTACAGAATCCCGCAACGATACGAAAGATCTGTTAGCACATACACTTCACTCCACACTAACAATCTCCAAACCTTTTCAAGAGTGTGTTGTCTTCATCATCACAACACATAGACTGGGATCGGGAATTTCGACTAGGAAACTAACAATTTGCTAAACATTAAGTTGAATCTGGTTTCATTACGATAATGAACTGGTTTCGTATCAATATATCACAGTAGCCTTTGACCTGTATGTAAAAAACTATTGTCGTCCAATAAGTGATACATTGAGCACTCTGCTGAAAGATCATTATTGATTTATTATTATTTTGATCTAATTTTTGTGCATTTTGTGGAATTTAGTTACAGAAAATGACCTTCCGCTATAGGAACTGGTTGATTCAAGATTCAAAAATTACGTGTTCAACAAATCATGAAGATATAACTGGGTTACACCAGTCTCACTATTGTGATGAATACAAGGTTTAGGAAATCCAGTTGCGCCCAGAACTTAAACTCTGATAATGAGGGATGAGAATGAAATTTCGATAATATTGATGAAGCTTATTCCATCTTTGGTAGGATTGGAAACGATACTGCATGAGCCAATCCATTGAGAGACCTTGATACTTGAAAATAGGAGAATAATCACAAACCAGAAGATGGGTCCACTAAAATGGAATGCCATGAAGAGAATAAAAATAGGGCGGAGAATAGCTACCTTTCGTCATTCAAGCAATACGGTAGTATTGAATAAGGAATTACATGTTTTTCATTGCAATGAATAATTAATGGACATACAACGTCACTTAATTGTAACAATCGCAGTAATTTTGGCTGAATTTACTCAATAAATTCACACTAAATACACTCTTAACTCATTAGGAACAACATGCGTGATTTACTCAATATATTCCATCTTGAAATTACTAAGTTCACAATCATTTATCCATTTATCGGATTACCAAACAACTTACCACATGGACATCAATATTCATGTGCCGGTAATTAGGTACTGTACAAATGAGTGTTGGAAAAGTCAGACTGAAGGCATTTCATGCAAAGGCCTTATCTCTTATCTCTCAAAACCATAATAGGGAAAAGCCAAAACGCACTACATGGGGATGATTCATTCTTGTGTGTGACAATAGTTCCTGCTTTTGCGTTGAATGGCGCTATTTTCATGAACTCATCCTGTTTATTTTTTTTCCTCAAATAACACTTTGCATCACTTAACTACAGTTGTAAAATTTATAATATGTTTCATTGGTTCATAATAGGTTGAAAATGTTATGTTGGATAATATATTATATTCTCAACTTTCAAGCTTGGTTACAAGGTACCTAATAAAGTAGTTGAAAATGATAGGTACTGTAATAAGAAATTTTTTTGAGTAAAAATGATGACAATAATCCTTCAGCCTATAAAAAAATGGCATAATGAAATTGGTAGCATGGAACCTTGCACGTTTTATTGAGTTTGGAGCATGAAGCTTGAAAGGAGCAAAAAACGCTGGATCTAGTGCATAACAGAGCCAATTTGTCACGAAACAAAATTATAAATAAAAAAGTTTACTGTATATAAATAATAGTAAGGCCTACTTATCGAGAAAATTTTCGTTGCCTATAAACGTTCTAGGATTCCTCTTAGCAGATATAATCTCTATCACCATGAGAATTATCATCCAATGCTCCAGGATTACAGAGTAGAGTTGAATGACTCAATCGACCAAAGGGTATCTGATATTAAACTACTTGTGAGAGTTGTCAACAGTAGATGAAAGCATATTCGGTGGTGGAGATGGATAACCCAGCTTGAACTGGATCGACTGGTTATCGTCAGGTTGAAACCCTGACATATTTGTTTGCTTGTAATATCTCCAGTTACTCTAGGTCAAAGAATAGAATAGCTATAGATCTTTTATTATGTTTCCAGTGAGGGTTGTGATATTGTATTATCATTTCTCAAAACGTTTCCGATTTTGTGTGTAATTTTTATGATAAGGGACCATAATTAATTTCAATATTTGCTTTGATATGGATGAGCCTCAATGGTTCAATAAATTCATTTGAAGGTGGTGGTTCATTGCAAGAAGGAAACACAAATTGAAGTTAAAAGTTTTTATTAAAAATATTGACAGAGATTTTAATTTGTAAGGTCTACGTTAACTCGATTGTAGCAATAATTATTAATTTACAAATTCACAACGTCATTCACTCATTCTACAATACATCCAGATACCATAGTTCTACTATTACTCTATTCTATGTTATACTTCATTTCTTCATCCATAATCAATACTCCAATGTTTAAAATGTTTAGATGATTATTAAAACTTATAAGAACACATTTCCAACAATTAAAAAGTCTAGGTACGAGTTTTGTAAACAGTTTTGAAATTTACTTTATATAGTAAATTCAAGTCTTTTACTAAAATGAGGGTTGAACGACTTTTAAAAACTTGGAATCCAGAAGCCTTTTTCAACTTCAATATCCTATAGGCTAGATTTATAGTGAGGTTCACGTTATAATGACAGTATAGGAAGATAGGAGGAAAGCGTTGCCGATTCTCTGCCTTGCCAATGCTTTCTATAGAGGATAAGTTAGCTGATACCGGTATTTATGATAAAATATTGACTGACCATTCTTGTTTACAATAATTATTGTCAAATATATTTTATTCGTCAAAAAAATATATTCTCCAATTATTTAAAATTAAATTTTCATAAACATTGTGGAGCTAGAAAAGGATAGCGCAAATTGCTTTGTCCAATGATAGACAAGGATAGCAACACCAACGCTAATCAAATACTGACATTATAACGTGGACCACACTAGAGAAGTCAACAACTGCATTATGCTATATATTTTCATTACTTATGCCATTGATCCAATTCTTCAAGATATAGGAACCCTACAATCCATTGGACTCCTACCAATTACACTGCTTAGTCTATGCTGTTCATGGTGATTGTTATGACATGATATAATAGACAAAAGATGCGAGTGGAGCGAGCTGCATTAGAAAAGGAGAGGAGAATCGATTGGCGGAGTTGCAGCCATCGTCAAAGCACTGACACACAATCTCCCTGTGGTCATCGTCCTCGAACGACTTGCAAGTCAGGTTGTGGATATCCGTCTCCCATCCGCATCTTCTGATTATCCGCGTTGATCCAATCATGTATTTCACTGGTGCAACAAAATGAAAGCATTGGAAAACGATGTAAAATTGTTCTACAAATCAAATCAAGTTTTATTCTATGATATCACTTACATGACAAATTCCGTTACACTACCATTATTGGTTTCTACATTTATGAACAACTGAAACCAAGCATATTTGTTGAACAAAATAAGAGAACACGAAGTGAGTATGAAAATATAAGTTCAGAATTCTCATTTCCATTGTCCTATTATAAAGAGGTGATAGTATGAAGAGGTGATGACAAATAAATGATCGCTTTGAAAGCGAGTAGTTTAATAATAATAATAATAATTGAAAAACAATTAAGCATGTTCAAATAAACATAATGAACAAATATAATCACAATAATATTTTTTTCCTACAGTTACCTTGAAAAGTGGCCATTGCTGCACTGATTACAGAACGCAAAGAATCACTTTTCCGCTCTAGTGCGGGAAAATTTCTTCTGCACTCCAGATTTGCAACATGACAACGAAAAAAAATGGTTAGTAGGTTATATGGAGCACCAGTGCAGCAAAATCAAAATTAAGTTGGTAACAGTGACTGTGGTATAGTGTTGTGGTGCACGTTATAATAATATCAAGGACAACGAGGACAGCCACCACATGAGTGACAGCCGCCCCTTCATACATTTACTACTACATTATTCAATTTGACAATAAATTAAGGTTTTTATTAATAATAAAATTACACAGAGAAACATTTGATGGATTTCAGGCAATTTTACCTATAATTACCCACTTTTCATATTCAATGGTAACTGTAGGAAAAATTTAATGTGAAATACGTGCGCAAAGTTCCTCTGCTGCACTCAAGAAACCATTCCGTTTCTAAACGGAAAGTAAACGTTTCTTTCGGTGCAGCAAACTGTCACTTTGCGCACTAGATGCACAAATAACTATTTTTTATTCAATTACAATTGTAAAATCAAATCTGTTATTTTGAAGATTTATTACATAATACATAATATAGGTGGAATAGCATTCCTGTAGTGAATTTTCCTAACCCCGAATAACTCTTTGAAACTCCTTTACTAAAGCAAGAGATCGCTCACTTGATAGGTTTTCATTTATAACGCTTCTAATAAACTCAGTTTTCCATAGATTACCCTGTGATGAGAGATTCTTCACAAAAGGCACCATGAAAGTGAGAATAGTGAATGTTGAAGTATGGAAACTGTGAAGAGGTGAAGATAAAAGTCAAAAGAATGAAAGAAAGGGAAAATAAATAATTAATTTGATGTGTTTCATGCAGAGAAATTGAGGGGAAAACTAAAACAGCACAGCAATGCAAGTAAATGCAGTGTACTTGTTCAGAAGCTATAATAAACTTAATATGATAAGAATAATCCAGTTTTCCAACACATTTCAAATCCAATCAACTTTGAAGTAAGCAATACTCCATTGTCATCGAGAATTATAGAAATCAGTGTTTCAAAACAGTTTTATCCTAGGCTTAAGGGATTGCAGCTTAACTGAGAGAGGCTATTTTAATATGTAGCAATGGTTAGCCTATAGGATTAATAGATACAGAATTTTACTAGATATTTTGAATGAAGAGAATCCAAGAGAAAAGTTTGAAGATGGGGATATAAATGAGAATGTTGCGCAAAAAATAGACAGAAATGAAGTGGCTGTTGTACTGAGAGCAATGAAGAATGGGAAAGCTGTGGGAGTGGATCAAATCCCAATTGAAGCCTGGAAGTGCTTAGGGGAGGAGGGAGTTGATTTGTTGTGGAATCTCCTGACAAAAATTTGGGACCAAAAGGAAATGCCAGATGAATGGCGAAGTAGTGTATTGGTTCCCATCTACAAGGGTAAAGGTGATATCCAAGAGTGCAATAATTATAGAGGCATGAAGCTAATGTCTTATACAATGAAGGCTTGGGAGTGGACTATTGAGAAGAGACTAAGACAAGAGACCACAATCAATGAGGAGCAATTTGGATTTATGCCAGGGAGAGGAACAACATATGCAATATTTGCTTTCCGGCAGCTGGTGGAGAAGGCAAGAGAGCTAAGGTCTCAGCTGCATATGGCATTTGTTGACCTGGAAAAGGCCTATAACAGGGTGCCCAGGCAAGAGATTTGGCGAAGTATGAGAGGAAAATGTGTGCCAGAGAAGTATGTTCGATTGGTGCAGGAGATGTACAAGGGAGACATCACTCGAGTGAGAGCCAGTGTGGGAAGGACCCAAGAGTTTCCTGTGCAAGTTGGCCTTTACCAGGGTTCACACTTAGCCCATATCTGTTTGATCTGCTCTGTCGTGGGTGCTGCAGTCAATAGGCCAGCACCATGGTGCATGCTATTTGCAGAAGATATCGTGCTCTGTGAACCTACCAAAGATCAGTTGGAAGAAAGGCTGGAAAGCTGGAGGAATACTTTGGAGGAAAGGGGACTTAAAATTAGCCGATCAAAAACAGAGTACATGGTATTGGGAAACAATGATGGGCTAACCTTACAGCTTGAAGGAAACCAACTCCAACAGTTGCAAGTTTTAAGTACCTGGGTTCAAGTGTACAAAGAGATGGAGGGCTTGATGTAGAAATACAGCATAGAATAAATTTGTGGATGGATGAACTGGAGAAAAATGAGTGGTGTTCTTTGTGATAAGAGAGTGAATTGTCAAATGAAGGGAAAAGTGTATAGATCGGTTGTGAGGCCAGCCATGCTGTATGGAACAGAAACATGGCACATTTCGAAGAAACAGGAACGAAAGAAGGAAGTGACTGAGATGAAAATGTTAAAATGGATGTGTGGGGTTACAAGAAGAGATAAAATAAGAAATGAATTGATCAGAGGCACTGTAAAAGTTGGACCACTGGGAAAGAAAATGCAGGAGACAAGGATGAGGTGGTTTGGGCATGTACAGCGACGGGAGGAGGATTATGATGGACGAAGAGTGCAGGATTAGGTTTTGGATGGTGTGAGAGGACGAGGTAGACCTAGGATGAGGTGGGGAGATAGAATAGCGGTTGACTTGCGGGAGAGTGGTTGGAGGAGAGAGGAAGCATTGGATAGGGCTTTTTGGAGAGGCAGACTAAGAGAAAGGAATGCCGACCCCATTTAAATGGGAGAAGGCACAGCCAAAGAAGAAGAAGAAGGAGAAGAAGAAGAATAAGAAGAAGAAGAAGAAGAAGATAAAGAATTTTACTAACCGTGTTGAACAATTTTTCGACAGAAAGCGCTATTATTGTGAACATTTTCACATGGCTTCAGGTAGATGTGGGCTGCAGTTGTATTAGCAAAAGTGTCACAGTAGGAATCGGTGAGTGAGTTACACTGATAACATTTTATGCTATCAGATCCTGAAAAATCACAGCAATCAAAATTATTATAATTGATATGTTTCAGGATAATGTGAAATAATGATGTTATTTTACAATAAAGTTGAAGTTGATAATGCTACATTCTGTGAAATATATTTCCTTGGTTCTCTGTTTTGTTCTGAAACATTGATAAAATGATGATTGCTTTTTAAGATGCTCTAATATTTATTTCCAGAGACATATCAAGTCAGCACCACTATATTGAGTATAAAAATCATTAGTTTATAAGCAACTCATACTGAACTATAAATGGTTTTTCTAAGAGAGTTTTCGCATTCTCGCATTCCAATACAACATAACAATGCCAGAAATTAAATCTTTGAAGTAAAATTTCCCAAACAATAATTAAAAAAAACTAGTTTTTGGTTCGAAAAACCTGTACAGCATCATCGCATGAATGACATTCAAATTTTTATATAGGCCCATGCATAAACATATTGAAGAGAGTTTCAAAGAAAAGTGTATAAATGAACTACTGTAAATTCGAAAAGCAGTTTCTGACACCGTGTTTATGTTGTATTGAAAGGCGAAACTAATATTTGTAGAGAAGTAAACACAAGTTTACTCATTTTTAAAAGTCAGTAGAGTCGTCTCATGATAATTAATTATTATTGACAATTGAATAATTTGAGCGTCAACTTCTCCAATTATAATTTCTCTACAGATATAATTTCATTCTCACCATCAACGATCAGTCTCTTGGACTCAGGTATCAAGGTTCTAGAGCTAGAGCTACGGAATTCCAATATTTTCAATGAAATTTCTCGGATGCCAATAACAGAATGTGAGGCGAACATTTCAAAGGGATGGTGTGATGGACGGAGAGCTGAGTGCTGAGTTTCAAGTATCACCGAAGCAGCGAGATTAATTTCCGCAGCTTACTGCCTGTCACTGCTTTGCCATTCAAACGACTGAGAATGCATGGAGGAGATGCTGGTACATATTAGAAAAGTTTGATCGATTTGCATTTGCTACCCTTAATAGTCAGTCAATCCTCTTCAAACTCTCCCCTTCAAATGACCCTCGTAGCGTTTAAATGAGCTCAAAAGCAATTATAAACTTAATCAAAATGTTTGCGACAAAGTTTTCCTTTCTCTATTGAACCAGATTTTATTAAATGGATCTGCCAATTACAGACAGATTTCCAATTCAGTATGATTGTGGATGAATAAAGTTGTATCCTTAGAAGAATTCACAGTGCTCATCCACTGTCCCTATGTGTCACAACTTGCACTTTTCAATTCAGGATAATACAGCATTATAGAGACTGATGTACTGTACTCAGTTCTGTTTGGAGAAAACATTTTGAAAAAAGTAATTGAAAGATAGGTCATTTCTAAAGGAAAAAGAAGTGTAACGCCATATATAATAATTAATAAAAACAATATATAACATGTAGTACCCTTTTCATTTAAAACATTTTAAAACTTTAAAACATTTCAACGACTAGTTTCGGCCTACTTTGGTCATTTTAAAGCTAAAATGAAAAATAATTTTAACATTCTTATTTTTGAATTTAACTTGAAAATGGCCAAAGTAGGCCGAAACTATCCATTGGAATGTTTTAAAGTTTTAAATGAAAAGGGTACTACATGTTTTATATTGTTTTTATTGATTTGAATTAAGAAGACCATACAAGCGAGTGAAGTGATTTTATAAAATCGCCATTTATAAATTTTTTCATTGTTCAATACTATGCTTTCATGAAATACTCACATAATCTTTCAACAGGATTATAACGTCTCTTCGGCTTGGTTAATGATATAACCAAGATAAATATATGAATATATTATTATAGTTAATAATGGAAGTCAAACAGCTTGAGCTTCAGAGTTGGAATATTCGTTTGCAATAATTGACACTGTTGAAGAGGAAGTTGATTAGAAAAGCGTTGATTCTTTCGTCTTTTAGAAATAGGAATGAGGATTTTGAGATCAATGATTGTGGGTACTAACCAAGACTAGCAGCCCTCCCAATCCACAATATTATGTAGAACATTTTCAAATATCATAATATACCGGTAAGTTAATCAATTTGAATTGTTAATATCTGAGAGATAAATTTTATTTTGATTCGAATTTCGAGATAATAATTGAATGATTGATTATTAGTCTATATTGACACCAGTTGATATCAATCTTTATGAGAAAAATGGTAATATTTTTGGAAGTCCAATTCATTTAGGAATATCAGATATATTGCAATTTTCAGCTCAATTTTATCAAGTCATAGACATACTTCATAGACTGATATCTCACTCTTGAAAATATAAATTTGAGTTGCAATATTCACGTATTGAGTAAATATGGGATGATTAATAATTGTTAAAAAACTTGTAGTATTCAAGAAGAAATGAAAATATTGCACGATACAAATTGTGGCTGATTCTATCTTAGTTTTTGAATGTTGAAGATGAACTCAACAAATTGCAGCAAATGACATACACAGAGAACTTGAAAAATAGAATATACCGTAATAAAGGGAAAAGTGAAAACTGAAAAATTAGAAGGCCTATCTCCAGACTTAAATATCATAGTTCAGAATATTTATTGGCTTAATGTGAAAGGATAATTATCAATGTCAAAAGAGGTTTTTTAGACATCCATAAAATGTAATGTCGTCATCAATTTCGACATAATCATAATTTCAAGAATCATAATTTCGACATAATTCATATTTGTTTTTTTGTGAAATTTGAAAGATTAATAAATTTCGAAGAGTCAAGATTAATAGTTAATAACTTTGAAATAGTTAATAAATTCCTCTAGAGGATTTATTAACTATTACAATGAGAGCATGTTAGAGAGGATATAATTATCAATGCTCTTAAGATTGCAATATTGGGGGAGAAATTGACTGGTCTATTATGGAATTTTGAGGCTATTAAATCAAGAATTGTTGGTTTTTGAGTTGATTCAAAAACCTCTATTTTCACAGTCATCTAGTTGGATAATTTTATATTTCAGTTCTTGATAGAGCCACAATCATACATTATTACTTATTCAAAGTATTAGACAAGTGTATACACGTGTACTTGAAACACAATACGAATTATCAAGTACTCATTTTATATTATTGATTCACAAATAGTTTTAACTCCTTAGTTCCATGATTACGTTTATAACGTAGAATTTAAACGTTTATTCGCGTTAAATTTTATTGTGTCTCAATCATTTTTGTATCACTATAGAGAATAGTGAGTATTATTTACTATTGTAATTCTATTACACAAACATGAGTAGGTAGTAATTAAAACCATTATGATATTATATTTATTCTCACCTTGAATAAAAAACATGCTAATGGTGAGGCTTATTGCAGCCAGATATTTGAAGACACCTTCCATATAAATATCGAATAATGAGCTGCAAAATAAAAAAATAAGTTAAATAACTAATTTGAATATAGGCCATATTAACAATAAAAACAATAATTTATTCAATTCAATTCAATTCAATTCAATTTTATTTCCATCAAAAAATACATCAATAAAACATTTACATCTCAATTCAATAACAAATATTTTCAGGAAATAAATATTCCCCCACATAGACTATTGGTGTGTGTGTGGGGGAAGAATTCCTATCTATAATAACTGTAAAATAAAAAATTCTGCAGAGTTCTACCTTAATATTATTCTCACTTAACTATTACAATATTGGAAATACGTTATATAAAGAAAAATAAATATAAATTATTAATAATTTTTTTTTTAATAAACAGAGCATGATGTCGTGGGTTTCTTTTATTAAAGACTTAGTATTATGTTGGAGTACCTATCTCCTAAAGTTTTTAAATTACTTATTATAATGTTCAGAGTGCTGCATCACAGTACCAGAGTTAACAGAGTTTGAATCAGAATCTACATATAGGGCGAGTTTATGAGGGCTTCTGATGCCTCCCGACCAATACCAAGCAACCATGTGACTATCTTCTTTTTGTAGTTAGCAACACTGCATCCCTCAGCCTCTTTTATTGTGATTGGAAGATTGCGATGAAGTAGGTGAGCAATACGAAATGGGTTGTTATCGACCGATGTAAAGGTAGCTCTAGGTGTATTAAACCCAAAATTCAGCATATGTCTAGTGGGGTAGTTATGGTTTAGCTGTGTAAAAATTTCTGTTCTGTACGATCTGATAAAAATAAGAAGAGTTTTAATGTAGATTTGTCTTATGTCAAGAACAGGTCTTATGTTTTTATGTTTAGGTTTGTCTTATGTCTTATCTCTACAAGTTATTCTAAAACTTTATAAAAAATTGTAGCTAAAAGACTTTAATCAAGAATCAAAATATAGCCCACTATATAAAGGAAATTGATACATGATTTAATCGAATAATACATTTAAAATTAAATTATGTTCGATTGATTCTCAGCCAACACATATTTTCCAAGTAAATCTGAAGTTGGGCCAAAATTTTGCAAGTGTGCTCTAAATACTTGTGTGTTTGAGTTCCCAAATAGATTGCTATTGGTAGTATTTTGGAATAGTTGTGCTAATTGGAGAAGATAGGAGGCTAATAGGCTTATTGTTCGTGCACGGGTTCAACATATAGCCTACTATGAAAAACTCGAAAAGTTGCAAATTAAGTTTTGTGGATATGATCACTCTAATAGTGAGACACTGTTGTGAATTATCACTTCAGGACATACAACTCATTCATTTATCCATAGTTGTAAGAAGCTTCGAATCTATAAGGATGAGGATCTTGTTGAAATCGACATAATATTTCCAATTCAAAAACTTTCAAAATAGTGAACAGAGAATTGTAGAAAAAATGGATTTCATAGAATGTTGCTAATTCAATCATTGTATAAAATTTATAAATAGTCATAATTATGAAATTAATTTTATTATGTTACATTATAAATTCTTACATTATATTAGTAAATATTACATTATTGTATGAACAGCCTGGATTGATATCTATTCATATGCTTGTATGAATACTATTTGAATTGGTTGAATAATCACTTTGGTATTGCACCAATTTCATCTCTTACTTTGGGTTCTTGTTCTCAACCAGCACAGAATTCAGAATTCGAGCACTGAAGTGAACACGAGCTCTGAGTTAAAGGCATGATCAGACTGCTATTGAATGTTGAATGAATTGCTGCTACTAAAGTCAATCAACCTCTGTGGATTTATAATGAGAGATTGCGCTAAGACACACACGTTCAAGTGTATTGCTTCTCAGAAAGGCTGGCTGCACTTTACCACACATTCTAGATTGATTAATCTTATTTTGAATCAAGCGAAAGAGTTTTTGTTTTCGATTGAGTTAAAAACGGAGTAGAATAATGATTCAGTACGGTAACTTATTACTTGGTCATAGTGGATGAGGAAGAATGTTAATATTTCTTATCATTTCCAATAATGGAAGTCTAAAATAATGTATTGAAAAATCAATTCATATTCAATATTAGAGAAGTTGAAAAGTAAATCCTTGATCGGATTCTTAATCAATAAGGGTGATTCCATGGAATTTAACATTGAAAGGTCTGTAATTCTTTTACTCCTTTAGAAGTAAGATAGACATCTTCTTCCGAGATAGACTTCTTCAATGATGATAAACTTATTTTTATACAGTTGATATTTAATATTTTTTATTTTAAATATAGGCCCGCAGTAACTCTTATTACGTATCATACCAATATTATACAAATCTTACAATATTACACCAATCACAAATGCACTTTTTTGAAAGATGTGAAGATCTTCATCTTCTATTCTGTGTAGCCTAGTTGAAAATCTTGAAAAGGTGTACTTTTTTATTGGTTCAATGCGTTCAACTATAATAGAAGAATAGGCTACTAAGCACTAATAAGCACTCACTGTATAATATACATTTGAACTAGGCCTACAATTTGTCTTGTCCAATTTTCTAGTGGACTGGAGTTAGCGAAAATCTCCTGGGTCTAAGCGGAACAAGTATTTTATGATATTTGCATAATCACTTACAAGTAAGTTGAAATTCACAATGGAATATGATTGAAAATAGGGTCGGGACAATTAAGCTAATGGACTTGAATTATAACCCAAGAATGTAATTTTCCGGAGATTCAGACAATTTTTATAAAATAAGGAAAGAAACACTGCCGTAAACCAGATTAATTTTTCACCACTCACAAGCTCTCTGGATCATTTCGCCGTTATTATTACACTCTTTTAATTTGACTGTAATAATAATAAATTGTGCAGACCTGATTGACATTCTATCTATCAAATGAATCTGGAGGATTTAGGCTCAACTTATTTGGAATGAGCAGAACATTGTGAAGGATTTGAGATTGAATTTAGCGAAATTTGAGCTTAGTTTGTATTTTTTATCTATTTTCTAAGACATAAACATTTGGTTATTTATTGGGAAAAATCATTGCAAAATTATGTGAAAATCAAGTTTATCATTCTGATTGATGTTTTATAGGAAGTGTGTGTGGTGTGTCTAATTCCATCAAGTCTCCTTACACTGTAGCAACACTTGTTGAAAACCACTCTCGCAATACCGTCCGACAAGCACCACTTTCTTACAACATTCCCACAAACGAAAACAAGGGTGTAAGCAAATTTTGATTTTTGTCAAGGAATTCGCTATTTTTAAAACCGTCAGTGCCTCTATCTTAGAATGACATAAGATCCCATTCACTATTAAGGATCTGAACTTCATCTATCTTCGAACGAACTTACCCTTCTATAGCGTTGATCCTGTTAACAGCAAACGCAACCACTATTGAGCACTAGCTAATATGAATTATAAAAACACTGAAGCACAAGGTGTGTTATTCGAACGATTATTGCCGAAGTTGCACTTGAACCTGTCAAGTTGGACTTTCGCACTGACAGCGGCGCGCGTGAATCACCGATCGCCGCAGAAGGGCGTCCTTGCCTCCTGTCGGTTGATAACAGCCGGTAAACAGAAAGCATGAAGCTCGCACCTCTGCCCAAATAATTAGCGATAGACTTCAGTCGAATTCTCCGGCGCTATCTCATTACGTAAGAACTGTAGCGAACAAGCAATCACTCAGCTCTAAACGCTCCATCGATGCTTTTATACAATGGGAAAAAATGTTAATGACATTACTTGAAGCGCACCAAACAAGAATTATCCAGTTCTATCCTTACAAATCGTAACTTCTCACTAATTCAATTCATTTTCACGCTTTATTAACGCACACTCTCAGCAAATGGCCTACAAGTGCAAGTTTATTAGTTGTCAATCTCGACCTCTAATAGAATCAAACAAGCCGGTTTTATCCCTGGCATGAGACTAAGTAAACAGTTGAAAACCTGATCGATTCGGTTGTGATTGATCCAAAAACTGAATTGTGGAGTTTGATTGATATCATCTATGAATTCATCGAGCAGTAGTAATAATAATATAGCCATTCTTCGAATATGATGACGCATGACGATTTTTCACTCCTTCAATCAATAAGTCTGATCAAGTGGCCCCGTGCCTCATTTGTATAATATAATACGAACCCTCTCATTCAAAATAACTTACAATATTTAATTCTATTTGGAATTCATAGCTGGATGTTGTAAATTCTTTACCAAGAGATCTTGAGATTACGTGACAAATATATATTTTGAATATTGGTTCATTTATTTGAAAAGTGTCTGAATATTTTTCACAATCTCTTGTAAATGACAGAATAAAAACAGTAATTTCTCGAACTACTGATGAAAATAGACATTTTGGACTTTGTATTATCAGGACTTCCTATATACTTAGCATAAGTCCTGGTATTATTCAAGCCTCGTTTCCATTACTACAGATTTTGCGTTGCAACATGACTAGAGATCGAATGACAGTAACCATGGAAATGATCTACAACATTTTAATTCGTCAGTTGAAACGTCCATGCAGTTTGTACCGAAATGGAACCAATAGACGAAAAGTTGTAAAAACCGCTCAACAAGCTAGCACAGCTCGTTGTGTTGATGTGATATTGCAAATTGATAGAATGGAAACTAGGCTTCAAAAGCTTAGATATATTGTAGACAATAATCTAGGGCAGAACAAAGTCAAAAATTGCACAGCTTAGGACAAAAATGTTGCACTTGGAAGAGTTGATATTGGAACCCACAAAAATAATTAAAGGTAGAACTTATTTATTACAGCCGTGATGCAAAATCTTGCTAAAACTTTGAAAAAAGTAGAAAAAATATGATACCACAGAATCATTTTATTTTCAATCTACATCGAAATTGAATGATTTTTATTGCCCTTGAATTACCTTTATTAGCTTCTTTTCTTCTAATTATCTTTTGATATAATTCGTGGTATACTCAAGGGTTATGATTCATTTCCACATCGATCTCAATTTGTCAATCTCGAAAAACAGTCGTTAAGTCATGTGTCATGTCAGAGTCCTTGATATTGATCAGGTGCGACCTGAAAACTCTGACAAAAGACCTGAGCCAGCCAGGTCACTCGATATTATTAATCTCTGAAAAGCTCATAACAAGCCATGTATAATAGCTCTTCATATTTCTTACTCATCTTATGTTATTAATCTGTTACACATATTTTTGTGTTGATCTGATTCTGATTCATTCGCATTTTCAAACTTCCAAGTTTTATATTGAATTATCAAATTTTCAGATTGCCCATTCTTGTTTCATATGATTTAATTTCAGCATACATGACTCACCTCAGAATACAAATAATTGAACAAGTCTGCTCAGAAACTACAGTGACAAATATGTTAATTGTTTAGGATTTTTCAACAGTGAATATTATTGTGAATGAAAGTTTCTACAGAATGAGAAATTCTTGAAGGTATAAACAGTACTAAAGGTTATACAAGCTCATGTACAGTATGAATTTGAATTAGTGTATCCTGAATTGTGCTAATTGAGTACAATGACTCAATTCTCCAATGCAACTGCGCCAATAGAGACGCTCTCAGTTGGTGTGACAACATTGTTGCAGGTATTGCCTATGTTTCAAAATGCAGGCGCTACCGGCTACATAAAATTCTATTCTATAGTGAGGTCCACGTTATAATGGCAGTGAAGAAAAATAGGAGAAAAACGTTGCCAAGTCTCTCTATTTTGCCACTGACTGTACACAGCTGTTACTCAATTCATCCCATTAGATTTAATCTAATAATAATTATCATCTCCTTGATAAAATAATCAATTCAATGTCAAATTGATCAAGAAAATATATTTTTTATAATTTGATTCAAAAATTTGCTCTCATGCCTGAGATCAGATTTTTATTTCTATACAAACCTGAAATGGCGGCTAATTTAAAAAGCTGTGATACAACAATCTGAATTTGAAAACAACAGAAATTGACTTATTTGGTAGGTATTCTATACTAATTTCCTTTAAAAATAATAGAAATCCTATTTAAAAATAAGTAATTCAATGGATTAATTCTGAAATGAATTTTCAATATTATTTATACCGGTACGAGTAGGTCTAACCTATATGGGTAGGCTAACTGAAAGCATGGATGAAGTCTAGGATGGTTAGTTACCAACTTTTAAAATGTCATTTCAGGTATTTTAATTTGTGTTTCTCATACGGTAATGTTTAAAAATTATTTCTTTGTTTCAAAAATACATTTTAAATCAATTATACGACTTGTGTACTCAAGTATTTTGATAGAATGAAGAAAGAAAATGGCGGCTGAGAATATGGTTTGTCCAGTTTTGTACAGTCACTGTCAAAAGTAAATATAAAATATTCTGGCAAATAGACAACATTGCAAAGCGAGAGAGAGATAGTGCTATATGTTTTGTTGTATGATAGAAAAGGACAGCAACAGTATTGTCAATCGTACACTGCCATTATAATGTGGACCTCAGTATAGAATTAAATTTTTGTTAATAGTTATTGGAATTTCAATGAAGTACAATAATTGAATTAATGTTCCATGATTATTCTCCTGGAGGGTAATAGACCTACCAATATTGTATCATCTATAAACTGGTTGTTATAATTTGCAATATTTCCTGATAGAAGATCAGGACTGCTTCCTTGAAGTACGTTATTTAAGTTATAGATGTTTGCGTTCATTTGTTTGAAGCAAGATTTTTAAATAACTGAATTAAGAAAATTTTGGACCACTAAAAAGTGAACTAATTTACAGACCTCTCATTCAAGGGAATTTTGGACCACTAAAAAGTGAACTAATTTACAGACCTCTCATTCAAGGTTTTTTTCATTCAAGGAATTTTGGACCACTAAAAACTGAACTAATTTACAGACCTCTCATTCAAGGTTTTTTTTCATTCAAGGAAATTTTGAACCACTAAAAAGTGAACTAATTTACAGACCTTTCATTCAAGGTTTTTTCTCATTCAAGGAAATGTTGGACCACTAAAAAGTGAACTAATTCACAGACCTTTCATTCAAGGAATTTTTTGTATAATGGATTAGAATTCTCATAGATTACCTTTGAAAAAACTGTGTTACCTATCATTCGTAATATTGGCTTGGAACTATGATCAACACATCCCTTCAGCAAAATGCATAGACCAAAATCATATTGCGTCTTAATGATGTTTTGCGACATCAAGCCACAAAGATCCCTCATCGGGGCTATAATATTGATTCTTACAAAAATTTGAATTCTTCAGTCATATCAGTTCTAATAATTTGAGCAGACTCTTGTTTTCATTAACTTTTTTGATGATTATGAATACGATTCATCTTCCCTGAATGAAAAATATTTATTCCTTGAATGAGTAAGTTAGTAATGAAATCAGCATGAAAAGGGAAGAATAGAGTTTACATTATTTAGAGTTTAGCTCTTGGAATATTGTATTGAGAAAATAGTAATGTGAGACGACATATATCACTTCTTGTAAGCAGAGAGAGCTGAGTATCGTACTTACATTATACGTTATACTTTACATACTTTAATACTTCACTTATGCAATTCCTAGATATTATTTTATCTCTGATGTAGCCTAAGCCACACATAAACATATGAAGCGGTACATTGAAATAAATGGATAAGAAAACATCAATCTTCACTGAAAAATCTCGAATATTAGATTAACATTTCAGTGAATTGGGGTCCTAACAAAGATCTCAGAGGATTCATTAGTTTATTATTTCCAATATAATAACAAGAAACTTTCTTTGAGAGTCAATGTTAATCAATATTATTGCAGGTGACGAATTGCCAGTCTGACATTAGTAGTGGCAAAGCTCAGCATCAAATTGTGATTTGAATTGAGAATGGATTGGCTGAGTGCGGCAGGCGGCGGCGACGGCCATTCTGCGATATCCTGTGGCTGATTGCCGGCCTAACAATGAGTCAAGGCTGAGCAGCCTCTTGTTGGCACTGATGGAATAATGTCTTCTTCCTCTGCATGGCATCGCCCACTTGGGCCAGAGCAGCGCACAGCAGATCAGATCAGAGCAGAGAGCATCTCACAACTCTCACATCAACTCAACAACTGAGAACAATAATGCCGACGAACAGATTGCGTCCACAAACTGTCAGTCATGTTTTAATGTTGACATGAATGCATATCTATAAGGAATGCTGTCGGTTTACAGTGAATCTCACATCAACCTCATTTGACTCCCCACTACCACAATCACCTCTCACTCACTCACACACTCGCACGTTCGAGCTGACCCCGTCGTTTCGACTCCCTATCAATTCAGACGCGATAAACAACCAATGTTTCAATTCACAAATCAGCTCTACTACGAAATAGCCCAGCCAAATCAACAATGATAATTGATCAATCTCTTTGCTTGTTGGTGCTATTTTCGTTTCTCACAATTGGCATGTCCAAATCGGATCAATTGAATTGTATCATATTGTTCTGAGATTTACTGATTTTTCAATTATCAATCAATCAATCGAAATGTTTATTTGTTATCGAACATATTTCATAGAAATAGAGTTGCTATCCAGGTATCATAATTCTGAAAAAATATAACATTCAAATAAATAAATAAATAAATAAATAAATAAATAAATAAATAAATAAATAAATAAATAAATAAATAAATAAATGAATATATATATATATATATATATGTATATATGAGATTTTTGGCAACATTACACAACAAGATACAATGTAGGTAAGTTAATTAATAACACTAATAAACAAGTTACAATGTAGTGAATAGTTAATCAGATTATTCAATTAAGTGATCTAATCCAGGAATTTATCCCGGAGGTGATAACATTACGCATTTGAACATGTGCTCATTACACATGATGGCTTGTCATTCTTTTGAGAATCTATTTTGGTAGAGTCCAGTGCTGTTACTTCAACGCTCCAATAGTGCTCCTGTGAGAGACAAAAAAGAAAATTGATACGGTACTCTGTTGGTTCATGGAAAGATTTGCAAAAAGCAATCTTGAATCACACAACATGTTTTGTATTTTAACTCTATTTTAGACTGAGATATTTTGGATAGTACTAGGTCCTCTCAATGAGGTGAATGTGCGTTTTTAATTACAAACTCCAGTGAACTTGATTGATTGGGATTTTATAATACAGTAGGTGAGAGAAATATTGAATACGATATTAAATGATCTGCAATCATTAATGAATGTTATTTATTAATGTAGTTAGTAGTCTACAGAATGACGTGGATTAATTAACACGGAGATGATGTTTTAGATCGGTACGTGTAATTTATTATATGCTTGCTCTCTATGTAATGAGACGAGGTCGGGAGACTGAAAAAAGGCGTTTTCTGAAAGTCTGGGTGTGAGAGAAAGCAAAAAGAGTGAGAGAGAAAAGAGAAGTAGGAAGGAAAACAGTGTCAATGAGAGTGATCCATGGAGTGCACAATACATTAGGAAATGACCAAGGTTCGTATTTTTCAGAAAATACAATACCTTAGCTCTGTTAAAATCGATACGGCGTTCACGCCCAGCTTCTAACTGGCGTATTTCCACCATAAACATCATTCCTGATGAGTTCTCAATACTTTTTGGGTTCTTGAGTTGATCAAGTATTTTCTGATCTGTTTCTGGAAATTCAATTTAATCATCGAGCTAGAAGCAGAACTGAGAGATGGAATAAAACCTTTTAGGTCCACCACATTTGAAAATGTTCAATCCTTTGGGCTATCATTTGTACTGTACTTCCAGTACATTCTTTGTTTACATAAAGTATACAGTACTGGTGATCACCCCGTGCTATGTGCTTGTCTACGGAAATCAAAAACTCTAGTTCAAAAAAGTTCTAGTTTTAAGAGACTTAAAACCCAACTCAGCTACTGATTCAACTTGAATTATTAAAATAATATCCTCATCTACAATATTCAGAACTCGATATCAAAACATGCATTTATTTATATCTTCAGATATTATAACTGGAGTATCAGAATACGACATGGGCCCAACTGAATTCTAGTCACAGTAATATAAATCAACTAAGCTACATAGATCAATACTAAATACTGTATTATCATTTTCCAAATTCTGGTTGAAGATGGCATTGATTCGATTGAATTCTCAATTTTCAGCTGCGTTCTAAAGACTGAAGGCTTGAGATGTTTTCAAAAGAAGATATTTTAGAGAAGAAAAAAGCTCTCGAAAAAACTCGCAAAATTGAGAGTAAAGTCTACTCGGCTAGTGATCATATTTATATCTTTGAATAGTTTTCTCTATTCTTACACTCTATTATACACAAGCTACTGATCAGCGTAATAATTATTCAGTAAGGCATTGCAACTGTGTTTGACTCTTATAACGGGAAGACTTTGTTACGAGATGACAGTGATTGCAATATGAAGATTAACTATGCAGCATTGTTGGGTTATTGAGCGAGATTGCTCTCTTCTTTATAATATGCCTCATGTGCTAGAGACAGGTCCCTCATTCATTCTTTCTCTCTCTTTCTTTTTTGCACTGTACGAATATATATTGGCATACATAGTTGTCTGAGTCCTAATAAAAAACAATAGAAGTGGAGTATAGAAGTGGTAATTCTATCATTGCTTGCTTTTTCAAATTATACATGCAACTCGCAAAAAATGGAGTATTGGACTCATATGCTCATGATTAGCACCTGTACTGAAAAAAATGTTGATAATTAATCACGATACCCATAGGACAACATAATATAAAAGCTTCAATCTTACCTAGAATCTAGAAACTGATACTTTACTCATTAAAAATCGTAACTAAAATAATGGATTACTTTTTATGTTCAATTTATTTGAGAGTATAAAACTTGATCTGTGAACTGTGAAAACCGTATATATGATAAATATATGATACAGAATGGAGCTTGCAACAACTTTTTTATACGAGTGCTCTGCATTAATCTCGTACAATCGCTCTCTAATCTATAGAAAAAGTGCTGCTTTCAATTTTCAAACCAATTTCTGGGGATGAAAGCGATTCACCTCTCAAAAAAAAAAAAGAATGTGATTTTTCATATTGAGTGGTTGGTCGAGGTCTTTTCCGTTTTGTTAGTTTACATGGATAATAATTTTTTTTAAGTAGTGTATGATATCCTTTTAAAAATACATATAGAGAATTTCTAACCCCCTAATATTTATCATTTACCCCCAAAGACCATTTAGCTATCTAGACAATTTCTATTTTTCAATATTAGAGGAAACAGCAAATGTATTGACCTCTGAAATGTATTGACCTTATTTCACAACAATAATCTACTGCCAATATTATCTTCTGCTATGAAGAAAATATTGTTCCCACGTAGGGCCTCTGCTCTATCAAACTTATACTAATAGAAACTTGATAGACGTAATTATGATGAAATGCTAATATAATGTAGGCTATTGATCCACGAGAGTCAAAAGGTCAATAATTGTCTTATCTCTCATTTCGAACAAAACTATTGAATGAAACACTAGCAGAAGGATACCTAGTGAAACAAGACCGTAAATATTATAAATGTTATTGCATTAGTTTTTTTCAAAATGGGAGTACGGTATTCCTTCAAAGTTTGAAATGTTTTGAAATTGGTACTTAGAAAGCTGGTTAACACACTTCGATAATTTGGAGTTGGTAAATAAAACTCTTCCTACTGTTAACATCGGCAACCGGAAATTAAAATTAATTTTCTTGCAACGTCTTGAATTCTAGGAACGAATCGTTGTAGAAAGCATTAGACTAATTTCTTATCAATTAATTATAAAATGAAGATAGCTAAAAAACAATCAAATATAATCATAAATCGATAAAATATAATTTCTATGTTGAAAATTTCTTCCATCCTCCGTTATTCCATCCTTTTGGTAATAAATTAAAATCATGATTACTATCACTCAATATTCCAACTTATTTCTCTCACCATTTTCACAAGTGCCTGATTAACGATTAGATTCTTCATCTCAATTTATTCCATTTTACACACAAATACAAGCAAATTATAGGACAACAATGCAAGTGAATACATTAATAATAAATATATTAGATTTGATCTGATTTGGACTGTAGTGTTAATTAGAAAAGGGAATTTTTTGGGTTTAAGCCTGTTGTGCCTTCTCAGATGAGTGAATAGTTGTACATTACTAGATAAATAAATAGATAAAATGTCATCAACCACTCCGATAATATTTATTCGCCCAACCATGTATGGCTCTTGTAGAACGGAACAAAGCATGGATCATCACCAAATGAAATTATACAATCATGTGTGCGAGTCGCCTGAAATTTGCATTAGTGCTCTCTGCTCTGCACTCCCTCCGGCCGCCCGCCCATCCAGCCGAAGGCGTGAACGCGACCACGACAGCGCAGAAGTGATCAGAGGAGAGAGACGCTGCCTGCCCTGTGTGTTGTCGCTATTTGTTCGTCACCGGCTTCACAACGCTAACCAAAGCCATGTATCCGTCTTCACTGCAACTTTTGGCCGTCCTTTGCCTGACAGCTGTCTTCTTCATACAGCCCGGTACGTCCTCACTGATAAAGTTAACCATAACATCATGTAATTTAAATACACTCACAATGTAGTTCACATAATATAATCACACACAGTCTCACATTCCAGACTGTTTGATAACATGGAACTCATGTGAGATGGACTACAGAGGCTATAGAAACAATTATTTATAGTCACTGTAAGATGGACAAGCCCTATCACTATCTATTTCAAATTGTAATCTAATGTGGTCTCTACATGTTTCTGATGAAATAAATGGTGAAAAATTATGAATAATGTGTGATAACATGAATCTCATGTGAGATGGACGAGCCCTATAATCATTAGGCTATTTGTTTCACATTGTAATCTATTGTGGTCCTCGTGACATGTTCGTAGAAAATAATTATGATGTCATAGTGAATGGAAAATGTTTGTAATGCATGTTGAAGACATTCTTCTGTTGTATCCTACATAATCGAGTAATATTATAGAGGTGAGCTGGTGGAGTTCAGTCAACTCTAGATTAGATTAGATTAGGATTGATTGATTGAGTACTTTATTTATGTACATTACAATATATACTGGCTTGTACACTTATATAAAATAGCTTACAATACAGCAAAATTATAGATGAATTTACATAATATAGACTAAGAAAATGATTATTGAACTGTATATGATACGAAAAAAGCAATTTGTAATAAATAAAGATAATATTGTTATGCATCTACATAAATTGGCGGAGATTTGGACATATCAATGTCCATTCTTCGGAAAGAATATTCAAAATATCCTTCCCACTAACTCTCTACCAAAACGTTAATTTCATTAATTCAACTTAGAATTTATTTATAAATGGAAATATTGTATAAGTTTTATATTGTATAAGGATGAGAGACTCCTCATATTATCTAATATCTCTGAAGAGATAATTATTCATTGGAGGTGTGATATTTTTCAATGTTGCCAATTTTGCAGGGAACATAATTAATTTGAATATGGGATGCTTTCTTATTTGGTGAATCTTTCATAAATTGAGAATCGAATGGAAATAGATAATACATATCTGGATAAGGATTATGCTAGGCCCACGTTTTACCACTTGTCTTGATTAGATAACGTAGCCTATATATTCCAAATGATTATAAGGTTTTATATTGATTAAGGTTTAAATGATTAAGGTTTAGCCTATATATTCCAAATGATTATAAGGTTCTATATTGAGTAAGGTTTTATACATTGAAAATACAATTCAAACAGTTTTATATTTTCATAGGTTTCCATTTGAGATTAATCTCAAAGGAATCTTGAAAAAATTATAAACATATCAATAAAGCAATATTAACCTGAGGAGACACTGAGATACATATTTGCTTCTCTGTTGAAGAATCGCAGTTCGGCATTGAAGTTGAGGAATTGATATGTTGATACAATAAATTATTGAATCTTGATGTGGTAAATTAGACATTGTCGTAAAGTAATTAATGACTCTGTTAAGTACCTTAGTTTATGAAATTGCAGCAGAATATTCAGGCCTTTCTAATCCAGAGATGTGAAACCATGGTTTGTAGTTTATAACGTTTGATATTTGTTGATAAGGCACGTTTACTTGCAGCTCTAATTTCTTAGTTGCCATTGCTCCATATGACAGTTGTGGGCCCTTCATTTTCATTTCGCAAACCTATCAAGACGAGCGAAAATGTCCAATAATTCTAGAGTTAGCTACTCTCGAATTTTTGTAGAGCGTCATAAAATAATTAAATTTATTCCTAAAAACATTTTCAAATGTTCAGACGCTCAATGTTATAAGATAATATTTATAGAAACCATTAAATCGGAATGTTGAAACTCTGAAAATGTGTTGAGTTCACTCATATTAAGAAAATTTTCGATTCCAGTTTGTTGAATCCAATAAGCAACATACTCCATGCATATTGAATTGGAATATTTAACAATCCTTCAATACAAATTTATAGCAAAGTATTATTAGCAACTCATCAATATTTTCCAGCTTTTTATAAAAAAATTAAGATTGAATAATATAATAATAAGATTTATGTTATAGTCACTAGCTCGACTGCACGGATGAATCAGTTCAAAGCATATTTGAATGCATTATCATTGACTAAAACCATTCAACAAATTCACTAAATAATCATTCAAATGTTCATACATCATTTTGCAAACTGGCCCAACTCAGGGAAACAATTTATTAGCGTCATGTTAATGTGAAGGTCAATGTTATCGCAAGAAAGATAGTGTCTCGTAGAATAAACTTCCGAACCAAATATGAAGGAGTGTTGATTCATATGCGTTATACTCACCTTGAAGAGGAAAGTTGTGATTAGGCTAATTTTGCCTTAACGTGAATTCTAACTATTAACTTAGAAAATTGAATTAGAACGATGTTACTAGCAAAGTTGGCACTTTGCTGTGGTCAGTCTATTCCAGTGTTAGTCCTAGTGCACAAGTTTTTTTCGGAACTGAAATTTGAAATAAATAGCGAACACATTTCAGTCTCGAAATCTGAGCCAGAATTGGAGAGAGAATAGATGAGATTATAGGATTTTTCAAATAAAAATCTGCTCTGTTTAAATATATATCTCTCAATGTTTCGCCGTTCCACACTTCTCGAATCCATTGAAAATTTATACTTAAAAATTCTTATTCAATATAAAATCATTATTAACAATAAATCTTACATGTTTCCAAGAATATTTAGAAACTTTTAATAAATCATTAACACTTCGCTAATTCTTTTCGAACCGTAACAAATCAGAATGAAAATATTGAACAGAGTTTTAGCAGAGGAGAGTGGATAAACTCCCCAAATCAGGCTATACTCAGCTCATTGTGAAATCAATTCAATTTAGTGTAGAATATGAACGTCAAGAAATTGTAGATTGATTTTGATTATATTATGAATTGTCTGTTTCAATCAATCTACTGACTGAATAATTGAGTAGGATACAATAAATTAATGTTTTGTGAAATGTCTCTCAATTTAAAAGGAGCTCAGTGTCAGTTTCACCATTATCATATTGACCACTGATAACAAGGTCAGATTTGTATACACTAGGCTATGAGCAAACACTTCTATTTCTGTTCAATTGATTATATTATTATAATAAAAATAAGTTTTCATTTCCAACTACTTATGTAACAATCACTTTCTGTTTTATGATTTGTTAAATAATGAGAACCTGTAGTAAAAATGAAATATTATAATATAACATAGATTATTTTATAATTATTCTAAGAATATAAGAATTAGCCTATTGAAATAGAATAGAATATTATGCTAAATGAAGAAGCTTAAACCATTATTCTATCCAATGCAGAATTTTAAGCTCAAGATAAAGCGGAAAAGTTATAGAGTTCAATGAACTGAATATTATCTTGAAAGATGTTTTACTATCGAATAGTAAAAGTTTCCTACCTGTCCAAATTTCTGTTGCTATCTCCACCTTATATTTTAATGTCGTAGTTGACACGTGAACCCTATTATCGTTATTCTCACTCACTAATGAATCTATTGATTAACATTCAATAGGTAGGCCTACCATTTACGATTGATCAATTACTAATTTTCAATAGGAATAGATGAAAAATATCATAAATATATCTCGTAAAAAGCAGACTTTAATAATATTTGTTTCTTACACTAAGATATTTGAAGATCTTGGACACCAGTAAACAAAGCATAGGTCAAACAAAATTTGTTCAAGAGACTAGAAATATTATTGCCAGAAGTTTATCTCATTTGTGTAAAATTAAGGTCAAGTCGCTCATCAGCATTTCATTCGTGTCGCTTTGCTTGCATGTTGATGTGCTCATGAATAATACATTCTAGTAATAATTATAATTTTACGTGTCGCGCTGGGCCTGAATCTGGAGTCAAGAGACGATTCCACTAATAATATTAATTTCCTTGAAGGTTATCATATTCTGAAAGATTTGTCTTTTTACTTTCCTTGCCCTATTACCATAGGTAAGGAAAGTATTCCTTTCCGAAAAAAATTAAGGTACCCCAATTTCTAAATTTCTATACGTTTCAAGGTCCCCTGAGTCCAAAAAAGTGGTTTTTGGGTATTGGTCTGTATGTGTGTGTGTGTGTATGAGTGTATGTGCGTCTGTGTACACGATATCTCATCTCCCAATTAACGGAATGACTTGAAATTTGGAACGTAAGGTCCTTACAATATAAGGATCCGACATGAACAATTTCGATCAAATGCGATTCAAGATGGCGGCTGAAATGGCGAAAATGTTGTAAAAAACAGGGTTTTTCGCGATTTTCTCGAAAACGGCTCCAACGATTTTGATTAAAGTTATACCTGAAATAGTCATCGATAAGCTGCCACAAGTCCCATATCTGTAAAAATTTCAGGAGCTCCGCCTCATCTATGAAAAGTTCGATTTTGGATTCTCAATTATCAGGCTTCAGATACAATTTAAACAAAAAAATTCAAGTGGAAAAGATTGAGCATGAGAATCTCTACAATTAATGTTCAGTAACCTTTTCACCTAAAATTAAAAATAAGCTCGAAATGCGAGAAAAAAAGATTATCCAATTGCAAACTGTTGGCAACTGTTGATTCTATTAAATGATTCACTATGAAGAGATTGCAGACCTCGTGGGTATCCAGCGTTATTACCCTGTCATCAGCTGGATCAAATCTTTGAATAGTAGTTGAGATGCGCGGGAACACTAGCGTCAGGTGATCAATTTTCATAACGGCAAGGAAAGTTGTGTGAGTGCGCCACACCAGATTTTTTCTTTAGGGCTACTTTTGAATATAAATAAAAATATAATTTTAAAAAAGGGTACTGTGATTTATATTTTTATTTAAATCTGAAGATTTTCCTTAATGGGCTCTCCAAACTCTATCTATTTTCCCTATATTTTGATATTTCTATCTTCTCTATTAAATTACCTTTCCAAAGTACTATCACATTTTTATAATTTTGAGCTGAATGCTTTTCGAATTAAAGCTATCTATTAATATCACCTCAAGAATGAAAATAATAATAATCATTAACAACTTCATGAATGCTACTCACTTGATGGATAAACTCGATTTCTGTGTCGGTTCAGTCAATTAGTTGCTGGTGAATGTGAATAGTGTACCACACGCACATCAAGCTAATTTCAATATGTATGGCACACTGTTAGGTGTCAGATGGAAAATTTAATGTGTAAATCATTTAGCGTTTTCTCTAAACTAGTGTGCTATTAATAAAAGAATTAGAGATTCATTCTTAAGATCACTAGAATCTAGAATCTTATGATATAAGCTATTCTTATAACATGATTTATAATAGAAACTCATTGAGAAAAATGAACATGAGCTGTATAAAACTAACTATAAAGCTATAATAAAATAGTTAAGAAAAGGCACTTATTTTTGAGGAAAATGAAAATATTCTTATGAATTGAACAGGTTCCTGTATCAAGTGTTTCCAGTGCAACAGTCACAATGACTCGAGATGCGCGCAGGAAAAGCCGCCAGAGGATTTGATGAAGGACTGCAGCGAGCTTGATGACGCAACCAAGAAGTACTCCATGTGCAGGAAAATCACCCAGACTATTGAGTTCGAGGTCAATGGCTGTAAGTATTCCTTTAACTTGAGAATATTGATAATAATCGAAACGCTCATCAATAAGGTAAATATATTTTTTATCGAGCACAGTAAGATACAAAAAACTAAAACTTACATCCGGGATAAAAAAGCTCATTTATAAAGCTTCTACTGAATTTGATTTGAATCAGAATTATCAGAAGACTGAATTGGAATGAACAATCAACGAATTGAATCTGGAGTTATATACTAGACTTCCCTCCAAGAGAAAAAGGTGAGCGATTTTTAATATTTGAGGGAAATGTGAATAATAATAATGATGGATTGAAACATGAGATATTGCATTTATTTAAAAAAAATTTCAATAAATTTAAAAATCTTTCAATTCATGCAAAAAAAGACGACTTCAATATTCACTTATGAGCTAGCACTTATTCCGTGATATTGAATGTAGGTCAGAGCTTCCATGTATGCTTTCGAAAAAGATCGCAATTGAGAGTGAAAACATTGAGCTAAGCCAGTGGTATAATTCAAGTGAAAAATGGAGGGTAGAGGGAGTTAATGCTCTACTTCCTTTCCCATATTACAACTGCGGGATCTAAACGTCACTTATTCAACTTCAAACTGGAATGTTTAATAATTCAACTTGATGATCGTCCTTGACATACGCCCAGACATATCTCTCTTATAATCCTCCACAAGCTCCACAACTCTTTAGCTTGAAACATAATTAAATAACAAATTTATTCCTACAGCCAGTCAGTCCACTCCTCGGCATTCCTTTTCTATTTTTATTTACTAGGAAAATAATGTTTCTGAAAAAGTCACTATACAAATGTTGGAAAAAAAATTATTTTTTATTATACAATGTGTTCTATTTATTCTTTCTATGTTTAAGAAAGAATTTTTTCTATTTATTTGCTCTACATATTCGAAATTTTCATAGAATCGCAAAATACAAGTGGAAAAATAGAATTTCTTAGTAATATAGTAGCCTAGTAATGCCGTAATAATATAGCTAACAATCAAATACATGTTTTATAATCTCTCAATTATTAAAAAGTTACATGTTTTCAGACGTTCTCTGGGAAGTTATGCATCGCATTGCCAAGGAGTATTTGCGAAACAAGAGATTACTTTTCAAGCGAAAACTATTAAATAGGTAGCCTACATGTTTTCAGACGTTCTCTGGGAAGTTATGCATCGCATTGCCAAGGAGTATTTGCGAAACAAGAGATTACTTTTCAAGCGAAAGCTTGTCAGATTGATATCTGGAAAGTGTGAGCCTTAGTCCCACACTGTTCTTAATACTGTATAGATAACGCTACAGATAGATTTTTTCTTACTGTCATATTCATGGAAACAACGAGGTTATTAAGTACGGTACGATTCATTAGTAGTGAGAGTTTGGACTCTTCAACGTCTTGCAGTGCACTACTGAATAAAAAAACCATTTCTTGGTATTATTTTTATTCGATAATATGATTGTTTTATTCCCCACATGTATGCAGCTTCCTAATATAGATGTTTGTGCTTTGCAACCTTGTTTGGAACTATTGTGTCCAACCATTATGGCGACCAGTCTGGCAATTTGGTTTGTTGGTATGTCCGTAGTGCAGCCCGATTCGCGCGTGATCCGCAGCTGCGGCTGGGACGAGAGCAACTACAAGGGTCGCTGCTACCAGCGGTCCGGCTTCGGCGGCCGTCAAGAGGTGTGCTCCTGCCTCACCGACCTCTGCAACGCCGCACAGCGGACGGCCACAGTCTCCGTCACCGGCCTCCTCCTCGCTTCCGCAGCCCTCCTGCGATTTGCACTATAGCGCCACACAGTCTCCTTGATTCAACCAAGAGTGTTCACTGCACACGCAAAGATCAATCTCCATTGATTTATCCCGAGGATGGAATCTCCACACCCCTACATTACATTCGTCTCACTCTTCAAGCCCAGCTTCCATTCCTAGTAATAGTATTGAAATGATCACCAAGTGATTTGAAAGAGTCATTTATTGGACGTGTATAATTCATCATCTCCTTCATAATATATTAGGCTTGTAAGTAGATTTTATACTTTAGTGTTAAGAAAGAATTATTGATAGTCGTATTTATTTTTGAGAGAATATTATGGTTGTATACGGTAACTAACTAGGAAAATCTTGATAACAAAAGCGATTGGTCAAAGAGCAGCTGGAATATTTATTCAAATTTGCAGTGATAAATAATGATTATGTGATTGGAGTTGGTGAATTTTGTTGATTGATAAAGATACGAGAGGTCAATGATGATGAGTCGAACTCATAAAAATTCAACAGCTAGGCACCGTAATGTATTGTAAACTAGTAAATATCCAATTCAAATAACAATCACTGATCGTTGTTGAAAATGAGCTTTAATGGAACATTAATGATGACGTTTGTCAAATGAGCATTTGGAACGAATTTCCAATTTGGAAAAGAACGAGTATTACTCGTTACTAGATGCATCTAGTCTAATATCAACTGCTATATGAATTGTGTATGTTAAACCCGATCTTCTCCCAAGATTTTAAACAGATTTGATTTTTCAGTAATTAGATTAGAATTCATTACGCTTATGTAAGTTTTATTGATATTATCAGTAAGTTTATCATCGACATGAAACGCAATAAAATCCATTCCACATAGTTCCAAACGCATTGAATACTTACATTACCGTATTCGATTAATGATGGATCTGTATTCTTTTTTCCTAATCTACCTACACCTAACTATAAAATGTATTGTATTTTCATTCGAGAAATATTTTGGAAAATAAAGCGTTCTACTGTTAACTTCAAGTGAGTTTATAGTGTTCATTTTGAATCTTCCTTGCAAATCTGAAAATGATTTACATACTGTTATAACTATCAGGCCTCCAGTCAGGCAGAATCATGAGAGGTAAGTTTCCTAAAGGACAGAGAAATTGCATAAAAAGACGAGTATTCTTGACTGTCTTAACAAAAAAATTATGGTACTATTGAAATAGTACCCAATCATAACAACATTGAACTGGAAAATATATACACTAATATAAGAACTTCAACTATAAGGAGCTTCTTAAATAATAGGGATGATTTGATAACAAAATGGTGATTTGTCAGGGAGTCTCTATAATAGAATGTATATCAGTTTCGTTCTTGTGTATTCTCAGAGATTCTGCTCTGGTGCTATTATACTTGTGTTTTGTATTTATTATAGAAGAGTAATTATTTTCAATGAAATCGAAATCACTTTAAAATACATCTACAGACATTTCCATTCCATCAATCCTACTCGTGAAATCAAAAAAAAAAAAAAAAAATAGTGATCAATCGAGTGCCAAACATTATTGTCAATCAAATACCGAAACTATCTGATGATAAGAAATCCATAATAGGTCAAAGGCTGAATAAACATGAGAGAATTCAAGCAAAACCAATGCAAATAGCATCTCCATTATTATTTGATTTGAAAAAATCTATTATGTTAAACTATACTTCAGAAAACTGTTGCATAGTTTAAATTTTCTATGAAAATTAACGTGAGATGGATTATTTCATTATCTATAGTGAATTAACACTGACATTCTATACTATCCATATAGTTCATTGCAACTAGTAATAGTACCATTACCATTGCACAATTGTTTAACTGTAATATCAAACTAAAAGTTCAGATATTAAGATAATTCTCGAGTAGAAAAATTTCCATTAATCACAGTAAATTGATAGTTTGTTGGGAGCGAGCTGAACGCTAGGGTGTTGGGTTTGTCGTCTCTATTTTGGAAGTGACCTTTCTGGTTATTTTAAATGTCAAGAAAATGGAGAAACAGCAGAATTGACCTCCACCCAATTTCAGCATATGTGAACTTTGTGAAAAGCGACAAACCATTCTTCTTTTTTGAAGCGTTTGTATGATCCAATAGAAAATAATTTTAAGAGAATTGAAATATTGTAGACTCTAATTTTTCATGAAAGTTGATTGAATGGAAAAACTTAATTTGAATTCATATAATTTTTTAGTGAATGAAAGAACTTCATTTTCAGTTTCACTTTTAAATAAAGAGAGTAGAATATTGTCAGTAGGTTAGTCGTTACTTTTCTGTTTTTGAGCCCCCCTCTCCTCCAAAAGAATTTCAATGACATAGTCCGCGACAAACCCTTCCCCCCCTGTGTGCACTTCTGGAGCCTGGAGTAGGAGATATTCAGATAATACTTCCACCACATTATTCTCTGCACAGTAGAGGAGGATCCAAGGTATACGTTATTTCGAACCAAACATAATGAAAGCATGGTTTTCATTAGACTATTGGTTCCAAAACATTGGTGTAATAGAATTTAGTTCTGTATCATGCTCACAAATGCAAAGAGGTTCACGTTTCAATGACGTTTTGTAAAGTGAAAGTACAAGTTTTATCTGAAGGATAGATTCAGACTCACGATATTATGATGAAGATTTGATGACTTAACGATGGCAAACTGTAATGATGGTAATAAAACCGCTTCATCAAATTGAAGTTCTGAAAAGTTGAGTTTGAGTTTTTGTTTAATAGGTTTCAGCAAAATATTTAAAATTTCTTGATTGTTCTATATTTATTTATTTATTTACAACAATATGGAAGCACACGGGAAACCCCAAAAATTGCTCCCCAATCAAAAAAATTACAATAAGCACTTTACAAAAAAACTTAAAAATCGAGAGAAAGACATAAGGAAAAAACTATTTCATATTTGTGAAGAGAAAAAAATGTGATGAGAATCTAAATATACTGAAAACTTAATATACTAAATACTAGATACTATACTATTATTATACTGTACTAGAAACCATTTACAATATGAGAAAATAATGAGAGGGGAATCAAGAAAATACAAATAACATTCCAATAATGAGATAAATGATAACAGAGCTAAGAATGAAAGGAAGTCATCTACTAAATATGGTACTCTATGTAAGTTGATGAGGTCTAGCGTGGGAAAAATAGGTGTCACATTGGGTGGAGCCGCTTACATGCCTTCTTGAACTGACTGGGATTCATATGAAAAAGGTCTAAGTGAAAACTATGGTAATTATAAAGATTCATCATGCGGTTGATTGGAGAATTGAAGTGACTATTGGAGTTGCATTGGGGAGGAAGAAATCTGAAGCCGGAACGCCGTGAAACTGAAGACATACATATTCAGCAATGAAAGGAGGTAGGTTGATTGGACACGGTTGTTCAATATATTATATAGGAACAAAAGCAATTTACAGCTCCTAGATGCTTCCAGGGATTGAATATCAAATATGGCTCTTAGGTTAGCTGTGGGAAAATTGAAAGGACAGAACATTTTAAAACGCTTGAAATATACAAACCTTAGAAATTTACTTTGAATTCTTTCTAATTCCAGCCTATGAGAGGCGAGATATGGATGCCATACTTCAGAGCAGTAGTTTAATAAACTTCTGATAAGTGTCTTATATAATAGAATAAGAATATTGTGATTATCAAATTGAGAGCAGGTTCTCCGAATGAATCCAATCTGTTGACATGCTCTGGAACATAAACTTCTCACATGATGATTGAAATTGAGCTCAGGATCAAAAATTACACCAAGGTCTTTAAAATGGTCCACTCTCTTAATTATTTGGTTATTGATTCCATAGATGGGAATTTGCGGATCTCTTTGTCTTGTGAAAGACAGCGTAGCACATTTACCAATATTATCTCTGAGCTGTTTTTTCAAGCACCAATCAAAAAACTATCTACATCAATTTGAAGCAGCTGACAATCAGTTTCAGACCTAATCACCCTGAAGATCTTCACATCATCTGCATACAGCAGACAAGACGAATGCTTTATGACAGCCGGCAAATCGTTTATGAACATTATGAAGAGCAAAGGCCCCAAATTTGAACCCTGTGGAACGCCTGATGGGCTACTGAAAGATCTGGAATGAAGACCACCAACAGAAACAAATTGATTCCGATCAGACAGATAGGAAAGAATAAATCTAGCACTTGACAGTGAAAACCCAAAGGATGACAATTTCCGGACCAAAATTGTATGGTTTAAAGTATCAAAAGCTTTTGATAAATCTGTATACACAGTGTCAACACGAGTACCTGCATCAAGACAAGCTGATACCTCACTCCGGAAATGCAATAAATTAGTCACTGTAGACCTGCCTGGCAAAAATCCATGCTGGCAATCAGCAATCCACGGTTCTATATGATTGAATATTTTTTTATAAATATAAATATTTTTCGAAAATCTTTGCAAAACAATTAATAATGGATATTGGACGGTAGTTTTCAACAGATTGTCTGCTCCCAGCTTTAAAAATGGGAATTACTTTGGCTTGCTTCCACATATCAGGAAACGTGGATGTTTTCAGTGCTAGATTGAAAATGAACTCAAGCGGTTCAATAAACAAATCGGAGCAGCCCCTGATGACATACGGTGGAACCAAGTCTGGACCAACAGATCCATTACCTTTCAAGCTCCGTATAGAATTAACTATATCAGCCCTTGAGATAGAATTCAAGTGGAAAGGGGAGTGACCAATTGTGTCATCAAAAACTCCAGCATGATTGTCGCTTCTGTTGAAAACAGATGAGAAATAATCTGCAATATTATTTTTTTAACGGGGTTTGTGCTGACAAAATGATTATCATCTAGTGCTGAACGAGAGGTAACATCACCTAGCCTAATTATAAAAAAAGAAAAGTCCGAGAGTTAAATGTACAAGTTAAATCAATTTCATTTGAAATATTTTAATTAGTTTAATTGATTATTAAACGTATATACTAATTGAATAGGGTCATTATCACTAATATATTTTCAACAGGCATATAATATATTATACTATCGTATATTATATATTATATTATCGTATGGTATATAGTATAATATATACTGTAGCATATTATACTATCAGTAGGGTGAAGGTGTATGAGGTACTTAGAGAGTTAAATGTCCCCACAAATCTGATCCGTCTCATGAGTTTGACAACGATGATTTTTAGGTAAGGAGGGGACTAAGGCAAAGAGATGTGCTGTCAACCATGCTATTCAATCATGTGCTTGCCCCCTGTGGGTTGGGGGAGCTTTGAGTCGAACATCGTACTCAAGAATGTTTTGAAAACCAGAATTCACCCACAGTATCCATGCTTGTCGTAGGAGGCGACTAAAATGGACCTCAAGGCAACTCCAGAAGTTGCCTTGCCTTCAAACCCACGGTATCTATCCCATCAGGGCAGTTTCGGAGGGGCAAAAAGAAAAACCCAAGAGACCAGAGATGGGTGAAACTCCAGGCACAAATGTGGGTCAAGAGGCTGAGTCGAGGGTGGCCGGGCGCCCTAGAGGCAGTTTGGCATCCCCTCTCTCAGCGGAAGGACCTACAAAAAGGCCAGGAGTGGAACTCACGTAGGTCACGAGTTTGTGGGTGGAGAGGCCAAAACTCACCACTGCTCAAAGAAGGGCGGCCATTTAGGCAAAACTTCCTGGGAGAGGTGAGGCTTTTGACCCTGCGAAGTTTCGGAGGGGCAAAAAGAAAAACCCAAGAGACCAGTGATGGGTGAAAAACCAGGCACAAATGTGGGTCAAGAGGCTGAGTCAAGGGTGGAACTCACGTAGGTCACGAGGACTAATCAGTCTGAAGAGACTGCCAAGCATATAACACTGGATTGCGACAAGGATTGAAACCAGGTGTTGAATGGAATGTTAGTTTAGGGAAAAACTCCTGGTTCTTGTAAAGGACACAGGTATTGGTTTGCCTAACTAAGTAACATACTACTTGGGAACACAATAAGCTTCGGTTGACGTGTGGGGTTCTTTGAAGCTTTGGATCCTTTAATCCGTCCCTTCAAAACAATAATAATCCTATGCTGGAAAAAATTATCAGAGAGGTGACCACCAACAAGCCCTGGAGCACACGCTTCAACTGGATGTGTCAAATAATAGCTTATGCAGATGACGTGACCATAAAAGCAAGAAATAGGAGTGAGCTGAAAGAGATATATGAAAAGCTGGAACATGAGGCAAGAGATTGTGTAGGACTTGAAATTAAATGCAGAAAACCAAAGTAATGGTTACGTCCAGGAGGCCAGTGAATGATGGAGCACAGATACAGTTATCAGGTAGAACCTTTGAGAAAGTGAAATCATACAAGTATTTAGAATGATTTACACCCTAATAAAAGAAGAAAATAATTTGGCTGTAGAAGTGGATGCTAGGATGATGTCCGGAAGTAGGGTCTATTTCGCCCTGCAGAATATCTTCAAGTCCAAGAATATGTCAAAAAAGGCAAAATAAAAATTTACACAACAGTTTTAAGACCAATAATGACATATGGACCGAAGCTTGAAAATCAATTAAAAGAGAAAAAGGTCTGCTACAGAGATGGGGAAGAAAGATTTTAAGAAGAACTTTTTGAGAAATCAAGGAAAATGAAATATGGAGGATAAGAACAAACGAGGAACTAGAAAGATTGTTCGAGGAGACCAGTATTTTTTCTGTTGTGAAAAGAAAGTATGAGGCTGAGATAGGCTGGTCATGTGCACAGAATGCCGTAAGGGAGGGTGCCAAAAATGGTGCTGGAAGGCAAACCTGGAGGAAGAAGACTTAAAGGAAGATCAAGGAAGCAGTGGTTGACGATGTGGAGGAGGATTTTCGAAGACTGGGTGTAAGAAGATTAAGAAGAGCGGCAAAATGTGCTGAAGAACTAAAGCAATTTATGACGTTTTTACACGACTGAATGCATATTGGAAATACCATTGTAAAAGGCTTACTATTAAAGATTTATTGTATCACAATGGAATTTACGTAGCTTAACACAGTTATAAAAGACAAACAAATTTAGAAATGAGTTTGAAAATCATTTTCTAGTTAATCGGAACCCACCCAAAGCTTTTGAGTTTTGGTCCACTCGTCATCTCTCATCATCAAACTTCCGAATACTCAAGCCTGGAAGTTATTACAAGCCTGTAGCTGTTGCTGTATGGTTGTATGAAACAGTTTGGTCATTACCTTTCTCCAATAAAAATATATAGTAGTGAGATCCATGTTTTAACTCTGATTTTCTTTTGTCTGTCTGTATGTATGTATGTAACGCAATTATGGCCAAACGCGTTGATGAGATTCTATGAGATTTGGCAGAAATATTCCTTTTTGAACTGCGCGTCGAGGTATACACAAGGCTTTTTCGAAATTTTGCATTTTAGGGATAATATGAGAAGAAAAGGAATTCCTCCATACTCCGATATCACTATATTAGTCCAGTCAATATAGTCATAAAAAAGGGAGTGTGCTTGCAATATATATTGTAGTTCTGATTTTTTAATATATTATTTGGGTACAGAAGATTTCTCATACAGATTTCCAGGTTTTTCTCAAACACATTTCTTGTGTATTGGAATAATGGGCTTAGGTACACTCAATAATAAATTTTCCATTTTCGACCGAACGTGACTCATGATACATTATTTTGGACCGCCTGGACGAGCCGAGAAGAATGAAGTGTAGTACGATAAAATCTGAGCATTGTGCCAAAAGTTATAAGTGTTTGAAACTTTTATTCTTGAGGTGTCCTTAAGCGCGCCTCTCCACTAGGAAATACTGAAATGAAGTGCATCTAACGGGCGATTCCCATAGAACATAATCTCATCATGAGCTTATGTCATTGTGCGAAATATCAATGTGATGGCAATGTAGTTGGTGATGATGGTTGAATCTGAAAATTAGGTGTTTTTTACAATACAAGGAGCATTTTTGTCAGGTGTACCTGGAAATCTGTATGAGATAGAGCGCTCTACCTGATCTCAGATTGTAGAGCACAAAAATACGCCCAGATGGATTTTGAATTATATATCTAAATGGTAACAATCGAAGGTATTGTTGATCAAAAACTAGAATTCATCAAAATTGATTTTTTTCCTTCAAATTTCACTCATTTTTGGAAAATAATAACTCAGTACTCATTGGAGATAGAGAGTTCAAAATGATCTCATTTCATTCAAACTTTTATAGTTTAAAGAAAGGCGGGAGCAAATTTTTCTGTCCGATAACGTGATTTGGCAGAAATAGCTGAAAACTGGAAAATGAGCCGAAAATACGAGGTTTTTGGGCCACTCTGTATCTAGCACAAGGAAATTTTGCATGAAGAAATTGGTTCTGGACTTCTATTATGTACCCTAATAATATATTAAGAAATCCGAACTACAATATAAATTTCATGCACCAACGTATATTAATAGGGGTATTGTGACTGGACTATTATAGTATATAGTATAAATAATATATAATAATTATATCATCTACTCTGAAGATAGGATTAATAAGAATTATTCATAATCAATCAGCTGACAAATGATTTCACAGATGTCTGCAGAAGCCAGTCTATTTTTGTATTTCTATAAGGTCTATAGTTTCAATCGAACATGGATCAAACTAGAGAAAACAAAGTACTATTCGAATTTGAAAGACCTATCTGTAAAAAACCAATGGAAGGAAATGAATAACTTATTTGGACAGACCTCGAAGAAGAATCAGACTATTGAATTGAAAATAGATGATGCGGTAATATCTGATGAACAAATGTTAGCTGATTCTTTCAATAATTACTTCATTGGAGTTCCTACCATTATAATCTCCTCAATGAGTCCATTGACTCAAAATACTATAGATAATTACAAATCTTGTTTCAAATCAGAGACTGTTTTTAATACTATTTTCATGAGACCAATAGATTCCCATGAGATCCTTACTGAAATAAATTCTTTGAAGGATGGTAAGTCTCCTGGTCCTGATTGTATCTCCTGGCATCTTTTAAAAAAATTGCCGTTCCATTGGTTCCAGTTCTATATGATATATTTAACGCAAGTATATATACAGGTATTTTCCCTGATCCCTTGAAGATTGCCAAGGTGATTCCTATATTCAAGAGTGGAAGCCGTTCGGATCCTTCGAATCACAGACCAATATCTCTTTTGTCTGTGTTCTCAAAAATATTTGAGAAGATTGTGAGACGGAGAATTTTTCACTTTTTGAAGAGTAATAACTTTTTTATAAGAGCCAATTTGGATTTCAGGAGGGTTTGAGTACTGAAATGGAATTATATAACTTCATTTCACAGATTTATTCTGGATTGAATGCGAGAAATGTAAAGGTTTCTGGACTATTCCTTGACATAAAGAAGGCATTTCATACGGTTGACCATTCTATATTCTACTTAAAAAACTAAATGCTGCTGATATCCGTGGCCGGGCTTCAGAATGGATGAAATTATACCTTGAGAATAGGCATCAGTATGTTTCCATTGGAGGTGTAAACAGTAACATTCTTAGTATTAGCAATGGTGTGCCCCAAGGATCTGTTCTTGGACCCCTACTATTTCTTGTGTACATTAATGACCTATTCTCCCTATTCTCTTTAATGAGTTCTCTATCATGAAATGAGAGTTCTAACCGGTTTGCCCTTACATTATCGAGAATTCTGAAAGATCAAGGAGTTCAAAAGTGATGAATTTCTAAAACAAATTGAATATAATAAATATTGTATAAATCGTAGGAGATGTCGATGGAACTTGAAAGTTATGTACTATTTTAGAGAAAGACTTACAAAGTTGCTCGGGAAAAATAAAGATAAATGTTGTATATGACCGTAACACACAACTATCACCTGGTTAAAGTATGTGGATATGTGTATATTATTTTTTTCCTGAATTAAGAGTGCACTCCTAAAGGATAAAAGATGTTGAACCGACAAGATGTTTTACTGATTCTATGTAATATACAGTAGGCTTCACACACAAGATATCAAAGATTTTGAGAGAAATAATATTATACTTTTATTAATGTCTTCACGTTTTTAATTCTTTATTCAATGATCGATTTATCAAATTCATTAGCATTGAGTAATTGAATTACAAAATAGCCAGGAAATGCATGTTAATTTTCAATAAGAGAGCAACAGGTATTCGATGTGCAGGCCCTTACAAAATCGATCATTCTGAAAGATCCAGCCGTCCAAAAGTATTAAATTTCTATAAAAATTAAGATAAATATTGTATGAATCTTAGAAGATGTCGATGGGAGTTGGAAGTAATGTACTTTTTGAGAAAAAGTCTTACAAAGTTGCTCAATTTAACATTGAAAAGATAGGAAGAATAGACTTTTAGAGCACCAATGACGTCACACCGACCAGCTGGTTTGGATTTTTTACTGCTCAACTTTTCGTGACCACTACCTTGTATTCTAGGTACATTGAGAAAATTCATTATGAAAATTAGATAATAATTCAGGTAAAAATTACCCTTATGTAACAAGATATTGAGCTAATAAATAAGTGAGACTTGTTCACTTATATTACAGATGATTATTTATATTAATTAATCCAATGGTATACAAAACTACTTTACGACAAGCTAAGCTTTGGTATAGTTCAGCTGATCAACATAATGAAAAAATAGAGAGAATAAGAATAAATTATTCTTAAACACGTGGTAAAATAATATTGATGGATGATGAATCCCTACAAAACTTTGGTATCCATTTTGCATTCATGAAAATTCGTGTTATTTTCATCAGTCATGAAGAGTTTTGCTTGTGATCCATTGATATTTTACAGTTTCTGATTATCCAATCAGACATATGAGAATGATTACAACATTATTGTGAAAAACTATCTAGTAAGTAATAATTATACTGATCTATTGATTTAGACTTAGCATGTAAGTACCTACCTTTGTCTGTAAAAATTGGTCAAGTCTCTATTAATTTAATAAAAACTATTCTCAGACATAAATAGATATTGACTATTGAATTCAATTTTTCATGTAAAGTATACTGTTTTTCTTGCTCGTAGAAAACTATTTAACGTGTCTGTAGAAAAGTATTGTTAGAATAAAAGACCATGCCTACGATTTCATCAATCAATATTAAAAGGAATTTTGAATAAAAAATAATAAGCCTACACTCAAACTAAGTATAAATCTTTAAAAAATGTTTATTACCGATAATATGCATTCAAAGGGTTTTATTCTTTTTTTAGAGACAGTCTAGAGCATTATTTGAATATTTTTTAGGTTATTCATTCAAGTTTTTAATAGGGCTACTAGAGTTTTCAATTACAGATAATAATAATAATTATTATTTATAGAGAATTACCAGTATCCTCTGTTTTATAGACAAAGAAACTATTCGTGTTTTATTATATGTAATAATGATACTAGTAGGCCTAATTCTCTGTAATTCTTAGGTTATTTTAATTGGGATTAAAGTAGAGTAGCTTTTCTAAATTACCTATATGGATTAGCCAACATTTTTTATGAAGATCTTTATAAAATTGGAGAACTTTCTTCATGATTCATCTACTTATGAAAGCTTTTCTATATTAGGCCTCCAATTATTATAATATTATTCATGCAATGAACTAATTACGGCAGAATTATCATTTTCAAAACTATAAATAGCTACCCTTATTTTCTCTGTATTAATTGGATATATATATATGATTAAGAAATGAAATTAGATACATTTCCATTGTTGAAAAAATCAAGTTGAGTGGGGGAGCTTGAAAAATGAATTAATATTGTGGAAACAATCAAGTAATGAAGCAGATTGGTGATAATATTGTCTTATTGTTTATTATTAATTTAAATATGATTTAAAGGCAGCAATTAATATTTTAAATATATTGATGATATTCATGCACTAGTTCCAAACACAGAATTGAATAGGAAATACTTTTCTTTTTTTTGTAGGACATACTTTTCCTACGTTGACGCTCTTCTCTTCTGTGCGCCTAGCATAGGCTGGATAGGCTTTATGGTGAACAAGTATTCAAAAGTATCATATAGAGATCTCGTACTTTACTCGTAGATTACTGGAGAATAATTTTCCATGAATTTTCTGAGTGTGAAAATTGAAAGACATGCAAAATTTGATTCGCTGACTGGGAAATAATGTGACCTTGTTAGATTTAGCGTTGAAAAATTTGTTGTCAAAAAGAACTCAGTTTTTCATTAATATTTTTATTTATTTATCCTGTAACATTGTTTAAATAATTTGAATAATAAATAATTTAGGTACTGTGGAAATTTTCCAATATCATAATCTTTTTTAATTTTTATTTATTATTATCTTCTATTTTTCAGATTTATGAGACTATTTCTTCATGATATATCCATCGAGTTGAAATACGAGAAGGTATGTAAATAACGTGAATGATTAACAGTGTTTGCTTTCAATGACTGGTTCGTTTGGTGGATGGTCCAGTCATTAGTTGGATGAAATGATTGATGTAAGGTAACGTTCGGAAGGTATAAACAATATTTCAAATCAATAAATTAGATTTTAGCAGACTGTTAAAGCATTACGGATATGGAGAATAAGATTTTTCCTAATTCCATGAATAGTATTGACCGAGCTTCCAAAGGAAACTTTCCGCAATCTATTGGTGATGGAAAATACTGTATGAATCTCTGCAATGGGGATACTGAAATAAAGAATGAGGAGGATAGTACAATCTTCAATTTTGACTCTTTAAACTTATCTCAGCCTGAGAGTGATACTTCTCGCGATGTGGAATTGTCTAGAAGCTTCGATTTTTTCTTGGAAGGAGAAAGACTAGTATCATCTCTCTGCGGGCCAAAAATAGAAGAGAAAAACTCTCGCAATACATCTAATGACCGAAGTTCTGACAAATGTCCAGAGCATGGAAGTACAGGACTGTTTGAGATAAATGATGAAAAATATATCGCTCCCGATAGGTTTCTGAGCTCGTTAATGCCAATCACTGTTAGGGAAAGTGATTGTCTCTCAAAAAATAATATGATAGATTCAACAGATAAAGACTCTCAATCAAAAGCACTGACAAGAAACCCGACCGAGCATACATCAAGAGAATTCACCGAGGATAAAACCGAATCTCAAATGAAAATGCCTACCTTTCTTACAGATTACCCTTCCTCAAATATGAAAGACGAATTCAAAGCGAAACCATATTTCAAAAACTCTGGTCTTATTCGAAGAAGTCCCATTTTGGATCTGAGAAAGAGTGACGATGGAAATCATCCTGGAAGAAAACTTGAGAGATTTTCACTCTTCAAGATGAATGATTTGGAAGTGAAGATACCTTTTCAGTATGACCTGCTTGAATCGAAGAACAAAATTGATTTTCCGGCACTCAGTGCAGGCGGTAGTGATGATTTGCATTGTTCTGAAGCAGAAACTAAAATATTGACTCGTTCAAATGATTATGCTCTTTGCTTTACAGATAATTCAAAAAATATTGGAAATAAGTGTTTGGGAGCTATTGGTTGTAATCAGACTGGGCATTGTGATGATGAGATCTCATTTAGAAAGTCAGCTATTGGAGGATGTTTAATGTTCGAACAGATAATTCGTGATTTTCAACTGAAATCAAATGAATGCGACCTTGAAAGTTATTGCAGAACTGTGAAGAGGTGTGTATCGATAGCCAACAATTTGGAAAACACAGAGCTGGTTTCCATGATGACGCAGATGATTCTTTGCTCTCTAAAGCTGGCTGATTCCTGGAGTACATTAAATTCATATTTTGGCACCAACAGCAAACAAAAACAGAAAAGTGAAGATGACTGTCATTTGCTCCAGCTATTCAAGCAGTGGCAAGTAGGTTCCAAATCAATTCTTGATTGCTTATTAGTTGTGATTCAGAATTTGAAAAGCTGCATCCCCAAAGTGGAGAATCCGACAAACAAAAGCTCCGCCAAACCTGCAACCGAGACCAACCCTTTTCTCAATATGAAAAAATTACAATTCGATTCGGGTAAATCTGTTTTCCAATCTGACAAAGAAAAAAGCTCGAGTTCAATCAAACAACAACAAGGAAATCAACCTGGAAATTCAAGAATGAGTCACTTTTTCGATTGTATCAATTCAAAAAACACAAGTTTGCCTCAGGAGAATAATGATCCATCAAACTTATTGCTTGAGATTCAACAAAAGGCTCAAAGTCTTGTTACAACTAAGAAAACAACAGAAGAGAAGAAAACAAAGAAGAAGTGGATTCCTCCTTCGCTGGAAAACAAAATACCAAATGCAGCTTCCAACCGTATTTCGGGACAAGGCATCGGCTTCACAGCACCAAATCAAACAGAACAGCCCATGACTCTATTCAATAGTAGCCTTAGTACTCCGATGGTGAACAAATCTATCTTTGAAAATGTTCCAATTCCCACTATGAATTTAATGTTCAACCCTTTCAATACGGCAATACAGAATACCACCGTTAACGCTAACTCCAAAGACTACAATGCGATTCCTCACATCAACTTCATGTATCCACAAACTGGCATGAACTTAAATTCAAAACCGGCAGTACAGGATAAGGATGCCAATAATATTTTGAAAAGTCATGAACTACCGAGTCAAAGTTCTATTACCAATCAAATTCCAGGACTGAATAGAAATAACCTGTTAAACCAACAGCAAATGAGTTTGATACCTTTTCAGCCAAATTTCAACTACCAGCCATTTAGCTTTCCAAACGACCAGAAAAATGAATTTCTCTATAGAACAAACTACTGTTTTCCTGATGGAAAGATGATGCCACTACAATCTGGAGGACCTCCTCAACCACCAACGGCTCCATTCTTCTATCCTTCATTTTGTGGCAATGCCATGCATCAAATGGACAATTTCAATAATAAATTCATTCACAATAATGATAAAAGACAGAAAAGTCTTGTTGAAAACTCGGATGGAGATGAAAATAGTGAGGGATTTTATGAAATAAAATCCTACATGAAGCCTGGCTCCTATAAAGTGCCCAACAAGAACACATTCAACACGGCTACGCCCAACGACAATCTCAATTATATTTTCGAAGATATTGTTGTGACAGGAATAGCAGTGCCTCTCACCAAAACTGAATCATTCTCGCCTTCTAAGAAGACTAATTCGAAGACAATTGTCACTGCAAAGAAAAGTCCACCGTCTGGTGGATCTAAACCGAGGGACTCAGTGTGGAGAGCAGCAGTCGCCTCAGCTGAAGCCATCGGAAAACTGGTTGAAAACCTCAAACAACCGACCAGTCAAGAGGCAACAGATGGAGAGAACGGAGGATCAAATCAGGGCAGTTCCAAAGCTAGTGCCACGGAAAGCGCTCTCTGTTCGAGCTCAGAAACTGATTCAAAGGAAGGTGATTCCCCAAGTAAGAGCGAGTAAGGTGCAGTGAAACATAAACATGAGCTTCATCAAGTTTTGAACATTGATTGAAATATATCAACTTTCCGTATGAATTCGAATCTGTATGCAATTATGCTATTAGCTTGAAAAATATCTATTCTTTGAGCACCTTGACTTGGATGCTTTTCTAGATACTAATTGATAGATTTACAATCACCAGTGAAGCAAAAACCCTTCTCTCATCTTATATAATTTCAATTTTCATCCAATTTCATTCCTGATTATGAGAAATTTTGTGTTAATGAGATTATATTAATCCCAATTACATAAATGATTAGCCATTTGTCATGTTATCATCAAATAGTTCACTCAGTATTTAGTATATTTTGTTGATATGGTACTTTCGTTCCGATATAGTACTTTCTCAAATTACAATTTGATTTCGTTATAGCTATTTCGACAATATTATTTGCATAATAGACATTTCTCAATAATTTCCACTTTAGAATCAGTTACTGCCTTGTTATTCTGGTTTATGATTTATTTGCTTATCACATATTTTTCATTATGCTCGTGATCTGATATAGTTATATTTAGTCTCATAAATAATGTTATTATTTATTATTCTTATCATTTCCCTGTTAATCATTATCATCCATTGTCGAACAATTTTCATCAATCATATGTACTGGATCCTGATAGTTTATCAAAGATTGAATATTGAGGAAAATATAGGTTGAACTCGATTTAAAGTGAAGTATCGATTGCACCGGCACCACTTCAATTCATTGTCCAATTAATAATTCTTGTTCTTCAATTTAATTTCCATCCAGCTCCCTATATTGTTTATCGTTATTGTTTATCATTAGTGTTGATAATTTCCACCAAACATAAAAATCTTCCAAACAATTCAAGTTCCAGTGTTCTGCTTTCTTCAAGTAATCTACCGTTTGTAAATCACTACTATATGTGCCGGTTGCACAAAAGCCGGTTAAATTCTAATCGTGATTAATTTCACGGGAATCAATGAAAGAAGCGTTCTTTTCGAAAAAGATTGGTTTTCGTGGGATTAAAGACGATTAAAATTTAACCGGCTTTTGTGCAACCGGGCCTGTGACTTGAATTTTTGGTTGATTTTTATCGATCGCTTAAGCTTTACAAAAAATAATACAGCAATATTGCTTGTTATACACTAGTGTACATAACTTCACATTGTATAAAGCAATATCTATTACTAGAGATAGAACGCTTTGTAGATACAAGCTCTCGTAGTTAATAAGCTCATTTCATTGTTTTTTTTGTATTTTCCATCATATTTTCTCATCAGTTTATATTTTTAGATTTTCCATTGAGTTTGGAAAATACCTCTCGAACTGATGACTTGATCATTCTTTATTCTTCAGATTAGGGTAACATAAAATATGCTTCATTAGTAGATGCTTAGCCTACTAGTATATATTCCACCCTGCTATTAGCTAATTTCCAAATCTACTTTCAGCTATACTCAAAGTTGAAAAAATCATGTCGATAACATTTTTCATCGACAAAGGTGAACAATGTGCAGTTTATGCTAGTCAATCATTTTCGATATTTTTTATTCATTTCACTGGTATTCTTTACTATTAACCATAATTAATATTTTGATTACTTATTGGTATTTTACGTTCCAAATTCGATTATTCTTACAGAAATTGAAATTTGATCACATTGTAATACCCAGATAGAAATTGATGAGAATGAAAATATGAGCATCTATAGATAGTAAATCAACTATCATATGCAATAAATTTCTCTGATGCAACATTGAAAATAAAATTTTGAACAGTTCATAGACTAACAGTTATCAAAATCGAAAAATCTAGTTTATTTTTAGTAGAAATTTAAACCCAACAGATTTGGTACTCTAAAATTGATGCTGTTCCATTTCCTCAAAAATGAAATTTTGTAAGTTATCTATTTAGTCCAATTTATGGAAACAAATCAAAAATTTCCTCAACACAGAACACAAAATAAAAAATAATTAAGGCTTATCTATCATTTGGATAGACAAATCTCGGGGTTTTTAAAACATATTCAGAGACTTGGATAAATTAGCAATGTACTTGCGGTGCAAATATAGGCCTCTATAATTTACTAGTCTAACTTCGTGATGAAAATCCAATTCTAATATGTGAAATTGATCAGTATCAAATTATTGATATTTCAGTGTAATAGTTTTAAGCATGAACTATCTTGTATTTTAACATTTAGTAGAGAAATTCAATCTTTATAATTAGCCGATTCATGATCTCGTTTGAATTTCCTCAATTGCAATAAATTCAGCAGTAATAGTATAAAGTATATCTCACCGAACTGTCTTAAATAAATTGTTAAGAGAGGAAGAATTTGTTATGTACAACTCATTAGCCCTTAGCCCTTGATAACGCTTATTGTATACATTATAATTAAACGAATTAGATAAGAGAGCTCACTTTCAGGAAGTATAACTTTTCAAAACTTAGTTTTCTTTTTTTACAATAATTATTATAGTTTTCAAATTGATTATAATATTCTTCCAATTTCTGAGAATGAATATAATTTTAAATAGGAAATGTATACCCACAAGTATAAAAATAATATCTTGATTTTAGATGATTCTCTATTTTTCAAATTTAATCTAATGCTCACTTTATTTGTATGAGTACCATAATATAATTCAATGTTATATAAATTCTACACGTGATTGCTCCTTATTTCCCAACTAAAAGTATAAATTTATTGATGTTTGTTTTAGATTTTCAATGATAGTTACTTAATTATTGTAAAGTTTATGATTCAGATCCGGTTGCACAAAAGCCTCTTAAATTTCAGTCATGATTACATGCCACTACACGAGAACCAATTAGAGAAGCCTTCTCCGATTGATTCTCGTGGCATGATAATGATAATTCTAATCATGATTACAATTCAACAGGCTTTTGTGCATTCGGGTTAGTGTTTCAAATACTAGTTGAGAAAAAATTGTATAATTTAATCCAATAATTTTCTTCACATAATTTTTGTAATTGCAAACTTGTATTAATTTGTGAGATATTAAGAAATTGCTGATTATAATAAATTGCAGTTATCTTCGAATCTTGTTAACAGTATTTTCATCTTTAAAGATATATTTTAATAAAGATATATTATAAATTAATACCATCTCACCATACGTTTACATATTCAATGCTATTTCAATCAAATAAAGTGCAAACTGCAAGACTGAAGAAGACTGCCAAAATACAATTACACAGAATTATTATATTTATTAACAACTACTCTGTGAAGTATTTGTTTTGTTTGATTAGCTGCAATTTATGTGGACGTAAATTTATGTATATTATTACAATTTTTTTTAAATTTAATACTATTTTCTAATGTGATATTAGATTATAAGATTATGAAAAACGTTTATGTTAAAAACTGATTGATTGTCTTATTATAATTTTTGTTTTTCTTCAATAAATCTTTTGTCAACTGATACTTTATTTCAATTTATTCAGATAATAATTCAGTTAATTATTTGTTACCGGTATCTAAGAAGAATAATGTTCCTTCTAAATCATAAAAAGCCCATTTATAACTACTTTAATAAGAAATGCTAGCTTTATTGACTATGGCATCCACTGATCTGCACTCTGTCGGATAATCATCGCAATTTAATTTGTCAATAAGGCCACAATTCAACACAAATTTTAAGGAGGAAGTACATAAAAGCATATTCAAAATTGAGTATGCATTTATTGTGGATATTTCTTATGTTCAATATTTTTTGTATCAACGGTATAATAAATTTGAATAACATAATTTTAAAACGCACTCTCACAAGTTTAAATTTGAGCAATTCATTTGACAGTTGAATTTCATAACGTTTCAATCTCGAATCAGATTATTTACATAATTATACTAGCCGGCAGACTCACTTCGCTCGCCTTATCCGTCTAGCCAGGGAGCTCCACCCCCCTGAAATAAGATCAGCAGTGTCGCTTCGCTCGCCTGCATTTTTCATTTGAACTTGATTCCTTCTGTAGAAAAGTCAAAAGAGACGATCAGGCTCGATTCAATCACTAGTATTCATTTGAATTATGTAGCGCAGGGTTGCAAAAATCTTCATTTTCATCAGAATTAATGAATATTCAGTTATTTCTTGATTGGAGACTTGATTAAGATATGAGAACTATTGTATTTCAGTCTAGTTCTTTGAAATTTGAAACAGGAATGATGTGGAGAACTTAACAAAGCTCCATATCACTAACCCTCTTAAATATGAATTTACTTGAGAAATGTAGAGGAATGCATTGAACACTCAATGAAACATTTGAGAGAAGAAACCCTCTAATTTGGCACCGCCATTACTTAAGCTAAACCTATGTACACTTTAGTGTTTACATTTTCAATTGTTCCTGAAAACCCTGGTAAAACTTACTCAAAATACCCCAAAAATATTAGATGGACATGAGTACCAGATTTGAACAATTTGTGTCTATAAGATAGTGAAAAAGCTGAAAAATAAAAAAACGCCAATTTTGAGCATATCTTCGGAGAAATATTGAAGTCCTCTCAACATAAGATGAATAGACCCTAGTTGAACCTCTGTATTGAATGTTCTCTTATTTTGGGCTTAATCTTGGACGAAATTAAAAAGTCCTCTGAAGAAAACAATGTCTATACCCTAGCTGAACTTTTGTACCAAATTTCTTTCAATTTTTTCTTGAAAAATTTGAGAAAACGCAGAAAATACGCTAGGAAAACGCAGTAAAACCGCCTATTTTGGGAGTATCTTTGGTGTTTTCTCGAGACGAAATTTCTAGACCCTAGCTTAGCTTATGTACCAAATTTGAAAATTTTCTGTCAATTAGTTCTTGAAGAGGCCTAGAAAACGCTCAAAAACCGCCGATTTTGGCCGGGTCTTTAGCGTTATTTTAAAACTCTTTCAATGCAACGTTTTTACACCTCAGATGAGCTTGTGCACTAGTTTCGGATGTTTAATAAATTTTCAAGTTTTTCAAAATCCAATTTTTGTATGTTATATTGAAATTTTATTTAAGAAGAGGGATACTATGGTATCTTAACCATTTTTTCCACTAACAAATCAAGTAGCCCTGAAGAAATACGTTTTTAGAACATAGGTTCAGTAGATTTTTAGTTCTGTTGATTATGAGTGTGTGAATTAATGAGAAAATGAATCAGTGCCATTAGCTTCAATATTCAGAGTGAGTCATATGTATGGGAACCCTTCAATAAATTGGAGACTGTTGTAAATATAATACTGTAACTTTCAAGATGAGTTATTGGTCAAATACTGGTATAAATAATTGGTCAAATACAGTATTGGATACGAGAGATGGAAACATAGGTTCAGCAAACGAGGCAAAGGTACTTGGAGTAGTGCTGGACTCTGAACTCTCCTGGCGACCTCATTTAGACCAGCTAAAAAGCAAACTAAACTCAGCAGTATTTGTTCTTAGAACCGTGAAGAAATTGCTGGATGCAGGAACGCTTAGAAGTGTTTATTTTGCTGTGTTCCATTCTCTTCCTTCATATGGTGTTATATTTTGGGGCAATTCATATATTTAGGATTCAAAAGTGGGCAGTTAGAGTGATGGTGGGTGAATCTATTAGAGCAAGTTGTAGAGATTATTTCAAAGAGTTAAAGATTCTCCCACTACCAGGTGTATATATTTTAGAGGCTCTTTGTTTTATTGATAGGAATAAAGATAGGTTCAATACAGGAGAGTTGTTCCACTCATACAATACCAGATATAGACAAAACCTCAGAGACGACATTCATCGAACTGGTATGTATGAGAGGGGGGTAAAGAGTGCAGGAATTCGGCTTTATAATTCATTGCCAACACGCATAAAAGCTCTTACAGGTGAAAAGTTCAGAATTAAGGTGAGGGAGGAGTTGTTGCAGGTTTGTCCTTATTCCAGTGAGGAATTCTTTTTGCATTATAGAATGCAAAGATTGACGACTTAGATTATAATTGACAAATCCTTATACCCCTTTCATAGGTGGTCAGTGGGATGAAAAAAATGAAATGAAGAAAAAATACTCTACCTTTTGATGTACAACTGAATTTCAACCCCTCATAAGGGGGTTATTGGGGGTTGTAGCTCGAATATTTTAAATGTAAACACACATTGTTTGGTACATTATTTTGAAGGCCTTTTCAAAACAAGAAATATGACACCAATAAAAATGTTCTATAATACTTGTATACAAAATGGCGGCTGATTGAAGTCTCGAGTAAAAACTAAACCCACGTCACCACCTTATGAGGGGTTGAAGTTCAGCTGTACGACAAAAGGTAAAGTATTCGACCAATAACTTATCCGCGAAGTTACAGTATTTTATCTACAACAGTCTCCAACTTATTGAAGGGTTGCCATACATGTGACTCACTCTGTATATAGATGATAGCTGTGATAAGAAACCCGAAACAATTATTAAGCTATAGAAATTAAGTTAAAGGTGTGATAAATTAACATATCTCTTGGAACAAAAAAGTTACTGGCATGTCGAAAATTTAATGTTTCCTGAAAATTTAATGGTTCGACATTGACGAACATAATCATTAATTGAAAATAGCCATAGGTCGGATAAAAATGATCTACACACCAATAGAAAGGAGATCTTCTCCCCGTTCTTTTGAACTAAAATTATCACGCATTACTACGCTTCATGATTCTGAGAAGTAATATTAAAAAGAAAACAGATTTTTGTGATGTTTCCGATTTTCCTAAAAAATAATTAAGTAACTTTTAATCCTTCAACCCTAGATCTTTTCTGACACTACTCACTGGATATCGGGAATGATATTCCATTTCTGACGATAAATTGGAAACTTGAGATTTGGCCTGTAAAATAGCAATTTTACACGATTTGACAACCCTGTAAATTCTTCGGTTGGAGAACCAGGCCTCAACTTTATCTTGCATAAAAAAGCTAGGCTATTATAATAGAAAGATATTCGAGAAAATGAAAGTTTATAACTAATAAAATATGTGTAATAGAGAAAATGTATGACAAAAATTGTAGAGGAAGGTATCTCACATATTTTTGTGCAAGAAAATGTGGAATATCTTAAACGGTTATCAAAAAACAAGCGATATAAGAGCGATGGACGAGAACTTTTTCCATAAATAATGAGCCCATACCAAAATAATTGATCAAAATAACAAACCAATTTTCCACTTTACAAAAAAAAAAACAAAAAACAATTTGTCTTTCTAGCTGGGACATAGTAGTCCTACAATATAAGTCATAATAAAATAATACGGTATATCTTCACCATCTTGTAACTAAAAATTGCAGGTGTGTTTGACTCAATTCATAACTGAGTTCAGTCCAGAGTTTGTCTTCTACTTAATATATTATATTCTTTCACTTGCTGATCAAGGTCCAGGCTTTAATAAGCATGCCATACGAATATTCCATATTTGTTAATCTCAAGAAACATCTCAACTTGCATTAAAACATCAATACGATTTGGACAATTTTCGATTCAATTGACAGAATAATATTGATTTTTGCAGAAATTAATATCACAGATAGAATAAGAATCATTCAGTATAAATTTATTTCTTCAAAAGTAGTCAAACTACAAGCAAAATTAATTTAATTACAAAGAATACTAGTACCCTTATTTTATTTTAGACACGACTAGTTTCGGCTTAACTACCATTATAAAGTATCAGAATGAATATTATTCACTAGCAGGTAACCCGTGCTCCGCAAGGATCTAATTGAAAACTTGTCCTACTGAAATCCTGAGGAATTTAAATTGGCCCATAACTATCTTCGGTGAATTAAGGATCTATAAATGCAAAATTTCAAGTTAATCAGTCCAGTAGTTCAGACGTGATGATGCGTCATTCGTGTTTTTATTATCCTGTACGTGTATAAGCCAATTCTTCCTTTTATTATATTAACGATTAATGGGAAAGAACAAAATACGGTAACATGAATAAGGTACTTGTAATCCTCTTAATTAAAATTTCATTTAGTTCTATCAAAATACTTGAAAGTGATTAGTTTAATTTATTTTATGGAAAAAGTATACGACAATAATGCTTTAAAAATAATTTCATGAAATGAAGAAGACTTCATCAATATTCTGTAATTTATTGTAAATGATTTACATTTAAAACTGAAGGAAAGTTAGGCTATGAAACTCATTGGTTTTTCCAATGATTATTGAAACTGATAATTCTCATAACATACGGCAGTGATGGTTGATTTAATTAGATTTAGTTGTGAAAACAGCTTATCTATCAAGCAAATAACTCTTGACAAACTCGTTGGCTCTCTTCATGTCGATTTTGAGGTGGAAAATGGCACTGTGGAAGAGGGCGTCTTCGTAGTCAGAGAGGGGCGGCAGTGGCTCGACCGTTTGCAGTCCGGCGGGACCAAAGCGCGCTTTGCCGACAAAGAACTGGCAGCCGGGCGCATGCGTGCACGCCACATAGCCGCGTTGATACACCTCCTGGCCCTTGGACGCCATTGCAAGCGCATTCGCCAATCGGTACAGTGCCGCGGCCGAGCTCAGCGGACAACAGACGCGACTCACGCTTTCTCGCCTCACTTCCTCGATGAAGCTTTTTGTTTCATCCTTCAGCAGAGCATAAAATAATAATTTACTGTATAATAATTATTTCAAACATCCTATAAAACGAATCATGTAAATAGAACTAAGGAATTCTGCTACTGCAAATACTAACCAAATAACTAAGTAGAAGATTTATGAATGAAACTGTCCAAAAAATAATAGTAGGGTTCAACTTTAAAAAATAATAATTAAGCCTAATAGTAGGGTTTAAAACGGGACGGGACTGCATTATCATAAAGAACAATCTCAGAAAATAATGAGACAAAAGCTTGATGTATTTGGTGTTTTATTATTATAGAAATTACTAGTAGCCTCTTCATACTTTTTTATATAAACACACAACTCGTTTCAGCACTCATGCCATTTTCAAGTGTCAAAATTATTTGTCTATATAAAAAAGTATAAAGCTTGACACTTTTTCTGTCATTCATTTCATTTGAACTAGAATAAGAATAAAAACACATAAGTAGAAGAAGGAATAACATTCTTCAAATGTTTCTTGCGAAACAAAATTGAGACCCTTAACAATGATCTTCGGGAATACAAAAGTGATAAGGCTTTGAGTAGTCTTGGAGTCGTTCTTCAGGATTCTCAGATGATTGATCCCAAATTAAATGAGAAACGTCATCCAGGCCTGCGAGCACTTGTGCTAGGTGATTCAATTATCAAGCACTTCAAATGGGGAAAATCAAAGAAAGGGTCTTTTTTCAGATCATATTCTGGAATCAATATAGATTCAATGACAAAAAAGCTCTCAGATTTTGAAGATGTATACGATGTTGTGTTGTTTCATGTAGGTATAAATGATGTATGGAGATCTAATACACCTGATGAATTGGGAGACAAAATGGAGCATCTTATCAGTGTGGCTAAATCAAAGTTCCAATTGGGCAGCTTAGTGGTCAGTGGTCTGCTTCATAGAAGGGATACTGATTATAGGTACATCGATGCAATAAATGGGGTAATTGAATGGCATTGTGGCCATAAGAATTGTATGATTGTGGATCCAAACTGTTTGGTAAGGGGTCGCAGCCTTGCTCAGGATGGACTTCATCTTAATCGTCGAGGCTCAAACATTATAATAAACCTATTTAATAGAATCATAATGAGCTTTGAAGTTGATGAGAACCAGGATAATCTTTCTCAGACTCATATTTGCTCCAGTGAAGGCAATTTAGAGGGTGACACTCCTGCAAATGCTATTCCCAGTCGCCTTGGTGGTGCTTCTGATAATATTGAGGACATTATTCTGGAAATACCAGTTGTCACTTCTAATAGACATTTTTTAGAAGAAGGGATAGAGCATCACAACCCATTTTGATTGATTGTCTGGCTGAGGCAAGAACTGGAGCTCTTAATCAAGCACCTCCCCGGAATAAGAAAACTTCAAGCATACTGCACTATAATATTCGTAGGATTAGGAACAAGAATGACAAACTGGCCATTCATATCGAAAAACTTCAAGAAGATAATGTGATCATAAGAGTAGATTTGTTGTGTTTAAGTGAGACTTGGTTGAATGGGAATGAGACAGTGGATATTGAGAATTTTATCCTCGTCTGCTGTTTCAATAGGACGACAAGGAGGGGTGGAAGCGTTGCTATCTATGCCAGAGAAGGAATAGGCCAGAGAGTACTCTCTGCCGGGGGTGTGTGAGACTGACTTTGGCTTCTGCATTAATTTTCAATGAGTGTTTCTTGGTTGTGTGTGTTTACAGGCCACCTGGGAGTGATATAGCAACTTTTGTGACCAATCTTGATCATCATCTCTTAACCTCGAGTTTTAGAAGATTTGAGAGAATACTTGTTGTTGGCGATTTTAATGTGGATTTTTTGGGTGACTATTCCGCGGCAGGAGGTATTGTCTGTCTTCAACTCTCATGGCTTGCGGGGTCTCATTATTAGAGCCAACTCGTTTAGCGTCTAATTCATCATCGCTATTGGATAATGGTTTTATCACTACGGAATGTGTTGACTCAGTCTCTGTAAAGGTTATTGGTCTCTCCTTGTCAGATCATTTGGCTCAGGAATTTGTGATCTCTTTGGGGGAGGCACCTTTGCAGCATAGTGATTTTGTTTTGAGGAGATCCTTTTCCTCAAGAAATAAGTACAGGTTCTCTAACTCCCTCCTTATATGTGACTGGGGCCCTCTTTATGCTAAATCATGGTTCATTTGATGAAAGGATGGACTACTTCATGAGTAAGTATAGTGATGCCTTCATCAGCGCTCTTCCAATGGTGAGGATGAGAGCTAAAAATCATACAAGGAAGCTATCTTGATTGAATCCTGAATTAAAGAGTCTCTGTGATATGAAGAGGGATTTAGAGTTATTCATCAGAATCTATCCTCGGAGCGAGTCTCTTGGAATTTTGTTTAAACTTGTCTCATGGAAGATTAGAGCCCTCATCAATTCCCTCAAAGCTGACTTCTCAAAGCGACTCATTTGTCACGCAAATAACAAGTTAAAAGTAATTTGGGACTTGAAAATGCATTCAATGACTATTTTGCGGGTTGTATCAGTGATGTTGCTAGTACTGATGCAGTGAATTTTTATGAATTGTTGGTGAATGCCAATTCGGGAAATGACATTGTCTCTGGGATCCCTAGATTTTCGGAGGAAGATTTGATGGCCATTGTTTATAAGCTGAAGAATAAGATGTCAAGTGGCCTGGATGAGATACCATGTAAAATTTTCAAGGAGTTTTTCAATGAGGTGAGTGAACCTTTGACTAATTTGTTCAATCTCTCTAGTGATGTGGGCATTTTTCCATCCTGATTCAAGGTAGCTAGGGTCAAGCCAATATTCAAGAAAGGATCCAAAAGCCAGGTTGGTAATTATAGGCCGATAGCCAATCTGTCATCGGTCTCCAAGCCCTGGGAGCGAGCAATTTATGATGCAATCCATGACCATTTTAAGAGCAACAATTTGTTTTCGAGCAGCCAATTTGTTTTCCAACAGAATAAATCAACAGTGGAGGCATTGGAATAGTTTGTGAGTGGAGTTTATTCCTATCTGGATCAGGGTCGGAAGGTGTTAGGCTTCTTTGTGGACCTCAAAAAGGCGTTTGATATGCTTGACAATAAAATTTTGATTGAGAAGCTGTACTATTATGGTATCCGAGGCAATCTACTGAGTCTTTTAGAATCTTACTTGAGGGGAAGAAGTCAGGTGGTTAAGGTGAGGGCTTCTCAAGGGCAGCTGATTGATCAGATTTTTAAATCACATCCACGTTCCCTCTCTAAGCGAGTACCACAGGGATCGATCTTGGACCCTTTGTTGTTCCTTGTTTTCATGAACGATTTCCCTTGTAATGTGCCGTCAGCAAGGTCTGTATTATTTGCTGTTGATGCAAATTTCTTAGCTTCGGCGAATAATGTCGTTGAATTGTAAGCTATTGGTGATGCTGTTCTTGCTGAAATTACAAGGTGGTGCTCTGCAAATAAGCTTGAAGTCAATATAGGCAAGACAACCTTCATTGAATTCTCAATCCACAGACTTCCTCCAAGTCAGTTGGAGTTTGAGGTTGAGGCAAAAGGGTTACTACCCTCTAATGCAACTAATTTCTTGGGGGTTTCTGTGGATCAGGGATTAACATGGTCCTCTCATGTTCAATCTCTTTTTAGGAGATTAAACTCAGCTGCGTATGCAATGTCCAGGCTCAGTAGGGTATTAGTTCATGAGGCAGTGATCTCTGCTTACTATGGAAATTATGAGTCATTACTGTCTTATGGGATATTGCTGTGGGGAGGATCAAGATTATCTACCTCTATCTTCCGTGCCCAAAAGAGAGTCCTAAGAATCATATTTAGAAAGCCACCCAGTTTCTCGTGTAGATCGCTATTCAAAGATAATAGAATTTTGACGGTTCCTAGTCTCTATTTGTACCATCTGGCAATCTTTGCTTATAAAATGAAAGATGATTGGATGACAAGTGTGGATGTTCATAAACACAATACAAGATACAGGGGCTTAGTTAGAGTTGAACAGCACTGGACTTTTTATGCTCAAACCCTAAACTCTTTCAAGACTAATCTAAAATGTTGGCTATTAGAGAAATGTTTTTATGAGTGGCGAAGTATCTTCGACCATTGAATATGTTGCATTAGTTATAAATGTTGTCTAGGTCTTAGATATAAGTTATTTGTGTTATGATGAGAGTTGTTCTATTAGGTACAACTATTGTGTTTTGTTTATCAATATCTTGTTTTTTCTATTATTGTATGACTATTGTCGATATGGTGCTCGTCACTATCCATGACATGTATAATAAACCAATAAACCAAAATAAAACAATAAATTTCAATGTTGTATGTAAAAATTCGCCTTGATAACACTGTAACATTTTCACCTGTTTTTAAAGAAAAGATTATGCTCTCGTACATCGAAAAGTAGATGTCTTGTTATAAAATGGAATTTCATTTCATTTGTCATCCATTGATCGCCTATGGAAGTGGTATGTGGATTTGCCAACAGAGAATGATATTTGATATAGCCTAATCTGAAATCAACATAGAAGAAAACCAATACTCACTTGTGACATTTTACCAGCCTCTTTCACAGTAGAAAGTAGAGGGATGATTGTAGTTCTCGAAGAACCACCAATTAAGGGCACTTTTATTTCGTTGATAGGTTTCTGCAGTTTCTTCGACAGTAGAAGATTCGCTTGTATTTCATCTTTCAATGTGAAGCCGACCACTCTATTGGCGGTTACGTTGTGGTTGAGCTTGGATGCCAGCGAATAAACGAGCGGAGTCATGATGTTCACTGGTTGAGCAGCAACTGCTACAATTGCCTGCAAAATTATGACAAATGAGGGAAATTGATAGTCAACCCGTTAAAAAATAATGCTTACAGTCATTTAAACCGGAATTCATTTACACTGAATCACGATACATTATATAATAGAGTAATAACATATTTATGTATAATAGGCTAACATATATAATACTGATAATGCGTGAGGAAAACAATAATTGGTATGGATAGAGTATAAATAGTCGATTCATGATAAGGCATGATGTAGAATCAATCACAATTTGAAAACTATCAAATTTTTGTACAAGTTTGAATATTGCTAAGCTGCTGCTATGTTTGAATCCCACCATCCCAACAATTGCAAGGTTGTTTGTTCATGTGATTTCCTCATCTCATGATAATCCAAGTTATTTATTATCATGTTGGCATCATCCAGCAAAAATTACATTTACATAGCCCAGTTATTATAAACCTAATGAATTAATATTAAAAAAAATTGAGAAAAATAATTTTACTTTATTTCAGCAAGATCTATCAAGGCTTTCTTTAGAATTAAAGAAAAGGTTTTGGATCACAGAAAAGTATATTCCACAGTTACTATTTATTAGTAGAGTGTATAGGTGTTTCAAAAGTTATGCCACTTTGGAATCCAACGGATCAATCAATTTACATAGATTAATTTATTGTATGAAAAATTTACTAAAGCACAAAAATTGCAATAAACAGTTAACTTGAATAAGAAAAACACAATACAAAATACATTTTATTTGCAGAATGGAATGGTGTGGTGGAAAGAGAAATGAGGGAACTATACCTTCCTCGTGACAGGCAAGTAAGGGTGAAACAGCAAGTAGGGAGAAGATGTGAAAAACAGGGGAAGAGGGGAGGAGGAACTGAAAAGTTGATCAAGTCCATCATAACACAAAAAACTTGACAATAAATGTAAGAGCAGAAATCTCAGCTCTCTAAATATGACAAGGAAACCAAAAAAACTTGGCAGAATGGTAAAACAGATGATGTATTGATGTATTCTGAAAATAAAACGGTTTCGCAAAGGTCGACTAGTGACTGAGATGAACCTACAATCATTTGAACTACGGTACGAAGAAATATATTATTTCTGGAGTGCAAAAGTTGTGTTAGTGTAGGCCTGAGTACCAAAAAGAGAAACAAAGTTCTCATTGGTCAAGGTTTACAGGTTGCAAAAATATTTCAATATGCGTAAGGATAGCATGATATCAAAACAATGTCAACATAAAAGGTGATGATTAGGTTACTTACACCTGGACAAATGGAAGCATACGTCTCAGCTACCATCCCACAATGGTCTGCGTTTGAATTGAAAAACATTGTTTCCAGAGCTTCAGGAGATGATGTTTTCATGTTTTCTTCTTGTGAAGGGGTTTTATCCAGTATAATAATGAGATTGGCATCCTTGAATTCAGAGCAAACCGATCAACTTATTAGAGTGTAATATGAAATCTAAAATAAAAATTAGTTCGGTACGACAAAAATGCATACCTAGTATGAATATGTTCTAATTCAAAATGTATGGATGTAAATGTTGGTAAAATGGAATAGTTCCTCAGGTTAATAAAAATATGAGCAGCACGACAAAAATATACTATTATTTCTAAATAGTTCTAATAAAAATATCTACATGTTAAAAACAATCACACTATTTTTATTACTTTGAAATTGTGCTACTCTATAATTATATACCGTACTAAGCAATTTTGTTATATTATTATTCATGTTTTGTAACATAGAATAAGAAATCAAAAATTTATATAATACCGTATATTTTTAATGAAATAGCCTCCTAATAATTCAAAATGTTACGGTCTACAGAAAAAATGTATGAAAATGCTTTTATTATCAATCAGTTTTTCTATTATATTTAAAGATAGACATGAAATAAAAATAAAAATATGTATAATAAAACTACAAACACAAGCCTTAATAGTAAATATGTGAATAGTAAATAGCCTTTACCAATCAATAATAATATAGATTCATTTGTAAAAACTGTTACAGTACTTCATAAACGATCTTAAAATATTAGTAAATAGAGATTTCAGGTGCTTTAATAATATTACCTGTAAAGCTTTTTCAAGAGATTGTATTCCCTCATGATAAGTGACTGTTGATGGAGTATGGATAGTATTTAGATCTGCACAAATACCTTTCAGATTTTTTGTGTTGAAATCGTGAATACATATTTCGGAAAAATGATTGCTCTGCTTCAGCATAAGGGCAAGATTAACTTGGAGGGGACTCTGACCACCGACACAAACCACTTTGACTCCATCGCTTTTGTGACGCACACGCACACTATTCTCAACTCTGCTCACAGATCTGAAAAGTAGCTGCTTTACTGATGATATACGAGAAAACATTTCTAATGTAACCACAATATTAAATTACATAATTTTGATAATAATTTGATCAAATTTACGGTTAAAAAAACAAAATAGAACTACTATTGACCAGTTGTCATGCCAACTGAATTGAAAACATATGAAATCAGAGAAAACTGTAGAAAGTAGTGAATGGGTGTATGAGCCCATTATCTGTCTGAGGTTAGGGAAACTGTGATAATAGCATCAAGCATACGGACAAAATTGAACGTCTGCATGCAGATGTGAGCAGATATACGGACTCCTATGTTCTTTGTAACATTTTAACGCCTTGGGAGGGACTTGCCTCCTTTATTCTGCTTACGATTGCTGTTTTTGTGATTTTGCCTCAAGTTGCGTTGACTCTGGACGTAAATAGATTGATATCAAGAACAATAAAAATATATAAATCTCATAATTGGTAAGTATTTTATTATCTTCTAAAATTATTCATCAGATTGGGCCTAGATAGAAATGGAAATGTAAAAGGCATTTTCGATCTGTGCGCTACTTGATCCTTGTTCTTGCATGAAATCAATTGATTCAAATACAAATACATTATTTGAAAAGCTCATAAAATACTTGACATTATAGATTTAACTTTGAAGAAAATGTCAAAGAACGTTTGAGTGATTTACAAATCAATAATTATTCCTTAAAGGTCATTAGAAAAAATCCACCGAATATATTTATTATTTCTGCCTACACTTTTTTCTTTGTTCTAGCATGTATTCTTGGATCCAATAACAGCCTTTTCAAAATAAGATGTTGAGCAGTACAGGTGAACTCCTCTATATTTTCAAAAATCCCATTTTAAGTCTTGCAAGTAAGAAATAATTTTGAATATTGTCGTTCATTGTAAAAAAGTATTACTTCAAGAATAACTACTCAACGTAATAGAAAATACCACATATCCAGGACATGTTTTTTCAAAATATAATATTCAATATACATTTATTTTAATTTAGTAACCCTTTTCTGCTGAAATAATGGCCAAGGTTTTAAATTAAGTTAAAGTAAGACAAGTTGAACTGAGTTTTCTGACTTCATCAAATCTTTATTCATCGCAAAATTAAATTAAATTGCATTGCGTAAACAATAGAGACCGGAAACTATACAGAATTTACAACAAAGCTTATTAATAATGAGCATATGATTACGATTGTTCGTAATTAACCTGTTATTATTTTTGATTAAATAAAATAAACTGTCCACGATATCATTCAATCATTCACAATTATTAACCACATATACAAAGATATTATTTATATTATTTAATCTAAGATGATCTCTATTGAGATCATTAATGCTTACTCATCAACGGCATAGTGTACTTCACTATTAGAGTATAATATCTATCGCTGGGAAAATCCCCTGCATAGGAAACATCAAATAACGTTTTCAACTAGACTTTATTGTTACATTCATCACGTTGATTTATAGTAATGAAATGCATAATAAATATTCTATGTAATATTTCAACTCATCATTTACTTGGTAAATGGTACAATCCCCAACAAGGAAAAACTATTCTTGATAGATTAAATGATTCATTGATAAATGAGATTTGAATAAGTAGTCCGTTATACATGGGGTCAGAGAAGGAAAATATGCTTCACCTGATCGTCTATTTTGTGCTTATTAATTAAATAACTACTGTAATTCGTATAACACGTTAAGAACAAAGAACACTATCACAATCAAGTGAATACTCAAGACAAGCTATGACTTTTCAACAACGGAGGCCTAATCTATTGGAATATTTCCACAGTGAACTTTCGACTCCCTCATTTTGGAGAAAGAAATCGATAGATCTGCCATCGTGATCGGCCTGAGAGAGTCATGGAATTCACCATCAGAAGAGTCTCCAGATGCATTATTGTGTGCAGCACTGGTTCCGGATCTGAAATAACAAATTCAATAGTAATTATTGGAATCATTATGAACATTGTTGATTTTTTTAATCTGAAGATTCTTATACTAACAAACGCAATGAGTTGGATGACAAGTAAGAATTAATAGAAAATAATTCAATGTATTTGGTTTTTATCATTAGGTATTGAATGAAACAAATAAACTTCATTATTGTAAATATCTACTGCAATACCATCTTAACTACAACACAAGTTACCATAACAATATATTCATTTAATAGAATATTAGAATAGATAAACAGAAGTGATTGTTTATTGAAATACTTGATTTGATATTTACATATCACATTGTAAGGTTTACAACCTCATTGGACGGATGGATGATAAAACACGCCTGTCTAACATACAGAAATGTATTACAAAATTATTTTATCTTTTAAAATTTCTATACTGTGTTTACCAAAGTATGCAGTCAACTTCTAAATTCAATTTTTTCAAATCGTTCTAATGGGGTCTACACTTTCCATTATACCTATTGGTCATATGATAGTTGTTGATATCAACATGTATTATGTAGATATAAAATTATTGCAATAAATTGATAATCTTATTTTAGATAGTACTGACTTTCATAGACGATGGAAATATGTTTGAATAAATGGCTAAGTGTTATTTACCCGGATGAAGACGCAGCAGATGAAGCTTCTTTGTTGGAAGTGTTGTTTGATGAGCGCATGAAGTCGCGGACTCTGTACATGGATGCGTTTCGGCACAACTCCCTCAAGTCGGACCCTGAGAAGCCATCGGTCATCTGAGCCAGTCTCACAAGATTCACATCTTCGGCGATCGGCTCGCTTTTCAAGATCAGTTCCAATATCTGCTTCCTTTGCACTTCATTCTGACAAAATAAAAATGATAATATTGACAAAACAGAAATATTGAAAATATTGGAAAATAGAGAAGAAATATGAAAATATATATATTCAATTGAGGATTGATGAATATAAGTTGAGGACAAGCGAAAAAGCAGAATACCAAATTAATTTTTGCGTTTTCAATTTCAGCTTGGTCTAACTATCAATTATGATTAAGTTTCGAAATGTTCATCTCATGTAAAACTATTTTGAGGTAACACTCTGTAAAAATAAAGTGCTGATTCGCACCAGAATAATTCTGAAACCGTAAGATTCTAAAAATTACAATACCGGTATGAAAAAACAATATTGACAAAATGTATATTTATAAAATCGTCATTATGAGAGAAATGCCAGACGACAACATTTGCACACCTATTCATGCCAACAGCATCAATATGACTAACATTATTAGTAGATTATCACAAATCAGAATAGCGATTTCAATTAGCCGTAAATATTCCTTTTTAAGCGCTGTCTGCTGAAACTAGGTGGTCTTACGTGGCTTTCTGTATATTGCACTTTTTGGCCAGATAAAATAGAATAGTGGAATAGTAAAGGCAGAACGCATGATGCACAGTCGTCAGTCGTCGACATTGTTGTGTCATCACAGCGAAACGCTTCGAGCTACATTTTCTGAGGTTAGGTTCTTGTATCTCCGACTTTTGCTGTTTATTTATTCTTTGTCGCTGGATTTGAGTTCAAATTATTTATCTATTATTATAATTTGTAATTTTTCAGTGGTTTATTTATTGTTTGTTATTGGTTGTTCATTTTATGTTAGAAGCATCTCTCTGATTATAAACATTATTAACGTATTTATTTATTGGATAGATCTTAAATAATCCATTTCAATTTATACACTAAATCATCAATCTGAATATACAAATCAGAATAAAACAAACAATTTTAAATTTAGATAGATTAATAATAAAATTCCATAAATACATAAAACAAACTTCACAAAATAATTCTATGAGAACACATTAATTTTGAGCTCGAAAATATCACGTTCACCAAGACAACAGCTGCATATATATGTACATGCATTATGCTGTGTACAGCTGCATTATATGTGTATGTGCATGATAAACATGTTTATCATGCTTATTCTACCGTTAGTGGCCAGCCTTACATATTTTTTTATATTTTATAGCGGATGATGCCCACATGAGCTTTATGCTTGTGCCACGGTAAATTATAAGATGTTCATATGTCCATGCCAATTCAATGAGATTCGAACCCGCAATCAGGTATCACTAGCAGACTGAAGGGTGCAACGCCTTAGTCAACTCGGCTATCTGGCCAGACAACATGATATTAAATATTTACAAGTTATTCTCCATATATTTATTTAGGGCTACTTGATATTTTCATCATATCTAACTACAAGTACCCGTTTCATTTCAAGACCAGTTTCGTGTATTCATCCCATAATCAAGTATCAAAATAATTAATACCTTTTAAATGGGGTTTTCTTCATTTTGACACATGATAATGGGATGAATTCTCAAAATTAATCGTGCCATAAAAGAAAATAGAAATGTAAGCTACCAGTAAATAAATATAATGTATATGATAAAAGTTGATATAATTGTGTTGAGGATGACTTACGGGAAGGCTGATGTGAAAGGTGGCGGGCATGCGGCGAAGGATGGCGCGGTCGAGGTCGTGTGGGCGGTTGGTGGCTCCCATGACGATGACGGTGCAGCTGGCATCGGTGTTGAGGCCGTCCCACAGCGCCATGAACTGCGCCTTCATCATCGCCGTCGCCTCGTGGTCGTGCGAGTTCCGGTTGCGCAGAAACGAGTCTAAACAAAACATTCACATAAATGCAACACTCAAGTTTATCGAAGCACCTCGTCTATGAATTTAACAGGTAAATCTTAGGCCTATAAGGCTGGCCATAACATGCATGATAAACATGTGTGTTCATGCATGTTTGTCATGCTCATCATGCATGTTTTGTCACCAGCGAGAGACTTCCAACATAAGATAAACAACCAATTACAATAAACCACTGGACATTACAAATATTATAATGATAGGAAAATAATTGGGTTTACAGGTAATCATAACATTGATAATTTTCTTGATAGTGTAAGTGATGAAATCAGTTAACATTCCAAATGGAATAAATGTATGTGTGGCTGGAGACATGAATATAAACACTCATTCAACTAGTGTTTCTGTTCAAGATTATTTGCATATTTTTAATAGCAATGGTTTTAAATCCTATATTAATGGTGATACCAGAGTTACTAGTACAACCAAATCTTCCATAGACCACATTTTCTTTAAAAATTTGAACAAAAAATTCAAGCACATAAAGGGAGCTATATTTAGGACAACTATAACGGATCACTACTCTGTTTTGCTAAACTTGGTCAAGGTCCCTAATCAATGTATTGTTCAACACAATAACTAGAATAAACTATAATGCACTTTTGGAACACCTGAGGTATGAGGATTGGGATGACATTTTTGTAATTTGAATGAAAGCATTTACACTATTCTGGATAAACTTGTAAATACTTTGACCAGTTCAATAGATCATTGTAAGAAGATAAGAAAGGTGCCGAACATACTTGGTCCCCTGAAGCCCTGGATATCTGAAGGCATTATGAAATTAATGATCACGCGAGATAAAATGCATTCTAGGATACGAAGAGATCCAAAAAACAATGATTTAAAGAATGAGTATAACGCATATCGTAACGGTTTGAATAAGATCATAAACCATGCGAAGGAAGTCTATTATAAAGGAAGGATTGAGAATTGTAATAAAAACAGCATGAAGTTGTGGAAGAGCATAAATAAAGTTACCGTAAGGAGGAGAAAAGTGCTGAGCTTGATATGCTCACTATACTTTGCAGTTGTGGGTAAACTTCAGGCTCAAATTATTAATACCCACAATGATGTGAAGCAGTTCCTAACCAGAATGAAAATGCAATCCGTATAATTCTACTTTTTTAGGGCCGACCTGCTCCCTTGAAGTTGAGGCCACTATTAAAGGTCTCAGAAACAATTGTAGTCCTGGAATCGATGGTCTAAGTAATATTGCACTGAAGAAAATAGCACATTTCATATCAAAGCCTCTCTCATTCATATTCAATAGATGTTTTGAAGAGGGATATTTTCCAAAGCAGCCAAAATAAAACCTTTTTATACAAGGTGACCCTACTAATCCCTGTAACTATCGACCAAGTAGTCTAATCAGCAATCAAGCTAAAATAATGGAAAAACTTATAAAGTCAAGAGTTATTTATTTCTTAAATGAAAACGAAATGATAAACAAAAACCAATTTGGTTTCCAAAGTGGTAAAAGTTCATCTGATGCTTTAATAAAATTTACGAATACCCTCTCAGATAAAATAAATTTCAGCCTGTTGATAATGAAGAATTAAAGCTCCACTCAAGGTGCACTTCAAACCTAGGTATTTGTAATAGTCCCACAATAAAAAAAGTCAATAATTTTAAATACTTGGGAATCATAATAGATGATCATCTAAAGTGGGATGTACATATTAAGTCCGTCTGTAGAAGAATTAGATATTTATCTTACAAATTCTATCTAATAAATAAAATTCTAAATAAGAAAAATTTAGACATGGTATATCATGCTCTAGTTAAATCAATTCTGCAGTATGGTATAGCTTGGTATAGCTGTTTGGGGAGGGGGGTTATTTCAACTGTCATATTGAGGAATTATTCGTGGCGCAAAAACTAATCATCAAAATTATTCTAAACAAACCTAGATTGTACCCTACCGAGATGGTTTTTGTGACTTCAAGGTAACAATTAGGGGACAATACGACAATTATATATAAAAACCGTAATTGAATACTTGATAAAATATAAATCCCTTTTTCCTCCCACTCTAAATTCAATTGTAAATAATTATCATTTAAGGCCCACTAAAAATAGATATGTCACATATCACACCAATATTGAATGTTTAAGGAAACAGTTTATCTATATAAGCACTAAAATAATAAACCTTATTACGGACCACTTCCTCATAGACTCTAAGATTAGTAGAAAAACTAAACTAGAAATAAAAACCTGGACATACATTAACTTTTTCCCATATCGACGTATGAATCTCGGTATTTCTGCTCAAACTACTGTTTGCAAGGCCAATTCTTTTAGATACTTTTGTTGAAAGTGGACTCGCTTACAATTTTTGCACATATTTTTTTATTTTTTCCTACTTTCTTCTCCAATACTTCCCTTTTCTTCTCCTCTTCACCCTTCATTCCTTACTTTCATACCCTCTACCTGCCTATTACATGGGAAAACATACTTAGTTGGCTAGGTATTTTTCCTCCTTTTTTTTCAGCACACCCCACCATGAAGCCTGTTTTTGTATTTCATTAAAAATGTATTTTTGACTGTGTTTTGTTTTCTTTTATGTATGTTGTGTTGATTTGAATAAAAATGAATTGAATTCAACCTCAAATAGAGCAGCGAATAAAAATAAACAACAAAAAATTGGACCTAGAAAAACCTAACCTCAAAAATTTGGTCGAAGCAAAATTTCGCTGTGATGTTTATGCTTTTCCAACATATAAGCAGTCTAGGAACAGGAGAGCTCTAATTGAACTTTATAATATATCTATGGAACAACTATCAGTCAACTGAGATAAGGCCAACCAAACCACTCTACAATCTACCATAAGGGATGCACAGCGACGTTCTCAAGTGGGGAGATATGTGTAGCACTATGTGTAACCAACTAGCTGACAATAATCTTTTTCACGCTCTTTTCGGAGGCCCTAAGTATGAACATCGCAGAAGGACGTTCTTGGCTGAATATCTTCAAGAGGGTCAGGGAAAATAGGAAAACTACAAAACCCTTTTCTCTTACTTCTCCAGTTATTTGAAATTAGACAATTGGTGAATGATTTAGTGTGATTTAAATTCTCAAGAGACGATTATAAACATTTAAACTGATCAAAGTTTCTGGATTATTTAGCATGTGTTTTCTCAAGCTCACAATCCACATTGACTCTGTAATATTAATATATTGATTGTATACCAAGTTCTTTACATGTTTCAAGGGAACAAACGCAAATAAAATATGCTATTCTAAATTTCGCTGTGATGACACAACAATGTATTATGATATGTTAATCATGCATGTCCTAGGTACCGTTAGTGGCCAGCCTAAGACGATTTCTAATATCAATAGTGTGGTGTATTCAAGGGTGGTGTATTCAATATCATCATTTGCTTACTAATTGAACTTCTTTTTACTAATGAAAGGGGATTATGTATGACTAGTATGTGAATACCGTAAGATTATTCACAGGGTTTTATATAAATCAAATGGGTCTTAAAATATGATAATAATTGAAATAGAAAATTTAGAATAGAATCTCGTATGCTAAAACATGATTACATGGACACTTTATCGTAATACTTATGATTACTTGGACACTTCATCTTTCATCTGTTTACTTATAAGAATCAATTTATAATATCCAATAAACATAATGTAATATTTTTATAGGGTTTCAAAATAATGATTTGTTGATTAGAAACAATATTTGAATAATAATACGATAGAACAAAAATTCATACGTAAATTTCAAATGTAATTGTTACATGTACAAAAGACCTTGTAGATAGAAAATGTATGATTTCATGAAATATGAGTTTTTTTAATACAGAGTTATCATAAAAGAATGGTGCGGTTTCGAACATGGTTTAAAGAAAAATCAAATTACTTACAGTTGATGTTGTTTATTCATCTAATTTGTCGTCTCAGGCAGTTTTTTACATAATTGATAAATTTAAATATGTGCGCCTCTAGTCGTTCGACAAAATATCCAAACGATAATCAATTTCTCTCCAAACATTCGCTAACATTTCATTGGTTATGGTTGTCATTGCTTCATTAATCCTGTTTTTAAGTGGTTCAGGTAGATTTTTTCTTGTAAATTTACATCAAAAACATTGTTCATTCACAAGAAATCGCGAACTGTTCCACTTCAAAACAGGATTAAAGAACCAATGACAACCATAATCGAAGAAATGTTATCGAATGTTAAGAGAGAAATTTATTATCGTTTTGAAATTTGTCGAGCGACTAAGGGCGCACTTATTGAAAGTTATTAATCATGTAAAAAAACTGTTTCAGACGACAAATTAGGTGAATAAAAAACATTAACTGTAAGTAATTTGGTTTTTCTTTAAACAATGTTCGAAACCGCAGCATTCTTTTATGATAACCATGTATTAGCCTAGGTATAGATTATTAGAAAATCTTTCATGAAATAGTAGCCTATTTGATGAAAAAATCGCATTATCAAGATTTAATAATTTGATTATACGAAAGGTTTTATGGAGCTAGGCTATCTTGAAAAAATTGTTATTTTAATAACCAGGAATTAATGATGGATTTCAAGTGAGTGTGACATTCACGATATATCAGGTCCATTTTATAAAAATCGTGCCTTGAAATATAGACATATCGTGGAATAGTACTGATAACTTTTGCGATAGCTTAGAATTGAGCATTACATGATCACCATATTGAGGTAAAGTAAGTACGTACACACACTTTTTCTATCCATAACATGTGATGGCATATTTCCCATGCTATAGGACTTATACATTCTTATGAAAAACTCACCAATTTCATCAATGAATATGATGCACGGCTGGATTTTGACTGCAAGCGAGAAAACGGCCGAAGCCAGTTTCTGACTCTCTCCATACCATTTGTCGGTCAGAATGGAAACGTCCAAGTTAATAAATCGGGTGCCAGCTTCCTTGGCGGTAGCTTTGGCAATCAATGTTTTGCCACAGCCGGGTGGACCATGCATCAGAACACCTGAAACAAATCAAATTTATTGAGCACAAATCCAAGTTATGTGGAATTTACAATTCACAGTGTTTTATATATAGAGTTACCAATTTGGATGATCCATGAAAATTCATTCAGAAAATATACATAGGCCTAGCTGTATCCTGTATCTAGTCTTGTTTCGAAGTGAAACACTTACTAGATAAAAATCTTTCTTAGTGTAAAATCGTGCCATAACAGGCACTGTAGGTATTCAAGTGGAAATGTATACCCGAAAAAGTCCTAAAACCACTTTCTTTTCCAAGGAAATAATATGGTTCGTTAACTTCTTGATGTTTTGCAAGAGTTTTCGATACCAATGTTTTTCGAGGATGGACAACAATGATATGCACTAATATGACTGACGTCCAATTACGATCGGACCCAGTGGAGGCAGCCATTTTTTCTCAACTATTGTTAATGCCTATTGTTGCATAATTTTGCTCTAACACACTATTCGATAGAGAACTTAAGGTGTTTTCTTCTGAAAAAAGATTGGACAGACAAATGTATCTTTCGTTTTTATAAACCATCCTAATAAGTAACAACTTTTTGAAACAATCTGTATCCTCTAATTCGGGTTGATATTTAAAGAATTCCACCAATTCTCGTATGGTAGGGAGAAGAGAAAATTAGAGATAAATTATTGTTGAAATACAAATAAGTATTCAATCAAAGTTTATTTCAATTTATTTTCAAGTTATATAAATATACGAAGAAGTATCATAAAAATAATAGTTATATGTGAGAATGTTTGAGAATTGATCAAAGATGCATGAAAATAATTATGTGACTATTGTCATCACACTTGAGAATACTGATTATACTTGAGTGAAATACACTTGTGGATTTGAAAATACTACTTGTTTGATTAAACAAGTTATCATTTTAGAATAAGTTGTTTGACATAATGTTCTCAGGCTTATAGAGGCACAGTAAAGTGTTTTCAAAATTTCTCCAACTACCCTGATTAATCACTTAAGTCCTTGTGATTACTGTGTAATATCATTGTGATAATGAAATATATTATTTCAAACCATATCAGTGCAAGATCTGAATCACCAGTATGTCAGTTGATGATTATGAATTAATTAAAATTAATATTTGATTTATTGTGATGTTAGAAGCGTATGAGCCTAAATGCCATGGAAACGCATTATTAATGCTCAAATCAATTGCTAAGCAACATATTTCAAGGATTAAATGGTACGCTACACATGAGTTTAATGTTAGAGATTTCAAAATTAAATATACCTGTATAATATCAAACTAACCAATTTGAAAACTGCTTCACAGTTCAAGCATAATTTGGAACCAAAAAACGTGAAATAGCATTAGATTCTGAGCTGCAATCTTATAAGCAGATATGTAAGGTGTGAGTTATATACTGGAACTGGATTCTTTGAATAAAAGTATTATTACTTGTTTACTCTAAACTGTGAAAATATATTCTGATCCATCACGGTACTGCCTATAACTGTTCAAGTGGAATAGTTGATGATTATTCCAGTAAATGAATGAGTTCTGTTAGAAATTACCTTTGGGTGCATGTGTGAGTCTTGAATCTGAGAACAAGTCTTTGCGTTGGATTGGCAGAATGACAGTTTCTTTGAGTTCCTCGATAACGTTCTCCAATCCAGCGATGTTGTTCCACGAAACAGGAATGTCAGCAGGGTCGACTAAATGACTGGCAATTACCATTTCGTAATCTGTCAACTATATAAAAGAAATCGGTATTAAAGATCCATCTAGACCTAGAAGATACATGAATTATAATAGTTATCAAGTAGCCATATAGAACAAAATAAATATAAAAAGTTATATCTCTATGTGAGTGTTTTTATTTATTTATACGATACTATAGCAACTTTGTGAAATTGATAAATTAATAGTGTACAGTAAGCTTACTAACTTAAGCTTATTAATTTATCGATAGAACCACAAAGTTGCTATGATATCATATAAATAAAACAAAAGTCACTCACATAGAATTAATACGCTTAAGTAAGCTTACTGTTAGAATAAGCTTACTATTGATTTATCAATAGAATCACAAAGTTGATGTTGTATCATATAAATAAAACAAAAGTCACTCACATAGAGATAGAACTTTCTTATATTTATTTTGTTGTATAGGGCTACTTGATAACTAAATATATAATTACATATAAAGTAAACTAACTCATAATAATTATTATAAAATTAATCAATTTCAGTGAGAGAAACTGTAGTGTTGCAGTAGCTTTAGGGTATGATCACATTGAATGCACTTGAGATCATTCATGACCAAGCGCGCAGATGAGAAACAAAAACTGGAAAGATCCATAGAAAGACGTTGTGACATGTCTGTAGCTGCTCACACTGAACGCCACCAGCAAGTAAACGCGTTTATCAGTGTGAGTGTTCCTATGACTCTTCCCAGATTTTGTTTCTCATGTGCGCGCTTGGTAGTGCATGATCTCACATGCACTTGCACATTCGTGCATCCAATGTGATCATACCCTCATGTTTGAGAGGTCATTGTTAATAGCTGTAATTTTAATTCTACTGTATTTGACTCAGCAAGCTTAGGAGTTTCTAACAAAGCAAAATGGTAAAGGTTAAACTTACATCTACATCCTTTATTCCAAGTCTTCTGAATTGCTCTGCAGCCTGAAAAAAGATAGTCAAATATTAGGAAGAGAATGATCGAAAAACAAAGATAATTTTTATTGCTTACAAACATATGTGACGTCATTTAACATTTTACTTCGTTTTATGTATCATAATACAGAAGTGGTGTGGATAAAGGGCCAAGTCTCAATCTATTTTAAACAAATTATAGGTACGGTATGAATAATTTAAGTATTGAACCATATTTTATGTAAGTTGATTATTCAAATATACAACATTATAAATTTGATTCTTGTCACAATCTATATCTACTTAGGCCTATTTGAAAGTAAGTATCTAATGTATTGCAAGTGAGAGGCACTACTCTCTCTACAGAAAAGAAAAAGTTACCCAAAATACAAGTAACATTAATCATGCAGTTATTCTGCATCTAAGCCTATCACGAGAATTGTTTCATCAAGCACACAACATTTTGAAGTTGACAAAACACTTTACTCGGTAACAGTTGCATGCCTGGTAAGTTCATTAAAAATAAGAAGAAACTTACAATAGAAATGTTTAACAACAATGCTTATTACAAACCCGATCAGGAATGCCTGCTTCTAGCCCTTGGATTTTTAACTGATTTATTGATAAAAACAAAACTGAAGATATTTAGTAGTATTCCTGATTCCTATTTCAGATTGAGTCACAGCGTTTAAACACATTGAAGATTAAATAGAAATTTGAAATAGGCTAGTATATTGAAATTCTAATTTTTTTAAAAAACGAAGTCCATTTTTTAAAAAGCGAATAAAAAACATAAAATACCCTCTTTTTTGCATCTTTCTTGTGATCTCTCGTAGGATCTAGTCGTTTGATGAGAAATTTTGCTGAAAAGTAAGATATTGCAGCCAATAACGATAACCTCAAAATAGCTCCAATGATTTCACGTTTACTTATTTGGTCACTCATTGTGTTTTTTTCTGTTAAAATTGAAAATATTGATTTCAAATGTAATTATTAACTGGAAAAAGACTGATTTACTATCATACTTAAATAATTATGTACTTTACACTTCACATTCAATTGGTGCAAATATGCAAGAATTTATGGAAGTGGAAACTGTGAAGAACGAAAATGAAAAAGAAAAGTATCTATCGAAGCCAAAATATCGATATTTGAGTAATTTGACTCTTGATATCGATTCGTGGTTTAAAGAGATCGCCGGAGTTCTGCCAACCCTGAAAGCCGCCACTCACAAAAAATAGTCAGTTTTTACGGACGCCTCAAGTGAAACAGTGAAAGACAAACTGGGTCTATTCCTATTTTACATCTATCATTTTTTGGCAGCACTGAACCTTTATTCCTCTAAGTTTGTAGTAACATTAAAAAGGCTGAAAAGTGAATAGGGCTATTAAAAGTGTTCATTATAGGAGTATTTTACTTTTAGTAATATTATTATATTGGGGAAATCTATCATATTCAGGGAATCAAATTTATGAAAACATAATGTTAATTGACCGAGCGAAGTGAGGTCTAAGATTCAAGTCGACGGTTTGGCATTTCTCTTAAATGTTTAAATGTTTAACTGTTTATATGTTGCCCAATTACGGCGAAACGCGGTAATAGATTTTCATGAAATTTGACAGGTATGTTCCTTTTTTAATTGCGCGTCGACGTATATACAAGGTTTTTGGAAATTTTGCATTTCAAGGATTATATAAAAGGAAAAAGGAGCCTCCTTCATACGCCAATATTAGAGTAAAAATCAGACTATAGAATTATTATCCATAAATCAGCTGACAAGTGATCACACAGATGTGTGGAGAAGCCAGTCTATTACTGTATTTCCATAAGGTCTATAGTTTCAATCAGGTACTTGTGGATGCAAAGACCTTAAAGATGCATCTCTTCAAGGTCTTTGTGTGGATGAGAATACTGCGTGAATACTGTTCACAGAACTACTAGTATCAGATACTAGATCAGTACAGATTTAATATGCTCAGATCAGAAAAGGTGGTCAATTTGCATTATCTATGTTATAGGTTATTAATTATAATATTATTAATTATCACCATCCTGGCTCTACTCAACAGAAAAATTCTAACGACTGAACCGTTGACTGCTTGACTAGTTACTTGAAAATGATAGTTGAATATTATGAATAAAATGGAATACTATTTGTTTCTTGTACAAACTTTGATATTGTATTGAAATGAAATTATTATCTATATTATGTGCCTTATTACCGTTATCTGCCATACCAGTATGCTATAAATAAGAAACTACTGTATAGCATAGGCAGAAGCTGTATGTAGTACCTTTTCCAGTAATAGTGATAATAGATTAGTGAACATTTCATCTCTACGAAATTCTTGTTCAACTAATTGTGAATTTTATTGGATGTTTGAGGTATCCTTGAGGTCAAGAAAGTAATACAATTAGATTCAATGCAGTTTGCTTGGACCCTACCTAGTTACATTTTGATTTTGTAAAATTGAACTTGGCGGTTGAACTGAAAAGCAGTTTGTACCGGAAGTACTGTATCAGATACCAAAAATATTTACATCCAGTTATAACAGTTCAATGGCTTTAAAGCTATTGCTATTCAACTGAAAACCTAAAATTGAATAAATACATGGAGCACAACAATAGATTTCTAATATTACAGTAAATACCGGTATACGGTAAGTTATATACATAATAATTATGTTGTGTTTTCGAAAAATAGCAAACAATATTTATAAATAACATTTTTGTGTGGTCCGACAGGCAGGTGACACAGAAATAAAAATAGAGAACTTTGTTTTTGGAAAGGTAGCAGAATTTAAATACCTTGGCTCTGTAATCACTGATGACAACAACGTCCAAGTCGATATAAAAGCAAAGATAGCTGCAGGTAATAAGTGCTATTTTGCCCTAAGATCAATTCCTTAGATCCAAAGTGCTAATGAAGAAGTTGAAAATTCAAAATTATGAAACAATAATAAAACCAGTTGTGTTGTATGGTGCAGAGTCCTGGGTTCTCACAAAGAAAGATGAAGATCTCTTGAGTACTTGGGAACGGAAAGTATTGAGAAAGATTTACGGACCAGTCTGTAACAATGGGGAGTGGAGAATAAGGATAAATCAAGAGTTACGTGACCTATACCAAAAAATAGAAATTGTTAACGAAATAAAATACAGGCGACTGAGTTGGTTAGGTCACGTAGAAAGGATGAGTGACTCAAGAGCAGTAAAGAAGGTCTTCAGAGAAAATCCAGGAGGAAGGAGACTACGAGGACGACCACGAAAACGCTGGCTAGAAGATGTGGAACAAGATTTGAGAAGGCTGGGTGTCCGGGGTTGGAGAAGAAGAACTGGCGACAGAGAGGAATCATAGAGGAGGTCAAGGCCCTAAACGGGCTGTAGCACCACGGAGTAAGTAAGTATTTTTGTGTGATCAGAATATTCAATGATTCTTAATAATATTGTCCTTCATAATATCCAATCAACAATATGAATCTGAACCCATTGACAAAATAATCATCAACAGCTCTGTAGAAAGATGCCACTTTCGACAAGTTGCCTACGTTTGGACAATAGAATTTTTCGACCGGTGGTGGTGGATTTCCGCGAGTAAACCAAGCTTGTCGTGTGCGATAAGGACAAGCTGAATTGAAAAAAGACCAGTTTGTCGTTGACCCAGTTTGACGAAATAGCCCAATTTGTCTCATTTCTTTTGGTTGTGGTGGTTTTGAGGGCTGGCGATTCTCTGCAACCCCGTTAGAAGGTTGATGATCTGCAGCATTTAAAGTAGAATCTAATTCTAAAAACCTCTCAACTAGGTAGAAGTAACATTTTCCGAAATGAATAAAATTGCTTTTTCAAGAACAGCGTAAAATGGAACAACTTCCAAATTTGTGACGAATTTTCTTTTTGGTTCAATTGACTATGATATTACAATGGCAGTATTGCTGATCAGCTGACCAACCAACCATGTGACTGCTGGAAACCTTGCTCGTTTGCGACTTTGCGATTGCGTTTGCTTGCTGGCGAGGTTAAAAAGGTTATGTTGTTGTTTGTGTACTGTATAAGCTTTTTATAATAAACTTTAAGAGACAGATACATTTTTAATTTATATCTGCTCTTAATACTCTTGAAATTTGCATTTCAATTACTGTAAATGTGACTCTACAATTTTGAGTTTACAACTTTGAAATTTCATAAAATAAGATACGGAACCATGGGCGCCAAAAAACTCACATCATTGGTGAAAGCTTTGGGTTCCTACTCATTGATAGGTGCTGGAGGTTGGTTTATCGGTACATATAATGAACGGTATAAAGAAAATGAAATGATTGCTTCTTTTAAAAAACAGAAACCCTTGCCGGCTCTTCCAATATTCGGCAGTGTATCTGCTGCAGTCCCTGTTTCAGTGTCAGGAAATAATGACAGTGCTGTTAAAGAATCAGAAAGTAGAGTTTCACAAGTGAGTAATTCAAATTTATACTTCACTAATTTTTTATTAAATTTCCTTTCTTTTTTAAAATGCCTACTAGTGGGATTCAAACCTGAAACCATACAGCAGGTTAATGCTAAAGTAGCAAACCCCGAAAACAACTTTGGCCATACTCAATTGCACTATATTTAGTAAGCGCCAAGTTAAAATGGCAGTATTTGCTTGATTTTATTACTGCTATCCTTGTCTATCATTTGACAAAGCAGATCAAAGCTATCCTTTTTTAATTCTGCAACGTTGCCTGATCGGTTTTTAACAATGTAAAAATAGGCTATAATTAATTGACAAAGAAATGTAATTTTGGTTATGAAAGTACATTATTTATAAGGTCAATGTAGACCTCACTATAGTTTAAATGTATAAATAGTGTTATCATATGCCTGACATATATTGCCTGTTACTTGCTTGACATATATCAAAAAGTCAAAACTATGAAATGTACTGTCTAAAGTCCGATAGATATTACTCTCAACATGAAGAGGGGGAATTAGTTCCTCCAAACCACAGTTTGTAGCATAGACAGAGTAGTGCAGAGAAGTAAGCATGCTGCGCAAATTTGGATACTGATACAAAAGTAGGGAGAATGCTGTTAGGTAGTGGGTGCAGTTGACCATGTAGCTGAGCGGATTGACGCAGCCTTTGATGATGGTTAGTCTCTTGCTCTTGCTCTTTGTGATCTGAGCCGAGCCTTAGACTGCGTGGACCATGACATTCTTCATAGAAAGCTGAGCTTTCATGGTCTAAGAGACTCAGCCGTTCCCATCTTAGGATCTTAGCTCTTAGCTGGAAGGACTCAGCTTGTCTCCCTCATTGGTGCGGACTCCCAGACACTTCCAGTGACTTTTGGTTTTCCTCAGGGATTGGTTCTGGGGCCTACACTGTTCCTTGTCATGATAAATGACCTCGACGACAACGGTTCCTCTCTGATGTTTGCGAATAATGCATCTCCACTGTCATCGGGTGCTGAGTTTGAGCGGGTTTTGGAGGCATCTGCGGAGCATCTTCGATCTGCCACTTCATGATTCCTGGCTAATAGATTCCAGCTGAATGAGGACAATACCCAAAGGATCATCTGCAGCTTGTCACGTGAACTGAATTACCCTCAGAATCCAGTGAGGCTGCTGGGTTCTGTCTTGGACAGCAAACTCAGCTGGAACAGTCATATACAGCAGGAAACCAGTCGACTCTCCCACATTTGCTTCCTGCTGCTCAAGATGAGGGGCCTGGTGACTGAGAAGAACCTTATAATGATGTATCACGCGATCTTCCATTGCCACATCACCTATGACTTGCTTCTGTGGGGTCATTCAGCGGGGGCTGCTGATGTCCTGAGACTGCAAAAAGATACTGTAAGAATTATAACAGCCAGCGATCATCTTACCCACTGCAAGCCCATCTTTGCTCGCTTTGGTGTGCTGACGGTCTTCAGCCATTACATCCTCCTGTGCTTGGTGTATGTCAAGAGACATACAAAAATGATAATGAAAAAAATGATAATGAACTTCAAAACTTGGAATTTTTAGAGAAATTCCCATACTTTATAGCTGCAGCTCCAGAATTATCCTCATATTTTTTAATTGGCATCTCAACTTTTTCAAAAATACCAAGTAAATCAATCACAAGTTTCAATTCAGTTACTGCATCCGATAAAGCTACATATTCAGCAAAGGTGAATGATTTTGTGACACTACCTTGTTTCTTAGACTTCCAAAATACAATGTTACCAAACAATCTTATAATATACCCAGTGGTTGACTTCCTATCTACAGAGTCTCCTGTCCAATCAGCATCAACAAAACAATCTAGAATATTATTACTTTCATTTTTACTGTATGTGAGACTTTCATCTTTTGTCAAATACAAATATTTCAAGAGGGTACAGCTTACTCTGGCTGCCCGTAGTGACATTCACTACTACAACACCAGGCACCGTGAGCTGCTGGATGTCCCCAGGAGACGTCTCCACCGCCTTCAAGAGAGCCGTCAGGAAGCTGCTTTGTGATAAGGCATATTAGAAAGTGAATGAATTTATGAGAGATAATCTGAATTTAAAAAAAAGTGGTCACTGTTTTATCTGCCATCTGAATAGTTGTTGTGTTATTATGTATATTTAAATCGAAGTCTATGACGCTATCGATCCCACAAATGTGGGTAATGGATGAAGCAGAAGGTATTAAGTGATTAGTGAAGGAAAGAGTATCGGGCCTCTCTGTCTTCGAGTGAGAGCCGTGTTAAAAATATCTCTTGGACTATAGAAAAAAATTCAGGGACAAATAAATTTGTATTGTAAATGATGCCAAAATAGCTTTTTGCTTTACAGTTGTGTTGTGCGTGATGTGGTTGGCAAATACTTTTTATGTGGTTGATAACAAGTGTTATCAATATTAACATTGATAAAAAGTGGTTCACAATTTCTATAAGTGTTTTCAAAATTAAATCAATTTTCAAAGTAATAAGTATGCCTAGATAATGAAAATATCAAGACAATATTATTATTTAGGCCTATACAATTTGATAAATTATTAAAAATATATGCAACAGAATGTTGAGTGGTCATAGGAATCAAAGTTGCTCAGCATACAGCACCCTTTCAATATGTCCAACTCAGAAAATTGTTCTAGAAAGTGTAGAGTAACTCATGAAATACAGTACTCGTTGGAAGAGTATTACAGACTATCTCAAATTGTCTTTGTATTGAACAATGTCAGTGGAATATGCAAAGTTGATATTTTTTCAGATAATGAAATATGGGTTCCCAAGTTTATCCAACATCCGTTCACTGGATGATTACATCCTGTCGTACGACACCCGCAACAGAGTCGCTTACTGGGTGTTCGAGCACATGTCCAGTGACAGGTTGAAGCCCAACAATGACCTCGACAGAAATCAATGTTCTTTTATCGAAGATGACTCGGTACACAAGTACTTCAGGTAAATATTATGCCACATTTTTCCAACTCATTGTAGAATTCGTTCTAATTTCATATTATTATTTCATTTATAATTATTAGAACTAAAAGGCCTATTCATAAATTAATTTGATTCAAAAGAAGAATTCGTTGTAATTCAAAATTAGAAATTAGTTCTACATTTAGCCTATACTGTGGATTTCATTCACAAATGACACTTCAGTTACGTTATTAATAAGGGTTGAAATGTTTCAGCCAAGTGGCTCAATTCTCTTGATGCTTAAGAAGTTTATTCAAAGGTTGAACAAAAACTCATTTTCTCGTTCAATTGCGTTTAGTAGCCTATATATATGTGTGTGTGTGTGTACATGTCAATACAGTAGAACTTGGTTCCCATCTTGTTCCTTAGCCTCTTGAGTATCAGGAGAAAAAACATGAAATTTAATGATAAAATACAATCTACAGTTGCTACAGTTCACCGATAGCCTACTCATCAAGATTCTCATTTTATAATTCCCTATTTTCAGATCAACAAATGCTGATTATAAAGGCAGCGGATTTGACCGTGGCCATTTGGCAGCTGCAGGGAATCACAGAATCTCTCAGAAACACCTGCAGCAAACATTTCTTCTATCAAATATGGCTCCCCAGGTCGGGCCTGGATTCAACAGGGATGCTTGGAACAGCCTCGAAAAGCATGTTCGAAAACTAACCAAATCATACAAGAATGTTTACGTTTGCACTGGACCTCTCTTCCTACCAAAGTAAGAACCACATTTTTACTTTCCTCGCCCTATTACCATAGGTATTACTTTCCTTGCCCTATTACCACAGGTAAGGATAGCATTGCTTTCCAAAAAAATTAAGGTACCCTAATTTCAAGTTTTCTATACGTTTCAAGGTCCCCTGAGTCCAACAAAAACATGATATTTTGGGTGTTGGTCTGTGTGTGTGTGTGTGTGTGTGTGTGTGTTGTGTGTGTGTGTGTTGTGTGTGTGTGTGTGTGTGTGTGTGTGGTGTGTGGTGTGTGTGTGTGTGTGTGTGTGTGTGTGTGTATGTCTGTGAACACGATAACTCCATTCCTAATCAACTGATTGACTTGAAATTTTAAACGTAAGGTCCTTATACCATGAGGATTCGACAATAAGAAATTCAATTAAATTGAATTCAAAATGGCGGAAAAAATGGCGGATAATTACTAAAAAAACATGTTTTACACGGTTTTCTCGAAAACGGCTTTGACGATTTTCTTCAAATTTATACAATGGATAGCTATTTATAAGCCCTATCAACTGACATGAGTCTCATTTCTGGGAAAATTGCAGGAGCTTCGTAATATTTTTGAGAAAAATGCCGGATAATAACTAAAAAAACATGTTTTTCACGGTTTTCTCGAAAACAGCTCTAACAATTTTCTTCAAATTTATAACATGGATAGCTATTTATAAGCCCTATCAACTGACATGAGTCTCATTTCTGGGAAAATTGCAGGAGCTCCGTAATATTCTTGAGAAAAATGGCGGATAATTACTAAAAAAACATGTTTTTCACGATTTTCTCAAAAATGACTTGACTGATTATTTCAAATTCATACACTTTATAGTTATTTATCAGCTCTATCAACTGGCATGAGTCTCCTTTCTGGGAAACTAATGGGGGGTCCACCCCATCCTTGAGAAATGGACTTTGTAACCTCCTTCTCGTGCATGAGCTAGGTAGGTAGGGCAGTTCATAAAAAGAACACATAGACGAGATATTTTGTCTGTAGAACAGCTGTTTTGACGACTTTTAAAAAAATAATCGAATTTCACAATATTTACACGAAGGAAAAAGTACTCTGAAAACAATTATACACATGTACAGAAGTCTGATCGTAGTTTCAAATGTTGCCGCCAATCGTCATTATGTTATTCCCCTGAATTATTCTCGTTTTAGAATGGGGCTTACAGTTCAATGAGCAAGGAAAGTTGTGTGAGTGTACCACACCAGATTTTTACTTCATGTGATATCTTAATATTTTTTATTATTGATAAAAAAGCACTTGCTGTTACATCTTATTGAAAATTTCCTCAAACCGTTGCGTTGATAATATCCCAAATTTTCGGTTCTAAGTTGAATGTAAAATTGCCGTTACATCGAATTCATAGAAATTTTCACTTTGGCATTTCGTTCTCCCTTCATGCATAAAATTATATATATGATCCTGAAAAGTACGAAGGAAATAGTTTGAACGTGAAATAATAATCGATTAAATTTAAAAGAACAAGAACCCAAGTGATATAACATCTGAGTCGTTTTTGCTTTCAAAAGATGAAATGGAGGAGGCATCAATTGAATTGAAGAATCTAATTCATTTATAGCTTAATATTTGTCTCCAAAAACTACCTAGCAGTAGTAAGAAGGAAAGAATAAGTGAGGTTTTTTGCTGAGAATGATGCCCACATGAGCTCTAGGCTTGTGCGTGGGTAATGAGGCGGATGGTAATGATAGATGAATGGACACACAGTTTTAGGTGGGCTCCGAACCACCAGCAAACGATTGAATCATATTCAGAGGAGTTGGCTCAAGCGGTCACCCTTCAAGCGGGAGGAGCAGGCGCATGATTCTTAACTTATCTAAGCGATAGCTTATCAGCGCGACCAGTGAGTCAACCCGCTCCCCAAATGGAGCCTATAGAGAAATATCATCGTTCATGATCCTGGAATATTGGATAATCTTCGAATCTTGGATAATCTTGGGATATGTGAGTATCTCGGTTTGAGATATCATTTTGTCTTGAAATTCTGTATTGAAATCATGTATCGTAAGACAATCTTCCTATTAAAAAAAAATAAAGTTACATTCAAAATGGAGGATCGAAGATGGCGTACCAGATTTTTTAAGTCATAGTAAAGTAGTATTTTCAATATTTGAGTAGGATCTCTAATCACACCCACCTTTGAATTACATCTTTTTATGACATACTAAGCCGTTCTCGGACTTTTCACCCACTCTGTATGTAGTGAGGTCCACGTTATAATGACAGTGGATAAAGATAGGAGAATAGCGATGCCGATTCTCTGCATTAATTAATTATGTTTCTACACTGTGAAAAACATAATTGGCATCGTTGTGGACCTATAAAAGGATAGTACCACCGGCTTTGTCGAATGATAGACAAGGATAGCAATTCCAAAGTTGAGCAAATACTGTCATTATAACGTGGACCTCACTATAGCATTATTATGGTATGCGCTTTCAATGACTTGACTGTGTATCTTTTTCTGCTTTGAGTAGTATTGATTAATAATGTGAATTTCTTCGAAAATGTTTGAGATATCGATGTGTGGTTTTCGCCATTCATTTTTTATTTGAATTCCGTATCGAAATCATGTATTGCATGACAACCTTCCTATTATAAAAAAAAATTGCATTCAAAATGGTGGAACCAAGATGGCGGACCAGATTTTTATAGTCATAGTAAAGTAGTATTTCCAATTTGAGTAGGATCCCCAATCACACTCATCGTTGAATTACCTTTGTGTATGAGATATTAAGCCGTTCTCGGACTTTTCACCCACTCTGAATAGAATTATTATGGATATGCGTTTCCAACGACTTGACTGTGTATCACATTCTGTGAATTTCTTAGTGCTATATTAATAGGAGAAGCTGTAGAAAGTCGAGTCGCTTACACATATTTTACTAACTTTACTACATTATTATTACAATTACAAAAATATTACTTGATCATGCCGCTTCTTATACCGTCCGTAGTATAATCAAATACTGATTTGCAGGAAGGAATCTGACGGAAAATCTTATGTAAAGTACCAGGTGATTGGCTCCAATAATGTAGCAGTCCCCACACATTTCTTCAAAGTGGTTGTAATGGAAACAGCGGACAGCAAACTCCACATGGAGGCGTACGTCATGCCTAATCAACCCATAGACAGCAACACACCCTTGTTCGCCTTTCAAGTGAGTAGCTACTGCTCTGCTTGTGTTTTAGTTATAGCGACTCAATTGGAATTATCAACTTGATGAAGCTCTATAGAGCTAGTAATATCTAGTTTCGTAAATCCAACTTTGTTGTTAACATAGATACCAACTCAAGCTGCTCTAGTTTTCAACAGGGTCCTCCACGTCACATAGCTTGATAAAATCAACTCTTGCTTCATCCACCTTTGACTTATAAATGGTACAACCCAAGAATGGTGTGGATAAAATATGGAAAAATATTTTCTTGACAGAAATTATTCTATAAATGATTGTGTATTCCCTAACTCTTTTTACCCTTTCCCAATATTTCTGCGTTATCTCTATTAATTTTAGCAATATATTCGCATCGGGTTCTGATATAACATGATAGAGAAGATTTGATTTTAGTAGTCAAAATCACAATCTTTGTATTCAAAATATAATAGACAGTGTTAAATTTAATTGAAATTATTCTTATTTCCTACTATGTGAAATCTTTATCCTTACTCCTAATTATCACGATCAAATATTACAATTTCATTATAAAGTATTTTAATAGGGCTACTTGAATGTTCAATTTAGACACTTTAGAATTTGATAAATGCCCGGAAATAGCCGTTTTTATATACAAATATAACAAGGGTACTAGTAATATTCTATAATTAAATGTTACAATTTCAAATTTAAATCAATACAGTAAATGGTAAGTGTGATATTCATCATTGATGGCATTAATTATTGCTCCATATTACAATCAATCACCTATAATGTTTCAGGTACCTCCTGATTCAATAGAAAGAGCATCTGGACTTTTATTCTTTGACAAAATGAATAGAAACAATTTGGTTCAAATAAATGGAAAGAAAACTACATTTCTTTGAGTGTTCAGCAATTTTAATTAGATCTATACTTGTAGAACTCAACTTGCTCAATAGTTATATTAAATCCAACCAATTCTAAAATTGATTGATCTTGAATTTTCTAGATATGATAATTGGCTTGTTAATTGGAAATTAATTGATATTTTGTTGAGAATAACAATAATATACATATAAATAATTTTATTTTATACATAATTAGCAACCTACAACCTACCCCATTGATGTACTGTATAGTAATGTTCTTAATCATATCAATATTAGTCTAACATTATTATTCTTGACTCGGTCAAAATTTTTGCAAGGAGATTGGCTAAAACATTATTCCATGTTTATGTTGACCATTTATTGCTATCAATATTGTCAAGTTTAAAAAACTACGTCGTGAAACATGTTATTTTAATGGTAGTTTGTTATTGAAGTGTCAACAAATTATATTTTATTGTTATTATTGATATAATAATTTAGTGTACAATGATTGTAACTAATTCTAGTCTCTGAATGTTTTGAGAATAGATTAATTGAAGATTATAAGAAATATGTTTTGATTTCATTCCAAAGAATCTGTTGTATCGATGATTCTAATAAATGAAACACTGTTCATAAAGTTAGAAACAAATTTTCAAACCAAAAATTTGTTGTACCGCAATTTATGGCATTAACTTGCCATTTCATCACTCTATAACAAACATTTCATATAAAGAAAAATGATCAAAAATTATTGAAAGTAAAGTCTGTAAATTTAAATGCCGTTCAATTGTGCTGTCTCAGCCTTATGAATATTTAATTCAATTATGATTTAATCCTGATGCTTGTAAAACAATGTGGATTTTAATTTTTTTTTAATATTAAATATTGGAGCATATTATAATATTATTATAGTTTACGTAAGCGTATTAATTTTGATTGATTTTATGGCGGCTTATCATTCAAATTGCGAATTCGTTCTTGATGGCATTGATTAGCCTCTGCTCTGTCGTCATGGTTACCAACTAAAGACGGCGTAAAGTAAAAAGTAGGGTAACAGCAATCTATTCTAAAACCATGCTAATTACTTCATTTGTAATTAGGTAAATAACGATTTGATTGGATTAGAGTAAACTGTGCTGCTCCACGTTTATAATAACTCATAATGATTTGATAAGAATCATATAACTAAACGTATTCACTTTTTAAAAGTGATAAAGTTTTATAAGTAATAAAATGGATCCTACGCAACCAGAATTTAGTAGCTCGACGGCAGCATCTTCAGAGACCGAGGAGACAGAAGAGAAGACTGAAAAATCTGCAGGTAATCAAATAATTAATGGTTTTATATAAAATAATTTTTTTTTATAAAATCAAGAATTCATCAATTTCAGCAGAATTCTATTTCTGTAAAGAGTTTGACCCATATTTTTTTCTGGTGTAAGTGCACGTCCAGTGCCAACATACCTATTATCAATTTTTGGTTGGGATCGATTTAGCATGTTATTTTGAGCACAAAATCACAAAAATTAAACGGCGCTTACTATTGTTTTTTAAATAAACTAAGTTCAAAGTAGCACAATTTTACATGCATTTAACCTATGAGTAGCAGCCATTTTGATGATTGAAATCATCAAATTATGATATTCCTAATCTGAGTTTTCCAAACCCAAAGCTTTTCCTAACCTAAGCTTTCCTAACATAAAGCTTTTCCTCACCTAAAGCTTTTCCTAACCTACAGCTTTTCCTAACCTTAGCTACTTATGGTGGCTAAAGTGCACGTCCAGTGCCAACATACCTGTCATCAAATTTTTGGTTGGGATCGACTTAGTATGTTATTTTGAGCACAAAAATTAAACGGCGATCACTATTGTTCTTAAAATAAACTAAGTTCAAAGTAGCAGAACTTTACATGCATTTAACCTATAAGTAGCAACCAACAGCATAAATGCATGTAAAATTGTGCTACTTTGAACTTAGTTTATTTAAAAAACAATAGTGAGCGCCGTTTAATTTTTGTGATTTTGTGCTCAAAATAACATACTAAATCAATCCCAACCAAATATTTGATAATAGGTATGTTGGCACTGGACTTGCACTTACACCACGAATAAGTTGGAATAAGTTGGAATCTACTATTGTGATAGGTTATACAAACTAATTACTCTATTCTTTTGCAGAATCTGAATCTGAACCAGAGATAATCAAGACTCCGTCTTTAGAATCTGTAATAGATGAAGAGGAGGTCAAAAAACTTGTGAGTATTATCTTTGATTATGGATACTATAATCAAAGGTATTATTGAATAAATATTGAAGCGTTGAACATTTTGGTACGGTATTAACATTTAAACAAATCTATAAAATCTAAAAATAAAAATTTTTATGGATCTTCCAATGTGCACAACCATGTTTGATAGAAACTATTATTATTTATATTTTGTAAAATTTGTATCTATGAATAGTATGAATACCTAATAATATTGAACACATTAGCTTCTGTTAATTGTCAATAAATAATGTTGTATTTCAATTTTTACAGGCAACACGATTTAAAAAAATAACTCAGCTATTTAATCTGAAGGAAAGTGATTGGAATAGCGAACATGACATGACTATATGGAACTTTTGCAAGGAAGACAACTCCTACGATAAAAGTAATGTACTGTGTGTATTTTTTTCCAAACATAATTTGATGGTGAAAATCGGCATTCCTAAGAATGTCAATTCCGATTTATTCTACTTCATAAAGAATACGCCTGGAACCCAAATAACAGTTGAAAATGTGTTGGATAGTGTGACGTTCGGGTCGGTTGGCGAGATAAAAGAGCAAACTATTCTGGATGTCACCAAATATGTCTACTCGCCGATGTTCTTTAATGCAACACATTGGCCAAACAGTATCCTTCCAATAATTCTATACTAAATTGAAATTATGTATTTATTTTTAGAACCTTCTCATTTTTTTTTCTTTTACAGGTGTTATAATATTGATTTTTCTCATTTTTTATTATAATCCACAAATTATACTCAATAACACTCATATTATTCAATTATTCAGATATTGCCATAAATGTTTTATTTTCCACAGATTTACTATAACAGTACCCTTGTGAAACTAATGTAATGCTCATATCAAAAGAGAAAACCTATTGGCTTTTTTGAAAACTCTTGATTAAAAAATTAATTAAGAATATCTAATATTTTTCGCTCGTATCTTATAAGACTAGTATCATAAGATGAATTATATATTGTGTCCAAACATCTTTCTAGATTAATGATTAAACTTTCTTGAAGTTAATCCTTAACCACGACCATAGGTGTAAAAAACGAATTCAGCTCTCGTTTGTATTCTTTCATAGAATACATAGACGATCTGACTTATAAATTCATGGGATTGACATCGATTTTTATGCCATTGGAGGCAAAAACCGTAAATCTGGAGCAGGCAACACGGGACAGGCAACTCATCAAGCGGATAGAAAGTGAGTATCTGCTTCTTTTTGCTGAATATGCTCTCATGAGTATTCACTTGTAAGTGGGTGAAGATATGATAAATTATGTGATGCTCTCAAATCCATGCGCTTGTCAGGATTAGAACCCACAACTGTACCAGCATCAGTTTGTCAAAGGTTGGTAACAAGCCTTATCCAACTGGACTACCGCAATTCACATTTATTTGTATGTCAATGAAGGGTGAAGTTAACCAAGATTGTTCTAATCGATTCGAGACTGAAAACAACACGATCAATGAATAATTGGTGATTGGTGAATCACTAATCAAATTTCTCCTGTGTTTCAAGTTTTGGAGTTTGGTAAATACATGGAAATGAGTTATTAGTTGAAGAGTGAAAACTGTATCAATTCTATTGAACGATAGTTAGTTAAGTCCTGAGAATGTCTCTTAATCTAGGATTTTGTTTCTCTTAGGTTGCGTTCTTGCATGGATTTGTAGAATACGCATGGCTATTGGTGACAAAGACCAGTCCTCTCCCACGGAGATGCTTGGGCTTATTGATGAAGTTGAATTCTGGAAATATCGCTGTAAGTAAATTTCATTTGCTTCAACCATATCATCATCATTGTCTGATACGAATTAAATAGGTACTGAATTTGTTTGATTCCATCATCCTTGAAATATGTATTGGGGTAAGACACTACTCCCATTCCATGTTAATGTTTAGAAAGCGAAAACGTTTCAATTAAATCAATCTCGATAAAAATTCTACTTTTTTCTTTCAGTAATATTTTCGATTTTGTGGTAAATTTGGAGTTTTATTATCATCCCTGATTCAAAACCTTCTAGTCAGAGTGTGTATCACAATTGACATCTGAAATCGAATTAATATCAGAGCATTTTTCATTGCTATACACTGACAAGATTCTCGATAGTATAATCTTCTTTTTTCAGTACGGTACTCATAATAATATGGAGTCCAACTTTGATTACCTTAGAATTTTCTCATCTAAAATCTCATAATCTCATTTGGTATGTAGGGTTGTAGGCTATTTACGTATTTGTAGTCGTTCAAACTGTAATTGTGAATAAATTGAAAATATCAATTTTTTTCAAACTTGTAACACGTGCTATCTTTTACAGTCAAAAACTTGAATTTGATTCGTGTTCAATTGGATAATGAAAATGTGCAGTTCTTGATAAAAATCCTAACCACAGCTCAATCACCAGACGTTCAACAATTGGAAAGTGTTTCTGACGATTTAGATGTGAGTTTGAATAATATAAGTCACATTTAATTATTTTCTTCTGTAATTATTGAATATCAACCATTAGTGACTTGATAGAGGAATGAAATTCTGAGACTGATACCTCAAAACCTTGAATATTCCACCTACGTTATCATAATTAAATACATTCCTTCAACTATTTTTATTAAATATCAAAAAGAATTTTGACTAGATTATTTCTATATACATAGAGTGTTCTATGTCGAAAATAATATTATATCAACATACTTACGGTTGTACCATTAATTTTGAAATATTAACATGTGTTGATGATATGACTAGCCCACTCTATATTGCAATTCACATTGTTGAAGAGTAATTTGAGTTCAATAATTCCAGGATGCATTGGATGAAGCTGTATCAAATTTCCAATTTTTGCATATTCTGGAAGAGTCGGCAAATGCTTTGATGGCTGTAGAGGATCCAAAAGATTTGATTCCGCTGCTTCCAAAAGCGTTCTTCAACATCAAGCTCATTCTTGAAAGCTCGCCTTATTATGATACCAGGTACATACATTATTTTATCGAATAGAAATTGAAATCAAAAAATTATGTAGAGGGTATCTACAGACTTTGAAATCCATATCAATAAAAATAATTGTTTTGACGGTATGCACATTGTTTTGCAATATATTTCAAAGAAATTGTTATTTCATTAAACTGGAAAATACACCACTTGCTGCATGAGTTCCACTTTCATAGAATAATCTCCTAAGCCTGCCGTTTCAGGAACAATAATGAGAGTTCCAGAATAATTTTGCTCATGATCAAACTACGTATTTATTGATAATTATTTCACTTTTTGTGTTAACGCCGTTTGAATATAATGGAGTTTGGCGCTGAGTAGTTTCCAATCTTCCCCGTCTAATGGCGCACTCTAGTGCTTAATTGTTTGTTTTGTAGTTTTCAAGTTCAGTCGGCTTGCATAACTGCCTCCGTTGACAGGACAGTTTGACTCGTTCATTAGTTGTTTGTATTTTTATCAGAAATTATCAATTGTAATTATGTGTCTCCGATCGTAGGGAGTAATAATTGATTTTAAAGTACATGTGAGAATTTGAGTATTTTTTATAGGTATTGAAAGTAGTAGTGAATTAATAGTAAAATTGAGAAGCAGAATTCCATACATGACTCAACAACTCTCTGCAGTGACTGGCTACACATAAATCATCAGATGTCAAGTGATTTATTTACATTTCTCTATCCCTTAATTCTTTCCTTTACCTTTTTACCACCCAAACCTATAGGTGAAAATCACTCTGACTTACAGTGTAGATCATCAGCCGGGGTAAGTTTTAATAATATAGATTTTCATTGCATCATGAATGGATTCATTAGTATTTTTCTGCCAGAATATATTGAATATTAAATCGAATAAAATTACAGTCCACTTAATCAGAAATTTGTATAATTTTTTTTTCACAATAATATTCAATTGTATTTACTGATTATTTGCTATGAATTAAAAACGTGATTAACCTTAGTATAAAATGTTCACGAACAGCGTTCTAATTTAATATATTTATCTGTTTCAGAGACAAAGCAATTGTGTTGTATTCTGCACTAAGTAATCTGATCATAGTTCAGTGCACCAAGTATGTCGATCTAAGCCTTGTCTTCGAAGGTAAATCGAGATCAGCAATTGCCATGTTGAAGAAATGCATTGATTGTTGCCAGAAATACAAGATTATTTACAAAAAGGTGAATGGAAAAATATAGTAAGGTCCACGTTTTGATGACAGTGAAGAAAGATAGGAGAACCACATTGCCGATTCTCTGCCTTGCCTCTTGCTACTGCCTTCTATTTATAGAGGATAGCTGATACCGGTATATCTGATGCAATATTAACTCTCCATTCTTGTTTTAAATGATCAAATATATTTTATTCGCCAAGAAAATACATTTATCAATCATAAAAAAATAAAAATCATAAAAAATATTTTGTTGATTAATTATATTTCAAAATTGTTAAAAACAATCTGGTAACGTTGCAGAGCTAGAAAAGGATAGCGCTATCTGCTTTGTTGAATGATAGACAAGGATAGCAACACCAATGCTAATCAAATACTGCCATTATAACGTGGACCTCACCATAGACGAGATGTTACAATATAAAGTTTTTCAGCAATTCAACATTAATTTGTTGAACCTAGCCTACTCTTATTCAGGATTTATAGATTATTATTGAAGTTGAAATGGTGTCTTCCTCTATTCAAACAAGTATTTTAAATAGGGAGTAAATGAAAGAATAAAGGAGTTGTATATAGCTGTGGGAGCTTCCTTCATCTATAGGGACTGTCGAACCAAATGTTACTGTTAAATGTACTGTTGTTTCCCCCCGCGAATCTTACCTTGCCGATATGTAGTTTCAAGGACATGTAGGCAGAGCTAGAGGACGAGTACTGTAATTTTACTCATTGTTTTCTATCTCTATTTGCAGGCTCAGGCGATATACAAAAATAATAATAAAGAGCATTGCGTTATCAATGAAAATGATGAAGAGTTGATTTTTAATCAAGTCAATACTTTTATTCAAAGATGCAAGGATGTACTTGAAATTTGTGATTGCATGATCACTTTTGCAAGGTTCGTTTTTCGTTTCTTATATTTGCAAAGAAGTGTGTTGTTTGCTTAGCTTCACCCCTAGACCACGCACCAGCATTACGAGTTAATTACATAGTTATTTGAACTAGTTATGAATTACCTCTCTTTGAAGTTTCTTACTATCCAATTATCACCATAAATGAAGATGAATTGATTTATCTTTTTCATCATATTTTTTATATTCTCAGTTTGGATTCTAAGATATTGTATGGTTTATTTTCTTAATTATAAATCTGATAATGAATTCATATCACATAGTGCTATTTTCTATTATAGCTCGTTCAATATTTCTCATGGCATTATTTGAGTTATTGTAGTTCAAAGGAGTCAACCGAACTTTCAACTCTGTAGATGTTTTTGAAACTCAGTATCAATAATAAAACTCTCTAATTACTTACTAATTCTGAATGATTCCCATATTTTTGTTAGTGCATTTGAAAAATTCCACCGTCAAAATTTCAAATTATGCAATCTTCAAACTATCTTATTCATATCTTTTTACTTTTTTACAATTTCTATTAATCCTCTCATAACCTAATTTTGTTTCATATATTCTCTCATTCACAGATTGGACGAGACAGTGAACATGCCAAAACCGGAATTCGGCCTCACCAAAGGTATAGAGCTAGAAAAAATATGTGAAAAAGTGGAAACAGACTTTATTAATTGTTTGTCTGTGACTGAGAAGGTTCAAGATACCATACTAGATGTGCGATCTTCCGTCTGGTATGAAGAGATATTAAGGTATTGATATTGCTTTTTCATTTCACTAAGCTCATAAATCATAAAAAATGCTATACTAGAATAGCTAAGAACAATATCACTATAAAGACAAATATTTGTATATTAGTTTTTTATGGCTATTCTTGCTATTCTTTACATTATATACATGTGTACAATACACAAAATAGAGCTGAACATTATATAATGACTCTCATTAGTAGATTATTCGAACAAAAACCAGATTGTATTGGAAGGGAATTTTATAACAGGTTAACACAACTCCTTAAAAGTAATGATGACTGAAGATCTACAAAAAACATTTGAAAAATCGTTAGTTGATTATTTTGTAGTGTACAAAAGTTCCTTCCAAACCAAGATTTGATTTACTTAGTGTTGAATTATGAAGAATTTTCAGTAGTTACGAATGTATTTGAAGGACTGAGCACTCTTCAATCTCTGTACCAGTATTCGAAGCAGCCCAACTTGTATCCCATATTCGAGCAGAAAACAGTGGAAGTTTACAAAATGTACATTGAAGAGATACAAGACGCTCGCAATGACCTTGTGCAGGCAAAACGCCAGCATCCATCCGGTCTGCCCAAGTACGCAGGGAGGGCTCTTGTCGCTCGTTTGAAGCGCAAACGAATGGAAAACTTATTCAAGCAGCTTGAAGAATGCCAGTGGATGATCCGTGTACCCTTAGCTGATGAGGTTCACATGCAATATCAAAAACTCCTCATATCTGTTGACGATGTTATCAGACACTATCACAAGAGGTGGATAGAATCTCTACGAAAAATGAAGAATATCAAATCGAAACTACATCGTAACCTGATCATCAGATCAGCTCACAAACCTGGATATCTTGAAAATAATATCGATAGAAAGCTGATGAGTATTTATCATGAAGCTTTCCTTTGGATGAAACTTGAAATCCGAATTCCGGTTGAAATCGACATGATATTGGCACTTTATACGAATCTGAGAGTGTTGAAAGGTGGAGTCACAAACATAGTCATACATTACAATCGCATACTGCAATCTCTTTCCGACCAAGAGCGTGTCCTGTTCCGTGAAATGCTCAATGAAGTTGACCAGATAATCAAGCCTGGCATCACCAAATACGACTGGGAGCTTGATGAGGAGGCATCGCATTTGTACGTTTCACAGTGCTTGAGGTCTCTTGAGCACATGCAAGAGTTTGTAGACTCATATAAATCGTGCAATCTAGAAGTCGTCAGTTTATGTGAGAAAATATGCAGTTCTCGAATGCTTGATATTCCAGTATCACGCATCTATGAGCTCAGGGTAGTTCAGCAAAAAATCAGTGCTAAAAGAAAACATTGTGCCAGATACATAGTTAACCTGTACAATAAAATTTTGAAAATGCTACAAATCATATTTGAAGAATTTGTTCCACATTTATCCAGAATGGAAGTTCACTTGAGAAATTATTTCCAAAAAGTTGACAGCGTTGTTCAAGAGTCTCTTGTGGTTTGCGTCCGAGAGTCTTTGAAAAATATGTTCAGAGTTCTCCACGGCGACGGTATTGGTGGTCCAATGATTCATATCAATGTGATAGCTAGTTTGAAAAATAGAGAAATCACATTCTCACCCAGTATGATCGGGTTGATTGTGATTTTTTCCAATGTACTCAATGATATGGTGTTAGTCATGAACTTGATTCCTCGCTTGACCGAGAATTTCCGATTGAAGCAGCAGGTGAAAAGTTTGCCTTATGCAGCAGTGATTGCTAAGGATGCAGAGTGCATTGAAATTCAGCACTTGATTGAACAAGAGCTTGTCGCTTGCTTCAGTAAAATGAAAGAGTTTGTTAAATCGTGGAAGATTTATAGGACAATTTGGGAGAAGGAGAAGAAGCTGTTTCTTGAAAAGTATGAGCATCGAAGACCGAAAGCTGAATGCTTCAATCGGGATATTGGACGGTACTCGGTTCTGATTCAGTCAGTTGAACAAATTGAACCACGCTGCGCTCAACAGTTTCTCATGATCAACTGCGATAATATCAAGGATACTATAATCAAACATTGCAAATATTGGCAATTTTGTTTGATTCAGCTTCTATCTCGAATCTTGAACTTTCAGATTGAAGACTTGTATCGATATACAATTGAAAATGCTCACAGACTAACATTCGAGCCGAAAAATTCGATAGAGCTCCATGAGTACGCCAAACTCCTTGAAATGCTTACCGAGGAATCAACAAGAAAAGAGAGCCAATTTTCGTCAATCAAAGATAAGATCGATATATTTCACAAGTATGAGTTCACAGTAAATCCCAATATAATTGAACGTGAAGCTGGTCTACAGAGTCAATGGTCCAAGTACTTGACGCTGTTGCATGAGTGTGGCGAAAATGTGGTTCTATCTAATGAGACATTCAAGACAACTCTAATCGGAAGAGCTGACAACTTGAAGAAAGATGTGAAATCTCTGCTGTCTGAATTCAATGCAGCAGGCCCATTCACCTCAGCTCTCAAAACAAGTGAAGCTATTGAACGTTTGAAAGACTTTCGCTCCAAATTGGAGGCTTTCAAAAGTCTACAAAAAGATGTAAAAAATGAGTTCATCTCTTTTGTTATGGACTATTATGATATTCCAGAATTGGAATCTCTCGAGAAAGACTTGAATATTCTCGAAGTTGTTTTGAAATTAGCCGATAAATGGGATAAATCGTTGGAAAAAAATAAAGCACAAAATTTCTGGCAGCTGGATGTGGATAAATTTGAAATGTATGCTCAAGGAATTTATCGACAACTCAATAATTTATTCAAAGAACTCAGAGATAAAAATTGGGAAATAATCGATTTTACACGGAGAAGAGTTGATTTTTTTATAAAATTGGTCCCACTAATGAATGATTTGAAAAATAAAGCCTTGAAAGAAAGACATTGGAATAGAATTCGCCAAGATATCGGCCATGACTTTGATGAAAACTCGGATGAGTTCACCTTGGAAATTATACAAAAATACAACATGCACTTACATGCTGACAAAATCTATGATATTTCTGACTCAGCTACGAGAGAATTACAAATTGAGAATAATATGAAAGCTATTACTGAAGCATGGGATAATATTTCGATTGACACAGTGCAGCATAAGGATTTGTTTCGTATTGTTAGTATTGATGATATTTTCAATATTTTGGAAGAGCATTTAGTGTCAATTGCTGCTATGAAAGCCACCAGGTTTGTGGAACCATTTTTCGAAGATGTCGACCATTGGGAAAGAACGCTATCTCTGGTTTTGGAAATATTTGATGGCATTTTGAATGTGCAACGGAAGTATTTATACCTTGAAAATATATTCTCAGGAGAAGACATACGAAGTCATTTGCCAAAAGAGACTGCTGAATTCGATGCTTGTCTAAACGAATGGCGTTCCATAACAAAGAAGATAAGAAAAGATCGTTTGGCTCTGGCTGCTTGTAAACAAGTCGGATTACTGAAAGCACTACAACGACTTGATGCAGGTCTGGAAAATATACAGAAAGCTTTGGAAGCATATTTGGAAACCAAACGTAATGTATTTCCACGATTCTATTTCATTTCAAATGATGATCTCCTAGAAATATTGGGTAGTTCTAGAAAACCAGAACAGGTTCAGCCTCATTTGAAAAAGTGTTTTGACAACATCACAAAACTAAGAATATCAAAAATAGCAGCTCAAAAACATGATTCTAACTCTCAAAAGTTCGAAGCTACTGGAATGTTCTCAGCAGATGGTGAACTAGTAGAATTCAGTAAGCCTGTTCTTCTGGAGGGCTCCGTTGAATTATGGCTTTGTGCCATTGAGACAGTGATGAGATTGTCTCTGCGAGATCAATTGAAACAAGTGCGTTTAGCTCTTAGAAAGAATCTGGCAAAGAGAGATAAGTGGATTAAAGAATATCCAGGTCAATTGTGTATCACTTCAAGTCAGATTCAATGGACAATGGACTGCACCAGATCGTTGATGGCATGCAAAGTCGTTGATAGTAAGCTACCTTTGAAAAAACTCAAGAAAAAACAGAATAAAGTCTTGGCTACTTATTCAGAAGCTATTCGCGGGAACCTGACAAAGTTGCAAAGATTGAAAGTAGTATCTTTAGTGACAATTGAGATCCATGCCCGAGATGTTATAGAAAAAATGTATAAAGCAAATTGTAAAGACATTACAGCTTTTGAATGGCTTGCACAGCTACGCTTCTACTGGGATCGTGATGTGGATGACTGTATTGTTCGGCAGACAAACACCAAGTTTTCATATGGATATGAGTATCTCGGTAACTCTGGGAGACTAGTGATTACGCCACTCACCGATCGGTGCTATATCACTTTGACCACTGCTCTGCACTTGCACAGAGGCGGAAGTCCCAAAGGACCGGCTGGGACGGGCAAAACTGAAACAGTCAAAGACTTGGGAAAAGCACTTGCTAATTACGTCATCGTTATAAACTGTTCTGAAGGCTTAGACTTCAAAAGTATGGGACACATGTTCTCAGGCTTTGCCCAGTCGGGTGCATGGGGTTGTTTCGATGAGTTCAATAGAATCAATGTTGAAGTGCTGTCTGTAGTTGCACAACAAATACTCAGTGTGTTGACAGCTCTGACTCAAGGAGTCAAGATGTTCACATTCGAAGGTAAACAACTGAAACTGAATCCCACTTGTGGCATTTTCATCACAATGAATCCAGGATACGCAGGTAGAACAGAATTGCCTGATAACTTGAAATCGATGTTTCGACCGATATCTATGATGGTGCCTGATTGCATGCTGATTGCCGAAATCACACTTTTTGGAGAGGGATTTAGAGATTGTCGAGCTCTCGCCAAAAAAGTCGACTCATTGTTCTCTCTTGCCAGGCAGCAGCTGAGTAAACAAGATCACTATGATTTTGGACTTCGCGGTATGGTCTCTCTCTTGAGGTACGCTGGGCGAAAAAGGAGATTGCTTTCAAATATACCAGATGATAGTGTTATGCTTTTGGCAATAAGAGACATGAATGTTGCAAAGTTGGCATCTGATGATTTGCCCCTCTTCAATGGCATTACCAAGGATTTGTTCCCAGGAATTGAGTTGCCTGCTATTGATTATCAAACGATTGTGAAGGAGATTCAAAAAGAATTGATCAGTCAATCTCTACAGGACATACAAATAGCTACTTCAAAAGTTATCCAGTTGTATGAAACAAAAATGTCTCGTCATTCAGTGATGCTGGTTGGAAAGACTGGTACAGCTAAAAGCACCACATGGAAAGTTCTCAGAAACATATTGACCTATTTGAAGAAAGAGAATGTGAGTGGATTTGAGTCAGTCACCGAGTATCCTATCAACCCGAAAGCATTGGGTTTGGGTGAGTTGTATGGAGAATTCAATGTAGCTGGTGAATGGACTGACGGGGTGCTGTCATCCATCATGAGGAAAGTGTGCTCTGATGAGGGCACCGATGAGAAGTGGATCCTCTTTGACGGACCAGTTGATGCGGTCTGGATAGAAAACATGAACAGTGTAATGGATGACAACAAAGTGTTAACATTGATCAACAGTGAACGAATCACAATGCCTGAACAAGTTTCTCTCCTTTTCGAAGTGGAAGATCTGTCGGTTGCTTCTCCTGCTACCGTGTCTAGATGTGGAATGGTTTACAATGACTATAAAGATTTTGGATGGGAACCTTATGTTAACTCTTGGTTGGAATATCAAACTCCATGTAAAGAGTACAAAACGTGTATGAAAGCCCACATCGATCGTTATTTGCAACGTTTATTGGACTTTGTACGTTTACAATGTGAACTCCTCATTCCTGTTCCAGAGATTTGTGTTGTGAAATCGTTATGCAACCTCTTGTCTAGTCTTGCAACTGCTGAAAATGGTTTGAATTTGAAAAAGTATGATCTAAGTAATTTTGAAACATACTCAAAATTGTGGTTTTTGTTCTGTTTGACTTGGTCAGTTTGTGCAGTAGTCAATGAGGATGGTCGGAAAAAGATAGATGGATTCATTCGAGATTTGGAAGGGGTTTATCCGATGAAAGATACAATTTATGAGTATTATGTTGATGTTGACAGTTGTACTTTCAAGCACTGGGAGAATCTATTACCGACTGATTGGAAGTTGAATTCTGAATTACCATTCTATAAAATTATAGTACCTACTGTTGATACATTGCGCTATCAATTTCTGGCAGGCGTTCTCATTCGAAACAATCATCCAGTTCTACTGGTGGGTGCAGTTGGCACAGGGAAAACACAATCAGCGTTGTCCTGTGTGGAAGGATTGGACAGCAGTAAGTACTCACTCTTCACAATCAACATGTCTGCACAGACATCTTCAAAAAGTATTCAAGATGCTATAGAGAGCAAAGTTGAAAAAAGGACGAAAGGAGTGTATACGCCGATAGGAAACAAGACAATGATAACATTCATGGATGATTTGAATATGCCAGTAAAAGAGATTTTTGGCGCTCAGCCGCCTCTTGAGCTAATAAGACAATGGATTGACTATGGCTTCTGGTATGATAGACAGAAGCAGTTTTTGAAGCACATTAGAAACTTGCAGCTGATAGGTGCGATGGGCCCCCCGGGCGGAGGCCGCAACCACATCAGCAACCGCCTCCTCAGCCGCTTCTCGGTCATCAACCTCGCATTTCCAAATGAGTCGGACATTTGTCTCATCTTTGGCACCATGTTACAACAACATACGACTACTTTCGATGACTCTGTCAGACAACTGTGGAGGAGTACAACCGATGTAACAGTCAAGTTATACATGGATGTCAGTAGTAAAATGCTCCCCACACCTACGAAAATGCATTACCTTTTCAATATAAGAGATATTTCGAAAATATTTCAGGGACTTCTTAGAAGCACGACAGACCACCAGAATTCAAGAACTAGTTTTCTAAGATTGTGGATTCACGAAACATTCCGAGTGTTTGGTGATCGACTCAACAATGAATCCGACAAAGAGTGGCTAGTAGAACAAGTGAATTTGAGATTGGGAAGGCATTTGGATCTGACATTGCATGGTCTTTGTCCTGGAAAGGAACTACCAATATTTGCAAACTTCCTCAATCCGTATCAGATGTATGAAGATATCCATGATATGCAGAAATTGAGACTTTTCCTTGAAGAAAAAATGGAAGAGTATAACATGTCTCCTGGCAAGGTTAAAGTGGATCTTGTACTTTTCAAGGATGCAATCGATCACATTTGCCGAATTTCGAGAGTGATTTCGCAGCCGCGAGGCAACATGCTGCTGGTGGGCACAGGCGGAAGTGGCCGACAGTCCCTGTCACACATCGCTGCACATCTCTGCGACTACATCACTTTCCAGATCCACACTTCCAAATCATATAAACTGCACGACTTCAAGGAAGATCTCAAATCACTCTACTACACAGCTGGTGTAAAAGACACGCCAACATCGTTTCTGTTTGTTGATAATCAAATTTCAGAAGAAACGTTCCTAGAAATAATAAATAATGTTTTGAGCACAGGAGAAGTCTCAAATCTATACAAACCGGAAGAGTTTGAAGACTTGAAAACGTTGCTGACTGAACCTGCAAAAAAAGCTGGTAAATATTCTGAACAGATTTATGGATTTTTCATTGAAAGAGTAAGAGCCAATCTCCACATAATAGTTTGCTTGAGTCCAATTGGAGAAGAATTCAGATCACGTCTGATGCAATGCCCATCACTAGTCAATTGTACAACTATTAACTGGATTATTGACTGGCCCAGAGATGCTCTTTTGGAAGTTGCTGAAAAATTTTTGACTACAGTAGATTTGTGCACGACGATAAACGGGTTACCAAGAGTAGAAGATCCCACGGAAAACATTGTTATGACCAGACAAGAGCGTTTGCAAAAATCCATTTCGAATGTGATGGCTGAAATGCACGTGTTAGTTTCGCATTACTCGAGGAAAATGCTCGCCAAATACAAGAGATACAACTATGTGACGCCGACCAACTACCTGGGGCTTCTGTCGCGCTACATCGCGATGCTCTACATCAAACGGGAGGAGGTGGCCGAGAAGGCCAACAAGCTGCGCAACGGTGTGTGGAAAATCGATGAGACTCGGGTCAAAGTGGAGGAGATGTCGATTGAACTGGAAAAGTCGACTGTGCAGGTTGATCAGCTGACTGTGGAATGCGACGGGTTCCTGGTGATGCTGCGCAACCAGAAGAAGACAGCTGACGACCAGCAGAGGGCGGTGACGGCGCGGAGTGTGCGCATCAAGGAGGAGGAGAAGGCGTGCCGGCTGCTGGCCGATGTGGCCCTCGCTGATCTGCAGGAGGCCATGCCGGCACTCGAAGAGGCCATTCAGGCTCTCGAAGCGCTCAACAAAAAAGACATCACTGAGATTCGCTCCTACGGCCGACCTCCAGCCAAAGTAGAAATGGTCATGGAAGCAGTCATGATTCTGAAACAAGTGGAGCCAACATGGGCGGAAGCCAAACGACAATTGGGAGATGTTAATTTCCTCAATCAGGTGTGTGTGCTATCGAATTCAATTATTTTGCTTTCATTATGTTGTGATAAAATGAAAACAATAATAATTATACTATGGAAATATAAAAAAAAACTATAGAAAATGTGAAATTGCCTAATAAAATTGAAATATGTATTTATTTTTTAAGGGAAAATAATATATTGAAAATAATTTTTCTCGAGGATGAGTATAGCTGGTCACATTATTGTGGGAAAATTTGCCTTTCAATAGTATTCATGCACATTATCTTTGGTTCGAAATATCACCTCATAAAATTAATATGTACTTCTGGAAATAGATTTACAACATTTTGAAACGGAAACTTCCTATAAATACTTACAAAAAATACAATTTTTCCTGCTTGTAAAAATTTTGATTTACTTGAAACTGAACGTTTTTAGTGTATGTGAATGTGAATCTATAATCGTAATTCAATTCTATTCGAATGAAATTCATATTTCTATTTCATTATTTAAAAAAAACCGATGTAACATTATTTTGAATTTGGTATTGAAAATGATTAACATCTATCATTAAAATTAATATTTGCTAGTCAATATTATATTTGACATCAATTATCACAATAACACAAAAAATATTTCCACTTTACAGCTGAAAGAGTTCGATAAGGATCACATATCAGATCGCACATTGAAGAAAATTGCTGTATATACTTCGAACGAGGAATTTGAGCCAGAAAAAGTTGGCATTGTCTCAGCGGCAGCAAAATCACTCTGCTTGTGGGTGAGAGCCATTGAAAAATATGGAAAAATTTACAGGTACTTTACAATGCCCATTATCTCTCATATCAAATTATTTATCTTTCATATAACATTCCGATTTCGTACACAAATTACACAATATAAAAATGAATGACTATCAAAAAAAATTATATCAATGAATATTACACTCACATCAATATTGAAAGAATTGATTTATCAAGGACTATTGCATTTTTCATTAGCAATTAGCAACCAACATAATAATTATAGAGACCAGTTTCAATCATAGTAGATCTAGATGAATATTGTGGAACAGACTTATTCAACTAAAACTTGAATAACTAAAATTCAACCAAACTTATTTCAGTAAAACCATAGAAAAATAAAAACTATTGTATCCTCTTTATGGAATATCGTCAGAAACACCCAAAGTTCAGTCCCAAAATGTTCGTGAACTCTATCGTCCTCTTATGTACCGTAATTTTCATATTTCAATCCGTCACTGACCGCAGCATTTTGTAAATTATTTTCTAAATTTGTAAATTTAGAAAAATTGTAAATTATTGTAAAATAATTCAAATTTTAAAAAAATTACTGACGATTGTTTTCTTATAAATTGTGATATTTTTCTTGATAGAATCGTTGCTCCGAAGAAGTTGAAGCTGGATGAAGCGCTGGCATCTCTGAACGAGAAGCAGTCAGCGCTGGCAGAAGCAATGGCCAAGCTCGACGACCTGCATAAGCTCATAGAAAAATTGAAACAGGACTATGACGAGAGAATGGCCGTCAAAGAAGAATTGAGGAAAAAGGTAAACATCACATTTATGAACCATAAAACTAAATCAAGAATTAATTCTAGACTTATTTGTCAATTAATCGGACTGTAGATCAGTATAGCGTATTTCAAGAAACTAACCGGAAGCAAGCTGGGACATCAGTGAGTCAGCTGGAATGGTGGCCCGGCTGGCGACCCTATTTTAAGGCTGTGCAAAGGCTAAAAATTAACGTTCTATAAGTGATCAAATATTCGATTATATATCAAATATTTTCGATTTGTATGTCATCAAGCTATCAAAATGAAAAAGTTTTCTCAGGAAAACATTTTTTCCGATCATTTTACTTTTTGAAATATGAGCGTATAAGTTTAAATTTTTGGGACAGAACATTTCAAATTCGGAAGAGATTAATCCATGAAATTTAGAGGATTGATTCTTTATGCTATTATTGATCTAGTAAAACAATTTTTACCAAAAATGACCAAAAATAACTCAACAAAAAGTTATTTTTGTTAGATTTTTAGTAAATCGAATAACTTTATCAAAAATTGATATTTTCAGAAAATTTTTGTTTTACTAGATCAATAATAGCATAAAGAATCAATCCTCTAAATCTCATGGATTAATCTCTTACCGAATTTGAAATGTTCTGCCCCAAAAATTTAAACTTTAGACGCTCATATCTCAAAAAGTAAAATGATCGGAAAAAAATGTTTTCCTGAGAAAAATTTTTCATTTTGATAGCTTGATGATATACAAATTGAAAATATTTGGAAAATATCACTAGTAGAAAGTTTATTTTTAGTCTTTGCACAGCCTTAATTGGTGCAGTAAGAACTTATGCCCCTTGACTCGCTCGGAGTCAAGATAACCGAGCCTGGTGGCTTTATGTGATATGGACCTTAATCAGAATCTCTATTTTTTCAGGCAGAGCTTCTGAAGCTGAAATTGGAACGGGCCGCAATGCTTGTTGACGGCTTATCTGGAGAGAAAACTCGTTGGATAGAAAACGTAGCAACACTCGATGAAAGGTTTGAACTGTTGATCGGCGACTGTCTTCTGTGCACTGGATTCCTCACCTACTGCGGCCCATTCATGTCTCAATACAGAGAGAAACTGATGGCCAGATGGAGATCTTCCATAGTAGAAGAAGAATTGAATTTATCTGCGGACTTGGACCTCGTTGACTTCCTGAGCGACCAAGCTACAATCCAAGAGTGGAATATTGCTGGGCTGCCAACTGACATGTTTAGCACAGAAAATGGTCTAATCATTTTCAAATGTGCTTGCTGGCCCTTGATAATAGATCCTCAGGGACAAGCGTTGAAATGGTTGAAAAATATGGAGAAAGGGCTAATAGTAATAGATTCATCCTATCCAAACATTGCTAAACTTCTAGAGGATGCAATAGTTATGGGTAACTCGGTTCTTATCCAAAATGTAGGTGAGATTCTTGATTCTGCTCTCCGTCCCGTTCTCAATAGACACCTTACTGAAAGTAATGGAAGAACTTTCATCAATTTCGGGGATCGTTTAATAAATTATAATAGAAATTTCAGGCTGTTTTTGGTAACAAAATTAGCAAATCCTCATTTTCCTCCTGAGGTTTGTACCTATGTTGGTCTCGTTAATTTCACAATCAAGGAGGAAGGCTTGGAAGCACAATTACTTGGTATCGTCGTTCGCAAAGAAAAACCAAAATTAGAAGAAGATAAAACATTATTAGTTCAAAACATCACCTCAGGAAAGCGAATGCTGATTGAATTGGAAGATGAACTGTTGAGATTACTGAATGAGAGTGAGGGTTCACTACTTGACAATCTTGAATTGATAAATACATTGCAAACTTCCAAGGAGACGTCAACTTCCATCAAGGAGCAACTGATTAATAATCTGGAAAACGAAATAAAAATTGATACGGCACGAGAGGGTTACAGAGAGTGTGCTAATAGAGCGTCTATTCTGTTCTTTGTTTTGAACGATATGTCGAAAATAGATCCAATGTATCAGTTTTCTCTTGATTGGTATTTGACCCTGTTCTCTCTATCCATTGACAAAAGTACCAAGTCTGAGAGTCTTTCGGAGAGACTGAGGCACCTCAATGACTACCACACATATGCTGTGTACCGCAATGCATGCAGGGCACTCTTTGAAAAACATAAATTGTTGTTTTCTTTCCATACTTGTGTGAAGATTCTGGAATCAGCAAATAAAATAATTGCTACCGATTACGAGTATCTGCTGAAGGGAGGAGTGGTGTTGAACAGGGAAGGCCAGGCTGAAAATCCTTGTCCTAGCTGGATGGGTGACACGGAGTGGGACAATATAGCAGAGCTAGACAAATTGCCTGGATTTCACGGAGTGGTTGGTTCGTTTGAACAGTATTCGCGAGAATGGAAGGAATGGTTCTTGTCGACTGAGCCTGAGCGGCGGCCACTGGTTGGAGAGTGGCAAAATGTCTGCAAAGAGTTTCAGCGCATGCTGTTTGTCAGAGCGCTGCGCTGCGATCGCCTCACTTTCTGTATTTCTTCTTTTGTGGCTTCAACCCTTGGCGAACGATTCATCGAACCTCCCGTGCTCGACATAAAGTCAGTTGTGGATGACTCCAACTACAAAACACCGCTTGTGTTTGTGCTGTCCCCGGGTGCTGACCCGGCTCCTGCTCTCATCACTCTAACCGAGAAGTTCAACATGACCAATCGCTTCCACTATCTCTCTCTCGGTCAAGGCCAAGCTCCCATTGCCACTGCATTGATAGAAGCTGGCCTCATAAAAGGAGACTGGATTTTCCTTGCCAATTGCCACCTTTCGTTGTCTTGGATGCCCAAACTGGACAAAATAATTGAAAACATATCTCAAAATACGCGTGCCAATAAGGATTTTCGTTTGTGGCTGAGTTCAAGCCCTCACCCCGAATTCCCAATATCGATTCTACAAAACTCATTGAAAATGACTACAGAACCTCCTAAAGGTATCAAAGCTAACATGAAACGACTATATCAAAACATTTCTGATGCTCAGTTCCAAAGCTGCTCTGATCAGAGTAAATACAAAAAACTACTCTACGCCCTATGCTTCTTCCATTCGATACTGATTGAGAGGAAGAAATTTCAACAGCTTGGATGGAACATTATTTACAGTTTTAATGACTCGGACTTTGAAGTCTCTGAAAACCTACTGTCGATTTATTTGGACGAGTATCCCGAATCCACTCCGTTCGATGCTCTCAAGTATTTGATTGCTGGCGTGAATTATGGCGGCCACGTAACCGATGACTGGGACAGAAGATTGCTAACCAGTTATATAAACCAGTATTTCTGCGAGGAAACAATCAGTGTCCCATTCCACAGGCTTTCTGAACTGGGCACGTACTATGTACCAAAAGACGGCTCCCTTCAATCCTACAAAGATTTCGTTGTAACAATTCCAAACATCGATCAACCTCAGGTGTTTGGTCAGCATACCAATGCAGATATCACCAGTCTCATAATAGAAACAAAACTGACCTGTGAATTGCTCATGTCTCTGCAAGTGCAGTCCGTATCCAAGTCTTCAGAGAACGTTGAAGAATCTGTGATGCGGTTGGCTAACGATATAATGTCAAAAGTACCGGATGACATTAATTACGAAACAACCATTAAAAATATCGGCGCTGTTAAGACACCTCTACAAGTTGTCCTTCTGCAAGAAGTTCAACGTTACAATGTTCTCCTGAATGTGATAAAGTCGTCACTAGACGACGTAATCAGAGGAATTCAGGGCTTTGTGCTCATGTCGCCCGAATTGGAAGCGGTTTTCAACGCTTTGAATGAGGGTCGAGTCCCCCTGACTTGGCAGAAAGCCTACTCTTCTTTGAAGAACTTGGGCTCCTGGGTGAGAGATTTGATACTACGAGTACAGCATTTCACATTGTGGGCCAATACATTGCGTCCTCCATTACTATTCTGGCTGTCCGCTTACACTTATCCGAACGGATTTCTCACCGCTGTATTACAGGTAAGCATAGCAGAACCCTCATATCTATCAGTTTTAATGATAATGTCTGAATCAAAATTGTAAAAAATGTAAGTCCGGACTTCTCTCAAGCTAAATTAACTTCATATCCTCATATTTTAACCCACTCTCCACTTGGTACATTTTATAAATTAATATTTAAATAAACAATTAGTTTGTTATAAATTTGCTTGGTGAAGTAGTTTATGTGAAGGTTTCTAAAGTGATATCAATTACATTAATCACCTTGTCAGTGTCAGCGATTTTACAACTTATTGCCTTTAGATCATTAAAACCTGTATCATATTAAACAAGAATATTACTAACATTGAGTGATTGATTCAAATCTGATGCGTTTTCGGGTTTTAGAATTTACAATAAATTATTGAGAACAGAGAAAATTATTTTGAACAGAATTATGGTATCTTGGGAGAAGCATCCATTCAAAAAATTATAATGTTCTCATGCCTTAGTTTTATCATTACGTAGATGTTATATACCAATTTAAATGTTCTATAATGTAGGGGAAAAGCTTACACACTTTATAAATACAATAATTGCAAGTGCTCGCAGTACCTCTAGTGTGAAAGTAATTTTTCATGAATATATTACAGGACTTCTAATCTCAATAAAACTCACTCAGTGATCATCAAGTGTCAAGCAAAGCACTGAAATAATTCATTTTAATAATTCTGGCTGTAAATTATTAAACTCAACAGTCAAACAGTGCTATAACATATTCCGTGTCGTACTTAATTTTTCAGTGGTATGACGTATTCTTGAAAATTCAAGACTTGCCTTATCCTAAAAATGTTTTTGAAAATTATTTTTCAGACTTCAGCCAGACAGCTTTCGGTTTCCATCGACGTCTTGAGTTGGGAATTCATTCCTCAGGCGATCCCTGAACATGATATCACGATAGCTCCAAAAGTAAGTTATCTTCCCTCCTCATCAAGCTCAACTTTCAAGCAGAAACCTGTTTTTCCATCTTATGATCAACATGGAAAATCAATCAAAATTTATATCTTTTCATTCACACTAGCAATATACAGAGTGAGTCATATCCCATATCTTATATGCAAGATATAATTTAATTTTTAAGATTATAATTTAATAATTTGTTTTGCGGGAACCCTTCAATGATTGAAGTTTTAGTTTTCAAGGAAATGAGAGGTTGTAACTCCAATATCTTAAATGTAAACACCCGCCATTGTGTGGTACATCAATTCAAAGGTCTTTCTAAAACAAGAAAGATGACATAAATAAAAATGTTCTATGATACTTTTATCCAAAATGGCGGCTGATTAAAGTTTTTGTTTTTAAAGAAATGATTGATAAAGTTCAATCAGCCGCCATTTTGGATACAAATACCATAGAACATTTCTATTGATGTCATCTTTCTTGTTTCAAAAAGACCTTTAAAATGATGAACCACACAATGGGTGTTTACATTTAAAATATTCGAGTTACATTCCCTAAGTCATCCCCTTATGAGGGGTTGAAGTTCAGTTGTACGTCAAAAGGTAGAGTATTCGACAAATAACGTATCCTGAAAGTTACAGTATTATATCTACAATAGTCTCAATCTTATTGACGGGTTCCCACACATATGACTCACTATTTATACTACAGTATTAACTATTCAAGATAGAGCATTTTCACTGTCAGATTTGTTTTGCTAAATGAACTTGCTCCAATCAAATTAAAATGAAAACTTGATTCAATTCCAATAAAGTTTAATTCATTTGCTCAATATTATTCCAATGCTTTTTAAAACTCGGCATTATTAATTCAAGAAACACCTTATCATTTTGATATTTCCAATTTATTTATTTTCAATAAAAATGAAATTGAATTCTTGGCAGACAAACATCTACATTATTCAGATCTAAGATCAGTAATATCAACATTTCCATTGATATGTAGTATGAGCATATCCTTTCTTATCTAATGTATCCTCTCAAAGTGGAAAATTACAATGTGCTTTCGTTTTCTATTGAAGGAAGGAGTTCTAATTCGCGGTATGTTCTTGGAGGGTGCTGGATGGGATAATAAGAATTTGTGTCTCGCAGAACCGAAGCCACTGCAGTTGATTGTTCAAATGCCTGTCACCCTGTTCCGACCATGTGAACAGACAAAACTCAGAACAAAAGGTAGCCTATTTTGTCAATAATTTCCCCAATTGCTTCAAATACTGACTTGAAGAAATTCTTCTCTCCTTCTTATTTGATTTGTGATTCAATCGGCCTTTCCAAAATAAGATTAGAATAGACTTTTATTTCATGAAGACACTTATAAAATACAATAGATTTTTTACATTTTCACCAATTAAATAATAATAAAAAGTATTGTAGCATCAAGAAAAATAACAATATTTTTGTTATAGCAATACTATAATGAAAGTCTCTATAAATAGAAAATCGTACATTGAAGCTCTTTAACTTGATTATTTTTATCCAAATGACAAATGTTACTGAATTAACTCAATTATTATAAAGAAGACACAGTACAGAGAACCTCTCAAATCATACCAGATTTCAATATTTACAATGGTAATATACTAAGCAATTATGTATTTCCAAATCATTCTTCATCTACAGAAGATATGAAATGACTGGGGTATCTCATTACATCATAAGGCATCATATTATTTGAAGAAGTTGCTCCAAAATAATGAGCTCTGAAATGCAAGTATGAATAAAAAACTGGAATTATCAAATTCTACATACTGTACTCCAATTGGAAATGATTCTCATTATGAGGCGTCATATTTGTGGGAGTTACTAGCTATATTCCAAAATAATTAGCTATAATATGCAGGTATGAATAAAAACCATGACTTATAAAATTTTACATACTGTACTCCAACTGGAAGTAATTCTCACAAAAATATTGATTTTGACATTGTTCTCTCTTCAATAGGCTTGTACGTTTGTCCAACCTACTACTTCCCATTGAGGTGCGGCTCTCAAGGAAGGGAATCTTTCGTCATTGCCGTCGATCTGAAGAGCGGGGAGGAATCAGCCGACCATTGGGTCAAGCGGGCCACTGCTCTACTTCTGAGTCTATCCTCATAAACGTCAATTAATGTGAATCGTTTGAATATTGATATTTTTGATAGTGTTTAACAGTTGAATTTTCATTACAATCATAAATAATATTTGCAATCTCTGCATTTACAATATATTTTATAACAGTTATTTTAGATTTATATATTTTTCTCAATAAAATATGTTCATAAAATTACTTTTCTGTTGTTGGTTTCCAGTTTAAAAATTGCAAATTGAGGTTTGCACTATCAACTGATTGGAAAAAGCTGTAAATGAAATCTAAAAATATTCTTCGATATCTTCAACGATTATTGTGTTAATCTCTTAAAATTATCATGAATGGAATATGAGGATCGGTATTTTAAATACTTCATTTATCGCATTATTGTAACTTCTATCAATATTATTAGCTGTGCCGGTGTAGATAGCAATCAATTTCCAATTCTATCTCCAAGATTCAAGTATTGGATTTTCAATTCAACAGTAACTATTGAAACTCTTTGAATAGCCTACCTGTCATTACAATTACGTTCTATTGAGTCATTGCTGTGGTCATAATAATTCATGTTTTATCACTTGTCACCAATACTGTTCTTGTATATTAAGCTACACACTTTAATGAACTCATTAATAGTCGCAATTATTGTTCCAACTCATGCCAAATAAAGACGCCATCCCATTCAATTACATTCCAGTGAGCTTCGTGTAGTCTTCAAGTGATTAGTAGCAGGCCTCACTAACATCAGCTTCCGTTGCAAAGGCTGGGTTCAATTGCAGCGTTTGTCGAACATGGAAAAGACATGAGAAGGAAACTGCCAGTATAAGTTAGGTTGAACGATGCATTGAAGCTGCGGTGGAGGAGGTGGCGTTTTCCCAGGCGTCTGTTTCACAACTGGCGGGACAATGGCTGACATAAATCACAACCGAGGTTTGGCGCAACCGGTTGGACTTAGTTTTCGCGGGCTGTGTTTGTTTATTGCCGGCTCCTTACTCCGATGCCCTCCTCTCTCCCACACCCTGTAGCATGGCGCAAGCGCGTGGGAACCGAATGTGCCACTGTAATTAATAACTAAGATAACAGAAGATAATTTCTCCTCCCCCATCCTCATCACTACACTACACTCTTTGAACAAATGAAGAAGGTCGTATGAAAAATGTCGCAAGTCTCCACTGCATCTAATTGAATCTTCTGTTGCTTACAGTGGAGAAAAATGTTAACGTGATGATGGGAACTGAAATGTCGTTATTAAAATATCATTTACGAGCCTTCTTTCATGTTATAAGAGGGGAACAATTGACAGTAGCCGTGGCCTACAACTGTTACCCTTATGGTAATGGTAAAAAAATGATTGAACTTGATGAGGGCGTGTTCTACTTGAATCCGTCAACCAAAGTAAAACTTAATAATGAGAGTACCTATTTAAGAGTTCACTTACACTTGGAGAAAAGTATTCATATAGATCATAAAACTCTATTATATTAATCGAATACTATATATTATTATAATATGTGGCATATAAATGTCTTAATTTTTGGGTTTTTCACGCGTTCATGGTATATTCATGCTGATACATGGTAAATTTCTTTTGAAATAACTAATCACAACTCTAGTCTACTTCATCCTAACAAGTTATTTGAGCCAAGTTGAGACTCACCTCTCCCCATTGAGAAGTTGCTGCAGACCCTAGAAACTCTCTTATGGTAAAAAATCAATTTGTTTATCGAATTCCTTACATAATGTATCCAGTAATTATAACTAGGAAATGAAACACAAGGCATTGAGAAACAAAAATAGAAGTCTTACAACAAATAAAGAATAAGATGAAAGCTAACAACAGAAAAAAATAGTAATTAAAATAACTTTTAGAATTTGAGAAATGTGATCTCTCACTGAACAACAAAAAACGTCCGAAGTCGACCGCCTCCGGAAGAAGACCGAATAGCCACTCTCTGATCAATCTACCCCTGCAGGGTACGATTGGCAAGATCTTACATTGTCAGGCAAATTATTGAAGAATTTTGGACCTAAGAACAAGAAAGATTTTTGGAACATGGCGGATCTTGGTCTTGGCAATTGAGCTCTATTACCATGTCGTGATGAAGATCGAATAGTATTCACAACTAGATAGAATGCCGCTCTAGTTCGGGAATCCACCTTATAAATGACGGAATGCCAGTGATCCAATCCTTCACAATCTAATTTCTCATCTATATTAGACTAGGGATATGAAACCCTTCGAATTGGAATTATCTCTGGAGAACACTTGAATCCTTCTTTGAATTATAAGTTGGATAGCTCTTCAGTTTTGATTCCGTCTGATATTGAACTTGAAATTGAAATTTATTCCTCCAAAAAATCCATTACAATATAGGCCTACAATATATTACTGGAAATAGTGAAAAAATATTGTTTTAAACAATCCCTGAGCTAATACAGTTATATAATTCTAATTATATTTAAAACTGTGTTGGAATATCAAAACCCTTATAATTGATAAAAAAATCAACTCTAGTTACATTAAATTAGTCTTTAATTACATCACACATATTCAGGATCAGTTATGCTCAATAATTGTTCCGAAATTACCTCAAATTTTCAAATAGAGCGATAGGCCTATTTTTTATTATCAATGTAGGCTACTCAGATTGAAGCTAGAAGCGTGGAAGCTACGAGTGTTTGGTACTCCCGTTGTGAAGGTGACCACTTGAGGTCAATCTTTTGAACTCTTACAGGTGCCGTGATGGCTTCTTGATGCATTTTGAACTGCGATCAATAAAAAGTTGATTTTTTAAATTTTACACCGAAATGCAGTTATTTATTAATTCTGATTTGAATCTAATAAATAGTTGCATGAATTGAAGAACTGCATTCATTTGATTTACATAAAATAGATGCATGTCTGCATGTCGGTGTAGAAGTGATAAAATGTTGTGTCTAAAATTACTTCCCGCTAGTTCAAACCCCTCAATTTCATCATTATCCCTACTATTATTCATACAAGAAACAGTGATGCTTATTTCTGTGAACAACATCTCAGCAAAAATGAATAAAGACAAACTAATTTTCCATTTCTTATCATACAGCACCCATTTTATATTAAAACTACGTTAATGCAAACCACCAAAATTGAGCAAATATTTATGTTATCTTTAAATCCAATAATTTTTAATCGAAAAACCAGACTGCACTTGATAAACTTATTTAAATATCTTTATCGCGCAGTAAAAAGTTTGTGGAATATAATGCCTAATCATGCATTAGGGCCTACCAAATTCCTTCCTCTGCAGTGGAAATGAACTGACAAATACCTGACCCAATTAATTCAGAGATGATTTAGTTCATTGATAAGTACACATAATATTTTCAAGATAACGTTGCGTTCAGATGCATATGAGATGAGGAAACATGCGTTACGAAAGTTTCAACTGTATAATGACATTTTATTGTAGATTGTCACGATAGTATGTAGAAATAATAATAATTGTGGTGTTTTCAAGCTGAATGTGTACAGTACGCGTACATCAAGTGTAGATGCAGAGGCAGGTTGTTGGCCTATTCTTGGCTCCTGTAGCCCACTGTCCTTGGCGCAGACAAACTCCTGGGAGATTCATTGACTGTGGCAGACAATGGGTCATGTTCTCCCATCCCTGGCTGCCAACTGCAAACTTTGTCTATAAAGCGATCCTCCCGTCGACAACAGCACTAGTCACAACTAGCCATGCCGGCCATAATCAAGGTATACTCATTCACAAGTGTTTGTTATTTATCAGTTCAAGTTATAAGATATTAATCATTATATAATAGTTATATTGTATGCGTTACCAAATTTCTATATAGTGTTGGTTGTTTGTGATACCCTGGTTCAGTTCGTTTGGAATTACAGTGAATTAATCCTGCCCAGGAGCCAAGTACTTGCGAGAAGGCTAAGTAGCATGTTTGATTATTGAAAAATATTTTTATCTCTCAATACACTTCGAGATTACAATCGTTAATTCAATGAATAATAATACATAATTTATTATTTGCTCAAAGCATACCTATACTAATAAATGTATATGGTATCAAAATATGTTTAACAATAAAAATACTTTATTAACCATGAATATATCAGATCCTTGGCACTGAATTACATTCATCCATAAAAAATGACAATTATATGTGATAGTCTGCATGAAAAATTATGTGAATATATATGGAAGGGACTAAATAAATATTAGTCTAATAAACACGAATATTTTATATGACCATATAAAGATAACAGAAAAATTAAGAGCAGAAAATTACATGAGCGATTAATAATATTTGAATAGGAACGTTATATGAATAGAAATAATCTGTTTGCAATAACATACGATAACCTAACGATAGAGTAGGAACTGTAATTAAATTAATAATTATTGAATGGCCAGTTAAAAATATCAATAAGTAATATTGAATCCTGGTTATTCGGATTCCAGATCTTTCATTTTATCAAATTTGAAATTCTATTCCAATTTGGCTCTCCCTATTAGATTTAGAATTATGTTGCATTAACATTATGTACCTTGAATACTTTCTTGATATTCAGACTATCCATGTAACTGGAAAACTTCGAATTTCGAAATAAAATCAGTTTTGGATCACCTATTGTAGAGCTGTTTTTTTCTAAAGATTGAATAGTCTATATAATGTTCTCTTTCATCCAATAAATTATACTACACACGAATGAATATCATGTTCAATGATCACGTTTGTAGCAGATATCCATTCATCAACAAAAACAATAATTTTGAATGGGTTCGACGTAGAAATACTCCACGATGTAACTTAATATATGAATCTGGTGTGGGGGATTATGAAAACTTATGAGAAGGGTAAAAGGAGGTTTGCAGAGTTTTTTCAAATATTCAAAGTGCTCATTATAGTAACCAAATTGTTTCATATTCGAGATTATTGGATATATCTCCAATAAAATCATTCGGATTTCAAATTCTCGTCTCTATCCTATAGCCTACAAGTTTAATTCATTCAAATCTTGAGTTTTGTTTTATTTTCCTTGTCAGGCAATCTAGAAGAATAATAAATTGACCATTTTTTCTTCTATTCTCAATCGTCCCCATTTCGATGAATGATCTGATTCATTACTTGCTCCTGGTAATTGGCTCACAAACATTATGTCTTTAGAATGACGACTCTGATTGTAAGCATTCCTCCCAATGAACTGTTTTATTCTCCTCTATTCTCATAAGTACCCTATCCATATTTTAATTTAACAATTCAATAATCTTTTACCTCCTTCTCTATTATCCCTCTCCAATATATTTAATTACCGTACTGTAAAATTTAAAACTTTTTCTCAATTCAAGCTTTGAACCAGATTAAATATCTTCTATCGTGACTCCCTTAACAGTTCCCGTCCTTATCATCTCATTATCTCTAAAAATATTGACTCTGATATTACACTCATGTTACTTCTGTTGGCATTGGTTGAGATAACCAACGGTATTATATTTATTTATCCATTAAAAAAATACCGTACATACCGTACGCGGGTGCAGTAGAAGTAAATGGCGTTCGATCAAACAACCAATCCTCAAATGACTAATTTTTTCAATACTATATTAATCTTAATAATTGAATTCCACTTCTTATAAACCAATTATCAATTCCTAATTGATAGCAGTAGGATCACTTAATTTCACTATAATTTGTGTAATGTGTAATTCAGTTTTCCGATTGATCGATTTTTTCCAGACTAATGTGCTGCTGACAATTTTATGCTGCTGCTGTTTGGTGAAGGTGACACGTGCAGCGCAAGACGTTCCAAAAGGAGTGAACATTCTCAAGCACATCAACCGAGTCAATGATGACGGCTCTTACACATTCGGCTACGAAGCAGATGACGGCAGCTTCAAGATCGAAACAAGAGATGTGCAAGGTAATGTAAAGGGCATGTTCGGTTACATCGACGAAACAGGAGAGTTGAAAAGAGTCTCCTACACAGCCAGCAACGGCACAGGATTCGAGCCAATGACCACGCCTACTGCTCCCGTATCAGAAGATATTGACGAAGAGGACAGGGATGAAGCGAATGATAGTGATAATGATGAAGACAACAGCAATGACGACGAAGATAATGACAAAACAGAAGAGAAAGATGTATCAACTAGGAGAAGAGGTCCAGTGCTTGTATTGCGACAACCAGCTACTTCAACCAGAGCACCTGTCATACAGCATATACCGAGGAAGACTCCAAGTGATGAAGCTGTCAAGTCTACAACTCCAGCTTATGGAGATTACATTGCAGGCAGGAAACCTTCCATGGACCTCTTTATTAGAGCTGTTGCTACTGCAGACTCGAATTTACACAGGGCAAGAGACAGGATTGATCAAAGCCAGCCTAGGACAACAGCAGCTCCAATTAGAAGGATCCTAGTGACGCGGAGACCAGTGTCAGAAGACCCTCACCACAGAGAGAGTGCAAACCTGATTCGTCGCCAGCTCGGTAGTGATCAAGCATCCAGGGCCATTGACTCACATGACGTCTATCCAGAGGATGGCAGATCTCGTTACATCGCTCCACAGGCAAGACTCCAAAATCAAGTATTGGCCTCTCTCCTGCCACAAGCATCTCCCGAATATAGAAATCAAATTCTAGCTCAGAATGCGAGAGGTTTTGGCCCGATATCTGTTGTTGAGCCCACCTTTCGTCCTGGGTTTGAGCCTCCAGATATTGCACCAGAGGTCAGCACAGTACCACCCACTCCATTTCCCCCTAGGAACAGATACTACCCCGAGAATCATGCTCTACCTATTCCAAGGAGATTTCGCCCTCAAAACGGGTTAGAAGGAGCACGAATTCCTCTTCCCATTGGAGCAGACCCACAATCAAGATATGACAGACCACAACTCACCACTGAGACTCCTCAAATAAGTCCAATTCTTCAAAGAAGGCCACTCTATGCAGAACCCCCTTCTAATTACAATAGAGGAGGAGGTCATGATCAAGTCTCTGCAATCCAGTCACTAAGAGATGAGCTGATGGAATATCTCCTCCAGTACCTTCAACAACGCACAGGAAGAGCAAATGTAGGATTTCAGGGCAGATATCCAGGTCCTGTCCCCCCTCTAACCCCTCCTCAAGTCCCCAATCAGTATTACAATCCCGGTAACTACTATCCTCCTTACAACCAATACCCTGTTCCAAACCCTCAGTATTATAACCCAATGATGTACAATCAATACCCTGGTCAGTTTGTTCCTTTCCCTAATCAGAATCAACAGTATTTCAACCCTTATTTGGGTCAGAACCCTCAATATCCAGGCCCTGTTTTCCCCAATCTGGGTCAATACCCTCAGATACCACCAATTGGGCAGCCATTTCCTGCAGGGATAGCTCCAGGGTTTGCAGGACAAGCGCAACTCAACAACCCAAATATTCAACACTCAGGACAACAGAGTCAACAGTTGCAGCAGGTCAATTCTCAGATTCTAACTAATCCCAGTGCTGCTCCCCAATTGACAGATGCAAGAACTCTCAGTCCAACTCCTTTTCTAAGGACTTTCCGTCCGACTCCTCTGCCACAACAGGATCTCTCACAGCAGGAGCAGATCTTCAGGACACTGGTAGCCGCCTCCACCAGAGCACCTCCCTCACCAGGATATGACTCATCTCCGACCACCGAACTACCCAAACGATCCACACAGCCAATCAGGAATGTTCAAATCCTTGGATCAGCATCCGAGACGGTGACACAACGAGTCACAACCCAGTCAACTCCTGCACAAGTAACAAGCATCAAGTCTTCTACATCGAGTTGAAAAATATCAAAGAATAAGTTAATTCACATCTATTGAACGAACAATCTCAATAGATCTGCATTTTCAATAACTATTGGAAAATTAACTCACAAAAGCAATGTTTTTCCAAATTCAATTCATGAATGTGAAATTATTTAATTGAGTCTCAAATAGATTTTCTACTCTCTCCACTTTTTTTAATGATTGCAAATTCAGCCATTATTCAGATACAATAAACAGTTCATTATTTTTTTATATAAATTCCAATTCCAGTGATTTCTCTATAAATTGAAAAATGAAAAAGTTATTATCTAAAATGGGGATAATATTATTATACTTATCTCTACAAACGAGGGATGTTCTAGTCCATTATTGATCCATTCCTCTTGAAATATTTTTGTCTAATCAAAAAAAAAAAATTAGTTCTACCCAATAAGCTGTTTCACTGATAATTGCTGAAATGCGCAATTTGACGTCCTTAATAATGGCCCAATCATGGATTTTATTGATATGGCTTGAACCAAGCTCAACACTGTAAATTCAACTGTAATAGTAACAGTTTTGAATACGCTACTTTTATCCTATGATCCATATCATTCACTTTTTGAAGAAGATGAAATGGAGATAATCTTCATCCTTATTACATACGAGTTAATGATCAATGCATTTCTGTAATCACCTGCTGTATATACTGTCAGATTCTTCAAGTCTCTCTCTTGGATGATGTATGTTGCGCTTGCACTGAAAGCAAGTACAACCATGCACACTATCCACTATTAGCCTATTATTGTACATATCAAACACAGATGCGATTTATTCGAGCAATATCTTCTATTGGTTTTTATTCAATATACAAGTCGTGATAAAATCTGTTATATTGTGATTTTCAAAGTATGAAAAATACCCCCTTATCCTTATTGTGATTTTAGAAATCAGGTATTCAATATTTTTTATTATTTGATGTTGATAAAAATGTTGTTCACTCTACCTTTGCATGATAAACCTCGTCTTGCATGCTAACATCTATTGTTGTATCAATTATAATATTATTTATGAGTTCGTCTTATTTGAAGGTGATTATTTATTTTTGTAAAGAAATATGAAAATAAATACATTTATATTCATCTTGAAGTATTACTTGTATTCTGTTATTTTTCATGAAACCCCAATTTTTCTTCTGATTAACAAATATCGGAAAATTATTAATATCGTAGGAAATGTTTTCAAAGTATAATTTTGTAATGATATTGTTAACTCTAAAATTCTTAATGTAGGCCTAATGTATCTCATTGAAAATGTACATCTATAATCCCATTGCTTGAATGGATGTCCTCAATCTTTCATGGAGAAGTATTTTAAAACACTAAAAAATATGATAGTTTAGATGTTTGATTTTTTTTCTTAAAATTTTTGATATCTATGTATTATGTATTCATGCTTTGATAAGTAAGAATATCAAGTGTCATCAATCATCTTCATCTCTATAAATAATAAGTTGATAGACGAAAAATTAATGTCAACCCAACTCAACTGATATTATCTTGAAAATTATAATCTCTCTCAACTGATCTATCCTTGAAAATCTATAATTCTTGCGAAAGTAAATGGGCCTAGGCTTTATTATATTTTGCGACAGTTTCACACTGGTGAGAAACTTTATTAAAGGCAAAACTTTGAAGATTACAGAAAATTGCTTGAGTTAATCGGAATCAAATTCTACATTAATTACATTAACCTCCCCTGTTTCTTCCCAATGGAAAATGTCAATTCCAATAATATAATTTTAGAATGCTTCAATATATTGATATAATTGATTATTTGATAATTATTTATTTTTAAAAGTTTAATTACTCATCAGTTTAAATATCCAATCAAAATTTTAGTGGAAGAAGTTAAGTTAATTCAAAATATTTAAAGTAGGATGGAAGGAAGTTGATGAACAATGTACCACATGTTCCCATAGTAGGCTATTGCTGAATATTTATTGCTAAATTTTTGAGTAACCACTGTTCTCAGGGAGAACTCATGTGTTAGTTATAATATGAGTTGCTCAATCCATACCAGTACTGTACCAAACAACTAATTACCGAATAGACATGAAAGTATATTCGAATGGCTGTTAATTTAATACGCTACTTGAGACATTCTCTATTGTTCCGTGACATATAACTTCGCAGACCAATTACACAAATAAAGCGTGAGAGTAACATCATTCAAGAAATAATCGTCTAGCAATGGAACATTGCAAAACAATGAGAACACGCTATACATTCAAGGTAGGCCTACCTGATCGAGATAGGACAAACTTTTGATGTCTGTATTAATTTTATTGCTATTACATTGTTATCAAACTATGTAATATTTACCAATGAACCATTTCCAGCAACACAAATTGCGTGATATAATAATAACATTAGTTTCATAATGCTCCAGTTTCATTGTTCTTATCAACTAACCGGATGGTTGTGATAATAATATCCAGACCCAGCGCTAATCAGTATTGTGCTGATGGTTTCAAGGATTTTATTAATTGACTAAAGTGCATGACTGGTTGTGAATGAACACTATAGAAACAGTTTTCCAAGCTTATCCAGAGTTTTCCTAGTCTTAACCCAAGTATCATCTTCATATTCCACAAGCAAGAAACAAAATAAGTTGTTCAAATAAACAAATGCAAATTTCCTCAGTTTTTCACAATTATCATTTTTCTAATACATGACATCATACTTTGAGGATTGATTTCAACTTTTCAACTTGTTACTTCACTCAATGGATATTTTGGACTGAAAATACTGAAGCGAACCCAAATCTTGGAAATCTGGTTATACATAAGTTTTCAAATAGCATTTTTATTCAATGGATATTTTGGAATGAAAAGTATCCCAATACTCTAAAGTGTAGACCTACCCAAATCTTAGAAATATGGCGATACAATTCAATTTTTCTATAATAATTATATAATTCATCTAATTTTTTCTTCCTACAGCCTTGCGAGTATTGATATCATTGAGTAAGTTTTTGTTTAGTGTTGAAGTTCCAAGGATCTCGGAGCATTCTAGAACTTTACTACAGCCTACTGTGGTAATGTTATAGTTTCAATTTCATTATTGACAATGATCGATGTCAATAGACTCCCCTCCAGTTTCAAAGTTTTGTTTTATTGCAATAAATATCATAAAATATTATCAATGACAATAATATGTCAAAAAGCACAATTATATTATTATTGGGCCAAGAAGGTTCATTTTGTTTTTGGAATGAACAATAAATACTATGGTAGAGAGGTTGAAAGAGAACATTTACATTAGCATCAAACAATTATTATATGGGCTGTATGTTACATTTTTTAGAAGAATCTCCTCACTAACGATCCTGAAGCCCCCTGTGGGTTGGGGGAGCTTTGAGTCGAACATCGTACTCAAGAATGTGTTGAAAACCAGAAATTACCCACAGTATCCCTGCTTGTCGTAGCAGGCGACTAAAAGGGATACCAAGGCAACTCCAGAAGTTGCCTTGCCTTCAAACCCACGGGATCTGCCCCATTAGGGCAGTTTCGGAGGAGCAAAAAGAAAAACCCAAGAGACCAGAGATGGGTGAAACTCCAGGCACAAATGTGGGTGAAGAGGCTGAGTCAAGGGTGGCCAGGCGCCTTAGAGGCGACTTGGCCGCCCCTTCCTCAGCAGAAGGACCTTCAAAGAAGGCCAGGAGTGGGACTCACGTAGGTCACGAGGACTAATCAGTCTGAAGAGACTGCCAAGCATATCTTACTGGATTGCGACAAGCAGTCAGGTGTTAGCATAGGTGTTTGCAAGAATGGGGTGTTAGCATAGGGAAAAATTCCTTGTTCTTGAAAAGGACACAGGTAGTGGTTTGCCTAACTAACTTACAAAACTTGGGATCACAATAAGCTTCGGTTGACGTGTGGGGTTCTTTGAACCTTTGGATCCTTGAATCGGTCCCTTCAAAAGCAATAAACAACAATAAATGATCCTGAAAATGTGTCACAGACCTGCTGAGGATTTTAAAAATATTTCTAGATGGCAATAGACCCATATCTTTTCATCAAGGATTCGTTGAATGTTCCAATTTCTCATTGAGAGTTGTATTTGTGAAACAATTTCTTAGAGCGCTTTCGGTCAAGCACGCTTTGAGAACCAATCAGAATTATTATCAAAAGCATCTCCATATAAAAATAGGCCTCATTGATTCTTATTATTGGAGGCTACTAGAGACAATCAAAACGTGTTTGACACCTGAATTTTCCTGGAACATCTTTTACAAATGAAGGTATAGGGTCAGTCTCATTTTTCAAAAATCAATAATGTAAAATGTTACACGATTAGTTGGAGAGGAAGAGTGCGTAAAAAGCCTTCATGTGCGATGTGTGAGAGTCAACGTTTTCCCTACGTTCCATAGCAGTTCGACAGGTCCTGCACTCTGTGGGCAATAGCATCAAGCTCATCGCTCTCGCCTTCTACAGTAACTATATAACTTGCTATAACATTAGCTACTGTATCGTCTTCTAGTTTCCATGTAGGCTAAGTTTGACAACAATGCTCGGCCACGGAATAAGCATACCAGTAGTGCTTCTTTTCTCTGTGGCTCGGCTATCGGCGAAGTCGTAACAATAATAATTATTGTTTCTTTATTTTTTGTATCATTATTATTTTTTTCTTTTGAAGCCCCACGCGGAACTACTTAGGGCTCATTATATATTTATTTTTTATATTTATTGTATTTTATTATTGGAAAATGTAGTGTTGATAGTGTTTTTTATCCAATAAATTGGAATTTGAATCTCTCTTTCTTGTCAAGAACTATTTTAGTCTTATTGTTACAATAAGATCCATTGAAATACTTTTCAACTTTTGAATAAGTTACACTTTTATTCCCCAGCAGAGGAACAGTTGAAAATAGGGAAGAAACAAATCTAGGTCGTGTGTTCGGTCACAATGAGTCACCCCAAAATGTGACATTTTTACAATTAATGTCCAACATCTATATATCATTCAATTAATTTTTTAATTTTTTACATAGCTTTCCAGTAATTCAGAGATATTGTGAGCGGTATGTGATTGCAACTGCACATTGATAACCTACTATCACGCTTAATAAGGGTTACATGATTCGTGATCATGCTCAAAGCATGTACATGTAATTTGGGTATCGATCCTTATCCGATAATGCAGTTTATCAACACACAATATACGAATGTTAAATGAGCTGCATTGAATAAATGATTGTTAAACATTGGTGAATGTGCATCGACATTGAACAATGAAGAATATTAGCAGTTAACAGTAACTAGGTACTTGAGAAGCGAAGCGGCTTGTAATAAGCATGGAACCAGACGACAAGTAACAGCCTTGCTGATTGGGCAAGGTCAGTTCGGAAGATATTCACAATATTGCTCACATATCTGCTGCATTGGCCTGTGTGGTAAAAGATTGACCAGGAAATAGGTTCAAGATTTCAGCGGTCGCGATCTCTTCTCATGAGAATGTTGTCACAAACACCTGCTCGTCTCATAACTAAATACCTGTTACTTTGTGGTTTGAGCTGGTCTTAATTGCTGTCGATCTCGTGCACTGACCGGTCCAGCTTCACTCTCACTAATTCCCCTCGGCTTAAACGTGATGTAACCGGATCTGTTACGGTTATTTAGTCCAGTTAAATTATTGTCACTTTTCCTCTGCACGTTTCCGACTAAACGTTCAGTTCGTGCACTCGATTCATATTCGATTGTTTATGATGCCCCCGAAAACGATTAGTTCGATCATGTATCCTGTATTGAATAACTGAGAAATATTGGGATTCTCCAAGATATTCTAAGAGTTCTTGCACGAGCAAGGTACCTGATGCAAAGATATTCAAACTCACAATTCGGGAGCCATTATTGCGTATTGGATAACTCACGAGAGACTCAACAGCTAGTAGTTTATTGAATCAATAAACTTGTATAACTTTGGTAGATTATTTGATGAAGTTTGGATTCATAAAAGACAAGTTTATCAGAGATTCAATCAGCAAGAATCGGTTATTGTAGCTGCAGAATATTGTGACATGCCAATGTGTCTTGGTCCCAGGTATTAAGTACCTAGTCATTATTTTTTTTTAAATTCTAGTGATCTTTACTCATTGAAGCTTGTGATTTGTCTTAAGTTTTTATATCCTATTCAAGATACGGGTGAATATGGATAAGTGATAGTAAAAGAAGTATCAGCATTGATGAGATTTATTCTATTATTTACTCTGGCTGAGATGTGACCAATAATGCGTTTAATAATTCCAAAATGATTTTGCAAAACTTATTGGGTAGGGTATAGAACGCACGAATAAGTATCTTAACCTGGAGTCTGGAGTAAACAGCTTGAACAATATGTTTATTTACATACTGAACCGGTTTTGTTGGAAAGCTTTGACGGCAACGAACTATTTATGTAATTTTTTAGAACAACTTTGCGACTGGTCCCCCTGGTGTCCATTGAGAGAGGCCGTCCGAGATGATCTAGATTCGAGCGGGAAGATATTGTAAATAACCGTCGGCATTCGAACCACTGACCCGGTGCCAGTTCGGGTCCAGTATTTTTTCCCTTTTCGCATAACTGGAAGATGAAGACAAAATTGCTTTACGAGAGTGATTTTCACATAATTAGAGATAACATATTGAGATGAACGACTGCTCCAGTCATGAAGAATGCTGTACATTGCGCAAGTTGTGTTGAAACGCCTGTCATGTAGTATTTTATGACAACAGTGAAAAATTGACAGTATCATTCAGGAATGTTTTTTAAGAGTTTCTAAGCCCTGAATATAAAATAGGATAATCTATCGTAAATTTCTACTCAATTGAGTCTTCATGCCCGTCGTATTTTTTCTCATTCAAAGAGACTTATGTGAAAATGCGTGAAAACTTGAATGAATCTTCATCATTTGACTCCTTCAAACCTTATCAGCTCTTGCCTGGAATACAGTTGAGAGGCGACTTAAAGCTAAATTCATCACTCAAATTATAAATATGTTTACTCATTTAAAATAAACAATGATAATATTCTCAACCAATCGAAAGAGGAGATCTCAATGTGTTGTTTCTAATAAATTATGAATGTGCAAGGTTATCACAATCTTCTAATTCGTTAAAGCTTGTCTCATATCTGACAGAAATGTAGACGTCTGTAGATTGCGGGAATAATAGGTAAGTCCTTATTTTTTATAGGTAAGCCCTTGTTGGGCCAATTGATGTACCGAACTGAATTCAACCAATTCCATTGAATCGAATCTCTTGTGAATCAATAATATAACTCTTCATGGTGTTTCTTGAGATTGTGGATAGAAGGTTGCTTACATAATTTGATTCAATAGTCAGGACAGAATCATATCAGTGTATTAACTTAGTAAATGAGTCAATGACAGCTTTATATATACTTTGTCGTGTATGTCAAATTGTGGTACCAAATAGTTTAATGTTTACTATGCAGTAGAAAAGATGTTATGTTTACTACTGCATATTTATCTAAGATTTAATAAATAATAGGTGGACTAACCTTTTGAAAAAGAATGTTGATACCTCATTCTCCCATTGGTAAGAAGATTTGTATAGATTAATAGCATTCTAGATTTAACTTGAATAAGATTTTACGCTGTTAAGAGTTGAGATGTTATTTGAATATGACTTTATTTTGAGAATACGATTGAGATTGGATCGGGGGAGATGAGTGACACTGCATGTCCTGATATTTTATTACTCAGATATTATAATAAGTGACACGCTTTTGATACTCCAGATGTGAAGGAGGACAACTCGAATTCTTTAAATTTTAAATGTGAAGGAGGCCAACTCGAATTATTTAATTTTTTTATTCAAACAACATAAATACAATTTTTAATTCAGAAACTGTGTCTCATTCAGAGTGTCAATACAACATTTCTATCCACTCAAGATTCAAATGTGAGTGACGAGCTAAGTGTTTCAAAATCACCTGCCAGAGTTTCGGAGCCCACCTGTAATAATATAATTTTTTTCTCATTATTTACCATGTTACCATGTTAGAATAAGATGATCACTTGATATAAGACCACTCTGTAGCAAAGACTATTTTATGAAGATTTGTAACATCTCAAATAAGGGTTAGGGTTCAACACAATATTATATCACTTTCCTTTCCTAAGTATGTTCTACTCTCTCAAGTCTCTCACTTCTTCTGTCTCATCTTAAAAATTCTTTGTTATGTAAAGGATTACGATAAAATTGGGCCATAAACATTGTTTTTCAGCAATGCACAGAGTACAGAACTATAGTTTGTAGCTCACGATTGGATTCTATAATACTTGGGACTAGCTAGTTGCCATTTAGCTTGATTTCTATTTCTTCAATAGATGTAAATCTTGGGTAAATGTCGGCTATGCGTTCTCATTTGCGAGCTCTTAGTGCATCTAAAATTCGAGCCAAGTTTTTTTTGCACCTGGCACAAAGAGAAAGTGAACATTGATCTGAGCAGATGACTCCAAGTATCCAAGAGAGGCGATAATTTACCAAGAATATGTTGAAAAATTGAAATTTGGCTTGTATTGCATATGGAATAAGAATATTTCAAGAAAGTAATAAAGATTTGATTCGAAATAAAAAATTGCAGTTCCACATTCAATTATTATACTTTGCATTGTAAATTAATGAAGATTGTGTTTTTTGTTGTTATTTCTGTAATCCTTTCTTTTAGTTTTGACAAAATGGCATTGAAACCACAGGGTCAAAAACCATTACAAACAATACAACGAAACACAGAAAATGATCCTACTTGCCATACTCTGGCAACTTAATCTCAACATCTGAGAACCTATTCTAAAATCATTATATATAGATATATATTACAATGTAATATATATATATATATATTATATATATATATATATATATGTAATATATTACAGATATATTGACGTAGTCATGGTCTATAGTCATTGTAGTCAATCATGAGGTATTTTGAAATTAGATTATGAGAAATGATGCATCGCATGAGGATGAGCGTAGCCTGTAGCTAATTAGTTAAATGCCTTTAACCAATAGCAGTACTTGCCTACTAGTATAAATTCTGCTGCTCTTGTATTTAGTTTTAGTTTATCAGAGATTGAGAATGGCGTAATAACCGAGACCGGTCTTTCTGAGTATCAATAAATCTGTGGTTTTTGACAATTTCTTAGTCTTTTTCATTCAATATGAATAATTACCACAATATCAACTTCTTAACTACACTAAGTAATTCTTTACAGTTTTTCAAATGCAAAAAATCAAAATAACTAGTGATCAATGGCATTTGTGATAGTGATTGTGTACTGTGATACAATACAAAAATTTTATAGAAGTTCTATGGGGCAAACCTCCTGTTCAAGACCCAGGAGGTGGGAGCATTATTCTTCATGTGAGAAAAAAGTTTGTTTAACATTCAGCAAACTGTTCTCATCTACTTGCTATCATGCCTATCTACTTGCTTGCTCATGCTAGTAGGATAATTATGCTACAAGACAACAAACATTTTTGAGTTTATTTTGAGGTGTGTTGATGAACTTGGTATAGCCTACTAAAGTATCATTATTCATATTCCAGATTATAAAAGGATACGTACGTATTTTCCCATTATTCTTATTGTTATTACACTTAACCATAGAAGATAGTAGTCTGGATTCTAGGCTAGGAAGTGAAACCTATCCACCTGCTTGAGGATTTTTTGCATAACACAAAATAACATCTCCCACAATTATTAGGAATTTTGGCCAGATTGGATGTTCCGCATTATAATTGGAGTGGAATTGCTTTCCTCTAGTTGGAAATTCAATGCCCTAACGAAAAGGAAAGGAGATACCTTGTTCCGGAAGTTCTTTCAAAATATTCATAGTTCCCATGATAGGAAAGATTAGATTACAAATCAATTCGGATAATAGTGTGCAGTGAATGTTGAGCCCGATTTCCACTATAAATGCTGGAGAATTCGGAAATAGATTATAATCAATCATTTTGAAACTGAGACGTCATAATTTTCTACAGATTCTCTCAACTACCTCCTACAACTATGATGGGATAAAGCCTTCAGAAATGAGATTTTTTGAATTCAAACTAGAATTCTCAAATTTGAGGGAGTGAAACTATAAAATTAGTATTGAATATATGAACTCTAAATATATTTTGTAGAATTTTAGAAATCGTTGACCAATTTCTTGACCACGTGATGATCATTTGATACTTACTTGGGAGTAGGAATACTTTTTGGAAATTAGTCTACAGTTTACCCTGAATTTAATATTATTATGTTCTATGTGTTTGAGATCACCAGTGGATCGGAATCCACATTGAATCATTTAATCCCAAGTCACGGGCCCAAGTGACAGAAACATTCAATAGATAGATTTTCACTCTCTCTTCTAGCAGGTGTGCTCGCCTCACAAGCCCCTGGCCGTACTCACCACACCACCCTAAATTGAGAAGAAAATTTCTATTTCAGGCCGCACTCACCACCAAAACAAAAGATTTGTCAGTAGTCTTTTTGAACACTGCTCTGCTGACCTTTCTATGTTGTCCTTCAAGATCTGATTCTGTGATTTTGAGCCCAACACACCCCAAGGTATGCATTGTTTACTAAATATGGAATTAAAAAATATGAGAGATCTTGAAACATTTTACAACAAGTATTGTTATAATTAGCTTGAAAAACTGTTGAAAATGCCCATTTTTCATGAATGTCAGTAATCACCCCTACCAATTGATGATAATTATAAATAATTTACATCCTTTTTTCTTTGCAAGTGTTGTGTTCGGTGTCCTGTAAAAGAACAAAAAAGACAACAGATTCTCAGACTCAATATGTTCAATATTAATTTGGTACAACAGCAATATGAGATTCAGTAGTATAACATATGATTCACGCTACTTGTGTGTTGGATTAACTAGTTTTGATGGCACACAAAGAGAATGAAAAGCTGTTGCTCAACCTGTTGTTGAATGGAGTTCATTTGTCCTACAAAAAAGCCAATTGCACGAATTGAACACTAACAATTTGATGATTCCACCTTTGCACCACTGTGCTGCTCCTGGCTCTCTGTAAACCGGTCTTTCAAGAATACTGTATCGTAAGTTCATATAATATTATACAGTTGGGTTCAATTGCAATTGAATTGATCAGCAACATAAACTATTATGAAGAATATATGATACATTTTTGAAAATTTATTTTTTCAACTATCAAATTTGAAGAATGATGAAGTATGAGGAAAACTTATGAGATTTTGAACTAGATAGCGACTTTCCACATCTTTTCAGGCTTTTTAAAGGAAATCATTCAATTTCCTTGTATCTTACAGGTTTTCTTGTACCTTCTCAATGGCTTCATGCTGTATGGTGCCAGTTGACGTCATTCTCATCGAGATTTTCATATAATACGAGGAATAGAAGTTTATATTTCAATGACTCTTGCTTGAAACTTGCGTCAAAACTTCAAGTTCTGGTCACTCAGTGTCCTGTTTCCGGATTTAGGATTGATAATAATTATAGTGAGTTTATTATAGGATTGGTTACATGGGTAAGTTCAATAAAATTCAAGGCGAAAAAATTGTTTCATATTTTGTACATTGTATACTGTTCATCATTCATATCAAATTATAACAAGATGTTCTTAAAGCTATTTCAGTACAATATAAAATATATTTACAACACAGTTATGATACTAATATTAATATTGAGTTCTTGAATAATCAAAATATTACATCAATTTTCCAGATTATTTGACAGTATAGTCTCTACAACGTTTTAATATGCTTCAATATGAATTTATCGTTCTGATCTAAATCTACCTTCAAAATATGCTTTCGATATTCAATGAATTTTCAACAACTGGACCATTGGAATTGAGAATAAACTATGCTTCAACTATTCTATTTTTGCACCAGAATGAGTGATAGAATTTTCATAATGGGAAATTAGACTGGGTTCAAAAAACTCAATCACATTTCTATAAATTAATTCAATAAACTTATCTTATGGCTGTTGATTCTATAGTGAATCTACACATTAATTTTATTTATTTACAGAAAACTACTAATAAATGCAACAGATCTCACAAAAACAAAAAAAACTCTTACCTATTGAGCGACAGTTGATCAAAATGAAATTGAAGAATGACACGGAATGGATTTTGATTTGAACAATTAGTGAGTTTTTCATATATTATATAAGAAGGAAGGGATGAAAAGCTACTTCTTAATAACCCATTATCAACTTTACATTCAAGATACAAATTGATTGATTACAACTCAATTGAAATCTTCTCAGTCCATAAAAAGTATCGTCATCGAATAAAGAGGGTATGTCTTTTCTGATATTCCATTGGCCTTACAGACTAAAATAAGTAAGAGTAATCCCATCAGATAGATTTATCAATGAGAATGGAGTACGAAAGATTCTTGAATAATTTCTCATGATTCATGCATAGTGAAGATATTTACCATATATTATAACTGGATACAAAATTATGAGAAGAACCGAATTATATTATTTCTTAATCGACTAGCCGAGCTCTAACTGTGCTTGCATCTTAGAGCTATGCTTTCCTAGAAAATCTTCAGAATCATATTATACAATCAAGAACAACCATGGTTTCAATATCCTCAATTGATTAAATAAATGGAATTTAATTTGGTTCATTAAGAATAATATATTGGAGTATCTATATAGAGTTTATCTAATTATTATTTAAAAAGAAGTTGGATGTTTCAATATAGTTTTGAAATCTGTTTTGCTTGAGTATAGGCTATATTCTTTGGAAACCATAGCTTGGAATACACGCAATGCTGCTCACACAGATAATAGGCTGCAAGTTTCTAGATCTGTATGGACTAGATAGCGAGACTGTGTCCCCTGAGGAAGGAATCGATTTGTCCAGATGCTAGGTTTGCTTGATTTGGCTGTGGCGATACATAGTAGAACGATTGAATGGGGCTAGGAGAGAATCCACCGGGCGGAAATCTCTGTGTAGCTTCTGGTTTGGGGGTGGCAAACCTTTGAGACTGAGGCTGAAATTGCTGTGGCTCCTGACGCAATAGTGAGGGTGGGAACCTCTGAGTCTGGAATGATCGGGGGTCCTCTTCTGAGGAGGGCTTCTGCTGTTGCTTCCTCTTCTGTTGATCAGCGAACAGCTGTTGCGACTGCTGCAGGAGTGCAGCTTGCTGCTGCTGGAATAGCTGCTGCTGATACACTGGGGATGGCACAGTACGCTCAGGGGCTGGGAATGGCCTTGCTGGAGGAAAGAATGGATTTGGAGCTGGATTGTGAACATATGGCTGGAGCCTGTGTCTCAGGTTGAAGTCTCCCTGGGTCTGCGGGAGTTGTTGGTAGAGCACTGTGTTGTACTGACCAGATGCTGGATCAAAGACAAGTTCTGATTGATAGATTGGGTCAGTGGAAAGGGTTTTACCAGTGGGTGTACGAGGTGTTGACACAACATTGTTATCAATCTGGAACTTCTTGAGCTCTTCATCAAAATTGAGGCTTCCTGGGGTGGTGGGTCCAGATGGACGCTTGCTGTAGACAGGAGTGGGGGTTGGTGATGCCAGGAGTTGTGGCCTGTATGTGGTGGCTGGCAACTCAGCAGTTGCTGGTCTTGGAGTTATTCTTACAGGCTGCCTGGGAGCTGGTGTGGTTGAAACAAACGTTGAGGCTTTTGGTGTGGCAGCTCCACGAATGATTGATGGCTGCAGTGAGCTGCTGACAGGTCGGTACAAGGGCCTGACTGGCAGTGGAGCTTGGGGCCTGCTGTCATCATCATCACTCTCTCCTTCATCCTCAGCGCTGTTGCGGCCATCCTCGTAGGAGCCGGTATTGTATGTGTTCTGGAACACAGTGGTGGCAGGTCGGAGAGGTTTGGGAGCGCTGACTGGACGAAGGCTGGCTGGCTTGATAGGACGGCGGGGGTAGTTTTGGGGAACGTTCTCCTCGCCACTCTCTGAAGATGGACGCTCTTCTTCTTCTTGTTCAACAGCGTTAGGGTCACAAGGGTTGCCTGATACGTAAGTAAACTCACGTTTGTTGCCGTCAGGGTCGACGTATCCGTACTTGCCTCTCACCACACAATCGGTGCCTCGGGTTTCTTCCTTGAAACTGCCATCAGCAGCTTCGTACCCGAAGGTGAACGATCCGTCGTCGTTGAGCTTGTTGTAGTTGCGTATGGTCTGCACAGGCGGCTGCCTGGTCTCGGGCCTCAGCCGCGGTGCGCCTCCCGGCACAGCTCTGGCGGCTCCGGTCGCGCGACCGTAGGTGTCCTGCCGAGACACAAGCACCGGCGCATTCTCCTCATCGGACTGCTCGGCGTAGTACTCGACCTGGCGGCCGCGGTTGTCTTGGTCCTCGGTACTCGAGACAGGCCTCACCCGCACGCGCCGCCCATCTGTCGCTGCTAGCACGCCAGTGCTCAGTAAGAGAACCTGCAAACAAAACATCAAACAACATCAATACATGCTTAATCAAGATCGATCTACTTCGAAAAGTGTCTTTTCTCTTTTTCAGATTACAAATTGAAATAGAATGCCACTTCTCTAACAGAGATAAGAATGAAAGAACTCAATAAGAAGATATGGAGAACTAGATGGAAGAAAGGAGCTCATCAAGAACTGTAGGATATCAAAGTACGTTCCTGTAACATTTCACTCATAAAATGGAATTATTCGAATTAGAAATTAGAGAAAGTTACAATAGAACTAGTAAATAAGGTTTCCAATAGAATCAGAATTCATTGATCAAACAACAGCTTTATTTCAACTAACTTTATTCAATTTTTCCCAGTTTAGATGAATATAAACTTGGAGTAATCATCCATTACAACTTGGATTCATTCATTCATTCATTCGGAGGTACTCGTTGAATAACATTGCATCACGATATTTGGACTGAATATGAAAATTAATTGAATTCAAATATTTGAAATTAATTCATCCAAATTCACATATTCGTTTTTTTTTTCTATTGCGGATGATGCTCACAGGCCTGTACGTGAGTAATGGAATGAACGCCTAAGTGATTGATCAAGTGAGATCAAACGTCCATGTCTACCGACGGGATCCGAACCTACGATCAGGGAGTCGGTTAGGCCAGACTAATAGGTTAACATGACCGGCTGGTATTTCATACATCAAATGTTGGATACTGAATCACTCAATATTAAAGTGAAAATTGAATGATTTGAAAATAAAGAAAAATGAACTATCACCGGTAGGGATGTATCAAAATCCAGAGAAAATGAGTAGAGAATACTTTATTTCAATGCCACGAGCATTTTTTTATCACCCAGTATGTTCTCATTGTGAGCATAATGCTCCAAAATCGCTGTCTTTAATATTGAATTGTTTTTGAGAATCCGTTTGCAGCTGATCGACTATCTCTGAATGCGGAAAAAACGTATGGAACGTTCAAAAATTAGTTCCAAAAAACACCACTATCTCATACGTTTTTTTGTAATCAAGTGTAATAATTACTTTTTTACCGGAAACATAGCTCTATGTTTATTATTTTGAATGCAATGCACAGAATAATTAATTCTATTACTTGCACGTACGTTCACGATGGACGGTCAGTTGCATTCGGAATGTTTGTTTAGCCTAACAATGCTATCAGGTGGAGAATGAAAGTGGCTTGGCGACTTCGCTTTCTTCTTACAGTAACGTGTCTCATTATTTTCGCTGCAGTCCGAGGAAGAGGTAAATTGCGTTCGGGCTCATAATTTGTGACGCAATCCGGAAAAATCCCGTTCCCTGTGCTCCAGTAACTCTGATTGCAAGAATCAACTAATGAATACACACATGGTATTTATTCTAACCCACCTATTCCACATATGTTAATCCTGTTTGACTTTTACAAGATCATGATGGCCACTTATAACGAATATATAATACAAAATATAAATTGGAACAAGTGATTCATTGGATTGAATTAAAAAAATTAGAAAAGTACCAATCATTAGAATCATGATTCTTTATCACGAGGCAACGTAATGAAATAAATTTTTGCAATCGCATGTGGAATTTTGCTTAAATAAAATTATGGTGACTTGAAAATGAGGAAGTGAACAATTCAAACTAGAGCAGCAAAGCAGGAATTTGATAGAATTGTTTGAACGGAATCGTCATTCTTGAAATGTAAGTAACTCTTCACCATTATACTGTATTGTGATGAGAAAATTCATTACTCACACTTCGTGATTGTCTTCCAATGACATTGAAACTATTCCTCCTATTTTTTGTATGAGCTTCATAAATTCTTTTCTCGTTTTTCTTATCTCATCAGTTTCATCACCAACAATAAGCACTCTTGTTCCATTTTCTTCCATAGTTTCCTGTCAAATATCACCCCTTGCAATTGCACGTTAAAATTCTTCTTCACCACTGCAGTTCTTTCATTATACAGAAAGTCCCTTATTCTCTGATTTGAAGTGGATTGAAAATTGAACCTGTTAGAAATATCAGTGGAAGTTGTTTTAAATATACTAGAGCTATCATTCCAGTTGATCATTGAATTTGGTCAAGCTACATTCTCCTCATTCCACATTGCGTCATAGTACAAGTACTGGCAAACATGAGCAATAACATACTCCAGTTGTTTTTTAATCAACAAAACTAACCTTGGCAAAGAGCGACGTCCAGTTGCCATGGGGCGTTTATTAACCACACCTAGACCTTCACTTAACTCCTTACAAATCATCGGGCTGATCAATAAACTAGCTAATCTGACTCACTTCTTCTAACAGCGATTCTATTGTTCCATAGAAATGTTGTGTCCGTTGCCACTTTTATTCGTTTAGACTTTGCACCTGCTCTTAGTGTTTGTCTGCTTAGGATCCGTGATCAGTGAAAAAATCATTGTGAGATTTTCGATAGTAATCGCAGAATAATATTGAAGTAGAAAATATGAATAATAATACGTGTACAGATTTTTTTTATGTGACTGAAAGTTCAAAATATTCATGCTTTTTATGACAGTTGAAAATACAATAATAAGGAATCAGGACAGGTAATGATCTCGTGCAAATGAAGAGTTGTGGATCATTATTGAAAATTTGGCAAAATTTAAATTGTTTATGCTTATTCCGAATCCCCAAATATATCATGGTATGAAATTGGATCACAAGTTTCATGCACCTTCCCTCTTTGGTAAGGAAGTTTGAGTAGAGTACAGAGATCATTATTTTCCCAGTTCTAAGAGAAAACAAAACATATAGTAGAGCTAGTACCGCCTATTCAATGATATAGTTCTTTCTGTGATAGACTCTGATTCTGCACTTTCTATAAATACCAAGGTACAGTGTTTAATGGAGTGTTCATTCAAACAATTTTTTGGGCAAAATTTTTTTTCAACTAATGTGGGAAGAGGATTAATCCCTTGAGAAATATCAGCCATTGAATTCCAAAGATTAATCCAAAGTTGACAGTTTTTCTTCATATCGAATTTTAAATTACAAACAGAGAATCAGTGAGTCAAATATTACCGAAAAATTCTGAACTCTCATCTTAAGGATGGTTTTTCTCTCATATTGGGCTTACAGCCGTAGGTATCATTTTCGATATTTAGAATCCCCTACAACATAATTTTAGTATGCTGATTGATAAATGCGTTCCGGTCCAACTTTTTTATGACTCCAAAGCTGTGTTATACGTCAGTGGGCAGACCGTGATTCGTGAGCAGTACTCTGATAACGCCTTCAGGCGTTTACCAAATCATAACTATCTCAAGTTTCCAAATCCAAGAGTGTGCTCTACCCAGTCTAGCACACACATCTCTGCCAGTTCGAGCTCGAATTTCATGTTACTCAAGTGTAAAATAACTATTATCAGCTGGTTGCTCACAATGCAGCTAGTGGTTTGTAGTTGGGAGCGATTTGTGTGTGGAGAATGTGGTCGGCGTGCTGCACTGCTGCTGCTAGCTGCAATGCTGAGAGGTCGGGTCAGACACGACTGGCCTGGTCGCGTCTCCCGATCCAGCCAATCGTTCTGTTCACTCAACCACATGTTTCGCAACTACAACAAGAGCTACTCAGAGAGGGCTGAGGGCAAACATGGAGAAGTATAGCATGTGATGAAGGGAGGGACGTTGAGAGGAGAAGTTGCTGAAGAACACTGTCTGAGAGTACCGACATAGTATAAATAATCTAGATTGATGAAATCTATTTATTGCAATCTAGATTGTTTATTCTATGGTACAGAGTGAAACCTGAGTAATTTTGGCGCAAATCTAGTTCTGATTTAATATCTCTGTTATGATTGCGATAATTGCTATGATGTTTTATCATGAAGACAAATTTCTTTATTCTTTCTTTATTCATTTATACAATTACATTATCAAAATGATAGAGAGAAAAAAAAGGTAAACTTGTGCTATTCCTCTCTAAAATTTGGATAACACATGGTCCGAAATGGGTTGAGTCTTGTAGTTATAGAAGCAAAGTTATTCTTATCATATGAGTAACGCTAGACATCCTCCATGCAAGACATCTGAAATATGTGTTGAAGCTACCATAGGTATCGCATTTGTTCTATGCATGAATATTTCCGATGTCATGATCTATTTGAAGTAATATTTATAATCAGTAATTCATTCTACTACCCCTCGTTTTCAAATGAGAATGAATGCAGTCTATTCAGATCTTTATCGAACTGCATGATTACCATCATCATGGTAATGTTAATGAGTACTCATATTCTCATCAATTTATGTGAGATATTTCTAATCTACGAGGTTTCGAGTGTTTCCGAGAGTCGGAAAAATTTTATGAACTGTAATGATCTGCCAAAGGGATTATAAATAGCCACTTCTTGACAAGCCATTCACAATCAAGACTGTGAAGCTGGGGAAAGTTCTATAATTTCTCAGAGAAAAAAGTATGAATTATGATTTTACTTTTACAAAATTACAGAGAAAGTGAAGGTCAAAGATGGTGTTCTATTTTATGCACGACAGATATTATTAGTACAATGATGATTGACGATAAACATACGGTATATTAATAAGGTGATCTCAGATAGTTTCAGATAGTACTTATCTTCAAGTAGCTGGAATAAATATTGTAAGCTACGTGAAACAGGTATGTGATATATCCACGATGAAATGGATGAGTCATCATTGGCAGATTATAATGTAGTTAGAAAGGAGACAAGTCGCGGTAATGTTTGCTACTACAGTATCTACAGTATCTTCTTGGAGAATCTCTCTGTACAGTTTGATGTACATCACGATGAAAGTGGAATCGATAATTGGCAGAAATGACAAGACGATGAGCAGGTAATGTCGTGCCATCTCTGCACAGGTTTCTTGAGAAGAAAACAGGTGAGAGAATACGACAGCAGGTGGTTTGATTGGAAAGACAATGCAACACGGCTCTTGGTCGTCCATGGTGTAAAGCTTTTTAGACAGTAGCTTGGAATGATGACAACAAACTCGTGGGAAATACACACTCTTCTTCGTTGTCTCTCTCCGTTGTGAAAATTGGCCATAAAAGCTTGCTCAACCTTGGAGCACAGTAGACAACGCTTGAACCGGGACACCGCTGAGACTATCGACTACCGTTGCATCAAACCGTGCGATTTTTCTCGACGCCTTCTCATCAATGGAGATGATAGCGTTTCTAATTAGCGAAATTAGCTTCACGTCTACACACACTCTCATAACGGAAAACGAATTATTACAACTTCTTTCGTGTTAAAGCCTGAGCGGTTTGTAAATAATGCGTCAGTAATGTGTTAACCAAGATTTTGCTGTTTATTTTATATATAATAATTGATATCTAAACTTTATAACTCACGAGTTTTGTTTCTGATCATTCCCTTGTATACTAAACCTATTCGGTGGATCTCTACCACAACATGAACAGAAACGATTCAATTCAATTTTTTATTCAGTACCTATGTCGAGGATCAATGAGTTTCCTTTCTCAACGAGCTTCATAATAGGATGCTCAATATCAGCATAATATGACCTTGATGAAAACATTTACATAATAAGGATGAAATGGAAGATCACGGACTCATTGAAATCAATCAATTCTTCACTCGCTAACTTACTATTCGCTTGGAAAGTCTCTGATGAATTTCAGTGCAGTAGTTGAAACTCGGGGAATGTTGACAAGCAAGCGATACTCTGCGTCTGTGAGGCAAGTTGCATACTTGCTCCTGGTAATGAGTAATCTATTGATTGATGCTACTTCTCCCATCGCAATGTAAATACATATTGAAATAATAAGATACTGAACTCTTTTCATTCCTTTTTCAATTCTCTCTGACATGTGAACAACAGACTATTGTAGCTACTGATTATGATAACATTCATCACAAATCATAATTTTTTGTAATATGTCAGTTTGAATTTGATAAAATTGGATATGTACAAATAAGTTGATTCTCTTCTACAATGTTGTACTAGTATTGAAAATTAAAGGAAAATCTGAAAACATGTATCATTCTGTGGAGACTGTTTGGATTGTTTTGAAAACGTTGAAGTGTAATTAGCATAATAATAGTGTGCTCCGGTGCTACTGATGTTTCTCACATAATTTTCTTTCGCAACAGCTCTGTATTCACTCTTCTTTGTGGAAAGGAGCAGCGAAATCCTCTTACTCCATAGAGAAAATATGTAAAGCTTATCCATTATGAGCAAACAAAACTTGGGGAACTGTCGAGACATTTCCCGCTTCTTGTCTTTACATTAACAATGATTGTCCGGTAGTAATAGTCAGGTATAATTTCTGTAATTGAGTGAAGTAAAGTACCTTATTTGAGATAAATAGAAGTTACTCACAGTCGAGAATAATTGCATATCATATTTAGTGTACCCTTTGGAGCGTATAATGACGAGCACTTTCGTTTTCTTGGTCAGTTGTTATCCTATTGACCTATATCGGCTCAGAAGTAAATAGACGTTGAAATGTACGGCGAGAGGAAGTGAATTCGAACGGAGAAGGCGTTGGGACTTTCATCCTTCGATGTCCTTGAATTATTATGAGTAATCAGGGATCGGTCTAGATTCAAGTTGTGATAGTAATGCCAGTCAAAGTCCGGCACCATTATTCCCCCCGGGATCCATTACGGCATATAACGATTACGTTACCGTTGAAAAGGCTCGTTATTGACATTTTTCTGACGGCACCAGTTATCTGCTCTCTTTACTGGACTTTATAAATAGATGGTTTATAATTCTCTGAAATGAGCCGACCTTTCACTTGTTGAGAAAAGAAGGGAGAGCCGGCAGTGCGCTTAACTGGCCACCTGGGTCACTCATCAGCGCTCCCTAAGTCTCAGCTGCAATTTTTATTGAAAGAGTTCTCAGCCCTCAAATAATAATGAAATCGATATCTCTTGTTCCAATATCTGCAGTATCTTGAAATATTGACGCTTCAGTTGAAGATTACTAACAAATGGTGCGATACAGAAAAAATATTGCGATTCTTTTTCGTACTTAATTTTTCGAACTACTTCATCATACTCCAAAAGAATACCACAATTCAAAACACTTTATTCAATAAAAAATGTCTTCTTATGAACATTTTGTTACTTTACGTGATCCATATTTATTTATCTGTGGGATACTATCTATATTTGTGATCTTTTTCTAGATAGTGGAGGCTGTAAAAAATAACGTGAAAATTAACAGGAAAATATAATTTTTCTGAGAAATCATTAATCGTTATTTCAGTTTGGTTCAGTGAATTGTTAATTTCCATTCGATATATTTTTCATTTTCATATTTTCCTGTGTAACTTGTCAATAAAGCACGAGAGAAATACAATTGAGGAACGGTTTCTATGAAAACTAATTAATTTTCTATTTGAGACGAGAATACATGCACTGTGGAAGATGAAATTGATAATTCGATAATCAGATGAGTTTCTTTTTAAGCTTTGAAATGTTCAATTATTAATACAGTATTTCTCAGTTATCAGTGATGATTTAGAGAAGAATTCTTATTTAATTTGGTTTTCAACTTTTCTAAATTCTAAATTCCCAGTTTTTATTTTGGACTCGAAATTGGACAAAAATAATAAAGTGTAAACATAACCTATTTTTGGAAAATATCTATGAAAATTTGAGAAAGGAACAGTTTTGGGTTTTAAGCCTGTTGTTTCTTTCCCAATCATTCATAGTTGAGAATGATATTGTATCTATCAATGTATAAATAAATAATTCCAAGCAGAGCTTCTCAGAGTGGGTTTGACAGAATAGACGAGATATTGGTGGAGTTTTGATTGAAAATCTCTATGAATTACTTCAAAATAAGAGAATGTTTATGAATACATAAATAGATGAAAATGTGCAATTTTGATGTTCTATTCAGTGTTGGTCAACGATTATGCATCTTGCATTTTGTAGAAGATAGGCATACTTGTTCTGCATTCACGAACAAGCCTGTATATAACAACAGTCGTTTCATTATCACTTTCCTGTAGTACATTACTCTTTTCAATCATTCATTTCTCCTGTGAGCTCTCAAAAGAGTGAATTCAAATGTCATATAATGGAAATGTATCCTTTATCATGAGATTCTTGCTTTTGGAACAATTATTGGAATGAGCTCTCAAAAGAGTTCTAAGAATTTTATTGAATGATAGGCTACTATACATTGCATGATAAGTTGTAACAGAAGAACATTATTCCAGATAGATAATTATTCCTTTCAAACTTGGAATAGGTTTCTGAAGAGATTTATTCTGCTTCTCGTCACAAGCTATCACATAGCTGAAGAGGCTATTCAATTACGGCCGGTATTTGAGTTCATAATATTTTTTTCTGCAACACCAAGTGCCATTTACTATTACAAATAGTTCTCAATTCAAAGGTCAACCCCATGTTTATCCTTGAATACAATATCAAGTGTCATATCTTATAGTGGAAAATAGTTTTGAAATATCAAGTAGCATGAAGCATGTCATCAAACATTTACTTAGTTTTACACCAGTTTTGAGTTGATCGAAATTTCACGTTAATAGAAGATCAAAAAATTAAATCACTCCCTTTGCAAATCTCATTGACTTTACAATTAGGCTGCAAGGGCGATATATAGGATCTATAAAATTCATATTCTAATCGCATTGTTTCATTTAAATGTATCCTACCGTTTGAAACGATTTCGCTGAAAAAATATTCTCGGTAGGCATGAAAAAATAAATAATAAGTTTGGAAACTTGGAACAAGGAGTATTGGTTTTGCAGTGCTACATTGATGCCGGAACAATATTATTTGAACGTTTTTGATTCGTTATGTTGGACAATGGTTTTGATTAGGCTGAAATCCATTCGACATCACAGGCTATTTTCAATAGCATCAAGCTCTTATATGTGTGTCGCTCAGAGGAACCTTTGTGCCAACTAGAAATTTATGTGGTAAGGATAGTAATGAATGGAATTATTATTGTTCATGCTCTTGTTATCCTATATTCTACTTCTATTATCAGTCTTTAAATGAGTGTAAGATCTTCTTGATTGTCAATATTCACTGGCCAATTATATTTTTGTGTTTAGAAGCTTACCCATTCTTGAAAAGAGCTTTGGACTGTAAAAGAAAATGGTATCAGGAATCTTGACACAACCTTGGAATTAAATGGACCATTCATTGATCTCAATAGCTTTAAAGACTATAAAAAAATGAGAGATGTCCAGCATAACACAATGGATGTACAACAGCTGCTACTAGTTTTAATGTACTAGTTCTAATTATAGGAAATAAAAGCATTAAGTTCAACAATCGTGATTAGATTAATAAAATTGACCATTTCATGCATGGAACAGCTAATATGGACAGCATTTGAGACTGTTAAATGCAATTCAATATCTAGTTCATGGTTGTTGAAGAGAGCTTGAATCATATTTTTCGAGTGCTGGAACCTCACAGCTATTATTGATCTTTACAATAAGATGTAGGAGCAGAGATTCCATCCCACGGCGATATCTCAGTTATTGAATAGGATGTTGAATGTACAACACTTATTAATGGTTCAGGGCTATGGAGTAAGTTGGCGTGAAATGCATTCGTAGGATTTAAGGGCGTTAATAACAATAAGAGTAGTTTGAAGTCTTGCAAGCGCAAACAGAATTCGCAAACACGATCTCAAGATTATGGATAATGTTAATGTTTTAACTAATGTGTGTGACGGTGATAGTGCTATAGAAATTTGATTCCAAGGACAAAGAAGGAGGAGTTTTGAAACAATTTATCGTATTTGCGGGAGACCAACTTTTGATACATTGCCGTGCCTACTATTTGTAACAGCGCACCCACCCTATTGGTTGGAGAGGAAGAATGGATAACTTCTGAGGAGGGCTGTACTCATACTTCTTCTAGTCCAAGGTTATTCGGACACGTCATGTCGAGAGTGTTGCATAGGCGTATGTAGGTAGGATGTTTATCGTCGGGGAATTCAATCGATACAATAAAAATCTTTTGATTAGCCCTGTGATTTATGATTCCAAAATCATTCACACTCCTTTGGATGATGAATGTGTTATGAAGGAGGAGTGTATGTACATTGTGTACTGTGCACTACGTACTGAGTTTCTAAACAGTATGCTTACTTTTTTGGGGACCCTCATCAACATTTTATTTCTAGAACCACCCTCCCCCACCACAGGGGCATTTCAAGGATGCAGTCGGCGTCCTAGGACCCCTGTAGAAAGAAGTATAATAGCTTAGAGAGAAAATGTTATGTATTCATATCAGGGAAATCGTAAAAATGTGTCATCCAATTGACTTCATCGAATAAGGCCCAGTCTTGAGCCGCATATTCATGGAGTTTATAAAAAATGAAATTCATCTCCTTTGGAGTGCTGACATTTCATTAATATTTAATTAAATAGTTCGAATCTAAATCTTCAATAATCAACTCTGATAACGAGTACTCATAAGTACACGAGTATACATGAGCAGCACAGAAACTGGTAATTTTCTGGTTCATATGTGTTTCATACCCTGAACTACAAAATTAATATGGAAGCAAGAACAAGATCCACATTCTGAAAAGTATGAACACAATCTTATTCGTCCGAGCCCAAATTCCAGTCAATCCACTCCATCTCTTCTCTCACTCTCTCTCTCTCTCCCCAACATGATTAATTGAAATCAACTTCTCACATTCCCCATTGTTATTAACATCCAACAGTGGTAATGCTACAACTAGCTTACTCCATTGATTGAAAATAATTTATAACTCAATTGATAGTGGATTTAGCTAATACCGATTCAAAATTCTCATCGCAGTATTTGTATCCTGGCTTTCAGCCGGCATGCAATTTCAATTATGTAAGAAAACATGGTGTGACCGGTTTGTTTAGCGGTGACCAGATCATAGTTGTTCAGAGCAAGACCAGTTCTGTCTATCCGGTCTTTTATATTTGCTCTACATCTGGACCGGACGATGTTTATCTCCGACTGAGCATTACAACTGTTTATTGTTACAGATTTTACAGGGAGTTATGGAAGCGTTGATACAAATTCACAGGAATATGCACCTTATATAACAATCAGAACGTTTTCAATTTTGACCATAGAATAAAGCTGATATTCTATCAGATTTCACGGTGAGAATGATTCACCTGCAGCTGGGAGACTCTTTGTTACTTCTCTACAATTCCTGGAGAGCGTAACAATAATCATGTGAGTGATGGTTATCCCGTATAAATGATAAATTATTGGTCTTGAATAATCGATATATCTGTTGCTATTGACTTGGAATAGAAAGTCTAAGTCATTGGAGTCGAAGAATTATCGGAAAACTTCTCACAGTGAACTGTGATTAGTCATTTTGAATTACATATTACAAAATAATTTTAAATGAAATACAGTAACAATCACTTGGAAGTGTGAGGAGGACTTACCACAACTGTTCTACAATTATGCTTTAGTCTAAAAAATATTAGCTATATTCCATCAGGTGATATATTAGCTTATTATAAAATAAAATGTTATAAAATGTTTTAGTGCTAACTAAACAAATAAAGCTCAAGTCTAGAGAGCTTACATTTCATCCAAAAAGATAACTACCAGTCTCTTATATTATTAGTGGATAAATTAATTCTGAGAAATGTTATTTGACATTCATTAACAACTCCAAAATTAACGCATTATTGTCACACATATTAAAGGCTGCAAAAAAGTAAACTCAAGAAATTTGAATCAAGGAATTTGATCACCAACAATCAAAATCTGGAACAAAACTTTTATGCATCTACGTGTATAGAATATTTAAAGTGTTCATAATGTTTTTGGGTTGAAATTACCGCACATTGATTCCAAATTACTATACAAATAAGTATAGAAACAATTCATAATATGAAATAATTATTAGTGTTCGGTGGTTCGGTATTATAGAATAAATAAAATAATATCAATCAATTTGTTTTGAAATTATATCAATTCTGATAATATAATTTATCAAGTCTTGTTAAAGTAATCTTGTTTACCTATTCTATTATTGTCATTCACAATCGACTCTCGATAAATTAAGGTAATGTACAGGCCAACTCAAGAAGAGAACACTTTTCAACTTCGTGAGTTATAAATTCACTCGTTGCACAAGTTCTGCTAGCCACTGATTTATATTATCATTGATATAGTACTCTATTGAATGCAATTTTATGGATGCTTTGATGTTTGATCGATGTGAGATAATTTAAAACTGAATTGATAATTCTAAGGAAGTTATTTCTCGATTTTAGAAAGGTGAAGTGTTGTAAAAACAGTCCTACTTTGGCTTTAAAGCCTTCACTACTGACTCTCTGATTCTAACGATAAGAGTGACTGATAATTTACAACCTTGAGCGGAAGATTTATTCTTCTCTTTTTCAGAAGATAGTTCCCGGTTGAAATAGGCTTGAAGATTTGTTCAGTTCACGCGTCGTTTAATGGTTTAAGAGAGATTAAGTCAGCTTGGATATCTGCTATGGGAGCTCATTAGAGTGACCACCATTCTCACTTTGTTTCAAGATTGATATTGATAGATCTCAAGTGGAACTGAAAACAACATTAGTCAGTACACTACTTTCTTTGAAAATACACTCAGAACAGAATCAAAGAATTTGGTGTGGATGAGAAATTATCTTTTTGTACGACCATGAATCTCCCGTCATTGTATACAAAAATCAACAATTTTACAATCTACTATCCATTCCGGAGATAGCTGGTGCTTTTTATCCAATCAAAAGTATAAATCTGTTGAATCTATCTAGTGTGTGGTTAGATAATAATAATAATAATATCGAGTGACCTGGCTGGCTCAGGTCTGGTGTCAGAGTTTTCAGGTCGCAACTGATCAATTTCAGGGCCTCTGACATGACCTAACGACTACTTTTTAGGCAGCCGGGACCGACGGCTTAACGTGTCCATCCGATACACGGGAGTGGCCCGAGATAAATATCTTGCCCGGGCCGGGATTTGAACCCGGGCCTCTGAATCACAAAGCCAGCATCTGATCCACTCGGCTACGGCCACTTTTCTGTGGTTAGATACTGATCTATGAAGAAGACTAACTTTTCCTCTCATAGATATGAGAATCATACTACTCAATGGGTCTTCTATCTCATCTCAATACTTATTCTATAAGCTTAAGTGCTTTTTCTGCACTTATGGCATTAATGTCCGAAACATGTTCTAATAAAATTATTTAAAAGGGTACTGTGATTTATATTATTTTATTCATTCTATAAGCTCTTTGAAGCCTCTAAAGCCAATTGCTGAACTGATAATTGTCAATAATATTGAAGACTTGATAGAAATTGGAACGATTGAAAACTGCCTAGATAGAGAAAAATGTAAAATAGTGGAAGAAACCTAAACCTCAGGCAGTTGAAAAAACAATATAGCATTATTGGAGACTGAAGAGACTGATATCTGATATTCAATTAACTGTTATGGGAACTAATAAAAGGAATACTCAATGTTCTAACACCCAAATTCACCCGGAGAGTAACAGTAGTCGAAATTGGGGGAAAATTGATTCAATTTTATGATATTAGCAGTCAATTGTGGTCAAATTACCTCACTGTTCTTGAAATTATTTGAAAATCGCCTATTTATTCCATTTCTGATAAGCTTTCGTCCGCAAACACTATTATTACGACTTGATTATAGTGAAGAACAACATTTCTCTTTCTGCAGTGTGATTATTATGTTGGATTGACTGGGTTTGTTCCGGCAACAGAGTGGCCGGCGAGCGACGCGCTGCTGCACGCCTCCTTGCTCGCCTTGACCACAATGCCCGTCTGCACAGATCACACTGAAGCTATTTCACTTCAATCTGTCATTAGAAGTCGAATGGAAAGCCTCGATGTTATTGATAAGAAATGATGACAGTGAATATCACAGCACTCCACCATCGCAGTCTGACCTAGCCTTCTTTCGCATTTCTAACCTTTTCTCATTCGCGCCTGTTTGAAAACAATTATTTTCCACGCCGGTTTATATTACGGCAATCACTGAGACGTGTTCGAGAACAGTTACACACTTGCGTCGCACTGTTTCATGGAATTATTTTAAATTGGACGCTGCTAGCCCTATAAGGATTGAAGGATATAGACTATTTATGATGTTTTGATAGGTCTACTACATGTTGTAACATCTTGGGGTTTCCAAATTCCCAAAGCAAATCAATCACAGAGAAGTTCATTCATCAATTCTGGTTCGAGACGAATTATTCTACATACACTTCAACTCAAACCCAATTTCTTCAATTCTTTTCAGAATAATCATCAATTTCTTCTCATTCGCGTCTAATTCCACACTTCATACCTGTTTCTCCTACTTTTTCAAAACTTGTTTGAAAACGCATCTATGTTTTTATTGAATTATTGAGAATCTTGATATTAATTAGACATATATGAATTAGTTTTTTCCGGTTGAGGGATGTATTGCATGTTCAGTATTAGCTAAGGTAGAACTGTAAAAAATTGTTTGATACCTATAGAAAAAGTTTGATAATTTTCATCAGATATAACTAAACTAAAAAACTAATTCCGTTCATTGGAAAGTATCGTAAAGAAGCTTGAAATTTTCTATCATTACTTTCTAAGTATAAAATCTTGAGTTCAGCTTCAGTGAACGTAAGACTGGTCAATATGGGAAAGTAATCAGATATCCAAGTGACGTTTTAATAATGAGTGCTACAGTAAACTGTATAGATATAGCATAGTGTGGTCGCGACATAAATCGAATCGGATCAAGCCTGCCGCTTGTTGAGCTAGTTGCATAACAGATGCCCGGCCCCGGTGATACATTTTTCAACGAAACACGTACACCATAAGAGACTGCTTTCCATCTCCAGTATAAATGCTTCCGCGAGTCCACTGCGCGCTCTGGGTTGTTCCTCCTCCCTTTGGTGGAGCGTATTTCCTACGTGATATGTGTCCGTAAACGCTGCTCTTTGGTCATGGGCACCTCACTGGTCAAACTGAATAGGAATCGATGTGTGACCATGTCGCGAGCTTCCACGCACGCGAACCCGCACACATGTATGCAAAGAAAGTGAAAACAAGACGTCCGATTCGCCAGTCACGTCGATGAGCAGTGAAATGGATTATAGAGTCGCAACACGTAACTGCTGAGGTGTCGAGCATCGTGTCAATCAGCTTAGCAATCAATCAACATAATCCTCTGATAAAGCTATTGAATCATCAGATAACAGCATGAAATAACATGACTTATATGATGCATTATGTGTCTTGATTTTCAGGACCAACTCGTGACTCAATTTAATCATTAGGTTCCCTGTGGTGAAAATTCCGATAGAATTACTAGATAGCACTTTCCAACATCGAAATTCTGTGTTATGGATGGAATTTTATTCAAAATAGGAAACTCTTAAGTATAATGTTTATTCTCATAACAATGTTATATATTGTATTGAATGTTAATATATTCAATGATATTTTTGAAGAAGAAAATGCTAGTTTCGTTACTTCAATTATTATCAAGCTCGAAGCTGCTTCTTGTTTTACTGAGGATGATACCCAAATAAGCTCTTAGGTTTGAGTGTGGGTAATGAGTGAGGAGGATAATGATGATAGAGCATAGATTATAGAGAACATGGAGCTTTATTTTCTATTTCTATTTCCCATGTTCATTTTCTATGCCCCAAGTACAATATAACTCGAAAATGAGAAATATGCTCTTCTTGAAATGTTTACTGAGCTGAAACCTTTCATGCTATATAATGTAAAAAGGGTATGTAGTATCTAGTACTTACGATGCTATTTATATTTTAAGTGTAGCTAACACTATAAAACAAACTGAATATCTCATCATCATCATCATCATCGTCATGGATTAGGCTTTTCAAGCCTGTTCCGGCGTCCATCTCTTCCTCGGTCTACCAATACTTCTTCTGCCTATTTGCTTGTGGAGTAGGGAATTCAATGGGAAACGGTCTTCAGGCATTCTAAGGACATGATCTAACCACTTATTTCTATATTTTTTATCAAACTCAACACTGGTTGAACATCACATACTCTTCTTATATTTTCATTCCGAATCCGATCCTCTCTAGTGCTTGACTTGCTTGACTTGTCTAAGGAATCGCATCTCTGCTGACTGTATTCTTGATTCAAGCTTCCTTGTCAGCACCCATGCTTCTGAATATCTAGGATATCTATTATCGTACATTCTTATAGCCCCTCAGATTGTATTGAGCTCTCTACATGGGAATGAAGCACTTTACAGTGATGTGAAGTAGAAAAGATTCAGTGGAAAGATGTTAGTTCTAGACTCAGATGTATACAATCTGTGAAACATATTAATTTTTATTGGAGAAAGATGCCTTTGAATCCTCGACCTAATAACCATCTGCATATGACCTCCATCTTAAGCAAATTTTCCAACGACCATGCAGGCAGATATGCATATCAGATTATTGAAGTTCGGAATTGGCTAGCGTGAATCAATTAAACACAAAGAAAATGACCTTTAAAACATTCTGAATAACGAATGGCTCTGACTGCTCGTAATGAAAATGAGAATTGACCATTGAATCTCATGATGAAGAATAGTTGAGTAGACTTCCACACGGAATCAACGTTAATCCTCTCGATCTTCAGATCTGAAATTCCCTCTATGAATGTCCTCATTGGAACTAATAGAAATTAATTTTGTTCATATTTATGCCGCGTCAATTCGTATTTGTATTGATATTTAAATAACTATGTTCGTATTCTTTGTATCCATTGTAGTATGTATCCCTAATAAACTAATGCTTCAGTGTTAGTCTGTTATTGGCTATATCTTCCAGGCATTGTGAATTGAATTCATCCTCTGTTATGGTGAACCCATTGAATAATGATAATGCATACTGACTTAAATGGATCTTATCAGTGACGTTGACATGTGGCATTCAAAATAGAGTGGGTATGTTACGGAGGCCTCATTCATAGATTAGTAGCATGATAGCTTGAACTGGAATGAACAGGAACCATTAATTACATAGGACATGTATGTAAGAAGAAGTCATTAATAAGTTATGAATTTGATAAGGCTCTGTTAAGATACCTTTGATTGGAGCTGGACACCTTTCTTACTTACGTAAGATGAGAGCACATGTTGAATACCGATCAAAGATAGAGCACAGCATGCATCTTAGCACTTTCTTGCCCTTTCATGTCCTTGTCTATTTTCATATCGCTTTCTTCAATGCGACTTCTGAGCAGTTCGCTTGCATTAATGTCCTCTATAATGTCACCAATGAAACTCCCGTTGAAACTTCAAGATCAAACCGATTGGCAGGTAAATTGTTCCACATGAGTTTCATCTTTATCACATTTATGATATCAATCAGTGATGTCAAATGAGGATATGCTAGTAGGATAAGTGAATGATAACAGTATGTTAAGATTCCTATTTAGCTGAGATTTCCACAAAATATGAGTAGTATGTACACATGGGGATGAATGTAGCATAACAATTTATGCATAACGGAAGTCAGAAAATATAAAAACAACAGAATTGTCAAATTATCCCCTCTCTCATAGAGAAGGAGTAAATTATAAAACGTGTAGCAACTCTGCTAGTAGATATTATGACTTTCAAGTCAAACATAAAAATATCAACTAATTTCCTAGATCAATGAAATACCGGTATCCGTTTTCTTTGAGTATTGCACAAGACAGTTTTTCCCAAAACATAGCAATTGTAATTAGACTGCACGAAATGGTGAAACATGTGGCGTAATATATGTAGCAAAAGTGATACTAATGACTCTATTCATCTCGTCCAGGTTTCTGGTAGGCCGCGTAATCTGGGGCACTTATGCTCATGTGAATGTTATGTAATGGTGCAATGTCTACAAGGAATTCATTCGGCTCGTTTACTCAGCATAGGTTTACAGTCTAGGACACACATTTAGCATTGCTACTGAGCAAAAACAGATGAAAAATGATAAACGAGAATTGAATGATTATTATTTAGTGGTATGGATTATAATGGCATTCACTTTCAATTTTTGTTAGAAATTAATGTACGCCTGAATTTATGTAGCCCTACCGTAGGCAGAACATTGGACTACATATTCATTTTGAATCAATGATTATTTGTTGAATTTATTCAATTGAGTTATTCATAACTTCTAATTATGTTTATTTGAAACGATCTAATGCTCTCAATATGTTCAAATGCTGCGAATCATCGTTATTGGTTTATGATTTCATGTAATCGATGTTATGAAATATAACTTTTCTCAGTGCACTAATAACAATGTCATCAAATTTACACTGGCACTATTCTTGGACTATTATTATCACAATCTGGTACTATTATTAGCGAGTTGACAATAATTATTATTAAAATGATATAAGTCATTAAATAATAATTATCATTATTCTATGTTCAAATTACCAAAACTAATACTCGGATCCCTCCTCCCATATTTCATATTGATTGGTGGGGGGCTAGTCCCAGTCTTAGAACAAGGTTCAGCTTCCCGAAACTCAAAATACCCTGAAAATGTATCCCCACAACATTTTTGCGGTCTGTTCACTCGAAATGTTTGATTGGTGAAGGGATGACTTTCATCCCCCATTGTAATGGTATTGCGTAGAAAGTTTATCTGCAATAGATGATAGTTGATATTGGTGAAGGTGATGGCCACATGAGCTTTAGGCTTCTGCGTGAGTAATAATACGGATCATGATACGAGTGAATTTACATCTTCTGGTGGGTTCCGAACCACCAGACAGCGATTTTTAGACTCAAATGATATTTGGAGGGGTCAGCTCTACTTTCCAAAGGAGTGACAGGCGTATGAATCTATCCAATCGATGACTCATCAGCGCGATCACAGAGACAACTAGGTAAATATAATTATTACTAGGAATTGAAAATATTACTTGTAAAATAAGTTGGTAAACCTGAATTTCACGATTTGTGTACTAAGAATTGTTGGAGACTGTTAATCTTTAATAGGGGCAACTCTTAGAATGCTGTGAATTATTGGTATTGATTTATGAATTTTCCATATATGTAATGTATTCACACAGCTACTCCCAGTGTACTGACAATACGATAAATCTGGCACCTCTATCCCTGTATCATTAAAAGCGGGCTCACAATTTAATTATAATTTCAAAGCCGAATTGTACTTTTTATTATTATCTCTGTATGTACAATTAAGTAACATCTTTTAAACAGGTACGGTACCAGTCAGTAAATAGCAATTTGAGCGTACCATGATTGCAAAGTAAACTCACATATCATGCATGCTATGTTCAATAATATAACATATTGTCATTTTTCGAGATTTGTTTATTGTGAATTGTTCATTTTTAATAAGTACTTTGGGAAGTTTAAATATTAGCAAGCTAGAAATTAAGCAAACTCTCATTGCAGGTTTTTGAACAGTTTTCTGTGATGCACACCCTCAAGTTCTTGTCCCATTGTACTGCCCGATACATAAAGTCAGTTGAAGATATCATTGGACCATAATAATATACTCGTTCACGCGTGAGGGGTCCCTCATGATTATCCTTGAAAAGAAAGCTTGCACACTGAAGTTTCGTGAATCGATCGACACTGAACGATAATACTTCACATGCTTTGTATTACGATAGTTTATGAAAAATTATTCACTTGATGAACATGGTTGTTTTATCACGCAACAGCTTAGAACTAAGAACTAAGAACATTGTTTATCCTTTGTAACGATAAAACCAATAGAATAATTTTGACTTACACAAATTATTGATCTCATATCGATTGTCGGCCAGTCTCCTTTGTCACGCACCTCACTTTACGTATCCTCAATATATAGACTAGGTATATACTGAAATACTAGTATAAAAAATATAAAAACTGTGTCCTGTGTACTTATAAAGATCGCATCAGTAACTGGCCGCTCAGTGCAGTCGGAAAGTCTTTTATAACTTCGCATTGTCGTGCATCTAGCTGGTGAAGGGGGAGGGAATGTGGCAGACAGAGACAGCATGACTCATAGTCCGCGTACAGGTGAGAGTGAACCGACCGGAGAGTGGTCAGGTGTGAGAGGAGAGGAGAACAGGAGAGAGAACGAACTTGGTTGAATCTTTCTCTCTTCAGGCCGATTGTCCGTCCGGTAAAGTACTTCCACTATCATTTTTCAATGAGAAGTAATATCCTAAAAGGGTGAGTTTCCAGATTGCTTGAAAAACACTTATTCGTTGGTCTTTGGAGAATAATCCAGTAGAAATTTGTGCGAATAGCAAGAGAGAACCTCGTAGAGGTAGAATCAACAAAGGAACTATTGAATTAGATCATTCTATGCAAACCACTTTTATGAATGAAATGATTGTTATCACAGCACTCATATCACACCGATTAATAACATCTTGACACCAATCAAAACAATGCATCATATTGATTTCAAACTAGCAAAATCAAATAAATAAGTATCGAGACACCTGAAACATGTCTGGTGTGACAGGTTGCAGTACATCTTCAGATGATTTCACGACTACCTACTCTTAGAAAAGAGAATGATATTTAGAATGGCTCGTATTCCTATTCTCTTTGATTTTTAGGTAGCCAGGACCTACGACTTTACATGTTCATCCAAAACACGGAAGTAATAAGAGAAAAATATCATTCTTGACCAGCTGAAAAATGAAAAACATAATAATGTACGATTAGATCTACCAAAATATAATATTCAATTCATTTTTTACTCAATATATTTCTGTGGTCCTTCACATCACGCGTTTTTCAGGTAGCATATCTAAGTCATGTAGCCCTCCTATAAAGGAGAGATAATTTCGACCACGGATGAGTGAGATGAAAATCGCAAATTGTTACTATCATTATCCAATTTTATTAATTTTGATTCTATTGATTCTTTCTTCTCAATATTTATAAATTTAATGTTTTATTTATTGGATAGAGCAAACAATACAATAATCAGAATAGAAAAAAAGTTATTGTCCAAAAGTTTTCTATTTCTAAATTTTGTCTTAAATCGTCCAAATATTATGTAGTTTATGTTGAGCCGTTCATGTTAGAAATTCGATTATTATTAATTTTGTTTTGTTATCAATCACAACTGGACTCTATGATGAAATCGGGAGAGAACTAGTCAATAGTAATATTTAAGATTGGATAATTAGTATTTTTTTGGTTGAAATGACAGATTAATTGAAATTTTAGACTGAACAACTGTTCATAAATAGGACACTAGTAACTCTCTACAACCTACATTGCGATTACAAGTGATCTGACTTTTCAAGTCATACAGGAAAAGCACTCAATGATTGTTCTACTTGTCGGTACTTAGTGGACACTCTTGATTGGACATTTTAGTTAATGGGCTTTTCTTCACGTGATCACTTGATTATTCAATATTGAATGTTCCGTTACGAGCCATGAGACACTAAGTTCCAAGTGAAAAAACTCATTTCATCCAGAAATAGTCTATTATTGTCTTGAAATGGAAAGCTAATCAACTCGCATTACTCACCGACAGAACTAATGTGTCCACATCCTCTATTCAACTATTATGCTCTGAATAAGTTTGCATAACATTGGATAAAGTATAGATTTTAGATTTTCTATGAATAGCAACCGCTATGATCAAAGCATAAGTTCACTTTTCTCAAGCAATCAATATGCTTAAATCAAAACGAAATATAATTGGATTGGGTGACCCACTTGTGGGTGAGAAAAGGTCCAGGTCATGAATGGACAATGAATCGTAGTTTATATACAGTTTAAAATCATTATCAGATGATTCGAAACTCACTTTGAACAATAAAATGAAACTTTGAAACTGATAAAAGTGAATAATTCTGAATGAAAGTGACTAAAAGTGACAATTTTCAAACGTCAAGAATTTGGAATGCTTTCAGATTTCGATTACCAATCAGCGTTTTAATACATAGCATATTCATCGTATGATGTATCAAAGAGGGGTCATCAAGATCTGCGAATAGCAGCATGATATACTCAATGAACATCATCACTGAAATACAGAGGTTACAGATGAAAATAAAATAGAAGTTCCATTATTATGAGAATTGAATAAAAACAGCTTCACTACGGAATTTCACCAATTCCATTTTATATCTTAGTTCCTTGCTTCCTTCAATCTTTAAAACTGAATGGTAGGCAAACATAGAAGTTGTAATATTTGAGTAATTTATTCGTTCATACTGACATTGATTCTATGCATATTACAGTGTCAGCATATTGCTTGAAAAGAAATGGAAGTTTTCTATTGTGGAATCAGTTTTCCTTGTCGCTTAGTTTGAAAGAGCACTCCTGATCGACCGTGTAAACTTGAGTGACTACGTGCCGCTGTCATATCTCGGCGATAAAGACATAGTCGACGATCAGAACTGATCGCTAAGCGTCAACAATATTGAGAACAATCAGGTCGGCTGATTTACGTTTAGTTGGTTCAAGGGCGTTCGAAATTATACTCGGCTCCTTCAAGAGCTGCAAGCGTGACAAATCAAATTTCATGAACTCACATCGTAGTCACATTTCGGAAAATTGATTGGTAACTCGGAAAGATCATGGAGACTGCTCTAATCACTGTCTGCATGTTGCTCGTTAGGGCAGCTCTCGACAAATGTGAGGCTAGAAAGCTCGGTTTCGTAAAATCGTGAAGAAACAGTTGTCGTGTTGATAGGCCATAAGAGAAGCATGGAATTCCATCAGTTTTGACCTCCAAAGAAAAATTATCAGGCATTGCGTATTGGAATTCCTACCTACACACTAGTTCTGGAACATGCGTAAGCTTATCCAACATACAATAGTCCGTTTATTGATTCGTAATGAATTCTGCATTCTCTTTAAAAAGAGTGCCGGAACGGTAATTTTATCAACAATCATTTATAGCGTAAAATTAAAATTTTCGGCTCCCCATTATGAAGTGAGCATCCAAACATTGGATTGATATTTATATTCAATCCATTTGTCAAACTTTCAATGAGGAAATAATAACTTCAGTATCGTGAGTTATATATTAGAATAACGAGAGTTCGACATAATTATAGATTGATATCCACACAAATTTTAGTTTCCGAAGAGCAATGCTGTATAAAACCTTCAGGTGGAAACTTATAACAGATTTCAAACTTGTATTTCAAACTAGCTTACCCGGCGAACTTCGTATCGCCCAAAAGTGAATGTATCTCATGTCACACTCGACTTTATTTGGTGAATCATGAAATTTATTTATTCACAATCAATATTTTCATTTACATCTCAATACGGACTTCTTATGTGCTTAAAACTACCGTTTTAATACCAGTAAACAATTTTATCACAGTATGATGTGTTTATTACAGCTGGTAAGTTTAGATGCTAAATCACAACATGATCTTGAATCATGATGATCTTCCCGTTCTACGTTTGGCCGACAATTTCGAAAACGTAGGTCTGTGAAATGGATTAATATATAATTATTTTTAGCCCTCCTATTAAAATTTCTGGTCAGAAACCGTCTCCAATATTCACACAACATATTCCCAAAGTTTCATGCCGTTCTGTCAAGTAGTTTTCGAGTCTATAGGGAACAAACAAACACACAAACAGACATTCATTTTTATATACAGAGATGATATGATAAAAACTTTTATTCAAATCGTGGTACTGTATGGTATTTGAATATAGATGGTACACCCACCTGTAGCTCACCAGAAGGTACGTATATATATATATATATATATATATATATATATATATATATATATATATCATATATCATACTGAGATTGTGTCTGATTAACTCCTCTGGTTTGAATTGGTAAACGTCAATCTTTTTTCAAAATTTCCATCTTAGAAAATAGTTCTGGTTAATGATCGATCTTACTTCTATGGATCTCCCAGTTGAGCTCATACACTCCAAGATAACATGCTATGGAACTGTTTTTTACGAGAAAAAGTAGAAAAATAATTTTTAATCATCCAAGGATCCTGACCTTCTTGAACACATCAAGAGAGTCAGACGGAGGAAGGGTTGCCGTCACTAGACATTGTACCGTACATGATTATCCTCTGGTCGAGAATGAACTATGATTCATTTTGGAGTAGAAATTCAAGGTGAAAACGAAAACATTGTTCAATTAATTTTTATGTCAGTCACGACAACTAAGATAAACATTTTCAATCAATTAATCATCTACTATATTAGTAGTGGAGTTAAGGTTCTATTGGATCATAGACCTTGTCGTGTTGCTTCTGATGGAAAAATTCAGTAATCCTAGATCCATTAAACCCTTTACAACGATGTTGATAATTTGATATTGTCATACATTGATCAATCATCTACTCCAATAGTAAATCGGGCTATTCATTGTCCAATTTTTTGTCCAACTTGTGGCTCAACATTCAATGTTGGATTCGACGTCAGATTGTGAATGAATATTGATGATGGATCAAATGTTGTATGTTCAGCTGGACGAGTTGGATCAACTGGAGTTCCAAAACATCCGACATCTTGAGGTCAGTCGCGCAGTCAGGTCGTGTACCAATATTGTTGGACCACCAATGGAATGGCGCGCTTGAAACAAGCTCTACGGAAACTCTATGAAAAATAATTATCGACTACCAACATTCTAAATTATAAATCAAATTAGCAAATTCTAAACTTTATTCAAAATTCACCTCATTCATTGATTCAACCTTTCTTATTGAACTAGAATTTTAAAAAAACAATTATGGAGTGAAAATGCACTTACATTGTGTCACGTGGTACTTTAGTACCATCAAATACTTTAAAATGCACCAATGAATTTTAATAGAATTATAAAAGGGAAAGGAGGTTAGACCAAGTCAAAGGATCAACCAACTTAAATCGAATATTATTAGCGATTAGGAGTAATAGTATTATCAAAAAACGATAAGAAAACATGTATAATTGTGATTCTATAACTATGAGAACCCATTGGCAAGATTAAAAAATTATCAAGCGGCTTACTTATTATTGGCGGATTATAAAAAATAAAAGTTTGCATGAACATTGAGGTTAGAATTATTTGTTTACATTTTTGAAAAGAATTAGTCGATCTTGAATAAATCGATAATTATTAGAATCAATGCTGAGCGAATCAGCTGATCACTCGATCAACCAGTATAACAGGTTGAATTATATAAAATTTACTCACAAAGGATATATTATAATTATATACTAAGGAAGGTTAATGTGTAGAAATACGGACAACTATTATTTCTGTATAAATATTTATTACAATCTAAAAAGCACGAACAACCAAGAGTATACAAAACTCATATAAAAAACTAAATGTATTATCTATTAAAATCGTATGTTACGATTTATTTATGAAATTAATTCAAGATAAACACTACAAGTATTTGTATAAAAACTTTTTATTTAATTTATTTTTCTATTATAAAGTTGAGGAAGCCCTGATTCTGAGGCGACCAATTGTATTGAGTTTATTAAATTGAAGACCAATCAGAGAGTAGCTTACAAAATTATTCTAGGAAGAGACAAATTTTTCTGAAAACCTCCTTCTTCTGGCTTAAGATCTTGACCTGAGAGGATGCACATGGAGTTTAGGGTTCTTTCTTCCTTTTAAAATTTTAAAAACTATCAAGCCAAACCCTTTTTAAATGTGAAATATTTGTATTAAATGTTAAATTATCTGTGAACTCAGTGTTGTTGAAGAGTTCGTAATCGTAATTGTTCCCTATAAATATATCTTTAATTAGAAAAAGAAACTTATAAGAATCTGGACCACGCGTTAGCCCAGCAGAGACGAAAGGAGCCTGCCTAATTAATTATTGGAAATAATTAATTCAATCCACGAGACCGTCAAGAACTTCATGAATGTGAGTGATAAGTCAAACGAGCTCGTTTTAGGTTTTCTACGTATAGTGGGGAAATTAATTAAAAGCGCTATTCAAATTAACCTGAATAAAAGAAAAAGTCACAACGTGTTGAGTGATATCACATAGTTCATAAGAACATTTTATAAATTTATTTGATATATGTAGGAAGCTTACTTCCACGCACGGCCCGAACTCATATAAATCCCTGAGATCTCATGTTTGAATAATAATTGGTTAATTATTAATTTTACTAATTGAACAAAGTATATCATATCAAATTTATAGACCAAACAGGTTTTTATTTGCAGAATTTTGTATTGACTGGAAGTCTAAGTATCAGTATTGAATATAATGTGTTTATGAATTTGAAACTCACTATTGTGAATACTATCAAAACCTGTGATAATTGTTCAGATTTTAAAAAGAATTTATTTAAGAAAAATTATAGATATATCGAACATTTTATATACACTTTTTTATGGGAATATATTTTGTGTTTTATGTCAGCATACAAACTCATAGAATTTTTTATTATATCCTAACTCATCTCGTGATATACAGTTTGAGCTGTTTTGGTACCAATAGATATTCAGCAGCACTTAAAATCATTGAATCAAGTAATATTGATCTTATTCAGAGCACTCAGTATTTATCATCCTTTGATGACAATCATTTTAGTTTGCCAGAACAAGTATATAGAAAATTATATTAATAAGGTTCAGTTATATCATATAAGGATCCAGAGAGCTTCAAGAACTGGCGTTGTAAGTTCTAAGGAATTTAGGAAGGATAAATTGGTGAATACCTGTATTCATGACGAGCGTTTTAAGAATCAACTAGAAACAACTATAGTTGGTCCTTATCATTCTCCAATGGTACATGGTTACTGATAATCAGTCATCAAATATTCTTTTAATTTCCTCACTGGTATTCTTCAAGAACTTCATAGAAGCAGCGGTAAGAATTATTAATCACCGGTCATTGAACCTTATGGTGATTACTTGTATTTGTAAAATTTATGTATCTACCACTGAGCTAGAGCTGAGGTTTGAACCCAGTAATTTTGCGAGCCGGACGGCCTTAATTTTTTGTGAATTTATTCGCAAAAGAGGGAATTTAGCGACTGCTCTTATAAATATCAAGAACATCGTACCACCTGTAAAGGATTGGAAATTTACCACCTTACACAATTATAGCTTCATAACGTGGGGCTTTATCATAAGAGATAACCCTCCAAAGGTACACCATTTTACAATTTATTGGTAGTGACGATCGTTTCGACCTGTTGTCGAAATCATCAGACTATCTGATGTCTGACTGTCAGACTGTCTGATGATTTCGACAACAGGTCGAAACGATCGTCACTACCAATGTAAGTGCATTTTCACTCCATAATTGCTTTTTAAAATTCAAGATTAATTTTTATAGTGAAAAGTATGGATATGCAACAGAGCTTGCTTATTAAGTCATTTTTTATCGTTTTTATTCCTGATTGTTAATCACAATAACATATGGTACTCAATTTCTTAGTGTATGTAGTGTGGAGAACCCATGATTGAGACTTGTGGACTCATGAATAAATCATCTACCGTAGTCATCAAATTGGAAATAAATCTACAAATGGACTGATGAGAAGATACCTAGTCACCCGGAGCGGGGGCGGGCGGAGGTAGAAGGAAGCCAACTGGGATGCCTGGGCAAGACTGCTGTATCCCTCTAATTATAGAATTACTGCTTGCTGGCGGGTTGATTAATACAGCTGAATACAAATCAGCTGGATGGTCAAATGTTATTGTTACGCATAGTAGCGTCTTAATGCTGTGAAGGGGTAAATCGACCCGGGGTTCTTCTTTCCAGTCCGCGACTGTTTGCACTTGGAATATTCCATGATTATCCATTTATTAATTACAATTTTTTGCATTACAGATTTTCAAATTCAACTTGAAATGTGCGGTAATAAAACTAACATTTCGTGCGACACGAAGTTATTACTCAAGAAGTTTTTTTGAATTGCATGGAGTTTACACGTAATCATTTTTCCTGAAAATGCTTAAATGTTTATCAGTAATCATTACATGAATGATAATATCGAGAACTTATTGATTATACTGTCTGCTTCCACGTTATCTTTTTAAGTTGATGTGAATCCATCATTTCCTTCTACTAGATCAAATTCTTATGTACTTTACTGATTTTGCTAGTTGCAAAGTGAAATGTCTGCTCAAACACGTCATATTTCAATAATTCAAGGGAAAATGCTACTCTGGGATAAGAGATTGTTGAAGGAAGGTATTTTTTCAGTTTGCGTTCATGGCCTACGTTATGAAGCTATAACTTTCATTTTCCTGTGTTAACTTTGAATAAACTATCAAATCCAATAAAATCAAATATACCGTTCAGCCCAGATCCTAACAATGAATTAAATTTGAGTGATTTGATTTCTAACATTTATTTTACTACAGATTTTCTTCTCTCTTTTAAATTTGGTTAATACTATCCAATTTCTATGGAACATTGTCCTGGATGAAAGGGGAATTTTTGCGTTCCGGGATCGACTTACGGTTTATTCACTCGCATGATTGGACATATCTGTTCCATTAAGTCTCATTTTCTACTTTCAAATTATTATCGAAATGTTAGTTACGAATTGATCTTTTTAAAATTTCAATCAAAGCTTAAATAGAAGCTTGACCAATCAGTTCCTCATTAATTTACTTTCATCTAGATTTAGCACCTGCATCAAATAATTAGAATTAATTAGGTGTTGAAGAGGTTGTTGCGTTTCCACATACATCGTTTAAATGAAGGTGATTGATGGAGATGAGAGTTTCCGAAACCAATTCCTTACAAGTTACACTTGAGAGGCAGAACAAGTGAATTGAAGAGATTGTTGGTGCGTCTCAGATATTAAAATGCGGCAAGCTGGAAGTCAAGAAGAAAGTGAAAAAAGAATCCAGAAAATGAACTGAACTACCGTTTATTATTCGACAATGTGGGAAACTTTCTTCACAGGTCGTATCCTTGAGTGAATGCTGCTGGTTCAGCTATTAAACGTTTCTGTATCAACGAAACTGAAGGTGATAATCCACTTTCTAGCGTCACTGGCTCAGCGTGCTATGAACGGCTCGTTGTGAGTTACGTATCTCGAGATACATTCATTACACATATCTAAATGAGAAGAAAGTCATTGTTTCAAGAAAGTAGAAGATGCACATTGTCACTCAACTGTGAAGCAGTAAATTTATTTGAGAGTGCCAACTACTATCAGTCTGAATTTGCACGTTCATCACAAACTTTTCTAATGGAAATTTATTAAAGAATATTTTTGATTCAATTCTATTTATTCTCTATTTCTAATAATCCCCGCCTTGACAATTGCTATGTCGTCTATTGAATATTTTTTTGTAGTTCAATGTATGTAGCTTATAATAACTCACATTTTCAACTACAATGTAAATTAAAACAATGTACTGTGAATTCATGAACCAGTAGTTCGTAACACATATTTTATTCTGGAGGATGCATTACTTGGATTGTTATGGTCCGCTCGCTTCTGATTCAGAGGATGGATGCATTTCCTGGCTGCACTTTTCATTCTAATTTGCACTTGGAAAATTCGAGAATTTACTTCGTGAAATTCCCATAAAGAGAGAAACTTTTCATCCCAGAGTTTGATTTTCTAGACCTTGTTCATCCTGTTCAAACGGATAAACATAGTCATTACATGTGATAGTGATAATAAATTCTACACTTGTCGTGAATGTATTGTGTACATTCTGTTGAATAATTTAAAGTAATAGGATTCCTATTATTAGTGTGGATGTGGCTTGATGAGGCACCTACATCATTGACGACATCAAATATCTTCCAGTTCGACTTGTTGGATGAAATGAATCAAACTTTTGACTGAGAATAAAAAATATTACAGAAGAAGTTGAAGAATGACGAAAAAGGAGAAGGAAGATAAATAGATTTTGGGAAAGAACTACCTGATACTTGCCATAAATACCTTGTTACCAAAAACGTCAGAGTAACTTTCATCTATCTATTTCAAAATTATTGAAAATTGGTGATCCTAATAGATTATTGATGATGAAAAGCCATCGATCAGATTATTGTATCCAATAAAATTATTTTGATCATCATAACACATTCTCAGTTATTTTAATCATACTTAAGAATGAGAATCTGCAATCCTTGACCAACGATTCGTATTCAGTGAATGTAACAGAATCAATCATCAGCTGTGAACTTGCACATGCAGCCGCTTCCTTCCTCGAAAGTGAAAGGGAAGAAAGAGTGTATCGGTCTCTCATTAAGCAGAATATGAGCATAAAATTCATTCAAAACTGGTTATTGTTCAGTTGTTATGATCTGGCAACCTTCACAAGGTTGGATTCAAGGCTGCTCTCGTTATTAAGTAATAAACTGGAACACTTGAGTACTTCTCTAGATAAATGCATGATTCAGATATCACATCGATACAAGTCCACATGGAGAAGCTCATAATCAAAGTGGTGCCTTGATCTTAACGATTGACATGTTTATGAAAGCATTCAGACTAAGTGGATGGCTATGGTTCTATCGGTAATAGTATCAAAGATTCTTATTCTCTTCCAAATGTAGATTGGAAAATTTTGCTAAGCCCTGATTTGAACGAGAATACTGTGTTCAAAAGTCGAAAAGAAAGACGAAAGCCTCTCCAGACTATCAGTAAGTCCAGATAGATTGTTATGGAAATAAAAAAATGTGTAAGGATCTTTAAATTACGGATAAAATATGGAACGAAGTTGTAATTATGACCGCCTAACTTTCAACTTCCTATGATTTTTTGTGAGATATTGGAGGGGATGGTATGATAATGAACCTACTACAGTTCGAGATGGTTCGTAACCAAGTAATGTTCTCAATTATTGCAGCCACCGAATCGAAAACTGCTACTCAATTACCAAGAAATTCAGAATACGCCTGAATATGATGAAATACTGGTGGAAATTTTGTTAAAATAATAAGATATCTCAAATTTACAAAATGTCTGGATGAATAGCTTCAGATGAACAATTATTATTGTCATGGCGACAGATACCTACTTTATGAATAATTGTGAAACAGTTATTGTGACACACGATGTATTACTAAGCTTTGACAGTTATTTCAAACCAGCTCAATTTATTGCGTTTGGAAATACTGAATGGGTTTTGAAATGGATGTAAGGTACGTGGAGGTGGAGCCTTGTTAGGCGCTCAAGAGCTCCATATAATTTGGTTTATTAAGTGAGGTAAGGTGGATGAGAGCTTCCAGCTCCAGAATGTTAATATGGAGAACTGGTGCGCTGACAATAGGTCACTGACGTTTGCCACCATTCAATGCAATGAATGTAGGTTGCTTGCCAATTTGAATTCTACAAGTTATACTCCATTATCACTACGAGTGTAGGCGAAATGAATTCTAATGGAATTATGAAGTGGCCACTTTTTCTCCTATTCAATATCGTAGTATGCTGTAGAGTGGATGAAAGCCTACATTCCCTCCTAGCAAATTCTTCTTGGCTCAAAATTCTTCATCAAATTCGCTGAAAATGATAATAATAATAATGATTATATAATTGTGGGATAGATAGAAATACAACTGCTTTAACAATGAAACTGGAATTATTAATATTAAAACAGTGGTGGCCATCCCCCCAGGAGGCAGTGTCCAACCCCACCCCCAGCCTATGTGGGCGCGCCTGAATATATGATGTAATGTGTAATTTATGGATGTACAGTTCCAACGATACAACCGATGTTTTTCTCTCCATTGCACAAATATGTGAAAAACGTGAAAAAAATCGACTGATCATACATGAAATAAGAAGATTCTCATTGTTGAAATTGATGATTGTGAGTAGGAATAAGTTTAAGAGTCAAGTTGGGATTAGATAGTTATGATTTACCTCCTGATGCTATCAGAGTTTACAATCTGCAATATTACTATTTACTACGTTTTCCTCTTTAAAAAAACTCTTCAAATTTGACCAATGAAAATGAAATATCCTGAAAGATACTTTCCTCTTCCTGGTTTCAATTTGTAGTGTGAGCCCTCAAATCTCTATTCAACTCGTGACTCCTATGTGAAAAATTTGACGAATCTGGTCACATGTAAAACAAACTTCATCTCCAAAGTGTGAGTAATGTTTGCTCAGTCTATGGTATCACCATTTGCATGGGTGTTACCCATGCCTATCATCAACATCATCGGCCGTATGAACGGTACTAATATTATTATTTGAGAAGTGATCGAAGTACTTCACCAGCATTAAGCATGATACATGACTGCTAAAATTGGACGAGTAACATGCTCTCTTCACTCCCGTTGAAATGCTTGAAGCTGACATTTATGTTTCGAAATCACTTTCCGCTGATTCGAACCCTAGCTAGAACTGTTAGGTGCGTCCATTTATCTCTTCTTATCACTCAATCTTCAGCGTCGCGCTCTTGCAAGTACCGGTATCATCCTCAACCAAAATGAATAGATAAACTTCTAGAGCCGATCTGTCAGGCTGAAATCTATCACTGTGTGTTTTTCAACTACCGCTCTGAATAATAAATATTGGTCTTGAATACATTGAATTGAATTTAATGTACTTTCAAACATTTCCTACATATTTCTCTTTACAGTCTCACCTATCATTGTACAATCCAAAACTCATTGTAGAAAACTCTTTTCCTACTTGAATGACGATCCTAGTTTCCTAACAATCCAATTATTACAGTCCGTCAACTGTTGATCCGACATAACCGCACCGGTAGTCGACGCTCCATTCAGACTGCATCACAAATAATCCTCTTTTTGGCGACTGTCACATTCCGGGCAATGTGACGCAACTTGTCCCGCGTCTCTCGACAATCGAGCGGCCGGCCAGTTCAGCGCTTCTAAACGAGCCGAGCTGCTGCTGATTCTACATTGCACAATCACTGAGCTCTGCGCCATGTATAGGTCATTGCTTATCAGCAATTCATATGCGTGATCGTAAATAACATCCAGTTAATGTGTGCATGTGTGATGGAATATTGTTGGAAGACAATTTGGAAGAATTTCTTATTAATCGATTGGAATAATCGTACAGATGAATAATTTTAATTTTGAAGGTATTACTGATTGAACTCATTCGCTTGTGAAAACTTTGATGCGTGTTGCCAAATGAATGATGACCAACTTAATAAACATAAAGAATGTTATATCATGAATCGTACTGTTGAAGCTGATTATATTACTTTTAAAGATAATAATATTATATTTATTCCACCCTCAAAGAGAATAAAACTAGAATTCCAAGGCTTATTCTGAGAATCTATTTTTCACAATTTCTCGTACGGTACTATATCCACAATTTCTCAAACATCATATATACTCATATATGTCAACAGAGCACCTACTATTTCTGTTTGTTGTGATTATACCAATTTGGATAAATTGATTCAATTGTCTTATTTGAGAAAATTAAGGGGGATTCTCAATTTTTGAGAAAATTGAGAATATCATATTTATTTTTAATGATAATTGAGAACTTCAGTATTTGGACTCTTTGATTGGAGAACTATTGTGGAAGAATTATTATTGTGGAGGGGGGGTTAATAGTGCATCTTTTGCTGAGGAAGATGCCCACATGAGCTCTAAGTTTCTGCGTGGGTTATGACTTTTCTCCCCAAAGTCGACGCCATGATCAGTAGGCTGTATTAGAGAAAACTTTTATACCATAGAAGATATAATTTATAGATTGTTTATTGTGTGGCTGTGTATTCGATAAGGTATGTGGAATGAATGTGCATGTCATATCTATTGTAAATGCACCAATAAAATGTTTGAGCAATGAGCATATTATTTCAGTTGATTTTTTTTCCTACAGCTCTACAGCCCATTTTGGGCTTTGGCCTCCTCCAAGCATTTCTATCCATTATAAATCCTCTCCATCCTCTTTAACCCACCCTTATCAAATCATCCCTTATCTCATCTTCCCATCGTATTCTTGGTCTGCCTTGTTTTCTTCTCGAGTGTAGCTTCTCTTTAAGCATTATTTTTGGCATTCTATTACTTCAGTTGATGGTGTATATTATGAGATAATGTTGGCTATCCTACTTATGAAAATTATCACATTCTGAAATTATCCAGGTTCGAGTTTAAATTTGAGCATAGCGCATCCTATGTTCAGATGATAAGATTTTAACATCATGATAATGAAAAGGATTGTGTTCCTGAGCATTCCAAATTTATCAAATGATGAGGCTATCGAGCTCATCTTGAATTTTGGATGAGCAAGCCCTGATTAATATTCCAGAATCAAAGGTGAAGGACAACTGTGAGATATAGATTAGAGTTCAGTTACACTGCCAATTGACCTTTAAGACTCCAGAACAACTTTTTAACTTGTGACCAGACTAGCAAATCTGACTCATTAAGACTGCTGAACAGATTTTTCTGTCTTTTGATGACTATGGCTCCTAGATGGAAATCAACTGGAAAGTTATGATATGGAATTTTTATAATCCACTTGAAGAGTGAGTTTTTTAGAAGAGCCTTATTAATAGGAAATTATGAATTGAAACTTTCATAATTTCAGATAGTTTATGGTGGAAAGTGAACCTACATTGATAATTATTATCTGATAAAGTTCTGAATTTCATTTACATATATGTTGATTTAATTTTCCATTGTGAATTCAAGATTTTGTTTCCTTGATTGTAGATGTAATGCAACTCAGAAATAGTAAAGATACAAGGATGTTCTGGATGCTATAATGTATTATGACAGTGTAGAAGTCAAAGGAAAGATTTCCTCTTGATTATCTTATCCGCAATGATGATTACAAATGAATTGAATGAATATTCAAAATTTTGATGCTCAGTGATCTGATTTTGAGCATTTGAGTATTTCTTTCAGCATTCAAAAATGGAATATGAATCACCAGGATTGATTCAGTAATAAAATAGATTTTGAATAACAATTGAAGTACCGTAATGGAATAGTGAAAAGAAACACAATATTCAATAGTTTATAATATTATTGCAAAGAAAATCAAGAGCCGGATACCATAATGTGATCGAATTGTACAGGACATTGAGTTTCTGAGTGATTGAGCTGTCGCTATTAAAAATAGAATATACCTTTATTCACCCTCTATTTGAAATCATATAAATTATTGTAATTTATTATTTTTCTTCCAATACTTGATTGTACTGTATTTACGATGTCATGGATAATGAGAAAAGAGGACAAATCAGCCTGATTGGATTCAGACCTCAATCAAAATTCATTACAAGGCTCTTCAAAGAAAAATATGAACTATTTTTGGAAATGGCTTGCTTTCTTCAAGGTTTTAAACTCTACTCCATGATCGTAGAACAGAATTAGGATCTATAACATTGATACATCATGCGTTTCTGTTTTTTTTTTTTTTTGGAAAATCAATCAATTCCAATACTTTTTGTTATTAAAACATATTTCCTGGCAGATTTTATGTCATGATCGATATTGAGGTCAATATTAATTATTTCTTTGTCAATCCAGGAAATGTCAGGAGGTCGTCCAAAAATGCAATTATGACTAAAAGATTGAGAATCAATTATTTTTTCTCCAACCATGACTTCTAACTACGCCATCATTGCGCGAGTATTTGATTTTTGAGAAAGTTTCCTGAATAAACTAACTTATTAGATTATTATTGATTCAAAGATGTATATAACTTGAGAAAGCAAGGAACAAAAAGGTTCCGATATGAATCAAATGAACATAATGTTCCAAAATTTGTTTCTAAAAGATTTCTAGTTCATAGAAAATATTATGCTGATAGGAATTTGTTATAAAAACTTTATGCAGATTATATAATATTTAATTGTTGATCTTTATTTCTAACCAAATTAAGCCCACACTCCTGCTCTTCAATTTCTGATATAATAATTATGTGAGTAACGATATTTGGGAATTCTATTGTTCTATTATTATGTTTCAAATGCTTTTTTCTTTCATGTGTTTGGGTAGAATTGAAAAATCAATTTCAAAACTGAATTGAATTTTAAATTCTTTGTTCCTTGAATAACAACTCACCACTTCTCTATTTACGACCCATTATTTATATAGTCTACAATGTAAGAAACAATGATTATTGATTCCCCTATCTCTATAGCTTATTGTTTGTTCTAATCAGGAAATCAAGTCATGATTATTTCAATACTTTTATGTTATTTACAGTGAAAATGACGAACATTATGAATACTTATTTGTTGAATCTCACAAAAAGTGAGATCTTTCCAAGTACGTTGATGATAATATTATAATTGACGCTTTGGAACTCTCCTTCTCTGATATAAGAGCTTCTCACTCTAGATTTTTTCAGTTGGTGCCAACTGGTTTGCCTTTCAGAATTTGGTGTCTTCTTTAAAGATCCGCTTGATCCGTATAAATTATTGTCTCATGAAAGCTTTTTAATGTCAAGTGTTGATTTCAAGGACATCATGACCTGCATCAATTTAAGTGTCCGTTCAAAGGAAATGTGAGTCCATGACATAGAATGACATCCTATTAAAAACTTCATGTGATTTGAATGTTGAGTCGCAAAAGAAGATCAGCTTATTCTACGGGTCAAAAGTGAACTGCTATGATTGCACAACATACAAGAAATGCTATAATTCTGTTCATTGGGTGGATGTGATTTAATGACTAGATTGACGGAGTACTGTTCAGAACCTTGATCAACTTTAAGCAATCAAGTCGTAATCATGTTGCTTGATAATTTTGCAAAAAGAAAATGCTCTCATTCAATAATATAACCATTTTTAACAACAAAACTGTGACTCAAAATTATTGAAAATGACGATATAGTATTGTATTTTTTATTTGTATTCTTATTTGAAAATACTAGAGGAGTTGTAGTTGGTGTTGAAGTTACACAGCAGTAGGAGTTTTACATCAGATAAGTGACATCGATGCGTTACTGCCTTTAGAAGAATACCTACTTCAGGCCACCTCCACTGTGGAGGCAAGTCAGTGGTTAGGAGCCCCCCTTAAGCATAGTTTATTTATCTTCAATCATGATGAAATAAAGGATGAAATTAAACGTTACTACTTCTCAGTCATACATAATTATTTCCAACTAAGGAGTTGACCTGAGATTTGGAAATTGCTTCGTTTCATACCAACTAACAAAAAATATAAAGTGCAGAGCATTGAATATCTTATTCAGTTAAGTCAATTCATTTCTCATTGCTCCTAGGCACTATAATCAGGAACAATTTTTTCAATCAAAGAACTCATATGATATTAGTTAGCATTCAAGCCATCTAATATTGTTAGCCGTGAAGATAGCAAATGAATAATAATATTGAGCTCTGGGCAAGTTTTAATTAATCTGTTCGCTCCTATTCGAGCAGAAACAGTATGGAGTATTGCTTGAAATAATTGATAATTTGCATTAATTCCTACGCTTGTACCCAATCGATACTTCCGATATCAGTCGATAGTGTTAAATCAAGCTTGACATACCCATATACTTTCTCGAACTTGCCAAACATAACTATTGGAAGTATAGACAAGGACGTTAATTATGAGATAATTATGTTACGTGAGCAAAGCATAACTTTCTTTTCTTTCTAGTTCGATTCAAGTTTTTCCCTGCTTTGGTTGGCGATCTGACCAGGTTAAATATTCAGAACGTCGTCTACGTATTTGGAATGTTGAATGGCATACTTGCGGCACTATCGCTGTTTCCGTTTTATGTAATATTTGCTGCTGCTCTAACAAGAAACGGTTACCCTATTCAAAAGTGAATATGTAGCGAGAAAGAAAACTAGTTCAACTTCTAGCTCCAGGTACTGTCCGAAAACTGACAACATTCCTTCTTACTCATAAGCATGTTATCATATTTTCCCTGTTCATCACTAACCTGAATGTGTCTGGGATTCATGAGTGTAACCATAGAGAATAAATTAATGGAAAGTGATGAAAAAAATCTTTATCATGCGGAGTTAGGACTTCTTCGTCCTCTCTACCACTCAACCTCGATATAGCGATCTTCACAAGGAATATACCTAATTAGGCACCTCAAATTTTCATCTTTTATATCAAAAGACACTTATACCACGGTCTATGTAAAGTTCAACAGAATGGTGGAGAACAATACATTTTAAAAGTAAATCTAACTCTGATTATCATAACCTCTTCTATCAAGTTTATACGTTATTATTTCTGATGAAAATAAAATCTATTAACAGGCCCATTCATAGAGCTAAATCCGTTACACTTGTCGCCTAAAACAGGGACACAGTAATAAATCCGTTACACATGGCAAAACTTTGATCGATCTCTAGAAGAGGGTACATCGCACAGTCCAAGGTGATTATAATTATACATATGAGATGTAACAATACTTCATTCAGAGTAGGTTGACTGATTTGATCGGATTACTCCCGATCAGATACCAATAAAAGTTATTTTGACATCCATCAGATGAAAGGAATGTAAAAATAATCACGAAATAGAAATTTCAGATCACAGATTCTTTTTTGAAAGAAAGATAGAGTTTTGAAAAGTAGATTATTATAAACTTGACTTGAAACAATATGCTCCTTATCTATTGAGGAAATGAATTTATCATAAAGTGTTTGTGCTACTAGAACCCAAAGTGCAACTCTTACTTTCTGCAGGCAACGTTTATCGCTCACTGGTGTAGCCGATCAACCGATGTCACCATTTTCTTCAATAATATACAGAGGGTTTCCAAACACCCTACCAATATTCTAGGGCATTGTTCCTGGGTACGGAATATATTCGAATATCATTTTTAAACTCTCCAAAAGTCCTTAATTAGTCACTCAGCCGCCATTTTGTTTTTTCACTTAATATTTTTTTCCTCAACAATGCCTGAACATATGGGAATGAAACTTGCATAAAAATTCATGATTATGATAGAGCTACAAAATAATAATGAAAATTTTTCAAATTCATGAGACAAAATGGCGGCTGTTTGGAATTGAATTTCTTGAATAACAAAACACCGTTGATTTTACAAAAAAAACATGAATTACTTCTTTAGTAAATTTAATTAAAAATCGATTGACATTTTACTTATCAAGATTGAACAAATATTGAGTGAGATAAGGCAGCTTCAGTGACCGGTGACCACTGAACGTTTGTTGTAGTGCACACCAAGGAATGCTGATGAACTCACTCAATAATGCAACATTCTTAATTTGCATTGAATGTTATTAGTTAGCGATTTTAGGTTATTTCTATCAATAATAAACAAGGTGGGTGAAAAGTCCGAGAACGGCTTAATATCTCATACACAAAGATAATTTGACGGTGGGTGTGATTGGGGATCCTACTCAAATTGAAAAAAACTACTTTATAATGACTTTAAAAATCTGGTCCGCCATCTTGGATCCGCCGTATTGAATGCAACTTAATTTTTTCAAATAGGAAGGTGGTCGTGCGATACATGATTTCGATAGGAAATTTAAAGAAAAAATCTGGTGTGGGGGACACTCACACAACTTTCCCTGCCGTTATGAGAATTGATCACCTGACACTAGTGTTCACGCGCATCTCAAGTCTACTTATAAACAAAGATCTGAGCCACCTGGTGATGGGACAATAACGCTGTAGACATACGAGGTCTTCTAGCTCTTCATAGTGAATTATTCAATAGAATCAACAGTTGCCAACAGTTTGCAATTGAATAATCACATTTTCTCGAATATCAAGCTTATTTTCAATTTTAGGTGAAAATGCTACTGAAGATTAATTGTAGAGATTTTCATGCTCAATCTTTTCCACTCGAACCTTTTTTTTAAATTGTATCTGAAGCCTGATAATTGGGAATCTAAAATCAAACTTTGCATAGATGGGGCGGAGCTCCTGAAATTTTTACAGATGTGGGACTTGTGGCAGTTGATAGAGCTTATCAATGACTATTTTAGATATAAATTTAATCAAAATCGTTGGAGCCGTTTTTGAGAAAATCTCTGAAAACCTTGTTTTTGACAACATTTTCTCCATTTTAGCCGCCATCTTGAATTGCATTTGATCGAAATTGTTCATGTCGGATCCTTATATTGTAAGGACCTTAAGTTCAAAATTTCAAGTCATTCCGTTAATTGGGAGATGAGATATCGTGTACATAGACGCACATACACTCATAGACACACACACACACACACACACACACACACACACACACACACACACCACACACACACACACACACACACACACACACACACACACCACACAACACACACACACACACACACACACACCACACACACACACACACACACACACACACAACACACACAACACACACACACACACACACACACCACACACACACACCACACACACACACACACACACCACACACACCACACACACACACACACACACACACACCACACACACACACCACACACACACACACACACACACACACACACACACACACACACTATGAATGGTGGAAACCGCATATCGATATCTCAAACCGTTTAGGAAATATTCACATATTAATCAATACTATTCAAAGCAGAAAAGAGAGAAAAAAGTCTAAGAACGGCTTAGTATCTCATAAAAAGAAGGTGGGTGAGATTAGTGATGCTCCTCGAATTGATAATACTACTTTACTATGACTTTAAAAATCTCGTCCGCCATTTTGAATGCAACTTTATTTTTTAAATAGAAAGGTGGTCATGAGATACATGAATTCGATACGGAATTTCAAAGGAAAATCAATGGCGACAACCGCACATCGATATCGCAAACCGTTGAGAAGATGTTCACATTATCAATCAGTACCATGCAAATCAGAAATGAAGTACATGAGTGGTATTGATTAATTATGTGAATATCTTCTAAATGGTTTGATATATCGATGTGCGGTTTTCGCCATTAATATTTTCTTGAAATTCCGTATCGGGACCATGTATCACATGACCACCTTCCTATTTAAAAAAATAAAGTTGCATTCAAGATGGCGGATCCAAGATGGCGGACCAGATTTTCTAAAGTTATAGTAAAGTAGTATTTTCAATCCGAGTAACATCCCCAATCACACCCACCTTGGAATCACTTCTTTTCATGAGATACTAAGCCGTTCTCAGACTTTTTTCTCTCTTTTCTGCTTTGAATAGTATTGATTAGTAATGTGAATACTTCCGAAACGGTTTGAGATATCGATATGCGGTTTCCGCCATTCATTTTCTCCTGAAATTCCTTATCGGCATCATGTCTTACATGAGCACCTTCCTATTTCAAAAAATGAAGTTGCATTTAGTATGGCGGATCCAAGATGGCGTACCAGATTTTCAAAGTCATTGTAAAGTAGTTTTTTTCAATTTGAGTAGGATCCCCAATCACACCCATCGTCAAATTAACTTTGTGTATGAGATATTAAGCCGTTCTCGGACTTTTCACCCATTCTGTATAATGTTACATAACCCTCCAACGGTAGGTCATCTACCACTCAAACTGTTATCTCAATTAATATTCGTTCAATCTTTATAAATAGGATGTCAATCGATTTGTAATTATTTAATTAATTCGTAATTAAATTTATTTCTAATTGTCAGCATTGTCTTTTAATAAACATAAATGCTTCTCATTCAGTCAATGCTGACATTCTAAAGTGCCCTGTTCCAATTTCTATGGTATAGAGATAAGTGTTAAAGGGGTCCTGATCCTCAATTGTACCACATCCCAGATGGGAGTAGGAAATCATATCATATCCTTTTGTTCTCCATAGGTAAGCTTAGCTTTTTAGAAGAAACAACATTTTCTTTTAATGCTATAGTGTAGTAGTTACAGAGAATGTAGGAAAATCACTAGGATCTTAATGTCCAAATAATATAAATAAGGTGTTTTGTTCTAACTGCGCTATAGCTACTGCAGTACATTGAGCACAGTCTAAACAGGGATCTGAATGAGCTTGGTTGAATCTTTCAAGTTTATAGATTATTCACTCTAAATTTGTATGGGAGAAGTCAAACCAAAACAGTATACTACGAACCAATCATATTCAGTGATATTACATTTACAAGACAGTTACCACAAGCCGTCAGCCAGCATTTTAGGAATACGATACAGTATCGTATGATTAGCGCGTAGTTACATGCTTCTGCTGCTCATTAAACTATTTAAAAAAGTTTATAATATGGAAGCCGAGACTGATTATTTTTAAGGTAGCTCCAGTTGAAACTATTTCACTTAGAAATAAATTCGTTATTTCTATCTCTTAAAGTTTACTCTCAATATTTTCACTTAATCTTACAGAAATATTTTAAGTTTAAAAATAAACCTTCTTCCTGAAAGCGTAAAGTGATTTTTCTCTCTTTTCTCTAATTTAATGCGATGAAGTTGGAATAAAAAATGCAGACTTGATGTTTTGTGCCAAAGTAGTCTTTCTTTGATTCGTTAGCATTTGTTTAATGTTTGACAGGAAAGAGATATCCCGCGAGAATATGATAATTAAAATTCATGAATGTAATAAACCTTGCTCCAATGCTTGATAGCATTGCATGATTATAGAAATGCTCGATAGCATAGCTCAAGATCCAAATTTTGTTCAAGATAACCGGCAAAGCAATAGATAAGGAGCATGACTGGATGTCTACAAAGTTACGACATTCATTCATATTTTTGAATTATTTATATATCTGATTAAAGGTACTCAAGTAAGGTAGATTACTTGGATTTGGATTGTATATTTATCTGTTTTGAGGCTCTTAAGTAAGAAGTTTGATTTCCAGGGTGGGGGGAGGTTGTGAAAACAAGTGAAGCTCACTTCTTGATCTAGATTTTACTCTAAAAACTTTTGTGAGACTTGATCACTTTGCAACTGAATTATCAGAGTTTAAGCTGAGTTTAATGGATACCAATCATATAATAAAATAGCACTATATGTAGTAGATCAAGAATCATTTAAGGGGAGGAATTGCTAATTTGTGATCGTAAAGGAATTTGCACTTGAAAAAAGCAGTCTTACATTCTCCATGGCTATAGTTCAATTGAAGATTGTACTTCAAGATTTTGTTAATTACTAATTCAAAAATTCATGTAGTTCTATAATTTTTTTGTCTTTGATCTTTGAATATTTGTGTCTTTTTGAATCACTAAAGCGATATTTGGAAACAGTTTTTGGAATGATCCCAATTATTGGAGGAAAAAATATCGGTACTTACCTTTCTTCATGAAAATTCTTCTCAAAACTTATACTTCTCAAAATCGACCTCTATCATTGGGGAAGCTGAACCAATAATAGGAGAAATTCTGAAATTGGGGAGGAGTCCAATTTTCATTGTCTACATTGCTCTAGTAAGTTTAAATTCAAATTCCTTCAGCTCTATCTCCACAAATAAACAGAGCTTCAAAGTATTCTCATCGTGGAATTTTTGATTTCAAATTGTCTATTAAATTATTTGATGATTAGATTAATTGATCTCATCATCAAATTTTCAGTGTCAATACAACTGAAGTTTCAGTTGTTGGTACAGTATCAGGTATCTTCTATTGATGGAAGTCGAAAAACACATACGATTTAAGGAGTATGATTCAATCACTAGGAATGGAAGAGAAGGGATAGGAGAAAAACTGTCAACTATCAGGGAAAGGTGTAAACAAAATAATGTGAACTGAGCAAGAGAAATTGGATAAAATTGTGTTTTCTCTTGAAGAAATCTCTTTTGTCTTTTTTATTCACTGTTTCATCTTAGAAATTAAAGTTTTAATTGAGTTTCTCATTTTATTCACAATTTCAAACAAAATTTTCAACAAAATTCGTAGCTCTATCAATCCAATGGATGAACATAAACTTCAATACACTCGCAAAAAAATGAGCATGGACTAAAATGCAATTTTATATAATCACTCTCTTTGGCAGGCATCCATTTTTTTTCAGTAGGATTTTTCCTCTCTATGGAATCACAGTCATCAAGAGTGATAAGTCATCAATATAAATTTCAATTTACATCAATTCAATATGAAATTGTCAAACTTAGAAAGTATAATCCAATATATGTTACAAAATAACTCCTCTACTAACCAAACAACAAATCTGTGATCGAAACTTGATAGCTTTTTTTGATTTTAATAGTGCTATCATTTAATAATTTGAGGAAATATTGACTCGATAATAAATGAATCGATTTATCACAAAACTATACATAATGTTTGAAAGGTGGATTCTGTTCTTCGTACGACTTCCACGTCCACACAATGTCTTTCATCACCTAATCGAGCTTATAAATAACCTATCTATTGACTTGTGGTACTAATTAGATTCTAGTATGAGCCGAATGTGATGTCATGCAGGGCTGGAGCGGCACCCTGGGGCAGAGCGTAGTCCCTCTGCAGCTGGTCGAGGATGCTTCCCGATGCCTGTCTGGCGTAGGCCTGCCTTGGAGGAGGAGCGGGTGATGCGGAGAACTGTTGTGGAGCCGGGGAGGCGTTGAACTGAGGGGGTGGTGCGGGTCTTGACTCGTAGACTGGAGCTGGGCTGAAGAACTGTGGCTGCCTCTGTGGGGGTGGCTGCTGGGGACGAGGCTGGCTGAAGGATGGTGCTGAGACGGGGGCGGCACCGGGGATGGAGGCGCGGGGAGGGACTGGTCCCTGAGACGAAGGAGCTGGTCGTGGAGCGGGTGCTGAGAAGCTGGGCTGCGACTGGAAGGAGTCCTGAGCGAACTGCAGAGGTGCTTCCTGGTATTGGGGCTGTGGGGCTGGTCTGGGTGCAGGCCTGGGTGCTGGGCGTGGTGCGGGGCGGGCCTGGGGACGGGGTGCCGGTCTTGGAGCTGGAGACTGCTGCAAAATTAAATAATCATTCAAGGAATGTCAATAATGTTTACAATAATTCTACATTATTCTCAATGAAATGAGGTTATCACGAAATCATTATTTGGAAGTTCAAATGCCTTGAGTATATTCCTTTTCTACAACCATGATCAATAATTGAGAACAGAAAAAGTAAATATTCTACATTCAAGCTAAACATACTAATCACGAGGGGTTTTGAACAACTGATTTCCAGCTGTGTTCTTGGTGATCCCACTCGAATTGTAGTTGCTAGAGCTAGATGCTAGTTCACTAACAGACAATCGCAAACTCAAAATATTGGCCACTGACGAGCGTTTCAATAAGCTGACGCGAGTATGTCCTCCGATTGGCGAATTTTAAACAGCGAATTATTGTAAATGTTCAAGTCTACTCATTCGGCTTGTTGTAACGCTTGTCATAGGTCAGCTTCAAAATCACTTCCCTTTGAGAATCTTCCCTCCTAAAACTGAATTCCCACAAATTAGTATCAGAGTCTGTGTCAGTTGAAATTGTTTTTTAATGGAGCATACTTGCTCGGCCGGGATGAATGAGAATAGCCCAATTAGATATCATGGGAATAATATTTGCACTGTAACGGAAACGGACACTTATACTGATTTGTGAGAGTTCTAATTGAAATTGTACATTGATTCATATGAACATCGTATTAATCATAATCTTCTTCATCCACGCACAAGCGTGAGGCATATGTGCGCACCATACTCAGCAAAATCTGGATCTTTGCTATTACTACATTAAAATTGATCTCGCTTAGTGCAACCCAGCATCGATACTTGGTATTTAGAGAATAGATAGCTGTGATCCAACTAACCTCCTCGTAGTACTGTCCGTCGTCCTCAGGGATGGGCTGACCATCGGGTCCCTTGCGGGTAGACTCGTCGACGAGGGTGGGGGGTGCGACGGTGATGCCCTCTCCGGCCGGCTGGAATCCGTACTTGTTCGCTCCGTACTCGACGACGCGCACCTTGCCCAGGTCGTCTACGTATCCGTATTTGCCCATCACTTCGCCGGTGTTCAGCTTTGTCTCAATCTTGAAGCTGCCGTCGGCACCCTCGTAGCCGTACGTGTATGAACCGTCCTCGTTGTGCCTAGAAAAAATGGAAATAATTATGAATCAATAATGAGAAAGATGTGAAAACCACATGGGGGACGATACAGTGAGTTTTTTATTTTTCATGATGAAGATATTTCTATGATTAACCTTCATTACAGATTTAAGAGACATGATGATTTTCGTGAAGTGGTATGTTGAACTTCAGCTTTACAGGTTCTTCTAACAAGATGATACATATCTGAAAGAATTGAATCAATTTTATTGATTAGTGGCTCTCAGTACCAACTGGATGCGACACGTTTCAGTAGACACTTTTCAAGGCTCTTATCGGATTCATTGTTTTATCCTTAACTTATTTGCTTACTTTTTCTTTATACTAACAGTACTTTTATATACTCGTAATGAAAAACACATAGTTTCATGTCACAAAATATTGCAGTTGTAATCAGTAGTATGATAAATGTGTTCAAGCTTATTATCTGAATATTGATAGTCTTTGAATATTCATACTCTATCTCTAGCAATAACATGTGGACTATTTTGTTCATGCAATGTTAGACAGGACTTCCGTTTCAAGGCGGTCAGTAGTCTGAATAGTGCTCTACCGGTTGGGCTAATGAGAGACTACGGCGACCACACACACATTCCAAAATCTAAAGCGCGCGCTCAGACAGCCGTGAAAGAAAGTATAAAAATTCACCTTCTGCGCAGTGCAGAGAACGAAAGTGATTGTCTGCTATAGTGAGATTCACTTTAAACTGTCAGAATTCCCTACATATAACATAAATGCCTTACTAATTCAACCAATGCTGACGGTATAAGAAGAGTCGCACTATACATGTAAAGCAGCTATTATTGCTGTTCGAATCCCAATTGCGCTGGCCATTATTTATTGATGCCACTTGCGTATGCGCTGGCACGAGCATGTACATAGGTAACGCCATTTCACGCCAACTATGACACGAAACGTCTTCCGTTTTTCCGATTTACACTGATTGAAAACTCTGAAAAGTAATGGTATTGTACAAAAAACTGCATACAAGAAGTCACACAGGATTTTCCACGTAAAGCTGATGAGATGTGACCAAAACTATTATGAAGAACAAACAATGATTCACAAGCTCTAAGCTAAATATTGCTACAGATTACAATATTTTTATTCGAACTTCAAAGAGAGATTTATTCGAAACTCGAACTTTTACATGGAGAGGGATGAGAGATATATTTCGAGAGAGAAGTCAGTTAGAAGTGGGCTAAGAATTGATGGAAACGATTTGGAGGGGATGAGAGAAAATGATACGATAAAGAGAAAAGCAGAGCAGGAAGGGAGAAGTATAACAGGAATTGAAAATAAAGACAAAGGGACATGAGTATGAAGGAAGAAATTATATAAATAATATCGTTTAGAATTAATAAGGAAAATAAGGATGATTGAAAGGAATTTGAACTGTCCATTATGAGTGAATGGATTTCTCATATATTATAATTCATGGTCTATATATATTCTATGGTCTAGAATGTTTCTGATAAGTGTTCTTGAATTTTATCTTGAAAAAAGCTCTTTCTAACATCAAAGAAGATTCGTCAATCTCGATATTTTTACAGTTAGCTGTACGAATCACTTCGATTTACTGTTTTACTTCGAGATCAAGTGTTTTAATTGGTTGTAAAAATGTTGAGAAGTGAGTGGTTAACTTGTTCTTGTATTCATTTGAGTAAATAAAATCTGAAATGTTTTGAAAAGTGATTGAGTTATTTCCTGTTCCTGGTTTCAACACTGAGATACCGTTATCCATGTAAAACATTAAGTTTATTTATTTTTAACGAAATTTAAAGTGTCAAGCTTCAATTTCCCAAGTTCCATACTTTTTTTATTCTCAATATGGTTTCGGATTTGTTAATACATCGTTATGATAATTCCATGTCTACTTATTATGTTGAATAAAGGAATTTGTTGAATTCTAAATAGCAGACATATTATACGATCAACCAATAATATACGTTTTTTTCAGATGATGAGAGTAGAGGAACAAAAAAGACTACCTAATCTAGTCAAAGAATAATATAAACATGTCCACTCTGAGTTTCAACTCTCTTTCTCTTCTAGATCATGATAATTCTGAAATCTGGTAGTTGACGAGAGGGAGAGCCATGATTGATTGAATTTATGTCGTGATACAACCTGACATTGAAATTGCCACTATAAACATCAAGTTCAAGTGATTACACAGGCTTTTTGACTTCTAATGGCTGCGCTGATGTATAATACTTGGGCAATTTGAAAGCTGGAAGAAAGTAAAAATCACGCTCGGGATAAATGAGACCTTGACCCCTCTATGAAATTATTGTTGTTATTGTTACAATGCTGGCGGTGATGAGGAAAGTGAAGGGTGCTGAGATTGCTTTCCAGAGCACTTGCGTAATCTACAACGCCCCAACAATCACTGCCACTAGAGATGGTCATTTACCAAGTAATAGCATAGTTGGTCTGTTACATTTTTGAAAAAAAGGTAATGATACTCAAAAATACAGTCCATCTGAGTTTTTAGCAGCTCCTTCTATTAGGTTACCCGTGGGGACCTTTCTAATATGCATGATGATATAATAAAGACTCATTCAGTGCTCGCTCCAATGAATATAGAAAATCAGTGCTAACATCAAATTAGCCCACCATTTACATGAGTGACTCACTTTTATTAATCGTATCTCTGGATGACCTTTCAACTCATTTACACGTATTATCCCTCATAATCCACAATGTTTGTCAACTCGTAATTTATGTGGCGACTCATTAGCTTCTATTTTGTGATCATTTGTGAATTCAAAATGCCTATGATTCTAATATAAAGGGCAACGGCGCCACAAAGAATACTAAATAATTTAGCCACGCATTCAGAATGGTTCATTCACCTGATTGCACAATATTCAATCGAGTTTTGATCTACTCTATTGATCATTCAAAACCTCCGTGATTGTGAAGATTCAACCACTTTGTAGGTTCTATATGTCATATTTCACTATTCTTATGATTGAATCTATTCTCTGGATGTATTTATCCAGGATATATTTTATTCCGAGATGATAGATTGTCATATTCAAAATTGATATTATCAGTTGCCAGGATTTACATCTGAACTTCCCTCGTTTTCATTTATATCCTTTCTACTATTATATACCATCTCCTATTTGAAATCTGGAAATCGGAATTTTCAATGTCAAATTCCATTATCTGGATTGACTGGGAAAATCAGAACTGAACTGTTGGACTCACTCTCATAGAATGGTGGTTACTATTTGTATTGATGATACTTGCGGTTTTCAAATGTATGTTCTTCATGATTCTCTTCACATATTATTCAAGTCGCTCTTTCTACATGTATTATTATGCTCCAAGTGATAACTCAAAAACTTAGCTGGAACGCCATCCCCAATAATTATTTTCCATTCTACCCTAATGAATTGAAAAAATATCTCTATATAAATAATTATCATAGTTTCATGTACGGTATCTTTAAAAACTACTAAAGTGTATTTCATATGAAATTATAGTTGGTGATCTTTCATATCCTCAGTAGTATCATGAATGCTGTGTCAGATAATGTTCAAGCAAAAATCAGAAAAACGTTTCACACGATCATTGCATTCAATGTGTGCAAAACGTGAAAACGGGTAACAAAAATATTGTTTTAAATTCAGTGAAGACACGACGTAACACACCCACAACAGTATCCATCACAAGAGTTGGAAATTACTGCTTTATGGTAAGACAATAGTGACATTTGCGTTCTTACATAATCAAAAATTAACTCATTCAAAATAGCTCTAAAGAACAATATAGTTCTGTCACTTCCTTGAGTTGGAATAATATTTAGGTTGCTGTGCCAAGATGTCAGTATGTGCGCCCTGAAATGATCCATTTGTGGTCTCTTTTATAATCATTCAACTGCTACTTCTTCATGGAATATGAACAGGCAATTCAACAAACCAAACATAATGGATGCAGTTCACTTCTATTATGAGGAGCCACTTCTTATTTGCATTTCAGTTTTCTCTATTAGTTCTGTTTGTGAGTTCTTTAATTATATCTCTCCTTATTATACTTTTTCTCTCCTTATTGTACTTTCCAGAATACAAAAATAAGGGGACATCTTCAATATTAGAATATTTTTAAAATGCTTGAAAATATGCTAAGAATATTCTAAAGATGCGTTGTCCTTTTAATCGAGTTAGAACGCCACTGACAATCAGTATTATTTGCTCGAAAACAGTAATAACTGCAAGCAATCCTATTAGAATTTGTAGGATCAGGAATGAAAAAACTTCTATGACACTCCCTCTCACTGTACACACCCACCATACTTGAAGAGTGATTTGAAATTCAGAATTTTATTCATGGAAAAGTCCAGAACTCAAAATTTGGGTCTTTAAAGATAGAATTGGTATCGAGTGCTCAATATTATTCGGAAAATTCCTGATTTGAATTAGAATTTGTAATTTTTGATAGAACATTTTCTGAATTATATTTAATGTGAAGCGAGAACAGATAACTTCGTTATTGTATGTAAAAGGACAATGCAGGATGCTTGTTGTAATAATACTGTAAAAGGATAATAGAAAATGATCGTCATTCTCAATGATTGTAACAGTTGTTTTTTCAATAGCTTGACGATTGTTATAAGTACTAACTTAGTTTGTTATCTGAAAAAAATAATGTACTTCGTTCCTCAAACCTGATTAGGACTACAAGTACATTTGTTCTGATCCACAATGATTCAAAAGCAACCAGTGTTACAATAAGTAGCTGTGGGAGTGAGACTGTTACCTCTTGTCTTCATCAATTAGTTACTTATTATTTGCTCCATCTACTTCCGGAAATACGTAGTGAGAGTTTTTAATTATCACTTAATAACCGGAACAAGTATTATCCGTTCATACTGATAATCAGGTGCATTTCCTAAACAATTAATAATGGGAACTGACCTCTATTAGGCCTACTCAATAGAACACTATCTGCATATCATAAGATTGCTCTCTTGAATTATGAGACAATATGTTTGAATGTAAGAATATTTATATGAGACAGCATTTGAATTAACGAGTGTCTTCCTCCTGCCTTTCAATTGTCTCTCGAATTTCAATAAAGACAAAATTTCCTAATCATGTATTTGGCTGATAAAAATGCTGTAATGTCATTCACTCATTGTCATTCCAGAAGAAACCAAAATCAAAAAATCTCTTAGGAAAATATTTAGAGTAGAGTAGAGTAAAGTCAACAGACGCATGTATGTGAATGATTCCCAATATGAGTGAGTCTTAATCATTAATCGAATTAGTGTCTTTCAAACACTAAATTGAGTCCTACTAAGTACCTAGATATACTTTCAGGTATTCATAGAGCATAATCCTGAGTCTTGAGGCTCTACTCTTATTCATATACATGCTACGGTGATTCATATACATGCAACTGGAGAGTATTAATTCATCTTTCATGGATCACTTTCTTGTATTTTTTAATTCAGACCTGATCCATTGGAAGCTCCTCCTCCTCCTCACTTTAACATTATTTATAGCTCAATTTGCACTAAATTTCCCAGCAATTTGTACAACTTAGAACAGTAGATATAATTCTACAATCAATAGAGATAATGAATCGTTATTCTGCGGGCGGGGTATATAGTAGCTTTTCAAGTTTATGATTGCTCTCATAATAATTGAGATACTTTCCACGTGCGCTGGATACATTTTACACGTTACGCAAGCCCAAATACCGTTCAAAAGGTTACCCAGAACAATGAATGTCTAGCTTGTAGGTGGAAAAAATACAGGAATAGGAATAGACATGGATTTGTCTGCCCGTCCCGTGTTGTGTCCTTGCTGGGGTCATTACGGACTGGCCACAGTGTCCAAGGTGAACTGGATATTGGCTGTTTCACTCTCAACAAGGAATTCTCCATTACCATTTTCTTGGCGAACGGTTTTCAAACATCTAACTGGATCACTTCCACGTGGGAGACTCGTGTTATGAACAGACATTCAAGTAAAAAGATCGATTTGCCACGATATTTGCTGAAATGCTATCGGAGAGTAGACTGCCTATGGGCTGTGAAGGTCAAGTGGCCTGAGCTTTATGTCTCCTGAGCTCTTGATTTGAAAATCGATCATAAGGATTGTCCGTGCTTTGAATTGGAGATTAGGAAAATATTGGATTCTTTCCCGGTGTTTTTTGGAATGCGATTCCAGATTTACATGGATATGAATAAAATATTTTTCCAATTAATTTTACCACAATTTCTATTACTGTATAGTAGTGTATTTTGAAATTTGTGACTAGTACATTAAATTTATGATTATCCAAAATGGGGATGAAGCTTTAACTTTTGGAGACTATTCTTATGCATAATCAAAGAATTTGGTTCCAGTAGTTTTTTATAAAGAGTTTTTGGACGGATTTCAAATAATTACCACGTTTTTCTTCCTATATAGTTACTCCATTGTTTTTTGAAACTGGAACAGGAGACTAATTATTTCCTTGAAATGACTGATATCGATCGATAATAATTGCCCCATTCAATAGTTTAATGAGTTCAATTTGTACAGATCAGGTATGTCCGTGCATGCCTTGGGTTGGAAGAATATTTGGGTTTATATATATTCCTATTGAAGCTATGAATCTTTATTTGAATTGTTCAGGAATATTGCCTCAAATCAATGTTAGGGAATGATTGACTCAATATTCGTGAGATTTATACATCTATAATGCTATGTGCATGAGCAGAGAGGACCTATACAGATTATTTATTGCATGGCATATTGATGGCACTGAAGATTTGAATATTGTTTATTCTATGGTATATTGATGGAATTAAAGTTTGTTTATTCTATGGCATGAGTAAATGCCTGATAATGCCCATGGAATGAATGCAATTTTTGACAATCTAGAACAACTTGATAGTTCATTATTTTCTCATTTACATCAATGATTGTATGCTTTTGGGTGTGAGAGAATCGTTTAAGTTACCGTTGAAGACTATTCTAATGAACGGTTCCTTGAAATTTTCTCTCTTGAAAATCCAAGTGACGTGACGTTTGTTATTCTTTACATTCAAAAAATCATTTTATATTTTGCTTGGTCTCGTATAACAAACATCTTAAGACTCAATTTAAAACTCAATTTAAGACTCATTTAAAGACTCAATTTCTAAAGCATTCTTTTGGTTTTGATAGAACTCTCACCGCAGCAGCTTAGTAGTGGTTGATTACTATCATATTTCAACAGTCACAACTTACAAAAACTCTTTATGAAACTTTCAATATTGCCAACCCTTTGATAATGACATAATGTTCACCTGTTAATTTGCTTCAGAATTGGAACTGGAGTGGGTTTTGGTGCAGCGGCGAAGGAGCTTGGCCTGGAGAAAGAGGCTGGAGGGGGGCCAGACTGGGGCCTACTGAGGGGTGCAGGCCGGGGGGCAGGCCTGGGGGGTGCAGCCTCCTGGTATTCGTAGCTGCCATCGTCCACGAAGTTGGAGCTTTGCGAGTACTGCTGTGACGAAACTCCTGCTGCCAAAATCAGCGCTGCTACCGCAACCTGTGGACAAAGCGACAAACTAAGTGAAAGGCTAAATTACAAGACTAGATTAAGGATAAAAGAATCCTTTTACAGTACAATCACAGACTATTTTTTCTGTCCATGTTACAATTTCACCACCAGGGGTTGGCAGAGGGTGTTGGGACGTGGAGAGGGGGGTGAAGGGATTACTCAAAAACAAAATCATGGGAGTAACAAAAAAGGTCAGAATTTTTTTCTGTATTTCGCATAGTTAGTGAGCGGATTTGAAGCTGAATCCTATTATATTAAGCGAGCAATTTCTGTATATTTGTATATATTTTTATATCTGGTTATTTATGTTTAACGGATCTCAAAAACAGCTCTAACGATTTTCACGAAATTTGTAACCTAGTAGGTTTATGATCATAAAAATTCTATTGCACTAGGTCTTATCCTTGGGAAAACTCGCTGAACGACATTAAAAGGATAATTCATCCTTGGCTGAAACAGCTGTGGATAGTAAAAAAGTGAGTGAGCGAGTGAGTATGTGAAAAATCAAAATATCGCATCCCCGAAATTCATAAGATGACATATAGCCAGCTGTGAAATATAAACAAGATCATTTAAGAGAATTGTGTTCTGTTTATCAATAAATCCTATACTATTGAACGAACAATTTCTGTTTATATGTTTAGATGTTTGGATGTTTAGATGTTTGTATTTCACCGGATCTCGAAAACGGCTCTAACGATTCTCACGAAATTCAGAACATAGTAGGTTTATAATATAAAAATTCGATTGCACTAGGTCTCATCCCTGGGAAAACTCGCTGAAGGACATTAAAAGGTTAATTATTATTCATCCTTTGGAAAACAGCTAATAATAATTATTTCGTCATCTGTTGATGATGGAAGTGAGTGAGCGAGTTCATGTGTGGTGGACTGTGTCAAAATTAGGACTCAGCTGTTGAACTTTTGTAATCATTTAATCGGGTACTTAGTGCCGGTTGCAAAAAAGCCGAGTTATTTTCAATCCTGATCAATTCCAGTGGATCCATCTTTTTGAAATGGTCTTCTCTGATTTGGTTCACGTGAAATTAATCAGGATTAAAATTCAACCGGTTTTTGTGCAACCGGGCCTTTGTGAGGGAAATTCTTGCATTCCTCTGGGAATAAATCTCAATTCACTGTGATTAGATAGAACATTCCTGTATGAACTATGAATGCTATTATAATTTCTTCTTTTGTAATAAATTATTTATGCTTTTGTACTCCAGAGCGAAGCTCGGTCCCCGATATGAAAAATAACGAGCGAAGCTCGGTGGCCCGATTTTTTGTTGTAAATTGAGAGTGGTGCGTCCATGGAGGTTGGGGTTTCGGCACCCCTGCTGTTTGCACACACTGATTTTAATGGCTGCGATGAAAAGCTATAAGTAACAGCAGCTCACCATAACTTCTTAATTTGTACCATTCTGCTGTGAAATACATTAAAAAGTATTATCAAGTATAAGTAAAGGTAAGTCATAAAGTGAAAAAGTGTAATAGTGGGAAAACTATTAAAATCGCCAAAAATGAATGTAGACACTGCAATTCAGAAATATATACATCTAATTCCATACAGTGATTGGACTCTTATTGATCATACTGATCAATGGTAGAAGGTAGAAGTATTTCCAGAAGATATAAGGGTTTTTGGGATGCCTACTTTTTATTTCAGGTTTGGTATGATACCAAAAGGGTTAGATTTCTTGGGTGAAAAATACAACATAAATGCATTTAATTGTCTTGAATCAGCATGATCTTACTATGGCCTAATAGCATTTTTCAAGGTCTAAGACATCCTCTATAGAGAATTTCCAGTAGGCCATCTTACTTATTCTAAAAATGAGATCAATGAATTGATAAGACGTTATTCATCAAAATTTCAGCTAAATAATACTAAGTCATAATTTTATCAATTTCATCATGACGTTGGGAGCTATTTTTAGACCATGAAATTATTGTTGCTTGCAGATCCAAATAAAGTACGGTATGTATTGTGCATTACATGTGATCATATCAATATTGTTGAGTGTCGAGTGCATAGACAATGAAGTAATCATAATCAGGCAAGAGACAGGCGTGTATGTGTGCACTATGCAACTTGTAATAGAGCAGTTCCGCTATGAATACAGTTTCAATATGGCAAGGCCGATTGGACGGTTTTACCTGAACCCGTTATTACTCACCAACACCAACCAATAAAACACTCACATACCGGACTTCAACTAGTTTGCTCTATAATTGTAGGGTCTATTCTATTCCTTATTGAATAATGATTCGGTTACAACATTCTCACTCTATTACTACTCCAATTGCTTAGCGATAATGTCGTGTAAAAAAGACAAGGCAACTTTGAATTATGTAGTAACATTATTTCACGGCATTAAAATTATAGTTGAAGGGAGTAGTTGCTTGCATTCACGAAGGAAATATTACTGAAAACTTCTTAACGAATATAAAGGTGTGATGTTCAATGTTCTGTCACATTAGTTAAAGCTTATAAAAGCTTATTAATTAGCATATCATCCTTTCTACAAAAACTGTGATTAGAAATAATCTTGTATAACATAAAACATTTCGAACAGATTTTTTTCAGTTATTGAAAAATGATAGAGAATGGTTAATTTTGCAATTGTGTACAAAAATTCCTACTGTTTGGCAGTCGATTCTTTTTAAATCTTGAGAGATATGGCTACTGAGTGATTAGGTTTTTAACGAGGAAGATGGAAAATTACAAACAAGAGTGATTAAATTTTTCTTGAAAAAGTGGACGAGGGACCTGTTTGCTCTCTATCGCATTGTAACTAACTTTTTTTTCCAAATAGGAGCAGTAAGGCAACCCCCTGATTTCAAAATAGGGCATATTATCGCGTCTAGACCAATCTTATGTTTCCTGAAAGTGATTGAAATTACGTAATCCGCCTGACGAATAAAAGGAGAGAAAGCATATATATGAGCTGGGATACATGTCTAGAAATAACAGAACCAGTTTTTAACTCGTTCATTAGCGTGTCACACATGCATTGATAATAGCCTACACCTGAACCTGAATCACACTGTTATTGGGGCAAACTGATGAAATAGAGTCACTTTGCTTATCAATCAGTTAATGCAAACCAGGTCAATTCGAAGTGATGAGTGATAATTAAAGGAAAGTTAAGTAAATCGAGAAAATCTATTCCAGCCAATTAGCAATTATTAACAAATTGTACTAGACATAGAATGAATTTTTATTAGATGATGTTGGGAAGTTTGCATTAATGTTCACTCTACTATTCAGCATGATACATAGATATCAATATTTAATGGGATAGCCTACCAGTATCTTGATATAAGATTTGATTATGATATTCAATCATATAAATAGAAATGATTAATTGAACTCAAAAATTACTAATAGATAAGCCTGGTTATTGGATGAGTAATTTTGTCCATTTAAGGTCTGAGCTCCATACAGCTCACTTAATATTTTCGATTATTTCATCATGGTTATCAAGATTCGATCGGGTTTATTAATTCAAATGAAATGGGATTTTTGGAGGGTTAAAATTCCATTTTCCTATTGTAGTAGAGAATCGAGAATTTACCCTCATTAAACGATGTTTTACTTTTATAATGACGCCTACATTTGTGCTAATAGTAATGTTAAACTAATAAACTCGAACAAAGACTCAAGATTGCTGTTATGAATTTGTTGAGGAGTCTTCTATTGGTCATAGTAATTGATTATTGGTAAGATGAAACTTTGATTAAAAAATGAGTATAGAAATATTGATGCCTATGCCTTTGCACAATTTTATCAACGTTTGAATAGTACAATCCTACTAGCTGTTTAGTATTTGGCAAGCTGTCAGGTGGAAAGTAGCAGTATGTAGCATTCCCCTTTTCTTATTATGACCAAATGAGGACGTTTTGTGGCATTCGATAGTCACATTACCTCCGTGTGTTACATACCGCATTTACAATGCAACACAAATATATAATTATTAATTCGTATTTCATGTTCTATTACTCAGGTTTTCATTCTCATTAATACGAGTGATTTACTTGTAGATGTAATAGGAAAGTGAATGTGTGAATGAAACAAGAAAATCATTGATGGAATAACTTTTTTTCTCTTATACTGTTATCCGTGAATGTAGAAAACGAATATCTGAATATTGTTTATTAGCAAAGCTTAGTTATTGTTTTTATTTCTCTTCTATCTACAGCATAGAGATAATGCTCTTGCAACCCAATTCCTATCCGATATCAAATCTCTGTTGAATTTATTTTCAATTGAAAAACATAACAGGCATTTTTTAGGTAACTTATGCGCAAACGATTCAGTAGTTCAGATTTCAAGTAGCCCAATCAATCGAAATTCGGAAACCATACATGCTAAACGGTAGGAAACGCAATTAATATGGGATGCATTAACTTACCCATTCACCCACTGAAAATAATGTGAACAAAAAACGTTTTACTTCATTATTCGAATGTTTATTTAGGACTGACTACGATATGTGACAATTTGTATTCTCGAAGAAATAATCAATTATGATCTGATTCTTCAATCTCATTCGTGTAATTTGTGTCGATTTACATACTAGATTTTCATCATTTGTTGAAAAACTCAAGTTGACAATTTAGTTCCTTGAAAGTTCCTTCTTCTTAAAAGTCATGTCAGATAAGTTTATGCTACTCACGAATTCGTGAGTGTTGGCAACTATGTATTAACTTACAAGCTATAACTTTTGATTATGTGTCTAATATGGAGTTATGAATCACAGTATGCCTTCAAAAAAAACTATTGTCTTAATTAATAATCATTACATTCAACAAAAATGTTGAATAATTGGAACATTAATTCAATTCAATTCCATATTGATCACTAGATATTAACAACGACTGAGGCACAGTAATAGTTAAGTGTATCACATCCTTGATTAGTCGTCAATAGTCTTATCACCGACAGGCACCCTCACATGCAAAAATACACTTTCAGGCCTCCATCGAAAAATAAAAACGGACACTTGATTTTCATAGGCAGTTTCAAGCTGTTCTCGAATCCATCTTTTATGAGAATAGGCATATAAAATAGCAAGGTTATAAATTAAGTCTATTTTAAAACTCTCTAATTAATTATGGATATATAGATAAAGATTTTATGTTCACCTTATCTTGGACTTTGTCCAAGGACTACCATATTATTTTATCTTCTATAATGTTATTGCCTTAGTGTCATTTGCATTGTAAATTAATGAATAGATAAAATAAATAAATGGATTTATAATCTTTATAAAATCATCAAGAGCAAAGTAACATAATACTATCCAATACATGATAAATGAATGAAAGGAAAAGTTATTGCAAATTGTGCATGTTGACATAAATATGGAAATGCTTAAATTCACTGTTTGTAAGAACAATTATTCTGAACAAAATCAGTGAGTCCAATAAAATAATTTTCTCCTTGAGTTTTTATGTCAAGTTATTATAAAATAGAGTTCTTTGCAAAAAATTATGATTCACCACGTGGATGATCACTAGCAGCATAAATTAGCATGAGCCGATTGCAAATGTGTCAATTATTCATCAATAGTCCAACATCATATTTAAAACTGTATAACAATAGTCATCCTTGAAAGAGGTAAACAATAACAATAGAGATAACAATTGTCATCCTCGAAAGAGGATTGATAACCCTTATCATCTCGAGTCCCCGAAATTGGAGATCAGCTGTGCCACCCACAATCATATTGCAAAATTAAGAAGTGATATTGTACATACCGTGAGTGAGGTGAATGCTGCCATGTCTGTAGTGCTCCAACAACTAGAACCGGTCGGCCGGTTCACTTCTAGTTTTATACAAACTGAATGTGCGATTGCTGGTCGGCTGACTGTGGCTGTTGGCTGCTGGCTGCTGGATTGCAAGTTTGCCGTCTGCTGTGTGCTTTACGCAAATGTCAGGGACCCTCAAGTTCGGCAGCAGCCCTCCATTCTGCTCAGGCCACTCGTCAATGTCTGCCGCTTCCTTCAAATATGCTAAATGTGTTACACTGTTATGATTCAGGTAGAAAAAAAATGAGGCTTCATGGTTCAGAGAGTGAGAACATAGAAATGAGTCACACTTGATGAAAAATCACAATTTAGTGAAAATTTTGACAGATAATTTGTGATCATCTACAGATCTCTCCCTTCTCACTTTTTATTAGACTACAACTCCCGTTTAATAAGTTGCAAATCAGACAAAAAATCACTTTTCCAAAAAAGAGAATTTAGAATTTGGACAAACCTTTCCAGTGAGCCCCTAGGCTATAAACCTCACTCATAAACTATTGTACTGATTTCGAAATCCGCAACTTGTAATAAACTGTATGTGAATTAATAGAATGTTCACTCTGTTTGAGTGAATGAGTCAGAATATAAAATTCAAGTCAGGCAGCTAAAATCACATAAAGAACTTATCTGTCAAAAAGTCTGAGTTATAACTCCCAAAACACAAATCAGCAGTTTGCTGAATGATGAGTTACTATAATATGTTTTTTATTGGTCAGTTCTAATGTTATCCTGTTATATCCTCAGAAAAGTCGAAGGAAAGAGTCAATTTTGCGGGTCAATGATCTCGATCTTCATAATTGTTGGAAGAATATGCATTCGAGAGCAACCGTTGAACAAACACACAAATATACAATGATACAAGGCTGTTGTCATCAGTAATAACTTACTAAGCTCGTTCAAATATCATTCGTCGGGAAGTTTGCTTCATAATGTTTTCTGATTTTGGAGTTATTTTCTTGCCTATTTTCTAATCCCCTATTCTATTTTCAATAGTGTGTTTCTGAACGTTTACAATTTATGAGATCTAAAGAGATCATTATATTGGACACATTCATATGCGGAAGAATATTGGAGTTTTCAATATATTTTGTGATCTGTGATAGAATTCATGATAACTAAGGTAACTGTGAAACATTTCACTCATCTATGAATGTCATATTATGACTTAAGATCACAATCCCCCATGAAATTGCTGAGTGGGAGAGTGCATTAAAGGGATAACCAAGAAATGAAATATAAATTCGACTGCTGATTGATCAAAGAGGATGGGAGTTGTTCAATAGGAATAGAAAAAGGAATTGCTTTATTATTGACAAAGACATAAAAAATGCCTGGTTAACGACATATATTGAATTTCAAACAAACATAATACATGTATAGCAGATATAGAACAGTAATAACAGAAAATATTAGACATTAGAAGAAGTGGCTGAGCTGCAACCCCACCTTACACCAAGGAAGGGGCAGAACTGCAACCCCACATCACACTTATTGAAGGGGCCGAGTGGAATCCCACCTTACCCTGCATTTAGGCTCCCGCATTACACATTGATTCATCTTATACTCTTGCCATCTGGAATGGTATGATCGCATTCAGATAGTAAACCTTTCTTGAACCATTATTGTTGATTATGGCTTAATTAGTGATGAAATTATTGTAGGCTATCATTTTTGGATGCTGTTTGTACCAGTGGAATGAAACAATAGCGTGTAACACTTTATATGAATAGTTTTCGTTTCGTTGATTCACATTTCTAAGATCGTGTAATTGAATGAATGGCTCAATGATGATGATGATGATTGTAAAATAGTGTGTAATGAAAGTAGGAAACACATCGAGCCAAATAGGAATGCGTTCATTCGGAAAGTAATAATTTCAATGGACTCTTTGTGAGTTTATTGATAGTCTAGGCATCTAACTATCAATACGATTGAAATGATTTATATCGTTTCCGGATTAACAGTAGCGAAACAAAGGTAACCCAGATTCATTGACAAGCATTTTTTTCTTTAATAACCATTTCTCAACTTTCTACTCAGATACAACTGGAGATCAGGTCACACTTATTGAGGAATCAAGCACTACAGAAAAATGATGTTGGTCGTTTTCCAATTTGTCAGTTAGTTTCTCGCATTCTCAAGTAGCAATTTATTTCTCATAAAATCGATTTATTTTATTCCATGTTGCATTAAAGTTTCTTCTCATGATAAAACTGCTTTTGAATCACTAATATTTTAAATATCGATCAGGGCTTTATTCTCCCAACACTTGAAGTCTGTTGGAAAGAACTTCATATTTCAGCGTTGATTGCTTTCAAAGGTTGAAATTCAAAAGAAAAATTTTCAATATCGAATTCAATCTCACTTCTCTGTGAAAATATTAATTGAAGAATCATTAGAAGAGATTCTAACCGACTCTATAAAAATAGTCATGTTTAGTTCTACTATTGTTACTGACTAAAATTCAACTTTAAATTTCGTTTAATAATATTATTATTCCATGCATAATATTATTCATCGATTGGCATTTGAATAAAAGCAATTTCCCATCGATTTCCATCTGAAGACTCTATAAGTGTTCCTGTGGAAACGCAATAATTTAGAGGAAATTCGTAGAAACATAGTTCTTATTCTGAACGATTTTCAAGTGTGCTTGGTCAAACAATAGAATCGTCAAAAATGTTACTGGAATTGGTCTCATTCTGCTTCACCATGCATGCAGTCTCATTGGTCGAATTCAAGCTTGAAAATCCGAGTGTCTCTCAATGAATTTAGCAAGAAAGTTGTAATAAATACCGTTTCTCTTACGTGATCCAGTGAATACACTTCATGTGCGTTTCATGAAAAAGTGCTTATATATACTAAGTACTGAACGTAAGTAGATCATTCTCTTAATTTCTCTATAACCATTTTAGGAGAACATTGACCGTTTGGTAATACATTTTACGAAGATGTTCCAGTCCGAGACGACAATGACAATGTTTTTTGCAACCAGTTGCGATGTGGGTTGAGGTCAGTGAGTAGCATCCAATTGATCTTGATCTACGGTGAGATGAGTCTCGATGCAAAAGGCATGAATTCATTAGCATCACATTATTTAAGTGTGTCATCTACTTACTGTTAACAAGATCATATTACTTTGAACAGTATTATGACAAGTTATATTTGAAACTCGAAGTCATTTGGCCTCTTGTCACTGATTTATTAATGTTAATCATTCTAAACAAGGGAGGTTGAACAGGTAGGGCGCACAAGTGAATACAATGGGACCAGAAGATCAATTGTTTATTGTGTTTTAGGCTCATGACTCCATTATTAAATGATTGGATAATAATAATTATATCATCAACTTTAATCAAGTGAGAGTGTGAGACAAACATGATAGTGATAGTACTTGATACAGTCAATATTTAGCCTCTTTTGAACATTTGACATTTGATTAAACACGCAGCAAGGAACAGAGTTAAGTAGAATTCTCTATAGTCAAGTTGGTATGAGAAGCGACATGCGTTTGTACGGGCAGTAGAGTGAAACTCATATGAAGCGTGTTGCTTCTTCAATATTGTGTTACTGTGTAGCTGCTAATTGATTGTAACTGCCGTTTTTTTTGGATTAGTTCAATGACCCACCTATCCACCTGCAATTACGAAACTTGAAACGCTTGGAATATTTAGGTGTATGACAGGTGATCAATATTTTTCTATCTTTATTCTCTTTGGAATCGTCTCCATCAATAGAAAAATATAAAATATCATACACTCGTACAACCAAACAATCCTAACTTCAATTGGAGAGGTAAGAACTTCAATTAAAGACTTCAAATGTAACTTTCATCAAGAATAGCCGTGTGTTGGAAAGCAAATATTATAATCAACTATGATATCATGGTTGGTCTTGATATCATTCATATGGTAATATTATTCCGAATGTGATGAAATATTAATGTAGTCTCCTCTAGAAGTCCAAATAAATTCAATCATACATAGTTGTACAATCAAAAGCAATACAAATCTGGAACACTCTCAATGAAGTGACACATATACTTTTTATATCAAAACCTCAACAATTATTCAGTTGACTTCTCGCAGTTTTAATTTTATTAATAAGTCGATCTACTTTAGTCGTCAACTAAGAGCCTTTCAGCTTGTTGGCCGGGCCAAAGTCGAGTGAAAGTGTTACGCTCAAATGGACTTACAACGGGACAACAACACGTAACACGCACAGACACAATAAAGCATCGGCGCCCAAACACCTGTCCCGTCTGCAGACTATACAGCCACATGGAAAATAGATAGTTATATTCGTGTAGATAGAGTCCCGTTCTCCTCATTGAAAACAAAAGCCATTCCAGCTCCGACCAACTTAACACCGGCCAAGTTGATATCTGATACAGAAATGGCGTTGTTTCACTCTCGATTTTAGTGCGGAAATCGGTGTGTTTTATCGCCTGGAGTGGTCGCCGCCCCAGGTCACCCAACATCTTCGGGTCTCCGCACTTCGTTGGCCGCATTCCATTCACTCAGCCAATCCACTCACACTTTCATTAATGTGTAACGTTGTGATGACCGATGGTATCAGATCTTCAAAAATGACTAAGCACTCTTGAACTTATTTTTGAAGCGTCACTTCAGTTCAATGCCAATCAACAATGCTTGAATAATGAAAGTCATCGGTCTTATTGGTCCAAGTGCAATGTGTGACAGACGCTGTATATCAAATTCAGGAATTCATTCTAGAATAGGGGATTTCCAATAGTTTCACCCTGATTAGACACACCTCATCTGCTCCTTCAACCCAAGTAGACGAATACAATTTCACTACAGTTGTACTCATGTTGCTGAGAGTTTGCATGTGATATTATACTGTCTAACCTTGAACATATCAATCTTGAATTCAATCTGATGATAATTATCATCATCATAAGAACGAGATACATACTATCATCTTATTATCAAAATTATCAAATAAAAAAACTTCAAGAAAATCACATAGGAAATTGCTTTGTAATAATTCTTAAAAACTCTTCCTAAATACTTCATCTTCAAATTAACTGAATTTCTGTCTGTTCAAAGAATTATAACGGTTGACAAATAATCAGAAACAGGTAATAGCCGTTCCAACCACACCCTGTGAAAGGTCACCTCAAGGTCATCAAGTTGGTTCTACCTCAACTTCCTACCAAATGTCCAGTAACCGGCGGCTAAACCTGTATGGTTTTAACGTCTCGTACGCACCTTCAGGCGCCAAAATCATGAATTAATCTAATATGATCAATCATATTTATGTTAAAATAATTCCCGCCTTATAATTGACCGAGCGAAGTGAGGTCTAAGATTCAAGTCGACGGTTTGGCATTTCTCTTAATGTTTGAATGCTTGAATGTTTGAATGTTTAAATGTTTGAATGTTTAAATGTTTATATGTTGCGCATATACGGCAAAACGCGGGAATAGATTTTCATGAAATTTGACAGATATGTTCCTTTTTTAATTGTGCGTCGACGTAAATACAAGGTTTTTTTGAAATTTTGCATTTCAAGGATAATATTATAAAAGGAAAAAGGAGCTTCCTTCATACGCCAATATAAGAGTGAAAATCATACTATAGAATTATTTATCATAAATCAGCTGACAAGTGATTACACAGATGTGTGGAGAAGCCAGTCTATTGATGTATTTCAATTAGGTCTATAGTTTCAATCAGGTACTTGTGGATGAGAATACTGCGTGAGGTCTACTGTTCACAGAACTACTAGTAAGTTCCTTCATAATTATGAATGAGCAGCGAAGTATAAGATTTCATTCCTCACAGAGAAGCAAAAGCTACTCCAGTATTCCCATGGACCTCCAAACTTTTATGATGTATCTTCATGTATGCTTTCCACTTGTGCACACTCGAATTTATCATTCCCACTTTAATCTTTATTTGAATTGATAGTTTGGTGATGGTAGCTTATTTTATAGTCTGAAAACGTTCAACTCTCCTCAAGAGTATCTTTACCAATATATTTCACACATCATATATCTCTCGTATCAATGTCAGTGGTAAGGTCTAGAATATCTGAGATCGATTTCTTATACGGACAAAGGTTTCAAGTTTCAATAATTTCATTATCGTTATGGATTTTCTCTTCTATTCTTCAAGTTCACGATGAAGTTTGTCACGTGGTATTTTAGCACCACAAAATATTTTTGAAATGAACTATTGAACCTTAATAGAATTATAAAATGGAAAAGAAAGTTAACCTAGTCAAAGAACCACTCAAATAAAATCGAATGTTGCTAGCGATAAAGAATAATCGTTTTATCCAAAATGATAAGAAAAAACATGTATAACTGTGATTCAACAACTAATGAGGATCCATTGGCAGGTTTAAAAATTATAAAGCGGCTCATTTATTATTGGCAGATCATAAAAAAAATAACAGTTTGCATGTATATTGAGGTTAGAATTATTTGTTTACACTTTTAAATGAATCAATCGATCTAGAATAAATCGATAGTTATTTGATTCAATACCTCGCGAATCAGCTGATTGTTCGATCAACCAGTATAGGTTGAGAAAGTTTACTCACAAAAGATGTATTATATATATATTAAGGAAGGTTTATGTATAGAAATACGGACAATTATTATTGCTGTATAAATATTTATTACAATCTAAAAAGCACGAAAATCAAGAGTATACAAAACTCATATAAAAAACTAAATGTATATTATATGTTAACATCGTATATCGTGATTTATTTATCAAAATAGTTTAAGACAATCACTCCATATATTTATATAAAAACTTTTATTTATTTTTTCTATTATAAAGTTGAAGAAGCCCTGATTCTGAAACAACCAATTGTATTGAGTTTGCTAAATTAAAAGCCAATCAAAAAGAAGCTTACAAATCGTTCAAGGAAGAGATAAAATTTTTTCTGAAAACCACCTTCTTCTGGCTTGTGATCTCGTTCTGAGAGGATGCACATGGAGTTTAGGGGTCTTTCTTCCTTTAAATTTTAAAATTATCAAGCCAATCCCTTTTTTAAATGTAAACTATTTTTGATTAATGTTAATTTATCTGTGAACTCAGTGTTGTTGAAGAGTTCGTAATTGTAATCAATTCCCATAAATATATCTTTAATTCGGAAAGAAATCTATAAGAAACCTGGACCACGCGCGAGCCCAGCGGAGACGAAAGGGACCTGCATAATTAATTATTGGAAATAATTAATTCACTCTACGAGACCGTCAAAAACATCATTAATGTGAGTGTTAGACCAAACGAGCTCGTTAAAAAGGCCTTTCTGTTCAATGTTGGGGAATTAGTCAAAGCGCTATATAAATTAACTTAAGACAAGGAAAATTCGCAACGTGTTGAGTAATCACATAGTTTATAAGAACGCTTTATGAATTTATTTGATATATTATGTAGGATGCTTACTTCCATGCACGGCACGGACTCATTAAAAAACCCTGAGATTTTATATTTTAAATATCAATTTTATTAATTATTATTTGCTAGTTGATCAAAGCACGCCTTATTAAACCTACAGACCAACAGGTTTTAAATTGTAGAATTCTGAATTGACTGGAAGTACAAGTATCAGTATTAAATACAAATTTATAATTTTCAAAGCTCACAAAAGTGAATGCTATTAAACCTTGTGATAATTGTTAAACTGTTGAAGAATTTATATATATATTGAAAATTTATAGATATCGAATATTTTATATACGTATTGTTTTATGGGAATATATTTGTGTTTTATGTCAGCATACAAAAATCATAGAAGTTTATTTTATCCTAATTCATCTCGTGATATACAGTTTGAGCTGTCTTGGTACCAAGAAAAAATATTCAGCAGCATATAAAATTGTTGAATCAATTAATATTGATCTTGTTAAGAGCATTCAGTACTTATCATCCTTTGATGATAGTCACATTGGTCTGCCAGAAAAATATATTGATAATTATATTAATAAGGTTCCAGTTATATCATATAAGGATCCAGAGAACTTGAAGAACTGGCGTTTTAAGTTCTAAGGATTTTCAGAAGGATAAATTGGTGAATACCTGTATTCATGACAAGCGTTTTAAGGATCAACTAGAAAAAACCATAGTTGGTCTTTATTATTCTCTATTGTGTACATGGTTACTGATAATCAGTCATCAACTATTCTTTTGATTTCCTCATTGGTATTCTTCAAGAACTTCATAGAAGCAGCGGTAAGAATTATTAATCACCAGTCATTGAACCCTGTGGTGATTAATTATATTTGGAAAATTCATGTATTTACCACTGAGCTAAAGCTGCGGTTTGAACCCAGCAATTTTGCGAGCCGGACGGCCTTAACTATTTGTGAATTTATTCGCAAACTAGGGACTTTAGCAACTGCTCTTATAAATATCAAGAACATCGCATCCTCTATAAAGGATTTGAAATTTACCACTTCACAAGTTTCTCCAACATTTTTAATCAGCTTAGATGAGACAAATTTATTCTCACCGTAACTTCTAGATAGATGAGATATTCTAGCTGAAATTATTATGCTGGAATTAAGTGGTATCTACATAAAAGTGTAAATTATATCGATAATTTGATTATAAGTATTGTTTAAAGAGATGCGCATATTTATAACCTTCTATATCCATGCATTACTAGATAGCAACATTAGCAAAAGCCGAATGTCATAGTGAAAGGAACTGCCCTATTGAAGGTACTGACATATTCATGAAACGTACAATTCGCCATAATAGTAGCCAGCAATAGAGCCAGTTAGAAAAATTATGGAGTTATAAAATTATGACCATTGCATTGAGTATTCTCCCAACTTTCAATATGATAAGATCATATTCACAATGTCCTAGCACTGCTCCATGAATAAAATAATTGGAAATGTAATATTTCCTTGATAATGTGCTCTTGATTATTCTCTTCTCAACCTTGCATTTCCGAATGGAGAAACTCGTTACGAAATTCAAGTAAATGATAATGATTCAGTTTGAACAGAGGTAGACACCTACACGCAGTTATATTAGCTTTGTATTTACTCGGAGTGCATTGTAGGGTCATCCACTGTGCAGCAAGGGTGTGGTGCCATGATATTATAACTGCTAGGAATCAGTTATGACCTCGACATTCCGTGGGTGGTGAATTCACTTTCCTTCTGGAATTATTATAATAAGCGCATTTCCGTTGAACGAAGTTAGAGTTTCAAATCGACTGTATTCGATTACTTGCTTGTATTCATTATTTGGTTTATAAATACACACAACCCCAATTTCTGTTACTTATATAGAATAATTTTCTTACCGAACTGTAATTTTATCATTCATTGATTACTTATCAACTTGGTAGTTTGTTTGTATGACGTGGAATTGCTTGAAAAAAAGACTGCATCCAGCACTGGGTATCAAGTGTGAGCTAGAGGTATATTATATCAGGGGTGTCCCCCCCCTGTGGACACTTTTTTTGGGCTAACAATTTATGTTGAGGGGGTGGAAGCCCCCCTCAACAAATTTAGGGGAGTGCATTCAAGAGCTCTTCGAGGAATGGAACCCCTGAGTATATAAAAGGCTTCTTGTACTATTGAATTGCAATGAATAATCATTTTTATCTACATGAGCTGAAATCGCAGGTAGATTAAATAATGATCTTCTAAACAATAGATTCCTATTCATACTTTTCTGATCGTGTTGTGTCCACGGTGGAGTGGGGTTGGAATACAAACTGCGTCCTTGAAATTCTTGATTCTTGGTGGAGGGGTTTCAATATCAACTCTTGGGGGTCCAAAAGGAGTGAATCATTATTAACTATTAACGACATTTTTTCGTAAGGAGATGTGGAACCTGAATTTTTGCTAAATTTAGGGAGGGTGCGTCCATGGCCTTGGGAGTGGTCACCCCTGGTGATCAATTATATAATGGTAAACAATTATGTGAAGTCCTGATCTAATTATGAGCTCCGAAAAAATATGACGATAAGAAATTCGATTATTGAATTATCTATCTTAGATTTGGATCTTTTGGATGAATTTACTAAACTGGTTTACTCTGTAATCATATTTCACTTCAACTAATTGTAAATCAAAATTATCTTTCAGTTAACTGTTTGAAGCATTATTGAATCTTAACCGTTTGTACTAATATTATATACTAATATATATAATATATATATATATATATATATATATATATATATATATATATATGTACTATATATATACTACTATTCAATAGAGTATGAAAGCTCATATATATTCAATATATATAGTTGTTAAATAACAACAGTTAAATAAACAAATTAATTAATAAATATTATATATATATTAATCAATTAATTAATTTATTTATTTATCTATTTATTTATTCATTTATACAATACGACAATTTCCACTGAGTCTAAGAAGACCCATAGTGGTAGGCTACAAAACAAAATAGCACTGTACATGAATAAACTATCAATCAATGTAAAACTAAAATTATGATAAAATGAGTACAGTAAAAATTAATATAGATTACTACAGAAACAAGATAGAAATAGAAAAATGAGAAGGAAAAAAAAGAAAAAAAGTCATGCAGTTCGTGTTCCCATGCAAAAATCATTATCTACATTTCATTAGTAAGTAATTATAAAAAAAAGGAATACAACTTCCCCTCGCTACCAGCCATAAGTCAATACCCAGAAGCAAGAGCTAGGTGTCGGTGTACTCTCTTTTGGAATAGTGATAAGGATGGGGAAAGGATGATATAAAGTGGCAGAGCATTCCATTCACGAGAAGCCGTAACACAGAACGAAGCTCCGAAAATTGCCGTTCGGTGTTGGGGCATCTGAAGTAAGAAGCAGTGAGACCGAGTATCCCTCTGATGAACCTCAGTGAAAAGTACAAGTCCTTCTCTCAAATATTGCGGACCAGTACCTCCCACAATTAGTTTGTAGGTTTGGCAGAGTATGAAATGCAATCGTCTCTGCTCTAATTTTAGCCAATCAAGTTCTCTGTACAGGGGTGTTACGTGGTCATTCCATCGAGCATCAAAAATAAATCGCAGAGCATAGTTCAATGCCCTTTGAAGCCTGCCATTGAGCTCTCCAGAAACACCATTGTAAACCATTGAACAATAATCAAAATGGGGAAGAATAAGCACCTGGACCAGAGTCTTCCTCATTCCCACCGGCAAAAATCTCCTCAACCTTTTTATTTCACCATTTATATCATCCTGCTGATCATATCAATACCCTTGCTGTTCTTATTCATATTTGATATAGTGTAAGCAATATCATCAGGAGTCACGTGAGAAAAATGGAACTGATCATCAAGAATTCGAGGAATAGTACAAAAAATATTCCTAGGAATTCAATCCTGATGGTTATTGTGTTCCAGTTGAACCTCTTTTTTGGGCCAATGATTTTAAATATTTGAACATTTAACTTATGATTTCAGACATTATTTGAATATTTATTCAAAGTGTATCAGCAATTAGTTGATGCCTGAACTTGTTTAGTATGAACTTGCACAGAAAAATGTGATTCATGGAAGTAACATTCAACTAAAAAATCAATTTGGAAAAAATACACTCCGTAATTCTTCACTTGATACCTTTCATCTCCTGCAGATTATGAGGAATTGACTTATCATATTGGTTGCTCTCTAATTACTCACAGCGTAATGTAGTAATAAACTCACAGCGACTCCACAAAATGATGGATAGGATCCTATCAGCCACGGATATGTATTCGAGTTATTAATGGCTTCTTGAACCATTTTATGCATGAAATCTATAAAATCTGGGGATATGGAATAAAATTATTATTATCATCTTATAATATGGAACACATATGAATAAGCTGGCTTTGAGCTCAAATCTTTCCACTCGAATTGATACACTTATAGAATAAGTTATCAGTATTATATTGGAGTTATCACCATGAATTCTCTAAGAATTTGAACTCTTGATTGAGTTTTTCCTTCATTTATCAGTACAAATTTTCCAATACTTGAGAAAAACGAAGCTCTCTCATAATTAAATGCACGCTTGTGCAAGCTTGTCTATAATTTCCTATCGAACCATGGACTCAGAGATGCTTCACTAGATTCAGTTTCACTTATACAGTTTCAGTTTAGCTCAGATAGAGGATCACGGTTTCTCCTTACAGTACCTAACCACATTTTTTAGAAATTATTGTTTTCCTAAGGTGCGTACAGAATTATGTGCCACGAACCCGCGCATTCTACTCTTCATCAAATGATGCTATGCTTATTATGTATCTTACTGTTCCTGTACAAATTCAGATAATAATAACTAGTAGTTCTGTGAACAGTAGACCTCGTGCTCAGTAAGTTACATTGACCTGTTGTTATGTTTTCTCAAAAATTAATAAATAATTTATCAATTTAGAATGTCTTGAAAAAATCCCAAATAAATATAGAGCTTCCTGTCCTTTCGTACCGTGACGTGTCGTTCCGGAATGTGAGTGTGAGCGCTGTTATCAGGTCTGGCTGCAGCTGTCTACAACGTTGATGGAAAGATACATTTTCAAGATGTTCGATGTTTTTGAACGGGTAGTATTATAGTCCACTAGACAGCTGATTTATGATGAATAATTCTAAAGTCTGATTTTTATGGTAATATTGGCGTTTAAAGGAGACTTCTTTTCCTTTTGTATTATCCTTAAAATTTTCAAAAAACCGTATGAATACGTCGACGTGAAATTCAAAAAGGAACATATCTGTTAAATTTCATGAGAAGCTATTGCTGCGTTTCGCTGTAAATGCGGAACAAAAATATAAACTTATAGACATGAAGAGAAATTCAAAACCGTCGACTTGAATCTTAGACCTGACTTCGTTAGGTCAATAAGCTCAGCATCAGCTGATGAAAAGTAAAATGCGCATGTTCGTGGCGCACCTCTGAACTGTGTCCGTCTGGAGTACCTCTAAACTGTTCAATACTCACAAAAACCAATTTTCTTAAAATTTATTTTAAATTTGGTTTGGTGAACATAAAAAGCACAAGATCTAGATAATGTATGATTAAATTAAACTTCAATTGGGCATTGAACTTTTCAATAAATAGTTAAAGTACTCAGCGTGATCACTATGAGAAATTTCATGTTGTGATATTTTGCGAAAATGTGTTCTGGCCCATTATTGGAATTCCAGATCCTGTGAAGAAAATGTTGACCCGAATAAAACGTTTACATTTACTTGTCACCTCCGAGTTCACAGACAAAGCAAGGGATAAAATAAGAAACAGTTTGTGTATAAATTATTTTTGTAATTAACATCAAAGTATATAATCAATAATAATCCACAGTTCTTTTTCAAGTTTTGAGCATTTGGAGATTGAGTAAATTATTCTGGAATGACCCAAAAACTATCATTGAATAAGCACCATTTAACGGTATTTCTTACAAGTAAATAGATACATTGATTGACAAACTAATAATTCCAGAAAATAGATTACTGTAAACTCATATGTGAGAATGGAAATTTCCAAATATATAGCTTTACTTTCCACATTTAAGGTCATAATAGATTCTCATTTCATAGAGAACGGAACACATAGTTGTATCATCATAAACTATTTATTGTGTACTGTCCAGGGCGATCAGTGAAATATTACACCTATGCATAAGAGTAATTATTTTGATTATAACATTACATAGACTATATTTACAAGAGCATACAAAGTAGCATATAACTTGCTGGTGAGCTGTAAGTTATATTTTCAATGGTTCTTGAGAGGCTGGAGTTGAAGTAGGTTATTGAAGAAATCAATAGGGAGTGAATTGGAAATAATTATCATATTAAACGCTTATCACAGGAGATTCAGTGCAAGGGAATATGTAATAAAATATATAAGCAAGAGTTGAAACATATATTATAAAACATAGAGAAAGAGAGAGAGAAAGAGTGATGTGGAAGGAGCGGGTACTTTCCAAGTGTTGCAAAAAGAGTAGCAATTTCAAGAATGACTTTATCAAAGAATCTAGATTCCTTCTTGTATGAATAACATCGAGTGGACAGAGGATATTGATTGTTTTAATATAAATAAGAAGAATATAATTCTATAGAATTATAGAATAGCTATAAAGACTGAAAGGGAGAATAGCTTAAGTAGAAAAGTGTTCCATAGGAATGGAATGAGCTCAAACAAGAATTCATAGAGAATCAAGAGTTATAAGGAGATGAACATAGAAGTTCAGATAACCATAAGAAGATAGAAGTGGGGCGATGGAGTACGAAAAAGTAGTTCACTGATTGGAAGGGACGCTGTAAAAGCAAGTAATTAACTAAAGGTACAAAAATGACATGAAGTCGTGCTAATGAGGATCTAAAATCGAACGTTAACGAAGGACTTAGCTAACTTAGTTAACACTCAGCTAATGACTTAGTTTCACATACATGTCCAGTGAGCAAGATAGCGTAGACATTATGCTATCACTTCTTTTTGTATGTAACTGAGTAGGATCCAGTGATGTAATCGATATTCTTGATTGCCTGGTGGGCCTGTGGAGGTGCGTTGTAGTAGTTGGGCTGCGGTGCTGGTGGGTTGTAGTAGTTCTGTTGTGGAGCGGGTGCGGGGGCGGGTGCCTTGTAATAGTTGGCCTGTGGTGCAGGCCTGTAAGCTGGCTGCGGAGCTGGAGCAGAGTACCTGCAAAAATGCGGAAATTGCTATTGAACTTGATCCTAGTTTTCTGTATGAGTATAAACATGCTGAAAATGGAGATATTAATTGTTCTTTCTTCTGAGAAATAAACATCCACTTCTTGATGTCTGCAAAAACCTAAGCTCAATCATAATAGGTGGACATTCAACCGAAAAATCTTTTCGTCTTGAATGATTTATTCTAGGAATTCCATGATACCCTTCAAACACCTAATATCTCCTAAATTAGATAGTATCAATAATACTTTTCTTTCTTGTATCATTTGTACAAATGGTTGAAGAATAAGCATCTTATACTTCGGTTGAAGCAATATCATTATATTCGATAAACGAAATGTGAAAATGCGTGGAAAACGTAGATTCAATAGCATATTAGATACACGCATATTCTCGAAGTATCTAGATTTGTACAAGTCATTCTATTGATAGTTTATTACAATTGTAATCAGAATGAATAGTGGAATGAAGTATAGTACTCCTCGATAAAATCATTTGGATTGAGAATAATAGTTGTGGTTTGGAAATCAAGATGATTCCTTATTCCTAGTGGATTGCTAAATGAAAAAAAAATCGTACACTGAATGTCATTTTGTGCTTCACTTCATAATTGAAAAGTTTTGAGACTGAATGTTTATCCGATTGGTATAAGGTTCCATAGAAATCTTCGATAAATGTGGAACACTCCGATGAATGTTCACGAAATCAATCCAGTTTGGTTGATATACTGTATTTACACTTCATGTCATTGAATATTACTGCGAAATTTCATACAGGAAAAGAGAGGAGGATGAAAGAAATTAGAAATGCATTCTCCCGATAGTTGTTGCAACTAGATATCAAGGAAACTGGATTTATGAATTGAAGAAATATCCAGTGCTAACCTCTCCTGATGGGTGTTTGGTTTCAATCTTGAAGCTTCCGTCGGCAGCCTCGTATCCATAGCTGTAGGATCCATCCTCGTTGTGCCGGTTGATCTGCTTCAGGATTGGAACGGGAGTGGTCTGTTGGTACTGGTTATATTGGGCCCACGCCACTCCAAGGCACAAGGCCAACATCTGCAAAATCGGCAAAAATGTTTCTTAATTTCTTTCTAAGAAATATATCACGTGACGTTCTAAAGTAGATCTGCAGATCTCATGATTATCAGATATCTGATATATCATGTATAAGTAATGCACAACCTCACGCTCTATTCATCAATTTCTGTAGCATACCAATTCTATTGGAATGTTTTCTTCTAACAAAACAAGACTCAAAAATTAATTAGCGGAAATGTATATCCTTAAACAAGGGAAACCTGGAACACTTGTCATGTTTCTTCCTAGATCTGGACAGCCTAACGAGGAGAAATGACTGGTAAAAGTACTAATTAAAGAACAATACGTAAGTCTGTCTTTGTTTATGTAATGATAAAGAACACCGACTTCACTTCTCCACTCACTCAATATGCTTCTTTCAATAGCTAGTCTGAAGAGATTGTATTGAATTCAATTTGATGGAATTCCATGTTTATTGCATCAATGAATTGTCTTTCTCAATATGTACTAAATATTTCCTATGTCCTATAATAGCTTTTGCTCACATGCCTGAATCTTCAACTAACTCTAATAATATTATAAGTCTCTTAATAAGCTGATTTCATTCGGAAAGAATGTAATAGTAATAATATAAGTCAATTTTTGAATGAGTTATGCATAATTGAAACAATAGAATATAATTCAAGAAATATTATAAAATCTGTGAAATTATTGCTTGTTTTTTCTTCTTTGAATATTCTATTTTGCTACTACATACCATGGATAAATTAAACAATAAAGACTTATTTCGCACTTCCTTAACTATACAGAGACACACTTACTCCATGCTAACACAGTAGACACACTGGGGTGTTGAACACCCCACCTTAGTTTTTCATATTTCTTTGAAAAATATAGAGAAAAAAAGTACTTAGCCCATACTTCATCATTTCTTAATCATTTTTGTTCCAAGTGCATACAGAAATCGAAAGTAAAGCACTGCTTGACAATATTTATACTAATTTTAGAAGTACATATGTTCCGCCTGAGTGTTGGAGCTCCTAATCTGGTTTGAAGTAATGGCTTGATCATTGCCAATGGCAACTTCATCAAAAACTCACGTCTCTTCATTTTATTGTTTTGACCCTAAAGTTGTAGAGAATATTAGCATTTATTCCAATCTGATCCATCATCCCATACCACATTCGTAGTGGTCAATACAAGTAAATCTTTGTAAAAAAGTATTTGATAAAAGAAACTCTGGGGTGTTAGACACCCCAAACGGAGAACAAGATGAGCTGGTGACCTTGTACAATGCTAATACTGATTGGAAGTGGTGGAGAGCAGTTGACAATGCTTCAAACCTAATTTAGACTAATTTAAGCCTAATAGGTTTAAACTAATTTAAACCTAATTTAAAAAATTCCCATCTGTTTGATATTGTCAACTGCAGAACAGAAAAAATCCCCGGGGTGTGAAACACCCCAGTGTGTCTCTTTAGGGTTAAAACTTCCATTAACTTGGACTAATGTTATCCATGATTATTCTTCTCATTCTCATCAATAATTTTCTGAATTATATTATTTTAAGGTGCGTACAGAGTTGAGTGCCACGAATATGGGCATTTAGATTTCCATGTTATCGAAAATGATGCTGATGTTAATCTTATTATATCTGTATTTGTACAGAAACAGTAAGATACAGATATTAGCATAGCGTAGATATTCCACAGCTGGTGGAAAGCGAAAATCGCGTTTTAGTGGTGTATAAGTCTGTCTACACCTTTAGAGAAACAATAATAGTATAGTATTGTATTATAAAAAGTATACTACAGGCCTATTATAAAAAAATTTCATTCATAGGCAAGTGAGCAGGCAACTTCTTGAAATGTGCATCAGACTCTCAATTCATTCAAACACAATACATTCATTTAAAATTGAATTTTATTAGTTGAGGGAAAAGTGTCAAGTATATCATATGAAAAATGAAAAACGACTATGAGTGAACCCTATGGAATTCGCAAGGTCAAGAGATCCGAGTTTAACTACTTCGGAGACTATGTTGGAGTCCATGCTGTTTTACTCTACTTTTTATTGAATGTGATTTATCTTTCTAAATTGAAGCTTACAAACGTCAAGGCCAATGTATGACCAAATGAACTGAAATTCGATTGCAGACAGATATTTTATTTGTTTAGCGAATAATAATAGTCTATCAGGACTGATATGTATTTGCATGGCAAGAGTAGGAGGGGTGACCGTCGGTCACAAGGAATGCGGAATGAAGCTGGGCGCATTGGAACGCCCCTGCATTAGTTAAAACACTTCTTGGAGGTCAAAACTTCGACAAGTTGCGCTCGAATGACCGTAACATAACAGGCCATATCCAGGTAGATAGATAGACATTTCTAGCCAACTTGATAGATGTCCACGTGCACGTGAGTGTGAGTGCGCGTGCGCAAAGACACAATCGAGAGCAGATCAAGTCACAGGTTTTGGACCGGTAAACAGATAATTACCACAATGGCCTTGGAACATGTACGTACTTGCATGAGTGTTTATTGCATACACACCAAGTGCAAATTGAAAAATTGCCCCTGCTTATTATTCCTTCCCGATCGATATTTTCCGCCTTTTAAGTAAGTTGTTCAGGCCAAAACCAGTGCTGGTCGAAGGGAGTTTCTGAGAATACTGCTGCGATTCAAACCAAAACAAAAGTTATGTAAGTGGAAAGGAATCTGGAGCATCGAACTAGCATAATCTGGTCCACTTGTTCTGCTAGCTCTTCAGGTTCTTCTGCACTAGATTTGCATCTGACTAATCTAGAAATCGAGAAGTGACAAGCAACTGTGTTTTCTGATGAAATCCAGTTTGAGCTTATAGATCATTCTCGACCAAAATTAATAATGAGAGAACAATGATTTGATTTTGATGATACTATCTATGTAACAGTGAAAAACATTTTTGAATTTATGAAGGAAGGCAAGAAACTAAGTTCGTGAAAGTGATTGATACTTGAAAAGTAATATTCTTTGTAAAATCAGCAAAAAAAAAAGTGGGAAAATGTAAGATTAACTTAAGTTTACCGGTTTAGAAGACTTCACTACACTACATCACATGGAGAGTACATGTCATGTACTCTCCATGGCAATGGATCTTGATTCTGATAAGAACAATCCCTTTCTTAAAGTCGTCCATGCTCAATTTTTTATTTGAGATTTATTTTTTCTGCCTGAGCTGCCTCTTTCACTAAGTCTTTAATTTCTGCCTGGCTTATCAGAGTATTTTCTTCCACATTCATCATAGTAAGAACATTCCTCACCTCATTGTGACTCAACCTCTACTTTCAATGATAATAGGAAAAGGTATGGTCAATGATTATACAACAAAATGTGCTATTACGCGTGGTGGCACCTACATTCATTATCATCAAGAGAGCCCGAATTGAACATAATTAATTATTCATTGCATGTACTTACTAATTTTACATTCAACTAATGATGTTGGTGATACTTTCAAGTTTTTTTTATCTAGAACTGATGTAATAGGTACTCCATTCCTTTTATATTGATTGTTATGACAGTAATGAAAGCTCATTGAAAATGATTGATGTCACGAAATATTGTAGACTTCCAATGTATTTACAAAAGTCAAATATTTCGAAATCGCTCGATAAATATTTCAAAATATTTTGAATCGCTCGATATGACAAGGAATTATTTGTAATTATATAGTTTTTTCTATTTTTTCAATGAGATAAATGACCAACTGAACGGTCACTGGAATTCCTTGTATTATCAGTGCATTATTCGATTTACTCCACTTGTTGTAAGTTCAAAATTGCGAGTCAAATAGTACAGAATAAATTATTGAACTGACTTTTTAATGATAAGCTGGAAGGCATTCCAATCGTTATTGTGGATGCATCCGTTGAAAAGCTTAAAACTATCTCTTATTCTAGAACTATCTCACAAATAAATCTACTCGAATATCTCGAGGAAACCCAACTTCAAAAAATATAACTGGGTTTTATTTGGTTCTCCAACCCTTAGAGTAGTAAGCAGAGCAGGAAGGATTTTCTTTGTGAAAATGAATTCTTTGTCCCAAATTCAACTGAATGTATGTTAATATCACATCAATTTACCGCTAAAATATTAAAAAAGTACCTGCTCAATCTTTTTAATATTTGCAACAATCAAAGGAATACAATAATATAAATATATTTTTGTAAATGAGCTTCTCGTTAATATAAATTATTATTGTGTGTCATCATTTTTATTGCAGGGAGATACATTTCATTCTTATAGAATGGGATCAATTGTTGTCATAAATTGTGTTCAATTATTTTTTGGAGAAAAGTTTGAATAAGCATCACTTGACAAATAGATTTTATCAATGAGATTTTTTTTTAATTTTTCATAAAATGATCAATGAAATATTTTTTCAATAAACTAAATTAATACAATGACGAGAGCATCAGTATATGACATGATTTTAAAAAGAATACAACATAAGAAATCATAATTATAAAATTGTGATTATTCATACATTCATATTATATTTGTTAGATGATTACCCGAATGTATATTATAATATGACTCATTGATTTAATATATGATGATATTCATCAATATCTGGTGTTGCTTTTTCAATTGCTCATATCTACGATTCAACTGCAAGCCCTATCTCATATCCTATGAACACTCTTCAAAAAAATTCAGTTAAATTAGTGAATGAATGAATGAATAATTGCTTTCATTTTAACATTGTTTCCTAGATAATATTATTCAAGAACATAATTTCAGTTATAACAAGCATTAAACCCTTAGTCAACGACCGTCAGGGTGACAGTTAAATTAGTGTAGTTGAGAGTATATTTTCCGTTACCACTTCAGATACATCAATTATTCCAATTTGACTCCTAGTAATGACATAATAATGAAAGGATAAGCTCATTTAAAAGAAATAACTAGAAAAAGTGTACTCACAAGTATGCGCGCTGCCATGATAGAGTGCAGGATCTCGGCTAGTAGTCGAGCTGTGAGTTGAGAAGCGTGCTGTGTGTTTCCTATTCGTAACGCTGGCCAGGTTTATATAGACTTCATGATAAGATGGCCGCTTGGCCGCCACACATAAGAACACCGCGACAGGTACGCGCCAATGGAATTTCACATCCACTTGCGATCCTGTTCTATCATTAATTGGATGAATTTGGTCTAATTGATCGTTCATCACCAAGAAACGAGAGCCTATTATGTAGTAGTAGATGTAGAACACATTTCAATAAGGAATTTTCATTTCTTATTTGAGCCTTTTTTCCTTGGTTTGGTCTACAATCACAGAGAAAATCATCATTGATCAGATAGATCTATACTGAATATTTTATATGGTTCAGTCATTTATTTGTGCTTGCTTGATTGATTTTGAGAGAACTATTCAATGAATTCATACTCATATCTCAAATGAAAGGTAACTTAATAATCTTGTAATGTCTTTCTCATTTGTTGTTTGTAGGATGCATAGCTTCTGCGATCATTCTATTGCAAGTTAAAAGTGATTGATCATAATATATCAACTTATTAAAAAAAATCACAAACGATATTGGTCACTGGCGATCAAAATGAGCTCAATCTGGTTCATAATTGTATAAGATTTAGTGCTATTCAAAACATAATTCAATATGACTGGCAATGGAGCAGAAGCAATAAGCGGAAGAGATATAAGGATTCTGTGTAGGAGGAACGATTGTGATTTGCGGATCTTATCAGGTATATAAGATCTATGAATGAGTTAGATCTATGATCTATTGGATCTATGACTCATGCAAGGCTAAAGCTTATTACTACAAAATTAACCCAATATAACCCAATCATCAAAATTTCAAATGAGAAGCTCCTAGAGAAAATTTATCAATCATATTGATAAGATTGGAGACCCGTAATTAAGAAAACAAGAAGGAAAATCAATGAATACATCCAAATTCATACTGATTTATTGAAAAGAATATTCAACATCTAAACTAAATACGTTGATACTATAATATGAATATGAATAGCTGGAACGATATGATCAAGATTACATGTATCTAAAAGCACAGCCGATTCACATAATCCTATACTATTAAACGAACAATTTATGTTCATATTTCTATATGTTTATATGTTTATATTTTATATGTTTATATGTTTATATGTTTATATTTTATATGTTTATATGTTTATATGTTTATATGTTTATATGTTTATATGTTATATGTTTTATATGGTTATATGTTTATATGTTTTATGTTTATATGTTTATATGTTTTATATGGTTATATGTTTATATGTTTGTATGTTGTATGTTTGTATGTTTATATGTTATATGTTTATATGTTATATGTTTATATGTTTATAGTTTATATGTTTATATGTTATATGTTTATATGTTATATGTTTATATGTTTATATGTTATATGTTATATGTTTATATGTTTATATGTTTTTTATATGTTTATATGTTTATATGTTTATATGTTTATATGTTATATGTTTATATGTTATATTTTATATGTTTATATGTTTATATGTTTTATGTTTATATGTTTATATGTTTATATGTTTATATGTTTATATGTTTATATGTTTATATGTTTTATGTTTATATGTTTATATGTTTATATGTTTAATGTTTATATGTTTATATGTTTATATGTTTATATGTTATATGTTTATATGTTTATATGTTATATGTTTATATGTTTATATGTTTATATGTTTATATGTTTATATGTTTATATGTTATATGTTTATATGTTTATATGTTTATATGTTTATATGTTTATATGTTATATGTTATATGTTTATATGTTTATATGTTTATATGTTTATATGTTTATATGTTTATATGTTTATATATGTTTATATGTTTATATGTTTATATGTTATATGTTTATATGTTTATATGTTTATATGTTTATATGTTTATATGTTTATATGTTTATATGTTTATTGTTTATATGTTTATATGTTTATATGTTTATATGTTTATATGTTATATGTTTATATGTTTATATGTTTATATGTTTGTATGTTTATATGTTTATATGTTTATATGTTAAACAGCTGGAAATTTTGTCATCTGTCGATACCGTAATGGGAGTGAGTGAATGAGTGCATGTGTGGGATCATTCAGCTGATTTCTCGAGAAGAAAAATTCAGCAAGAAAAACTTATTTTCGTTTATTTATCTTTTTTTAGAAAACAATTTTACTTCAGAAAGTCAAAAAAAGTAACTAGATGATGTTAGTGTAGAATAATACGATATCGGGTCACCGAGCTTCGCTCGTTATTCATTTATTGATAAACAGAACACAATTCTTCAAAATGGTTGGGGAAGGACTAACATGCACAGCCCAAAGCTGTTTCTTCCCCGAATTTTGATTTATACACTATAAATGGTCTAAAAAGTAGGTTATGTTTAATAAACTTGAATTCATGTCCAATTCTTAGTCAGAATATTCAAGAAAATATAAGTTCTAATTTAGATTGTTTACAAACCAAATTGAATAACAAAATAACATTCACCAACAACACTCACTAATCACTTAAAACTGTAAAATAATGATTAACTTATTTAATATTATGATATACTGTAATTTAGAGTGATAAACCATGTCATGTCAACAAATCAGATTATTTTGTAGTCTATTAAAATCTCTAGATAATATTTCTCGCAAGATACGGTAAGCTGATTGAATGATTACACAGCTGATCTCCCACACAGGCACACACATCTTCTGTTATCGAAAGACGACGAAATTATCATCTGTTCTTCCAAGGATGAATTAGCCTTTCAATGTCATTCAGCGAGTTTTCTCAGGGATGCGACCTAGTGCAATCAAATTTTTATCATAAACTTACTATGTTCCAAATTTCGTGAAAATCGTTAGAGCCGTTTTCGAGATCCGTCGGACATAAATAACCAAATATAATAATATATACGAATGTACGGAAATTGCTCGCTTAATATAATAGGATAGTACAATAACAAATATTGTAGCATACTTAGTATATCATTCCAAATCGAATTCATAGTATATCTATTTGTAATTGATGATGTGTTTGTTTTTTGAAGTGTGAATAAGTTGTTATTTTGATGAGTGATTTAGATACTAGTGACCTAGATCTAGTGACCTAGATTTTGATTTGGACTGTAGTATAAATTTGAAAAGGAACAGTTTTGGGCAATAGCCTGTTGTGCCTCCTCATATAACTGTAAAAATAATTGTACGACTGAGAAAATGAATAAATGAATATAAACTATAAATTCAATCTTTCATTACAAATTTTCTATGTTTTTACCCTCCAGAGCAAAGCTCGGTCCCTCAATATTAATAATACAGCCTAATTATTTCAAGTAACATTCTCCAACATATATAGAGATATAAAATTTATGATGTTATTTATTATTCATTTAATGATGTTATAGAAAGGGAAATAAAATGTGAGGAAGCGTGTGGATGCATACCACAACTATGAGGCCGCAGCCGCAGATGTGAATAATATTGAAAGGACTGTTCCTTTCTCCAGGCAAACATAGATGAATGTGAACGACGAATATATTGTATCAACAGCGGAAAACCTGCCATTCTTCTTCACAATTAATTTCCCCACAATAAATGCATTCTCTATTAATAAAATAAGTTTTAAGGCCTTGTTTGCATTAGTCTTTTTTTAATTTGAATTGGAAAAACGATATAATATAATGATATGATACAATGGTTCTCAACCTTCCCCTTCCAAGTACCATAATGTTAGAAGAAACATTTTATTTTGTGTGCCTCCTTGTGATATGATAGTGATGGTGTGGGGGAGGTTTGAATGGTTCACTGTGATGGGGCATCTTTTATTCTCTAATTCATTAATTTATTGCATTTATTGTACAAACAACTATAATTAATATAATTATGACCATGTAGGAAAAATTAGGCAGAACCTGTTTCAAAATTTCTTCAAAATGTTCATAGAAAGTTGATGTTGTCCAAAATATGATTAGGTTATAAAATCATACATCACTGCTTCGCCACTTAATTTTTGGTCTTTGAATAGTTATTTGAGAATTTTGAAGGTCAATTTTCATAATATTGTATTAAGCTATTAATAATTTTGACGGTATATTTGAAAATTAATTTGAAACACTTCATAAAAAAACCTACAGCTTCACTGGCATCTGGAGGGTGGGTATCAAGAGCAAGTTCATCAGTACGACTACCATAGCTGCTGGATGAACAATAAATGGGACCAAATCCAAGAAATTAAGGTTCTTATAAAGATCGCTCGTACTTTAATTCAATTCAATTCATTGAATAGTGTCACATACCATAAAATAATAAACAACTTATATTTTATCACAGAGTATTATGAAATAATACAATAAACCACCAAGAAATTATGTTGTATAGAATTCCTCAACACTGTAAAGGGATTTTTCTGTTAGGAAATCTTTTAGTCTATTTTTAAATTCAACATAGTTTTCCTCTTCTTGAATTTCGGGGGGCAAAATGCATTGAACTTGAATTTTAGTACAGCATTCTGCATAACGAAACCAATTCTGAGCAATTGTAACGTCAACCTGAAGCTGGGAATTCGATTGACACTTTGTATTCTCAGTTGTGATGTGGACCCTATTATTTGGAGAAATGGACATTAGGATAGTAACCAAGCGGCTGTGTTATTAGGTTACTGTCGTGTTGTTGGTGGTTGGTGGTTACTGTTAATATACTGTTGTTACAGTTGCTGTGAGGTTTAACAGGTTGAAGGCATGCAATATGCGGGCCTATAGGAGGATTTTCAGAATTTCGTCGAATGAATAAGTAAGAAACACCGAGATATTTGACAGGCTGGGTAGAAAACCCGAAATTCTACACCACATCAAAACTCGCAAGCTACAACACTTTTCCCACCTACTTTCGAATGAGAAGTATAGAATGCTTCAGCTTGTGATTCAGGGTAAAATCGAAGGAATAAGACAAGTAGGCCAAAGAAAAACATTTCGACTTGAAAACCTATGCTAAGAGTATGGGAATATATCAGACGATATCTCCAGAGAAGCCGTCACCAAGGTGCAGATATAGCTATGATGATTGCTGATCCTTGATAGAAGAATATAATGCATCGTGAAGAAGAGCATCTCGATTATAGGTTACTGTGGGAAACAATGCTCTTTGAGTCTTCAGCATGGTATACCAGATATTTCCAATCATAGTTCATACACACAATATTAATCAATAATCGAAAATTCAATTCTGAGAGATTGGTCAATAAAGAAATTTTGCATATTTATTAATTCAAATGCATTCTTTATGAGAGATTCTTCATGTAAGATTCAATCCTCTTCAAACTAATCAAATCGAATCACAGAGACCAATTTTTCTCAATTATTCATGTCACTGTGGCGTGTGGCGGAAAATTAATATTATCAGATATTGGATAAATATATTATATGATCATAAAATATCATTGATTGATTCTCATTTCAATCAATCAAATCCATCCACCAGAATAAATCTTACTTGTGAGTATTTAGGAAAATGATGCTCATCATCCTTTTAAAATAAACATTATATTTGTTAATGTATTTTTCCATTATGCTACAGTATTATACCACTACCTCCGTAAACAGTTTACGGAGGTAGTGATTATACCCGTGTGCGGCAGCAAAACTTCCTTTTTCAGTGAACGCCATCCAGTCAGCTGATGTTGGAGTAGAGTAAATTTTGGTCTTGTTAGAGAGGTCTGACCATCAGTTTTCTTCCCGACATGTTCAGTCGCCATCATGCATTGGAACAGTGTGCATTCTCCGTTGAGACTTATTTTTCAAGCAGATGCTCTGAGATCACAACCCATCGCGCATTTCGAGATCACTTAAATTTAGCCCCTTGGGCTCTGTCCCGGACCGGAAATCAGTTGTTACTACGTTCAGACAAAGTGCAAGTGCGACAAGACGAAGAACTGGAGCCCACGGCCCATTAGGTCACCTGATAACATTGATGCAGTGATAGATTCAATGTTGCGATCACCACAGCGTGTCTGCTCTTGGACTTTCCGATCATTCTGTGAGACGAATTTTCCATGATAATCTTCATTTCCACCCATACAAGATGGCAACTGTGCAGGAAGTTTCTGTACGTGACTTCAATAATTGAGGGAACACATTCCAGGACGCCTCAACTCAATTATAAGCGCGTGGCCAGCCCGATCTCCTGATTTGAACCCTTTTTTTTTGGTTTGAGGTTTTTGAAATTCCTTGTTCATGTGAACCGTCCAAGGACCTTACAAGATTTGAAAACCAATATCAGGGAAGAAATTGCTAACATAACGCCTGCATTGCTTGCTGGCAAGCAGTGTAATGCTACATTGACTCCTGCTAGCAGGAGTCATGACAAACGCCAAAAATCGGTTTACTTAGTGTAAGGAGAATGTGGGACGTCACCAACCTGATTTGATATTCGAAACTAATTGAAACAAAACTCTATAAATGTGTCTACATTGCAAAAAATAAATACAACTTTTCTGATCCATACAAGGAATTTCATTTACTTAAGAAAAGAAGTTTCGATGCCGCACTGTGTATTTTCCTTCTTCATTCCGTTTTTTCCAAGCATAGTATGTATGCTTTACAATTTCAGCTCCTATTCAGAAGCTATCATAATCATCGTTGCATCTTTGATTCTCATCTTGTGATAATATTACTGGCAACTGAGATGTTGAAGCCCTCACTTTCTTCTTTCATTAAAAAAATTAGGAATGTTCTGCCGAATTGTTGATAATTTATCTAGACAAAGTAATAAACAGAGTTTCTCCGAAAAGCTACACCATTTGAACATTCAAATCAAGTGTAAATATTTTCACCAATAGTTTGACGTGCTACCAATTTTATCCAATAGGTTTGATAGTTTTTCACCTATGACCCAAGGAAAGTCATTGGTTCCAATTATACTAACATCTTTATAATTCATGAATGGATTTAATGTCTATGAATACGAAATCCGGTTGAGAGCAAATCAAATTATAATTTTCATAAAACCTGGGCAATTCACAACTAAAAAATTACTGAACAGAACCATTTGATACTTAAACAGAAAGTTCTCACAAGCTAAAATACTTATCTCTTCATATTGAATTCATTTATTTGGCTACAGGCTTCCAAAATTACACAAAACATTCAACACAAATTGAGAACATAATAAAATTATTCAGATCTCAATTAAAACATTTTGAACTTCACTTATAAAGAAAAATTTCAAGAGGACTCAAACAATTCTACCCTAGCCAGCAGCCATCTTATCTTGAGAGAAACGCCTGAAGCTTTTGGGTGAATGCCTAAACACATCATCAACTGCCAAACTCACTAATAAGGGATACAAGTTTACAAATCATATTTATTATTCTCAATAAAACTTTATTTTAAAACTGTTTTGAATTTATTTATCCTTTATGTTGTTTAGAATTATTTGTTACCTCAGAAATAGAACCTTATTATTACTGTAGGTTATTCAACACTAGTGTATCTGATAAATTCCCGGTAAGATGTTAAGTCTGCATATCGATTACACTGATATTTACTATCAAGTTTTATTAATATTTTGAATATCGAATTGAGGATTCGATTTTTATTTAGAAAAAATGTAATATTACAAGTTTAATAAGTTCAATGATGGAAGATCAATTGAGTTGAAAGCTGAAATTCTGGGCTGAGTGAATGAGATATATATGTTAATTGAATGCTACACATTTTTTAGAACTCCTTAAAAGTGGATAGTGAAACTTTTGAACATGAACAGCTCGAGAAGTGTTTTTCAAATGTGTTAAAATGACACATTATTAATATCCTATTAATATAATCGAAAAATGTAGTTGTCAAATGAAGGTGAACTACAGCCTACTTTTATTAGTATAATACATTATCATTTAAAAAGCAATGTCTGTAAACTTGTAAACATTCTTAAAAGAACCAAAAGTATTGAAAGTATTCTTACGTGGTCTTTGGCTGCAAAAACCAAATCTTCAGTTCGTTTACCTACAGTTCATAAGCAGGTAAAGCAATGTGATTTGTTTTTATTCCTTCATTCAGAGCCACAAATCATAAAATACAGTATAATAGGGAGAGGACAACAAGCTGAGACAAAACTGTCTCTCTTCCAAAATTTGAAAGGAGTTATCAAAACAATAAGGTATTTTCTGAAATTATGAGTCACTCAATTTTCACTCCAAAACATCATGTGATGATATTATTTTGGTATTGGAGAAACTCTATTGAATTTCCATCAATTTCTTTCTTTTGTCGATAGATCATGGAGTTAGATGACAGATGGTGATATCTGGATTGAATTCTTTATGTCCCAGGTTGGTAGTTGGATGTTCGCTGTGATTTCCTAGAGCTGCAAGTTTTATGAGTCTGTTCAGGCAGCCTTTTCATTTATAAGACGTACCTGTGGAGCTCATAACTTTGTAGTGGATCTTAAGACTCTTCAATTAGATTACTCGAGATAATCAACTCTCATTCCGCTACTTCAACATTCTTATCCTAGCGGTCGAGCAATATCCTATTGACGAGGTAACTACAGTACTTTATCTATATTACCATCTACTCCACCGTTCCAATACAAGCAGGAGAATAATCGACTATTAATTTGCAGTATTTTGCTGGTGTTGGTTTCAGTTATGGCAGCCTTGACATCGACCGAAAGGTCTATTGGAATGCAGTCCAGCTAATCGAATGCAGCAATAACAGAATATCGCTTTATTGATATTCTTTCCATGATATTATCGGCTTGCGAGTGCTTTGTTGGTTGCAATAATTTCGCAAAATGTAAATATGATCCAGAATATCAATTATTTTAGAATAACATGCTACGAGCTCTGAATAAACCAATGTTTATTTCCTAAATCGATTATTGTGCTTTAAAATGGATGTACAAATGAAAAGTTTAGTAGGTAATCTATTAATTATATGAGAAATAAATAATTGAACAAGCATGGCGAGTTCTTACTGATGACAAGAGGCTTCAGTCATTATCCTTTTGTGAGTTTGTTTGTTTGATGATCACCTTCGATTGCTTTCATCAATCATATTCTAATTTTCATATATTTTTGAAGACATATTCTTTGAACCATTATCAATACAGATCGAGTTCGTTGGCCAACGGATTCACTCATCCTTTTATCCCTTTTGAGGATATAACAAGCTGAACATTGTTAGTGAATGAGAAAAATAATTAGTACTGTCATAAGATATTATCATGCATTACAGAATAATGACAAATCAGATGAATTTTCTTGCGGAATGATGAATGCAATGAATAGCTCAATGCAACTCGAACTATCGCTCTTGACTTTCCACTGCTTTCAATAGAACAGCTAACAGAATATCAGGGCATTTTGAGCGAGTTCTCTAGCCGAGGGGGCTCAATAGTTATTAACACTCATTCTCTTTTGCTATCGGATATGGGAGGACTCGGATTATAGGTGAATCTGTGTTAAGGAACACATGATATTTTGTCTCTACTTTCTGCAAAAGTGTGAATACCCGATGATTACTATTCAATAAGACATGAAGCCAGATGGAATTCTACAGGATTCAGCTCTCACTACTCACTTTTGTCCAAAACTGTGCACTATAAGTCCCGATAACAAATTATCGGTTTCGTCTTGTGTAAAACTATTTTCATCCAATGAACGTATTTCCATCGAACTTTTGATAATTCCGGGCTCGTTCATATTCGATACAATCCATTATATCATAATATAATATCAAGAATAGGGAATTTCAAGGTTGTGCTCACAAAAATAGTTTCTTTAAACCGCTACACTTCAGTCAGAAAGACTTGGAAAAAATAGCAGGTTATTGTGTTGAGGTAAAGGGAGTGGTATGCATTCCGGTTCAGCAAGTAATAGTTGCACTGATTGTTATTTGCACTGATAATTCCTAGCTTAGCAGCTGTTGACCTTGATTGAGAAAGTGACTAAAACTGCAATGTGACAAGTTAAATGAATTAATAATGGTCTTAGAGCATGCAATTGGTTCCTGAGGAACTAAAAACAGTAGACAGATAACTGTTTTTAATAACTGTACTTGGGAAAAATCGCTAAGTCTCGCAAAACAAATATTACAGTATTACAATATTACAATATTACAGTACCGATTATATAAAAAAAACAATTAAAGATTTATAGTTCAATCATGCTCTTCTAAAGCATTCAGAAGTCATTATTCAGGAAGATAATTATATTACCATATAGCTCACTTTGGTGAGAGAGTACCAATATTCGATGAGGGATGCCATATTGAAAATTAAGACTCGTTGGCAGGATTTACAAGCCTAGGGTGTCCATCCCCACCCCAAATAAAAGCTCAATGACTCCCCTCCCAATTTTGAAAGCCTTTCTGTCCTTGATGAATCAAAAAAGTTCGTCTGTCGTCATTTTTAATACGACTCTAATAATTGAGAGTGGCTTGTGAATAGAGAGTAGTAACTAATAATTAAAAAGAAATAGAGGGTAGCACATTAAAACCAGCATATCACGCTGCAGCTCTTGATGTGTTGTGTGATTTGGATAGAACGATGAAGATTATTTGTTGAAAACTGTTAATTTATACGTCAATCCCCGTCACAGAATTTATGGAAGCTATTCAGATTGGAATACAATTGAGAAGTTCTCAAATAGATCGAAGAAAATATGCTCGTAGATTAGTTAAAAGAAGCCATGATGGAGAAAATTGAAAAATAACATGCAGAGAGCGTTATTCTTTTAAAACCTTGAACTGTTAACCAGCTGAAATAAGCTTACCATTGAGAATGGTCTGAGAGAAGGTAATTCGAAATTATTTGAAACGGGATATTATAGATTGATAGATTCTTGGGGAAGATGGAAGAGAACCAGATTGAATTAATCCACGAGAATAATCCACTGCACGTCGATCAAAAATTTCATTCAGGTGGAACAAATATTATGATTGATGAGTGCAGTGATGCTCTTCGATGATTGGTACAATTGAATTTGAGACGTCCTTGTCAAGAGATTTGGATCCAGACAAAGCTTTGGCATGTATGCTCGAGTCTTTTTAATATAAGTATGTTCGATCACCATCATCATCATCCCAGGAAACGCCTTGGCCCTGCCAAGAGCAAGGCCTTGTTGTCGAGTGACCTCAACAAAGTTTCCATCTTTCCTGATACGGCGACCAGGCCCTCCTCCAGGCTATGCATCAAACTGGTCCACAATATGTATGGTATGTGTGTATTCGAGCTTACTTATTGTTTGGCACAATCCTCATGCGTGTGTTATTCATCTTGTCAAACGAGACTCGTCCTTTTAAGGCATGAGAATATGATTTCTGTAATAAAACAAGTAATGTTTCTTCGATTAAACTGAAGATCTGGTTCACATTATAATTCATATTGAATCTTGCAGGTGATTTCCTCAAGATTGTGATGATAGTGAAGATGATGAAAAGATGTTTGGTATAATTGACAAGATATAGGTTCAAAATTGCACGCTGTGCACTAATTGGTACAGACTTGCACTCTTTCCTGATTGCCCATGATGAATCCTTCAATTCAAAAATTGATTAGTCTTATTATTATTACTATATTTAATTATGGAGAAATAGAAAATTATCAAAATACCTCTCCCTTAGAATGATTATATTTATTATTAAATAATTATGAGTTATAATTTTTTCCAGGAATAAATTATTTCTATCCACTGGCCAAGAAAAAATAGCGGTTGAACCTGGACTCTACAGCTGAGCATCCTAAAATTCTAGCGAGGGCTACAGAAATTTCATAGTTTGCAGTTGCTGAAGATGAATAAATAGAGATCATCATCATCTTCCGTGCAAGGATTGGGCTATTGCCTGTTTCGAATAATATAGCTTAATATATTTATTGAATTTTGAGTCTATAAATTGAGATTTTATAAATAACATATTAAAATACATGAAGTATTTTTTGCCATTCCTCACGTGGCCTTCGAATTGAATTTCTGCCTTCTGGTTTATGTAATACTTGTCGGAGAAACCCTTCTGCAGACACTCTTTTTAAATATTCCTTCCTCCATTGTATCTGGTATTCTGTGATTTCTCGATCAAATAGTGTATTCCTAGCTCTAGTCGGATATCTTCATTCTTTAAATATGATTTCTCCGATGGTTCTGCGGAGGAAACGCACCTCTGCTGCTTGCACTCTTCTCGCAAGTGGTTTCGATGTTACCCACGACCATGACTCATTTCCGCAGAAGAGTACAGGAGCAGATATTCTATGAAATTACAGACAGAAAATAAAGGTTCAATAGAAAATAGTTGACCGAGCGAAGTGAGGTCTGAGATTTAAGTCGACGGTTTGGCATTTCTCTTAATGTTTGAATGTTTAAATGTTTATATGTCTATATGTTGCGCATTTACGGCGAAACGCGGTAGTAGATTTTCATGAAATTTCACAGGTATGTTCCTTTTTTAATTGCGTGTCGACGTTTATACAAGGTTTTTGGAAATTTTGCATTTCAAGGATAATATAAAAGGAAAAAGGAGCCTCCTTCATACGCCAATTTATTAGAGTAAAAATCAGACTATAGAATTATTCATCATAAATCAGCTGACAAGTGATTACACAGATGTGTGGAGAAGTCAGTCTATTGCTGTATTTCCAAAAGGTCTATAGTTTCAATCAGGTACTTGTGGATGAGAATACTGCGTGAGGTCTACAGTTCACAGAACTACTAGTCATTCTGATATCATGATTCTGTAGAAAATACAGAGATCAGGGAAATCTCTATATTATTATACAGTACATGCATAAGATTTGCAAATTAATATTAATGTTGATTGATAATCAATGCAAACTTATTAGAACGTGTTATTTCACGTAATATATTAAACAGTTTGCAGTTGTTGAGGATGGAGAAACTCTCACATTTTTTAACGTAAGTTATTGTTTCTTGATAGAGTTATCACTTCAGTAGAATATATTCTCTGTTTAAGTTCCACAATCTACAAAAATGTTGCATCCTACTTGCTCATTATATTCCATACTGACTGGTTCAAACATTATAACGAATGTAGATCATGTTATTATTATTGTTGTTAGGGTTAATTTGTTGAGTAACGTGGCAGACAATAATAATAATAATAATAATAATAATAATAATAATAATTTCTCTGGATGTTGGACGACACATCCAGAGGAGTTTATTCATAAATTCATACATTACATATTTTTTTCATATATTTTCAATAATATAACAATATTCAGTGTTTACAAAAATGATACCTCACTATATAATATATGTGTCGAGGTTATCATCAAATTAATACTAATTTATGCTACAACAGATAATACAAAAATTCCAAAAATCTAAAACTATATCTATTACCCTAAGCATCACCTAGTACAAAGATACTAAACCGAGGTACTATTTTCTACATATAAATTACCTTATTTAAAAAGAATACTGCTTAAATCTAAATCCTACTTACTATTAGTTCCTCACTACTTTGTATCCCAATACTGAATAACCAATGTCTAATTTTTCTTTTGAACCTATTGAAATTTTCCTCTCCTTTGATTTCTAATGGTATTCTATTAGATATTTTAGGCCCTAAATATCCTAGTGATCTTTGCCCAAACGCTGTATTCATTCTTGGTACTTCTTGATTGTAACGTTCTCTTATTCTAGTATTATGGCTATGATTTATGATATGGTTCCTATTTTGATGTTTTTTCATATACCCTAATAACAACAATATATACAATTGCCTAACGCTGAGTACTCTATTTTCTATAAATAATTCTACAGTTGAAAACTGGATTTCCCTGTTTCCCATTATTTTCAAAATGCGTTTTTGAGTTTTAAATAATGGATCTATAAAACTGAAGTTAGCTGCACCCCAAACTAACAGACCGTACCTTAAAAGAGATTCAACTAATGTTAAGTATACAGTTTTTAACATTTCTTTGTCTATGATACGCCTTAATTGATAGAATTGTATATAAGCTTCCTTATTTTGGCAGTTGTATATGTTATGTGTTTGTTCCATTTCAATGAATCATCTACTATTATTCCTAAATACTTTATATTGTCAGAGCGTTCTATTAGTGGGCAATTACAATTATTGTTACAATTTCTATCACAATTATGGAGCTTCATTGTTGTCATGTGTGGTTTTGTGCTATTTGTTAAAGAAAAAGCTAAAAATTTTGTTTTTTCTGAATTCAATGACAATAAGTTATTTCTTAACCAACTAGTGATTTTTGTGAGTTCTATCTCTGCTGTTTGGAACACTTCTTCCCAGTTTTTTCCTTGAAAAAGGAGTGCTGTATCGTCAGCAAAGGCTATAACTCTACCTTGAATTTGAATGGAGCACAACTCATTTGCAAAGATCGAATACAAAATTGGTCCTAAAACTGTTCCTTGAGGTATTCCAAACTTCATGGAACCCTCTGCACTCATATGGTTCTCAACCTTTGTTTTTTGCTGTCGATTGCTGAGGTAGGATCTGAACCATTCAAGTGGCACTCCTCTTATACCTATTGCCTCAAGCTTTTTTATTAATAAGTCATGGGAAACAGAGTCGAAGGCCTTTGCTAAATCTAAAAATACTGCTAGACATTTATTCTTTTCCTCTAAATTGCTAGTTACAAATTTTGATAATTCTAGTACAGCTAATTCTGTACTTATACCTTTGCGGAAGCCAAATTGGTTAGGAGAAAGAATATTATTAATTTCTAAAAAGCTTATTAATCTTGATTTAACTAGTTTTTCTAAAATTTTTGATACATTGCTAATCAGTGAAATAGGTCTATAATTACTAATAATTAGTTTATCGCCTGCTTTATGTATAGGTCTGACACAGATTTGCTTCATTGCTCTTGGAAAAGTACCATATAACAAGCTCAGATTAAAAATATGAGTTAAAGGCTTAGAAATTAAATCTTTTATTCCTTTCAAGGTCCTGTTATCTAATCCATCTAGGCCTGGTGCACTATTGATGTGTAAAGAATCAATTGTGTTTATTATTTCCTTTTCATCTATGGGGAAAAGAAACATATTACTCTGTACATGCAATTCTGGTACATTATCTGCTATAATTTCGTTAATATTTTTATTCAGACTCTCAGATATTTTGTTAGCCATACTCTCTCCAATATTAACAAAGAAATTATTTACATGACTCAATAGTTCTCTAGGATTATCTTTCAGTGTGACTATGTCACCATTAATTTTCAAAGCATTCAGTTGTATATCCTTTTTCTGATCTGAATCTGTAGCATCCTTGATTATTTTCCATGTCTTCTTACATCATTGTTTGCTTCATTTAGTTGCATCTTGAAATAATTTTCTTTTGTAGTTTGGATGAGTGACGTCAGTGTATTTCTGTATCTTCGGTAGTAGTTAGCGAGTTCTCCGTTCTCTGGGTCCAGTTTCCTTCTTCTATTTAGAGAATCCCTTGTTCTTATAGCTGAGATAAGTCCTCGTGTTATCCATGGTTTTATGCTCTTGATCCTCTTCTTTTGTCTGTAATGATGTGTATTGCTCTCCATATGTTTTTGTAGAATTTCTAGGAACTTTTCGTAAGCTCGAGTCTTTTTAATATAAGTATGTTCGATCACCATCATCATCATCCCAGGAAACGCCTTGGCCCTGCCAAGAGCAAGGCCTTGTTGTCGAGTGACCTCAACAAAGTTTCCATCTTTCCTGATACGGCGACCAGGCCCTCCTCCAGGCTATGCATCAAACTGGTCCACAATATGTATGGTATGTGTGTATTCGAGCTTACTTATTGTTTGGCACAATCCTCATGCGTGTGTTATTCATCTTGTCAAACGAGACTCGTCCTTTTAAGGCATGAGAATATGATTTCTGTAATAAAACAAGTAATGTTTCTTCGATTAAACTGAAGATCTGGTTCACATTATAATTCATATTGAATCTTGCAGGTGATTTCCTCAAGATTGTGATGATAGTGAAGATGATGAAAAGATGTTTGGTATAATTGACATGACAAGATATAGGTTCAAAATTGCACGCTGTGCACTAATTGGTACAGACTTGCACTCTTTCCTGATTGCCCATGATGAATCCTTCAATTCAAAATTGATTAGTCTTATTATTATTACTATATTCAATTATGGAGAAATAGAAATTATCAAAATACCTCGCCCTTAGAATAATTATATTTATTATTAAATAATTATGAGTTATAATTTTTTCCAGGAATAAATTATTTCTATCCACTGGCCAAGAAAAAATAGCGGTTGAACCTGGACTCTACAGCTGAGCATCCTAAAATTCTAGCGAGGGCTACAGAAATTTCATAGTTTGCAGTTGCTGAAGATGAATAAATAGAGATCATCATCATCTTCCGTGCAAGGATTGGGCTATTGCCTGTTTCGAATAATATAGCTTAATATATTTATTGAATTTTGAGTCTATAAATTGAGATTTTATAAATAACATATTAAAATACATGAGGTATTTTTTGCCATTCCTCACGTGGCCTTCGAATTGAATTTCTGCCTTCTGGTTTATGTAATACTTGTCGGAGAAACCCTTCTGCAGACACTCTTTTTAAATATTCCTTCCTCCATTGTATCTGGTATTCTGTGATTTCTCGATCAAATAGTGTATTCCTAGCTCTAGTCGGATATCTTCATTCTTTAAATATGATTTCTCCGATGGTTCTGCGGAGGAAACGCACCTCTGCTGCTTGCACTCTTCTCGCAAGTGGTTTCGATGTTACCCACGACCATGACTCATTTCCGCAGAAGAGTACAGGAGCAGATATTCTATGAAATTACAGACAGAAAATAAAGGTTCAATAGAAAATAGTTGACCGAGCGAAGTGAGGTCTGAGATTTAAGTCGACGGTTTGGCATTTCTCTTAATGTTTGAATGTTTAAATGTTCATATGTCTATATGTTGCGCATTTACGGCGAAACGCGGTAGTAGATTTTCATGAAATTTCACAGGTATGTTCCTTTTTTAATTGCGTGTCGACGTATATACAAGGTTTTTGGAAATTTTGCATTTCAAGGATAATATAAAAGGAAAAAGGAGCCTCCTTCATACGCCAATTTATTAGAGTAAAAATCAGACTATAGAATTATTCATCATAAATCAGCTGACAAGTGATTACACAGATGTGTGGAGAAGTCAGTCTATTGCTGTATTTCCATAAGGTCTATAGTTTCAATCAGGTACTTGTGGATGAGAATACTGCGTGAGGTCTACAGTTCACAGAACTACTAGTCATTCTGATATCATGATTCTGTAGAAAATACAGAGATCAGGGAAATCTCTATATTATTATACAGTACATGCATAAGATTTGCAAATGAATATTAATGTTGATTGATAATCAATGCAAATTTATTAGAACGTGTTATTTCACGTAATATATTAAACAGTTTACAGTTGTTGAGGATGGAGAAACTCTCACATTTTTTAACGTAAGTTATTGTTTCTTGATAGAGTTATCACTTCAGTAGAATATATTTTCTGTTTAAGTTCCACAATCTACAAAAATGTTGCATCCTACTTGCTCATTATATTCCATACTGACTGGTTCAAACATTATAACGAATGTAGATCATGTTATTATTATTGTTGTTAGGGTTAATTTGTTGAGTAACGTGGCAGACAATATTGGCAACCATAAAAATGGAGACTTTCCTGTTCAGGACAGAATTATGTCAACGCACTCTGTTTGACTACACCTGTACTACGAACTCCTCCTTCAAGACTCGGCCAACAGGTAGCGCGAGTGTACAGAATCTGTTACAGTGACTTCATTACAATTATTCTTGTAAAATCTGCTACAGAGTCAATCTGCTCCTTAATCACAAACTCATCATAATTATGATCCATCAAGCTATAATATATTTCTAGTCAGTGGCTTGGCCAGAAAAAAATGTCAAAAAATTATCAAAGGGGATGCTCCCCCAGAAAATGTTGGAACATTTGATACCTCCCTTTCAAACCTTCAATTTGATACGATTTTATGCAATTTCCACTTGCGAACAAACATTCCATTCAAGTTTTTTTGGTGATCAGTAGACAACTTATTATTTCGATTTTCCCTTGAAAATTTCATAAGCCTATTGGTTTTTGATCAAATAACAAATAATAGAATAGAATGGAGTAGAATTTTATTTGTTACTCAATTGTTAGAAAATAATAGTGATTTTGTAGAAGGCCAACTCATTTTTATTCTGATAACAAGAAGGAATGCTTGAATTTTGGTTCCAATAAAGCACTATTTCAACCAACTTTATAGGCTTAGTTTCAACTTGATTAACAATTTTTTCCCAAATTTACTCCAGTATTCAAACTTACATTGTTTGGGGGTGGGGATAGTTTTTTCAAATATTAGAGGGATATCTATTCCTCCTATATCACGGGGATATCCCTCCTATTCACGGTAGAAACTACGCCCGTTCATCATAACTGTGAAATATTAGGCAGGGGTACTCCCTAGAAGCTGCTGGAGCTTTGTTTAAGGATATGCATGAAACTGAATAAACTATAATCAACTAGAGCAATATAAATTATATTGAATTTCTTCATAATAATGGATGGTGAAAAGTCATCTTACTTTGAAGTGCTATCTGTGATCTCTCTATCCCCTGCTATCTAGTCACTATACGCACTAGACCACTCGTCACTGTCTATATGGAAATAGCTCATTATTATTATCATTGCTATTGCAGCGCTATTCTCTCATCCCTTATATATTTCTCGACTAACATAGTGCAATATAACGAAAAATGGTATTAGATGCTAATTTTTGTGGCTGATCCGGCCACAAAAAATTCAGATTCCATTTCTGGGGGGAGGGTATACAAACCCCACCACCCTCCTGGATACGTCACTGTTTCCAGTTTTACGTATGTGGATCTATTATTTAAAACTCATGTTCGATTCCAAGTAAAGCCTACATCAATTGAATGTGGGCACTCGCTAGAAATTTATGCTTATTCTCAATTTACTGATTTACTAGGCCTATATGCCAATAGGCACTTACCAAGGGTACATTTTCATTATCACTATTCTTAGTATTATCTAAGTAAGTCATTCGCATAACCTTTTGTGAGTACAGCTTTACTGTATAACTTGTTACGCAGCATTAATTTGGAAGCCAGGAACAATGTTTGTTCACAACATATAAAATACACAGAACCTACTAATTCAATAACTGTGTTTTCAGATATGTGAGCTCATTTTGATTGCGTTAATATTGAGCAATCAGAAATGAACTTACTCATTGAAGAAATACTATGTAAGATGTCCGTGCTTTGTTTTGGGGATAGATAGATAGATATATATTACGTCTGGTTGGCCTCAACGGCGTCAGACAAGTCAAAAGTGCTAGCAAAAAGCGAGACACCATTAATTTTTCATGAAATTTATATTAAGTATATAATTACTATTCATCTTTGACTCTATTACAGTAGTCAAAATAGTCCTTTAGACTATAAAAGCACTCCTCCTTTAGAAATTATTTCAAACTTCGTTTAAACTTTTTTATCGTTAATATTTCCCGCAACCGAATTAGTAGTACTTGGTTGATCTTTCTACCAATAAAACTGGGTTTTTCTTCATATAAAGTCAATCCATGATATTCCGAGAAGGTACTCTTATGTCGTGTATTATATTCATGCGTCTTGTTAATGGTCTATAGTAAACACCTTCTAATATATACACACATTTCCAAAATATAGAGACAGGGAACACTGAGAATCTCCATTTCAATGAAATAGTCCCTACAATGTGTTTGTGGATGCAACCTCAACATAGTGCGCAATGCTTTCTTTTGACAAATGAAAATTTGCTGAAAGTTTCTCTCTCTAGCTCCCCATAGGGCCACCGAATATGTAATATGTGACTCCACCAAGCAATGATAGACCGACTCTAATAGAGGCTTATTATTTAATTTACTTGAATTCCTTAAGACAAAAATTCCACTCGCTATTTTACTTTCAATCTTTTCCAATTGTTCCCCCAACCCAGCCTTTCCACCAGTTTCACTCCTAAGAAGTCCGTCGAGCTCTTGATCACCAATTCCGACTCTCCAATGAATAATTTAGGTGTTTCATCGTGTCTTAACCTCCTACTCTGATGGGTTTGTAGACACATATAATTTGTTTCCGAGGCATTCAACATCAATTTATTATTTGCAAAATATTGGCACAGACTATTCATCTTAACATAGGATTCAATTACCAATTCCTTTCAAGTCTTGGCTCTTTGTCACCAGAGTCGTATCATCTGCAAAAACATACAGATTCTCAGTGGGAAACATCATTCACATAGATCAAGAACAACAAGGGGCCCAGAATAGAACCCTGAGGGACCCCAGAAACAATTAATTTAGGCTTTGATCGTGTAAATTTTATTTTATTTTTAGTTTCATGTTGAATCTCTGTGACTTAATACCTGTTTGTCAGATACGAATCCATCCATTTCCATGAAGTCTGAGTTTATTCATTTACACAGTCAAAAGCCTTGGAGAGGTCGGCAAAACAAGTGATTACCGCCTCTCCAGACTCAATCGCATCAATACAGTAGTTGAAGAAATCTATTAGTTGGTAGACTTGGATCTGCGGAAACCATATTGCTTATTACAAAGAATGTCGTTATCCTCCAGGTAATCTATAAGCTGATTACAAATGGCTCTCTCCATAGAAATAACCGGAAGCAGAGAGATTGGCCGATAGTTATTCAAATCAGTTTTGCCCCCATTTTTAAATAGAGGTTTGAGTCTTGCTGTTTTAAAGCCATCAGGACAAATTCCTTTTTTTATTGAAGAATTTATTTAGTGTAACAAAGGCGAGACTATTTATTCTACACAGAATTTTACCACCTTCATACTAATTCCATCCAAACCATATGGAGATTTTTGCGAAACTTAGAGATTATGTGTTTGAGGGTGGATTTATCTATTTCAACAAAATTCAGTATTATACTTTGTACTTCAGGCTCTTTCACACTTTGCGCCCTCTTTCCACTCTCTCCAATATCTTTTTCTATTCTATTTTTTCTATTCTATCACTAATTGATTCTGCAATGTTAACAAAATGTGTATTCATAATCTCTGCTATCTTTTTAGGATTTTTAAACAGTCTCGTTCTCATTCCTCAAAATCAACTTCTCAACTTTTATCTGTCCCTTTCCCCTAGATTCGTTTACTACTTTCCAGGACTCATCAGATTTATTACTGGCCTCTTCTATTCTTCTCTTATACCAACAAGCTCTAGCAAGTGCAGCATTTGTTTTATACAATCTTCTAGCTTGCTTGTAGTATATATTATTTTCAGTTGTTTTGTCGACTTTCCATTTCTCATAACGGTCTACCATATTAATCTTAAGATTTGTAATTTTCTCATCAATCCATTTTATCTTATTGTGGTAGATCTTTTTCTCTTTGAAAGGACACGAAATATCAAAGTGATGCAAGAATAGTTTGACAAAGGTATCATATTTCTTGTGAATATCATTTTCACTGTACACATCAGCCCAATTCTCAAGTCCCAATCTATTCTTCAAGTCTAGAAGGTTCTGGCGATTCAAATTCCGTGTAATGAATTTTTTAAAACGACCAATTCTCCCAGTTGGCTGTTAAGTGATAGAAACAGCATGATGATCAGATATATGACACTCAATCACTTCATGTTTATTGACTGGAAAATTTGTACAAATGTTGTCAATGAAGGTTAACATCAGCTCAGTAATTCTAGTAGGCAAGAGAATCCTCAAGTTCAGACCAAAACTCTTCAATAAGTTATTAAAACAGTTTGCTGCTCTATCTTTCTTCATTATATTTATGTTGAAATCCCCCCCTATTATTATTCCATGCGAGTTCAAAATGGTTCTTGAATAAGCATTATAATGGGATTGAATAAGCATTATTTTATCGCCATCATCTTACAAACTTGACGTGCAAATCACTTCAGCTTCATGCTATGCTTTGAATAGCTTGCTTAGCGTTATTCGAGAAAATTCAACTTCACATCATTTCTCGAATATTCTGCTTGTGGAAGATATACACTACCACAACCTCTACATATTAGCCGCACCTCAGCAGACCTATGTTGAAAATAAATGAATTGTAATAAATGAGTTATCACATGTGATAAATATAGTGAAACAATTTTTATAATCTTTTTAGTGTTTTGGATGTGATTTTCACCACTCTGGACGAAAAAAAGCAGCAAGGAAAACTCAAAATTTATGGCCTGAAAGAAATTGAACTCTAGATTTCAGCATGTCAAGTGTCAACGCCCATCACAATAAACATAAATCCACGCCCGAATCCCACACTTGAGGCAACACACATCTCAATTGTCCGAATTCGGCGGTTTGAATCGAGTGACTAATGTTAGGCTAGCAGAAGTTACGATGACCTTCAAATATTTGGTTTCGCTGTTGGAGATAACTTATTTAGAAAAAATCCAACGTTGTACGCTGAACTTTAAAAGAAAACGAGTGGAAAAGGGTGGCGCCACATAATAGATAAGGCTGGTCGACTTGAATAAATTAAAGTAAACGATAGTTGATGCAGGTCTCACCTAGTATTATACATAAAAGACGAACATAATCGCTCAACTCATTGATGATCATCATCAATCATCATACTAAAATAATGACGTTGCCGTCAGAGGCAACGTTTCTTGAAATAGTAGCGAAAACAACTCAATTTGGAATCTCCATTAGTTGTGATATTGAGTGCATGAGAGTAGGCCACTCTGAATCATCGTGATTATTTCTGCAAATTGCTGGAATTTTGTCTGCAGTATGACAGTCTGAGAAGTTCACTCTTGTATTATATATTAGAATTCCCTATGAATATAAGACAGAAACATGAAGAAAAGAGTGAGGCAGATTATTATATTCATTTCTAACACTGAAGTAAAATATTAGTACTGTATAAACTGGGATGGGATAGAATAGAAAAATCTTTAATCATCAGACATGTACAAATACATATGAATAGCGTCAGTTTGAAATTACATATAAGTCTTAACTTACTATAGTTGGTACACAAATAAAATTCTAAATAAATCAATGATTGCTGTTGTCAAACTCCTGCAAAGAATACTGAGATAAGCTCACCAAATATTCCTTGAGATTCTTACCAGATATTTTGATATCTTCAATTAGCTTTAATTGCCTGGTAATTGATGAAAAATTTTCTTCCTTTGCAAATTGTTTCTTTCTCAAAAAGATCCAATCTATGCCTCTCAATAATTAGGCCAAAACGGGTATTATAGTTGTGAGTATGATTTCTTAACTCCAATACATTGGACTGCTTCCTGAAAAACATGATCACATCGAATACATATTGACCATGAATTATTGTTAAAATCCCAAGTTGAGAGAACAGTAATCTTACTGAGTTGCTTCTTCTGAGGTTAAACATTATTCCAATTGCCCGCTTCTGTTGTTTAAAGTCATCGATTGCAGTCACAAAAATCATTAAACACATTACTTACTTTAATAGGATCAGTTATATGCATTTCATCACTAATTACACTTTTATTTGAGATATCCTTATTTTTTTCCCCACCTCAGCATTTATGATCCTCCAAGTTACTCTTTTCTTATTCTTAGCATTGAAAACTTTTCTGTCAAAATATTTTTGTTTTTATTTTCTCATTGAAAGCTTAAGAGCTTTTCTCTTGGCTTTAAACTGCAATTTAATATCCTCTGCTTTAGTTTGTCTGAATATTTTCTCTAATTCCAACAGCTTATTCTTCATAATAACTACTTCAGTATTCAACCATAATTTACTACTAAGTTCATTTCATTTCTAAACATTTCTAAAGCTGTGAAGTAGTAAGATAATATTTTAAAGATTTGATCAATAAATCAACCGTTGTTTCATGAAACATATTAAACCCGATATTGAAGATTTTCTCAAACAAAGAATATATTCGCCGATTTTTCACGATTCCATGATTATGGAGTTTCTTTAATGAGTAATAACATTGAATCTTGAGAGAAGAATGGATGATGTTGCCCAAATCTAAGATATCAACAGAAAATGTGAGTTGAAATTTAATCTGCTTTAAAAAATCGAAAATGAAGACATGTTATTCTTTATAGTTTTATAAATTTTTATAGCATAATGAATTTCTATCATCAATGAGTTTTTGGAGAAAGTAAATTGGAAATTAAATTGAAAACATATATAGAAAGATAAGGATGGGAATATAAGTCGATTTCAAGCATCACACTTCACTCCAACATGATATTGAATTAAATCAAATCAAATCACTTTTATTGTCAGAAACAACTTCACATGTTAAAACAATCGTCAAACAAACATTTACACCAATCAACATGTCTAAAGTCATAAAACACTTACACAGGTAAGTATTGAATGCGTGCTACTTAACAAATCTTATTATATTAAAGCTGCATAGACAAAAAATTCACAGCCAATACGGCTGATTATCACAGAGAACCAAACTCAAAATCAGTTAGGGAACTTACTGGAGGCTATGGGAAATCCTATACTAAGAATTCCTCAACTAAATAGAGGCATTTTTGTAGAAGAATGACTTTGATAGAACTTTAAAACTCTTTGATTTCTAGATGCCTAGTCTCTAGAGGAAGTTTATTGAACAGTTTTATAGAAGTGAACTGCCAGTTTCTCTGAGTGCCAGTATAACGGTGTGAATCTACTCTCACGTCCTCCCTGTGTCTAGTAGAATAATTATGTACATCGCAATTTATAACATATTCGCCCACATTCTTCCTCATGGAAGAATGGCAAATAATTCAAAGAGCTTTTTTTGTCATTTAAAAAGTGTAACAGCCGTAAAGCAATTTCCCCATAGCTGGACACCATAAGTCAAGTGACTATAGTGAGGTCCACGTTATAATGACAGTATTTGATCAACTTTGGTTTTGCTATCCTTGTCTATCATTCTACAAAGCCGGTGGTACTATCCTTTTCTAGGTCCACAACGGTGCCAATTATGTTTTTGGCAGTGTAGAAATATGATTATCTAATGCAGAGATCGGCATCGCTATTCTTCTATCTTTATCCACTGTCATTATAACGTGGACCTCACTATATATATGTGCGCATAATAGACACTCATCCATACATCATGTTCGATAATATTTCTTAGTCTACGCAAAAGAAATATCCCTCTACTGAGCTTACCAGATGTATAATCTATGTGACATTTCCAGTTAAAGTTTGTGTCCAGCATAAGACCTAAGAGTTCCAGAGAACTCAAGCAAGTGAACCTCGTATTGAAACTGAACTGTAGGTCACTGGTTTTCAACGAGTTGAGACTCAGATTATTGAAAGCACATCAGTCTTCAGTAGTCAATGTGCTTCTCCCAAGCACTGCATTGATATGCTGTTCATCAGTACCACTGACTTTCAAGCCCAGATCATCGGCAAAAAGGAAAGAGCAACTGTTTTTGCGGGAACTACTTATTGTATTTGGCAAATCATTGATTTAGATTATGAACAACAGCGGCCCAAGTATGGAACCTTGCATTACACCATACCTGACCACTTTGCCACTTGAGAACTCACCATTCCTAAACTCAAATTGCATTCTGTCACCAAGGTAGGAACGAATAAGATCTTCTGCCGCTTTTTCAATGCCATAAAAAGAGAGTTTATTACATAGAATTACATGCTTAACTGAATCAAAAGCTTTAGTTCAATCAAAAGCTCTTAGATTAACTTTATTTTTTTGCGAGTTCTTGATAACTCCCTCTACAAGGTTCAAAACATTATCACTTGTACTTAAATTTTCCCTAAAGCCATACTGGTCTTTTGACAATATCTTATTGTTTTCGAAATAAGCGACTAATTGCTCATGAAGGAGAATTTAAAAAACTTTAGACAACATCTCCACTATGCAAATGGGCCTATGATTTTCTATTTTTGTCCTGTCACCTTTTATCAAATCTGCTCTTAGGAATTTCTTTACTTTGTCTATCTTATCTATAAAAAAATTGTTAATATCGTTAACTGGTAGCTCACAAGATTTTTTGGATGATGAACTATTCCTGCAAAGGTGCCTATTCACAACTTCCCAAGCACCCTTACTCTTATTCTTACTGTCCTGAATAGCTTTCCTATTAAACTCACGCTTAGCTTTCTTAATTGCCGATCTATAATAGTTTCTATGCTCATTTTAAGCAATATTCATTGTATCGCTAGGAAAATCTTTATACGAATGAAACATCTGTTCACACTTTATTTCAAAGGTTTGTAATTCTGATGTAAACCACTTTTGACTCTCACCTTTATTAGAACATATCTTCCTAAGCTTCAATGGATAGGCCGAGTTCACTGATCGCGAAAAAAAAGTTCAGTAAACTTTTGTATCTTCTCAGCAATATTATTCAGTTGATAAACAGTTAACCATTTTATTGAATCCAGTGTGCAAGAAATACTTGTACTATTCTCAATATCTTTCGAAGGATGGACATTGATATGTCCAAAGCTCCGCCAATTTAGTAGATGCAAACATATAATTATTATCTATAGTATTCTATTAAAATTGATTTTTCATATCATATACAGTAGACTCATATAGATAGTTCAGACGGGTTTTTTGCACAATCCCGAGAAATAAGGAAAAATTTTTGCGCAAATCCCTCCCCTCCCCCCTCCCCCTCTGCGCCCCCCTCTCCTCCCCCTCTCCCTCTCCTTCTCCCTTCTCCTTCTCCCTCTCCTTCTCCCTCTCCTTCTCCTCTCCTTTCCCTCTCCCTCTCCTTCTCCCTCTCCCTCTCCCTTCCTTCTCCTCTCCCTCTCCCCTTCCAGTGAGGACGAGGGGGAGGGAAAAGGGAAAAAATAATTTCCCTTTGAGGGAAAAATTCTCTACTGTCAAATTAAAGTGAATCCATATTTCTACTGTCAAATTAAAGTGAATCCATCTAATGCTATACTGTCAAATTAAAGTGAATACATCTTTATACTGAGTGAATCCATCTAATGTTATACTGACAGTGAGAGTCAACCTTGGAAGATATGCTCAAATTATTCTCTCAGTCAGATCTTACTTCAGACAGCTTCAGCATCATGAATCTCTAAGATATAAGAACCCAATTCAAACTTCAATATACTGACAGATTAAAGTGAATCAATCCCAGTCTAGTATAGATAAGAAACTTTTTACTTCAGACAGCTTCAGCATCATGAATCTCTAAGATATAAGAACCCAATTCAACTATACTGACAGATTAAGTGAATCAATCCCAGTCTAGTATAGATAAGAAACTCTTTGTAGATGTGCTAAAACCCCTATACTCTTTAAGTTCTCGTCTAGAGTTAGTTGCAAGGATCTTTTCAAATATTCTTTCCAAAATTCATGTTAATGCATAACAATATTCGCTACAACTATTGACAACTGCTTTTTTTCATATCATATGCACTTCAAAAAATATTTTCTCAGTCTAGATTATGTAAATTCATTATAATTGTATATAAGTGTAAAAAACGTATATATTGTAATCTACACGAATAAAGCATTCTCTCATTAGCTTTATTTATTTATTTATTAGATAGAGCGAACAATACAATAGTTGGAAAAGAAAAACAGGCTATTGCCCAAAACTTCTTCAATTTCCTGATTTTGTCCAAATCGTTCAAATATTATGTTCACTTCAATTTCAACATCAAATCTATCATATTTCGCAATCGAATAAGCACTCATTTTATCAGTTCGTACGTTCAAAGCAAATGACACCTTCTGTTGCTGCAATTCGATGCGTGATATACTTTCCTTATCTAATGTGATGTTACGTAGTGAAATCCATCGCTCGTGCCAAGGTTATAGAGAGAGAGAAATGGTAATGCGCTCCTATGTGTTTTAGACAAGTAGCAGACTGGTATGCACCCAATTCGAGCCTCCTCGCGCGTTGCTGCAAAAGCCATGTGGTTGAGTTTGCTCTCCTTTACTTCGTCATCCGTAAAATGGCTCTTTCCGCGTAGCGGAGCACAGCATTTTACGAATGAGGAGTAAAGAGAGAATAGAGAATTCATTCCGTTCTCCCACTATGATCGACCGTTCGCTACTACTAGCAGTCCTGCTACGAAGTCTGCTTTCCCTCTCTCATAGTGACAGATAAAGTGAATCCATCTAATGCTCTACTGTCAAATTAAGTGAATCCATCTAATGCTCTACTGTCAAATTAAAGTGAATGCTAGATGAGTGAATCTGTTACATCTTTATACTGTAAAATTAATACAATTGGTTTGCTTTCCACCGACAGTTAAGAAAAATTTCACAAATTTATATTGAAATTTTCTATGTGCTGTACAAACTGCAGGCGTTGCTTTTTTAAGTGTGCTCTCCGAGAATATCTATAGTAAATTTAGTACGAACAAGCATTCCAAAATGGCTATAGATATCCTCAGACCTATATCACTTGGGGTATCAGCTCTATTGATGTCTTAACAGTGAGAGGTCAATGATCTAAGTTGATCTTTTACATTTTTTATCTGCAATGTCATACAAGCATTTCCAAAGTTCATCGGAATTTGTAACAATAGTTGAGAAATCATTTGCACTACAATAATGTAGATGACCTGTATCTAGTATGTCCAATAATTCGAAATCTCAGATAAATTGGAAAATGTACATTTTCTGTTTTTGTTAACGCTTGATCAACATCATCGCCTTGGAATCCTGTTGAAAATTTAATATTTGTTTGCAATAGAATAAAATTCATTGATGAAATTGACATCAAGAGACGAGATAATTTTTTGAATTTAGCAAAGCTAAATCACTGCATGACCTTGATTATGTTATGAACCATAAAATTGATAAGGAAGGAATGTGCACTTAGCTGTAACAGAGTTGGCTCTGAGGGGGCGTATCTCTTGATAAGGTAGATTCCTTAGCTGTAACAGTTGTGTCTGAGGGAGCGTTTCTCGCGTGCTCACTCATCATATTATTATTTTATTGATCCCAAGATATTTGACACAATTGTTTTTGTATGTGGCCATCTGCCTAATATTATTTTATTGATCCCAAAATATTTGACACAATTGTTTTTGTATGTGGCCATCTGCCTATTATTATTTTATTGATCCCAAAATATTTGACACAATTGTTTTTGTATGTGGCCATCTGCCTATTATTATTTTATTGATCCCAAAATATTTGACACAATTGTTTTTGTATGTGGCCATCTGCCTATCATTATCTTATTATTATTAAATATTATCTTGTTGATTCATTTAGTCTTTTATTGGCGTACTTACCACACTTCAAGCTATCAGTATTTTTATGCACAGAATACAAAGATTTATTTGTAGGTATTTATACCAACTATCAT